>NC_091284.1:328644203-329920588 GCF_032444005.1 Ranitomeya imitator | reverse complement strand
TTGTGCAGTCTTGTGAAGTTTGCGCTCGGGCTAAGCCTTGCTGTTCTCGGGCCAGTGGATTGTTGTCACCTTTGCCTATCCCGAAGAGGCCTTGGACGCACATTTCCATGGACTTTATTTCGGATCTCCCTGTCTCTCAAAAAATGTCCGTCATCTGGGTTGTGTGTGACCGCTTTTCTAAGATGGTTCATCTGGTACCCTTGCCTAAGTTACCTTCCTCCTCTGAGTTGGTCCCTCTGTTTTTTCAGAACGTGGTTCGTTTGCATGGGATTCCGGAGAACATTGTTTCTGACAGGGGATCCCAGTTTGTGTCTAGATTTTGGCGGACGTTCTGTGCTAAGATGGGCATTGATTTGTCCTTTTCGTCTGCATTCCATCCTCAGACGAATGGCCAGACGGAACGAACTAATCAGACCTTGGAAACTTATTTAAGGTGTTTTTTTTCTGCTGATCAAGATGACTGGGTTACCTTTTTGCCGCTTGCCAAATTTGCCCTTAATAATCGGGCTAGTTCAGCTACCTTGGTTTCTCCTTTCTTTTGTAATTCAGGGTTTCATCCTCGTTTTTCCTCTTGTCAGGTGGAGCCTTCTGATTGTCCTGGAGTGGACATGGTGGTGGATAGGTTGCATCAGATTTGGAGTCATGTGGTGGACAATTTGAAGTTGTCCCAGGAGAGGGCTCAGCAGTTTGCTAATCGCCGTCGCCGCGTGGGTCCTCGACTTCGTGTTGGGGACTTGGTGTGGTTGTCTTCTCGTTTTGTTCCTATGAAGGTCTCTTCTCCTAAATTCAAGCCTCGGTTCATCGGTCCCTATAGGATCTTGGAAATTCTTAACCCTGTGTCGTTTCGTTTGGATCTCCCGGCATCGTTTGCTATTCATAATGTGTTCCATCGGTCGTTGTTGCGGAAGTATGAGGTACCTGTTGTTCCTTCGCTTGATCCTCCTGCTTCGGTGCTGGTGGAGGGAGAATTGGAGTATGTTGTGGAGAAGATCTTGGATTCTCGTGTTTCCAGACGGAAACTTCAGTATTTGGTCAAGTGGAAGGGTTATGGTCAGGAGGATAATTCTTGGGTGGTTGCCTCTGATGTTCATGCTGCTGATTTGGTCCGTGCATTTCATAGGGCTCATCCTGGTCGCCCTGGTGGTTCTCGTGAGGGTTCGGTGACCCCTCCTCAAGGGGGGGGTACTGTTGTGGATTCTGTTTTTGGGCTCCCTCTGGTGGTTACAGATGGTACTGGGTGACTTGTGTTCTCTGCGGTCTCTGGTGTCCACCTGTTCTATCAGGATATGGGAGTTTCCCATTTAACCTGGCTTTCTTGTCATTTCCTCGCCGGCGATCAATGTAATCAGTGTGTCTTGTTACCTCTGCTTTCCGCTTCAGTAATCTTCAGGACAAGCTAAGTTTTTGATTTTCCTGTTCCACGTTTTGCTTTATTTTTGTTTTAGTCCAGCTTGCAGTTATGTGATTCCTTGTTGCTGGTTGCTCTAGTGGGCTGATATTACTCCTCATGTTCCATGAGTTGGCACATGAGTTCAGGTAATTTCAGGATGGTTTTTTGTAGGGTTTTTCGCTGACCGCGCAGTTCACTTTTGTATCCTCTGCTATCTAGTTTTAGCGGGCCTCATTTTGCTGAATCTGTTTTCATTACTACGTATGTGCTTTCCTCTCATTTCACCGTCATTACATGTGGGGGGCTGCTATTTCTGTGGGGTGTTTCTCTGGAGGCAAGAGAGGTCTTTGTTTCTTCTAATAGGGGAAGCTAGTCCTTCGGCTGGCGCGAGACGTCTAGAATCATCGTAGGCACGTTCCCCGGCTACTGCTAGTGTTGTGAATTAGGTTCAGGATCGCGGTCAGCTCAGTTTCCATCACCCTAGAGCTTGTTCTGTTTTTTGTGTGCTTGTCCTTTTGTGATCCCCTGCCATTGGGATCATGACAATTAAGGTCATGGAGTGGCCTAGCCAGTCTCCAGACCTTAATCCCATAGAAAACCTATGGAGGGAGTTGAAGCTCCAAGTTGCCAAGCTACAGGCTCAAAATCATAATGATATAGAGATGATTTGCAAAGAGGAGTGCACCAAAATTCCACTTGACATGTGCGCAAACCTTATCATCAGCTACAAAAAACGTCTGACTGCTGTGCTTGCCAACACAGGTTTTGCCACCAAGTCTTAAGTCTTGTTTTCCTGAGGGATCAAATACTTATCGCTCACTGCAAAATGCTAATAAATTTATATCAAAAAATGTAGAAAAAAGTGGGCACTCACCATCTGCTAATATTCAGTCTTTATTGTGCCACATGCCAAATGCAGAAATAGCAGGGAGAAACGTGATATAAAAAGACGACCATCGTTTCGCGCTGCACAATAAAGTGCTCACGCCAAAAACTGTGCTCTAATAAAAAACTGGTTTGATCTCACCAATTAATTAAACTGTGCTCTAATAAAAAACTGGTTTGATCTCACCAATTAATTGGTGAGATCAAACCAGTTTTTTATTAGAGCACAGTTTTCAGTGTGAGCACTTTATTTTGATATGTGTTGTGTATTGTTTGTCCATTTTTTAGTATTATTAGTAAAGGTTATGTTTTAATTTTATTGGGCTATACTCTTCTAGCTGCTATTCAGAGATTACCCTAGCCAGCTTGACCTGGAGACCTTTCCTCGTCGGTCCCCAGCCAGGAACTCTCCTCAGACTTCTCGTTCTGATACTGACTGCCTAACTTCCTCACCAACCCCCCAGTTTTACCCTAATGTGAGGACTGGCCTAATAGATAGAACCCTTAGCTCCCCCTGGTGGACTGGCGTGTGAAGTGTGTGTGTGGCTGTGATACCTGGACAGCAGATCTCCTTCATTGCCTTCAGACGTAACATCACTTTCCCTGGTGGAAGAATAACATTACTGCAACGAACCAGGACTCTGGGGCGCTGCACATACATGCTACATACATACTACATACATGCTACATACATGCTACATACGACATACATTCTACATACATACATACATGCTACATACATGCTACATACATACTACATACATACTGCATACAGTACATTCATACATTACATACAATACATACATACAGACATACAGTTCAGTAAACATAGAGTACATACTCACCATTACTTGTCACTTTGTTCCCCGAAGCCAGTGTCATCTGTAAAAAAAATATGAAAATAACAACCAATATACCCCCTGTCCACAGAAATCCACGAGTGTCCCACGACGATCTCCCGTAGAGAACGGCATCGTCAGCTGATGCAACCTCTTTCTAGGGGCTCCAGGAACATAATGACGGGAGGAAGGTATCCTTCTGCAATGTATTCCTCCGCTGCTGTAAAAAAAAAATAGTCCCTAGTCTCACTTTTGGAATTGCTGTATGAGAAATTTTCCCACGCAGCAATTGCCATAAAGTGAGACTTTGTCCTAAGGTAACCTCAGTGATGCACTGCAGGAGCCATTGTCTCCTGTCAGTGTGTCACTGAGGGTCCTATAGAGCAGTGACATCACCCGATGTCAATGTTCTATAGGGGAGATTGTCGTGGGACACTCGTTATTAATTGGACTAGGCGGATAGGTAGCATACGGTTTATTATTTTACATTTTTTGCAGGCGCTGAAGTATGGTAAGTATGAGTAAATGAAGAATATTAAAATACTTTTTTCCAAATGTGCGTGTGTTTTATTAACCCTTTATTACTATTGGATTAATGATGGATAGGCGTCTTATTGACGGAAGAGAGGGGCTAAGTGCAGTAATTGGCGCTTCTTACAGATGCGCCAATTCTGGGGCGGCTGCGGACTGGTATTTGTAGCCGGGGGGATCAATATCCATGGCTCCTCTTTAGGCTATGAATATCAGCCCGCATCTGTCTGCGTAGCCTTTCTGGCTATAAAATACAGGGGGACCCCACGTCATTTTTTGGGGGTCCCCTATTTTAATAGCCAGTAAAGGCTACGCAGACAGCTGCGGGCTGATATTCATATCTTTGTACAGCACCCCCGGTCGTGAAGATGTCTTTTACTACGCTTGAATAAAGTTACCTGCACCGGATATCCAGTGAGTGCGCTCCATTTCTTTCTTCTTTTGAAACCTACACGTGGATTGTTTCCAGCGGAGCTTTGCACCCAGGACCGGATACATTGGCCCACAGGACACAGGTGAGCGGTTCCCACTATACTCCTCGGCTGTAGTGCGGCCCGGCTGTTTCTTTTTGTATTTACATAGATGTATCTATCCATATATCTGGCTGCTTTCACACACCAGGTTTTTGCCGTCAGGCACAATCCGGCGAGTTTTGAAAAAAAGGATCCGCTT
The DNA here is from genome assembly GCF_032444005.1 of Ranitomeya imitator. Lineage (NCBI taxonomy): Eukaryota > Metazoa > Chordata > Amphibia > Anura > Dendrobatidae > Ranitomeya > Ranitomeya imitator. Next base: position 329,916,271 of record NC_091284.1, on the reverse strand, counting down.
TTTCTGACGGATCCGTTTTTTTCCACCTGATCCGTTTTTTTTAACGCCAGATCCATTTTTTTCAGCCATCCCATTTTTTTCCACCGATCCGTTTTTTTTTTTCGCAGGATCCGTTTTTTTCCGCCGGATCAGTTTTTTTCTTCTGGATCAGTTTTTTTCTTCTGGATCCGTTTCTTTTCGCCGGATCCGTTTATTTCCGCCGGATCCGTTTTTTTCTTCCGGATTTGTTTTTTTCCGCCAGATCCAGTTTTTTCAAAACTCGCCGGATTGTGCCTGACGGCAAAAACCTATGTGTGAAAGTAGCCAGATATATATGGATATCTATAGATATATAATAGACAGGCCGATGTTTCTAAGGCTACTTTCACACTTGCATTTTTAGCAATCCATTGCAATCCGTCGTTTTGGGAAAAAACGGATCCTGCAAATGTGCTCGCAGGATGCGTTTTTTACCCATAGACTTGTATTAGCGATGGATCGCGATGGATGGCCACACGTCGCGTCCGTCGTGCAACGGATCCGACGTGTTTTGGCGGATATTCGGCACTGCATCCGCTGCCCACGTCGTGCACAAATTTCACAACGTGTGTCGGTACGTTGGCCCGACGCATAGCGACAGACCCGTACCGACACAAGTGTGAAAGAGGCCTTAATGAGCGGTGAATTAAAAAAATTGACAAAAATGGCGTGGGCTCCCGCGCAATTTTCTGCGCCAGAGGGGGAAAGCCGACGGCCGGGGACCAATATCTGTAGCCTGCTATGAATATCAGCCCGCAGCTGTCTGCATAGCCTTTACTGGCTATTAAAATACGGGGACCCCCCCAAAAAAATGACGTGGGGTCCGCCCTATATTTTATAGCCAGAAAGGCTACGCAGACAGCTGCGGGCTGATATTCATAGTCTGGAGAGGGGCCATGGATATTGCCCCCCCCCCCCCGGCTACAAATACCAGTCCGCAGCCGCCCCAGAAATGGCGTGTCTGTAAGATGCGCCTGTAACGGGGGTCTACTGTGCTGTAGTACCTCTTTCAGCACCCCCCGTGTTTCTGGAGCTCCATTCTGCTTTTGCTGGATTCTGAATGAAGGGCGCTGGCTAGGATTTTTTGATTACATGGGAGCATATAAAAGCTGACTGCTACTCCAGGTATTTCCAGTCTAAAGGCCCCTTCACATTAAGCGACGCTGCAGTGATACCGACAACGATCCGGATCGCTGCAGCGTCGCTGTTTGGTCGCTGGAGAGCTGTCACACAGACCGCTCTCCAGCGACCAACGATGCCGGTAACCAGGGTAAACATCGGGTAACTAAGCGCAGGGCCGCGCTTAGTAACCCGATGTTTACCCTGGTTACCATCCTAAAAGTAAAAAAAACAAACAGTACATACTTACCTAACGCTGTCTGTCCTCCAGCGCTGTGCTCTGCACTCCTCCTGTACTGGCTGTGAGCACAGCGGCCGGAAAGCAGAGCGGTGACGTCACCGCTCTGCTTTCCGGCTGACCGACGCTCACAGTCAGTACAGGAGGAGTGCAGAGCACAGCGCTGGAGGACAGACAGCATTAGGTAAGTATGTACTGTTTGTTTTTTTTACTTTTAGGATGGTAACCAGGGTAAACATCGGGTTACTAAGCGCGGCCCTGCGCTTAGTTACCCGATGTTTACCCTGGTTACCAGTGAAGACATCGCTGGATCGGTGTCACACACGCCGATCCAGCGATGTCAGCAGGGAGTCCAGCGACGAAATAAAGTTCTGGACTTTCCCCAGCGACCAACGATCTCCCAGCAGGGGCCTGATCGTTGGTCGCTGTCACACATAACGATTTTATTAACGATATCGTTGCTACGTCACAAAAAGCAACGATATCGTTAACAATATCGTTATGTGTGAAGGTACCTTTAAAGAACACACTTTATTTACAGCACACAGAATATATAACACAGAGACACAGGGCAGGCCAATAGAAAAAACAGGCCAGACATACATTACAGTAGCTGCAGGGGGCCGGAGCCTGCTGGTATTTACTGGGGAAATTACAAAGGTGGGGGAGGACAGAAGGGGGATATCTTGTCCTCTCTGCCCAGGGATGCAGCCTGTGGACTGATGCATTTCACATGGAACCTATTATACATAATATATATATAGCATAACATATTCTTGGTGCTGGGGGTTCTGTAACACGGCTCCCCTTTTCAGCGACGCGATCGGCATACACAGTCTGATCCTTAACGGATCGGTTTGGGGATGACCGAAGTTTACGGGGTTGGTACAAGTTCCGTTTGTCGACTTAGTCCATCGGCGTTACCGTTTTGTTTGCCGGGTCTGTAGTGGATGGTGAAGTCCAGAGGTTGTAGGGCTAAACTCCATCGCAGTAATCTGGCGTCTCCGGAGACCGGATTAAGCCAGACTAGGGGATTATGGTCCGTTAGGAGGGAAAACTGTCGTCCATACAAATATGGTTGTTACTTTTTGAGTGGCCATACTATTGCCAGGCACTCCTTCTCAATGGCCGCATAGCTCACTTCACAGGGCAGTAGTTTCCGACTCAGGTAAGCTACTGGGTGTTCTTGGCCGTCCGGCCCGACTTGGCTTAGTACTGCCCCCAATCCAAACATAGAAGCGTCTGTGTGAACAAGGAACCATTTAGTTGGATGGGGTGCGGCCAATACAGGGGTATTGGTGAGGGCGTCCTATAGCTGGCGGAAGGCTTCCTCACACTCTGGGGTCCAGGTTACCTGGCGGGGTTGGTTCTTACGGGTCAGATCAGTGAGGGGCTTGGCCACGCTGCTGTAATTGGGAACAAATTTCCTGTAATACCCCGCTGTCCCTAGAAACGCCATGACCTGTGTTTTAGTGCGTGGGGTGGGCCATTTTTCTATGGCCTCAATCTTGGCTGGTTCTGGTCTCTGTTTCACACTTCCCACCCAATGCCCTAAATACTGAACCTCTGCTTTGCCCACGTGACACTTGTTTGGGTTCAGGGTGATTCCGGCCTTGCGGATCCTGTCTAATACTGTCTCTAGGTGATTTAGATGCTCTTCCCATGACCATCCAGAAGCCGGTCAGCCAGCCTCTGGAAGGTCGCGGGGGCAGTCTTCATCCCAAATAGCATAACTTGAAACTGGAATAAGCCAAACGGGGTGACAAATGCCGACTTGGGAATAGCATCAGGACTAAGGGGAATCTGCCAGTAGCCTTTGCATAGATCGATGGTGGTCAAATACTTTGACCCCGCCAGCCGGTCTAACAACTCATCCACATGCGGCATGGGATACGCATCCGTCACTGTTTTCTCATTGAGCTTACGATAGTCTACACAAAACCGTGTAGTCCCATCCTTCTTGGGCAATAACACTATGGGGGATGCCCAGGGACTATCTGACTCTTCAATGACCCCTAAACGCAACATCTCTTGTATCTCTTGTCGCATCCCTTCTCGTACAGACTCAGGGACGCGGAAGGGGGTTGTCGCAGGGGGGTCTGATCCTGGGTCTCAACCTTGTGTTGTGCCAGGTGAGTGTACCCGGGTTTCCCCGAAAACATCCTCTGTTGCTGCCTCAACAACTCCTCCGCCTGCTGTCTCTCCCGGGGACCTAAGTCTTCACCCCAGTGTACCTGGTCCCATGTTTTAGACTGAGTCCTCTCCCCCCCCTGCTACACGGACTTCCACTGTCCGGTCCGTCTTCTCTTGGTCCCGGACGAGATGAGGCTTCACAAGGGTCAACGTTGCTCCGGAATCTCTTAGTCCCTGCATGCGTTTCCCATTAACCCACACGACCTGTCGATGCTGTTGTCGATTATCTGCCAATAGAAAAAACAGGCCAGACATACATTACAATAGCTGCAGGGGGCCGGAGCCTGCTGGTATTTACTGGGGAAATTACAAAGGTGGGGGAGGACAGAAGGGGGATATCTTGTCCTCTCTGCCCAGGGATGCAGCCTGTGGACTGATGTATTTCACATGGAACCTATTATACATAATATATATATAGCATAACATATTCTTGGTGCTGGGGGTTCTGTAACATCGCCAATTCCGGCACTTAGCCCCTCTCTTCTCACTCCCGTGTAGCGGTGGGATATGGGGTAATAAGGGGTTAATGTCACCTTGCTATTGTAAGGTGACATTAAGCCGGGTTAATAACTGAGATGCGTCAATAAGACACCTATCCATTATTAATCCAATAGTAATAAAGGGTTAATAAAACACACACACATTAGGAAAAAAGTATTTTAATATTCTTCATTTAACCATACTTACCATACTTCAGCGCCAGCAAAAAACGTAAAATAATAAACCGTATACTAACTGTCCACTGTAGTCCAATTAATAATGAGTGTCCCACGACGATCTCCCCTATAGAACAGTGACATCGTGTGATGTCACTGCTCTATAGGACCCTCAGTGACACACTGACAGTAAACAATGGCTCCTGCAGTGCATCACTGAGAGGTTACCTTAGGACAAAGTCTCACTTTATGGCAATTGCTGCATGTGAAAATTTCTCATACAGCACTGCCAAAAGTGAGACTAGGGACTATTTTTTTTTTTACAGCGGCAGAGGTATACAGTGCAGTGCAGGAATACATACCTTCCTCCCGTCATTGTGTTCCTGGAGCCCCTAGAAAGCGGTCGCATCAGCTGATGCTGCCGTTCTCTACAGGAGATCGTCGTGGGACACTCGTGGATTTCTGTGGACAGGGGGTATATTGGTTCTTTGTTATTTTCATATTTTTTTACAGATGACACTGGCTTTGGGGAACAAAGTGACTAGTAATTGTGAGTATGAACTCTATGTTTAATGTACTGTATGTCTGTATGTGTGTATGGTATGTAATGTATGAATGTACTGTATGCAGTATGTATGTAGTATGTATGTAGTATGTATGTATGTATGTAGTATGTATGTAATATGTATGTATGTATCATGTATGTAGCATGTATGTAGCATGTATGGTTTTTTTTTTTCACTCAACACATTAGCCGGATGATGGGACTACTACTGTCCCATCATTGGCTAATGTGTCAATCACTGTCACTGTAGTAGGCATCATCCGATGGGACTTGTAGTCCTATCGGACGATGCCTGCACAGAGCCCCGGGAAGCCGCACAGAGCCCCGCACGCAGCACAGAGCCCCGGCACGCCGCACAGAGCCCCGCACACCACACAGAGCCCCGGCACGCCGCACAGAGCATCCGGCACGCCAGACATAGCCCCGGCACACATGCACAGAGCTCCGCACGCCGCACAGAGCCCCGCACACCGCACAGAGCCCCGGCACGCTGCACAGACCCCCGGCAGGCACGCACAGACCCCCGGCAGGCAAACACAGACCCGAGAGGCCCGCACAGACTCCACCCGCTCACACAGAAACGCACAGTGTCTGCCCACACACCGCCCATACTCTTCCCCCTCCGGAGCAGGATGTAGAAGGACAGAAAGGGCTTATTTACATTCTGATATTTGTGTCCCATTGACTTGCATTGGTATCGGGAATCAGTATTGGCTATATCCGATATTTTTTGGATATTGGCCGATCCAATCCGATACCGATACTTTTGGATATCGGAAGGTATCGCTCAACACTACTGTTCATGTCTTTGTCAGTGGGCAAACTTACAAAATCAGCAAGGGATCAAACACAGTTGTTGACCTAGATTGGGAGCCATTGGGGGAAGAGGGTGCCGCTGCCAGTAGCTCAGAAGCAGAGGAGGATGATCCGCAGCAGCCATCTACATCGCAACAGCTGTCATCTGGCAGGCCGGTATCAGGCCAAAAATGTTTGTCAAAAACAGTTTTAGGTCAGCGTGGCCATCCGGTGAAAGTAGCACAGCGTGCAATGCCTGAAAAGGTATTCCATAGTAGGAAGAGTGTAGTGTGGCAATTTTTTAACCAAGATCCGAATGATCAGTCAAAAGTTATCTGTAAGAAATGCTCAAAGACCTTTAGCAGAGGGAAAAATCTTCAAAATGTAAATACAACGTGCAGGCTTAGACATTTAACCAGCATGCACTTGCAAGCCTGGACTAACTATCAAACGTCCCGTACCGTTGGTGTACCTGCTCAGAATGAAGGTAGTCAGCAACGCTACATTGCTTCCCTCACTGTAAGCCCACCGGTTAGGACACCACCAGCAGCAAATGTGGAGGTATCGTCGCAAGGCCAAAGCAGTCAGGGAATCACAAGGTTATTGGTAGGAAACACTGTATGTAGGCCAACATCAAGAAGACCATCACCAACCCTCTCTCAATCCGCCATGTCCACCACCACCACCACCGATAGTTCCACCACATGCAGCTCTCCAGTCCAGCTCACTCAAAGGCTGAACAGCCAATCACAGCCTTTCTCATTGTTTCAGCCAATCAGATTGGCTGAAACAGTGAGGTCCCAGGCTAGGATCGAGTACCAATCTACTCGATCCTGGGGCCGGTGCCTGGCAACGTCAGGCATCGGCCCAAACCCCCCGGATTGGCGCGATCGACGATCACATTGATCGTGCCAATCGTAGGGAACAGTCGTGGTGTTACCGCTCTGTGCCTTGCCTGCAACTTCCTGGATCAGTGCTGTAATAGCACCGATCCTACTCCGGAGTCTGCAGCTACTGATTGGCGCGATCGATGTGATCATCGATCGCGCCAATCACAGGGCACAGCAGCGGTGTAACCGCGCTGTGCCCTGATGGTGACCTGCCGGTGACCTGCTGGTCACTTTCTGGTGACCTGCCAGTGACCTGCCTATGATCGGAGCTGTGATCTCCGATCATAGGCTGGTGCATAGCAACACCGACGTCACCAGGGCCTCCTCTGATTGGTGGGATTGATGTGATCATTCGATCCCACCAATGACAGGCCACAGCAGCGGTATGACCGCTCTATGACCTGTCTCACCTCTCTCTGACCTGTTTGACTGCTCTGCAGGAATCCTCACACTTGTTGAGGATTACTGCAGAGCGGTCACGCTGACAGATCCCCTCCTGTGCTGAGACTTGTGGTGCCATAGTAGCCTGTGACACCACAATTCTTGCTAAAGAAAAAAGAATGAAGACAGAAGAAAGAAGAGAAACTACAAACGTAAGTGTTCATCCCCGATCCCGGCCCGATCTTTCTTCACCCTCTATCCCCTCCCCTTTCCCCCTCCACCCCCACTTTGCGCCACGTCTGTCCATGCCCAAATTTAGCAGCCGCTGAGCATTGATTGGTGACGCAGTTCACCGATAAACACTCGTGCTTGCTTTTCTTTTCCACATCCCCGTCCACACACACAGCCGCCGCGTCTAAACCCTTGCCTTTCGTTTTTTTTTTTCCAACATCCCGTCCGCGCACCCAGCCACTGCGTCTAAACCCGTGCCTTTCGTTTCTTTTTTGTTTCCTCATCCCGTGCACGCACCCAGCCGCTGCGTCTAAACCTGTGCCTTTCGTTTCTTTTCTTTTTTTTCACATCCCCATGCGCTCACCCAGCCGCTGCATCTAAACCCGTGCCTTTCGTTTCTTTTTTTTCCTCCACCTCCCCGTGCACACACCCAGCCGCCGCCGAACTTTGATAAGTGATGCAGTTCACTTATCAGAGCTCTCATGCCTGCCATTTTTTTCACATCCCCGTTCACACACCCAGCAGCCGCCGAACTTTGATAAGTGACGCGGTTCACTTATCAGTGCTAGGGCCTGCTGTTTTAGACTTTTCCTTTCACAGGTATTTTTTTCTCCCTATTTGCTTTTTTTTCCTTTAGCTATTTCTTTTCAGAATAGTTTGCACCAAACACTATCCCCCCACACATACACAGTTACTAATAAAGTACACCCAAGCACCATACTAAAAAAAAAAATGTCCCGCTCGTCCCGTTCGTCCCAACAGCGCTATTCAGCGGAGGAGGCATATTCTTTCCTTGCCTCTGACACTGATAGCGAGGGAGAGGATCCCACATTCCTTTACTCTTCAGATTCTTCATCCTCTTCCTCCTCCTCATCTTCCTCCTCAGGTCCTGCGGAACCGCCACGCAGATGCCACAGGACAGAAGATAAGGCAGCACCCACCATTCCTGAACCAGCACGCCCCTCTTCGGACCCCATATGGACCTCGCCACCCGAAAAATACGAGCCACTGATTCCTGATTTTGTGGCAGAATCAGGAATCAAGTTTGACACTTGAAAAGTTAGACTTTTTTAAAGTCTTTTTCTCTGAGGATTTTGTTAACCTCATGGTGGAGCAAACTAATTTGTTTGCTCGGCAATTTTTGGAGCAAAACCCTGGTTCATCATTTTCTAACTGGTCTCCTGTAGACGCAGTTGAAATGATTTTAACCAAAGATAGAAAAACGGCCTATCTACATGACACTTCCAAAAAAGGCAACAAAAATCCAAAATTAGTACAAACAAGGAAGCAAATGTCATAAATATAATACAAAAATTCTTTATTAAGGATAATAAATCTCTTTTACCAAAAATAGTATAAAAAATGGAGATGCACATGCAAATCAACAGCAGATGCCGTTACGGTATCACATCTATCTACATATCTCTGAACCTGGTATATATGCAGAGAAAATACACAGAGCTGTTGCACACATTATAAAAGTCATACCATATAGGACAAATGGACCAGATTAGTGACTGCTAGTTAAATATATGGGCCAGATTAATAGTAGATAGTTAGAAACCAATAAAAAATGCTACACGCTTTTTATCAAATGCTAGTGCATATCGGTTCATACCACCATCAGTAAAGTTCTAGGTGCGCCCTATCACAGGATCCTGAACAACAGCCACATAGTCCCAATTAGAAAGTGCTGCTCATCTGCTGCATACAGAGTACACATCTAAGCCCAACTTCATGTTGTATCCATATAGTAATAACAAGTAAGGGTGATAAATAACCTGCTCGTGCTGTGAAGAGCCCCAACGCGCGTTTCGCGTTAGCTTCGTCCGGACGAAGCAACCCCCGGACGAAGCTAACGCAAAACGCGCGTTGGGGCTCTTCACAGCACGAGCAGGTTATGTATCACCCTTACTTGTTATTACTAAATGGATGCAACATGAAGCTGGGCTTAGATGTGTACTCTGTATGCAGCAGCACTTTCTAATTGGGACTATGTGGCTGTTGTTCAGGATCCTGTGATAGGGCGCACCTAGAACTTTACTGATGGTGGTATGAACCGATATGCAATAGCATTTGATAAAAAGCGTGTAGCATTTTTTATTGGTTTCTAACCATCTACTATTAATCTGGCGCATATATTTAACTAGCAGTCACTAATCTGGTCCATTTTTCCTATATAGTATGACTTTTATAATGTGTGCAACAGCTCTGTGTATTTTCTCTGTTCATATATACCTGGTTCAGAGATATGTAGATAGATGTGATACCATAACGGCATCTGCTGTTGATTTGCATGTGCATCTCCATTGTTTATACTATTTTTGGTAAAAGAGATTTATTATCCTTCATAAAGAATTTTTGTATTATATTTATGACCTTTGCTTCCTTGTTTGTACGAATTTTGGATATTTGTTGCAGTTGAAATGATGCAGTTTTGGGGCCTGGTCCTTCATATGGGGATCCTGAAGAAGCCAGAAATTCGGCAATATTGGAGTGTTGATATTTTAAATAACACTCCAGTGTTCCGAATGGTCATGGTCCGGATGCGTTTTGGAGGCCATCCATAAGGTCCTGCATTACAACGATAATGCACGGTGTTCCGCACGAGATCACCCCAATTTTGACTGTCTGTTCAAAGTTCGGCCAGTCATCGAACACTTCAGAAAAAAAGTTTGCTGAAGTGTACGTGCCCCAAAGGGACATCTGCGTGGATGGAGTCCTTGGTTCATTTTAAGGGGCGGCTCAGATTCCGTCAATACCTGCCCAACAAGAGGGCCAGGTACGGAATCAAACTCTACAAGCTGTGTGAGAGTACCTCAGGGTACACCTACAGCTTTAGAGTGTACGAAGGGAAGGACAGCAGGATTGAACTGCCTGAGTGTCCTTCTATCCTGGGAGTGAGTGGGAAAATTGTGTGGGATTTGGTGCACCCACTGCTGGATAAAGGTTATCACCTCTACACCGATAACTTTTATTCCAGCATCCCACTCTACAAATCCCTCTCTGCGTGAGGTAGCCTGCGGTACTGTCCGCAAAAATCAGAGAGGCCTCCAGAAGACGATACATGGGCAGATGCTCAGAAAAGGTGAGAGCAAATCCTAATGTAGAGACCACCTGCTGGTTTTCAAGTACAAGGACAAGAGGGATGTCCTCTTGATCACCATACACGGTGATGGCAGTGCCCTCAGCACTGAACGGGGTACCTCTACACAGGTCAGCAAACCGGACTGCGTACTGGGGTACAACAAAAACATGGGGGGCATTGATCTTTCTGATCAACTCCTCCAACCGTACAGTGCTTTGAGGAAGGCCAGGGTGTGGTACAAAAAGCCGTCCGTGTACATCGTACAAAAGGCAATGCTTAACGCTTTCCTGCTGTCACGATGTGCACGACACACTGATACGTCATACCTTCAGTTCCAGGAGGTAGTGGTTAAGGCCCTGATGTTTGGCACGAGGGAAGGAGTGGGCCCCAGTACTTCTGGAACTGAGGGTGCTCGTATCGCAACAGGTCAGCATTTTCTGGGGCTGATCCCGCCAACTGGAAGAAAAGGTAAGCCGCAAAAAAGGTGCCGAGTGTGCCTCAAAAGAGGAATACGCAAGGACACCATCTATCAATGCGACACCTGCCCCGAGAAACCTGGCCTGTGTATGAAGGATTGCTTCAAATTGTACCACACCTCCATGCACTACTAATTTACTTTACAGGAACTAGTAGATTAGTTCCAAAGAGGGGGCACATCTAGGTAAGTTCCTTGTGGGTCTAGGTTCCAAAATGATGTCAATTGTGTTTTTTTTTACTGTTTAGGCATATCAGGGGCTCACCAAACGGAACATGACGCCCTCAGACCAGTCCATAAAAGTCTGCATTCCAAATCGTCACTGCTTCCCTTCTGAGTCCCGACGTGCCCAAACAGTTTTTTCCCACATATGGGGTACTAGCGTACTCAGGACAAATTGGACAATGTTTGGGGTCCAATTTCTCCTGTTACCCTTGGGAAAATAAAAAATTGGCGACTGAAGGATCATTTTTGTGGGAAAAAAATAGAATTTTTTATTTTCACGCCGGGTGTCATAAACTTTAGTGAAGCACTCTGGGGTTCAAAATTCTCACCACACACCTAGATAAGTTCCATAGGGGTCTAGCTTCCAAATTGGGGTCACTTGTGCGGAGTTTCTACTGTGTAGGCACATCAGGGGCTCACCAAATGGAACATGATGCCCGCAGACCATTCTATCAAAGTCTGCATTCCAAAACGTCACTTCTTCCCTTCCGAGCCCCGAAGTGTGTCCAAACAGTAGTTTTCTCCCACATATGGGGTACCAGCGTACTCAGGACAAATTGGACAACAACTTTGGTGGTCCAATTTCTCCTGTTACCTTTGGGAAAATAAAAAATTGGAAACTGAAAGATCATTTTTTGTGGGGAAAAAAATTGAATTTTTAATTTTCACGCCCTGGCGTTATAAATTTCTGTGAAGCACTTGGGGGTTCAAAGTGCTCAACACACATATAGATAAGTTCCCTAGGGGGTCAAGTTTCCAAAATGGGGTCACTTGTGGGGGGTTTCCACTGTTTAGGCACATCAGGGGCTCGCCAAATGCAACATGCGTTCGATATCAATTCCAGCCAATTTTAGCTTGAAAATATGAAACGGTGTTTCTTTCCTTCTGAACCCTGCCATGCGCCCAAACAGTGGTTCCCCCCACATATGGGGTATCAGCATACTCAGAAACATTGGACAACAACTTTTGGGGTCCAATTTCTCCTTTTACCCTTGGGAAAATAAAAAATTGGGGACTTAACGATCATGTTTGTGGAAAAAAATAGGATTTTTTATTTTCACGCCCGGGCGTTATAAACTTTTGTGAAGCACTTGGGGGTTCAAAGTGCTCAACACACACCTAGACAAGTTCCTTAGGGGGTCTGGTTTCCAAAATGGGGTCACTTGTGGGGGTTTCCACTGTTTAGGCACATCAAGGGCTAATCAAACGTGACATGGCGTCCGATCTCAATTCCAGCCAATTTTAGCTTGAAAATGTCAAATGGTGCTCCTTTCCTTCTGAGCCCTGCCGTGCGCCCAAAAAGTGGTTCCCCCTCACATGTGGGGTACCAGCATACTCAGGACAAATTGGACAACAACTGTTGAGGTCCATTTTCTCTTTTTATTCTTGGGAAAATAAAAAAAATTATTGCTGAAAGATCATTTTTGTGACTAAAAAGTAAAATGTTAATTTTTTCCTTCCATGTTGCTTCTGCTGCTGTGAAACACCTGAAGGGTTAATAAACTTCTTGAATGTGGTTTTGAGCAGTTTTCAGAATAGTGTCACTTTTGGGTATTTTGTGCCATATAGACCCCTCAAAGTGACTTCAAATGTGAGGTGGTCCCTAAAAAAATGGTTTTGTAAATTTTGTTGTAAAAATGAGAAATTGCTGGTCAAATTTTAACCCTTATAACTTCCTAGAAAAAAAAATTTTGCTTCCAAAAGGGTGCTGATGTAAAGTAGACATGTGAGAAATGTTATTTATTAACTATTTTGTGTCACATAACTCTCTAGTTTAACAGAATAAAAATTCAAAATTTGAAAATTGTGAAATTTTCTAAATTTTTGCCAAATTTCCGTTGTTTTCACAAATAAATGCAAGTTATATCGAAGAAATTTTACCACTATCATGAAGTACAATATGTCACAAGAAAACAATGTCAGAATTGCTAAGATCCGTTGAAGCGTTTCGGAGTTATAACCTCATAAAGAGACAGTGGTCAGAATTGTAAAAATTGGCCTGGTCATTAACGTGCAAACCACCCTTGGGGGTAAAGGGGTTAAGCGATTGACCTTGTGCTTTGTTTATAGTCATAGCAAATGCAAGTCGGATTGGGAACTGCAGACATTTAAAATTGAAGGGCATGTCGCTTGGTAGCAAAGGAATACACGGAATGAAAACATTTGCTCCCTTAGAGTTTCCCATAAGAATAGTGGCTTCAGTAACATTGGGCATGAAACTCTTAAAGGGACTCTGTCACCTGAATTTGGAGGGAACAATCTTCAGCCATAGGGGCGGGGTTTTCGGGTGTTTGATTCACCCTTTCCTTACCCGCTGGCAGCATGCTGGCTGCAATATTGGATTGAAGTTCATTCTCTGTCCTCCGTAGTACATGCCTGCACAAGGCAATCTTGCCCATTACACATTTTTGGTGGGTCAAGGTTCCAAAGCAAAATGATTGTGACTCCTATTTTTATAGTTAACGTATGCAATGGCATTCCAGGAGGCTCCAAAGAATTCAGGAACTCCAATGGATACATAACGGCCTGTTCACTCTCCATGACTAAATCAATGGACATGTATGTGGTCGCTAGACCAGGCTTCAATGAATTAGTAGATTTATGGAGCTGACACCATCATTTTTAGGCGCTAGGATTGCACGTTCACAAAGCCACTGATAGTTGTTAAAATTGTTACAAATATCAGGGAAAACTTGGTCAATAAGTTCCATTACCAAAGATGTCATTTCGCAAAAATCTTCTGGAAAGGAAATGAGACCAGTAGTGGAATCAGTAGGGAACCTGTCATTTCCAAGGCATAGTAGCGGTTGTGTAAATTTGTCCGCAGTTGTATTTCCCATTAAATGAACCCGCATATTAGTAGTAAGAGTTAGCTTCTGAACATGTATCCACAGATAAGATTTTAGACAGGCATTCAGCTCATCCGCTGCTGTTGCTCCCTTAAGAACAGGTAATGTCTGGCAGAAGTCACCTGTAAAAATTACAACAATTCCCCCCCATTAAACAGTCAGTTCCCCGCAGATCTTTCAAGGTGCGATCAAGGGCCTCGACAGCTTTCTTGTGCGCCATGGTACATTCATCCCAAACAATTACTTTGCAAGTTTGTAATACCTTAGCTTTCCCAAAGCCCTTAGTGATGTTACAGACAGGAGTTTCTGACAGAGCTAGATTAAAGGGCAATCCTACACCATGTTCCAAATTATTATACAAATGTTATTGTTCTCAGATTTTTCTAAATGGTCGGAGCAAATGTCAGTCAGTCTAATAAAAGTCATCACCCGGTTAGAGTATACATCACATTTTATTGAAGAAACCTCCCAATGATAACAGTATAATCTTCTAAATGAATAAAACCTCAGAATGCACTGTTCCAAATTATTAGGCACAGTAGAATTTCTAAATATTTGATATGTTTTAAAGAACTGAAAATGCTCATTTGTTGAATTTGCAGCATTAGGAGGTCACATTCACTGAACAAAAAAGCTATTTAACTCCAAAACATCTTAACAGGCCAAGTTACATGTTAACATAGGAACCCTTCATTAATATCTCCTTCACAATTCTTGCATCCATTGGACTTGTGAGTTTTTGGAGAGTTTCTGCTTGTATTTCTTTGCATGAAGTCAGAATAGCCTCCCAGAGCTGCTGTTTTGATGTGAACAGCCTCCCACCCTCATAGATCTTTTGCTTGATGATACTCCAAAGGTTCTCTATAGGGTTGAGGTCAAGGGAAGATGGTGGCCACTCCATGAGTTTATCTCCTTTTATTTTCATTTTCACACCTTCAGGAACCATAATGGGCCCTACCAGCTGTTTCCCCATGATTCCAGCCCAAAAAATGACTGCTCCACCTACTTGCTGATGTCGCAGCCTTGTTGGGACATGGTGGCCATCCACCAACCATCCACTACTCCATCCATCTGGATCATCCAGGGTTGCTCGACACTCATCAATAAACAAGACTGTTTGAAAATTAGTCTTCATGTATGTCTGGGCCCACTGCAACCATTTCTGCTTGTGAACATTGTTTAGGGGTGGCTGTAGGTTTATGAATCAAAGCAAGCCTTTGAAGGATCCTACACCTTAAGGTTCGAAGGACTCCAGAGGCTCCAGCAGCTTCAAATATCTGTTTGCTGGTTTGTAATGGCTTTTTAGCAGCTGCTCTCTTAATGCAATGCACTTGCCTGGCAGAAACCTTCCTTATTATGCCTTTATCAGCACGAACATGTCTGTGCTCAGATTCAGCCACAAATCTCTTAACAGTATGATGAGCATGCTTAAGTTTTCGAGAAATATCTAATATTTTCATCCCTTGACCAAGGCATTGCACTATTTGATGCTTTTCGGCAGCAGAGAGATCCTTTTTCTTTCCCATGTTACTTGAAAACTGTGGCCTCCTTAATAATGTGGAACATCATTTTTAAGTAGTTTTCCTTTAATTAGAATCACCTGGAAAACTAATTATCACATGTGTTTAAGATTGATTTCAGTGATCCATTAAGCCCTGAGACACAATACCATTCATGAGTTTATTTGAAAAACAAAACAATTAAATCTTTATGACACTTAAATCCAATTTGCATAATAATTTGGAACACTTTGTAGTGCTGAATGAGCCATGCCCCTCCATCTAAAAGAGTGGCTGCAATCCCAGAAGATGCAACAGCCAAGGCAAGGTCATTGTTTGAGCGAATTTCTGCAAGCAGCAAATTCATTAAAATGGTTTACCAGTACCTCCTTATGCGTTTGAGTGAATTTCTGCAAGCAGCAAATTAATTAAAATGTTTTACCAGTACCTCCTTATGCATCTAGGAAAATAGTCCCCCATTTCCACTGGAAATCTGAGCCATAATTACCATATAGGCCGATCTTTGGTCATCAATCAAAAGAGGCTTATTTAATATGACAAATTCTTTACATTTTTCCAAATCATAGCTTTTTTCTTGCAGAATATCTCTGATCATAATATCAAAGTCTGGTTGGTTGATTTGGTGCTGGTAAACATAATTTTATTAGAGTTTTACTATTGATAGATATTAACCTTTCTTCTAACATCAAGAGGGCTTTGTTGAATATGTCAGCAGTGAAAGTTAAGTCTGAGTCTGAATTAACTTTCTTTTGCACTCTAAGAATATCTTCACTAAGATATTCTTTGTATTTGTCCCAAAGTGCACAGGGATTGGAAGGTGCACATTATACACAGGTGTAATTATTATAGCGAACAGGTCTCTTAGTTGAGGTGGAAAGAGAGTAATAAGAGATGCTTCCTGCAATATCACGTCAAAGTGTTGATCTTCTTCGATCAGACCACGCTTTTGGCATGCTTCTTTCTAAGTTTGACACAGCTCTCCATCAACTATTTTCAAATCTGTGAAAGAAGTTGGCCCACGGACAGTGTGAAGCAGTAATCGGAGGTAGTCACACTGCGTTGTTTGGATGCACTGTATACACATGTCCAAGAGCATCATTGGAACATCCGTCCCATCCTGGCACCCTTGCAGCTTGTTTCCTCTTGCAAAATACTTTTCTCGATTTATTAAATGTATAATATTTTGGAACATCTGAATATAATAAAGTCCTTGCAAATGGATCTGCTTGACATAGGAGAAAGAAAGCTGCCAATGTTGCATTGGGTGGTCGAGCAGCTCTTTCCTCTGCATTGTTGGGAATAAAATAAACACGTTCATTTTCAAGATGGACATTGAGATGAACTACAGTCAGATGTCTTTCATGGATGGGAAAATTTAGTAATCTCCACACGGCTTCATTACTACTGATATACCTTCCCATCTGATACAGCATAATCTCATCAGATGTACATTTTGGATTCTCTAGCTGGAAAAATGCCATATCACTGCCCTTGATAACATACTGTATTTGCAAATGTACTTAATTGACTTAACAGAGTTACAATATTCTACATTAATGTGCGCATCAAACATTTTTGAAAGCAGTGGAGAGTAAAGGTACCTTCACACATAACGATATCGTTAACGATATCGTTGCTATTTGTGACGTAGCAACGATATCGTTAATGAAATCGTTATGTGTGACAGCGACCAACGATCAGGCCCCTGCTGGGAGATCGTTGGTCGCTGAATAAAGTCCAGAACTTTATTTCGTCGCTGGATCTCCTGCTGACATCGCTGGATCGGCGTGTGTGACACCGATCCAGCGATGTCTTCACTGGTAACCAGGGTAAACATCGGGTAACTAAGCGCAGGGCCGCGCTTAGTAACCCGATGTTTACCCTGGTTACCATGCTAAAAGTAAAAAAAAACAAACACTACATACTTACCTACAGCCGTCTGTCCTCCAGCGCTGTGCTCTGCTCTCCTCCTGTACTGTCTGTGAGCCGGAAAGCAGAGCGGTGACGTCACCGCTCTGCTTTCCGGCTCCCAGACAGTACAGGAGGAGAGCAGAGAAGCAGAGCACAGCGCTGGAGGACAGACAGCTGTAGGTAAGTATATAGTGTTTGTTTTTTTTTACTTTTAGCATGGTAACCAGGGTAAACATCGGGTTACTAAGCGCGTCCCTGCGCTTAGTTACCCGATGTTTACCCTGGTTACCGGGGACCTCGGGATCGTTGGTCGCTGGAGAGCGGTCTGTGTGACAGCTCTCCAGCGACCAAACAGCGACGCTGCAGCGATCCGGATCGTTGTCGGTATCGCTGCAGCGTCGCTTAATGTGAAGGGGCCTTAAGGGTACCGTCACACTATAACATTTCGATCGCTACGACGGTACGATTCGTGACGTTCCAGCGATATCGTTACGATATCGCTGTGTCTGACACACAGCAGCGATCAGGGATCCTGCTGAGAATCGTACGTCGTAGCAGATCGTATGGAACTTTCTTTCATCGCTGGATCTCCCGCTGTCATCGCTAGATCGGTGTGTGTGACACCGATCTAGCGATCTAGCGATGCGATCCAGCGATGCGTTCGCTTTTAACCAGGGTAAACATCGGGTAACTAAGCGCAGGACCGCGCTTAGTTACCCGATGTTTACCCTGGTTACAAGCGTTAAACTAAAAAAAAACAGCACATACTTACATTCTGGTGTCCGTCAGGTCCCTTGCCGTCTCTGCTTCCCGCACTGTGACTGCCGGCCGTAAAGTGAAAGCAGAGCACAGCGGCTGTGCTTTCACTTTCACTTTACGGCCGGCAGTCACTGAGTGCGGGAAGCAGAGACGGCAAGGGACCTGACGGACACCAGAATGTAAGTATGTGCTGTTTGTTTTTTTTTAGTTTAACGCTTGTAACCAGGGTAAACATCGGGTAACTAAGCGCGGTCCTGCGCTTAGTTACCCGATGTTTACCCTGGTTACCCAGGGACCTCGGCATCGTTGGTCGCTGGAGAGCTGTCTGTGTGACAGCTCCCCAGCGACCACACTACGATTTACCTACGATCACGGCCAGGTCATATCGCTGGTCGTGATCGTAGGTAAATCGTATAGTGTGACGGTACCCTAAGGTACAACCCATTGATTATCTATTTCAATATCTGTGTTTTGTTTAACCCTTATTAATCTGATTGTTGCAGTATATCCTCCCTGTTCAGGTTTCAGTCTTCTGTAAAGAGGATAACCATCATCTCCTGTTTGTTTTTCTACAATCAAGTTGCGAGGATACTTTTTAGTACATTTTCCTTCCTATGTACATGGTAATCTTGGGTTAAGTGGCCCACATGAGCCATGGATCATATTCTTAGAAATAGTTTCAAAAAGTACCAGGTCATCTTCTGGATTTGGAAGCTCAGCAGAAATATCACTGTCAATTTGATTGGTGCATATCTTATCCTTTAGCCATATCAGTAAGTGAGCATGTGGAAGACCTCTTTTTTGACACTTAATTGAATACATCTAACACTGACTTTCACCAAAAATGTAACACTTTGTAATTACGTCCATGAGCTTGATCAGTTTTTGTTTAAAAACCCTTGCTATTAAATCATGTTGATCAGAGGAGCCCTGACCATTCAGAAGCTCTTCCCTTATCTCTGGCCAAGTTGGATTACATGTAACTGTAAGGCTAAGTGCACACGTTGCAGAATTGTTGCGGAAATTTCCACGGCAATTCTGCAATTCCTGCCACAGGTATATCACATGCGGAATTGGCATGCGTATTCCCGCTAAACACTAGCGTTTTACAAGCGTAATTAGCTTGCAGAATGCTAACGTTTTCCAAGCGATCTGTAGCATCGCTTGGAAAACTGATTGACAGGTTGGTCACACTTTTCAAACATAGTGTTTGCCAAGTATGAACAACTTTTTACTATTGATGCGGCCTATGCAGCATCAATAGTAAAAAGATCAAATGTTAAAAATAATTAAAAAAAAGAAAAAAATGGTTATTCTAACCTTCCGATGCCCTGATCTCCTCAGCGGTACACGTGGCGGCTTGACCGCGACATCATCGCGATCCTTCGCACACAGCATCCCGGGGAACTGAAGGCGCCGCGTGTACCGCTGAGAGTCGCGACGACTCCGGGGGCCATCGGAAGGTGAGTATATCACGATTTTTTATTTTAATTCTTTTTTTTTAACAATTATCTGGTTCCCAGGGCCTGGAGGAGAGTCTCCTCTTCTCCACCCTGGGTACCATCCGCACATGATCCGCTTACTTCCCACATGGTGGGCATAGCCCCATGCGGGAAGTAAGCGGATCAATGCATTCCTATGTGTGCGGAATCCCCATGATTCCGCAAATTAATGAACATGCTGCGTTTTTTTCCGGAATGCATTTCCGCTCAGGAAAAAAATCAGCATGTGCATACAAAATGTGGATTGCATTCTTTAAATAGGATGCTTAATGTGAGCGTTTTTTTTGCGGTTTTATCGTGCTTTTATAGAGAAAAAACATGAAAAATCCGCAATGCGTGCTCACAGCCTCATAAACAAATCAGGACGACCATATATCTGAACATATGTCATGGCGTTCTGAGCATACTCATGCATATGTCTGGGACTTCCTATAAATGTAGCCGGTAAAATAAACATACGCCCAATGTCAGCCACGTTGCCATCATTAGCAATAGCATCCCTTAAATGAATGTATTCATCCACTCTAAGTTTTTGTTGGTTCAATCGTATGTACAAAACATGCTCACTTTCCACCTTGACATACATATCAACTATAAATTAATGAAAAAGTTGCCTACATTGTAAAATGTGGTTAGGAGACCCATGTCTGATCATTATTTGGTAGGCATAAAAGTCCATAGCTGATTTTTTTTATTGGTTGGCCTAGCAGTCTTGGGATCAGTCTGTGTTAGATTAGAGTGATAGCCATTTCAGCCATTCAAAAATATTATTGGATATTACAGAGCATCATATGATCTATGTGTTTCTGCAATACGTTGAAGATTGTCGCTTCGTCGCTGAATAATTATATCTCAGCTTTGAAAGTCCTGGCCAAGCATTACAATAGCTACTTTGTTAACAGTGGGAGAATTAAATCACCTTTCATGCTCGCCAACCGGTGTCTTGTCTGCTCTTATTACAACTGCCAGGAGCAAGCGACACTACTCTGTCCTCCTTCTCCTGGACCTGTCTTCTGCCTTTGACACTGTGGACCACTCAATTTTGCTACAAATTCTCTCATCTCTTGGCATCACAGACTTGGCCCTTTCCTGGATCTCGTCATATCTGACAGACCGAACATTCAGTGTCTCCCTCCCCCACACCACCTCCTCACTTCGCCCCTTGTCAGTCGGTGTTCCTCAAGGCTCTGTTCTAGGACCCCTACTCTTCCCATCTACACTTTCGGCTTGGGACAGCTCATAGAATCCCACGGTATGCAGTACCATCTCTACGCTGATGACACGCAGATCTACCTATCCGGACCTGACCTCACCTCCTTACTTACCAAAATCCCACACTGTCTGTCTGCTATTTCAGCCTTCTTTTCTGCTTGCTTTCTACAACTGAACATGGACAAAACAGAATTCATCATCTTTCCCCCATCTCACTCTACCCCTCCACCAGACCTATCCATCAATGTCAATGGCTGCTCACTTTCCCCAGTCCAACACGCCCGGTGCCTCGGGGTGATCCTCGACTCTGCCCTCTCCTTCAAGCCACATATCCAAGCCCTTGCCTCCTCCTGCCGTCTCAAACTCAAAAATATTTCCTGGATCCGTGCTTTCCTTGACCGCGACACTGCAAAAACGCTAGTGCATGCCCTTATCATCTCCCGCCATCGACTACTGCAACCTCCTACTCTCTGGACTCCCCTCTAGCACTCTGGCACCGCTCCAATCCATCCTACACTCTGCTGCCCGACTAATCTACCTGTCTCCCTGCTATTTCCCAGCCTCTCCCCTATGCCAAGCTCTTCACTGGCTTCCTATCGCCCAGAGACTCCAGTTCAAAACCCTCACAATGACATACAAAGCCATCCACAACCTTTCTCCTCCATACATCTGTGACATGGTCTCCCGGTACCTACCTACACGCAACCTCCGATCCTCTCAAGACCTCCTTCTCTACTCCCCTCTCATCTCTTCTTCCCACAACTGCATCCAAGACTTCTCCCGTGCTTGCCCCATACTCTGGAACTCTCTACCCCAACACATCAGACTCTCGCCTACCATAGAAACCTTCAAAAAGAACCTGAAGACCCACCTCTTCCGACAAGCCTACAGCCTGCAGTGATCCTGAAGTTACTGAACCGCCGCGCAACCTGCCCTACCCTCTCCTAGTGTTTCATCACCCCTCCCCTGCAGACTGTGAGCCCTCGCGGGCAGGGTCCTCCCTCCTTATGTACCCGTGTGCCTGTTATCTGCTCATGTTTAATGTATTTGTCTATATTTGCCTCGTATTCACATGTAAAGCGCCATGGAATAAATGGCGCTATAAAAATGTATAATAATAATAATAATAACTTGATAGTCCTTACTCGGCATTCTTTCTGAGGCTATTTTGAAAAGGTGTACTAACTGATTGCACTGAAGGAAAAATCATTGCAAATTCAACACAATTTCTTTTTTTTTGCCTCAAGTATATCTTCACAACGTCTATCAGCTTGCATTTGTTCGTGTCCCAAAAAATGCATTTGTAAAAACTTTGGATCTTCATTTGCTACAGAAAGCATTGAACCGATTTTGTGATATATTTGACCCTGGACTTTAAAAGTTGGCATAAATCCTGCTTTCTGGAGTACAGCTGTCGTACCAAAGGATGTCATCTGGAAAAATGAACTGTATCTCCTAATATTTTGCAGAAATTGCTTGGACTCGGGAGTTGTTTCTGACATGTATGAAAGAATTGGTTCAGGAGGTAGATCTAAAGGTGGCAAACTGACTTTGCCATTTGAGCAGCACATACCAGGCGATTCCAAGTTAAAGACCATACCTACTATATATTTTAAAGCATCTTGGTTATAATGAAGGTCTTGCATGATGACAACTTTATGCACTTTCAATTCATCATCAGGAAAATTTCATCACAACAATCAGACAGAAGTAATCACACTTTTAAGAAATACAAAACTACTGTATATCCTGTGAGCTTTGCCATGTGACAGTTTTTATAGCTGTGCAAAAACAAAGGTTACCTTACATAGGCATTATCTATACATCGTGAGAAACCTTGAAATTAAACAGGTCCACAGGATGTGACCATTTCCTGTAGAGCATATTGAGCATGGACCACATTGCACAGGATGTATTAGCTTATTCTTCAGGTTAGTAGGTGTCTCTTACTTTCCAAATAAATGTGCTATGCTTGGAAAATAATAAAATATTATGAATAGTCTCTAAAATAAAAAAATTTTTAGCAGCACTCTGGTATGGCTGATTTTGGTGAACTCGTTGACACCATTGGGATGATCATGCACACTGCCACTCTTTCCAGTCTGTTGGGAGTGTTGAAGATCAGTGCTCAGCAATCTCTGGCAGTCCATTAGGAATGAATGGAGTGGCAGTGCGTGTGACCGACCAGCGATGCATTCAGTCGGGAGAGCCCTGGTTTTTAAGGTAAGTGACTGCCCCAGCAGTCAGACCTCCAACTATCCCCTTCTCCACAATAGTTGCTATATTTCAAACTTGAGAATACCCCTTTACTGATGTTCCTAATAACATGCCTAAACATTTCTTTGCAGTATGACAGGGCACAATGTCCTACAAAAGAACCCACTGCCATAATAATGGTGTCTACAATGTTTAGATAGATGCTATGTTAAATTAACACACACATAAATGCCTGGGCTCACTGTTTACTAGCAGAACCCTGCCTGGAGCACTGGTGAGTGCCCTGCAGTATTTCTGCTGTTGTGAAACTACAACTCCCAGCATATGCAGCTCCCCAGAGTCCTGGTCGTTGCAGTAATGTTATTCTTCCACCAGGGGGAGTGATGTTATGTCTGAAGGCAATGAAGGAGATCTTCTGTCCAGGTATCACAACCACAAAACACACTTCACACTCCAGTCCGCCAGGGGGAGCCATGCTTCTATCTACTAGGGCACTCCTCACAATTAGGTAAAACTGGTGGGTTGGTTAGGAAGTGACATAGAAGCTGACTGGAGAGAGTAGGAAATAGTCAGTGAGTCCCAACCGAGTTTGGCAGAGGCTGGTTGGAGTGGGTTTCAGCCAGCTCCAGACTGCAGCCTGCGGAAGACGAGGGTACACGGAGCTGCGCCTGCATCCCATGTGGCAGCATCCCAAGAAGGAGACATTGAAAGGAATTGTGTTGCAGTGAGTGAGAAATGAAGTCATAGCAAAAGAAGAAAAATATCAGAGGGAGACCAGCTAGAAGCTGGCTGCCTCCTTCTGAAGTGCAGTACCGGTAGCCAGAATACCGAGGGAGTAAGGATCTCTATGCCGTTACTTCAGAGACTGGCAGGACAGTTGATTCCACATTGGCTGCCCGACCATATACCCAGGAGGCACAGTGGCAACTTGTGGAGGCCGGGGCGTCTCTAGGGTCCCTATAAAAAGCCTCAGGCCATCAGTCATACGGGTTTGTCCTATCCGTCAGGGAGACAGAGAGAAAGAGACTTAACATCTACAATAGTTGTGAGGAACACCCGAGTTGCTCAGCAGGGAGGAACTACAACACTCAGGCGCTAGAGGAAGGCTATTGAATTCCACCTGGATAAGGGGACTCTGGACTTGCCTTCAGACTGGCCGGACTCTGCCTACCCTGTGGTCCCTACCCTGGACTGTGGATGCTGAAGCCTTCAGTAAAAGGTAAAGAGACTGCAACTTTGTGCCCTCGTTATTCACTGCGCCTTACATCATTCACCATCCATCATCTACACTCTGGGAAGCCCTGGGGACATACTTCACCTGTGGAAAGGTATACCATCTAGCTGCCATAACATCACCCCAGCGGACCCCTAAGTAGCATCGGTCACCCTGACCGAATACCACAGGTGGCGTCACGAACACTGTCCCTTTAAAGACCTATCCCCTCATTTTCAACAGATGTTCCCCCAGGGCCACGGACCGGGTCAGCCACTGTGACATCCCTGACGAGAACCAAAGGGCCCGGATCCGAGTACCCCACAGCCACCACACATACTGTACACCATAAAATCAGTCTGCGAGGGCATGCTAGGAATCAATATTTCACAATAGTCACAGTTCGACAGGTTGCTGACCCTTGACCTGAAGCATCATATTGCCTGGGTTTCTTCCTCTAGTACAGAGTTCCTGAACTCCAGTCCTCAATGATTTCCATATTATTGCACAGGTAATAAATCCAGGACTGGAGTTCGGGATCACTGCTATAGTGCATCCTGGAGCCATCCCTTTCCCCTGAGTAAGTGACACAGAAGTACTCAGCTGTCCACATTATGAAAAAAGGAAACGTGATTCATAAAACAAGGCCGACACCTACCACTTCTCCATAGTTCTGCTATGAACATTGTGTGCCAATTGTAGACACTTCTGCGGTGGTCAGAGCAGGCCAGCATGAACTCTCCTACCAGACTGGAGCTACGTAGCCCCAAACACAACAAGCTATGAGTGCACTATGAGCATGGACACTTTTCTATCATTGCCAGCATTAACATTGCTTAACAATTTATGCTACAGTAGCGTTTCAGTGGGATTGGACTGGACAAGCTAACCTATATTCTCCATGCATCAATGACACTTGGGTAGTCAAGACACTACTGGCTGTCTTTCCGTTGACCACTCTTGGCATTTACTAATCATTTCTTAGCAGAAACACCCCACTATCTAGTCATAATGGTCCAACACAATGATGCAGATTTACTTTTCAAAATTTGTTAGAATGCTATTTGAAATTCAGCCGGAATTCGGGCGCACATGGTAAGTGTTTTAGGCCTCCTTCAGAGGCTTGTAAGTCACAAGTGAGTTCTATCTTTATTGTACCCAATACAATCTACAGGGCTGTTCTCGTGCCTGTGTTATTCTACAGGTTACAAAGCTGTCCAGCCTTCTTACTGAAATAGCGGGTGCCATTAGAAAATGAACTTCATAGCTACTGGGAGCTGATGGCTTTCAGTCATAGAGAATCATAGAGAATACATAGGGAGCAGTGACTGTAAGCATGTCCTGCCACTTTATTATGAGATATTTAATTGATGGCACTTTATGTGAGTAAAGTAGATAAATAATTTCCTTGATATGATATTTAAACATGCTTTTTTTTAATAAATCAGATAATCCCTATGTGATCTGTTTGTTTTGCGACTTTATAATTTCTTTATTAGATCAATCCTCCTCATTGCAGACAATTTTGTTAATGAAGTAATGTTGTATAATTACTATATATATTGTACAATTCCCTAAAATATGAAAGTTCTTTTTAGTTTTACTAAAGTAGTAAAAGGTTTTGTAAATTTAATATTGTACATTTTATACCTAAAACAATATTTAACAAGAAGTTTTGCTTTGTTCAATGCTTAAAGGGACACTGTCACCCCCCTCCAGCCGTTATAAACTAAAAGAGCCAACTTGTGCAGCAGTAATGCTGCATTCTAACAAGGTGGCTCTTTTAGTTTTTGCTGCTGTTATTCCCTCAATAAAGCATTTTATAATTTTCCCCAAATACCTATCTTTAGCCAAGGAGGCAGGTCTGAAGCCTCCTCTGTGAAGCGCCCAACTGCCATCACTCATCTCTTCTGGGGCACTGGTCGCCGCCCCCTGAGCGCTGTTTTCGTCTGAAATCCGGCGCCTGCGCTGTGCGTGCCTGCCACTGGCAGTCGTATTGAGCATTGGCCATCATAGCTCAGATGCCGTGTTCCTGACTGCGCCTGTTACTGAATCCCCGACCCGCACTGTGTTATGCATTATGCACAGTGCGGGGCTTGGATTCCTGGGCTTGTCAGACGCTCCCCCAGGTCCCCCGCCTTCCAACGTCGGTCTGTGCAGCTGATCCATCCTCCTTCCAATCGCCGGCAAGGATACTTGTATATTCCTGCAAGGATGGATCAGCTGCACAGACCGACGCTGGAAGGCGGGGGACTTGGGGGAGCGTCTGACAAGCGCAGTGCGCATGCCCAGGAATCCCAGCCGCGCACTGTGCATAATGCATAACACAGTGCGGGGCGGGGATTCAGTAACAGGGTGGCCGCACTGCCCGCACAGGCGCAGACCGGAACCCGGCATCAGAGCTATGACGGCCAATGCTCAATACGCCTGCCCCAGGCAGGCGAGCACAGCGCAGGCGTCGGATTTCAGACGAAAACAGCGCTCAGTGGGTGGCGACAAGCGCCCCTGAAGAGATGACTGACGGCAGCTGGGGCTTCAGACCTGCCTCCCTGGCTAAAGATAGGTATTTGGGGAAAATTATAAAACGCTTTATTGAGGGAATAACAGCAGCAAAAACTAAAAGAGTCACCTTGTTAGAATACAGCATTACTGCTGCACAAGGTGGCTCTTTTAGTTTATAACGGCTGGAGGGGGTGACAGTGGCCCTTTAAAGTGGTTGTCTGAGACTGCCCCTGCCAATCTGCTTTTCCTAGTGTTGGCAGCAGAAAGAACTGCTCAGTTAAGGAGTTGTGCATCACAACTGTATAGAGGCTGCGGCTGGGTTCAGCACATCCACCATTCTATTCAGTCAAAAGGGGGCGGATGTGCAGTACTCGGCCTCGACCACTATTACGTTAATGGAGCTGTACTGTGAAGCTCCACAACTGAGCACTTCCAGCCATCGCCGATGATACGGGAACAGCTGAACGCTGGGGTTGTTGGGTGTCGCACCCCCAGCGATCAGACATTGCTGACCTATCCTTAGAATAGGCAATCAATGTTAAAGTCCTGGACAACCCCCTCAAGACAAATATGGCCACTGATAAACATTATATTTGACATATCATTCAGCTTTTACTTCACTGTCCTGTACATGTGGCTTTAACAGTCTATGAGAAAGCACCATGTGGTACGAGATTTTGCGATTACAAATTTTCTATTCTAACACAATTGTGCATAGAATTATATGTAGATTATACAGCTTTCAGAGGGTTACATTGGCAGTCAAAACTCATTTTGTTGTAGCGTTATATTTAAAAGCGTAGTACTTAGCTCAATCAGGTGTTTTGTAGATGAAACACCTGATTGAGCTAAGTACTACGCTTTTAAATATAACGCTACAACGCTCCATCTAGCAAAAGTGCAACGCTTTCATGTGCTACAAGTACCAACAAGTTGCGGATTTCTTTTAGCATCATTTTATTTTACTTCCTCCCCGAGGCTTACTACATGACAGTTCCCCTACTCTAGTCCCTGCACACCGACCATTCCAGTCCTGCTACACGTATCCTAGACGTATTCATAATTGTTTTTCTACTAGCAAGTCCCTGCACACCGGCTATTCTCAGTTCTGGTATATGTGCCCTAGACGGACTTACTACTGTTTATCCGCCCATAAGGTAATTACCTATCGTGGTTGTGTACTATAGTTCCCTTATAAGGTTAAGCGCAGGTACATATACTGTGATATACAGTTTTGTGTTCTATAGCCTCTCCCTTTCTCCTCGGTGTGGTGAGGAGCAGTACCCGCAGCTACCTTCTTTCATCTCACAAGCGCCGCTAGTGTATACACTATTGTATTTATAGCTTTATTCTAGATTTTAATATAACTTTCAGCCCATCTAATATATAAAGCTGAATGTGTATGTATGTGTGTATGTGTGTATGTATGTCCGGGATTGGCATCTGCACCGTCGCAGCTACAGTCACAAAATTTTGCACAGTCACACACATGGACCCCGAGAGCGTCATAGGCTATGTTGTGAGGCGAAATTTTAACCCCGCGCGTTCCAATTCACAAAACAATTTTGCCCCTATCTACATAATGGGGAAAAAGTGAAAGGAAAAGTGTTGGAGGTGTCGCAGCTACAGCCACAAAATTTTGCACAGTCACACGTGTGGACCCCGAGAGCGTGATAGGCTATGTTGTGAGGTGAAATTTTAACCCCGCGCTTTCTAATTCACCAAACAATTTTGCCTCTATCTACATAATGGGGAAAAAGTGAAAGGAAAAGTGTTGGAGGCAAATTGACAGCTGCCAGATGTGAACAAGGGGGACTTAAAGAGTGGGAGCGATGGTGCCAAAGAGTATATACCGTACAGTTGCTATGGTGGGGCCCCGACATGGGATACTCACCACACACGGGGATATGAACACACACACAAAATGCGCCACACACTACCACGTGCTTGAACACATATACCACCCTCAGCACACATTTCACCACACATACACCAACCTCGCCACATAAAAGTCGAAACACAAAAGTCGCCGCTCAAAACTCGCCACGCGCAAAACTCACCACATGCAAAACTAGGTTCACGCAAAACTCGCCACACGTGCAAAACTCACCTCATGGAAAACTCGCCACAGGTGGAAAAATTGCACACGCGGAAAAATTTCCACACGCACAAAAGTTGCAACACATGCAAAAGTTGCCTCACACAAAACTTGCACATACTCAAAACGCACCACACATAAAACTCGCCACACGCAAAACTCACCATGCGCAAATCTTGCTGCACACAACTTGCTACACTAACCTGTCACATGCAACTCGAAACACAAAAAGTTGCTACACGCATGTCGCCACACAAAACTCATCTCACAAAAGTCGCTACATGCATGTCGCCACATGCAACTCAACACACACAACTTGACACATGAAACTAGCCCTAAAACACACACAAGTCTGGTATTATCCTTCAAAAATTAAAATCTGATTAATAAGCAGACAAACTACCAGAGCAACAAATGTACCATATAGGAAAAACAGCAGCTGGCAGTCACATGACCTGTCTATTATGTGTATGTGTGAGCTAATATATACTGCCAGAGGGGAGGGCTTCCTGTTGGCTGGGGATTTATCAGGCTGCCAATTTAGCTTACAAATACTGAGGTAAAAATACTGACCAAATAACATGTGAACGCGGTCTAATACAGGAGGAGATGACACACAGATATATATTATATACAGGAAGAGATGACACACAGGTATATACTATATACAGGAGAGATGACACACAGGTATATACTATATACAGGAGGAGATGACACACAGGTATATACTATATACAGGAGGAGATGACACACAGGTATATACTATATACAGGAGAATATGACACACAGGTATATACTATATACAGGAGCAGATGACACACATGTATATACTATATACAGGAGGAGATGACACACGTATATACTATATACAGGAGGAGATGACATACAGGTATATACTATATACAGGAGATGACACACAGGTATATACTATATACAGGAGGAGATGAGACAGAGGTATATACTATATACAGGAGGAGATGACACACACATATATACTATATACAGGGGAGATGACACACAGGTATATACTATATACAGGAGGAGATGACATACAGGTATATACTATATACAGGAGGACATGACACACAGGTATATACTATATACAGGAGGAGATGACATACAGGTATATAATATATACAGGAGGAGATGACAACCTGGTATATACTATATACAGGGGAGATGACATACAGGTACATACTATATACAGGGGTGATGACACACAGGTATATACTATATACAGTGGAGATGACACACAGGTATATACTATATACAGGAGGAGATGACACAGGTATATACTATATACAGGAGCAGATGATACACAGGTATATACTATATACAGGAGGAGATGACTTACAGGTACGTACTATATACAGGAGGAGATGACACACGTATATACTATATACAGGAGGAGATGACATACAAGTATATACTATATAAAAGAGGAGATGACACATAGGTATATAGAGGAGGAGATGACATAAAGCAGATATATACTATATACAGGGGAGATGACATACAGGTATATACTATATACAGGAGATGACATACAGGTGTATACTATATATAGGAGGAGATGACATACAGGTATATAGTATATACAGAAGAGGTGACATACAGGTATATACTATATACAGGAGGAGATGACACATGGGTATATACAATATACAGGAGGAGATGACATACAGCAGGTGTATACTATTTACAGGGGAGATGACATACAGGTATATACTATATACAAGAGAAGACATACAGGTGTATACTTTATATAAGGGAGATGACAAACATGTATATACTGAGGTGAAAATGAGGGGTGTGAGGTGAAAATGAGGGGTGTGAGGTGAAAATGAAAAGGTGTGAGTGCAAAATGAGAGGAGTGAGGGAAAATAGTGGAGTGATCGGAAAATGACAGATGTGAGGTCGAAATGACAAGTGTTAGGGGGGAATGACAGGAGTGAGGGGGAAAATGAGAGGTGTTAGGGAGAAAATGAGAGGTGTTAGGGAGAAAATGAGAGGCATGATGGGAAAATAAGAGACGTGAGGTGCTATAACTAACCACAGATATTTACTATGCCCAGGCAACGCCGGGCTCTTCGGCTAGTAGCATATAAAGTATAATTATATTTTTACTTTACTCTAGTTTATTATGAGATAACTTTTCCAGACCTCTATGGACACTGGAACAGCATCTCTCTTAACATGTCACCACATTGTACAGGACATTTACTGCAACTATCAACTTACCTTTTAATGTGTGATGGTGATGGCTTTCATCGGTTGGTCTTTCCTCTCTTCTTTCTTAAATTTGATCTTCCTTTCCCTTTTAAGTCTCCTGCTTTTCTATTAAACTACTTTTACATCTGTCTCCAAATTTTGGTCTGTCTATTTCACACACTTGTTCTTTCTCGGAAACTTCCTCCTTTCTAAGGTTCCTCTTTAACATCATAAAAGGAAGTTAAACATTTAGAAACTGCACTGTGCATTCTCCAGTCCTAGGTTTTAACTCAATGGCAATTTATGAAATATGTTTGAGAAATATGGATAGTTATATTATGTACACCTATGCACATTTTTCTACATCATGGCATGGATTATATCATGTTTCTAGTGATGTGGTTTTGGTGCTCATGTACGAAGATGGAAGTGTTGCCAACGTTTCCCCTGAAAGACACAGATATTATTGCAATGAATTTTATGTGCAACATGCTTAGTAATGTGTGTTATTAGTGATAAGTTGCGTTCTGCCCAGCAGAAGGGTGTTTATAGGGACGATTTGGGTTAATAGTTGGGACTGGCCCAGAGTGGAAAGGGCTAAAGTGAAAGGACAGAGACAGTTTCTTATCAGAAATCAGATAGGGCCCAGCTTGCAGCAGAAGCAGACCTATTGTCTGATAAGGAAGCAGAGCCGCATGACGTGGTTGGTGTCCCTGGGGTGAGTGGAGACCGAAGGAACGGATAGCGAAATACAGGAAAGAGGCAAGAGAAGGTGGAAGAATGTTTGAGTGATTCTCAGGATCTGGAGGCAGGAAAGTTAGCAACGCAATACTGAGCTTGCAAGACCAGAAGGTAACAGGACGGATCAGAGCAGGAAACGGGAGACAAAGAGAGTACCTTGCAAAGTAGTTCCAATGCATAGACAAGAAGAGAAATTAAGTAATGGCCATAGTGGCAAAATACCTCCTCTAAGGGGAAAAAGAGGTTGACGCATAGAACTCTAACTTACTGACTTGAAGAGGACATGGTTGGCTGCTACAGTTAATCTAGCTGATGGAGCAGGAACTGACACCATGGAGGGGATGATCGCTTGCCTAACTGGTGGTATGCTGTTTCCGAGCAAGTGCACACCATTGCAAGTGGTGTCATCATCCATCCCGGACTGTGAAGGCAGAAAAGTCAGAGTCAAACGGCATGAAGAAAAGGCTAAATGGTCAGGCGGTGAAGGCCACCGGGTCCAATGGGGAAGAGCCAGATGCAGGACTGGAGCTGGGGCTTGGATCGTGGCCTGCAGAAGAGCCAAGCAACTGCTAGTCTTACAGGTTCAAGTGCCGAAGCGCTTCCAACCAAACCCTAAACCAGCCTCTACCTTGTAAAAGTGACTTATACCACCATGCCTCGATGGATCGCGGATGTGATTGAAGTTAAGAAGAAAAGAATAGAGTGGATGAAGGCCCAGTTGGACGGTCCTGCGGGAGAAGACCTGGTTAAGCATGTGAGGCGGGGGATGATGCTGTTCTTCAACTGGGAGAAAGGATATGGTTTCTTTGAGGAAGAACGTACCAGAAGCGTGGTATACATAAATTTTCACTCTGTCTGGGGAGGAGTCAGGAGCCATGGACTACCAGTTGCTATAGCAAATCCAATGGTTGCGCACATGACCCAAGGTGCCCTTTTGACATTGCTCATGCAGGAGACGGGGCCAAGGAAGACCTGGGTCTGAGAGGGACCAGAAGAGAATAAGTTTAAAAAGAGTCGGGAGCAGGTAGAAATTCACTTTGTGCCTCAATGACTGGAATAGTTGGAGGTTTCAGGGAGCTGAAGTCCAGTGGATCTATGGTCCAATAGCCCTGGACTCTAGTGATCTGATAGCTGGGGATGAGTGAATTGTTTACCCCTAGCTTGTTGTGCCTTCACCTGCTGGATTAAAAAGGGAAGAAGCGGCTGGAGGGTCCTACACCTTCAGTTAATGATTGAGCCCAATCCAGGATGAACAGTGCCCCTAATGGGCTGCATCCTTGACCTAAAGACTTATGACGAAACAATGGACAAACATTTGTTGTGAGGGCTACCTGTAAAAGACAGGCTTTGTGGTTGATTTCTTCTAGGGCCCTTGCCAAGAAAGGAGAGGCCAACCTGATATACTGGTACCATGTTAAAAGAACTTGGTTGGTTGCAGTTTTGTGGTCCTTGCCGGAAAAGACTGCGTCCACTTTGCTCTACGAGATGAAGAGGACACTGCACTTTTTTATATTTGCTGTGCAGTGAGACTGTTGGTGTATTTCAGGTTCCAGATGGCCCTTAAACAAGGGGGAAAGGTAAAAAGATAGAAGTGTTGCCAACATTTCCCCTGAAAATCATGTTTATTATTGCAATGTATTTTATGTGTGACATGTTTAGTAATGTGTGCTATTTGTGATAGGTTGTGTTTTGCCCAGCAGCAGGGAGTTAATAGGGATGGTTAAGGTTAATATTTTCGACTAGCCCAGAGTGGTACGGGCTAAAATGAACAGAGACAGCTTTCTTTCAGGAAGTCAGATAGGGTCCAGCCTGCAGCAAAAGCAGACCTACGGTCTGATAAATAAGCAGAGCCCCATGACAAGGGTGTCCCTAGGGTGAGTGTAGACCAAGGGAAAAGATAGCAAGATCCAGGAAACAGGCAAGAGAATGTGATAGAAGGTGTGATTGATTCTCCGGAGATGGGATCTGGAGACAGGAAACCTAGCAACGCAATACCGAGCTTGCAAGTCCAGAAGGTAACAGGACGAATCAGAGCAGGGAATATCAGATGAAGAAAGTGCCCTGGGCAGTAGTTCCAAGGCATCAACAAGCAGTTGAGTGTTCAGTGGAGGAGGACAACTGTATTGAGTGGCGCAGACAGACTTAGTAGGCTTAAAATAAAAAAGTAGGCTAAATGCAGTTCAAAATTGGTAACAAGACTAAACAGGCGGCATTGCTTTGTTCAGTGGAGAAAAACTGTAAAGAGTGGCTGACACAGTTAGTAGGCCCAAATAAGAAAGTGGGCTAAATGCAGTTCAAAATTGGTAACAGGACTAAACAGGCGGAATTGCTTTGTTCAGTGGAGGAAAACTTTAGTAACAGCCATATTGGTAAAGTAACTTCCCTAAGAGGAAAAAGGCTGTACAGGACTCTCACTTACAGTCTAATACTGATAATAGTGTAAATTTTTGTACAATTCCACAAGTTGTGCAAAAAATTTAGATGATGTTATGCAAAAAATAATTATGTGAAATTATTGCAAATCTCCATGTGATCATTATTCCAGGTAATTGCCATGCTTCCTAGCTAGGCTGTATCTCCCAGACGTACATTCAGCTTGTGAGGTTTGTTCTCCTGTGCCTTGAGTTCTGTATGCTTGACCTGTTGCCTGACCTTGGACTTCATTCTTACCATCCACCTGTTTAACCCATTCAGATCTGATCCATTATCCTCCCTGTACTCTGACCTCGGAATGTTACCTGACTACGCTTTTGTCTCTTCCTTTTGTTTATGATGTACGCTCCTGGCTTCTGACCTTGGACTCCTTGAGTACACTAACTCAAGGCTTGGCTGTGAGAAGTGACTAGCGTCATACAAAATAGTAATGGCTAATATATCTATGTCTTTCCCTTACCATCAGTTTCATCTGAGGAAAATAAAGAGGAGGGAGACGACCTTATAAAAAATTATTCTTCAGGATGCACAATGAAATAGGAGTTATCAAAATTTCTCATTTCTCAGTATAACCTCCAAAACCAATGTAGCCACTGGCTGTGTGCCAACTTAGAAACAAGAACTTCCAATATGATCTGCGGCCACTGGGTAGATTCCCAGGTACCACAATGCTCGGGCTCCAGTCCCATGTCTCTAGTGATGTGCTCCAGCCTCAAGTCTCCTGTGATGTGCTCCAGCTATAGGCTCATGCAGGGCCGGTTTTAGACAAAGTGGGGCCATGGGCAAAACTTTAAAATGGGGCCCCGAATGCTCACATATTGCACCATCGCAAAGAAACATCTTGATTGTATTTACATGCGCATATTTCAGGTCACTAAACAAGTGTGATCAACAATAATTAAGTCGTTTGATGCTTGCGGAGCGCCCGCTAGGGCCGTGGGGTACTCGGGCCGGGTCCGGTGGTCATTGCAGGGCTGTGGCAGTGCTCCTCCTGTTCTTCCTTACACAAAAGCTGAGGAAGCAGTCCTGCTGCTGGGTTGTTGCCCTCCTGCGGTCCCCTCCATGTCTCCTGGTGTACTGGCCTGTCTCCTGTTAGTGCCTCCAGCCTCTGGACACTCCCCGGACAGACACAGCAAACCTTCTTGCCACAGCTCGCATTGATGTACCATCCTGGATGAGCTGCACTACCTGAGCCACTTGTGTGGGTTGTAGAGTCTGTCTCATGCTACCGAGTGTGAAAGCACAACCAACATTCAAAAGTGACCAAAACATCAGCTAGAAAGCAATGGTAATGAGATGTGGTCTGTGGTCCCCACCTGCAGAACCACTCCTTTATTGAGTGTGTCTTGATAATTGCCAATAATTTCCATCTGTTGTCTATTCCATTTGCACAACAGCAGGTGAAATTGATTGTTAATCAGTGTTGCTTCCTAAGTGGACAGTTTGATTTCACAGACGTTTGATTTACTTGGAGTTATATTCTGTTGTTTAAGTGTTCCCTTTATTTTTTTGAGCAGTGTCGCATAATACACTACCCATAGTCCTCCATATAGTATAATACACTTTCCTCCGTCCTCCATATAGTATAATGTGCCCCATAGCCCTCTATATAGTATAATACACTCCCCATAATTCTCCATAAAGTATAGTACACTCCCCATAGTTCTCCATACTGTATAATACACTCCCCATAGTCCTCCATATAGTATAATACATTCCCCATAATTCTCCATATAGTATAATACACTCTCCATAGTCCTCCATATAGCATAATACACTCCCCATAGTTCTACATATAGTATAATACACTCCCCATAGTCCTTCATATAGTATAATACACTCTCCATAGTCCTCCATATAGTATAATACACTCCCCATAGTCCTCCTCCTAGTGCATGTTTTGATACTATGATGATTAGGATAAGGAATTAGGACTTGGGTGTGAAAGATAAGATACGAAAGTAGCTATAGCTAGAATTGGGAGAGTACAGGGGAGGGCACTAGTTATATACAGTTATGGTATGAGCAGTAAAAACAGTAGGACACTTTCTGGTAATTAGTTAGTTGGAGAGATAATGAGATTAGAAGGAAAGCAGATTGAGCCAAGGGGCTGAATAGCACTGACGAGTACAGGACTCCAAAAGAAGCAGCATGCATTACTACTAACTTCAGTGGGTCTTCCAAGGATATCCGGGGCCTACAGCCATAATCAGGAATGAAAACAGATGTCTTATTCACCTTCCATAATGGGAAGCTGGATGGGAAACTGTGTTATAAGAATGGGCCCAAAATCATGGGAGCTGCAGAGGTGGAACGAGCGTCTCCGGGGCCAGTGATGCCAGGAACTGATGAGAGAGCCCAGGATGAATAAGTGGATACGTATTGTGCTGTATCTGCAATTAATCATCTGATGTTAAATAAAACTGAGTTATTGAAAAAGGAAACAGAGTCTTTCATTCAATGTGTGGTGGCACCCAGATCCAGTATCGCAGGACCAGAGGAATCTCCAAGCTCAAACGTGAGTCTATGCACAAACCACACAAAAGACAGGACATTATCTTTTATTTGTGCCATGCCAGGGTGTGAAATAACAGCAGCCCCTCATCATGACTACGACCCTGGCCACCTCACATAGCTCCAGCTCCATGTTTCCTGTAATGTGCTCCAGCTCCAGCCCCATGTCTCCTGTCATACATGCTCCGGCCCCAGCCCAATGCATCCTGTGATGTGTCCCAGCCAGCCCTATGTCTTCTGTGATGTACTCCAGCACCAGCTCCATGTTTCCTTTGATGTGCTCCAACCCAATGTCTCCTGTGTTCTGTTGCAGCCCTAGCCCCAGGGCCAGACTGGCCATCTAGCAATTCTGGCTAATGCCAGAAGGGCCTGTCTGGTCGGGGGCTACCTTGTCTGCTATGTTGTTAACAGAATCGGTGCTCTCAAGATACCCATACGGTTAAGAATTGTGATGGAGAACAAAGTAGCTGACTCCGTCACTTAACCCAACATTCCACGAGTATCATTAGAAATATTGGTCTTGTAGAAAATCTTCCTTTCCTCTATCCAGGGTAATATTAGTAATATATCCCATCTAGTTCATGGGGACAGGGACAACATGGGCCTGTGTGATTTCAAATGCCAGGACTGAATTTCAGCCCCAGTCCGTACCTGCCTAGTCCCATTTCTCCTGTCATACATGCTCCGGCCCCAGCTCAATGTGTACTGTGATGTGCTCCAACCCCATGTTTCCTGTAATGTGCTCACGTTCCATCCCAATGTCTCCTATGATGTGCTCCAGCCCCATATCTTCTGTCATACATGCTCCAGCTCTAGCCCCATATCTTATCTGGTGTGCTACAGGACAATGTCTCCTGTGATGTGCTCCAGCCCCATGTCTTCTGTCATACATGCTCCAGCTCTAGCCCCATGTCTTATCTGGTGTGCTACAGGACAATGTCTCCTGTGATGTGCTCTGTTGTGAATTCTGTGGCAGAGCTCCCTCCTGTGGTCACAAGTGGTACTTCGGCTGGTTCTCTCTGTGAGCTTCCGTTGGTGGAGGAAAGTGGTACTGCGGCTTCTGAGTTTCCTTCCTCAGGTAATGTGGTGAAGTCGTTAGGTGCTGCTCTATTTAACTCCACCTAGTGCTTTTATCCTGGCCTCCAGTCAATGTTCTAGTATTGGACCTTTTTTCCTCCTGGATCGTTCCTGTGGCCTGCTGCTCTGCATAGCTAAGTTACTCTTTGCTATTTGTTTTGCTGTTTTTTTCTGTCCAGCTTGTCTATTTGTTTTTTTCTGCTTGCTGGAAGCTCTGGGACGCAGAGGGTGTACCTCCGTGCCGTTAGTTCGGTACAGAGGGTCTTTTTGCCCCCTTTGCGTGGCTTTTGTAGGGTTTTGTGTTGACCGCAAAGTTACCTTTCCTATCCTCGCTCTGTTCAGAAAGTTGGGCCTCACTTTGCTAAATCTATTTCATCTCTACGTTTGACTTTTCATCTTAACTCACAGTCATTATATGTGGGGGATGCCTTTTCCTTTGGGGTATTTCTCTGAGGCAAGGTAGGCTTATTTTCTATCTTCAGGCTAGCTAGTTTCTCAGGCCGTGCCGAGTTGCATAGGGATCGTTAGGCGCAATCCACACGGCTGCCTTTAGTGTGGTTGGAGAGGATTAGGGATTGCGGTCAACAGAGTTCCCACGTCTCAGAGCTCGTTCTTGTTTTTTGGGTTATTGCCAGGTCACTGTATGTGCGCTGACCTCTATGTCCATTGTGGTACTGAATTACCTTTCATAACAGTACTGGAGGCCAAAAGTACTAATGATTCTCAATAGAGGGAAAAAAGAAGTTCTGAGACCATTTTTTTTCCTCTGCACTGTGTTTTGCCTTTTTTTTCCCCTAGACATTTGGGTGGTTCAGGACACAGGTGTAGAAATGGACATTAAAG
This sequence comes from Ranitomeya imitator, assembly GCF_032444005.1. NCBI lineage: Eukaryota > Metazoa > Chordata > Amphibia > Anura > Dendrobatidae > Ranitomeya > Ranitomeya imitator. The sequence continues at coordinate 329,877,795 of NC_091284.1, read as the reverse complement.
GTCTGTCTTCATGTGTGGATCAGCTCACGGCAAGAGTACAAAGTATTCAAGACTTTGTGGTTCAGAATTCTATGTTAGAACCGAGAATTCCTATTCCTGATTTGTTTTTTTGGAGATAGAACTAAATTTCTGAGTTTCAAAAATAATTGTAAACTATTTCTGGCTTTGAAACCTCGCTCCTATGGTGACCCAGTTCAACAAGTTAGGATCGTTATTTCATTTTTGCGTGGCGACCCTCAGGACTGGGCATTTTCTCTTGCGTCAGGAGATCCTGCATTAAGTAATATCGATGCATTTTTCCTGGCGCTCGGATTGCTGTACGATGAGCCTAATTCTGTGGATCAGGCAGAGAAGAATTTGCTGGCTCTGTGTCAGGGTCAGGATGAAATAGAGGTATATTGTCAGAAATTTAGAAAGTGGTCCGTACTCACTCAGTGGAATGAAGGTGCGCTCGCAGCTATTTTCAGAAAAGGTCTCTCTGAAGCCCTTAAGGATGTCATGGTGGGATTTCCTATGCCTGCTGGTCTGAATGAGTCTATGTCTTTGGCCATTCAGATCGGTCGACGCTTGCACGAGCGTAAATCTGTGCACCACTTGGCGGTATTACCTGAGCTTAAACCTGAGCCTATGCAGTGCGATAGGACTTTGACCAGAGTTGAACGGCAAGAACACAGACGTCTGAATGGGCTGTGTTTCTACTGTGGTGATTCCACTCATGCTATCTCTGATTGTCCTAAGCGCACTAAGCGGTTCGCTAGGTCTGCCACCATTGGTACGGTACAGTCAAAATTCCTTCTGTCTGTTACCTTGATCTGCTCTTTGTCATCATATTCTGTCATGGCATTTGTGGACTCAGGCGCTGCTCTGAATTTGATGGACTTGGAGTATGCTAGGCGTTGTGGGTTTTTCTTGGAGCCCTTGCAGTGTCCTATTCCATTGAGAGGAATTGATGCTACGCCTTTGGCCAAGAATAAGCCTTAGTACTGGACCCAGCTGACCATGTGCATGGCTCCTGCACATCAGGAGGTTATTCGCTTTCTGGTGTTGCATAATCTGCATGATGTGGTCGTGTTGGGGTTGCCATGGCTACAAGTCCATAATCCAGTATTAGATTGGAAATCCATGTCTGTGTCCAGCTGGGGTTGTCAAGGGGTACATGGTGATGTCCCATTTCTGACTATTTCGTCATCCACCCCTTCTGAGGTTCCTGAGTTCTTGTCTGATTACCGGGATTTATTTGATGAGCCCAAGTCCGATACCCTACCTCCGCATAGGGATTGTGATTGTGCTATCGATTTGATTCCTGGTAGTAAATTCCCAAAAGGTCGACTGTTTAATTTATCTGTGCCTGAGCACGCCGCTATGCGGAGTTATGTGAAAGAGTCTTTGGAGAAGGGGCATATTCGCCCGTCATCGTCGCCATTAGGAGCAGGGTTCTTTTTTGTAGCCAAGAAGGATGGTTCACTGAGACCTTGTATAGATCACCGCCTTCTAAATAAGATCACGGTTAAATTTCAGTACCCCTTGCCATTGTTATCTGATTTGTTTGCTCGGATTAAGGGGGCTAGTTGGTTCACCAAGATAGATCTTCGTGGTGCGTATAATCTTGTGCGTATTAAGCGAGGCAATGAGTGGAAAACTGCATTTAATACGCCCGAGGGCCATTTTGAGTATCTAGTAATGCCGTTCGGACTTGCCAATGCTCCATCAGTGTTTCAGTCCTTTATGCATGACATCTTCCGAGAGTACCTGGTGTAATGTCCATACGATGTAAGGAATTTAAGAGAGAGTAAGCTTTAACTGTATTTTATTCTCCTCTTCTTCCTCCAGCACACAACATACAGCAGCATAAGATTTCCTCCTCAGGCCAGAACTGAAACTAAAACTCCTCTCAACTCCCGCCCTCGCTTTCTTAAAGAGACAGATCTAATTCTTATACATTACATCATCCCCTTTTTTTTTTTTTTTTTTTATATATATGTTAACCTAAAACAAATATTGACAATGTAACAATACAAAAATGTCCAAGAAAAACCATATGTCTGTATTGTCTTATTCCCCCTTTTTTTTTAAACTATATCTCTTCAATAAGTCTCGATGGAGCCCTTCTTTCCCGTGTAGGGTAATGTCTGGGTTTATTGGGGGTGTCCAGTGCTGACGGATCAGTCACCTCTTGTTGGTCCTCTCCACCGTCGGGTATCAAATCTTCCACTGGTGGGAGTTCATTATCATTGTTCTGCGGTATGATTTTAAAATGTGAGGAATTTCGAGTGATGGAGTGTCCGTCTCGCTCAGCCGTGACCATACTGCCTTTTCTCTCAGTAACATTATATTTTGCAGGACTATATACAGGTGAGGTTTTGTTGGTTGATTTTTGACGTACAACAACCATATCACCTCTTTTGATGGCACATGGCTGTGCCCGTCGCCTTCTGTCTGCATAATGTTTCATGGCTTGCTTGTTAAAGAAATCCGTTGATCGCACTGAAGAGTCATTTGGTAAGGGATGACTGGTCACATCAGGGATCCGTGTACGAAGAGTTCTGCTGAACATTAGATGAGATGGCGCAGCATTAGTGGTGGAATGTGGCGTGTTGCGGTAATTGCGCAGGAATTTGTATAGTGACTGTTTCAGTGGGGTGTGCTCCAGGCTAGCTGCCTTGATTCGTTTCCCCATGGTGCGCATGAAACGTTCTACGATTCCATTGGCTTGCGGCCAGCAAGGTGTGATTTTTCTGTGGCTGAACCCCAAGTATTCAGAAAACTGTGCAAACACATGTCCATTGAATGGAGGTCCATTATCTGTTTTGACCACTCTTGGAATGCCATATGCAGAGAATATGTCGTCCAGTTCTGGTATGACACTATTAGCAGACGTTGAAGAGATGAATGAAATGACAGGGTATCTAGAATATTCATCAATTGTTACTAGAATGTATTGGCCATTTGGTAATGGTCCATATATGTCGACTGCCACTTCCTCCCATACAGCAGTGGGTAACGGAGACATTTGTAATGGCTCTAGAGTTGATGATGGAGTAATTAATTGACAAGTGGAGCAATGTCCAATCTTCTCTTCCACCAATTTATCCATATTTGGGAACCACACTTTTTCTCTGAGTAACTTTTTTGTGCCAACAATTCCTATATGACCTTCGTGTGCTATCTGTATGACTAGGTTGCGCAAGGCCTTAGGTACAACCAGTTTGGTACCACGAAGGATGAGTTGATCTTCAGTGACTGATAATTCCTCACGTACATTTGAAAATAGTTTTAACTCTTTCAGATCAATCCCATCTTCAGGAAATTTTTTCTTTTGAATTTCATGCCACCTTCTATTTTGGATAATTTGTATTAAGGCACAGAGTGTCTTGTCACTTGTTGTTGTATTCACAAACTGATCAACAGAAAGTGCTTTTGGCACAGCGTGAGCTGCAACAAAGTGCATGTATTCTTCAATGGAGGAATGCACAGGTAAATCATCATTCGTGGGATGTCTTGAGAGATAATCAGCCGGATTGCTGTATTTTCCAGGTTTGTGAACAATTTTGTAATTATAGTCCTGTAGACGTAAACCCCATCGTTCAATCCGTGCTGGCATTTTAGCTCGGGGATTTCCAAAAATTGTAAGGAGAGCTTGATGATCTGTGACAATAGTGAAGGGAGTGCCATAGAGAAATAAGTGAAAGTGTTCACATCCCCAGACGACTGCCAAGCTTTCTTTTTCAGGTTGTGAATACTTTCTTTCAATGCTTGTTAAGCTTTTACTTGCATAGGAAATGATGTGGGGACTTTGATTGTCATCCTTGTATTGTGCTAAAATTGCACCCAGTCCCACGGGACTAGCATCCACAATCAGTTCGGTTCGAAGAGCTGGATCAAAATAGGCCATAGTGGTTGTTGAGCAGAGTTCGTTTTTGATTGTTTCAAAAGAGGCCTGACAGTCTTGGGACCATTGAAAAACGCAATTTTGTTTCGTAAGTTCCCTTAATGGAGTGCTGATTGTCGAAAAATTTGGAATATATCTAGCACAGTAACTTGCCATTCCAAGAAAAGAGCGCACTTCACTGGCTTCCTGTGGAATTGAAGCTGCTCTGATGGATTCCACTTTCTTGGGATCAGGTCGTACTCCTTCCGCCGAGAAAATGTGACCATAGAACTCCAATGAATTTTTATCAAATTCGCATTTTTCTTTGTTTAAAGTGAGTCCAGCAGAGAGCAGACATTCAAAGATAGCATATAGAGCACGATTATGTTCAGCTTGAGTTTTCCCAAAAACCAGTATTTCATCACTGTAATTAAAGGCATTTGGAATATGTTGAATGACGCTCCTTATCGTATCTTGAAAAATTTCTGCTGCTGAGCAGACCCCAAACGTCAATCTTTTGTATCTTCTGAGACCCACATGGGTGGAAAATGTTGTTAAGTATCTGGATTCTGGACTCAATTCTACTGTAATTGATGATAGCCCTTATTGAGGTCGAGCTTTGAAAAAACAGTTGCTCCATTTAATAAATTGATAATGTCATCAATTGTGGGTGAGATGTGTCTTTCCCTTTGAATAGCAGTGTTGGGCAGGCGCATGTTAACACACAGTCTTACCTGCTCTGGAGTCTTTGGTTTTGGAACTACCACAAGTGGAGAGACCCACGGAGTGGGACCAGAAACAGTTTCAATGACATCATCATCCATGAGTAATTGGAGTTCCTTTTCTACCTTCTTTCTCAGGTGAAATGGAATACGCCTGTGAGCCTGGGCTACTGGACGGACACTGTCATCCACATGAAGATGCACTTGAGAGTCCTTTAATTTTCCTAATCCACTAAATAGGGAGGGAAAACTGTTCACCATGGCTTGTACATCCAGGTCCGCAGGGTCGGTTATGGTATGAACAATCTGGATGAGTCCTAGCTTCAAGGCAGTGTGATAGCTGAGAAGACAGCCTCCTGATCCTTGTAATGTGTGAAAAGTGGTTTTCTGCCTATTTTCTTTATAGCTAAGTTCAGCATCAAATTGTCCCATTGTAACTAGAGGTGTTTTAGATCCATATGGGAAGATTTTAGTATGCACTTGCTGTAAGACTGGCTTTGTTTTCAACTGTTCATAAGTATTGCTGTCTGTCGGGATCACACTCAGTCGGAGCAGCCTTTGGAAGTGGGGAATCACCAGAAATAATACACAAGACACGTCTTGTATAGTGTATCACTGGGAAGTCTCTGAAGCACGCCTGCCTTCAAGGTGCTATCCCTTCTTTATATAGTTGTTTCAGTAGGTTTAGTGGTTATACAAGTTTTGCATGTTTAAACAAAGAGACAAAACAGGAAAGAAAGAAAAGAAAAGAAAACAGTTTCGTGGCCGGCAGTTTCACAACAAACAGTACAAAGGCAATTCCACAGACAAGAAAAACAGGATTTCATACTATAGCTAAAATGTCCTTGAATGGACAGGTCAATATTTATCACAAATTCTTTTTTTTTATTTTTGTTCATTGAGGTAATCATTTTTGTTCTGCTCTTCACAATCCCCCCTTTGACATATTCCATTCAAAACCTTGTCGATCATTTTAGTCATTCTTTTTGTGATATTACAAAAAAAAAAACTTTATATTCTCGCATCCATTACACAAAATTTATTTGTGCATACCGAGATACCCTTGAGTACAACCTTGAATAATACATATATAATTACAATAACCATAACTGTATGTATTAGGCTTTGCATAATCCCGGTAACCCACCCACCGATCCCTCTGAACCAATTGGCCGGGTTAAGAAAAGAAAAGGTATCTGACCACCAGCTATCCTTATTTTGGTCATTGTCTTTGTCATACTGATCCCTGAGTCGTTGTACGTCTTTTAATTTAACCCCTTCCCGACCTTTGACGCATACGCTGCGTCATGAAAGTCGGTGCCATTCCGACCCATGACGCAGCATATGCGTCATGGAAAGATCGCGTCCGTGCAGGCCGGGTGAAAGGGTTAACTCCCATTTCACCCGATCTGCAGGGACAGGGGGAGTGGTAGTTTAGCCCAGGGGGGGTGGCTTCACCCCCTCGTGGCTACGATCGCTCTGATTGGCTGTTGAAAGTGAAACTGCCAATCAGAGCGATTTGTAATATTTCACCTAAAAAACTGGTGAAATATTACAATCCAGCCATGGCCGATGCTGCAATATCATCGGCCATGGCTGGAAACACTTATGTGCACCCACCCCACTCCTCCGATCGCCCCCCCAGCCCCCCGATCTGTGGTCCGCTCCCCTCCGTCCTGTGCTCCGCTCCCCCGTCCTCCTGTCCGCTTCCCCGTGCACCAATCACACCCCCCGCGCTCCAATCAAACCCCCCCGCACTCCGATCCCCCCCCCGCACACAGCGACCCCCCCGTGCTCCGATCCACCCCCCCCGCACAGCGATCCCTCACCCCGTGCTCCAATCCTTCCCCGTGCTCCAATCCTCCCTCCCGTGTTCCGATCCACCCCCCCCATGATCCGATCCACCCCCCCGTGCTCCGACGCCCCCCCCCCCCGTGCCCTGATCTCCCCCCCCTTATACTTACCTGGCCGCCCGAGGTCCGTCCGTCTTCTTTCCTGGGCGCCGCCATCTTCCAAAATGGCGGGCGCATTTGCAGTGCGCCCGCCGAATCTGCCGGCCGGCAGATTCGTTCCAGAGTGAATTTTGATCACTGAGATATAACCTATCTCAGTGATCAAAATAAAAAAAATAGTAAATGACCCCCCCCCTTTGTCACCCCCATAGATAGGGACAATAAAAAAAATAAAGAATTTTTTTTTTTTTCACTAAGGTTGGGGTAAGAACTAGGGTTAGGGTTAGGGGTAGGGTTAGGGGTAGGGTTAGGGTTAGGGGTAGGGTTAGGGTTAGGGCTAGGGTTAGGGTTAGGGGTAGGGCTAGGGTTAGGGTTAGGGTTAGGGGTAGGGTTAGGGGTAGGGTTAGGGCTAGGGTTAGGGCTAGGGTTAGGGTTTCGGTATGTGCACACGTATTCTGGTCCTATGCGGATTTTTCCGCAGCGGATTTGAAAAATCCACAGTGCTAAACCGCTGCCGATTTATCGTGGATTTACCGCGGTTTTTCTGCGCATTTCACTGCGGTTTTACAACTGCGATTTTCTATTGGAGCAGTTGTAAAACCGCTGCGGAATCCGCAGAAAGAAGTGACATGCTGCGGAATGTAAACCGCTGCGTTTCCGTGCAGTTTTTCCGCAGCATGTGTACAGCGATTTTTGGTTCCCATAGGTTCACATTGAACTGTAAACTCATGGGAAACTGCTGCGGATCCACAGCGTTTTCCGCAGCGTGTGCACATACCATACAATAGAATTAGGCTATGTGCACACGGTGCGGATTGGCCGCTGCGGATCCGCAGCAGTGTTCCATCAGGTTTACAGTACCATGTAAACATATGGAAAACCAAATCCGCTATGCCCATGGTGCAGAAAATACCGCGCGGGAACGCTGCGTTGTATTTTCCGCAGCATGCCAATTCTTTGTGCGGATTCCGCAGCGTTTTACACCTGTTCCTCAATAGGAATCCACAGGTGAAATCCGCACAAAAAACACTGGAAATCCACGGTAAATCCACAGGTAAAACGCAGTGCCTTTTACCCGCGGATTTTTCAAAAATGATGCTGAAAAATCTCATACGAATCCGCAACGTTGGCACATAGCCTTAGAGTTGGGTTGGAATTAGGGTTGTGGTTAGGGTTAGGGGTGTGTTGGGGTTAGGGTTGTGGTTAGGGGTGTGTTGGAGTTAGGGTTGTGATTAGGGTTACGGCTACAGTTGGGATAAGGGTTAGGGGTGTGTTGGAGGTAGAATTGAGGGGTTTCCACTGTTTAGGCACTTCAGGGGGTCTCCAAACGCAACATGGCGCCACCATTGATTCCAGCCAATCTTGTATTCAAAAATTCAAATGGTGCTCCCTCACTTCCGAACCCCGACGTGTGCCCAAACAGTGGTTTACCCCCACATATGGGGTACCAGCATACTCAGGACAAACTGCGCAACAATTACTGGGGTCCAATTTCTCCTGTTACCCTTGAGAAAATAAAAAATTGCTTGCTAAAACATCATTTTTGAGGAAAGAAAAATGATTTTTTATTTTCACGGCTCTGCGTTGTAAACGTCTGTGAAGCACTTGGGGGTTCAAAGTGCTCACCACATATCTAGATAAGTTCCTTGGGGGGTCTAGTTTCCAAAATGGGGTCACTTGTGGGGGGTTTCTACTGTTTAGGCACACCAGGGGCTCTGCAAACGCAACGTGACGCCCGCAGACCATTCCATCAAAGTCTGCATTTCAAAAGTCACTACTTCCCTTCTGAGCCCCCACGTGTGCCCAAACAGTGGTTTACCCCCACACATGGGGCATCAGCGTACTCAGGAGAAACTGGACAACAACTTTTGTGGTCCAATTTCTCCTGTAACCCTTGGGAAAAGAAAAAATTCTGGGCTAAAAAATTATTTTTGAGGAAAGAAAACGTATTTATTATTTTCACGGCTCTGCGTTATAAACTTCTGTAAAGCACTTGGGGGTTGAAAGTGCTCACCACACATCTAGATAAGTTCCTTTGGGGGTCTAGTTTCCAAAATGGGGTCACTTGTGGGGGGTTTCTACTGTTTAGGCACACCAGGGGCTCTGCAAACGCAATGTGACGCCCGCAGACCATTCCATCAAAGTCTGCATTTCAAAAGTCACTACTTCCCTTCTGAGCCCCCACGTGTGCCCAAACAGTGGTTTACCCCCACACATGGGGTATCAGCGTACTCAGGAGAAACTGGACAACAACTTTTGTGGTCCAATTTCTCCTGTAACCCTTGGGAAAATAAAAAATTCTGGGCTAAAAAATTATTTTTGAGGAAAGAAAACGTATTTATTATTTTCACTGCTCTGTGTTATGAACTTCTGTGAAGCACTTGGGGGTTCAAAGTGCTCACCTCACATCTAGATAAGTTCCTTTCGGGGTCTAGTTTCCAAAATGGGGTCACTTGTGGGGGGTTTCTACTGTTTAGCCACATCAGGGGCTCTGCAAACGCAACGTGACGCCCACAGAGCATTCCATCAAAGTCTGCATTTCAAAACGTCACTACTTCACTTCCGAGCCCCAGCATGTGCCTAAACAGTGGTTTACCCCCACATATGGGGTATCAGCGTACTCAGGAGAAACTGGACAACAACTTTTGGGGTCAAATTTCTCCTGTTACCCTTGGGAAAATAAAAAATTGCGGGCTAAAATTCATTTTTGAGAAAATAATTTTTTTTTTTTATTTTCATGGCTCTGCGTTATAAACTTCTGTGAAGCACTTGAGGGTTCAAAGTGCTCACTACACATCTAGATTAGTTCCTTTGGGAGTCTAGTTTCCAAAATGGGGTAATTTGTGGGGGATCTCCAATGTTTAGGCACACAGGGGCTCTCCAAACGCGACATGGTGTCCGCTAATGATTGGAGCTAATTTTCCATTTAAAAAGCCAAATGGCGTGCCTTCCCTTCTGAGCCCTGCCGTGCGCCCAAACAGTGGTTTACCCCCACATATGGGGTATCTGCATACTCAGGACAAACTGGACAACAACATTTGTGGTCCAATTTCTCCTATTACCATTGGCAAAATAGGAAATTCCAGGCTAAAAAATCATTTTTGAGAAAAGAAAAATTATTTTTTATTTTCATGGCTCTGCATTATAAACTTCTGTGAAGCACCTGGGGGTTTAAAGTGCTCAGTATGCATCTAGATAAGTTCCTTGGGGGGTCTAGTTTCCAAAATGGGGTCACTTGTGGGGGAGCTCCATTGCATAGGCACACAGGGGCTCTCCAAATGCGACATGGTGTCCGCTAACAATTGGAGCTAATTTTCCATTCAAAAAGTTAAAAGGCGCGCCTTCCCTTCCGAGCCCTGCCGTGTGCCCAAACAGTGGTTTACCCCCACATATGAGGTATCGGCGTACTCGGGAGAAATTGCTCAACAAATTTTAGGATCCATTTTATCCTATTGCCCATGTGAAAATGAAAAAATTGAGGCGAAAATAAATTTTTTGTGAAAAAAAAGTACTTTTTCATTTTTACGGATCAATTTGTGAAGCACCTGAGGGTTTAAAGTGCTCACTAGGCATCTAGATAAGTTCCTTGGGGGGTCCAGTTTCCAAAATGGGGTCACTTGTGGGGGAGCTCCAATGTTTAAGCACACAGGGTCTCTCCAAACGCGACATGGTGTCCGCTAACGATGGAGATAATTTTTCATTCAAAAAGTCAAATGGCGCTCCTTCCCTTCCGAGCCTTAGCATGTGCCCAAACAGTGGTTTACCCCCACATGTGAAGTATCGGTGTACTCAGGAGAAATTGCCAAACAAATTTTAGGATCCATTTTATCCTGTTGTCCATGTGAAAATGAAAAAATTGAGGCTAAAAGAATTTTTTTGTGAAAAAAAAGTACTTTTTCATTTTTACGGATCAATTTGTGAAGCACCTGGGGGTTTAAAGGGCTCACTATGCATCTAGATAAGTTCCTTGGGGCGTCTAGTTTCCAAAATGGGGTCACTTGTGGGGGAGCTCCAATTTTTAGGCACACGGGGGCTCTCCAAATGTGACATGGTGTCCGCTAAAGAGTGCAGCCAATTTTTCATTCAAAAAGTCAAATGGCGCTCCTTCCCTTCCAAGCCCTGCCGTGCACCCAAACAGTGGTTTACCCCCACATATGAGGTATCAGCGTACTCAGGACAAATTGGACAACAACGTACGTGGTTCAGTTTCTCCTTTTACCATTGGGAAAATAAAAAAATTGTTGCTGAAAAATCATTTTTGTGACTAAAAAGTTAAATGTTCATTTTTTCCTTCCATGTTGCTTCTGCTGCTGTGAAGCACCTGAAGGGTTAATAAACTTCTTGAATGTGGTTTTGTGCACCTTGAGGGGTGCAGTTTTTAGAATGGTGTCACTTTTGGGTATTTTCAGCCATATAGACCCCTCAAACTGACTTCAAATGTGAGGTGGTCCCTAAAAAAAATGGTTTTGTAAATTTCGTTGTAAAAATGAGAAATCGCTGGTCAAATTTTAACCCTTATAACTTCCTAGCAAAAAAAAATTTTGTTTCCAAAATTGTGCTGATGTAAAGTAGACGTGTGGGAAATGTTATTTATTAACTATTTTGTGTCACATAACTCTCTGGTTTAACAGAATAAAAATTCAAAATGTGAAAATTGCAAAATTTTCAAAATTTTCGCCAAATTTCCGTTTTTATCACAAATAAACACAGAATTTATTGACCTAAATTTACCACTAACATGAAGCCCAATATGTCACGAAAAAACAATCTCAGAACCGCTAGGATCCATTGAAGCGTTCCTGAGTTATTACCTCATGAAGGGACACTGGTCAGAATTGCAAAAAACGGCAAGGTCTTTAAGGTCAAAATAGGCTGGGTCATGAAGGGGTTAAATCTCATACTCATAGTACTATTCGGGTCTATATAATGACAGCAGGTGGGTCCGATGATTTGACACATACCCCCTTGTGAGGCAGTTAGGTAATCCAATACCAGGGTATGTTGGTTAGTGACTATTATAAGCTGATTCTGTACAGCTATACTAGTATTTAATATGTCCAATATATCCCAAATCTGATCATCTAGATAATCCGTGGCTCTAACTAATTTATCCCACATTTGTGTTAACATAGGATAAATAAAAATGGTACTAGCAATTTTGTTGGGAATTCCCATTTGTACTATATGCGGCCTCCCCGAGGGACGTGGTGAGTTATCTGCAGCTCTTTTATACAGTGTGTGCTTGGGCACGGCTTGCATATTCACTTGTTTATTTGAAATTATGAAAGTAGCCGGGGTTAGGCGTCCTAATGTACAAGTACCCTTTATACCTACGGGAAGCCATTTATATGCTCCTTCTCCGCATATCCAAAATGTACCCTCAGGCAGATCCCACAAAGCTGAGTGCTGCAATACCAATCTGTGAGCCAAATCCACAAAACTAGATACATTCTGAAGCATACACCAAGAGGGTTTTTGTCCCAAGGGGCTACAGTACCCGGCTGCGGGATTCCCACATACATGCATTCCGTTGACATACTCATTGGATTCATTACAAACCAGGTTCCCCGGCTTACTTGTACAACTGTCTGCATCACCTTGGGGGAACAACTCAGAATGTTCCCATTTTCTATTATGTATGTATCTTTCCAATACTGTAGGTTTGAAAGCATCAGAGGAAGGGGTGGTTGTACTGAAACTGAGCTGTAGATTTTCAGTGGGGACCTGTCCTAAATCAGTTAATCCAGTCTTATTCCTAGGTACCCATTTTCCTCCCTTGAATGCTAAATATTGTAAGTTGTCTATTTTTCCTGTAAGATTGCCCTGCCACCAAGGAAATTCTACCCATCCCACAATTGGTATGGCGATTGTAGTATTCCATAGTCTAGTATTGCCAGGTTGGTTGTTGGCCAGGTTGTCTGAACAATTAGGCCAAGCGAATATTTCTTCAGCTGACACGGGAACTGCTAGAAAAGGTATACTTGTGGCTGATACTGGTGAATGGGTACAGATTCAACAATCTGCCAGGGGTTGCGTATTATTTAACAAGTCATGCACTAATTTTCTATGATGTTGTACGAATCTATTGTTCAAAGGGGCTAGAGAATTCAGTCTTTCCCATGCCTCCGTTGAGGTTAACATTATTAACATCAATATCATGAGTCTTATACTGCTTTTTTGCAATGGCTTGCATGTATCCATGATGCCTTTCCTTCAAGCTTGACTGCTGTTGGAGTTGTTAACAGGACTTGGAAAGGTCCGTCAAATCTCGGTTCCAGAGTCTTTCTGGTGTGTCTTTTCACGTAGACTTGATCACCAGGTTCCAACTTGTGGCCTCCTTCGAGATTTTCTGGATCTGGAAGGGAAGCAAAAACTTGCGAATGCACTTTAGTTAAATGTTTTTGTAATTCTTGTACATAAGCAGTTAAAGTCTCAGTATTCAACATCAGTTGTTGTGGAAAATAACAACCCAAATTTGCTGCTCTACCAAAAAGAATCTCATGTGGTGACAGCTTAGCCTTCCCCCTTGGGGTGTTTCGGATGGAATACAGGGCAAGTGGTAGACACTCGGTCCAAGGCTTTCCTGTTTCTGCCATGGCCTTCTGGATTTTTTATTTTATTGTCCCATTTAATCTTTCCACTTTACCTGAACTCTGTGGATGATATGGAGTGTGAAACTGGTTTTCTACTCCCAACATTTTCATAACATTCTGGAATATTTCCCCAGTAAAATGGGTACCCCTATCTGACTCGATCACCTCAGGCATGCCGTAACGGGGTATCAGTTCATGTGCTATTTTAATGGCAGTAGTTTTTGCTGAGGCTTTACGAACTGGATAAGCCTCTGGCCACCCTGAGAACATGTCCACACACACAAGCACATATTCGTATCCATTGTACCTAGGAAGTTGGATGTAGTCGATCTGGAGTCTTTGAAAGGGATACAGTGGTCTTACATGATGCTTGGTTGGGGTTTTAATGGCCTGACCTGGATTGTGTGCCAGGCATATAGCGCATGCAGCACACATGTTCCGAGCAAAATTACCAAAGCCTGGAGCCAACCACCTTTCTTTTACCTTGAGCGTCATACCATTTGCCGACACATGCGTGGGTAGGTGGAGGTCACTTGCCACTGCGGGGTACCAGGCTCTGGGTAAACACAACAAAGTTCCTTTTTTCCATAATCCTTGCTGATCTTCTGCCCCTTTTTTCTGCCACTGCCCTCGTTCTTCGTCGTCTACCTGTTTCTGAGCTTCCTTCAATCTTTCCTCATCATCTTCAGAGCTATCTAGTGTGTGGGCATGATGTAAGGGTTTACGTGCTGCCTGTTTTGCTGCCTTATCGGCTTTATCGTTACCCCTGGCTTCCTCGGTGTCGAGTCTCACATGTGCAGCTACCTTTATCACCGCTATTTCTTTAGTTTCTTGTGCTGCCTCCAGAATCTGTCTAATGAGGGAGGCATGTTTAACAGGTTGGCCTGAAGCAGTCATATAACCTCTGGCTCTCCATATTACGCCAAAATCGAAAATAATGCCATGTGCATATCTAGAATCAGTGTATATGTTTGCTGTCTGATCTTTGGCTATTTTTAGAGCTTCAACTAATGCCGTAAGTTCTGCTTCTTGTGCAGACTGATTAGCAGGGAGAGGTTCTGCTTTCAGCACTTCATGCTGAGTTACTACCGCATAACCTGTATGAAATTGTCCATTCATATCTGCATATCTACTGCCATCTATGAAAAGTTCAAATGTAGCATTACAGAGTGGCTTGTCACGTACATTACATAAACCCTGAGTCTCTTGTTCCATTAATTGTACACAATCATGCATTGACTTTGATGGGTCAAAGCAGTTGGAGAGTGCAGTTTCAAAGGAGTTGGAGAGTGCAGTTTCCTCAGGTATGGTACCCCCCTCAGACTCTAAAGGGAGCAAAGACGCGAGATTAAGAGTCTGAATCCTGGCAAAGGAAATGTTGGGCGGCAGTAGTAGGGAACATTGGAGACGGAGGTGTCTGGCCATTGAAATATGTTTAGGTTGGACCTGGTTAAGAATGCCATGTACATCATGAGTGGTCTGAACTAGAAGTGGGTGATCAAGAACAATCTCAGAAGCTTTATCTAATAACAGTGAAATTGCGGCTACTACTCTTACACAAGAAGGTGCGGCTCTAGCTACAGGGTCCAGATGAGCTGATATGTATGCCACAGGTCTCTGTTTGTTTCCATGTTTTTGTGTGAGCACCCCTGTAGCATGTGAGGATATCTCAGCTGCCATCAATTGAAAAGGTTTAGTGTAGTCTGGGAGTCCCAAAGCCGGAGCTGATACCAGTGCTGTTTTCAAAGAGGAAAATGACTGTTTAGCCTCTTCACTGAGTGAATATGGTGTGTTGGCAATACAGTCATATAAAGGCTGCATGAGTTGACTTGCATGTATGATCCACTGTCTACAGTGTGAAACAATACCTAGGAAAGCACGCAGCTGTTTGTGATTCCTGGGTTCAAGCATGTTACGTATGGCTTCCGTACGTTGAGGTGTGAGGTGTCTGATGCCCTGTGATATGCAGTGACCTAAAAACACGACTGTTTGTTGACAAGCCTGGAGTTTCTGTCTATTTACTTTACAGCCTTCTTGCGCTAGGAAAATTAAGAAATTAACAGTTGAGGTAACTGCCGTCTGCTCATCAGGGCAACAAATAAGTAAGTCATCTACATACTGTAGAATGACTACTCCTGGTTCTGGGATGAAATTTTTTAGCACGGTCTGCATTGCTTCAGAGTACAAAGTTGGTGAGTGTACCATACCTTGTGGCAATCTTGTCCATGCTAATTGTTTACCCTTGAATGTAAAGGCAAACAAATGCCAACAGTTCTTATGTAGTGGCACAGAAAAAAATGCGTTTGATAAGTCAATTACCGTAAAATATGCAGCAGTGCTGGGAATTTGAGACAGTAAGGTATGAGGATTCGGTACCACAGGGGTGACCGATGCCAAAACCTTATTGATTTCCCGTAAGTCGTGCACCATGCGATATTTCACCATAGTTTCTTTGGAGGACACTTTCTTTTTAACAGGATATAAGGGTGTATTGGCGGGTGACCTGATTTCTACCAAAACACCTTGTAACACATAATCCTGAATTTGTTGAGAAATCGCCTGTTCTTGCTGGGCGCTGATGGGGTATTGCCTAAGCTGAGGTAATATGGTTCCCGGGGCAGTTTCTAACAGTATAGGAGCTACTGATAAAAATCCTACATCAGTGTCTCCTTTTGCCCATAGGCTGTCAGGAACCCGAGACAAGTCAATTTTTGCTTGTTGAGTGTAAATTTCGGTAAAATCCTCCATTGCCTGTATTCTAACATATGGTTCCAGAGTTTCTGCATCTTCAGGGATGGTCAGCATAACTGTGCCATCTTCTCTAAAATGGATGTTTGCATGCATTTTACTTAAGACATCAGTACCCAACAAGCAGGTAGGTGCACCTTTAGCAAATAAAAATTTGGATACAAAAGTTTTAGGGCCAAAGCTCACATTTAAAGGTTTTGTAAAGGGCAACGCCTGAATTTTACCATCATACCCTTCTGCATATGTAACCTTTGAGGATATATTGTCAGAATATGGTAAAAAGTCCTGATTTAAAATGGAGGATGTTGCTCCCGTATCTATCAGAAAAGGTACATTTTTACCCTCAACTTCAACTTGTATTATTGGTCTTCTAGAAGGAAGAGAGACCTGCATAACTTTCAGTCATTCTGAGCTGTCTGTTTGATCAGGCACTGGGTTATTTATCCTATTTTTGGGTACAAAGGTTCCTGAATCTATATCTGTTTTTCTCTTCCTACATTCCCTTTGGAAATGTCCTGGCTTCTTACAGTAATGACAAGTAAACTTTTGATTAGCAGAGCCAGTATTAGCCTGTGCAATTCTTACTGGCTTAGAATTTTCTCTTAAGTCCATTTCTATCCCTACAGCTTTCTGTCTAGCCAGGTGTGGGTCTTCCAAGGTTCTCCAATCAGGGGTTGCGGCCTTAAGCTTTTCCTTCACTTTTGGAGACAATCCATCTATAAAGGTTTTTGTAACTAACCTCATCATTCCTGGAGCGGTTAGATCCATGCCTTCATCTCTGAAATTATTTTCTACACTTAGATAAAATTCTTTTTTTTTATTTTTGTTCATTGAGGTAATCATTTTTGTTCTGCTCTTCACACTGTCTATGATATCCACCGAAGCTCCTGTATCTATGGTAAAGGTGATATCCGTGTTGCAGATGGTGAGTGTAATACATGGAGACTGCACTGAGCCAGTGGCAGACGTCGTGAACACATAGTTCTCAGCCACAGACACTTCTCCTATATCCTGATTTACCATTTTTATATTTGCAGGCTTTGTCATTGGCAGAGGAGACTTGTTGGGTGCTGATTTGCAGACAACTGCAAAATGGTTCCCTTTTCCACATTTACTGCAAGTTTGTCCTATAGCTGGACATTTGTTCATGTGGTGAGGGAAATCTTGTCCACATCTATAACATTTCTTCTGTTGCGGGGCCTGCTTGCCTTGTGCACTGTTATGTTTGAGATTATGCACATGTAAATTATCCCCACTCTCCATTGCACTTGCCTGACGATCTGCTGTCTCTATAGCACGGGCCATCTTGAGTAAATCATGCAGAGAGAGATCCTGCTGCAGAGCTTTACGCCTTATGGTATTAGATGAGCAGGTGACAATTACTTGAGTTAGGATTTCATCATCTACGTCAGTAAATGCACACCCATGTGCTAGTTCTTTTAGCCGGGTGACATAGGTGTCTATGGATTCTTCTGGAAGCTGCTTAGCAATCCTGAACTTGTATCTTTCATATCTGATGTTTTGTTTAGGGTTGAAGTAGTCAGTGAGAGCTTTGGAGCATTTGCTGTACGTGTCTGTCTCCGCTGCTGGTAATGTGCTGTATATGTCATAGACTCCTGTGCCCGCACAATGCAGGAACACTGCTTTTTTTCCTGTTCTCCTCTTTTATATCTATTGCTTCCAGGAAATTCTCAAATCGATTTAACCATTTTCTCCAGTTATGAGAGAGATTAGTGACATCAGTCATATCAAACTGTGGGAACATGTGCAAGTATTCAGCCATGATGGAGTCTCTCAGTGGTGCTGGCGTGTGAAGCAGTAAAGCAGGGGTCAGTACTCACAGTAGCAGGTGATTCAATCCCATCCTCGTCGCCAGTTGTAATGTCCACACGATGTAAGGAATTTAAGAGAGAGTAAGCTTTCACTGTATTTTATTCTCCTCTTCTTCCTCCAGCACACAACATACAGCAGCATAAGATTTCCTCCTCAGGCCAGAACTAAAACTGAAACTCCTCTCAACTCCCGCCCTCGCTTTCTTAAAAAGACAGATCTAATTCTTATACATTACACCTGGATAAATTCCTGATTGTGTACTTAGATGACATTTTGATCTTCTCGCATGATTGGGAGTCTCATGTGAAGCAGGTCAGAACGGTGTTTCAGGTCCTGCGTGCTAATTCTTTGTTTGTGAAGGGATCAAAGTGTCTCTTTGGTGTTCAGAAGGTTTCATTTTTGGGGTTCATCTTTTCCCCTTCTACTATCGAGATGGACCCTGTTAAGGTCCAAGCCATCCATAAATGGACTCAGCCGACATCTCTGAAAAGTCTGCAAAAGTTCCTGGGCTTTGCTAATTTTTATCGTCGCTTCATCTGCAATTTTTCTAGTATTGCTAAACCATTGACCGATTTGACCAAGAAAGGTGCTGATGTGGTCAATTGGTCTTCTGCTGCGGTGGAAGCTTTTCAAGAGTTGAAGCGTCGTTTTTCTTCTGCCCCTGTGTTGTGTCAACCAGATGTTTCGCTTCCGTTCCAGGTCGAGGTTGATGCTTCTGAGATTGGAGCAGGGGCTGTTTTGTCGCAGAGAAGTTCTGATTGCTCGGTGATGAAACCATGCGCCTTCTTTTCCAGGAAGTTTTTGCCTGCTGAGCGAAATTATGATGTGGGCAATCGAGAGTTGCTGGCCATGAAGTGGGCATTCGAGGAGTGGCGTCATTGGCTTGAAGGAGCTAAGCATCGTGTGGTGGTCTTGACTGATCATAAGAACTTGACTTATCTCGAGTCCACCAAGCGGTTGAATCCTAGACAAGCTCGTTGGTCGTTGTTTTTTGCCCGTTTTGACTTTGTGATTTCATACCTTCTGGGCTCTAAAAATGTGAAGGCGGATGCTCTGTCTAGGAGTTTTGTGCCCGACTCTCCGGGTGTATCTGAGCTGGCGGGTATCCTCAAAGAGGGAGTAATTGTGTCTGCCATCTCCCCTGATTTGCGGCAGGTGCTGCAAAAATTTCAGGCTAATAAACCTGATCGTTGCCCAGCGGAGAGACTGTTTGTCCCTGATAGGTGGACGAATAAAGTTATCTCTGAGGTTCATTGTTCGGTGTTGGCTGGTCATCCTGGAATCTTTGGTACCAGAGAGTTAGTGGCTAGATCCTTTTGGTGGCCATCTCTGTCGCGGGATGTGCGTGCTTTTGTGCAGTCCTGTGGGATTTGTGCTCGGGCTAAGCCCTGCTGTTCTCGTGCCAGTGGGTTGCTTTTGCCCTTGCCGGTCCCGAAGAGGCCTTGGACACATATCTCTATGGATTTTATTTCAGATCTTCCCGTCTCTCAAAAGATGTCAGTCATTTGGGTGGTCTGTGATCGCTTGTCTAAGATGGTCCATTTGGTACCCTTGTCTAAATTGCCTTCCTCCTCTGATTTGGTGCCATTGTTTTTCCAGCATGTGGTTCGTTTACATGGCATTCCAGAGAATATAGTTTCTGACAGAGGTTCCCAGTTTGTTTCGAGGTTTTGGCGAGCCTTTTGTGGTAGGATGGGCATTGACTTGTCTTTTTCCTCGGCTTTCCATCCTCAGACTAATGGCCAGACCGAACGAACCAATCAGACCTTGGAAACATATCTGAGATGCTTTGTTTCTGCTGATCAGGATGACTGGGTGTCCTTTTAGCCTTTGGCTGAGTTCGCCCTTAATAATCGGGCCAGCTCGGCTACCTTGGTTTCACCGTTTTTCTGCAACTCTGGGTTCCATCCTCGTTTCTCTTCAGGGCAGGTTGAGTCTTCAGACTGTCCTGGTGTGGATACTGTGGTGGACAGGTTGCAGCAGATTTGGACTCATGTAGTGGACAATTTGACTTTGTCCCAGGAGAAGGCTCAACGTTTCGCTAATCGCAGACGCTGTGTGGGTCCCCGACTTCGGGTTGGGGACTTGGTTTGGTTATCTTCTCGTCATATTCCTATGAAGGTTTCCTCTCCTAAGTTTAAACCTCGTTTTATTGGTCCGTATAGGATTTCTGAGGTTCTTAATCCTGTGTCTTTTCGTCTGACCCTTCCAGATTCTTTTTCCATACATAACGTATTCCATAGGTCATTGTTGCGGAGATACGTGGCACCTATGGTTCCATCTGTTGATCCTCCTGCCCCGGTTTTGGTGGAGGGGGAGTTGGAGTATATTGTGAAGAAGATTTTGGATTCTCGTGTTTCAAGGCGGAAACTCCAGTATCTGGTTAAGTGGAAGGGTTATGCTCAGGAAGATAATTCCTGGGTCTTTGCCTCTGATGTCCATGCTCCCGATCTTGTTTGTGCCTTTCATATGGCTCATCCTGGTCGTCCTGGGAGCTCTGGTGAGGGTTCGGTGACCCCTCCTCAAGGGGGGGGTACTGTTGTGAATTCTGTGGCAGAGCTCCCTCCTGTGGTCACAAGTGGTACTTCGGCTGGTTCTCTCTGTGAGCTTCCGTTGGTGGAGGAAAGTGGTACTGCGGCTTCTGAGTTTCCTTCCTCAGGTAATGTGGTGAAGTCGTTAGGTGCTGCTCTATTTAACTCCACCTAGTGCTTTTATCCTGGCCTCCAGTCAATGTTCTAGTATTGGACCTTTTTTCCTCCTGGATCGTTCCTGTGGCCTGCTGCTCTGCATAGCTAAGTTACTCTTTGCTATTTGTTTTGCTGTTTTTTTCTGTCCAGCTTGTCTATTTGTTTTTTTCTGCTTGCTGGAAGCTCTGGGACGCAGAGGGTGTACCTCTGTGCCGTTAGTTCGGTACGGAGGGTCTTTTTGCCCCCTTTGCGTGGTTTTTGTAGGGTTTTGTGTTGACCGCAAAGTTACCTTTCCTATCCTCGCTCTGTTCAGAAAGTTGGGCCTCACTTTGCTAAATCTATTTCATCTCTACGTTTGTCTTTTCATCTTAACTCACAGTCATTATATGTGGGGGATGCCTTTTCCTTTGGGGTATTTCTCTGAGGCAAGGTAGGCTTATTTTCTATCTTCAGGCTAGCTAGTTTCTCAGGCCGTGCCGAGTTGCATAGGGATCGTTAGGCGCAATCCACACGGCTGCCTTTAGTGTGGTTGGAGAGGATTAGGGATTGCGGTCAACAGAGTTCCCACGTCTCAGAGCTCGTTCTTGTTTTTTGGGTTATTGCCAGGTCACTGTATGTGCGCTGACCTCTATGTCCATTGTGGTACTGAATTACCTTTCATAACAGTGCTCCAGCCCAATGTCTCCAGTAATGTGCTCCAGCCCCAGCCTCATGTCTCCACTCACCTGTGATGTACTCCAGTCACAATATTTCCTTTGAAGTATATGTTCCATCTCCAATGTCTCTTTTGAAGTACATGCTCCATTGCCAGCCCCAACGTCTTCCTTGAAGTATATGCTCCAGCCCCAGAGTCTCCTGTGGTGTATATGCTTCATCTCCAGAGTCTCCTGTAATGTATATACAATGGTCCCAGTGTCTCCTGTGTGATGTTTCAGCCCCAGCATCTCTTATGTGATGTATACCAGGGGTGTCAAACTGCATTCCTCGAGGGCTGCAAACAGGTCATGTTTTCAGGATTTCCTTGTACTGCACAGGTGATAATTTAATCACCAACTCATTATTGAGTTGGCAGCACCATTGAATGAGCTATTAAAAGGGACAGCAGGAGCGACCAGGCAGCAGCCGATCCAGTGAGGCCTCAGACAAGAGGAGACTTTCTGAGCCTTGAAGTTGGCGCTTATTGATGCCCCCATCTTGGCATATGCTGATTTCTCACAGCCCTTCATGCTGTACACTGATGAAATCCTGACTGGATTAGGGGCGGTGGAAATAAGAGGGTGACTGAATATGCCAGTCGAACACTGAGGGATTCCAAGAAGAACCTCAATAACTAAAGTTCATTCAAGTTGTAATTGCTGGCCCTGGTGTGGGCTATGATTGAGAAGTTTGCAAATTACCTATATACAAAAATCAGTGATACCACTATACACATTTTCCGTGGGGGCAAGCTGCGGGCGGACCTGGTCCTATGGCAGAGGTTTATTGATTATATTATATTTATATGGTCAGGAGGTCCCATTTTATTAAGTGATTTTATTCATGATTTAAATAAAAATGACAATTTTAAAAAATTCACTTCAACAATTAATAATACAGAAATAATTTTTTTGGATTTAAAATTTTTTGTAGAAAATAATCAAATTCAAACCCAAATATACCATAAACCAACTGACTCCAACAATTATATTGCCCCAGACAGTTGCCACCTCCCTAGTTGGCTCCTTAATGTCCCAAAGAGTCAATTCATCAGAGCACATAGGAATTGTTCCAGACCAGAGGACTATAACATAGAAGCAGACCTTTTAGTGGAGAAATTTGAATGCAAGGGATACGACAAGCAGTTTTTGATAGAAACCAAGAGACAGGTTGGAGAATATCCACGGGAAAAGTTCTTGATGCAGAACAAAAAAGATAAAAAAGAAAATAGTAGGGAAGAATGGGGAAATTCTGAAATTCCAATCATAACGCAATATAATTCCAATAGCAGATTATTAAATAAGATTGTCAACAAACATTGGAATATCCTGAAGGAGGAAAAGATAATTGGAGAATTATTACCAACACGTCCAAAATTTGTCTTTAAAAGGGCAAATAACTAATAATTTAATTGCTCCCACGATCTGTAGACCTTTGGAGATAAAAAATCCCCTCTTACCACAACGTCCCAATGGTTTTTTTCCGTGTAAAAAATGCTTACCATGCAGAAAATTGGGCACTAAAAAACAGACCTCAATTTCAAATCAGTCATCAGTGATCAACATTAAAGATTTTATCACCTGTTCTACTAAAGGCATAATTTATAGTATTATGTGTCCTTGCAAAAAAATATACATAGGCCGGACTATACGCCCAATGCATGTGAGGATTAGAGAACATTTGTGCAATATCAACAAAAAGTTCATGGGACATCCTTTATCCCAACATTTTGTCAAACACCATGGGGGTTCACTAAAAGATATCATGGTTACTGGACTCAAAATAGTTAAAAAAGACTGGCGTGGGGGCAATTTTATCCATCAAATGTCACCAGATGCATATTTGAGATGAATACTTTGGCACCTAATGGTTTAAACAGCTAAATCGAACTGTTTGCCTTTAACCAATAAGTGAGTAACAACAGATGCGGCATGCTATATAAGGCACACATCATGCACACAGCACCATCCCTGAGGAAGGAATCAGCGACTCCGAAACATGTAGGATAGTGTGGTCCTGTGTGCGCCTCGTAGCCGGTCACTTGAAAATATCACGTGTCAGTGACGTCACGCAAGTTCCTATACCTTGCCGGTTCTATACTCTGTAATCAAGCCGCAACTGCCAGTGCACGGCAGATTTGGAGCATCTAAAGGGGTACGCTAGTCACCGGCCGGGACAGCATCCCCTGTGTTATCATTCAATACTCACTATTGCTCTCTGGTATCGGGCATTATTGGAACGAAAATCCAGACAAGGATCCAGACGCACGCCCCTTATTACACAACTAAAGGACCTTCTCAGACGCAACAGGCAAGATCTGAATAAAGCCCTTAGGATTGAGGTAATCCCATATTGCCATTTATTTGGACATTTATATGAGATGAAGATGGTGTTTTCACTTACATTCTTATTTATTTATGTTCTTAACTGAGTTTTTAGCGCAAATATTTTAGATATTCCCTTTTATATATTATTTTCTGGACGAATAAGAGTGGTTTCGTCCTTATATTTGCTGCAATCAACTTCAGGTGAGGGTGCAGCGCCTTCTGGTTCATTTCTTATTCGCACTATACACATTCTACTTAATAATGACTGAAACACATTAAGCTGCTACTAAACAAAAAAAAGAAAAGAAACGCTATTAACCCCTTCACGACATGCGCCGTACTAGTACTGTGCATACCGTGAATCCCCCTTTGATGTGGGCTCCAGTGGTGAGCCCACATCAAAGTCGCGACATGTCAGCTGTTTTGTACAGCTGACATGTGCGCGCAATAGCGGCGGGTGAAATCGCTATTCACCCGCCGCTATTAACCTGTTAAATGCCGCTGTCAAACACAGACAGCGGCATTTAACTACCGCATCCGGCCGGGCGGCCGGATATGACGTCATCGCCGACCCCCGTCACATAATCAGGGGTCGGCGATGCATCAGGAAGGTAACCATAGAGGTCCTTGAGACCTCTATGGTTACTGATGCAGGCCTGCTGTGAGCGCCCCCCTGTGGTCGGCGCTCACAGCACACCTGCATTTCAGCTACATAGCAGCGATCTGATGATCGCTGCTATGTAGCAGAGCCGATCAGGCTATGCCAGCTTCTAGCCTCCCATGGAGGCTATTGAAGCATGGCACAAGTAAAAAAAAAATGTTTTTAAAAATATGAAAAAAATATAAAAAATATAAAAGTTTAAATCACCCCCCTTTCGCCCCATCCTAAATAAAACAATAAAAAAAAAATCAAACATACACATATTTGGTATCGCCGTGTTCAGAATCACCCGATCTATCAATTAAAAAAAACATTAACCTGATCGCTAAACGGCGTAGCGAGAAAAAAATCCGAAACGCCAGAATTACGTTTTTTTGGTCGCCGCGACATTGCATTAAAATGCAATAGAATGCGATCAAAAGAACATATCTGCGCAAAAATGGTATCATTAAAAACATCAGCTCGGCACGCAAAAAATAAGCCCTCACCCGACCCCAGATCACGAAAAATGGAGACGCTACGGGTATCGGAAAATGGCACTTTTTTTTTTTTCTTTTTAGCAAAGTTTGGAATTTTTTTTCACCACTTAGATAAAAAATAACCTAGTCATGTTAGGTGTCTATGAACTTGTAATGACCTAGAGAATCATAATGGCAGGTTAGTTTTAGCATTTAGTGAACCTAGCAAAAAAGCCAAACAAAAAACAAGTGTGGGATTGCACTTTTTTTGCAATTTCGCCGCACTTGGAATTTTTTTCCCGTTTTCTAGTAAAAGACATGGTAAAACCAATGGTGTCGTTCAAAAGTACAACTTGTCCCGCAAAAAATAAGTCCTCACATGACCATATTGACGGAAAAATAAAAAAGTTATGGCTCTGGGAAGGAGGGAAGTGTAAAACGAAAACGCAAAAATGAAAAAGGGCCGCGACTTGAAGGGGTTAAAAAGAGCAATATTACCACCTTCCAGTAACCGTATATTGGTAGATACCAGTCCCGCAGAACAACCTACGCATGATTGCAGTACAGTTTTACATAATAACTTACAGATGACATTCTTTTTGGGTCGTTCACTTATCCCGTCTTTTCCAACAGGCCCAGACCTTCATTACCACTTCTCTAGCCAGGACTCGTCTGCACAGATTACAACAGAAACACCTTTGACTTCTCACATTTCCAGCGACATCTCCATCTATTCCCAATCTAGAAAAACTCCCCACTCTGTATGCACCTACGGTGTGGAACATTGACCCCAATATTAAAAAATTATGTCATTACTATGATTACTCCCTCGGTCAAAAATTTTAAGTTTCTCATACAAAGTATTAATACCCCTACTGTGCAAAGACCTGTATGCTCCTCTGAAGGGCATAATATCCCAAGAGCACCCTTCCAGCAACAAATACGCTTGAGTATCCACTTAACGTTAACAATGCCTCCCCCAAAAAAATAAAATAATGGAACCTGGAATGCCCCTATCAAAACTAATAATGTACCCATTTATAACAAATAATGTCCTCTGAGTGCCCACACAGCTCTGTCTATAGAGACTGATGGTCCTACAGCCCCCCAAACACAATACAATGGTCCCCAAAGCCATTTATTATACATTGATGGTCCCTATACTTAGTAAAATGGCTATATAGCCCCTATGTACAATATGATGTCCCCACTGCCCCTATATATAGTATGATGGGCCCCACTGCTCCCTATATAGTATGGTGGCCCCAGGTCCCCCATATATATAGTATGATGGCTCCAGTTCTCCCCATATAGATAGTATGATGGCTCCAGTTCTCCCCCATAGAGATAGTGTAATAGCCCAAGCTCTCCCCATACATATAGTATGATGGCACCAGTTCCTCCCATATAGATAGTATGATGACCCCAGTTCCCGCCATATATATAGTATGATGGCCCCACCCACTATATATATATAGAGAGAGAGTATGATGGCCCCAGTTTCTCCATATATATAGTATGATGGCCCCAGTTCCCCCCACATAGTGTGATGGCCGAAGTTCTTCCAATATATATAGTATGATTCTCTATGGGGTTAAGGTCAGGTGAGTTTGCTGGCCAATCAAGCACAGTGATACTGTTCTTTTTAAAGTAGGTATTGGCAGTTTTGGCCGTGTGGACAAGTGCCAAGCCCTGCTGGAGAAAGAAATTTCCATCTCATATCATCAGCAGAGGGAAGCATGAAGTGCTCTAAAATTTCCTGGTAAATGGCTGCGCTGATTTTGGTCTTGACAAAACACAGTGGACCTACACTAGCTGATGACATGGCTCCCCAAACCATCACTGATTGTGGAAACTTCACATTGGATCTCAAGCAGCTTGGATTGTGTGCCTCTCCACTCTTCCTCCAGACTCTGGGATCTTGATTTCCAAATGAAATGCAAAATTTACTTTCATCTGAAAACAACACCTTGAACCACTGAGCAACAGTTCAGTTCTTTTTCTCCTTGCCCCAGGTAAGACGCTTCTGGCATTGTCTATTGTCATAAGTGGCTTGACACAAGGAATGCGACACTTGTAGCCCATGTCCTGGATACGTCTGTGTGTGGTTGCTCGTGAAGCAGTGACTCCAGCAGCAGTCCACTCCTTGTGAATCTCCCCCAAATTTTTGTATGGCATTTTCTTAACAATCGTTTCAAAGCTGCCGTTATCCCGGTTGCTTGTGCACCTTTTTCTACCACATTTTTTCATTCCACTCAACTTTCCATTATTATGCTTGGATACAGCACTCTGTGAACAGCCAACTTCTTTAGCAATGACCTTTTGTAGCTTACCCTTCTGGTGGAGTATGTCGATGGACATCTGTCAAGTCAGCAGTCTTCCCCATTATTGTGGAACCTACTGAAACAGACTTAGGGACCCTTTTAAACATTAAGGAAGCCTTTGCATGTGTTTTTTGTTAACTATTCTAATTTGCAGAGATAATGACTTTGGGGTTTTCATTGACTGGAAGCCATAATCATTAACATTATCAGACACAAACACCTGAAATAGATCACTCTGATAAACTGAACTCTGATTAATACAATGCCAAGTTTGTAACATCATGCAACCACAAGCTTATGCGAGCAGTGTGGTTTTCCATGCCAGTCGAGATGTGGATGGTACAGAGGAAAGTTCAGTGTGTTCTGTGGCTCACTAAATTCGAATCCATGACCAAAGTGCTACATGAATATCGGTGCATTTATAACGAAGCCCCATCACATAGGAATAACATTACTTGGTGGGATAAGCAGTTGAAGGAAACCACCAAACTGCCGGAGAAATCCCGTTCTGGTAGGCCATTAGTTAGTGACGAGTCTGTAGAGGCTATAAGGGATAGCTACCTAAGGAGCCCTAAAAAATCTGTGCTTGCGTGTGCTCAACAACTACACATAAACAAGACTACAGTTCATAAGGTGTTAAAGAAACTTCTCTGTATTACGGGGTACAAATTGCGGCTGTTGCACGCTATCAAACCGGTGGATAGATCCAAATGATGCCCTTTTGCTACAGATATGCTTCATGAGATCAACAATAATGCAAGATTTTGCAGAAGATTGTGTTTAGCGATGAGGCAACCTTCCATATCTATGGACATGTTCATCGCCATAACGTCCGAATATGGGCTGCTGAACATCCTCATGCCTATGTTCAATACGAATGTAACACCCCTAAAGTGAATGTGTAGTGTGGCCTGATGCATGATAAGGTGATAGGTATGAAACTGGGAGAGTTTTTCTCTTATTTGGAGCAGATTTCACATTTCTATTGTTTTTTGTTGCTTTCCAGTGACTGGTCAAAAGCGCACCATGACTTTACGGACACACCGTATATAGTAGGATGGCCCCAGCCCCCATATATATAGTATGATGGCCCCAGGTCCCCCATATATATATAGTATGATGGCCCCAGCTCTCCCATATATATCTACTATATAATTGTCTAAGGGTCACTTCCGTCTTTCTGTCTGTCTGTCTTTCTGTCACAGATATTCATTGGTCGCGGCCCCTGTCTGTCATGGAATCCAAGTCGCTGATTGTTCGTGGCAAAACGCCCACGACCATTACCACGACCAATCAGCGACGCCCGCAGTCCGGCAGCAATATGGCCGCTCTTTCCTCCCCGCAGTCGGTGCCCGCTCCATACTCCCCTCCAGTCAGCCCTCCCACAGGGTTAATGCCAGCGTTACTGGACCGCTGTGTAACGCACTCCAGTTACGCCGCTATTAACCCTGTGTGACCAACTTTTTACTATTGATGCTGCATATGCAGCATCAATAGTAAAACGATCTAATGTTAAAAACAATAATAATTGAAAAAAAAATGTTATTCTCACCCTCTGCCGTCGCGTCCTGTCCTCGGCACTGCAAGCGGCAGGTTCCGCTTCCAAAGATGCTATGGGAGAAGGACCTTCCATGATGTCACAGTCATGTGACCGCGACGTCATCACAGGTCCTGCGCTCATACCAATCCTGGGACCGGAAGCTGCCGGGAGCACCACACACAAGCGCCAGAACTACAACGGGCTCTTCGGATGTTGAGTATATGTTTCTTTTTTATTTTGTAACCTGTTACATACGTGCCTGGGCAATATACTACATAGCTGGGCAATATACTACGTGTCTGTGCTGTATACTACATGACTGGGCAATATACTACGTGTCTGTGCTGTATACTACATGACTGGGCAATATACTACGTGGCTCTGTGCTGTATACTACGTCGCTGTGCAACATACTACATGGCTGGGCAATATACTACATGACTGGGCAATATACTACGTGGCTCTGTGCTGTATACTACGTCACTGTGCAATATACTACATGGCTGGGCAATATACTACGTGACTGGGCAATATACTACGTGGCTCTGCTGTATACTACGTCGCTGTGCAAGATACTACGTGGCTGGGCAATATACTACGTGGCTCTGTGCTGTATACTACGTCGCTGTGCAATATACTACGTGACTGGGCAATATACTACGTCGCTGGGCATTATACTATGTCGCTGGGCAATATACTACGTCGCTGGGCAATATACTACGTGACTGGGCAATATATTATGTGACTGGGCAATATACTATGTGACTAGGCAATATACTACGTGGCTGGGCAATATACTACGTGACTGGGCAATATACTATGTGACTGGGCAATATACTACGTGGCTGGGCAATATACTATGTGGCTGGGCAATATACTAGTAACATAGTAACATAGTAACATAGTTAGTAAGGCCGAAAAAAGACATTTGTCCATCCAGTTCAGCCTATATTCCATCATAATAAATCCCCAGATCTACGTCCTTCTACAGAACCTAATAATTGTATGATACAATATTGTTCTGCTCCAGGAAGACATCCAGGCCTCTCTTGAACCCCTCGACTGAGTTCGCCATCACCACCTCCTCAGGCAAGCAATTCCAGATTCTCACTGCCCTAACAGTAAAGAATCCTCTTCTATGTTGGTGGAAAAACCTTCTCTCCTCCAGACGCAAAGAATGCCCCCTTGTGCCCGTCACCTTCCTTGGTATAAACAGATCCTCAGCGAGATATTTGTATTGTCCCCTTATATACTTATACATGGTTATTAGATCGCCCCTCAGTCGTCTTTTTTCTAGACTAAATAATCCTAATTTCGCTAATCTATCTGGGTATTGTAGTTCTCCCATCCCCTTTATTAATTTTGTTGCCCTCCTTTGTACTCTCTCTAGTTCCATTATATCCTTCCTGAGCACCGGTGCCCAAAACTGGACACAGTACTCCATGTGCGGTCTAACTAGGGATTTGTACAGAGGCAGTATAATGCTCTCATTATGTGTATCCAGACCTCTTTTAATGCACCCCATGATCCTGTTTGCCTTGGCAGCTGCTGCCTGGCACTGGCTGCTCCAGGTAAGTTTATCATTAACTAGGATCCCCAAGTCCTTCTCCCTGTCAGATTTACCCAGTGGTTTCCCGTTCAGTGTGTAATGGTGATATTGATTCCCTCTTCCCATGTGTATAACCTTACATTTATCATTGTTAAACCTCATCTGCCACCTTTCAGCCCAAGTTTCCAACTTATCCAGATCCATCTGTAGCAGAATACTATCTTCTCTTGTATTAACTGCTTTACATAGTTTTGTATCATCTGCAAATATCGATATTTTACTGTGTAAACCTTCTACCAGATCATTAATGAATATGTTGAAGAGAACAGGTCCCAATACTGACCCCTGCGGTACCCCACTGGTCACAGCGACCCAGTTAGAGACTATACCATTTATAACCACCCTCTGCTTTCTATCACTAAGCCAGTTACTAACCCATTTACACACATTTTCCCCCAGACCAAGCATTCTCATTTTGTGTACCAACCTCTTGTGCGGCACGGTATCAAACGCTTTGGAAAAATCGAGATATACCACGTCCAATGACTCACCGTGGTCCAGTCTATAGCTTACCTCTTCATAAAAACTGATTAGATTGGTTTGACAGGAGCGATTTCTCATAAACCCATGCTGATATGGAGTTAAACAGTTATTCTCATTGAGATAATCCAGAATAACATCCCTCAGAAACCCTTCAAATATTTTACCAACAATAGAGGTTAGACTTACTGGCCTATAATTTCCAGGTTCACTTTTAGAGCCCTTTTTGAATATTGGCACCACATTTGCTATGCGCCAGTCCTGCGGAACAGACCCTGTCGCTATAGAGTCACTAAAAATAAGAAATAATGGTTTATCTATTACATTACTTAGTTCTCTTAGTACTCGTGGGTGTATGCCATCCGGACCCGGAGATTTATCTATTTTAATCTTATTTAG
This sequence comes from Ranitomeya imitator, assembly GCF_032444005.1. Taxonomy (NCBI): domain Eukaryota; kingdom Metazoa; phylum Chordata; class Amphibia; order Anura; family Dendrobatidae; genus Ranitomeya; species Ranitomeya imitator. Next base: position 329,846,898 of record NC_091284.1, on the reverse strand, counting down.
CCGGTTTCGCACCTCTTCTTGGGTTAGATTGGTGACCCTTAATATAGGGTTTTCATTGTTTCTTGGGATTTCACCTAGCATTTCATTTTCCACCGTGAATACCGTGGAGAAGAAGGTGTTTAATATGTTAGCTTTTTCCTCGTCATCTACAACCATTCTTTCCTCACTATTTTTTAAGGGGCCTACATTTTCAGTTTTTATTCTTTTACTATTGATATAGTTGAAGAACAGTTTGGGATTAGTTTTACTCTCCTTAGCAATGTGCTTCTCTGTTTCCTTTTTGGCAGCTTTAATTAGTTTTTTAGATAAAGTATTTTTCTCCCTATAGTTTTTTAGAGCTTCAATGGTGCCATCCTGCTTTAGTAGTGCAAAGGCTTTCTTTTTACTGTTAATTGCCTGTCTTACTTCTTTGTTTAGCCACATTGGGTTTTTCCTATTTCTAGTCCTTTTATTCCCACAAGGTATAAACCGCTTACACTGCCTATTTAGGATGTTCTTAAACATTTCCCATTTATTATCTGTATTCTCATTTCTGAGGATATTGTCCCAGTCTACCAGATTAAGGGCATCTCTAAGCTGTTCAAACTTTGCCTTCCTAAAGTTCAATGTTTTTGTGACTCCCTGACAAGTCCCCTTAGTGAAAGACAGGTGAAACTGCACAATATTGTGGTCGCTATTTCCTAAATGCCCAACCACCTGCAGATTTGTTATTCTGTCAGGTCTATTAGATAGTATTAGGTCTAAAAGTGCTGCTCCTCTGGTTGGATTCTGCACCAATTGTGAAAGATAATTTTTCTTGGTTATTAGCAGAAACCTGTTGCCTTTATGGGTTTCACAGGTTTCTGTTTCCCAGTTAATATCCGGGTAGTTAAAGTCCCCCATAACCAGGACCTCATTATGGGTTGCAGCTTCATCTATCTGCTTTAGAAGTAGACTTTCCATGCTTTCTGTTATATTTGGGGGTTTGTAACAGACCCCAATGAGAATTTTGTTACCATTTTTCCCTCCATGAATTTCAACCCATATGGACTCGACATCCTCATTCCCTTCGCTAATATCCTCCCTTAAAGTGGACTTTAGACAAGACTTTACATAGAGACAAACCCCTCCTCCTCTCCGATTTTTACGATCCTTTCTAAACAGACTGTAACCCTGTAAGTTAACTGCCCAGTCATAGCTTTCATCTAACCATGTCTCGGTTATTCCCACTATGTCAAAGTTACCTGTAGATATTTCTGCTTCTAGTTCTTCCATCTTGTTTGTCAGGCTTCTGGCGTTTGCGAGCATGCAGTTTAGAGGATTTTGTTTTGTTCCAATCTCCTCACTGTGGATTGTTTTAGAAATGTTCTTACCTCCCTTCTGAGTATGTTTTCCTGGGTCGTCTTTGTTCGAGTCTAATGTTTTTCTTCCCGTCCCCTCTTCTTCTAGTTTAACGCCCTCCTGATGAGTGTAGCGAGTCTTCTGGCGAATGTGTGTTTCCCAGGTTTGTTGAGGTGTAGTCCGTCTCTGGCGAGGAGTCCATCATACCAGTAATTCACACCGTGGTCCAGGAATCCAAATCCTTGTTGTCTGCACCATCGTCTTAGCCAGTTGTTTGCATCAAGGATCCTGTTCCATCTCCTGGTGCCATGCCCATCTACTGGAAGGATAGAAGAAAAAACTACCTGTGCATCCAGTTCCTTTACTTTCTTCCCCAACTCTTCAAAGTCCTTGCAGATTGTCGGTAGGTCCTTCCTTGCCGTGTCATTGGTGCCAACATGTATCAGAAGAAATGGGTGGACGTCCTTGGAGCTGAAGAGCTTTGGTATCCTATCGGTCACATCCTTGATCATCGCACCTGGAAGGCAGCATACTTCTCTTGCAGTTATGTCCGGTCTGCAGATGGCTGCTTCTGTGCCTCTCAGTAGTGAGTCTCCCACCACCACCACTCTTCGTTGCTTCTTGGCTGTACTTTTTGCTGTCACTTGTTGCTGTGTGCCCTTTTCTTTTTTGCTTGCTGGTATTGCTTCATTCTTAGGTGTGCCATCTTCATCCTCTACAAAGATTTGATATCGGTCCTTCAGTTGTGTGGTTGGTGATTTCTCCATGGTCTTCTTGCTTCTTTTGGTCACATGCTTCCACTCATCTGCTTTTGGAGGTTCTCTGACACTTTTTGCACCTTCTGTGACCAGTAGAGATGCTTCTGTTCTGTCTAGAAAGTCTTCATTCTCTTTGATGAGTTTCAAAGTTGCTATTCTTTCTTCCAGACCCCGCACCTTTTCTTCTAAAAGGGCCACTAGTCTACACTTCTGACAGGTGAAATTGGATTCTTCTTCTGGTCGATCTGTGAACATGTAGCACATGCTGCAGCTCACCATGTAGGTTGTCACATCTGCCATGTTGCTCCTAGATCCTGCTGACTTGCTGTGTGTTTTCCTTCTTGTGTAATCTACTCAGCCAAGCTCTCTTGCAATAATTTTGGTTTGGTGATGCTTTCGAAGCAGCTGGTCCCGGCTGTACTACGTGGCTGGGCAATATACTAAGTGACTGGGCAATATACTACGTGGCTGGGCAATATACTACATGACTGGGCAATATACTACGTGGCTGGGCAATATACTACGTGGCTGGGCAATATACTACGTGGCTGGGCAATATACTACATGACTGGGCAATATACTACGTGGCTGGGCAATATACTATGTGGCTGGAAAATATACTACATGACTGGGCAATATACTACGTGACTGGGCAATATACTACGTGGCTGGGCAATATACTACATGACTGGGCAATATACTACGTGGCTGGGCAATATACTACGTGGCTGGGCAATATACTACGTGGCTGGGCAATATACGACATGACTGGGCAATATACTACGTGGCTGGGCAATATACTACGTGACTGGGAAATATACTACGTGACTGGGGAATATACTACGTGACTGGGCAATATACTACGTGGCTGGGCAATATAGTACGTGGCTGGCCAATATAGTACGTGGCTGGGCAATGTAGTACGTGGCTGGGCAATATAGTTTGTGGCTGGGCAATATTCTACGTGGCTGGGCAATATACTACATGGCTGGGCAATATAGTACGTGGTAGGGCAATATACTACGTGACTGGGCAATATACTCTGTGGACATGCATATTCTAGAATACCCGATGCGTTAGAATCGGGCCACCATCTAGTATATATATATATATATATATATATATATATATATATATATAGTATGATGGCCTCAGTTCCCCATATACATATTTAGTAGGATGGCCCCACTTCTCCTCATATACTGTACGTATGTAGTATGATGGCCCCAGTTCCCCCATATCATATATATATTTAATAGGATGGCCCCAGCCATCATATATATAGTATGATGGCCCCAGTTCTCCCCATATATATAGTAGCAAGGTCCCAGTTGTCCTCATATACATAGTATGATGGCCCCAGTTCCCCCATATACATAGTATGATGACCCCAGTTCTCCCATATATATATGGGATTTATATATAGTATGATGGCCTCTGTTCCCCATATATATATTTTGTAGGATGGCCCCGGTTCTCTCCATATACGTAGTATCATAGTAACATAGTTAGTAAGGCCGAAAAAAAATTTGTCCATCCAGTTCAGCCTATATTCCATCAGAATAAATCCCGAGATCTACAGTTAGGGCCAGAAATATTTGGACAGTGACACAAGTTTTGTTATTTTAGCTGTTTACAAAAACATGTTCAGAAATACAATTATATATATAATATGGGCTGAAAGTGCACACTCCCAGCTGCAATATGATGGTTTCCACATCCAAATCGGAGAAAGGGTTTAGGAATCATAGCTCTGTAATGCATAGCGTCCTCTTTTTCAAGGGACCAAAAGTAATTGGACAATGGACTCTAAGGGCTGCAATTAACTCTGAAGGCGTCTCCCTCGTTAATCTGTAATCAATGAAGTAGTTAAAAGGTCAGGGGTGGATTCCAGGTGTGTGGTTTTGCATTTGGAAGCTGTTGCTGTGAGCAGACAACATGCGGTCAAAGGAACTCTCAATTGAGGTGAAGCAGAACATCCTGAGGCTGAAAAAAAAGAAAAAATCCATCAGAGAGATAGCAGACATGCTTGGAGTAGCAAAATCAACAGTTGGGTACATTCTGAGAAAAAAGGAATTGACTGGTGAGCTTGGGAACTCAAAAAGGCCTGGGCGTCCACGGATGACAACAGTGGTGGATGATCGCCGCATACTTAATTTGGTGAAGAAGAACCCGTTCACAACATCAACTGAAGTCCAGAACACTCTCAGTGAAGTAGGTGTATCTGTCTCTAAGTCAACAGTAAAGAGAAGACTCCATGACAGTAAATACAAAGGGTTCACATCTAGATGCAAACCATTCATCAATACCAAAAATAGACAGGCCAGAGTTAAATTTGCAGAAAAACACCGCAAAAAGGCAACTCAGTTCTGGAAAAGTATTCTATGGACAGATGAGACAAAGATCAACCTGTACCAGAATGATGGGAAGAAAAAAGTTTGGAGAAGAAAGGGAACGGCACATGATCCAAGGAACACCACATCCTCTGTAAAACATGGTGGAGGCAACGTGATGGCATGGGCATGCATGGCTTTAAATGGCACTGGGTCACTTGTGTTTATTGATGACATAAGAGCAGACAAGAGTAGCCGGATGAATTCTGAAGTGTACCGGGATATACTTTCAGCCCAGATTCAGCCAAATGCTGCAAAGTTGATTGGACGGCGCTTCATAGTACAGATGGACAATGACCCCAAGCATACAGCCAAAGCTACCCAGGAGTTCATGAGTGCCAAAAAGTGGAACATTCTGCAATGGCCAAGTCAATCTCCAGATCTAAACCCAATTGAGCATGCATTTCACTTGCTGAAATCCAGACTTAAGACGGAAAGACCCACAAACAAGCAAGATCTGAAGGCTGCGGCTGTAAAGGCCTGGCAAAGCATTAAGAAGGAGGAAACCCAGCGTTTGGTGATGTCTATGGGTTCCAGACTTAAGGCAGTGATTGCCTCCAAAGGATTTGCAACAAAATATTGAAAGTAAAAATATTTTGTTTGGGTTATGTTTATTTGTCCAATTACTTTTGACCTCCTAAAATGTGGAGTGTTTGTAAAGAAATGTGTACAATTCCTACATTTTCTATCAGATATTTTTGTTCAACCCTTCAAATTAAACGTTACAATCTGCACTTGAATTCTGTTGTAGAGGTTTCATTTCAAATCCAATGTGGTGGCATGCAGAGCCCAACCCGCGAAAATTGTGTCACTGTCCAAATATTTCTGGCCCTAACTGTACATACTTCTTAAGAACCTAATAACTGTAAGATACAATATTGTTACGCTCCAGAAAGACATCCAGGCCTCTCTTGAACCCCTTGACTGAGTTTGCCATCACCACCTCTTCAGGCAAGGAATTCCAGATTTTCACTGTCCTAACAGTGTTGTGAATTCTGTGGCCAAGCTCCCTCCTGTGGTCGTGAGTGGTACTTCGGCTGGTTCTGTCTATGAGCTTCCTTTGGTGGATGAGAGTGGTACTGCGGCTTCTGAGTTTCCTTCCTCAGGTAATGAGGTTAAGTCGTTAGGTGCTGCTCTATTTAACTCCACCTAGTGCTTTGATCCTGGCCTCCAGTCAATGTTCTAGTATTGGTCTTGCTTTCTCCTGGATCGTTCCTGTGGCCTGTCTTCCTGCATAAGCTAAGTTTTGCTTGTGTTATTTTTGTTTGCTATTTTTTCTGTCCAGCTTGCTATATTGGTTTTTCTTGCTTGCTGGAAGCTCTGGGACGCAGAGGGAGCACCTCCGTACCGTTAGTCGGTGCGGAGGGTCTTTTTGCCCCCTCTGCGTGGTTGTTTGTAGGGTTTTGTGTTGACCGCAAAGCAATCTTTCCTATCTTCGGTCTGTTCAGTAAGTTGGGCCTCACTTTGCTAAATCTATTTCATCTCTGCGTTTGTATTTTCATCTCAACTCACAGTCATTATATGTGGGGGGCTGCCTTTTCCTTTGGGGTATTTCTCTGAGGCAAGGTAGGCTTATTTTTCTTTCTTAGGGCTAGCTAGTTTCTCAGGCTGTGCTCGAGGCGCATAGGTCTGGTCAGGAGCGCTCCACGGCTACCTTTAGTGTGGTTGGATAGGATAAGGGATTGCGGTCAGCAGAGTTTCCACGTCTCAGAGCTCGTCCTATGTTTTTGGTAATTGTCAGGTCACTTTGTGTACTCTGAACTTCAAGGTCCATTGTGGTTCTGAATTACCTGTTCATAACAGTACTGGAGGCCCAAAGTACTAATGCTTCTCAATAGAGGGAAAAGAGAAGTTCTGAGACCATTTTTTTTCTTTGCACTGTTTTCTGTCTTTCTTTTCCCCTTTACATCAGGGTGGTTCAGAACACAGGTGTGGACATGGACATTCAGGGTCTGTTCTCTTTGATGGATAATCTCCCTATAAATGTACAGAATATTCAAGATTTAGTGGTTCAGAATCCTATGTTAGAACCTAAAATTCCTATTCCTGAGTTATTTTCTGGAGATAGAGCTACGTTTTTGAATTTTAAAAATAATTGTAAACTATTTCTGGCTTTGAAACCCCGCTCCTCTGGTGACCCAGTTCAACAAGTTAAGATCATTATTTCTTTATTACGTGGCGACCCTCAAGATTGGGCATTTTCCCTTGCGCCAGGAGATCCTGCATTATGTAATATTGATGCGTTTTTTCTGGCGCTCGGATTGCTGTACGATGAACCTAATTCAGTGGATCAGGCAGAGAAAAATTTGCTGGCTCTGTGTCAGGGTCAGGATGAGATAGAGATTTATTGTCAGAAGTTTAGAAAGTGGTCCGTGCTCACTCAATGGAATGAATGTGCGCTGGCAGCTATTTTCAGAAAGGGTCTCTCTGAAGCCCTTAAGGATGTCATGGTGGGATTTCCTATGCCTGCTGGTCTGAATGAATCTATGTCTTTGGCCATTCAGATCGGTCGACGCTTACGTGAGCGTAAATCTGTGCACCATTTGGCGGTATTATCTGAGCATAAACCTGAGCCTATGCAGTGCGATAGGACTTTGACCAGAGCTGAAAGGCAAGAACACAGACGTCAGAATGGGCTGTGTTTCTACTGTGGTGATTCCACTCATGCTATCTCCGATTGTCCTAAGCGCACTAAGCGGTTCGCTAGGTCTGCCACCATTGGTACGGTACAGTTGAAATTTCTTTTGTCCGTTACTTTGATCTGCTCTTTGTCTTCCTATTCTGTCATGGCATTTGTGGATTCAGGCGCTGCCCTGAATTTGATGGACTTGGAGTTTGCTAGGCGCTGTGGGTTTGTCTTGGAGCCCTTGCAGTGTCCTATTCCATTGAGAGGAATTGATGCTACGCCTTTGGCCAAGAATAAGCCTCAGTATTGGACCCAGCTGACCATGTGCATGGCTCCTGCGCACCAGGAGGATATTTGCTTTCTGGTGTTGCATAATCTGCATGATATGGTCGTGTTGGGGTTGCCATGGCTACAAGTCCATAATCCAGTATTAGATTGGAAATCAATGTCTGTGTCCAGCTGGGGTTGTCAGGGGGTACATGGTGATGTTCCATTTCTGTCTATCTCATCATCCACCCCTTCTGAGGTCCCAGAGTTCTTGTCTGATTACCGGGATGTATTTGATGAGCCCAAGTCCAATGCCCTACCTCCGCATAGGGATTGTGATTGTGCTATCGATTTGATTCCTGGTAGAAAGTTTCCTAAGGGTTGACTGTTTAATTTATCTGTACCTGAGCACGCCGCTATGCGGAGTTACGTGAAGGAGTCTTTGGAGAAGGGTCATATTCGCCCGTCATCGTCGCCATTGGGAGCGGGGTTCTTTTTTGTGGCCAAGAAGGATGGTTCGCTGAGACCTTGTATTGATTACCGCCTTCTAAATAAAATTACGGTCAAATTTCAGTACCCCTTGCCGCTGCTGTCTGATTTGTTTGCTCGGATTAAGGGGGCTAGTTGGTTCACCAAGATAGATCTTCGTGGTGCATATAATCTTGTGCGTATTAAACGGGGCGATGAATGGAAAACAGCATATAATACGCCCGAAGGCCATTTTGAGTACCTGGTTATGCCATTCGGGCTTTCTAATGCTCCATCAGTGTTTCAGTCCTTTATGCATGACATCTTCCGAGAGTACCTGGATAAATTCCTGATTGTATACTTGGATGATATTTTGGTCTTCTCGAATGATTGGGAGTCTCATGTGAAGCAGGTCAGAATGGTGTTCCAGGTCCTGCGTGCTAATTCTTTGTTTGTGAAGGGGTCAAAGTGTCTCTTTGGTGTTCAGAAGGTTTCATTTTTGGGGTTCATTTTTTCTCCTTCTACTATCGAGATGGACCCTGTTAAAGTTCAGGCCATTTATGATTGGACTCAGCCAACATCTCTTAAGAGTCTGCAGAAGTTCCTGGGCTTTGCTAATTTTTATCGTCGCTTCATCAATAATTTTTCTAGTATTGCTAAACCGTTGACTGATTTGACCAAGAGGGGTGCTGATGTGGTCAATTGGTCTTCTGCTGCTGTGGAAGCTTTTCAGGAGTCGAAGCGTCGTTTTTCTTCTGCCCCTGTGTTGTGCCAGCCAGATGTTTCGCTTCCGTTCCGGGTCGAGGTTGATGCTTCTGAAATTGGAGCTGGGGCTGTTTTGTTGCAGAGAAGTTCTGATTGCTCGGTGATGAAACCATGCGCCTTCTTTTCCAGGAAATTATCGCCTGCTGAGCGAAATTATGATGTTGGCAATCGAGAGTTGCTAGCCATGAAGTGGGCATTCGAGGAGTGGCATCATTGGCTTGAAGGAGCTAAGCATCGCGTGGTGGTCTTGACTGATCACAAGAACTTGACTTATCTCGAGTCTGCCAAACGGTTGAATCCTAGACAGGCTCGTTGGTCGCTGTTTTTCTCCCGTTTTGACTTTGTGGTTTCGTACCTTCCGGGCTCTAAAAATGTGAAGGCTGATGCCCTGTCTAGGAGTTTTGTGCCCGATTCTCCGGGTTTGCCTGAGCCGGCGGGTATTCTCAAAGAGGGGGTAATTTTGTCTGCCATCTCCCCTGATTTGCGGCGGGTGCTGCAAAAATTTCAGGCTAATAGACCTGACCGTTGCCCAGCGGAGAAACTGTTTGTCCCTGATAGGTGGACGAATAAAGTTATCTCTGAGGTTCATTGTTCGGTGTTGGCTGGTCATCCTGGAATCTATGGTACCAGAGATTTGGTGGCTAGATCCTTTTGGTGGCCGTCTCTGTCGTGGGATGTGCGTTCTTTTGTGCAGTCCTGTGGGATTTGTGCTCGGGCTAAGCCCTGCTGTTCTCGTGCCAGTGGGTTGCTTTTGCCCTTGCCGGTCCCGAAGAGGCCTTGGACACATATCTCTATGGATTTTATTTCGGATCTCCCCGTCTCTCAAAGAATGTCGGTCATTTGGGTGGTTTGTGATCGCTTCTCTAAGATGGTCCATTTGGTGCCCTTGTCTAAATTGCCTTCCTCCTCTGATTTGGTGCCATTGTTTTTCCAGCATGTGGTTCGTTTACATGGCATTCCAGAGAACATCATTTCTGACAGAGGTTCCCAGTTTGTTTCGAGGTTTTGGCGAGCCTTTTGTGCTAGGATGGGCATTGATTTGTCTTTTTCCTCGGCTTTCCATCCTCAGACAAATGGCCAGACTGAACGAACCAATCAGACCTTGGAAACATATCTGAGATGTTTTGTTTCTGCTGATCAGGATGATTGGGTGTCCTTTTTGCCTTTGGCTGAGTTCGCCCTTAATAATCGGGCCAGCTCGGCTACTTTGGTTTCGCCGTTTTTCTGCAATTCTGGGTTCCACCCTCGTTTCTCTTCAGGGCAGGTTGAGTCTTCGGACTGTCCTGGTGTGGATACTGTGGTGGATAGATTGCAGCAGATTTGGACTCATGTAGTGGACAATTTGACTTTGTCCCAGGAGAAGGCTCAACGTTTCGCTAACCGCAGGCGCTGTGTGGGTCCCCGACTTCGTGTTGGGGATTTGGTTTGGTTGTCATCTCGTTATATTCCTATGAAGGTTTCCTCTCCTAAGTTTAAGCCTCGTTTCATTGGTCCGTATAGGATTTCTGAGGTTCTTAATCCTGTGTCTTTTCGTTTGACTCTTCCAGCTTCTTTTTCCATCCATAACGTGTTCCATAGGTCATTGTTGCGGAGATACGTGGCACCTGTGGTTCCATCTGTTGATCCTCCTGCTCCGGTTTTGGTTGAAGGGGAGTTGGAGTATATAGTGGAGAAGATTTTGGATTCTCGTGTTTCGAGACGGAAACTCCAGTATCTGGTTAAGTGGAAGGGTTATGGTCAGGAAGATAATTCCTGGGTCTTTGCCTCTGATGTCCATGCGGCCGATCTGGTTCGTGCCTTTCATGTGGCTCATCCTGGTCGGCCTGGGGGCTCTGGTGAGGGTTCGGTGACCCCTACTCAAGGGGGGGGTACTGTTGTGAATTCTGTGGCCAAGCTCCCTCCTGTGGTCGTGAGTGGTACTTCGGCTGGTTCTGTCTATGAGCTTCCTTTGGTGGATGAGAGTGGTACTGCGGCTTCTGAGTTTCCTTCCTCAGGTGATGAGGTTAAGTCGTTAGGTGCTGCTCTATTTAACTCCACCTAGTGCTTTGATCCTGGCCTCCAGTCAATGTTCTAGTATTGGTCTTGCTTTCTCCTGGATCGTTCCTGTGGCCTGTCTTCCTGCATAAGCTAAGTTTTGCTTGTGTTATTTTTGTTTGCTATTTTTTCTGTCCAGCTTGCTATATTGGTTTTTCTTGCTTGCTGGAAGCTCTGGGACGCAGAGGGAGCACCTCCGTACCGTTAGTCGGTGCGGAGGGTCTTTTTGCCCCCTCTGCGTGGTTGTTTGTAGGGTTTTGTGTTGACCGCAAAGCAATCTTTCCTATCTTCGGTCTGTTCAGTAAGTTGGGCCTCACTTTGCTAAATCTATTTCATCTCTGCGTTTGTATTTTCATCTCAACTCACAGTCATTATATGTGGGGGGCTGCCTTTTCCTTTGGGGTATTTCTCTGAGGCAAGGTAGGCTTATTTTTCTTTCTTAGGGCTAGCTAGTTTCTCAGGCTGTGCTCGAGGCGCATAGGTCTGGTCAGGAGCGCTCCATGGCTACCTTTAGTGTGGTTGGATAGGATTAGGGATTGCGGTCAGCAGAGTTTCCACGTCTCAGAGCTCGTCCTATGTTTTTGGTAATTGTCAGGTCACTTTGTGTGCTCTGAACTTCAAGGTCCATTGTGGTTCTGAATTACCTGTTCATAACATAACAGTAAAGAATCCTCTTCTACGTTGGTGGAAAACCTTCTCTCCTCCAGATGCAGAAAATGCCCCCTTGTGCCCGTCACCTTCCTAGGTATAAACAGATCCTCGGAGAGATATTTGTATTGTCACCTTATATACCGTATATACTCGAGTATAAGCTGAGATTTTCAGCCCAAATTTTTGGGCTGAAAGTGCCCCTCTCGGCCTATACTCGAGTCACGGTCTGTGGCAGGGTCGGCGGGTGAGGGGGGGAGAGGTCTGAGGCATACTTACCTAGTTCCGGTGGTCCAGAGGGGGGGCTGTATGGGGCGCAGCTAAAAGGAGGCCCCCACATGACTGCGTTGCCATGGGAGCAGTGCAGTAGGTTTTCTTTTAAAAAATAAAGGTGTTATTGAGTAAAGGAGCCCGGGGATTGGAAGAGTAGGATTTGGGGTGGGGATTTATGCAAAAAGGGAGGTGGGGGCTTGGGAAAGTGCTGGAAAAGGGGAGATCAGTTACCTTAGACGGGCGAAGTGAGTGGACCTGCTGCCACATCCCTCTCACCATGTCTTCTGTGGACAGCCTGGTAGCTCAGCTTCGTCGGGAGGCCAGTTCCAGGAGGGCCGGATGGCTGGAGGAGCAGCTCACAGGGCTGCTCGGAGGCAGTGGGAGCCAGGACAGCGGGAGCCGGGGCAGCAGAACCAGGCGGTCTAGGCCGCCAGACAGGCTGTCCCCCGACACTACACCGCGCGGCAGGCGCAGGCCGCGGAGCCCCTCCAGGGACCCTGCGGGGGCTGGGGGACGCGGCCGATCCACCTTGCCCGCCCCCTCCCCCGGCAGGAATCCACCTGGCGGCCCTGCCGGCGCGAGGCGGCGCGGTGCTGGGCGAGCGGTGCAGACGCGGCAGGACGCCGGCGCTGCACAGGATGTCAGGGCCGCACTTCCGGTGCGGCCTAGCAGAGGGCGCGGCGGCGCCGCAGCACCGATAGCAGCAGCTTCTACCCGCCGGGGAGCACCTCCCGCGGTGGCGGCAACACGAGCAGGGGGACGGGGAAGGAGCCCAGCGGCGGCGGCAGCATCCACCAGGCAGGAGCCGGGGAGTATCGCGGCGGGCGCAATTGCGGCGGGGGCACCCGGATCCCATCCCCCCAGTGCGCCTGGCTCTGCGACAGGACGGCAGAGCAGACTATCGGGCAGGACAGCGGCGGCATCACGGCAAGGAGCGGGTCGCGGTCGGGCCGCAGGAGCGGCGTCCAGAGGAGACAGTCCAGCGGCTGGAGGCAGAGGAATCACGGAGCCGGACAGATCCAGATCCAGCAGGAGGTCGAGAGACCGGTCGCCTTCGCCAGTCTCGGTCCCCCCTGGTGACGTGGAGGCCAGGGGCGCGGGCCTGGGGCAGATGAGCGGCAGCGATGATTCCGGGAACGAACATCGCGACGAAATGGACCAGCAGGATTCAGGAAGCACGGCTGGTGGGGACACAGCACCTGCGCAGCCACGTGAGTACATGTCCAGTCTTTCCCCAGTGCCGGGTGTTTCGGGTGTGGTGGAGCGGGGTGGGGGCTGTAATGAGGTCCCGGGGGTCAGAGAACTTCTAGCGGGTATGTCGCAGATTTTGCGTAGATTGGATGGGGGCGGGGGTAGCTCAGTTGCTAACAGTGTGGGATCGTCGCCCGCTGGTGCCTGGGTGTCAGTTGCCGGGGGCGTAGCAGGGGGTTCGAACGAGATTGCGAGCTCGGGTAGCGGGACACCTGTTTCTGTGGCGGGGGTGTCGGTGTCGGTACAAACGGAAACGGGAAAAGGTGATACCGTTAAGTTAGACGACAGGGCAAATGGCGAGGTATATGTGTGTTTTGAGGGTCCGCTGGGGGCCCATTTGAAGAAAGAAGTCAAGGAAAAGATTTGGAAAGATGAATACGTAGAGATTTTCTCTCTCCTTCCTTTAGAAAAATTTAACTTGGATAAAGGAAAGAAAGACGACAGCAAAAAGGAAGAGGAAGAAAAGAGGCGTTGGCGCCTTATTCCTCAGACGTTCGTTAACTGGCAGCAGGCCTTTGCCATTCTAGCGAGTGTTATAGGGGAGAAATTCCCCGAGAATTGCTCGGGCCTGTTTTGTTATTTGGATGCTATTGGTGAGGCGCATCGTACCTACGGGGGCCAGGCTTGGCTGAGATACGATGAACAGTTCAGGCAGCGAAAAGCAGTGAGGCCGGAGATAAGGTGGGACCAAAAAGACATCGGGTTGTGGCTGAAGGTGATGGCTCCGGTGCGTTATGGGCAGTCCTTTCAGGGGGGTGGGGGGGGGTAGCAGTCAGCAGTCAGGACAAAGTGGAGGACACGGGTCTCAGGGTTCAAAGGAAAAATCTGGGACATGCTGGCAGTTTAATGAGGGCCAGTGCAAGTATGGCACCACTTGTAAATTTAAACACGTGTGCTCCCATTGCAACGGGGCCTCTCACGGAGCCGCTAAGTGTTTCAAGAAATCACGTGGTAAGCCATCAGTGGGTGGCGGTCAAGGGGGTGACTCCGGTGAGGGTTCAAAAGATGGCCCCCTATCTAAGTAGATACCCGGATGTTAAAAAGGCGGAGGTTAAATCCGGCTAATTCAGCATCTTTCATATCCCAAAGGATCCTCGGTTAATGACGGGATTGCGGAGGAGTTGTGCTCCGTTGTTTACACATCGTTTGATGCGGCTGTTCGGTGGGTGCGAATGTACGGGCCTGGAGCATTGCTGGCAAAAACGGACATCGAGTCGGCATTTAGGCTCTTGCCGGTGCACCCGCAGAGCATTCCTTTGTTAGGTTGTTGGTGGGAGGGTGGTTTTTACTTGGATAGGTGTTTGCCTATGGGATGTTCTATTTCCTGTGCATTGTTTGAGACTTTCAGTACCTTTTTAGAGTGGGTAGTGAGAGATGTATCGGCCGTTCCTTCTGTCATTCACTATTTGGATGATTTTTTGTTTGTTGGTCCACCGGATTCAGCAGTGTGCTGTCATTTACTTGGGACCATGGAATGGGTGGCCGGACAGTTTGGTGTTCCGTTGGCACAGGGAAAAACGGAGGGCCCCTGCACGGTCTTGAGTTTCTTAGGGATTCTCATTGATTCTGAGAAAATGGAGTGTAGGTTGCCTGATGATAAGTTGGAGTTGCTTAAGCGAGAGGTGAGTCGGATTGGAAAATTGCGGAAGACTTCATTGAAGGAGTTGCAGTTGCTGCTGGGCCGCCTGAATTTTGCTTGTCGTATTATGCCAATGGGCAGGATATTTTGCCGCAGATTGTCCAGGGCGACGGCTGGAGTTCGGTCGGCTCCTCATCATTTTATTCGTTTGTGTAGAGAGCATAAGGAGGACCTTCTTGTTTGGCAACGTTTTTTGGAAGGCTATAATGGCAGGTCGCTTATTCAGCAGGAGGATCTGAATGCTTTTGATTGCGAGATCTACACAGACGCAGCAGGTGGAGTTGGTTATGGGGCCTACTGTGGAGGAAAATGGAGCGTCGGGGTGTGGCCAGAGGATTGGCGAAAGAAGGGGCTCACCAAGAATTTGGCATTGTTGGAGTTGTTCCCGATTGTGGTGTCAGTGTTTGTTTGGGGTGACAGCTTTCGTGATCGGCGAGTACGTTTCCATTGCGATAACTCGAGCGTGGTGGCCGTGATTAACAGCTTATCTTCTTCTTCCCCTCCAGTAATTAGGTTGGTCAGGGAGTTGGTACTGAGATGCTTGGAGTTGAATGCATGGATTACGGCGGTGCACGTGCCAGGAGTTCAGAACAATATAGCTGATGCTTTGTCTCGTTTGCAGTGGGACCGATTCCGGGATTTGGCTCCAGATTCGGAGGCGGCAGGAGCAGCATGTCCTTTGCATCTGTGGCAGGTGGTTACGGAAGGGGAGGCCGATTGATCCAAGCCTCGGTGTCAAACAGGACATGGTCAGATTATGCGGCGTCATGGGCCATGTGGGAAAGTTGGTTGTTTCAATGCGGCTCGGTTGAGTCAGATAGCGACAGGGCAATGGCGTTATTGGCACTGGTAGGTAAGGTCGTGGAGTGGGGTTGGTCCGTGTCTAGGTTAAACAAGTTTATAGCAGGTTTGGCTTTTGGTTTTCAGTTGCAAGGATTGAGGGACGTCACAAAGGACTTTGTTATACGGCAGGCGTTGAAAGGTTTTCGTAAGGGTAATTCGACTTTTGATAAGCGCAGGCCCATTTCTTTTGGGTTGTTGCAGCGGTTAGGGGAGGCCTTGGGCGTAATTTGTTCATCTCAGTTTGAGGTGGTACTGTTTCAATTGGCCTTTTCTCTAGCGTTTTTTGGTGCTTTGCGTCTGGGTGAATTGGTTTCCCCGAGCAAGGACAGGTCAGGTGGTCTTTTGGCGGAAGATGTGGTTTTTTGGGAAGGGGGAGTTGCCTTTTGGATAAGGCGTTCAAAGACGGATCAGCTAGGTAGGGGAAAGAAAGTAGTGCTAGGAAGGGTGGCGGGTAGCGGGATGTGTCCGCAACGCTACTTAGAGGCATATTGGAATTTGTCATCAGTCAGGTCAGGCCCTCTGTTGCAACACCAAGAGGGGGATTTCTTGTCACGTTTCCAGTTTGTAGCCATTTTGAAGAAGGGCTTGGGTTTGCTGGGTGTTAACCCGGAAAATTTCGGCTCGCATTCTTTTAGGATTGGGGCCGCATCTGAGGCCGATGGTTTGGGCCTTGGGCCGGAGGTGATCAAGAAAATAGGCAGATGGAGTTCTAATCGTTACCTGTCTTATGTGCGGCATTAAATCAACAATGCGGGGTGAAGAGGGACGTCTTTGCGGATTGTTAATTATGGTTGTGTTTTTCAGGTCGTACCCCTCTATTGGCGTGGATTGTCGGACACTCTTTCGTTTATTGGGGCGCCCTCCGGGCCGATGCGCGCGCGAATGGTAGGCAACTGGGTTTCGGCCGAGAGGCAGTGATCATCCGTTGGATGGGGACTCGTGGTATGTCGTGGCGTAGTTTTTTGCCGGAATTCTCCCGCGCCGCCCGTCTGGATCGCCCTCCGGATATTTTAGTGGTTCACTTGGGGGGTAATGATATGGGGGCAAAACCCGTGAGGGAACTCATTCGGGATATCCGTTATGACTTGTTGAGGCTGTGGGTATCTTTTCCCGGTATGCTGACTGTGTGGTCAGACATTGTGCCGCGGAAGACGTGGCGGGAGGCCCGTTCCCATAAAGGGATTAACAGAGCCAGGGTAAAATTGAACAGGATGGTGGCGAGTTTTGTGTCCCGGAATGGGGGTATTGCCGTGAGGCATTTCGAGCTGGAGGCCGGGGTCGGTAATTTTTGGAGGGATGATGGAGTGCATCTTAACGAGATCGGGATGGATTTATGGGCGCTCGGTCTACAGGAAGGAGTTGAAAGAGCTTTGGCGGTGGTGGGGCACTCACGAGCCTGAGGTGGTCAGGGCTGTTCGTGTGTGGCGGGGGGTGGGGTTCTTGGAGTTGGTGATGATGCTGATAGGGTTGATCTGGCTTTTGGTACGGGCTCTGGACGGGGTGTTTGCCTCGGGAGCTTTGTGGTTGGTTTGCCCGAAATGGGTTACATGGTGCCCTCGAGCTGGTGGTTACGGCTGAGGGTAAATACGTGTGTTTTGTAAAAATTTTGGGTAGGCTCTCTGCCTATTATGAGCCAGATTTTTTAGCTCCAAGAGCCCCCCCCTCGAGGTTTTATATATTTACTGTTTACATGTTGTTATTTATGTATTTGTTTGTTAATAAAATGGCCGCTGTGGCCAAATTATCCAAAAAGAAATTAACGTGGTGGTGTGTTTTCCTGGGTAATAGATGGAGGGGTTAAGAGGGGCAAGGTAGTTGGGGGTGGGGGATGCTTTACGGAAAGGATCCTTTATTGGCCATACGCGGTCATGGCTCTCCCCCTGCCTGTCACACTGTCTTCGGGTGCCGCAGCTCTTCCCCTGTACAGCGGTCACGTGGGACTGCTCATTAAACATATGAATATGGACTCCACTCCCATAGGGGTGGAGCCGCATATTCATTTCTCTAATCAGCGGTAACGGTGACCGCTGATAGAGGAAGAGGCTGCGGCACCCGGAGACCAGCTGTCGGGAGCAGGTAAGTATGTCATATTTACCTGTCCACGATCCACACGCCGGGCGTCGCTCCATCTTCCCGGCACCGCTCCATCTTCCTGGCATCGCTCCATCTTCCCGGCGTCTCTCCGCTCTCACTGTGCAGGTCAGAGGGCGCGATGACGCATATAGTGTGTGCGGCGCCCTCTGCCTGATCAGTCAGTGCGGAGAGACGCCGGGACCGGACGCTGGGAGCTGCAAGCAAGAAAGGTATTGTGTTTTGTTTTTTTTATTGCAGCAGCAGCAGCGTTATATATGGCACAGATTTATGTGGAGCATCTATGGGGCCAAACTGAACGGTGCAGAGCATTCTATATGGCACAGCTTTATAATGAGCATCTATGGGGCCAAACTGAACGGTGCAGAGCATATATGGCACAGCTTTATAAGGAGCATCTATGGGGCCATACTGAACGGTGCAGAGCATATATGGCACAGCTTTATAATGAGCATCTATGGGGCCAAACTGAACGGTGCAGAGCATATATGGCACAGCTTTATAAGGAGCATCTATGGGGCCATACTGAACGGTGCAGAGCATATATGGCACAGCTTTATAAGGAGCATCTATGGGGCCATAATGAACGGTGCAGAGCATTCTATATGGCACAGCTATATATGGATAATCTATGGGGCAATAATCAATGGTATGGAGCATTATATATGGCACAGCTTTATATGAGCATCTATGGGGCAATAATGAATGGTATGGAGCATCTATTTTTATTTTTGAAATTCACCGGTAGCTGCTGCGCTTTCCACCCTAGGCTTATACTCGAGTCAATAAGTTTTCCCAGTTTTTTGTGGCAAAATTAAGGGGGTCGGCTTATACTCGGGTCGGCTTATACTCGAGTATATACGGTACTTATACATGGTTATTAGATCGTCCCTCAGTCGTCTTTTTTCTACACTAAATAATCCTAATTTTGCTAATCTCTCTAGGTATTGTAGTTCCCCCATTCCCTTTATAAAATTTGTTGCCCTCCTTTGTACTCACTTCAGTTCTATTATCTCCTTCCTGAGCACCGGTGCCCAAAACTGAACACAGTACTTTATGTGCAGTCTAACCAGGGATTTGTACAGAGGGAGTATAATGCTCTCATCATGTGTATCCAGACCTCTTTTAATGCACCCCATGATCCTGTTTGCCTTGGCAGCTGCTGCCTGGCACTGGCTGCTCCGGGTAAGTTTATCATTAAGTAGTATCACCAAGTCCTTCTCCATGTCAGCTTTACCCAGTGGTTTCCCATTCAGTGTGCAATGGTGAGATTGATTCCTTCTTCCCATGTGTATAACCTTACATTTATCAATGTTAAACCTCATCTGCCACCTCTTGGCCCTAGTTTCCAACTTATCCAGATCCATCTATAGCAGAATACCATCTTCTCTTGTATTGACTGCTTTACATAGTTTTATATCATCTGCAAATAACGATATTTTACTGTGTAAACCTTCTACCAGATCGTTAATAAATATGTTGAAGAGAACAGGTCCCAATACCGACCCCTGCGGTACCCCACTGGTCACAGCGACCCAGTTAGAGACTATACCATTTATAACCACCCTCTGCTTTCTATCACTAAGCCAGTTACCGTATATACTCGAGTATAAGCCGAGATTTTCAGCCCCAAATTTTGGGCTGAAAGTGCCCCTCTCGGCTTATACTCGAGTCACGGTAGCGGTGGGGTCGGCGGGTGAGGGGGAGAGGGCGCTGAGGCATACTCACCTAGTCCCGGCGGTCCTGACGCTCCCCCTGCCGTCCCACGGTCTTCGGTGCTGCAGCTCTTCCCCTGTTCAGTAAGGCCGTACTGGGCCGCAGGCCTTCAAAGGGAGGACGCCATGACAGGGTTAAGTGATAATACATGAGGAAGCATGGGGTAGAAGGAATTTTGGGTGGGGAAGGGTTAATAAGTTTGAATCAGGGGTATGATGTATGGCTGGGGGGGGGGAATAGGGAGAGGAGGCGGAGTAAGGGCGGGCACTATAAGGGGCAACGGCCATCTCAGTGGGGCAACCATTTTAGGTTCCCCACCATACTAGAAACAAGCTCAGAGCTATTTTTTGTAGTTATGGAGATTGAGGCGATTCTGCAGCAATTGAGAGCTGCTGCGGGAACCAGGGGTGCGGGATGGCTGCAGGCATCCATTCAGGGCCTGCTGCCTGATGGGGGAGCCGTGCAACCCCAAGGATTGAGTACAGGGCGACGGACTCGGAGGTCTAGGCCTCCGGAGCGCCTCAGCCCTGAGGCTACCCCCAGGGCCCGACGCCGTATTAGGAGCCCCTCTAGGGACCCTCCAGCCGCGGTCACGAAGCGACGGCAGGCGGCACGTAAACCAGCGGCTGGGAGGAATCCGCAAAACCGGCGGGGCCTGCAACAGGGGGAGGTGTCGGCCTCCCCTGCAGCGATGGCGTCTGGAGGGAGTGTGGATCCAGGAGCAGGAGCGGCCGCTGCCCAACCAGGAACGGGCTCGGCTCGGCGGGGCAGAGAGGTACTGCGGTGCACACGAGGGCCTGCTAGTCAGGTGCCTTCAGCGAAGGGGGATAGCCGGCAACACGAGAACTCACCAGCAGCAGCAGATAACAGGGATCCAGGGTCAGGTACGGCTGGGGCCCCTTCGGTTCGGTCCCAGGCTCAGCATTCCTCCAGCAGCAGTGAGGAGTCGGCAGGGCAAGCACCAGCACGCAGGGTGGCTGATGAGTGGCAGTGGGGAAACTCCTCCCGCTCACTGGCTGCTGCTGCTACAGAGGACAGAGATCGAGGTCCCTGTGCTGCAGCTGGGAGGGAGAGGGGGGGTGAAGCTGAACGCAGGCCTGGAGGGGATCGCTGTGAAGCAAGAGGGAGGGAATCTCCGGCCACTGGGGAGGGGGAGAGGAGGGGGGAGCATGAATGTGGCCATTCATCTAGAAGAAGAAGATCATCAGCCAGATATGAACCAGGTTACATAGGACTCATGGACACTGGGGACGCAGCGGTCGAGTCAGGCCGGCTGCACACCACATCAACATCCATGGGACAGCACGAGGATGGAAGAAGCACGCGCCCAGAGAGATCGCGTCAGGACGCTGGACTGGCGGCTGCTGGGAACACAGCACCCAGGCAGCCAGGTGAGCGAGATGTCACTTCCTTTTACTTGCCGGTACTAGCCTCAAATGTGAACGCGGGGGGGGAGGATTTATCTGTTGGGGGGGCTAGTGGTGGCTCTGATGTTTTATTACAAAGTCTTAAAGATTTAGTGCGTTTATGGGAGGCGGGGAGTACACAGGGCACGTTATCTCCTTCGGCGGCTTGGTTAGGTAATAGAAGGGTTATGGGGGATGCAGGAAGGGGTATAGAGTCATGCCCTGTGGTCCAGAGCGAGGCAATGGGGGTTACTGCGGCGGCTGGGGATGTGGCGGTTTCGGGCAATGCGATAACGGGTCAGGTATCCACGGCAGTTGATAACGGGGGTAAAGATAAGGATGAGGCAGCGCGTTTAGGGGATGCTGCAAAAGGTCAAGTGTATGTCTGTTTTGAGGGGCCGCTGGGAACACATTTAAAGCAGGAAGTGAGGGATAGGATTTGGAAGGGGGAATACGTGGAAATATTCTCGCTTCTCCCACTCGAACGTTTTAATTTAGATAGGGTCAGTCGGGATGAGTCTAAAAAGGAAGACGAGGAAAAGAGACGTTTTCGTTTGATACCCCGCACATTCAATAATTGGTTACAGGCTTTCGCTATATTTGCTAGCGTTATTGGGGAAAAAGCGCCAGAAAATTGTTCGCCCCTATTCTGCTATATGGATATCATAGGGGAGGCATATAGAGTATATGGGGGACAAGGATGACTGAGATATGATGAGCAATTCCGCCAGAGGAAAGCAGTTCGTCCGAACATTAGGTGGGATCATAAAGACATAGCTCTTTGGATGAGAGTGACGGCCCCTGGTAAAGGGGGTCCAGGTTCACAATCGTTTCTTGGGGGCACCGGGGGTTCAGGGCAGTCAGGGCACTCGGTGGCAGTACAGAAAGGACTGTGCTTCTTATACAATGACGGCGCATGCAGGTTTGGTACCAAATGCAAATTTAAACACGAGTGTTCTGCCTGCGGAGGTAATCACGGGGTGTCGAAGTGCTTCAAGGGAGGAAGACAGAAGGGATCTGAGGGTTTTGAAAAAAGGGGTGACACCAGTTCGGCTGGAAGAGATGGAGCACTTTCTAAATAAATACCCGGACAAAGAGGCTGCGAAATTGTTGCGTGATGGTTTTCGGGAGGGATTCAAGATCCCTTTTGTTGAGATGGAGGTGAGGTTATCAACCAAGAATTTGAAATCAGCCAGGGAATTCCCAGAAGTGGTCACTGAAAAATTACACAAAGAAGTGGCCTTAGGTAGAATGGCTGGCCCGTTTGACACGGCCCCCATCGATAACCTGAGAGTGTCGCCATTGGGGGTTGTGCCAAAAAAGGAGCCTAACAAGTTCAGGTTGATTCATCACCTTTCATTTCCGAAGGGCTCTTCGGTAAACGATGGAATTGACCCCCAATTGTGTTCTGTGTTATATACTTCTTTTGATTCGGCAATGTCGTGGGTTAGGAAAAGTGGACAAGGGGCCATGTTGGCAAAGACGGACATTGAGGCAGCGTTTAGACTGCTACCAGTTCACCCGGACAGTATGCATTTGCTTGGTTGTTTTTGGGACGGGGGATTTTTTGTGGATCGTTGTTTGCCGATGGGGTGTTCACTGTCATGCGCCTATTTCGAAGCATTTAGTACATTTCTAGAATGGGTAGTTAAGGACGTGACAGGACTCGGCTCTTGTGTTCATTATTTGGATGATTTCCTGTTTGTAGGGTCAGCTTTTTCTTCGGATTGTTCGGTTTTACTTCACTCGATGGAAGGGGTGGCTAAAAGATTTGGCGTTCCGTTGGCAGCGGAAAAAACGGTTGGGCCTGTTACATCTTTGAGTTTTCTGGGTACTGAAATCGACACGGTGGCAATGGAGTGTAGATTGCCAGAGGACAAACTGGTGAACATGAGATTGGAGGTGAAGCGCGTGGGTAGCTTGAAGAAGGTAACACTTCGCGAGGTCCAGTCATTGCTTGGTAAACTGAACTTCGCATGTCGGATCATGCCAATGGGAAGAGTTTTTTGTCGTAGACTTTCATTGGCCACGGTTGGGATTAGAGCGCCGAATCATTTCATACGGCTTAGGAGGGACCTGAAGGATGATTTGAAAGTTTGGGAATTTTTCCTGGAATCATATAATGGAAAGTCACTTTGGATTGCGCCGGTGGTGTCGGCGGAGTTTCTCGGAATCTTGATCGGTTCGGCGGACGAATCAGGTTTTTCTTTGTTCTTTCGGAACGAATGGTTAGTAGCCGAGTGGCCAAAAATGTGGAAAGACAATGGTCTGGTAGCTGATCTTACACTCTGCGAAGTTTTTCCTATCGTGGTAGCTTTGACACTATGGGGAGGCAATGTTCGAGACAAGAAAATATGTTTTCGTTGCGGCTCAATTGGGGCCATGGAGGCTATTAATTCGTTGTCATCATCAAAACACTCTCTTCTGCGAGTTTTGCAGCACTTGGTTTGGGTTGGTTTGAATTTTAATTTGTGGGTCACGGCGGAGTTTGGGGTTTTGAAATATAACAACATTCTTGAAGCTCTTTCTTCTTCACAGTGGGATCGTGTTCGGGAGTTGGCACCTCAAGTGGAACCCACAGGGAAGGTTTGTTCAGAGGAGCTATGGAATCTTCCGCTGGGGCAGTGAGAGACTTGTTGGCCAGATCGCTGTCGGCGGGAACTTGGTCGCACTATACGAGGGCCTGGGATTCTTGGGTACGGTGGAAATATCAAATGGGGGTGGATTTGGAGGACGAAAGCAAATTGATTTTATTTATCGGTCATATCTGGGAAACAGGATGGTCAGTGTCAAAAATCAATAATTCTTTATCAGGTTTGGCTTTTGGCTTTAAACTTAGGGGGTTGAAGGATTTGACAAAATCGTTTTTGGTCCGGCAGGTGGTAAAAGGCTGTCGTAAAGGTTGGAAGGTGTCAGACGGTAGGCGTCCGGTGTCATATGAAGTTTTACTAAATCTGGAAAATCAGTTGGAGGCTGTGTGTTCGGATATGGGGGAAGTAATTTTGTTTAGATTAGCATTTTCTCTAGCATTTTTCGGTGCTTTTCGTTTAGGTGAATTGGTTAGTCCTTCCAGGTATAAGAAAGGTGGTATATTGAGGCAGGATGTGGACATGTTTGGGGACAGGTTAGTGATATTTTTGCGTTCGTCCAAAACGGATACTGCAGGAAAAGGTTGTCGAGTTGTTCTTTTTGAGGTAAACGGCTCGCCAGTTTGCCCGGTAAAATGTTTGAGAGAATTCCTGTCTGGGCCAGGTTCGGGGGACTGCCCATTGTTAGTGCATAAGGATAGGTCATTCCTCTCCCGTTTTCAGTTTTTGACTATATTTAGACGTTGTTTGGAAAAAGGGGGCATTCCAGCGAAGAATTTTAGTGGGCATTCATTCCGGATTGGGGCGGCAACGGAGGCTGCCAGGAGGGGTTTGGGAGATGAAATGGTTCAGAGGATCGGTCGTTGGGAATCAGTAAGATTTCGTTCTTACATTCGCCCTTCTTTGTTGTGACGGATTGATCTAATTGACCGTGGTTTTTCCTTTCTCAGTTATACAGTGTTGATGTTTCTTTTCTATTTTCAGAGCCGAGGCAATTACTTATTTGGATCATGGGTCATTCATTTGTCTTCTGGGCGGCAGTGAGGGCCGACGTGCGTCCGGACGGGAGACAACTGGGAGTGCCCCGATCGCTTGGAACCCTGAGGTGGATCGGAAAAAGGGGTATGATGTGGAAACAATTGCTGCCAGAATTCCACAGATTTGTTCGATTGGATCGGGTACCAGACTTGTTGGTGGTTCATGTGGGGGGCAATGATTTGGGCAAACGTCCCTGTAGGGAACTAATCAAGGATATCAAGTTTGACATGTTACGGCTTTGGTCTATGTTTCCACGTTTGTTGGTGGTTTGGTCAGACATGGTGCCCAGGAAGGTTTGGCGCGGGGCAAGATCTGTTCAGGGTGTGAACAAGGCGAGGATTAAGCTAAACAGAGCGATTTCACGTTTTATGGTGAGAAATGGGGCACTTGTGGTTCGGCATAAGGATCTAGAGTCTGGGCAAGGGGAATACTGGCGGAAAGATGGGGTCCATTTAAATGCGATAGGTCTAGATCTGTGGTGTCTGGCGATTCAAGAGGGCATTGAGAAAGGTATTTTGGTTTGGCGGGACATAAATGTTTAAGGGATCAGAACATTTATGCTGGTGGCGTGGGGGGGGAGGTCCTCGAGGTTGGTGGTGATGGAAATGGTGGATCGGAGGGGGGGGGGGATCTCAAAGGTCCTGGACTCCCCCGTGGGTGAACAAATTTGGAATGGAACAAAAGATCACATGGAGGTGATAATTAGGATACATGGGTAATTTTGGAGGAAATTGGCCGGGTGAGTCTATGGGCGTCTCTGAGCTGGAGCGTAGCGGCTAGAGGCAAGACGCGACCTGGAGGCCAAGTTTGTTACGGTTATGGAGGACAAGTTTTATGGTCTGGAGGCCAAGTTTATTACATTTTGGGGCTTCGAGGACCGCCCTCCCGTGGTTAATGTTTAATAAATAATCTGTTTGTTATTATGTGTTAATAAAACGGCTGCTGTGGCCAACTTATCCAAATAACCATTGTGGTCAGTTTTTATTTCAGATAAAGTGGTCGAGCCGTTAGGTTGAAGGGGTAAATGAGGAGTGAAAAAGGTGGGTAGAGAAACTCATGGGGATTCACGTATACCCAATTGTCAAGTAAGGCCGTACTGGGCCGCAGGCCTTCAAAGGGAGGACGCCATGACAGGGTTAAGTGATAATACATGAGGAAGCATGGGGTAGAAGGAATTTTGGGTGGGGAAGGGTTAATAAGTTTGAATCAGGGGTATGATGTATGGCTGGGGGGGGGGAATAGGGAGAGGAGGCGGAGTAAGGGCGGGCACTATAAGGGGCAACGGCCATCTCAGTGGGGCAACCATTTTAGGTTCCCCACCATACTAGAAACAAGCTCCCACCCACCCTCCCTCTTTTTATTTATTTATTTATTTTTGGTTGCGTTGGGAAAGTCCATAGGTGACGTCAAGGTCGTTAAAAAAAAAAAAAAAAAAAAAAAAAAAAATTGGGTTATTATTATTGTATTGCTTGAATTATTGCAATATGTTTTCTGTTGTTTTGTCGCGGCAGCAGGGCGTGGGGGGGGAGGTCCTCGAGGTTGGTGGTGATGGAAATGGTGGATCGGAGGGGGGGGGGGATCTCAAAGGTCCTGGACTCCCCCGTGGGTGAACAAATTTGGAATGGAACAAAAGATCACATGGAGGTGATAATTAGGATACATGGGTAATTTTGGAGGAAATTGGCCGGGTGAGTCTATGGGCGTCTCTGAGCTGGAGCGTAGCGGCTAGAGGCAAGACGCGACCTGGAGGCCAAGTTTGTTACGGTTATGGAGGACAAGTTTTATGGTCTGGAGGCCAAGTTTATTACATTTTGGGGCTTCGAGGACCGCCCTCCCCGTG
This sequence comes from Ranitomeya imitator, assembly GCF_032444005.1. Lineage (NCBI taxonomy): Eukaryota > Metazoa > Chordata > Amphibia > Anura > Dendrobatidae > Ranitomeya > Ranitomeya imitator. Next base: position 329,820,934 of record NC_091284.1, on the reverse strand, counting down.
GTTAATGTTTAATAAATAATCTGTTTGTTATTATGTGTTAATAAAACGGCTGCTGTGGCCAACTTATCCAAATAACCATTGTGGTCAGTTTTTATTTCAGATAAAGTGGTCGAGCCGTTAGGTTGAAGGGGTAAATGAGGAGTGAAAAAGGTGGGTAGAGAAACTCATGGGGATTCACGTATACCCAATTGTCAAGCGGTCACGTGGGACCGCTCATTAGAGAAATGAATAAGCGGCTCCACCTCCCATAGGGGTCATTTCTCTAATCAGCGGTGCCGGTGACCGCTGATAGAGGAAGAAGCTGCGGCACCGAAGACCAGCTGTGCGGGCACAGGGAGTGTCAGGACCGCCAGGACTAGGTAAGTATGTAATATTCACCTGTCCCCGTTCCAGCCGCCGGGCGCCGCTCCATCTTCCCGGCGTCGCTCCGCTCTGACTGTTCAGGTCAGAGGGCGCGATGACGCATATAGTGTGCGCGGCGCCCTCTGCCTGATCAGCCAGTGCGCAGAGACGCCGGGAGCTGCAAGCAAGAGAGGTAAGTATGGCTTTTTTTTTTATTGCAGCAGCAGCAGCAATGGCAGAGCTTTCTATGGCACAGCTATGGGGCAGTACTGAACGGCACACAGCACTATATGGCAGCTATGGGGCAGTACTGAATGGCACACAGCACTATATAGCAGCTATGGGGCAGTACTGAACGGCACACAGCAGTATATGGCAGCTATGGGGCAGTACTGAACGGCACACAGCACTATATGGCAGCTATGGGGCAGTACTGAACGGCACACAGCACTATATGGCAGCTATGAGGCAGTACTGAACGGCACACAGCAGTATATGGCAGCTACGGGGCAGTACTGAACGGCACACAGCACTATATGGCAGCTATGGGGCAGTACTGAACGGCACACAGCACTATATGGCAGCTATGGGGCAGTACTGAACGGCACACAGCAGTATATGGCAGCTATGGGGCAGTACTGAACGGCACACAGCAGTATATGGCAGCTATGGGGCAGTACTGAACGGCACACAGCACTATATGGCAGCTATGGGGCAGTACTGAACGGCACACAGCACTATATGGCAGCTATGGGGCAGTACTGAACGGCACACAGCACTATATGGCAGCTATGGGGCAATACTGAACGGCACACAGCACTATATGGCAGCTATGGGGCAGTACTGAACGGCACACAACACTATATGGCAGCTATGGGGCAGTACTGAACGGCACATAGCACTATATGGCAGCTATGGGGCAGTACTGAACGGCACACAGCACTATATGGCAGCTATAGGGCAGTACTGAGCGGCAAACAGCACTATATGGCAGCTATGGGGCAATAATGAACGGCGCAGAGCACTATATGGCAGCTATGGGGCAATACTGAACGGCGCAGAGCACTATATGGCAGCTATGGGGCAACAATGAACGGCGCAGAGCACTATATGGCAGCTATGGGGCAATACTGAACGGCGCACAGCACTATATGGCACAGCTATGGGGCAATACTGAACGGCGCAGAGCACTATATGGCATAGCTATGTGTTGTGAATTCTGTTGTCGAACTCCCTCCTGTGGTCGTGAACGGTACTTCGGCGAGTTCTGTCTATGGGCTCCCTCTGGTGGCTATGAGTGAAGCTGCTGCTTCTGAGGTTCCTTACACAGGTGACGTGGTTTATCCTTTGGTTGGCTGCTCTATTTAACTCCTCTCAGATCGTTACTCCATGCCAGCTGTCAATGTTTTTGCATTGGTTCAGTTCGCTCCTGGATCTCTCTGGTGACCTGCCTTCTCCTGCAGAAGCTAAGTTCCTGATAGTCATTATCTGTTCACTGTTTTCTTGTCCAGCTGGTTATCATGATTTTGTCTTGCTAGCTGGAAGCTCTGGGATGCAGAGTGGCCCCTCCGCACCGTGAGTCGGTGCGGAGGTCTTTTTGCACACTCTGCGTGGTCTTTTGTAGGTTTTTGTGCTGATCGCAAAGTTACCTTTCCTATCCTCTGTCTATTTAGTAAGTCTGGCATCCCTTTGCTGAAACCTGTTTCATTTCTGCGTTTGTGACTTTCATCTTTACTCACAGTCATTATATGTGGGGGGATGCCTATTCCTTTGGGGAATTTCTCTGAGGCAAGGTAGGCTTTATTTTCTATCTCTAGGGCTAGCTAGTCCTTAGGCTGTGACGAGGCGCCTAGGGAGCGTCAGGAGCGCTCCACGGCTATTTTTAGTGTGTTCGATAGGATTAGGGCTTGCTGTCAGCAGAGCTCCCACATCCCAGAGCTTGTCCTGTATGAGTTTAACTATCAGGTCGGGTGCTCCTAACCACCAGGTCATAACAGAACAGCTGGCCCAAAGTATTAATGCATCTCAATAGAGGGATAAGAGAACTTCTGAGACCATTTTTTTTTCTTTGCACTGTGTTTTGTCTTTCTTTTCCCCTAGACCTTTGGGCGGTTCAGGACACAGGTGTAGGTATGGACATTCAGGGTCTGTCCTCTTGTGTGGATCATCTCACTGCAAGGGTACAAAACATTCAAGATTTTGTGGTTCAGAATCCTATGTTAGAGCCTAGAATTCCTATTCCTGATTTATTTTCTGGGGATAGATCTAGGTTCTTGAATTTCAAAAATAATTGTAAACTGTTTCTAGCTTTGAAACCCCGCTCCTCTGGTGACCCCGTTCAACAAATAAAAATCATAATTTCTTTGTTGCGTGGTGACCCTCAAGACTGGGCATTTTCCCTTGCGCCAGGAGATCCTGCATTGCGTGATGTTGATGCGTTTTTTCTGGCGCTTTGATTGCTTTATGATGAACCAAATTCAGTGGATCAGGCAGAGAAAATCTTGCTGGCTTTGTGTCAGGGTCAGGATGAAGCGGAGGTGTACTGTCAGAAGTTTAGAAAGTGGTCTGTGCTTACTCAGTGGAATGAATGTACCCTGGCGGCAATTTTCAGAAAGGGTCTTTCTGAGGCCCTTAAGGATGTCATGGTGGGATTTCCCACGCCTGCTGGTCTGAATGAGTCTATGTCCTTGGCCATTCAGATCGATCGGCGCATGCGTGAGCGCAAAGCTGTGCACCATCTGGCGGTATTCTCTGAGCATAGGCCTGAGCCTATGCAGTGTGATAGGACTTTGACCAGAGCTGAACGGCAAGAACACAGACGTCGGAATGGGCTGTGTTTTTACTGTGGTGAATCCACTCATGCTATCTCCGATTGTCCTAAGCGCACTAAGCGGTTCACTAGGTCTGCCACCATTGGTATGGTACAGTCTAAATTTCTTTTGTCCGTTACTCTGATTTGCTCTCTGTCGTCCTATTCTGTAATGGCATTTGTGGATTCAGGCGCTGCCCTGAATTTGATGGACTTGGAGTTTGCCAGGTGCTGTGGTTTTTTCTTGGAGCCCTTGCAGTATCCTGTTCCATTGAGAGGAATTGATGCTACGCCTTTGGCCAAGAATAAGCCTCAGTACTGGACTCAATTGACCATGTGCATGGCTCCTGCACATCAGGAGGATATTCGCTTTTTGGTGTTGCATAATCTGCATGATGTGGTCGTTTTGGGGTTGCCATGGCTACAGGTCCATAATCCAGTGTTGGATTGGAAATCTATGTCTGTGTCCAGCTGGGGTTGTCAGGGAGTTCCATTGCTGTCAATTTCGCCTTCCACTCCTTCTGAAGTCCCTGAGTTTTTATCAGATTACCGGGATGTATTTGAAGAGCCCAAATCTGGTGCCCTACCTCCTCATAGGGATTGCGACTGTGCTATTAATTTGATTCCTGGTAGTAAGTTTCCTAAGGGCCGTCTGTTTAATTTATCTGTGCCAGAGCACGCCGCTATGCGGAGTTATATAAAGAAATCCTTGGAGAAGGGTCATATTCGTCCGTCGTCGTCACCATTGGGAGCAGGGTTCTTTTTTGTGGCCAAGAAGGATGGTTCTTTGAGACCTTGTATTGATTACCGCCTTCTTAATAAGATCACAGTCAAATTTCAGTATCCTTTGCCGCTGCTGTCTGATTTATTTGCTCGGATTAAGGGGGCTAGTTGGTTCACCAAGATAGATCTTTGTGGTGCGTATAATCTTGTGCGAATTAAACAGGGTGATGAATGGAAAACGGCATTTAATACGCCCGAGGGCCATTTTGAGTACCTGGTTATGCCATTCGGGCTTTCTAATGCTCCATCTGTGTTTCAGTCCTTTATGCATGACATCTTCCGAGAGTACCTGGATAGATTCATGATTGTATATTTGGATGACATTTTGGTCTTTTCGGATGATTGGGAGTCTCATGTGAAGCAGGTCAGAATGGTGTTCCAGGTCCTTCGTGCGAATTCCTTGTTTGTGAAGGGGTCAAAGTGTCTCTTTGGAGTTCAGAAGGTTTCATTTTTGGGTTTCATTTTTTCCCCTTCTACTATCGAGATGGACCCTGTTAAAGTTCAGGCCATTTACAATTGGACTCAACCGACATCTGTGAAGAGCTTGCAGAAGTTCCTGGGCTTTGCTAATTTTTATCGTCGCTTCATCGCTAATTTTTCCAGTATTGCTAAACCGTTGACTGATTTGACCAAGAAAGGTGCTGATGTGGTCAATTGGTCCTCTGCGGCTGTAGAGGCTTTTCAGGAGTTGAAGTGTCGTTTTGCTTCTGCCCCTGTGTTGTGCCAGCCAGATGTTTCGCTCCCTTTTCAGGTGGAGGTTGATGCTTCTGAAATTGGAGCAGGGGCTGTTTTGTCGCAAAGAAGTTCTGATGGCTCGGTGATGAAACCCTGTGCCTTCTTTTCTAGAAAATTCTCGCCTGCTAAGCGCAATTATGATGTGGGCAATCGGGAGTTGTTGGCCATGAAGTGGGCATTCGAGGAGTGGCGACATTGGCTTGAAGGAGCTAAACATTGCGTGGTGGTCTTGACGGATCACAAGAATTTGACTTATCTCGAGTCTGCCAAACGGTTGAATCCTAGACAGGCTCGATGGTCGCTCTTTTTCTCCCGTTTTGATTTTGTGGTTTTATACCTTCCGGGATCTAAGAATGTGAAGGCTGACGCCCTGTCAAGGAGTTTTGTGCCTGACTCTCCGGGTGTTCCGGAGCCCGCGGGTATTCTTAAAGAAGGGGTAATTTTGTCTGCCATTTCCCCTGATTTGCGGCGTGTGCTGCAAAAGTTTCAGGCTGATAGACCTGACGGTTGTCCTACGGAGAAACTGTTTGTCCCTGATAGATGGACTAGTAGAGTTATCTCTGAGATTCATTGTTCAGTGTTGGCTGGTCATCCTGGAATCTTTGGTACCAGAGATTTGGTGGCTAGATCCTTTTGGTGGCCTTCTTTGTCACGGGATGTGCGTTCTTTTGTGCAGTCCTGTGGGACTTGTGCTCGGGCTAAGCCCTGTTGTTCTCGTGCCAGTGGGTTGCTTTTGCCCTTGCCGATCCCGAAGAGGCCCTGGACGCATATTTCCATGGATTTTATTTCTGATCTCCCTGTTTCTCAAAAGATGTCGGTCATTTGGGTGGTTTGTGATCGCTTCTCTAAGATGGTCCATTTGGTACCCTTATCTAAATTGCCTTCCTCCTCTGATTTGGTGCAATTGTTTTTCCAGCATGTGGTTCGTTTGCATGGCATTCCAGAGAACATCGTCTCGGACAGAGGTTCCCAGTTTGTTTCGAGGTTTTGGCGGTCCTTTTGCGCTAAGACGGGCATTGATTTGTCTTTTTCTTCGGCTTTCCATCCTCAGACTAATGACCAAACCGAACGAACTAATCAGACTTTGGAGACATATCTGAGATGCTTTGTTTCTGCTGATCAGGATGATTGGGTGTCCTTCTTGCCTTTGGCTGAGTTCGCCCTTAATAATCGGGCCAGCTCGGCTACTTTAGTTTCTCCTTTTTTCTGTAATTCTGGTTTCCATCCTCGTTTCTCTTCAGGGTAGGTTGAACCTTCAGACTGTCCTGGTGTGGATGCGGTGGTGGACAGTTTGCAGCAGATTTGGACTCATGTGGTGGACAATTTGACATTGTCCCAGGAGAAGGCTCAACGTTTCGCTAACCGCCGGCGTTGTGTTGGTCCCCGACTTCGTGTTGGGGATTTGGTTTGGTTGTCATCTCGTCACGTTCCTATGAAGGTTTCCTCTCCTAAGTTTAAGCCTCGTTTCATTGGGCCATATAAGATTTCTGAAGTTCTTAATCCTGTGTCATTTCGTTTGGACCTTCCAGCTTCTTTTGCCATCCATAATGTGTTCCATAGGTCGTTGTTTCGGAGATACGTGGTGCCTATGGTTCCCTCCGTTGATCCTCCTGCCCTGGTGTTGGTCGAGGGGGAGTTGGAGTATGTGGTGGAGAAGATTTTGGATTCTCGTGTTTCGAGACGGAAACTCCAGTACCTGGTCAAGTGGAAGGGTTATGGTCAGGAAGATAATTCCTGGGTTTTTGCCTCTGATGTTCATGCTGCCGATCTTGTTCGTGCCTTTCATTTGGCTCATCCTGATCGATCTGGGGGCTCTGGTGAGGGTTCGGTGACCCCTCCTCAAGGGGGGGGTACTGTTCTGAATTCTGTTGTCGAACTCCCTCCTGTGGTCGTGAACGGTACTTCGGCGAGTTCTGTCTATGGGCTCCCTCTGGTGGCTATGAGTGAAGCTGCTGCTTCTGAGGTTCCTTACACAGGTGACGTGGTTTATCCTTTGGTTGGCTGCCCTATTTAACTCCTCTCAGATCATTACTCCATGCCAGCTGTCAATGTTTTTGCATTGGTTCAGTTCGCTCCTGGATCTCTCTGGTGACCTGCCTTCTCCTGCAGAAGCTAAGTTCCTGATAGTCATTATTTGTTCACTGTTTTCTTGTCCAGCTGGTTATCATGATTTTGTCTTGCTAGCTGGAAGCTCTGGGATGCAGAGTGGCCCCTCCGCACCGTGAGTCGGTGCGGAGGTCTTTTTGCACACTCTGCGTGGTCTTTTGTAGGTTTTTGTGCTGATCGCAAAGTTACCTTTCCTATCCTCTGTCTATTTAGTAAGTCTGGCCTCCCTTTGCTGAAACCTGTTTCATTTCTGCATTTGTGACTTTAATCTTTACTCACAGTCATTATATGTGGGGGGCTGCCTGTTCCTTTGGGGAATTTCTCTGAGGCAAGGTAGGCTTTATTTTCTATCTCTAGGGCTAGCTAGTCCTTAGGCTGTGACGAGGCGCCTAGGGAGCGTCAGGAGCGCTCCACGGCTATTTTTAGTGTGTGCGATAGGATTAGCACGAGAAGTCCCGGGAATTTCAAGATCCCCCCAGAAGTCCTGAGAGAGGGTCAAATGACCCTCAGTCCATAGTGACGCCTTAATTAGCATCCTTTCATTTGTAAATGTGCTCTTGCCTGAGGAATCTGCAGGGGGGATTATCTGAGATAAGAGTGTGTAAACAGAATAATGCAAGCTATTCCTGAGTGTGGGGGTTGCTGCTCACAAGAAAAACCTATTTTGGTTTCTAATAGGTTTCTACCCCACCCTGAGTGTGGGGTAGAAACCTATTTTGTTCACAGGAAAGAAAATGGAGAGAAGGTACACCATTGAAGAGACATTGGAACTGATTCTGAGCAACACAAACCCTTCAGACTCAGATGGAGAAGACATAGTCCTTCAACCGGCACATGTGGGGTCTGTGCTGACACATGCCGTAGGCACGGACATACGGGACACATGTTCCCCTATGACCCCATTCCGCACGAACTGTGTCTCTGTGTGGAGCACATGCGTGTCCGTCTGCTCCACACAGAGACATGTCCGTTGTTTTGCGGAAGCACGGACCGCTTTTTGCCGAAAACATCCATGCACACAGATGTCATCCGTGTGACTTCCGTGTGCACGGACAACAGAGGAAAGTGAAAAGCCTAAAAATAAAGAATTTCATATTCACCTCAGTCCAGCGCTGACAGTTCCTCTCACTTCCGGTGCCGCTCATTAGGCTATGAATATTCACTTCACTGAGCCCAAGAGTGAACCGGAAGTGAGAGGAGAAGAGGCGCTGGAGGGAGGTGAGTATGTGGTGACAGCAGACAGCGCTATGTGTGGATTCACGGATAGCACACGGACATCACCCACGGTGCACGGGGGCCAAAAGGGATCCTGTTCTGCTTGTTTCAAAAACGGACGGAACAGGATGCCAAAAAAGGCAGTGTGAGTTACCTATTTTATTTCCTGACTATCTTTTTTATTTTGAACCAAAACAAAATGCTTATTTGAAATTATTTATCTTGCAGATGAGGAGACTCCTCCTCTACCAAAAAAGAGAGCTCGGTTGGCGAGTGAGCCGACAGAGACCGCAAAAGATGGCACAGTGTGGCATGAAGTACAAGGGGGGAAACATCTCCATTTGACCCCAATAGAACCGTACCCTACAGATGGAGAGCCAAGTGCTAAGGCCAGACGAAGTGTCCAGAGTCGCCTTCCGAGCTTCCTCTGTTTTATCAGTCTTGACATGCTTCGTAGCATTGAAGAATGGACTACTCAACATGCATGTCACACGGAGCAGGTGGATTGGTTCATGGGTCTCCCGGAACTAATGGCATTTATTTCAGTCATTATCTTGTGGGGGGTGACCAAGATTCCATCACTACGTGACAGCTGGTCAGCAAACCTGGGAAACCCAAGGATCATTGCCACTATGCCCCGAAACCGCAGAACTGTAACCACGGACAATTTCTTTACATCATTGTCACTTGCACAACGACTGATTAGCCGGGAAACCACTATCCTCGGCACAGTCAACAAGAGTCGCCGGGAAATTCCTCAATCCGCTAGACAGATGGACCGCACTGAATTCACCACTCAGGTGTTTTCAACCACTGGTGCCACACTGACAGTGTATGCACCCAAACGAAAGAAGGCCGTCTACATTCTCAGCAGCATGCACAGCGTGGTTGAGACTGAGGATACCAACAAAAGGAAGCCAAACACGGTCACACAATACAACCACACAAAGTGCGGTGTGGATGTAATGGACCAAATGGTGTGGGAGTACAGCATGCGTGCAGGAACACGGAGATGGCCAGTCATCGTGTTCTACAACATGATTGACATGGCAGCACTCTATGCTCATGTACTTTATCAGGCATGCACTGGGGTGCGGGAGAGACGGGTGGACTTCCTGGTTGAGCTTGCAAAAGAGTTAGGTGGCCGTCATGTGACTGAAAAGAAGGCACGCAAGGAGAAACTCCTTTGGCAACTTCCTTCCACACCCAGCCCTGGCAAAAGGGTGAAGTGTCAAGTAAACCATCGATGCACAAACAATTGTGCAACTGAGAGATGTGTTGACTGCTACAAATACACGTGTGGCAAATGTACCAGGGACATACCCAGGCAGTGCCAGGTATGTTCCGACATGTTCAGACAGACTGCTGAGTGAGTGCTGAAATGCTAGTCACACAAGGACATGCCACTCACACACACACAGCCCCCCACTGCAGCCTATGGAAAATATGTGTGGAATTGTTTTATTCCTTGTATTTTTTTAATATTTTTATAACAAAAATAAAAAGCATCCTTTGATGAGTGCTCCTTTACTCCCCTACCCCCATGTATTTGTCTTTACCCTTTCCCCCCTCCCCTCTTCCCACTCCTCCACCAACATCCCTCCCTGTTGTATAATTTGATTATATTGTTTTCTTGTTCACTGTTTTATCACATTTGTTTGGCCATGCCGCTTATACACTGGTCATCTTGAAAATGTGACTATTTGTTTGATGTTGGTGTGAAATAACCCTTTAGTGAAAAAAAAATCTTATTGGTTTAAAAAAAAAAAATTAAAAGCATCAAAACAAATAACAGTTGTTCTTTTGTATATTTTTCACACTAAAATTTCAGTCCTCTTGTGGAAATTTTTTTCGCGCCAAATTTGCACAAGAATGAACATGCTGCGATTTTTTTTCGTTAGTGTGATTGAGGCCTAAGGGTACAGTTACACGTTACGATCTCGTTGATGATATCGTTTGAAAACGTCACATGATCACGTCGTTCATGCAATGTCGTTTTCACATCGTTGCGTGTAACGTGAAGATATCGGACGAACACATCGTTGGATCGCTGATCGCAGATTTGAGGTCAGGATCTCAAATCTGACGATCCTCGTGCAATTATGTGTCAGAAGATGTGCAGCATCGTTCAGTGTAACGCTGAGATGAACGATTTTGGTGTAAATTCTCCTATTCCTGCCACTGTGAAAAATCGTTCTGCAAACGTTTGCAATGAGGCTAATGCGGAGCCAAAATTTACATCGTTAACAAGATAGTTGCATGTGACGCCTCTTGGACGATGTGAACCTGATTGCACGAACGATGTGATCACGTGACATTTCTAACTATATCGTCGACGAGATCGTAACATGTAACGGTACCTTTGACCGCTGTGGATCCGCAGCATTTTCCCCTGAGTTTACAGTACAATGTAAACTTATGAGAAACAAAAAACGCTGTGCACATGCTGCGGAAAAATCCACGCGGAAACGCTGCGGATTACATTCCGCAGCATGTCACTTCTTTCCTGCGGATTTTCACCTGCTCCAATAGGAAACTGCAGATGAAAATCCGCAGAAGAAACTGCAGTAAAAAACGCGATAAATCCACAGTAAAACCGCAACGGGTTTTCACTGCGGATTTTGGAATTCCGCTGCAGAAAAATTCGCAGTGGAATCCGCAAAGTGTGCACATAGCCTTAGACACAAATGCTTCTGGTCATTACTCACAGCTGTACCTTGCTCTAAAATTTCTAATTCTCTATTTAAAATATATAAAAAATGATTCATTGTTTCAGCGCTTTTTTGCACAAATAATACTAAACTAAATACAATATGTATAGTCTTTATATTATCAAATACAATAAACTGAACAGAACTAACTTGAAACTTGAAACTACATGGGTAAACTGGAGGGAAAACAGCAAACAACCTCCTGTGGTGCAACAGTAATGGCCTTAATTATAGAACAAAAGACAGTGAATAGAGATAAGATAAGCTATAGATAAAATCCTTTAGGTCATTTGACCCTTCTCTGGGTTTCAAAGGTAGAAATGTCAAATGACCCGTCTCTGGGACTTCTAGTGTTAGGGCTTGCGGTCAGCAGAGCTCCCACATCCCAGAGCTTGTCCTGTATGAGTTTAACTATCAGGTCGGGTGCTCCTAACCTATGGATCAATAATGAACGGTGCAGAGCACTATATGGCACAGCTTTATATGGCACATCTATGGGGCAATGATGAACGGTGCAGAGCACTATATGGCACAGCTTTATATGGCACATCTATGGGGCAATAATGAACGGTGCAGAGCACTATATGGCAGAGCTTTCTATGACACATCTATGGGGCAATAACGAACAGTATGGAGCATTATATATGGCACAGCTTTATATGGAGCATCTTATGGGGCAATAATGAACGGTATGGAGCATCTATTTTTATTTTTGAAATTTACCAGTAGCTGCTGCATTTCCCACCCTAGGCTTATACTTGAGTCAATAAGTTTTCCCAGTTTTTTGTGGCAAAATTAGGGGGGTCGGCTTATACTCGGGTCGGCTTATACTCGAGTATATACGGTACTTATGGCCCCAGTTCCCCCATGTCACATATATAGCAGGATGGCCCCAGCCCCCCGTATATATAGTATGATGGCCACAGTTCTCCCCATATATACAGTAGAGACCAAAAGTTTGGACACACCTTCTCATTTAAAGATTTTTCTGTATTTTCATGACTATGAAAATTGTACATTCACACGGAAGGCATCAAAACTATGAATTAACACATGTGGAATTATATACTTAACAAAAAAGTGTGAAACAACTGAAATTATGTCTTATATTCTAGGTTCTTCAAAGTAGCCTAGAACGGATGGACTCTACATGCCTGGTTCCCACCGTGAAGCATGGAGGAAGAGGTGTGATGGTGTGGGGGTGCTTTGCTGGTGACACTGTTGGGGATTTATTCAAAATTGAAGGCATACTGAACCAGCATGACTACCACAGCATCTTGCAGCGGCATGCTATTCCATCCGGTTTGCGTTTAGTTGGACCATCATTTATTTTTCAACAGGACAATGACCCCCAAAAACACCTCCAGGCTGTGTAAGGGCTATTTGACTAAGAAGGAGAGTGATGGGGTGCTACGCTAGATGACTTGGCCTCCACAGTCACCAGACCTGAATCCCATCGAGATGGTTTGGGGTGAGCTGGACCGCAGAGTGAAGGCAAAATGGCCAACAAGTGCTAAGCATCTCTGGGAACTCCTTCAAGATTGTTGGAAGACCATTCCCGTTGACTACGTCTTGAAGCTCATCAAGAGAATGCCAAGAGTGTGCAAAGCAAAAGGTGGCTACTTTGAAGAACCTAGAATATGACATAATTTCAGTTGTTTCACACTTTTTTGCTAAGTATATAATTCCACATGTGTTAATTCATAGTGTTGATGCCTTCAGTGTGAATGTACAATTTATTTTCATAGTCCTGAAAATACAGAAAAATCTTTAAATGAGAAAGTGTGTCCAAACTTTTCATCTGTACTGTATATACTAGATGGAGGCCCAATGCTATTGCATTGGGAGGGCAGTAATGTCACGATGGGGGCAGGCTTTGCAGCATTGAGAATCTCTCCCCCCCCATGTGCTCACCCACCTATATACTCTCTCTTTACCCATGTGCTGACTTCTCCCATCTGTGCTCCTAATGGCATCCTGTGATAATCTAATGACTTTTGCATCAGGGACTCATGTGCTTGACGCCTATGCTTATATGCATTGTTTTTGTCCCAGCGATGCTGTTGCTCTTCAAGAGTCTCATTTGCCCGTTGTTGTAATCGACGTTGTGCCTTTGCTGTTTTCCTTTCATTGTCATTGGCGTACTTTTTAGGAGGAGCAATGTTGGCGTTGATATTTGCTTTTTTAAAGGGTTTTCCCAAGAACAAAAGTTTATTTTAAAAATTGTCTGTGTCTGACTGTGTACAGAACATACCACAGCTCCTGAGCAGGGGAGGAAGCTAAAGACAGTAGTGACATTACAGCAGGAGATCGCAGAGGATACATTTTGTAAGGTAAAATATTGTTTAAAAACAGGCAGTTAAATATTTTACCTGACAAAACGAATCCTCTGTGATCCCCTGCTGTAATGTCAGTATTGTCTTTTGCTTCCTCCCTTGCCAAGGAGATGTGGTATGCTCTGTACACAGTCAGACACAATTTTTAAAATTAACTTTCGTTCGTGGGAAAACCCCGTTAATGTGACCGGCTTCCTCTGCCTGTAGACACGTTGCGCATCTACCTCTGGGATCAGCCGAATGATTCACTGTGCCTGAGCAGAATTCACGCAGGTGCATTTAATCAGACTGCCACCATCTTTGTGCAGACAGATAGCAGTGGTCCCATTAAAACTGCGCATGCGCTCCTCCTGTACAAACATGGCGGCAATCAGTAAATCATTTAGCTGATCCAGGCGGTGGCGTGTTCATGACTGCTGGTGGTACCGCGCAAGAGGCTGCATATGGCGTATATACAGTATGTATGTATGTGTGTGTGCATGTGTCGGGTGCGTACGGCATATACAGTGTGTGTGTGGTGCAACAGTGTTCTGCTGGTGGTACCGTGTAAGAGGCTGGTACCACCAGCAGTTTCCATATTGAGACACCCATCACTTGGGTGTCCCAATATGGCGGTTGCTGAACTTCCACCGCTTGGAATTCTGGGATCCGGACACATTTGGACGGAACAGGATGTGAAGATATTACAAGGTAAGTATATATTAAGATGTATATATCTATATATATAATTGTCTAAGGGTTTTTCCGTCTGTCTGTCTGTCTGTCTGTCTGTCCTGGAAATCCCGGCTCTCTGATTGGTCGAGGCCGCCATACCTCGACCAATCAGCAACGGGCACAGCGACGATGATGTCATAAAGGACGTAGACATCCCGCGTCTCTGATTGGTCGAGGCCGCCAGGCCTCGACCAATCAGCAACAGGCACAGCGACGATGATGTCATAAAGGACGTAGACATCTCATGTTTCTGATTCAGCGACGGGCACAGTATCGACGTAGATGTCATAATGGTTGCCATGGCGACGATGATGTCATAAAGGTTGCCTCGACCAATCAGCGACGGGCACAGTCTGCCGCGAATTCTGGAATCATCATTGTCCATATACTACGGGGACATGCATATTCTAGAATACCCGATGCGTTAGAATCGGGCCACAATCTAGTATATATATATATATATACAGTGGGGCAAAAAAGTATTTAGTCAGTCAGCAATAGTGCAAGTTCCACCACTTAAAAAGATGAGAGGCGTCTGTAATTTACATCATAGGTAGACCTCAACTATGGGAGACAAACTGAGAAAAAAAAATCCAGAAAATCACATTGTCTGTTTTTTTAACATTTTATTTGCATATTATGGTGGAAAATAAGTATTTGGTCAGAAACAAACAATCAAGATTTCTGGCTCTCACAGACCTGTAACTTCTTCTTTAAGAGTCTCCTCTTTCCTCCACTCATTACCTGTAGTAATGGCACCTGTTTAATCTTGTTATCAGTATAAAAAGACACCTGTGCACACCCTCAAACAGTCTGACTCCAAACTCCACTATGGTGAAGACCAAAGAGCTGTCAAAGGACACCAGAAACAAAATTGTAGCCCTGCACCAGGCTGGGAAGACTGAATCTGCAATAGCCAACCAGCTTGGAGTGAAGAAATCAACAGTGGGAGCAATAATTAGAAAATGGAAGACATACAAGACCACTGATGATCTCCCTCGATCTGGGGCTCCACGCAAAATCCCACCCCGTGGGGTCAGAATGATCACAAGAACGGTGAGCAAAAATCCCAAAACCACGCGGGGGGACCTAGTGAATGAACTGCAGAGAGCTGGGACCAATGTAACAAGGCCTACCATAAGTAACACACTACGCCACCATGGACTCAGATCCTGCAGTGCCAGACGTGTCCCACTGCTTAAGCCAGTACATATCCGGGCCCGTCTGAAGTTTGCTAGAGAGCATTTGGATGATCCAGAGGAGTTTTGGGAGAATGTCCTATGGTCTGATGAAACCAAACTGGAACTGTTTGGTAGAAACACAACTTGTCGTGTTTGGAGGAAAAAGAATACTGAGTTGCATCCATCAAACACCATACCTACTGTAAAGCATGGTGGTGGAAACATCATGCTTTGGGGCTGTTTCTCTGCAAAGGGGCCAGGACGACTGATCCGGGTACATGAAAGAATGAATGGGGCCATGTATCGTGAGATTTTGAGTGCAAACCTCCTTCCATCAGCAAGGGCATTGAAGATGAAACGTGGCTGGGTCTTTCAACATGACAATGATCCAAAGCACACCGCCAGGGCAACGAAGGAGTGGCTTCGTAAGAAGCATTTCAAGGTCCTGGAGTGGCCTAGCCAGTCTCCAGATCTCAACCCTATAGAAAACCTTTGGAGGGAGTTGAAAGTCCGTGTTGCCAAGCGAAAAGCCAAAAACATCACTGCTCTAGAGGAGATCTGCATGGAGTAATGGGCCAACATACCAACAACAGTGTGTGGCAACCTTGTGAAGACTTACAGAAAACGTTTGACCTCTGTCATTGCCAACAAAGGATATATTACAAAGTATTGAGATGAAATTTTGTTTCTGACCAAATACTTATTTTCCACCATAATATGCAAATAAAATGTTAAAAAAACAGACAATGTGATTTTCTGGATTTTTTTTTCTCAGTTTGTCTCCCATAGTTGAGGTCTACCTATGATGTAAATTACAGACGCCTCTCATCTTTTTAAGTGGTGGAACTTGCACTATTGCTGACTGACTAAATACTTTTTTGCCCCACTGTATATATATATATATATATACACATTTATATATACACTACCGTTCAAAAGTTTAGGGTTACTTGGAAATTTCCTTTTTTTTTTAAAGAAAAGCAAATTTTTTCCAATGAAGCTAACATTAAATGATTCAGAAATACACTCTATACATTGTTAATGTGCTAAATGACTATTCTAGCTGCAAACGTCTGGTTCGTAATGCAATATCTTCATAGGTGTATAGAGGCTTATTTCCAACAACCATCACTCCAGTGTTCTTATGGTACTTTGTGTTTTCTAACTGTGTAAGAAGGCTAATGGATGGTAAGAATACCATTGAAAACCCTTGTGCAAGTATGTTAACACAGCTGAAAACAGTTTGGCTGATTAGAGAAGCTATAAACCTGACCTTCCTTTGAGCTAGTGGAGAATCTGGAGCATTACATTTGTTGGTTCCATTATACTCTCAGAAAAATAGAACTTACATGTGAAATTCGACAGTCTATTCTTGTTCTTAGAAATGAAGGCTATTCCATGCAAGAAATTGCCAAGAAACTGAAGATTTCCTACAACAGTGTGTACTACTCCCTTTAGAGGAGAGCACAAACAGACTCCAACCAGAGCAGAAAGAGAAGTGGGAGGCACGCTGCAGAACTGTGCAACAAGACAAGTACATTAGAGTCTGTAGTTTGAGAAATCGATGCCTCACAGGTCCTCAACTGGCAGTTTCATTAAATAGTACATGCAAAACATCAGTGTCAATGTCTACAGTGAAGAGGTGACTCCGGGATGCTGGCCTTCAGGGCAGAGTGGCAAAGAAAAAGCCATATCTGAGACTGGCTAATAAAAGGAAAAGATTAATATGGGCAAAAGAAGGCAGACATTGGACAGAGGAAGATTGCGAAAAAGTGTTATGGACAGACGAATCCAAGTTTGAGGTGTTTGGATCAAACAGAAGAACATTTGTGAGACGCAGAATAACTGAAAAGATGCTGGAAGAGTGCCTAACGCCATCTGTCAAGCATGGTGGAGGAAATGTGATGGTCTGGGGTTGATTTGGTGCTGGTAAAGTGGGAGATTTGTACAAAGCTAAAGGGATTTTGAAAAAGGAAGGGTATAACTCCATTTTGCAACGCCATGCCATATCCTGTGGACAGCGCTTGATTGGAGCCAATTTCTTCCTACAACAGGACCATGACCCAAAGCACACCTCCAAATTATGCAAGAACTATTTAGGGAAGAAGCAGGCAGCTGGTATTCTAGCTGTAATGGATTGGCCAGCGCAGTCACCAGATCTCGACCCCCTTGAGTTGTTGTGGGAGCAGCTTGACCATATGATATGCAAAAAATGCCCATTAAGCCAAATCAACTTGTGGGAGGGGCTTCTGGATGCATGGAGTGAAATTTCTCCAGATTACCTCAGCAAATTAACTGCTAGAATCCCAAAGGTCTGTAATGCTGCAATTGCTGCAAAGGGAGCATTCTTTGACGAAAGCAAAGTTTGAAGGAGAAAATTATTATTTCAAATAAAAATATTTTTTTTCGAACCTTGTCAATGTCTGGACTATATTTTCAATTCATTTGGCAACTCATTTGATTAATAAAAGTATGAACGGTAGTATATATATATATTATATATATATATATATGTATATATATATATATGTATATACATATATATATATATATATGTATATACATATATATATATGAGTTTTTGGCAAAGCCAGCTTACCGCTTTGAAAAAACAGGAAAACTTCCAACCTGTGGTTACAGTTCGCACGGGAAACGGATTGGAACAAATCCACACATGTAAAGAAAAAACTTTATTTCTCCAGCGATCAGTCCAATGGTAGAGTAAAATATACCTTTTATTTATCCATTAAAAAGTTCCAGATTTCTTCAGTTACAATTTTGCGTACATTCAATCCCTTATGGACGACATATTTCGACAGCATAGGTGTCTTCCTCCAGGTCCAAATGAGTACTGAATCAAAACCGCAAATGTAGTATAGGGAAGAAGAAAGAAAATAAAAAGGCCCATATGGGTTACTGGGTGTCACAGATGTGTATAGAAAATTCCAATGGATTTGATTTAACCCAGTTAACCCCATAGCCAAGGAATTACGGCGACAGGGATCTTTATTTTAAACACAAGGACAAAAAAAATGGATTTTTCATATCTTCTTTCCAGCGAACGCTGCTGGAGAGAAGATATGAATGGTCGCTTCAGCACCAGATGCAGGGGACAGCGCTTATCTCTAGCGCTATCTCCTGCACGCTCCGTGTGGTACCCAGTCGGCACATGGGCGGCACACGTGTGCTGCACGTATGCCACACTGATGTACCACGGGAGCACACAGACACACGGACACGGATAATTCCGGTACCGATTTTTCCGGTACCGGAATTATCTGGACGTGTGAGACTAGCCTCAAACAGTATACTGGAGCTACATCTTGCCACCCCCCACATTATTAGAAACATACCTGTGGGTGAACTCTTCAGGACTAAACGCAATAGTTCTGATGGTTCTATATATATATAAGTGAAAGTAAAAAAGTTTGCAGCAGATTACAAAACCGTGGTTACCCTAAATGGTGTTTGGAAAGAGCCCATTGGATTGTCAGGAATATTAGCAGAGACTCTTTACTTAACCCCTTAGCGACCGCCGATACGCCTTTTAACGGCGGCCGCTAAGGGTACTTAAACCACAGCGCCGTTAATTAACGGCGCTGTGGAAAAAGTCCATAGCGCCCCCCAGAGGCCGATTTTCTCCAGGGTCTCGGCTGCCGAGGGTAGCCGAGACCCCAGAGAACATGATTTGGGGGGTTTTTAACCCACCCCGCATTTGCGATCGCCGGTAATTAACCGTTTACCGGCGATCGCAAAAAAAAAAAAAAAAAAAAAAAAGCGATCTCTTTTTAATTTCTCTGTCCTCCGATGTGATCGCACATCGGAGGACAGAGAAAAGGGGTCCCAGGTGGCCCCCCAATACTCACCTAGCTCCCCCGATGCTCCTCGTGTCTCCCGGTGGGCGCCGCCATCTTCAAAATGGCGGGCGCATGCGCAGTGCGCCCGCCGGCCGGCACCGGGAGAATCTTTGGGGTCTCGGCTGCCTGGGGTAGCCGAGACCCCAAAGAGCACGATCGGGGTCGGTATTACCGACCCCTGTTTTGCGATCGCCGGTAATTAACTGTTTACCGGCGACCGCAAAAAAAAAAAGTAAAGTGTAATTCTCTGTCCTCTGATGTGATCGCACATCAGAGGACAGAGAAATAGGGGGATTCGGGGACCCTAGCATACTCACCTAGGTCCCTGGATCCTCTTGCTGCTCCTCCTGGCCGCCGGCAGCAGAACATGGCGGACGCATGCCCAGTGCGCCCGCCATCTGTCTCCATCTGCCGGCCGGCAGGAGAACAGCAGTTGGGGCTAAAATTAGGGGTAGGGTTAGGGGTAGGGTTAGGGTTAGGGGTAGGGTTAGGGTTAGGGGTAGGGTTAGGGGTAGGGTTAGGGTTAGGGGTAGGGTTAGGGGTAGGGTTAGGGTTAGGGGTAGGGGTAGGGTTAGGGTTAGGGGTAGGGTTAGGGGTAGGGTTAGGGTTAGGGGTAGGGTTAGGGTTAGGGTTAGGGGTAGGGTTAGGGGTAGGGTTAGGGGAAGGGTTAGGAGTAGGGTTAGGGGTAGGGTTAGGGGTAGGGTTAGGGCTAGGGTTGGGGCTAAATTTAGGGTTGGGGCTAAAATTAGGGTTAGGGTTGGGGCTAAACTTAGGGTTAGGCTTCTTTCACACTTACGTCGGTACGGGGCCGTCGCAATGCGTCGGCCCGACATACCGACGCACGTTGTGAAAATTGTGCACAACGTGGGCAGCAGCTGTAGTTTTTCAACACATCCGCTGCCCAATCTATGTCCTGGGGAGGAGGGGGCGGAGTTACGGCCACGCATGCGCGGTCAGAAATGGCGGATGCGACGTACAAAAAACGTTTCATTGAACTTTTTTTGTGCCGACGCTCCGCCAAAACACAACTGATCCAGTGCACGACGGACGCGACGTGTGGCCATCCGTCACGATCCGTCGGCAATACAAGTCTATGGGCAAAAAACGCATCCTGCGGGCACATTTGCAGGATCCGTTTCTTGTCCAAAACGACGGATTGCGACGGAATGCCAAACGACGCAAGTGTGAAAGTAGCCTTAGGGTTAGGGTTGGGGCTAAAGTTAGGCCTAGGGTTGGGGCTAAAGTTAGGGTTAGAGCTGGGATTAGGGTTAGGGTTTGGATTAGGGTTGGTATTAGGGTTAGGGTTGGCATTAGGGTTACGCTTGGGATTAGGGTTAGGTTTGGGATTAGGGTTAAGGTTAAGGTTGTGATTAGGGGTGTATTGGGATTAGGGTTAGGTTTGAGGTTAGGGTTGAGATTAGGATTAGGGGTGTGTTGGATTTAGGGTTTTGATTAGGGTTATGGTTAGGGTTGACATTAGGGTTGTTTTGGGGTAAGGGTTGTGATTATGGTTAGGGTTAGTGATTAGGATTATGGATCAGGTTGGGATTAGGGTTAGGGGTGTGTTGGGGTTAGGGTTGGAGCTAGAATTGGGGGGTTTCCACTGTTTAGGTACATCAGGGGGTCTCCAAACACGACAGCCAATTTTGCGCTCAAAAAGTCAAATGGTGCTCCCTCCCTTCTGAGCTCTGCAGTGCGCCCAAACAGTGGGTTACCCCCACATATGGGGCATCAGCGTACTCGGGATAAATTGGACAACAACTTCTGGGGTCCAATTTCTCTTGTTACCCTTGTGAAAATAAAAACTTGGGGGCTACAATATCTTTTTTGTGAAAAAAAAAATATTTTTTACTTTCACGACTCTGCATTCTAAACGTCTGTGAAACACTTGGGCATTCAAAGTTCTCACCACACATCTAGATAAGTTCCTTGGGGGGTCTAGTTTCCAAAATGGGGTCACTTGTGGGGGGTTACTACCGTTTAGGTACATCAGGGGCTCTGCAATCGCAACATAATGCCCATAGACCATTCTATCAAAGTCTGCATTCCAAAAAGGCGCTCCTTCCCTTACGAGCTCTGCCGTGCGCCCAAACAGTGGTTTACCCCCACATATGGCACATCAGCGTACTCGGGATAAATTGGACAACAACTATTGCAGTCCAATTTCTCCTGTTACCCTTGTGAAAATAAAAACTTGGGGGCTACAATATCTTTTTTGTGGAAAAAAAAATTTTTTTTATTTTCACGACTCTGCATTCTAAACTTCTGTGAAGCACTTGGGCATTCAAAGTTCTCACCACACATCTAGATAAGTTCCTTGGGGGGTCTAGTTTCCAAAATGGGGTCACTTGTGGAGGGTTTCTACTGGTTAGGTACATCAGGGGCTCTGCAAACGCAACATAATACCCGCAGACCATTCTATCAAAGTCTGCATTCCAAAACGGCGCTCCTTCCTTCCGAGCTCTGCCGTGCTCCCAAACAGTGGTTTACCCCCACATATGGGGTACCAGCATACTCAGGACAAATTGGACAACAACTTTTGGGGTCCAATTTCTCTTGTTACCCTTGTGAAAATAAAAATTTGGTGGCTAAAAAATCTATTTGGTGGAAAAAAAAAATATTTTTTATTTTCACGGCTCTGCATTATAAACTTCTGTGAAGCACTTGGGCATTCAAGGTTCTCACCACACATCTAGATAAGTTCCATGGGGCGTCTAGTTTCCAAAATGGGGTCACTTGTGGGGGATTTCTACTGTTTAGGCACATCAGGGGCTCTCCAAACGCGACATGGCGTCCGATCTCAATTCCAGCCAATTCTACATTGAAAAAGTAAAACGGCACTCTTTCTCTTCCAAGCTCTGCGGTGCGCCCAAACAGTGGTTTACCCCCACATATTGGGTATTGACGTACTCAGGAGAAATTGCACAACAACTTTAGTGGTCTAATTTCTCCTGTTACCCTTGTGAAAATAAAAATTTGTGGGCAAAAAGATCATTTTTGTAGAAAAAATGCAATTTTTTTTTTCACGGCTCTACGTTATAAACTTCTGTGAAGCACATGGGGGTTCAAAGTGCTCGCCACACATCTAGATAAGTTCCTTAAGGGGTCTAGTTTCCAAAATGGTGTCATTTGTGGGGGGTTTCCACTGTTTAGGCACATCAGGGGCTCTCCAAACGCGACATGGCGTCCAATCTCAATTCCAGCCAATTCTACATTGAAAAAGTAAAACGGCACTCCTTCTCTTCCAAGCTCTGCGGTGCGCCCTAACAGTTGTTTACCCCCACATATTGGGTATCAGCGTACTCAGGAGAAATTGCACAACAACTTTTGTGGTCTAATTTCTCCTGTTACCCTTGTGAAAATAAGAATTTGTGGGCGAAAAGATCATTTTTGTGTAAACAAAAGCGATTTTTTATTTTCACGGCTCTACGTTATAAACTTCTGTGAAGCACTTGGGGGTTCAAAGTGCTCACCACACATCTAGATAAGTTCCTTAAGGGGTCTAGTTTCCAAAATGGTGTCACTTGTGGGGAGTTTCCACTGTTTAGGTACATCAGGGGCTCTCTAAATGTGACATGGTGTCCGATCTCAATTCCAGCCAATTCTGCATTGAAAAAGTCAAACGGCGCTCCTTCACTTCTAAGTTCTGCGGTGCGCCCTAACAGTGGTTCACCCCCACATATGGGGTATTGGCGTATTCAGGAGAAATTGCATAACAAAATTTATGGTTACATTTCTGTTTTTACACTTGTGAAAATAAAAAAAATGGTTCTGAATTAAGATGTTTGCAAAAAAAAGTTAAATGTTCATTTTTTCCTTACACATTGTTTCAGTTCCTGTGAAGCACGTAAAGGGTTAATAAACTTCTTGAATGTGGTTTTGAGAACCTTGAGGGGTGTAGTTTTTAGAATGGTGTCACACTTCATTATTTTCTATCATATAGACCCCTCAAAATGACTTCAAATGTGATGTGGTCCCTAAAAAAAAATGGTGTTGTAAAAATGAGAAATTGCTGGTCAACTTTTAACCCTTATAACTCCCTAACAAAAAAAAATTTTGTTTCCAAAATTGTGCTGATGTAAAGTAGACATGTGGGAAATGTTATTTATTAACTATTTTTCATGACATATCTCTCTGATTTAAGGGCATAAAAATACAAAGTTTGAAAATTGCAAAATTTTAAAAATTTTCGCCATATTTCCGCTTTTTTCATAAATAATCGCAAGTAATATCGAAGAAATGTTACCACTAACATGAAGTACAATATGTCACGAAAAAACAATCTCAGAATCAGCGGGATCCGTTGAAGCGTTCCAGAGTTATAACCTCATAAAGTGACAGTGGTCAGAATTGCAAAAATTGGCCTGGTCATTAAGTACCAAATTGGCTCTGTCACTAAGGGGTTAAACATAAAAGTAAGAAAAATAAATCGGATAACAATATTATTACATTCACCACGGGGTAGAGTCCACAATTCAACCAGATCACTGACATCATACGGAAGTACATACCTATTTTGCGACAAGATACAATTCTCAGAAACATCTTGGATAATCACATGGTCCAATTTGTGCCAAAAAGAGCAACTACATTAAAAAACATTTTGCCCCCCAGCTTATTTGTGGATGTAGAATGAGATCAAAGGAAAAACTGGCTTAGTGCTGTTGGTTTCCACAAATGTGGAGCTAACGTGTGCAAATGTTGCCTGTATGCTACAAAGGATAAAAAATTTGAAAACACAAAAAAGCACAGTAAAACCAAAAACACACTGTTGCAAAAAAATCACAGTGGACAGCAAGTGCTAGTAAAAAGATGGGAAAAACAGGGTATTTGGTTGATACGTTTTTTTTGCAAAAAATGTATATTAAGCCGCTCTACCAAACGTCAAGGTATACCCATATCAGAGCAGTCCTAACTAATGTATGTAATCCCTATCTGATGTATTTAAAACCTGGTCATATGTACAATACCTGTATGAGCAGGATTCAGAAAAGGAATGTCCATGTGGACACGCTGGACAGAACGGCTCCTGTGCGCACAGCTCAAAAAAAGAGGGGTGGAGGCCTCCCCAGTCTTGTGGACACAAGAAAACAATTATATGAAACCAGAACACATGAGCTGCGCGCACAGTGAACAAGCCCGTAGAGACATGTTCACACCACCAAGAGACTTGAAAACACAAAAAAGCACAGTAAAACCAAAAACACACTGTTGCAAAAAAATCACAGTGGACAGCAAGTGCTAGTAAAAAGATGGAAAAAACAGGGTATTTGGTTGATACGTTTTTTTGCAAAAAATGTATATTAAGCCGCTCTACCAAACGTCAAGGTATACCCATATCAGAGCAGTCCTAACTAATGTATGTAATCCCTATCTGATGTATTTAAAACCTGGTCATATGTACAATACCTGTATGAGCAGGATTCAGAAAAGGAATGTCCATGTGGACACGCTGGACAGAACGGCTCCTGTGCGCACAGCTCAAAAAAAGAGGGGTGGAGGCCTCCCCAGTCTTGTGGACACAAGAAAACAATTATATGAAACCAGAACACATGAGCTGCGCGCACAGTGAACAAGCCCGTAGAGACATGTTCACACCACCAAGAGACTTGAAAACACAAAAAAGCACAGTAAAACCAAAAACACACTGTTGCAAAAAAATCACAGTGGACAGCAAGTGCTAGTAAAAAGATGGAAAAAACAGGGTATTTGGTTGATACGTTTTTTTGCAAAAAATGTATATTAAGCCGCTCTACCAAACGTCAAGGTATACCCATATCAGAGCAGTCCTAACTAATGTATGTAATCCCTATCTGATGTATTTAAAACCTGGTCATATGTACAATACCTGTATGAGCAGGATTCAGAAAAGGAATGTCCATGTGGACACGCTGGACAGAACGGCTCCTGTGCGCACAGCTCAAAAAAAGAGGGGTGGAGGCCTCCCCAGTCTTGTGGACACAAGAAAACAATTATATGAAACCAGAACACATGAGCTGCGCGCACAGTGAACAAGCCCGTAGAGACATGTTCACACCACCAAGAGACTTGAAAACACAAAAAAGCACAGTAAAACCAAAAACACACTGTTGCAAAAAAATCACAGTGGACAGCAAGTGCTAGTAAAAAGATGGAAAAAACAGGGTATTTGGTTGATACGTTTTTTTGCAAAAAATGTATATTAAGCCGCTCTACCAAACGTCAAGGTATACCCATATCAGAGCAGTCCTAACTAATGTATGTAATCCCTATCTGATGTATTTAAAACCTGGTCATATGTACAATACCTGTATGAGCAGGATTCAGAAAAGGAATGTCCATGTGGACACGCTGGACAGAACGGCTCCTGTGCGCACAGCTCAAAAAAAGAGGGGTGGAGGCCTCCCCAGTCTTGTGGACACAAGAAAACAATTATATGAAACCAGAACACATGAGCTGCGCGCACAGTGAACAAGCCCGTAGAGACATGTTCACACCACCAAGAGACTTGAAAACACAAAAAAGCACAGTAAAACCAAAAACACACTGTTGCAAAAAAATCACAGTGGACAGCAAGTGCTAGTAAAAAGATGGAAAAAACAGGGTATTTGGTTGATACGTTTTTTTGCAAAAAATGTATATTAAGCCGCTCTACCAAACGTCAAGGTATACCCATATCAGAGCAGTCCTAACTAATGTATGTAATCCCTATCTGATGTATTTAAAACCTGGTCATATGTACAATACCTGTATGAGCAGGATTCAGAAAAGGAATGTCCATGTGGACACGCTGGACAGAACGGCTCCTGTGCGCACAGCTCAAAAAAAGAGGGGTGGAGGCCTCCCCAGTCTTGTGGACACAAGAAAACAATTATATGAAACCAGAACACATGAGCTGCGCGCACAGTGAACAAGCCCGTAGAGACATGTTCACACCACCAAGAGACTTGAAAACACAAAAAAGCACAGTAAAACCAAAAACACACTGTTGCAAAAAAATCACAGTGGACAGCAAGTGCTAGTAAAAAGATGGAAAAAACAGGGTATTTGGTTGATACGTTTTTTTGCAAAAAATGTATATTAAGCCGCTCTACCAAACGTCAAGGTATACCCATATCAGAGCAGTCCTAACTAATGTATGTAATCCCTATCTGATGTATTTAAAACCTGGTCATATGTACAATACCTGTATGAGCAGGATTCAGAAAAGGAATGTCCATGTGGACACGCTGGACAGAACGGCTCCTGTGCGCACAGCTCAAAAAAAGAGGGGTGGAGGCCTCCCCAGTCTTGTGGACACAAGAAAACAATTATATGAAACCAGAACACATGAGCTGCGCGCACAGTGAACAAGCCCGTAGAGACATGTTCACACCACCAAGAGACTTGAAAACACAAAAAAGCACAGTAAAACCAAAAACACACTGTTGCAAAAAAATCACAGTGGACAGCAAGTGCTAGTAAAAAGATGGAAAAAACAGGGTATTTGGTTGATACGTTTTTTTGCAAAAAATGTATATTAAGCCGCTCTACCAAACGTCAAGGTATACCCATATCAGAGCAGTCCTAACTAATGTATGTAATCCCTATCTGATGTATTTAAAACCTGGTCATATGTACAATACCTGTATGAGCAGGATTCAGAAAAGGAATGTCCATGTGGACACGCTGGACAGAACGGCTCCTGTGCGCACAGCTCAAAAAAAGAGGGGTGGAGGCCTCCCCAGTCTTGTGGACACAAGAAAACAATTATATGAAACCAGAACACATGAGCTGCGCGCACAGTGAACAAGCCCGTAGAGACATGTTCACACCACCAAGAGACTTGAAAACACAAAAAAGCACAGTAAAACCAAAAACACACTGTTGCAAAAAAATCACAGTGGACAGCAAGTGCTAGTAAAAAGATGGAAAAAACAGGGTATTTGGTTGATACGTTTTTTTGCAAAAAATGTATATTAAGCCGCTCTACCAAACGTCAAGGTATACCCATATCAGAGCAGTCCTAACTAATGTATGTAATCCCTATCTGATGTATTTAAAACCTGGTCATATGTACAATACCTGTATGAGCAGGATTCAGAAAAGGAATGTCCATGTGGACACGCTGGACAGAACGGCTCCTGTGCGCACAGCTCAAAAAAAGAGGGGTGGAGGCCTCCCCAGTCTTGTGGACACAAGAAAACAATTATATGAAACCAGATCACATGAGCTGCGCGCACAGTGAACAAGCCCGTAGAGACATGTTCACACCACCAAGAGACTTGAAAACACAAAAAAGCACAGTAAAACCAAAAACACACTGTTGCAAAAAAATCACAGTGGACAGCAAGTGCTAGTAAAAAGATGGAAAAAACAGGGTATTTGGTTGATACGTTTTTTTTGCAAAAAATGTATATTAAGCCGCTCTACCAAACGTCAAGGTATACCCATATCAGAGCAGTCCTAACTAATGTATGTAATCCCTATCTGATGTATTTAAAACCTGGTCATATGTACAATACCTGTATGAGCAGGATTCAGAAAAGGAATGTCCATGTGGACACGCTGGACAGAACGGCTCCTGTGCGCACAGCTCAAAAAAAGAGGGGTGGAGGCCTCCCCAGTCTTGTGGACACAAGAAAACAATTATATGAAACCAGAACACATGAGCTGCGCGCACAGTGAACAAGCCCGTAGAGACATGTTCACACCACCAAGAGACTTGAAAACACAAAAAAGCACAGTAAAACCAAAAACACACTGTTGCAAAAAAATCACAGTGGACAGCAAGTGCTAGTAAAAAGATGGAAAAAACAGGGTATTTGGTTGATACGTTTTTCTGCAAAAAATGTATATTAAGCCGCTCTACCAAATGTCAAGGTATACCCATATCAGAGCAGTCCTAACTAATGTATGTAATCCCTATCTGATGTATTTAAAACCTGGTCATATGTACAATACCTGTATGAGCAGGATTCAGAAAAGGAATGTCCATGTGGACACGCTGGACAGAACGGCTCCTGTGCGCACAGCTCAAAAAAAGAGGGGTGGAGGCCTCCCCAGTCTTGTGGACACAAGAAAACAATTATATGAAACCAGAACACATGAGCTGCGCGCACAGTGAACAAGCCCGTAGAGACATGTTCACACCACCAAGAGACTTGAAAACACAAAAAAGCACAGTAAAACCAAAAACACACTGTTGCAAAAAAATCACAGTGGACAGCAAGTGCTAGTAAAAAGATGGAAAAAACAGGATATTTGGTTGATACGTTTTTTTGCAAAAAATGTATATTAAGCCGCTCTACCAAACGTCAAGGTATACCCATATCAGAGCAGTCCTAACTAATGTATGTAATCCCTATCTGATGTATTTAAAACCTGGTCATATGTACAATACCTGTATGAGCAGGATTCAGAAAAGGAATGTCCATGTGGACACGCTGGACAGAACGGCTCCTGTGCGCACAGCTCAAAAAAAGAGGGGTGGAGGCCTCCCCAGTCTTGTGGACACAAGAAAACAATTATATGAAACCAGAACACATGAGCTGCGCGCACAGTGAACAAGCCCGTAGAGACATGTTCACACCACCAAGAGACTTGAAAACACAAAAAAGCACAGTAAAACCAAAAACACACTGTTGCAAAAAAATCACAGTGGACAGCAAGTGCTAGTAAAAAGATGGAAAAAACAGGGTATTTGGTTGATACGTTTTTTTGCAAAAAATGTATATTAAGCCGCTCTACCAAACGTCAAGGTATACCCATATCAGAGCAGTCCTAACTAATGTATGTAATCCCTATCTGATGTATTTAAAACCTGGTCATATGTACAATACCTGTATGAGCAGGATTCAGAAAAGGAATGTCCATGTGGACACGCTGGACAGAACGGCTCCTGTGTGCACAGCTCAAAAAAAGAGGGGTGGAGGCCTCCCCAGTCTTATGGACACAAGAAAACAATTATATGAAACCAGAACACATGAGCTGCGCGCACAGTGAACAAGCCCGTAGAGACATGTTCACACCACCAAGAGACTTGAAAACACAAAAAAGCACAGTAAAACCAAAAACACACTGTTGCAAAAAAATCACAGTGGACAGCAAGTGCTAGTAAAAAGATGGAAAAAACAGGGTGTTTGGTTGATACGTTTTTTTGCAAAAAATGTATATTAAGCCGCTCTACCAAACGTCAAGGTATACCCATATCAGAGCAGTCCTAACTAATGTATGTAATCCCTATCTGATGTATTTAAAACCTGGTCATATGTACAATACCTGTATGAGCAGGATTCAGAAAAGGAATGTCCATGTGGACATGCTGGACAGAACGGCTCCTGTGCGCACAGCTCAAAAAAAGAGGGGTGGAGGCCTCCCCAGTCTTGTGGACACAAGAAAACAATTATATGAAACCAGAACACATGAGCTGCGCGCACAGTGAACAAGCCCGTAGAGACATGTTCACACCACCAAGAGACTTGAAAACACAAAAAAGCACAGTAAAACCAAAAACACACTGTTGCAAAAAAATCACAGTGGACAGCAAGTGCTAGTAAAAAGATGGAAAAAACAGGGTATTTGGTTGATACGTTTTTTTGCAAAAAATGTATATTAAGCCGCTCTACCAAACGTCAAGGTATACCCATATCAGAGCAGTCCTAACTAATGTATGTAATCCCTATCTGATGTATTTAAAACCTGGTCATATGTACAATACCTGTATGAGCAGGATTCAGAAAAGGAATGTCCATGTGGACACGCTGGATAGAACGGCTCCTGTGCGCACAGCTCAAAAAAAGAGGGGTGGAGGCCTCCCCAGTCTTGTGGACACAAGAAAACAATTATATGAAACCAGAACACATGAGCTGCGCGCACAGTGAACAAGCCCGTAGAGACATGTTCACACCACCAAGAGACTTGAAAACACAAAAAAGCACAGTAAAACCAAAAACACACTGTTGCAAAAAAATCACAGTGGACAGCAAGTGCTAGTAAAAAGATGGAAAAAACAGGGTATTTGGTTGATACGTTTTTTTGCAAAAAATGTATATTAAGCCGCTCTACCAAACGTCAAGGTATACCCATATCAGAGCAGTCCTAACTAATGTATGTAATCCCTATCTGATGTATTTAAAACCTGGTCATATGTACAATACCTGTATGAGCAGGATTCAGAAAAGGAATGTCCATGTGGACACGCTGGACAGAACGGCTCCTGTGCGCACAGCTCAACAAAAGAGGGGTGGAGGCCTCCCCAGTCTTGTGGACACAAGAAAACAATTATATGAAACCAGAACACATGAGCTGCGCGCACAGTGAACAAGCCCGTAGAGACATGTTCACACCACCAAGAGACTTGAAAACACAAAAAAGCACAGTAAAACCAAAAACACACTGTTGCAAAAAAATCACAGTGGACAGCAAGTGCTAGTAAAAAGATGGAAAAAACAGGGTATTTGGTTGATACGTTTTTTTGCAAAAAATGTATATTAAGCCACTCTACCAAACGTCAAGGTATACCCATATCAGAGCAGTCCTAACTAATGTATGTAATCCCTATCTGATGTATTTAAAACCTGGTCATATGTACAATACCTGTATGAGCAGGATTCAGAAAAGGAATGTCCATGTGGACACGCTGGACAGAACGGCTCCTGTGCGCACAGCTCAAAAAAAGAGGGGTGGAGGCCTCCCCAGTCTTGTGGACACAAGAAAACAATTATATGAAACCAGAACACATGAGCTGCGCGCACAGTGAACAAGCCCGTAGAGACATGTTCACACCACCAAGAGACTTGAAAACACAAAAAAGCACAGTAAAACCAAAAACACACTGTTGCAAAAAAATCACAGTGGACAGCAAGTGCTAGTAAAAAGATGGAAAAAACAGGGTATTTGGTTGATACGTTTTTTTGCAAAAAATGTATATTAAGCCGCTCTACCAAACGTCAAGGTATACCCATATCAGAGCAGTCCTAACTAATGTATGTAATCCCTATCTGATGTATTTAAAACCTGGTCATATGTACAATACCTGTATGAGCAGGATTCAGAAAAGGAATGTCCATGTGGACACGCTGGACAGAACGGCTCCTGTGCGCACAGCTCAAAAAAAGAGGGGTGGAGGCCTCCCCAGTCTTGTGGACACAAGAAAACAATTATATGAAACCAGAACACATGAGCTGCGCGCACAGTGAACAAGCCCATAGAGACATGTTCACACCACCAAGAGACTTGAAAACACAAAAAAGCACAGTAAAACCAAAAACACACTGTTGCAAAAAAATCACAGTGGACAGCAAGTGCTAGTAAAAAGATGGAAAAAACAGGGTATTTGGTTGATACGTTTTTTTGCAAAAAATGTATATTAAGCCGCTCTACCAAACGTCAAGGTATACCCATATCAGAGCAGTCCTAACTAATGTATGTAATCCCTATCTGATGTATTTAAAACCTGGTCATATGTACAATACCTGTATGAGCAGGATTCAGAAAAGGAATGTCCATGTGGACACGCTGGACAGAACGGCTCCTGTGCGCACAGCTCAAAAAAAGAGGGGTGGAGGCCTCCCCAGTCTTGTGGACACAAGAAAACAATTATATGAAACCAGAACACATGAGCTGCGCGCACAGTGAACAAGCCCGTAGAGACATGTTCACACCACCAAGAGACTTGAAAACACAAAAAAGCACAGTAAAACCAAAAACACACTGTTGCAAAAAAATCACAGTGGACAGCAAGTGCTAGTAAAAAGATGGAAAAAACAGGGTATTTGGTTGATACGTTTTTTTGCAAAAAATGTATATTAAGCCGCTCTACCAAACGTCAAGGTATACCCATATCAGAGCAGTCCTAACTAATGTATGTAATCCCTATCTGATGTATTTAAAACCTGGTCATATGTACAATACCTGTATGAGCAGGATTCAGAAAAGGAATGTCCATGTGGACACGCTGGACAGAACGGCTCCTGTGCGCACAGCTCAAAAAAAGAGGGGTGGAGGCCTCCCCAGTCTTGTGGACACAAGAAAACAATTATATGAAACCAGAACACATGAGCTGCGCGCACAGTGAACAAGCCCGTAGAGACATGTTCACACCACCAAGAGACTTGAAAACACAAAAAAGCACAGTAAAACCAAAAACACACTGTTGCAAAAAAATCACAGTGGACAGCAAGTGCTAGTAAAAAGATGGAAAAAACAGGGTATTTGGTTGATACGTTTTTTTGCAAAAAATGTATATTAAGCCACTCTACCAAACGTCAAGGTATACCCATATCAGAGCAGTCCTAACTAATGTATGTAATCCCTATCTGATGTATTTAAAACCTGGTCATATGTACAATACCTGTATGAGCAGGATTCAGAAAAGGAATGTCCATGTGGACACGCTGGACAGAACGGCTCCTGTGCGCACAGCTCAAAAAAAGAGGGGTGGAGGCCTCCCCAGTCTTGTGGACACAAGAAAACAATTATATGAAACCAGAACACATGAGCTGCGCGCACAGTGAACAAGCCCGTAGAGACATGTTCACACCACCAAGAGACTTGAAAACACAAAAAAGCACAGTAAAACCAAAAACACACTGTTGCAAAAAAATCACAGTGGACAGCAAGTGCTAGTAAAAAGATGGAAAAAACAGGGTATTTGGTTGATACGTTTTTTTGCAAAAAATGTATATTAAGCCGCTCTACCAAACGTCAAGGTATACCCATATCAGAGCAGTCCTAACTAATGTATGTAATCCCTATCTGATGTATTTAAAACCTGGTCATATGTACAATACCTGTATGAGCAGGATTCAGAAAAGGAATGTCCATGTGGACACGCTGGACAGAACGGCTCCTGTGCGCACAGCTCAAAAAAAGAGGGGTGGAGGCCTCCCCAGTCTTGTGGACACAAGAAAACAATTATATGAAACCAGAACACATGAGCTGCGCGCACAGTGAACAAGCCCGTAGAGACATGTTCACACCACCAAGAGACTTGAAAACACAAAAAAGCACAGTAAAACCAAAAACACACTGTTGCAAAAAAATCACAGTGGACAGCAAGTGCTAGTAAAAAGATGGAAAAAACAGGGTATTTGGTTGATACGTTTTTTTGCAAAAAATGTATATTAAGCCGCTCTACCAAACGTCAAGGTATACCCATATCAGAGCAGTCCTAACTAATGTATGTAATCCCTATCTGATGTATTTAAAACCTGGTCATATGTACAATACCTGTATGAGCAGGATTCAGAAAAGGAATGTCCATGTGGACACGCTGGACAGAACGGCTCCTGTGCGCACAGCTCAAAAAAAGAGGGGTGGAGGCCTCCCCAGTCTTGTGGACACAAGAAAACAATTATATGAAACCAGAACACATGAGCTGCGCGCACAGTGAACAAGCCCGTAGAGACATGTTCACACCACCAAGAGACTTGAAAACACAAAAAAGCACAGTAAAACCAAAAACACACTGTTGCAAAAAAATCACAGTGGACCGCAAGTGCTAGTAAAAAGATGGAAAAAACAGGGTATTTGGTTGATACGTTTTTTTGCAAAAAATGTATATTAAGCCGCTCTACCAAACGTCAAGGTATACCCATATCAGAGCAGTCCTAACTAATGTATGTAATCCCTATCTGATGTATTTAAAACCTGGTCATATGTACAATACCTGTATGAGCAGGATTCAGAAAAGGAATGTCCATGTGGACACGCTGGACAGAACGGCTCCTGTGCGCACAGCTCAAAAAAAGAGGGGTGGAGGCCTCCCCAGTCTTGTGGACACAAGAAAACAATTATATGAAACCAGAACACATGAGCTGCGCGCACAGTGAACAAGCCCGTAGAGACATGTTCACACCACCAAGAGACTTGAAAACACAAAAAAGCACAGTAAAACCAAAAACACACTGTTGCAAAAAAATCACAGTGGACAGCAAGTGCTAGTAAAAAGATGGAAAAAACAGGGTATTTGGTTGATACGTTTTTTTGCAAAAAATGTATATTAAGCCGCTCTACCAAACGTCAAGGTATACCCATATCAGAGCAGTCCTAACTAATGTATGTAATCCCTATCTGATGTATTTAAAACCTGGTCATATGTACAATACCTGTATGAGCAGGATTCAGAAAAGGAATGTCCATGTGGACACGCTGGACAGAACGGCTCCTGTGCGCACAGCTCAAAAAAAGAGGGGTGGAGGCCTCCCCAGTCTTGTGGACACAAGAAAACAATTATATGAAACCAGAACACATGAGCTGCGCGCACAGTGAACAAGCCCATAGAGACATGTTCACACCACCAAGAGACTTGAAAACACAAAAAAGCACAGTAAAACCAAAAACACACTGTTGCAAAAAAATCACAGTGGACAGCAAGTGCTAGTAAAAAGATGGAAAAAACAGGGTATTTGGTTGATACGTTTTTTTGCAAAAAATGAATATTAAGCCGCTCTACCAAACGTCAAGGTATACCCATATCAGAGCAGTCCTCACTAATGTATGTAATCCCTATCTGATGTATTTAAAACCTGGTCATATGTACAATACCTGTATGAGCAGGATTCAGAAAAGGAATGTCCATGTGGACACGCTGGACAGAACGGCTCCTGTGCGCACAGCTCAAAAAAAGAGGGGTGGAGGCCTCCCCAGTCTTGTGGACACAAGAAAACAATTATATGAAACCAGAACACATGAGCTGCGCGCACAGTGAACAAGCCCGTAGAGACATGTTCACACCACCAAGAGACTTGAAAACACAAAAAAGCACAGTAAAACCAAAAACACACTGTTGCAAAAAAATCACAGTGGACAGCAAGTGCTAGTAAAAAGATGGAAAAAACAGGGTATTTGGTTGATACGTTTTTTTGCAAAAAATGTACAGTGGGGCAAAAAAGTATTTAGTCAGTCAGCAATAGTGCAAGTTCCACCACTTAAAAAGATGAGAGGCGTCTGTAATTTACATCATAGGTAGACCTCAACTATGGGAGACAAACTGAGAAAAAAAAATCCAGAAAATCACATTGTCTGTTTTTTTAACAATTTATTTGCATATTATGGTGGAAAATAAGTATTTGGTCAGAAACAAAATTTCATCTCAATACTTTGTAATATATCCTTTGTTGGCAATGACAGAGGTCAAACGTTTTCTGTAAGTCTTCACAAGGTTGTCACACACTGTTGTTGGTATGTAGGCCCATTCTTCCATGCAGATCTCCTCTAGAGCAGTGATGTTTTTGGCTTTTCGCTTGGCAACACGGACTTTCAACTCCCTCCAAAGGTTTTCTATAGGGTTGAGATCTGGAGACTGGCTAGGCCACTCCAGGACCTTGAAATGCTTCTTACGAAGCCACTCCTTCGTTGCCCTGGCGGTGTGCTTTGGATCATTGTCATGTTGAAAGACCCAGCAACGTTTCATCTTCAATGCCCTTGCTGATGTAAGGAGGTTTGCACTCAAAATCTCACGATACATGGCCCCATTCATTCTTTCATGTACCCGGATCAGTCGTCCTGGCCCCTTTGCAGAGAAACAGCCCCAAAGCATGATGTTTCCACCACCATGCTTTACAGTAGGTATGGTGTTTGATGGATGCAACTCAGTATTCTTTTTCCTCCAAACATGACAAGTTGTGTTTCTACCAAACAGTTCCAGTTTGGTTTCATCAGACCATAGGACATTCTCCCAAAACTCCTCTGGATCATCCAAATGCTCTCTAGCAAACTTCAGACGGGCCCGGACATGTACTGGCTTAAGCAGTGGGACACGTTTGGCACTGCAGGATCTGAGTCCATGGTGGCGTAGTGTGTTACTTATGGTAGGCCTTGTTACATTGGTCCCAGCTCTCTGCAGTTCATTCACTAGGTCCCCCCGCGTGGTTTTGGGATTTTTGCTCACCGTTCTTGTGATCATTCTGACCCCACGGGGTGGGATTTTGCGTGGAGCCCCAGATCGAGGGAGATTATCAGTGGTCTTGTATGTCTTCCATTTTCTAATTATTGCTCCCACTGTTGATTTCTTCACTCCAAGCTGGTTGGCTATTGCAGATTCAGTCTTCCCAGCCTGGTGCAGGGCTACAATTTTGTTTCTGGTGTCCTTTGACAGCTCTTTGGTCTTCACCATAGTGGAGTTTGGAGTCAGACTGTTTGAGGGTGTGCACAGGTGTCTTTTTATACTGATAACAAGTTTAAACAGGTGCCATTACTACAGGTAATGAGTGGAGGAAAGAGGAGACTCTTAAAGAAGAAGTTACAGGTCTGTGAGAGCCAGAAATCTTGATTGTTTGTTTCTGACCAAATACTTATTTTCCACCATAATATGCAAATAAATTGTTAAAAAAACAGACAATGTGATTTTCTGGATTTTTTTTTCTCAGTTTGTCTCCCATAGTTGAGGTCTACCTATGATGTAAATTACAGACGCCTCTCATCTTTTTAAGTGGTGGAACTTGCACTATTGCTGACTGACTAAATACTTTTTTGCCCCACTGTATATTAAGCCGCTCTACCAAACGTCAAGGTATACCCATATCAGAGCAGTCCTAACTAATGTATGTAATCCCTATCTGATGTATTTAAAACCTGGTCATATGTACAATACCTGTATGAGCAGGATTCAGAAAAGGAATGTCCATGTGGTGTGAACATGTCTCTACGGGCTTGTTCACTGTGCGCGCAGCTCATGTGTTCTGGTTTCAAAGGATAAAAAATTTGTCTCTTTTACAAACAAAAGAGTTTCCAATACGCAGTTTTATAAATTGCAATACGGACAATGTTATTTATCTAATTCAGTGCAATATTTGTCAACATCAATATGTAGGTTGTACCATGAACCCTCTGAAAAAACGCATCCGTAAACACTTGTCCGATGCTGTTTATTTGCCTCTGGCAGGTTTCTCTGCAGTTTCACGACATTTCGCCAATAAGCATAATGGGGATCTAAAATCTTTTTCCTTCAAAGGAATAGAGAAAGTGTCTAAGCCCGTTAGGGGGGCAACTTATATGAAAAAATCCTGGCAAGGGAAAGTAAGTGGATTTTTTTACTGGAAACTAGAGTGCCATGTGGTATAAATAGCCGCATGGACTTGATAATGCAATATTAAATATAAATTGAGATGTTATAATAGAAGTTCTATAGTCACAGTAATTTATTTAATATGAAATAATTCCACTATTAACCCCCTTTTTTCCTGCTTTGTGCTGTGAATATCTGAATATTTAATATGAATCTTTTTTGTATCCTATAGATAAAGTTGATTTTAATTTGTATTTAATGTGGATTTTAAATATTCGTTTTTTCATGTTGTTGAAATCCTTGGGGAAGGATCAATACCGCAAGGGGTTACTGTTGGCTATGGGGTTAACTGGGTTAAATCAAATCCATTGGAATTTTCTATACACACTTGTGACACCCAGTAACCCATATGGGCCTTTTTTTTTCCCCCTTCCCTATACTACATTTGCGGTCTTGATTCAGTACTCATTTGGACCTGGAGGAAGACACATATGGTGTCGAAACATGTAGTTCATAAGGGATTGAATGTATGCAATATTGTTACTGAAGAAATCTAGAACTTTTGTAATGGATAAATAAGAGGGATATTCTACTCTACCATTGGACTTATCGCTGGAGAAACAAAAAGTTTATATATATATATATATATATATATATATATATATAGTGTATGATGGCCCAAGTTCCTCCATATATATAGTATAACGGTCCCGATTTCCCTCTTTATATATGGTATGATGGCCCCAGCCCCCATATATATAGTATGTTGGCCCCACAGTCCGTTCATATAAAAAATAGTGAAGTTTATACTCACCTCATCCTGATTCCCAGCACCGCAGCCTCCATTTTCTCTTCCAGTCTGCAGAGCACCGCCTGCCTGAGCATGCTGAGGTTTCATTTAAGCTGCGGTATGCGGCCTATGAGACAGGCAGTGATACGCGCCGCCGTGTCTGCTGCCCGCTTCCTCACTGTACAGTAAACCAGACATGACATCAGGCAGCCTGCCCTGCCCAGCTGCTGGGGGAGCATCCCAGGGGCCCTTTGCCTCCCTGCCCCCCCCCCCCTTCGGAATATCATCCACCAATCTAGAAAATGGTTCATGGATAGTAATAAACCTAGTTGTTAAATATGTAAGGGAACTTTATTGGACGTATTTCACTACCCTCATTAATCCTAACTCATCTGCTAGACCCCTCCCTCCCTATAACTACCCCCTATGTTTTTAGCCGGGGGGGGGGCAATAACCATGGACCCTCTCCAGGCTATTAATATCTGCCCTCAGTCACTGGCTTTACCATTCTGGCGGAGAAAATTGCGCGGGAGCCCGAGCCTATTTTTTCCGCGATTTAACCCTTTAATTTAATAGCTAGAGCGCCCAAATTTTGCACATACACACTACTAGTGTGGAATATGCAAAAAAAAGGGATATGAGATGGTTTACTGTATGTAAACCATGTCTCAAATCATGTCGGGTTTGGAAAGGAGAGAGCAAAAACCGGCAATTGAATTACCAGCTTTTAAGCTATCTAGCGCTGTATGATATATTAATATATATATATATGTGTCTCACTGACATATATTTATATATATATATATATATATATATATATATATATATGACAGTATATATGTTTTTACGATTTTTTGAGCCCATGGATCCATTTTATGTCCGTATGTCGGTTTTGCAAGCCTGCGAGAAAATCACGCAGTACGGATGCCATACGGATTACATACGCAGGATGCCATGCGCAAAATAGGCTGACACACCCTGCCTACGGATGACATACGGACCACTATTTTGGGGACTTTTCTGCGTATTACGGCCGTAAATTACAGACCGTATTTTTATACGCTGAGTGTGAGGCCGGCCTAAGGCAGTTGGAGACATGTAAAATGTTATTTTTATATTCTTAAAAGGTAAAATATTACTCTTGCTGGTTTATTTTTACATGTTCCCATCCCCCCACCCCCACTTCCCAGTTATTGTTAAAAATCCCTTAATTAAAGCACCTGTGAAAGAAAACAAATCAGGGTTATTTAAAACCTGACATACCAAAAAAGCCAAAAAAACACAGCATCAAAAATGTGATAAAAACGAATGCAAAAAACGCACTCAGAAATGCAATTAAAAAAAACGCAAGTTACCTAATTTACTTAGGCTAGGTTCACATTGCGTTAGTGCAATCCGTTTAGCGGATATGCTAACGGATTGCGCTAACGCAATGTCCAAAAAGGGATTGCGTTTGGCAATCCCGCTACCGCAGATGCCCGATCTGCGCTAAAGAAGAACGGACCCTGAACGCTGCAAGCAGCGTTCGAGGTCCGTCAGAAAATAACGGCACATCGCTGACGCATGCCAAAAATGGCATACGTTAGCGATGCGTTAGCGATCCGTTAGCACATTGCAGTCAATGGGTGCGCTAACGGATCCGTTACATAGTGTTAATTGCGACAATTTCGCCATGTAATGGATTCCGTTAGCGGACACCCACTAACGCAATGTGAACCTAGCCTTAGCAGGTGCAGAAATGGTACAGAAAATCAGCAACAAGAAAAAGTCACCAAAAGCTCATTGTTGGAAAGTAGCCTAAATCCTTTACCGTATAAAGCTTACAGCCGTGCTTATGCTTTGGGCACGTCTGATGTGCTGTTTCAAGCAGTGGCATCCAAAAAGTATACCACTAGAGTTGAACGACTTTTACTTTTTTAGGATCGAGTCGGGTTTCGCGAAACCCGACTTTGTCAAAAGTCGGGTCGGGTGAAATTGGCCGATTAGTTCGAAAAAGACGGGGGCCGACCGAAACACGAAACCCAATGCAAGTCAATGGGGAATTAAAGTCGGCAGTGAGTGGAGGACAGGAAAACACCTACAGTGCCCATTTTAATGCCAAAAACATCAATTCTTAATTCTTAAGCTCGTCAATCTTAATAAACTTTATAATAATAGTTAGGCATTGAAAACAGGGGGTCATTTTGCTAAAGTTGTGGGGGGGTAGGGCTGGCTCAAGATTTTCGTGGGCCCAGGAAATGCGGAATACGTCACGGCGGTGGAGCAGGGAGAGGTAAGTATTTCAACTTTGCAAGTGCTGTGATCCTGAGCAAGCAGGGGGGGGCCCACTCATTGGCACTTGGCACTGACACAGGGCCCCTCATAGTACGTCAGTGTGTTTGACAGCGGGTGGCGCCTCCCACTGCCAGAGACACTTTTGCGTACTATGAGGGGCCCTGTGCCACTGACGTCGCCAACGAGCATGCCCCCCCACCTGGTGAAGGAACCTGCACTTTCATCTGCACCATCCTCTTTGTCCCCTTGTAAGGTGGTATAGTATGCGGGAAGGGGAACCTGACTTTCATCAGGGTCAGATTCAGGCTGTGTAGAGTGCAAGGGGAATGTACCAGCAGACTCATCTAGCAGTGGCTGGGAAATGGGTAGGATGAGCAGGAAACACAGATATAGGCCAAAATAATAAAGTAGGCTAAATGCAGTTCAAAATTGGTAACAGGACTAAACAGGCGGCATAGCTTTGTTCAGTGGAGGACAACTGTAATGAGTGGTGCAGACACGTTTAGTAGGCCCAAAATAAAAAAGTAGGCTAAAAGCAGTTCAAAATTGGTAACAGGACTAAACAGGCGGCATTGCTTTGTTCAGTGGAGGACAACTTTAATGATTGGCGCAGACACAGTTAGTAGGCGGCCCAAAATAAAAAAGTAGGCTAAATGCAGTTCAAAATTGGTAACAGGACTAAACAGGCGGCCTAGCTTTGTTCAGTGGAGGACAACTGTAATAAGTGGCGCATACACGGTTAGTAGGCCCAAATACAAAAGTAGGCTAAAAGCCGTTCAAAATTGGTAAGAGGACTAAACAGGCGGCATAGCTTTGTTCAGTGGAGGACAACTGTAATGAGTGGCGCAGACATAGTTTGTAGGGCCACAATAAAAAAAAAATTGGCTAAATGCAGTTCAAAATTGGTAACAGGACTAAACAGGAAGCATAGCTTTTTTCAGTGGAGGACAACTGTAATGAGTGGCGCAGACACAGTTAGTAGGCCCCAAATAAAAAAGTAGGCTAAATGCTGTTCAAAATTGGTAACAGGACTAAACAGGCGGCATTGCTTTGTTCAGTGGAGGACAACTGTAATGAGTGGCGCAGACACAGTTTGTAGGCCCAAATACAAAAGTAGGCTAAAAGCAGTTCAAAATTGGTAACAGGACTAAACAGGCGGCATAGCTAGGTACTGGGGTGGGCTCCTCTGCCGAGTAGCAGACAGTGGTAGTAGGCGCAAAGTATTAACTGATTTCAGCAAATTTGTATTGGCAGTGCCATTAAAGGATTTAACAGCACAGACTACACAGTGGTGGAGCAGGGAGATGTAAGTATTGCAAGTTGGTAGAGCACTGTTCGAGCTGGGGGGGAACACTCTCTCGTGGGCGGCGGTACTGGCACAGGGCCCCTCATATTACGACCGGTGTGTCTGACGTTGGTTGTGCACCACCACCGTCCGAGACACTTAATTGTACTATGAGGGACCCTGTGCCAGTGCCGTCGCCCAAGAGTGGACGCACCCACCTGTCCAGGCAAACAGCACTCGCACAGGTGCTTGCGCCAGGTGGTGACCACGGCCCTGTGGGGGGAGTCAGCCGATTTAGGGAGGTATAAAAATGGCCTATGGTGGACATTCAGCAGCTGCAAATGGAGGAATTGGAGAAGTCAGTAAGAGGAGGCCAAAAGTAAGACATTTTTCAGGCAAGCTACGTGTCAGCTGGGGAAGGTGGGGCAAAACAATTTGAAATCCATGATTGGTTCATTTTAATGAAGGTTAGATCATCAACATTCTGGGTAACCAGACGCGTCCTTTTTTTCGGTCAGTATTGAACCAGCAGCACTGAAGACTCTTTCTGATAGCACACTAGAAGAAGGGCAAGCGAGCTCCTGTAATGAATATTCTGCCAATTCAGGCCAGGTGTCTATTTTAGATGCCTAGTAATCAAAGGGGAATGACCTGTGAGGGAGAACATCGATAAGGGAGGAAAAGTAGTCCGTAGCCATACTGAACAAATGCTGTCTCCTGTCACTTTGAATCGATGCAGCACTACCTGTCGTGTCAGCGGTCATTGCGAAATCACTCCACAACCTGGTCATAAAACCCCTCTGTCCAACGCCACTTCGGATTTGTGCACCTCTAACACCTCTGCCATGTTGCCCCCTGTGGCTCGTGTGAGAACCATCACCGCCGCTGAGTGCTGGGAATGCCTGAACCAAACGGTCTACAAGAGTTATTATTATTATTATTATTATTTATTGTTATAGCGCCATTTATTCCATGGCGCTTTACATGTGAGGAGGGGTATACATAATAAAAAAAGTACAATAATCTTAAACAATAAAAGTCATAACTGGTACAGGAGGAGTGAGGACCCTGCCCGCGAAGGCTCACAATCTACAAGGGATGGGTGAGGATACAGTAGGCGAGGATAGGTGAGTTGCTTGTTTGGTAGCCAATATTTGCTCAAGGTTCTCATGTGGCATGATATTTTGTAATTTTCCTTTATATCGTGGATCCAGGAGGCAGGCCAACAGTAATCGTCATCGGTCATCATTTTGATAATGCGGGGGTCCCTTTTTAGGATACACAAGGCATACTCAGCCATGTGGGCCAATGTTCCAGGTGTCAATTCACTGCTTGTGCTGGGATGATGAGCACTTTCTTGCAAATCAACATCACTTGTGTCCCGCAAAAACCCTGTACCTGACCTTGCAACGCCACCAGTTTCTACTGCCCCCTGTGAAGCATCCTCCTCGCATAAATATTCATCCCCATCATCCTCCTCCTCTTCGTCCGCCACCTCATCCAGGATAGTTCCCTGAGCAGACAATGGCTGAGTGTCATCAAGGCTTCCCTCCTCCTCAGCTGCAGACACCAGCTCCTTAATGTGCGTCAAAGTTTGCATCAGCAGACGCATTAGTGGGATGCTCATGCTTATGATGGCGTCGTCTGCACTTACCAGCCATGTGCATTCCTCAAAACACTGAAGGACTTGACAGATGTCTTGGAGCTTTGACCACTGCACACCAGACAACTCCATGTCTGCCATCCAACTGCCTGCCTGTGTATGTGTATCCTCCCACAAATTACTTACAGCACGCCTCTGTTCGCACAGCCTCTGAACCATGTGCAGTGTGGAGTTCCACCTTGTTGTAACGTCGATTATTAGGTGGTGCTGGGGAAGATTCAACGATCGCTGATGGTTCAGCATACAGCTGGAGTGTACGGGCGACCGGCGGATGTGCGAGCAAACTCTTTGCACCTTCAGGAGCAGGGCTGGTAACTCCAGATAATTTTTGAGGA
This sequence comes from Ranitomeya imitator, assembly GCF_032444005.1. Taxonomy (NCBI): domain Eukaryota; kingdom Metazoa; phylum Chordata; class Amphibia; order Anura; family Dendrobatidae; genus Ranitomeya; species Ranitomeya imitator. Next base: position 329,777,830 of record NC_091284.1, on the reverse strand, counting down.
AGCACTGCACCACCAGGTTCAAGGTGTGAGCCAGGCAAGGTATGTGTTTAAGTTCTGAAAGGGTTATGGCAGCCATAAAATTCCTTCCGTTATCACTGACTACCTTGCCTGCCTCAAGATGTACACTGCCCAGCCATGACTGAGTTTGTTGCTGCAAGTACTCGGCCAGTACTTCCGCGGTGTGTCTGTTGTCGCCCAAACACTTCGTTTGTAACACAGCCTGCTGACGTTTACCACTAGCTGTTCCATAATGGGACAGCTCTTGTGCAACACTGGCAGGAGTGGTCGTGCGACTGCGCTCTGTGGACAAGCTTTCGCTTCTGGAGGAGGAGGAGGAGGGGTGGCGAACGCCTACAGCCAACTGTTTCCTAGACCGTGGGCTAGGCAGAACTGTCCCACTATGGCTGTCCCCTGTGGACCCTGCATCCACCACATTAACCCAGTGCGCCATAATGGACACGTAACGTCCCTGGCCATGCCTACTGGTCCATGCATCTGTTGGGAGGTGCACCTTTCTACTTACTGATTGCCTCAGTGCATGGACAATGCGGTCTTTGACATGCTGGTAGAGGGCTGGGATGGCTTTTCTCGCAAAGAAGTGTCGACTGGGTGGGTCATAGCATGGTACTGCGCAGGCCATCAGGGCTTTGAAAGCTTTGCTTTCAACCAACCGGTAGGGCATCATCTCTAACGAGATTAGTCTAGCAATGTGGCCATTCAAACCCTGTGTATGCGGATGAGAGGATGAGTACTTTCTTTTCCTAACGAGAGTCTCTTGTAGGGTGAACTGGACTGGAGAGGTGCATATGGTGGAACTAGCGGTGGGGGTGGTGGTGGACATGGCGGATTGAGAGAGGGTTGGTGATGGTTTCTCGATGTTGGCCTACATACAGTGTTTCCTACCAATAACGTTGTGATTCCCTGACTGCTTTGGCCTTGCGATGATACCTCCACATTTGCTGCTGGTGGTGTCCTAACCAGTGGGCTTACAGTGAGGGAAGCAATGTAGCGTTGCTGACTACCTTCATTCTGAGCAGGTACACCAACGGTACGGGACGTTTGGTAGTTAGTCCATGCTTGCAAGTGCATGCTGGTTAAATGTCTAAGCATGCAAGTTGTAAAATTTTGAAGATTCTTCCCTCTGCTAAAGGTCTTTGAGCATTTCTTGCAGATAATTTTTGACTGATCATTCGGATCTTGGTTAAAAAATTGCCACACTGCACTCTTCCTACTATGGAATACCTTTTCAGGCATTGCACGCTGTGCTACTTTCACCGGATGGCCACGCTGTCCTAAAACTGTTTTTGTTTTTGACAAAGGTTTTTGGCCTGATATGGGCCTGCCAGATGAAAGCTGTTGCGATGTAGATGGCTGCTGCGGATCATCCTCCTCCGCTTCTGAGCTACCTGTAGTGTCGCCTGACGCATCCTTCACTTTTGGTTTGGGTGAAGGACACAAGCAAACGTCTTGTTCCTGACTGGGAGCATCCACTGACGACTCGCTGCTTTTATATTTGGAACTTTCTGAAGAGGAGGCGAAAGAGCTAGAGGCTGAGTCAGCAAGGAAAGCCAAAACCTTTTCCAGCTGCTCCGGCTGTAAAAGCCGTTTTCCTACTCCGAGATAAGGGAGCCTTCGAGGCCTTGTGTAGCCAGACGATGACACTGGCTCAACACCTTCAGCCTTAGGTGCTATTGTGCTTTTGCCACTACCACCAGATGCACTACCACCACCATCAGTACCAGCTCGCAACCACCGCCTACGGCCTCTTCCACCTGACTTCCTCATTTTTTGGAAAATCTAACCAAAATAACAACCATTATATGGTACTGTAAAACAAGGTAGCAGGTGTATATAAACGTGTTGAGATTTTAAATCTTTCTTTTTTGGGGGGAGACTGAACAAAAAAATCAGGCCCTGTGCAAAAAAACAACACAATGTAAGTGGCTGAAAGTGGCTGGCTGATATACGACAAACTAACAGGACAGAAGTATATCCACTTTGTGAGACTTTGAATCTTCCATTTTTTGGGGGAGACTGAACCACAACTTAGGCCCAGTGTATATAACAATGCAATCTAAGTGGCAGAAAGTGGCTGGCTGATATACGACAAACTAACAGGACAGAAGTATATCCACTTTGTGAGAATTTGAATCTCCCTCTTTTTTGGGGGAAGACTGAACCACAACTTAGGCCCAGTGTATATAACAACCCAATCTAAGTGGCAGAAAGTGACTGGCTGATATACGACAAACCAACAGGACAGAAGTGTATCCACTTTGTGAGAATTTGAATCTCCCCTTTTTTTGGGGGGAGACTGAACCACTACTTAGGCCCAGTGTATATGCAGCGCCCCAGAGTCCTGGTCGTTGCAGTAATGTCGCTCTGCCACTAAGGGGAGTGATGTTATGTCTGATTGCACTAAAGGAGTTCACCTGACCAGGTATCACAGTCACACATTACACTTCACAGTCCGGCCACCAGGGGGAGCAAAAGGCACTATGTATTAGGCCCCTCCTCACTCTCTGGTAAAACTGGGGGTTGGATGGGAAGTTAGCACAGAATGCAGCCTGGGAGAGCTCCAGGGAGGACCTGTCAGGGGTGGGTTCCTGGCAGGTACCTAGCAGAAAGGACAGATCGTTAGGGAGCCGCGCCTGCACTACCTTGCGGCGGCATCCTAAGGAAGGACACGAAGCGAAGGATATTGTGGAGAAGTGAGAAACGAAATCGTAGCACAAGGAGATAAACCAGTAGGAGTCGTGCCCCGAGATCGGCAACATCCTACTGAGGCGCGTAGCCGGTGGCCGGAATGCCGGGGAAGTAACAGAATTCAAGCATTACTTCAAACAGCGGCAGGACAGTTGATTATAGGTTGGCTGTCTACCTTACATCACCTAAGCAGACATAGGGGGCAAACGTGGAGAGGGGCGTCTCTAGGGTCCCAGAATAGCTCCGAGCCTACCCGTCATACGGGTGCGTCCTAGCCAGATATACTTGGGGGACGGAGAAGAGAAAGAACGAATACGAAAGTTGTGAGGACTATCCCGAATGCTCAGCAGGGAAGGACTACAACACACAGGCGCTAGTTGGTAGGCATTGATTTCCACCTGCAAAGGGAACTCTGGATGTGCCTTTGGACCGGCCGGACCCAGCCAGCCCTGTTAGCAGTGCTCTGGATTGCGGATCCCGAAGTCTTCAGTAAAAGGTAAAGAGACTGCAACCCTGTGTGTTGTGAATTCCGCTCTTGGGCTCCCTCCGGTGGTTGTAAGTGGCACTTTTGTGAGTTCTGCTCTTGGGCTCCCTCTTGTGGTTTCTAGTGGTATGGCTGCTCCTTGGAGTTAGCTGTCATCAGCTGCCTCCACTTATCGTTTCTTCTGCTCGGCTATTTAGGCCTGGCTCTTTCTTCAGCCAGTGCCACTTGTGTTATGGACCTGGTGGTTAGGAGCACCTGGAACGACCTGATGGTTAAACTCACACAGGACAAGCTCTGGGAAGTGGGAGCTCTGCTGACCGCAACCCCTAATCCTATCACACAACTAGAAATAGCCGTGGAGCGTACCTAACTCGGCCTAGACGCCTCTTCACAGCCTAAGAGCTAACTAGCCCTAGAGGTAGAAAATAAAGCCTACCTTGCCTCAGAGAAATTCCCCAAAGGAAAAGGCAGCCCCCCCACATATATTGACGGTGAGTTAAGATGAAAGTCACAAACACAGAAATGAAACAGGTTTCAGTAGGGTTGAGCGAAACGGGTCGTTCATTTTCAAAAGTCGCCGACTTTTGGCAAAGTCGGGTTTCATGAAACCCGATCCGACCCCTGTGCGGGGTCGGCCATGCGGTACGCGACTTTCGCGCCAAAGTCGCGTTTCAATGACGCGAAAAGCGCCATTTCTCAGCCAATGAAGGTAAACGCAGAGTGTGGGCAGCGTGATGACATAGGTCCTGGTCCCCACCATCTTAGAGAAGGGCATTGCAGTGATTGGCTTGCTGTCTGCGGCGTCACAGGGGCTATAAAGGGGAGTTCCCGACCGCCATGTTACTGCTGCTGATCTGAGCTTAGGGAGAGGTTGCTGCCGCTTCGTCAGAAGCAGGGATAGCGTTAGGCAGGGTCCATTAACCACCAAACCGCTTGTGCTGTAGCGATTTCCACTGCCCAACACCACCTTCGGTGTGCAGGGACAGTGGAAGCTACATTTTTTTTTTTCCCCCTCAGCGCTGTAGCTCATTGGGCTGCCCTAGAAGGCTCCCTGATAGCTGCATTGCTGTGTGTACGCCGCTGTGCAAACCAACTGCTTTTTTCAAAGCACAAATCCTCTTGTTCCTTCCTTTCTGCACAGCTATCTTTTTGGTTTGTACACACTTTTTATTTAATTTGTGCATCAGTCCACTCCTTATTGCTGCCTGCCATACCTGGCTGAGATTACTGCAGGGAGATAGTAATTGAAGGACACTCCCTGTTTTTTTTTTTTTTTTGTGGGAGATTAAGATTGACATTTCTGCTAGAGTGCCATCCCTGTCTGTGTCATCTCTCACTCAGTGGGCCATAGAAAGCCTATTTATTTTTTTGCTTGATTTGGGTTATAAAATCTACCTGAAAAAATCACTACATCAATCAGTGGGAGAAAAATATTGGCCTCAGGGCTTGTGTGCCACTCTTGACTCCTGTGTGCATCATCACTCGCTCAGTGGGCCATAGAAAGCCTATTTATTTTTTTGCTTGATTTTGGTTCTAAAATCTACCTGAAAAAATCACTACATCAATCAGTGGGAGAAAAATATTGGCCTCAGGGCTTGTGTGCCACTCCTGACTCCTGTGTGCATCATCACTCACTCAGTGGGCCATAGAAAGGCCTTTTTTTTTTTTTTTTTTGCTTTATTTGGGTTCTAAATTCTACCTGAAAAAATCAATAAATCAATCAGTGGGAGATTAATATTGGCCTTTGGGCTTGTGTGCCAGTCCTAAGCGTGCCATCTCTCTCTCTCAGATAGTGGGCCATAGAAAGCCTATTTATTTTATTATTTTTTATTGGGTTTATAAATTTTCCCTGGAAAAAAAAAAAAAAGTGGGAGATTAATATTGGCCTCTGGGCTTGTGTGCCAGTCCTGAGCGTGCCATCTCTCTCACAAATAGTGGGCCATAGAAAGCCTATTTATTTATTTTTTTTTGGTTTTATAAATTCTCCCTTAAAAAAAAAAGGGAGATTAATATTGGCCTTTGGGCTTGTGTGCCAGTCCTAAGCGCCATCTCTCTCTGTCTCTCAGATAGTGGGCCATAGAAAGCCTATTTATTATTTTTTTTATTGGGTTTATAAATTTTCCCTGGAACAAAAAAAAAAAAGTGGGCGATAAATATTGGCCTCTGGGCTTGTGTGCCACTCCTGACTCCTGTGTGCGTCATCTCTCACTCAGTGGGCCATAGAAAGCCTTTTTTTGTTTTATTTGTTTTCTAAATTCTCCCTGAAAATATCATTTTATTTTATTTGGTTTCTAAATTCTTCCTGAAAAAATCATTTTATTCTATTTTTTTTTTCCTAAAGTCTCCCTGAAAAAAAAACAAAAAAAACAAATCAGTGGGAGATTAATATTGCCCTTTCTGCTTGTGTGCCAGTCTTGACTCCTGGGTGTGCCATCTCTCTCTCTCTCTCCAATTGTGGGCCATAGAAAGCCTATTATTTTTTTAGCTTGATTTGGGTTCCAAAATCTACCTGAAAAAATCACTACATCAATCAGTGGGAGATAAATATTGGCCTCTGGGCTTGTGTGCCACTCCTGACTCCTGTGTGCGTCATCTCTCACTCAGTGGGCCATAGAAAGCCTTTTTTTGTTTTATTTGTTTTCTAAATTCTCCCTGAAAAAATCATTTTATTTTATTTGGTTTCTAAATTCTTCCTGAAAAAATCATTTTATTCTATTTTTTTTTTCCTAAAGTCTCCCTGAAAAAAAAACAAAAAAAACAAATCAGTGGAAGATTAATATTGCCCTTTCTGCTTGTGTGCCAGTCTTGACTCCTGGGTGTGCCATCTCTCTCTCTCTCTCCAATTGTGGGCCATAGAAAGCCTATTATTTTTTTTAGCTTGATTTGGGTTCCAAAATCTACCTGAAAAAATCACTACATCAATCAGTGGGAGATAAATATTGGCCTCTGGGCTTGTGTGCCACTCCTGACTCCTGTGTGCGTCATCTCTCACTCAGTGGGCCATAGAAAGCCTTTTTTTGTTTTATTTGTTTTCTAAATTCTCCCTGAAAAAATCATTTTATTTTATTTGGTTTCTAAATTCTTCCTGAAAAAATCATTTTATTCTATTTTTTTTTCCTAAAGTCTCCCTGAAAAAAAAACAAAAAAAACAAATCAGTGGGAGATTAATATTGCCCTTTCTGCTTGTGTGCCAGTCTTGACTCCTGGGTGTGCCATCTCTCTCTCTCTCCAATTGTGGGCCATAGAAAGCCTATTATTTTTTTAGCTTGATTTGGGTTCCAAAATCTACCTGAAAAAATCACTACATCAATCAGTGGGAGATAAATATTGGCCTCTGGGCTTGTGTGCCACTCCTGACTCCTGTGTGCGTCATCTCTCACTCAGTGGGCCATAGAAAGCCTTTTTTTGTTTTATTTGTTTTCTAAATTCTCCCTGAAAAAATCATTTTATTTTATTTGGTTTCTAAATTCTTCCTGAAAAAATCATTTTATTCTATTTTTTTTTCCTAAAGTCTCCCTGAAAAAAAAAAACAAAAACAAATCAGTGGGAGATTAATATTGCCCTTTCTGCTTGTGTGCCAGTCTTGACTCCTGGGTGTGCCATCTCTCTCTCTCTCTCCAATTGTGGGCCATAGAAAGCCTATTATTTTTTTTAGCTTGATTTGGGTTCCAAAATCTACCTGAAAAAATCACTACATCAATCAGTGGGAGATAAATATTGGCCTCTGGGCTTGTGTGCCACTCCTGACTCCTGTGTGCGTCATCTCTCACTCAGTGGGCCATAGAAAGCCTTTTTTTGTTTTATTTGTTTTCTAAATTCTCCCTGAAAAAATCATTTTATTTTATTTGGTTTCTAAATTCTTCCTGAAAAAATCATTTTATTCTATTTTTTTTTTCCTAAAGTCTCCCTGAAAAAAAAAAAAAAACAAATCAGTGGGAGATTAATATTGCCCTTTCTGCTTGTGTGCCAGTCTTGACTCTTGGGTGTGCCATCTCTCTCTCTCTCTCCAATTGTGGGCCATAGAAAGCCTATTATTTTTTTAGCTTGATTTGGGTTCCAAAATCTACCTGAAAAAATCACTACATCAATCAGTGGGAGATAAATATTGGCCTCTGGGCTTGTGTGCCACTCCTGACTCCTGTGTGCGTCATCTCTCACTCAGTGGGCCATAGAAAGCCTTTTTTTGTTTTATTTGTTTTCTAAATTCTCCCTGAAAAAATCATTTTATTTTATTTGGTTTCTAAATTCTTCCTGAAAAAATCATTTTATTCTATTTTTTTTTTCCTAAAGTCTCCCTGAAAAAAAAAAAAACAAATCAGTGGGAGATTAATATTGCCCTTTCTGCTTGTGTGCCAGTCTTGACTCTTGGGTGTGCCATCTCTCTCTCTCTCTCCAATTGTGGGCCATAGAAAGCCTATTATTTTTTTAGCTTGATTTGGGTTCCAAAATCTACCTGAAAAAATCACTACATCAATCAGTGGGAGATAAATATTGGCCTCTGGGCTTGTGTGCCACTCCTGACTCCTGTGTGCGTCATCTCTCACTCAGTGGGCCATAGAAAGCCTTTTTTTGTTTTATTTGTTTTCTAAATTCTCCCTGAAAAAATCATTTTATTTTATTTGGTTTCTAAATTCTTCCTGAAAAAATCATTTTATTCTATTTTTTTTTTCCTAAAGTCTCCCTGAAAAAAAAAAAAAAAAAACAAATCAGTGGGAGATTAATATTGCCCTTTCTGCTTGTGTGCCAGTCTTGACTCCTGGGTGTGCCATCTCTCTCTCTCTCTCCAATTGTGGGCCATAGAAAGCCTATTATTTTTTTTAGCTTGATTTGGGTTCCAAAATCTACCTGAAAAAATCACTACATCAATCAGTGGGAGATAAATATTGGCCTCTGGGCTTGTGTGCCACTCCTGACTCCTGTGTGCGTCATCTCTCACTCAGTGGGCCATAGAAAGCCTTTTTTTGTTTTATTTGTTTTTTAAATTCTCCCTGAAAAAATCATTTTATTTTCTTTGGTTTCTAAATTCTTCCTGAAAAAATCATTTTATTCTATTTTTTTTTTTTCCTAAAGTCTCCCTGAAAAAAAAAAAAAAATCTAATCAGTGGGAGATTAATATTTACATTTGTGCTTCAGTGACAGTCCTGCGTGTGTGGCATCTCTCTCATTTGTTGCCACCAACAACAGAGTGTGTAACATTGTGCCTGATTTTCGTTGTGGTCTCACTCACCTGTAAAGGGGTAGCTAAATCATACTGAAGTTATAGCTCACCGTGTAATTTGTGTGACAGCAACAAATACCGTTAGTTTGTTTACGTTTTTAAAACAATGAGGAAGTATGGTGGAAGAGGTCGTGGCCGGGGGCGTTCATTGTCAGCTGGTAATGAGGGTAGTGGTAGTGGTGGAGCATCAGCTGGTCGTGGGAAAAAAATATTGCACCTAAGTCTGGAGCTGTGGAGCCAGGTTCGCCGTCTGGCTACACAAGGCCTCGAACGCTCCCTTTTCTGGGAGTAGGAAAACCGCTTTTAAAGCCGGAGCAGCAAGAGCAAGTTTTGGCTTATCTTGCTGACTCAGCCTCTAGCTCTTTTGCCTCCTCTCGTGAAACTGGTAAATGTCAAAGCAGCGCGTCGTTAGTGGATGTTCACGGTCAGGGACAAGTCGCTTCCTTGTCCTCTTCAGCAAAAACAACAACAGAGAAGAATGCAGCAGGCGACACAACGGGTTACTCCATGGAGCTCTTTACACATACCGTCCCTGGCTTAGAAAGTGAAGCAGTTAACAGTCCATGCCCATTACAAGTTGAATCTGACATGGAGTGCACTGATGCACAGCCACAGCCAGACTACTATGCTGGTCCTTTGACTCAGACCACAACATTGCCCTCGCAGGGTGCTGATCAAGAATCAGACCCTGATGAGACTATGTTGCCCCATCACGAACGCTATACCAATGACCGACACGGTGACACAGACGAAGTTGCACACGAGCTACAAGAAGAGGTAATAGATGACCCAGTTCTTGACCCCGATTGGCAGCCATTGGGGGAACAGGGTGCAGGCGGCAGCAGTTCTGAAGCGGAGGAGGAGGGGCCGCAGCAGGCATCAACATCGCAACAGGTTCCATCTGCCGGGCCCGTATCTTGCCCAAAACGCGTGGCAAAGCTAAAACCTGTTGGAGGACAGCGTGGCCATCCGGTTAAAGCTCAGTCTGCAATGCCTGAAAAGGTATCCGATGCTAGAAAGAGTGCAGTCTGGCATTTTTTTAAACAACATCCAATTGATCAGCGCAAAGTCATCTGTAAAAAATGTTCAACTACCTTAAGCAGAGGACAGAATCTGAAAAGTCTCAATACAAGTTGCATGCATAGACATTTAACCACCATGCATTTGCAAGCCTGGACTAACTACCAAACGTCCCTTAAGGTTGTAGCACCCTCGGCCAATGAAGCTAGTCAGCAACGCAACATCCCTTCCGGCAGTGTAGGGCCACCATTTTCCGCACCACCTGCAGTATCTGTGCAGGTTTCTTTGCCAGGCCAAAGCCGTCAGGGTCAGGGAATCACCAGTTTCGTAGTAGGAAACACTGCATCTAGGGCACCGGTGGCAACAATACCATCTCCCACCGTCTCTCAGTCTGCCATGTCCACCGGCACCCCCGCTAGTTCCACGATCTCCAGCTCTCCAGTCCAGCTCACCCTACATGAGACTATAGTTAGAAAAAGGAAGTACTTAGCCTCGCATCCGCGTACACAGGGTTTGAACGCACACATAGCTAGACTAATCTCGTTAGAGATGATGCCCTACCGGTTAGTTGAAAGCGAAGCTTTCAAAGCCCTGATGGACTACGCTGTACCACGCTACGAGCTACCCAGTCGACACTTTTTTTCCAAAAAAGCCATCCCAGCCCTCCACCAGCATGTTAAAGAGCGCATCGTCCATGCACTCAGGCAATCTGTGAGCACAAAGGTGCACCTGACAACAGATGCATGGACCAGTAGGCATGGCCAGGGACGTTACGTGTCCATCACGGCACACTGGGTAAATGTGGTGGATGCAGGGTCCACAGGGGACAGCAAGTTTGGGACAGTTCTGCCTAGCCCACGGTCTAGGAAACAATTGGCTGTAGCCGTTCGCACCCCCTCCTCCTCCTCTTCGTCCTCCAGCAGAAGCGAGAGCTCGTCCACAGACCGCAGTCGCACAACCACTCCATCCGCAGCTGCCACTGTTGCACACCAGGTCTCCCATTATGGGGCAGCTACTGGCAAACGTCAGCAGGCTGTATTGGCTATGAAGTGTTTGGGCGACAACAGACACACCGCGGAAGTTCTGTCCGAGTTCTTGCAGAAAGAAACGCAGTCGTGGCTGGGCACTGTAGATCTTGAGGCAGGCAAGGTAGTGAGTGATAACGGAAGGAATTTCATGGCTGCCATCTCCCTTTCCCAACTGAAACACATTCCTTGCCTGGCTCACACCTTAAACCTGGTGGTGCAGTGCTTCCTGAAAAGTTATCCGGGGTTATCCGACCTGCTCCTCAAAGTGCGTGGACTTTGCTCACATATCCGCCGTTCGCCCGTACACTCCAGCCGTATGCAGACCTATCAGCGTTCTTTGAACCTTCCCCAGCATCGCCTAATCATAGACGTTGCAACAAGGTGGAACTCAACACTGCACATGCTTCAGAGACTGTGTGAACAGAGGCGGGCTGTTATGTTTTTGTGGGAGGATACACATACACGGGCAGGCAGTAGGATGGCAGACATGGAGTTGTCAGGTGTGCAGTGGTCGAAGATTCAAGACATGTGTCAAGTCCTTCAGTGTTTTGAGGAATGCACACGGCTGGTTAGTGCAGACAACGCCATAATAAGCATGAGCATCCCCCTAATGCGTCTGCTGATGCAAAGTTTGACGCACATAAAGGATCAGACGTCTGCAGCTGAGGAAGAGGAAAGCCTTGATGACAGTCAGCCATTGTCTGGCCAGGGCAGTGTACAGGACGAGGTAGCGGGCGAAGAGGAGGAGGAGGACGAGGAGGATGATGGGGATGATTATATTTTTAATGAGGAAGCTTTTCCGGGGCCACTGGAAATTGGTGGCGCGGCAAGGCCGGGTTCTGGTTTTTTGAGGGACACAAGTGACGTGGATTTGCCTGAAACTGCCCCTCAACCAAGCACAACCGCAGATTTGAGAACTGGAACTTTGGCCCACATGGCGGATTATGCCTTACGTATCCTCAAAAGGGACACACGCATAACTAAAATGATGAATGATGACGATTACTGGTTGGCCTGCCTCCTTGATCCTCGCTATAAAGGCAAATTGCAAAATATAATGCCACATGAGAACTTGGAACTAATATTAGCAACCAAACAATCAACTCTTGTTGACCGTTTGCTTCTGGCATTCCCTGCACACAGCGCCCGTGATCGTTCTCACACGAGCTGCAGGGGCCAGCAGACCAGAGGAGTTAGAGGGGCAGAAATCAGAAGTGGCGTTGGCCAGAGGGGTTTTCTGACCAGGTTGTGGAGTGATTTTGCTATGACCGCAGACAGGACAGGTACTGCAGCATCAATTCAAAGTGACAGGAGACAACATTTGTCCAGTATGGTTACAAACTATTTTTCATCCCTTATCGATGTTCTCCCTCAACCGTCATTCCCATTTGATTACTGGGCATCAAAATTAGACACCTGGCCAGAATTGGCAGAATATGCATTGCAGGAGCTTGCTTGCCCGGCAGCTAGTGTCCTATCAGAAAGAGTATTCAGTGCTGCAGGTTCAATACTAACAGAAAAAAGGACTCGTCTGGCTACCCAAAATGTAGATCATCTAACCTTCATTAAAATGAACCACAACTGGATTTTGAAATCTTTTGCCCCACCTTGCCCGGCTGACACATAGCTTTCCTATGAAAAGGTCTTGCCTGTGGACTATTCTGAATGCCTTTTCCAATCTCGTAATTTTCTGCACCTGATTGTCCAGCATACGACATGTTTACACCTCACTAAATGGCCAAACTCCCCACACGGGGCCGTGGTATCGACACTTGGCGACAGCACCCGTGAGAGTGCAGTTTGTCTGAAGAGGTGGGTGAGCCCGCTTTTGGTCGACGGCACTGCCACTGGGTCCCTCCTAGTACAATAAAGTGTCTCTGGCGGTGGTGGTGCGCACCCAACGTCAGACACACCGTTGTAATATGAGGGGCCCTGGGCCTGTACCGCCGGCCACAAGACAGTTTCCCCCCACCCCAGCTCAAACAGTGCTCTACCACTTGCAAAATTATCTCACAGCTCCACCAATGTTTAGTCTATGCGCTGACATCCTTCAATGCCTGCCACTGACAATACCATTGTATTGACATTTTTGTTATGTTAGGCCTTCGATGCCTGTCTGTGGTCACTCCTTCCACTAGGCCTCCACTGACCACACCACTGCTGCCCGTGTACCCCTGTAACCAATTTAAAATTGCCTACAGCCATGTGTTATTATTTTAGGCCTTCGATGCCTGTCTGCGGTGACTCCTTCCACTAGGCCTCCACTGACCACACCACTGCTGCCCGTGTACCCCTGGAACCAATTTAAAATTGCCTACAGCCATGTGTTATTATTTTAGGCCTTCGATGCCTGTCTGCGGTCACTCCTTCCACTAGGCCTCCACTGACCACACCACTGCTGCCCGTGTACCCCTGTAACCAATTTAAAATTGCCTACAGCCATGTGTTATTATTTTAGGCCTTCGATGCCTGTCTGCGGTGACTCCTTCCACTAAGCCTCCACTGACCACACCACTGCTGCCCGTGTACCCCTGGAACCAATTTAAAATTGCCTACAGCCATGTGTTATTATTTTAGGCCTTCGATGCCTGTCTGCGGTCACTCCTTCCACTAGGCCTCCACTGACCACACCACTGCTGCCCGTTTACACCTGGAACCAATTTAAAATTGCCTACAGCCATGTGTTATTATTTTAGGCCTTCGATGCCTGTCTGCGGTTACTCCTTCCACTAGGCCTCCACTGACCACACCACTGCTGCCCGTGTACCCCTGTAACCAATTTAAAATTGCCTAAAGCCATGTGTTATTATTTTAGGCCTTCGATGCCTGTCTGCGGTGACTCCTTCCACTAGGCCTCCACTGACCACACCACTGCTGCCCGTGTACCCCTGGAACCAATTTAAAATTGCCTACAGCCATGTGTTATTATTTTAGGCCTTCGATGCCTGTCTGCGGTCACTCCTTCCACTAGGCCTCCACTGACCACACCACTGCTGCCCGTGTACCCCTGTAACCAATTTAAAATTGCCTACAGCCATGTGTTATTATTTTAGGCCTTCGATGCCTGTCTGCGGTGACTCCTTCCACTAGGCCTCCACTGACCACACCACTGCTGCCCGTGTACCCCTGGAACCAATTTAAAATTGCCTACAGCCATGTGTTATTATTTTAGGCCTTCGATGCCTGTCTGCGGTCACTCCTTCCACTAGGCCTCCACTGACCACACCACTGCTGCCCGTGTACCCCTGGAACCAATTTAAAATTGCCTACAGCCATGTGTTATTATTTTAGGCCTTCGATGCCTGTCTGTGGTCACTCCTTCCACTAGGCCTCCACTGACCACACCACTGCTGCCCGTGTACCCCTGGAACCAATTTAAAATTGCCTACAGCCATGTGTTATTATTTTAGGCCTTCGATGCCTGTCTGCGGTCACTCCTTCCACTAGGCCTCCACTGACCACACCACTGCTGCCCGTGTACCCCTGGAACCAATTTAAAATTGCCTACAGCCATGTGTTATTATTTTAGGCCTTCGATGCCTGTCTGCGGTCACTCCTTCCACTAGGCCTCCACTGACCACACCACTGCTGCCCGTGTACCCCTGGAACCAACATCAGAAAATATAAAAATAAGTATTTTGCTTATAAAAAAGAAAATACTGGAGAGATATCAAATGCAGACATTTTAACATTAAAAACAAACACATACAACAAAAATCTGGTACAGTACTAAAAATGGCCACCAGCTACAATAACTTTCTCCTGCAAGTAGTTAACTGAAAGGTTTTTTCAATTTTAAACACAGATATGGCATCCACCGAGTGTTGTCCTGTCGCGTCTTCTTTATATTATTGCCAAGAAGATGCAAAACAATGAAAATAATAAAATCATTATTTACCAAAAAAATAGAGTAAGTCAAAACCACATTGCAAATAAACATTCATTACAAATAAAGAAGCAGGGCGCGTCCGAGGGTGAGTATATACCTAATAAGAATATGATCACCCTCGGACGCGCCCTGCTTCTTTCCGACAGCCTTCCTTCCTAAGAATCAGCCCTTCCGTGGTGTAGAGAGAGGGTTTGTTACACTCCAAGGTGTTCCCCAGGTTGCCTTTCCTGAGCTTCGATCTTCCGGCTCTCGTTTAGTAGTTGTTGGAAACTACGCTGCATTGGGCCTACAAATTGGGTATGGGGTGTAGAGAGATGGTGTGTTCCACTCCAAGGTGTTCCCCAGGTTGCCTTTCCTGAGCTTCGATCTTCCGGCTCTCGTTTAGTAGTTGTTGGAAACTACGCTGCATTAGGCCTACAAATTGGGTATGGGGTGTAGAGAGATGGTGTGTTCCACTGTAGAGAGATGGTGTGTTCCACTCCAAGGTGTTCCCCAGGTTTCCTCTCCATTGCTTCGATCTTCCGGCTCTCGTTTAGTAGTTGTTGGAAACTACGCTGCATTAGGCCTACAAATTGGGTATGGGGTGTAGAGAGATGGTGTGTTCCACTCCAAGGTGTTCCCCAGGTTTCCTCTCCATTGCTTCGATCTTCCGGCTCTCGTTTAGTAGTTGTTGGAAACTACGCTGCATTAGGCCTACAAATTGGGTATGGGGTGTAGAGAGATGGTGTGTTACACTCCAAGGTGTTCCCCAGGTTTCCTCTCCATTGCTTCGATCTTCCGGCTCTCGTTTAGTAGTTGTTGGAAACTACGCTGCATTGGGCCTACAAATTGGGTATGGGGTGTAGAGAGATGGTGTGTTCCACTCCAAGGTGTTCTCCAGGTTGCCTTTCCTGAGCTTCGATCTTCCGGCTCTCGTTTAGTAGTTGTTTGAAACTACGCTGCATTAGGCCTACAAATTGGGTATGGGGTGTAGAGAGATGGTGTGTTACACTCCAAGGTGTTCCCCAGGTTTCCTCTCCATTGCTTCGATCTTCCGGCTCTCGTTTAGTAGTTGTTGGAAACTACGCTGCATTAGGCCTACAAATTGGGTATGGGGTGTAGAGAGATGGTGTGTTCCACTGTAGAGAGATGGTGTGTTCCACTCCAAGGTGTTCCCCAGGTTTCCTCGCCAATGCTTCGATCATCATGCTCTCGTTTAGTAGTTGTTGGAAACTACGCTGCATTAGGCCTACAAATTGGGTATGGGGTGTAGAGAGATGGTGTGTTCCACTCCAAGGTGTTCTCCAGGTTGCCTTTCCTGAACTTCTATCTTCAGGCTCTCATTAAATTGTGGTTAAACGGAACAACTGCATTTGGCGTACTAGTTGGTTTGGGGCCTACTATCGGTGTCTGCCGCTCCTTGCTGTTCTCCTGGTTTCCTGTCCTGAAATTCCGTTTTCAGGCGCTCGTTAAGTAGTTGTTAATGTTAGACTGCATTTGGCCTACTAGTTGGGTTGGGGCCTACTATCGGTGTCTGCCACTCCTTGCTGTTCTCCTCCACTGAACAAAGCTGTGCCGCCTGTTTACTACTGTTGCCAATTTTGAACTGCATTTCGACTACTTACTGATTTGGGCCTACTCTCTGTGTCAGCCTCTCATTCCAGTTGTCCTCCACTGCAATGCCCCCTGATTAGTCCTGTGTTACCAATTTTGAACTGCATTTAGCCCACTTTATTCTTTGGGCCTATGTCTGTGTTTCCTCCTCATCCTGCCCATTGCCCAGCCAGTGATAGATGAGTCTGCTGGTACATTGACCCATAACGCAACATTTCCCGTGCACGCTACACTGCAAGATTGTGACCCTGCTGAAAGTCAGGTCCCCCTTCCCGCATACCATACCACCTTACACGGGGACAAACAGGAAGGTGCAGATGAAAGTGCAGGTTCCTTCATCAGGTGGGGGGAGGAATACTAGTTGGCGACGTCACTGGCACAGGGCCTCTCATGGTACGCAAAAGTGTTGCTGCCGATGGGAGGCGCCCCCGCCGTGCAAACACACCGCTGTACTTTGAGGGGCCCTGTGCCAGTGCCAATGCCAACGAGTGGGCCCCCCCTGCTTGCTCAGGTTCACAGCACTTGCAAAGTTGAAATACTTACCTCTCCCTGCTCCACTGCCGTGACGTGGTCCAGATTTCCTGGGCCCACTAATTACTTGAACCAGCCCTACCCACCACAACTTTAGCCAAATGACCCCCAATTTCAAATGCCTTCCAATTATTATAAGGTAAATTACGCTTGACAAGCTTCATTAAGAAGAATGGATGGTTTTGACATTAAAATGGGCACTCTAGGTGTTTTCCTGGCCCCCACTCACTGCCGACTATGCTGCCCCATTGACTTGCATTGGGTTTCGTGTTTCGGTCGATCCCGACTTTACGTCATAATCGGGCGATTTCACTCGACCCGACTTTTGAGATAGTCGGGTTTCGTGAAACCCGGCTCGACTCTAAAAAGGTCAAGGTCGCTCAACTCTAGGTTTCAGCAAAGGGAGGCCAGACTTACTAAACAGACAGATGATAGGAAAGGTATCTTTGCGGTCAGCACAAAAAACTAGAAAAAACCACGCAGAGTGTGCAAAAAGACCTCCGCACCGACTCACGGTGCGGAGGTGCCACTCTGCATCCCAGAGCTTCCAGCTAGCAAGGCAAAATCATGATAGCAAGCTGGACAAGGAAACAATGAACAAATAATTAACTAGCAGGGACTTAGCTTCTGCTGGAGTAGACAGGTCACCAGAAAGATCCAAGAGCGAACTGAACCAGTACAAGAACATTGCCAGCTGGCATGGAGAAACGATCTAAATGGAGTTAAATAGAGCAGCCAGCCAAAGAATAAACTACGTCACCTGTGGAAGGAACCTCAGAAGCAGCAGCTCCACTCACAGCCACCAGAGGGAGTCCATGGACAGAACTCGCCGAAGTACCATTCATGACCACAGGAGGGAGTTCGATAACAGAATTCACAACACACTTGTAAATGGTTCCTGGTTGGATTCACATCTCTTTGGAGTTCCCTGTTATCCTGACCAGTTCAGCAAAGCTAAGTTTTTGCTTGCTCTTTTCTGTCCATAGATTGTTGACTTATCCATTCTGTCCTTTCTATGTTTGTCCAGCTTATCAGTGTGAATTAATTCTGTCTTGGTGGAGACCAAGTCCTTGTCTCAAGGAGCACCTGCGGAAGGTCCATCAACGCTGGTGCCGCCCCTTGTGCCGCAACCAAAACCCCTGCCGACCCCCGTCTCGGCGCCCGCCGTCGGCAGAGCCAGCTGACCCCCAGGACATCGTGGTGGCGGGTGAGTACACTGCCCCTGCTCCGGTGATGGAAGACCTGTTGGTGGGCTCAGTCACAGCGCCACCACCCCACGGCACTCACCGCCTCCAGCGTCTCGACCCCTGGGACCAAGCCACGGGTATGGAGCAGTTCCTCAAGGCCCCGATTGCGCCCACTACCCTGTCGGGTGAAGTCTACGCCGAGCAGACTGTATGCCGCTGGGTAAACCCCGGGTCAGATTTCATGGGGTTCCCCGGGGCCGAAGGGCAGGAGGGAGAGAAAGTGGAGGTCCTCAGCTGGGAAAGATATCAGGCCCAACTTGCCCAGAAGTGGGAAGAGAAGGAGGCCGAATACCAGGCCCAGCATCAAGTCTACGACCGGAGAGACCTGGCGGTCAAGGCCAAGGCCCGCAAGGACCGCAGCACGCACCCGGCCCCGCGGAAGCAGGGCCAAGTCGTAGCCTTCCGGCTCCGCGGATGTTGGGGCTTTATTAAGGAGCCCGGGCTGTACGTGGAGGTTTTCGTCAACCACCAGGACGTAGAGTCGCATCTCCTGGAGGGACACCCCGACCGGGATCTTTACCCGGGAGACATCGTCACGTATACCAGACACTTTGGGGAGAAGGGCTGGTTTGCCTTGGATGTGCATAAGAGAGATCCGGTAGCACACCAGGCCAAGGCGCCCGCTCAACCATCTCACGTAGCGACAGTGTCCCCTTGTGGCCAGACCTCTGCGGTCACAACAACCACCGTCATCGCCCCGACAGGTACAATTGTCAGGACCACCACCTGCACTGTCACCACTACTACTACCATAGTTGGCAAGGAGTTGACTGCCGTGATGACCGGTGCTCCAGCTGCTCCTAAACAAAGAACTGTGGGTACACAGACCCCTGTGTGGAGTGAGGGAGCCCCTTATGTAGCACCTGGTAGCCGCCAGTGTCCAGCTGGGCTACCTCCCCCTGAGTTACAGCACTAAACCTCGGAGAACCGAAAAATGTATATAGTTAACTGTTTCCTGCTCTTTTGCTGCTAAACCCGTTTAAGGGTTAACTCTTAAAGGGATCCCTTTGTTGACCCGGGATCCCTATTGTTTCAAGTTTTGCTATTTTTTTCTACTAAAGATTACCGAATCATGGACGGTGAATGATTCACAAACTGGTTCTGTAAATAGTTCGCACCTTCTTAAAGGTGCTCCCTACTGGTTTTACAAGGAAAGAAGACTTTGCGAAGAAACTATTCCTGATGACGACGTGAAAGTTTCTCTTGTCTTAACCCCTTCATGACCATGGGATTTTTCATTTTTCCGTGTTCGTTTTTCACTCCCCTCCTTCCCAGAGCCATAACTTTTTTATTTTTCCGTCAATTTGGCCATGTGAGGGCTTATTTTTTGCGGGACAAGTTGTACTTTTGAACGACATCATTGGTTTTAGTATGTCGTGTACTAGAAAACAGGAAAAAAATTCCAAGTGCGGTGAAATTGCAAAAAAAGTGCAGTCCCACACTTGTTTTTTGTTTGGCTTTTTTGCTAGGTTCACTAAATGCTAAAACTGACCTGCCATTATGATTCTCCAGGTCAGTTCGAGTTCATAGACACCAAACATGACTAGGTTATTTTTTATCTAAGTGGTGAAAAAAAATTCCAAACTTTGCTAAAAAAAAAAAAAGTTGCGCTATTTTCCAATACTCGTAGCGTCTCCATTTTTCGTGATCTGGGGTCGGTTGAGGGCTTATTTTTTGTGTGCCGAGATGACGTTTTTAATTATAGCATTTCGGTGCAGATACGTTCTTTTGATCGCCCGTTATTGCATTTTAATGCAATGTCACGGCGACCAAAAAAACGTAATTCTGGTGTTTCGAATTTTTTTACCGCTACGCTGTTTAGCGATCAGGTTAATGCTTTTTTTTAATTGATAGATCGGGCGATTCTGAGTGCGGCGATACCAAATATGTGTAGATTTGATATTTTTTTTATTGATTTATTTTGATTGGGGCGAAAGGGGGTGATTTAAACTTTTATATTTTTTTTATTTTTTTAACATTTTTTTCAACTTTTTTTTTTTTTTTTTTGCCATGCTTCAATAGCCTCCATGGGAGGCTAGAAGCTGGCACAACGCGATCGCCTCTGCTACATAGCAGCGATCTTATGTTCGCTGCTATGTAGCAGAAATGCAGGTGTGCTGTGAGCGCCGACCACAGGGTGGCGCTCACAGCCACCGGCGATCAGTAACCATAGAGGTCTTAAGGACCTCTATGGTTACAATGGAGACGCATCGCCAACCCCTGATCATGTGACGGGGGTCGGCGATGACGTCATTTCCAACCGCCCGGCCGGAAGCGGTAGTTAAATGCCGCTGTCTGCGTTTGACAGCGGCATTTAACTAGTTAATAGGTGCGGGCAGATCGCGATTCTGCCCGCGTCTATTACGGGCACATGTCAGCTGTTCAAAACAGCTGACATGTCCCGACTTTGGTGCGGGCTCACCGCGGAGCCCTGCATCAAAGCAGGGGATCTGACCTTGGATGTACTATCCCGTCCAAGGTCAGATAAGGGTTAAAGTTGATTAGTGACTTGTTGATTGTTGGCATTATCCCAGAGAAGACTGATTTTTCCTCTTAAAGGGAATGTTTACTTGTTGCACTTTGATAATGTTGCCTTAAACATAGTTTACATAGTAGGTAACATGTAGCTAGAAAGCTAGTAAGTGAACCCATAGGGGTTAGTGAGTCCTCCTGAAAACCATAGAGAGATGGTTGCCGTGAACCTAGAAGAAGGGATGCAGTAGGCCCAGACAAGTAGCTAGGCGGTCCTGCATATGTGAAGCTGAATAAGTAAAGAGAATGTTAGCTTTGTACCATAGTGTTTTATAGTAAGCTGTTGTGAATTCTGCTCTTGGGCTCCCTCCGGTGGTTATGAGTGGTAGTGCTGCGGTAGTTGGATCACAGCATTTATCAGGTGTATCTATTTTTTGCAATTTGGGCTGGGCTATATAGCCTTGCTTGATCCTTTAGTCAGTGCCAGTTGTCCATTGTTTATGGAGGATTCACATCCCTTCTGGTCTCTCCTGTTCGCTGTGCTTTTCTTCAAAGATAAGTCCTGGCTTTGTTTTTGCTGTCCATCTGCTGTGGACCTTATAGTTCTGTGCATTTTTCATGTTTTGTCTTGTCCAGCTTTGTTGTAAAGGATTTTTTGCAGCCTAGCGGTGTCTCTGGAGATGCAGATATACCCTCCATGTCTTTAGTCAGATGTGGTGTTTTGTATTTTCTGTGGTGGATATTTTCTAGTGTTTTTATACTGACCGCATAGTACTCTGTTCTATCCTTTCTTTTTAGCTAGTATGGCCTCCTATGCTAAATCCTGATTTCATGTCTGCGTATGTTATTTCCCTCTCCTCTCACAGTCAATATTTGTAGGGGGCTCTCTATCCTTTGGGAATTTTCTCTGAGGCAAGATAGGTTTCCTCTTTCTGTCTTTAGGGGTAGTTAATTCTTAGGCTGTGTCGAGGGGTCTAGGGAGCGTTAGGTAACCCCACGGCTACTTCTAGTTGCGCTGCTAGTTCAGGGTTTGCAGTCAGTACAGGTGCCACCTTCTCCAGAGTACGTCTCATGCTGCTCCAAGGACACCAGATCATAACAGTACAACTGGCCAACAATGAGTTAATTGCATCTCAGAAGAAGGGAGGGAAGATTTTGTGCCATTTTTTTTTCCTTAGCCTGTTTGGTCTGTTCCTCCCTCTTAATCTCTGGGTGGCTGCGGAACCTAGTAATAACATGAGTGTTCAGGAGTTAGTTTCTCGTGTGGATCAGCTTGCTGCTAGGGTACAGGGTATTTCAGAATATATTGTTCAGACTCCTGCCTTAGAACCTAGGATTCTGACTCCTGATTTATTCTTTGGTGACAGATCCAAATTTTTGAGTTTCAAAAATAACTGTAAACTGTCTTTTGCATTGAGACCCCGGTCTTCTGGTGATCCCATTGAGCAGGTTAAAATCGTCATATCCCTGCTGCGTGGTGACCCACAGGATTGGGCATTTTCCCTGGAAACTGGCAATCCTGCTTTGCTTAATGTTGATTCTTTCTTTCAAGCATTGGGGTTATTGTATGATGAGCCTAATTCTGTGGATCAAGCTGAGAAAATCTTGCTGGGCCTGTGTCAAGGTCAAGAAGCGGCAGAATCGTATTGCCAGAAATTTAGAAAATGGTCTGTACTGACTAAATGGAATGAGGATGCCTTGGCGGCAATTTTCAGAAAGGGTCTTTCTGAATCCTTTAAAGATGTTATGGTGGGGTTCCCCACGCCTGCTGGTCTGAGTGATTCTATGTCTCTGGCCATTCAGATTGATCGGCGCTTGCGTGAGCGCAGAGTTGTGCACACTGTGGTGTTGTCCTCTAGCGGAGCCCTGAGCCTATGCAGTGTGACAGGATTTTGTCTAAAGCTGAACGACAAGGATTCAGACGTCAGAATAGGTTGTGTTTTTACTGCGGCGATTCTGCTCATATTATTTCTGATTGCAATAAGCGTACAAAGAGAATCGCTAGTTCTGTTACGATCAGTACTATACAACCTAAATTTCTGTTATCTGTGACCTTGATCTGCTCATTATCATCATTTTCTGTTATGGCATTTGTGGATTCAGGCGCCGCTCTGAACTTAATGGACTTAGAATTTGCCAGACGTTGTGGTTTCCCCTTGCAGCCTTTGCAGAACCCTATTCCTTTAAGGGGCATTGATGCTACACCGTTGGCTAAAAATAAACCTCAGTTTTTGACACAGCTGACCATGCGTATGGCGCCAGCCCATCAGGAAGATTGTCGTTTTCTGGTGTTGCATAATTTGCATGGTGATATTGTGCTCGGTTTTCCATGGTTACAGCTACATAATCCGGTGTTGGATTGGAAATCTATGTCCGTGACTAGTTGGGGTTGTCAGGGGGTTCATGGTCACGTTCCTTTGATGTCAATTTCCTCTTCCCCCTCTTCTGAAATTCCTGAGTTTTTGTCAGATTTCCAGGTTGTATTTGATGAGCCCAAATCCAGTTCCCTTCCACCACATAGGGACTGTGATTGTGCTATTGACTTGATTCCAAGTTGTAATTTCCCTAAGGGCCGATTTTTCAACCTGTCTGTGCCAGAACATGCTGCCATGCGGAGCTATATTAAGGAGTCTTTGGAGAAGGGGCATATTCGGCCATCTTCTTCACCATTGGGAGCAGGTTTTTTTTTTTGTTGCCAAGAAGGATGGCTCCTTGAGACCCTGTATTGATTATCGCCTCTTTAATAAGATCACGGTCAAATTTCAATACCCGTTGCCTTTGCTTACTGATTTGTTTGCTAGGATTAAGGGGGCTAGCTGGTTTACTAAGATTGACCTTCGAGGGGCATATAATCTTATTCGTATTAAGCAGGGTGATGAATGGAAAACTGCGTTTAATACGCCCGAAGGCCATTTTGAATACCTTGTGATGCCATTCGGACTCTCTAATGCTCCATCTGTGTTCCAGTCCTTCATGCATGATATCTTTCGGAGTTATCTTGATAAATTCATGGTTGTATATTTGGATGATATTTTGTTTTTTTCCGATGATTGGGAGTCTCATGTGAAACAGGTCAGGATGGTATTTCAGATCCTCCGTAATAATGCTTTATTTGTGAAGGGGTCAAAGTGCCTCTTTGGAGTGCAGAAGGTTTCTTTTTTGGGCTTCATTTTTTCTCCCTCGTCTATAGAAATGGATCCGGTTAAGGTTCAGGCCATTCATGATTGGATTCAGCCCACATCTGTGAAGAGCCTTCAGAAATTCTTGGGCTTTGCTAATTTTTATCGTCGTTTCATTGCCAACTTCTCCAGTGTGGTTAAACCTCTGACCGATTTGACGAAGAAAGGCGCTGATGTGACGAATTGGTCCTCTGCAGCTGTTTCTGCCTTTCAGGAGCTTAAACGCCGATTTACTTCTGCCCCTGTGTTGCGTCAGCCGGATGTTTCTCTTCCATTTCAGGTTGAGGTTGACGCGTCTGAGATTGGGGCAGGGGTCGTTTTGTCTCAGAGGAATTCTGATGGTTCCTTGATGAAACCGTGTGCCTTCTTTTCTCGGAAGTTTTCGCCTGCGGAACGCAATTATGATGTCGGCAATCGGGAGTTGTTGGCTATGAAGTGGGCATTTGAGGAGTGGCGACATTGGCTTGAGGGGGGCAAGCACCGTATTGTGGTCCTGACCGATCATAAGAATCTGATTTACCTCGAGTCTGCCAAACGGCTGAATCCTAGACAGGCTCGATGGTCCCTGTTTTTCTCCCGTTTTGATTTTGTGGTCTCGTACATTCCTGGTACTAAGAATGTTAAGGCGGATGCCCTCTCTAGGAGTTTTTTTCCTGATTCCCCTGGGGTTCTTGAGCCGGTCGGCATTCTGAAGGAAGGGGTGATTCTTTCTGCCATCTCCCCTGATTTACGACGGGTTGTTCAGGAGTTTCAGGCTAATAAACCTGACCGCTGTCCTGTGGGGAAACTGTTTGTTCCTGATAGATGGACTAGTAAAGTGATTTCTGAGGTTCATTGTTCTGTGTTGGCTGGCCATCCTGGGATTATTGGTACCAGAGATTTGGTTGGTAGGTCCTTTTGGTGGCCTTCTTTGTCGCGGGATGTGCGTTCTTTTGTGCAGTCCTGTGGGATTTGTGCGCGGGCTAAGCCTTGCTGTTCCCGCGCTAGTGGGTTGCTTTTGCCTTTGCCGGTCCCTGAGAGACCTTGGACGCATATTTCTATGGATTTTATTTCAGATCTTCCGGTTTCCCAGAGGATGTCGGTTATCTGGGTGGTTTGTGACCGGTTTTCTAAGATGGTTCATTTGGTACCTTTGCCTAAATTGCCTTCCTCTTCTGATTTGGTTCCGTTGTTTTTTCAGCATGTGGTTCGTTTGCATGGCATTCCAGAGAATATTGTGTCCGATAGAGGTTCCCAGTTTGTTTCTAGGTTTTGGCGGGCCTTTTGTGCTAGGCTGGGCATTGATTTGTCTTTTTCTTCCGCATTTCATCCTCAGACAAATGGCCAGACCGAGCAAACTAATCAGACTTTGGAAACTTATTTGAGATGCTTTGTGTCTGCTGATCAGGATGATTGGGTGGCTTTCTTGCCATTGGCCGAGTTTGCCCTTAATAATCGGGCTAGTTCTGCTACCTTGGTTTCGCCTTTTTTTTGTAATTTTGGTTTTCATCCTCGTTTTTCTTCAGGGCAGGTTGAGCCTTCTGATTGTCCTGGTGTGGATTCTGTGGTTGACAGGCTGCAGCAGATTTGGGCTCATGTAGTGGACAATTTGGTGTTGTCTCAGGAGGAGGCTCAACGTTTTGCTAACCGTCGTCGGTGTGTTGGTTCCCGGCTTCGGGTTGGGGATTTGGTCTGGTTGTCTTTCCGTCATGTTACTATGAAGGTTTCTTCCCCTAAGTTCAAGCCTCGGTTTATTGGTCCTTATAGGATTTCTGAGATTATCAATCCAGTGTCTTTTCGTTTGGCCCTTCCAGCCTCTTTTTCCATCCATAATGTGTTCCATAGATCTTTGTTGCGGAAGTATGTAGTGCCCGTTGTTCCCTCTGTTGATCCTCCGGCCCCGGTGTTGATTGATGGGGAGTTGGAGTATGTGGTTGAGAAGATTTTGGATTCTCGTTTTTCGAGGCGGAGGCTTCAGTATCTGGTCAAATGGAAAGGTTATGGCCAGGAGGATAATTCTTGGGTTGTTGCCTCCGATGTTCATGCTGACGATTTGGTTCGTGCCTTTCATTTGGCTCGTCCTGATTGGCCTGGGGGCTCTGGTGAGGGTTCGTGACCCTTCCTCAAGGGGGGGTACTGTTGTGAATTCTGCTCTTGGACTCCCTCCGGTGGTTATGAGTGGTAGTGCTGCGGTAGTTGGATCACAGCATTTATCAGGTGTATCTATTTTTTGCAATTTGGGCTGGGCTATATAGCCTTGCTTGATCCTTTAGTCAGTGCCAGTTGTCCATTGTTTATGGAGGATTCACATCCCTTCTGGTCTCTCCTGTTCGCTGTGCTTTTCTTCAAAGATAAGTCCTGGCTTTGTTTTTGCTGTCCATCTGCTGTGGACCTTATAGTTCTGTGCATTTTTCATGTTTTGTCTTGTCCAGCTTTGTTGTAAAGGATTTTTTGCAGCCTAGCTGTGTCTCTGGAGATGCAGATATACCCTCCATGTCTTTAGTCAGATGTGGTGTTTTGTATTTTCTGTGGTGGATATTTTCTAGTGTTTTTATACTGACCGCATAGTACTCTGTTCTATCCTTTCTTTTTAGCTAGTATGGCCTCCTATGCTAAATCCTGATTTCATGTCTGCGTATGTTATTTCCCTCTCCTCTCACAGTCAATATTTGTAGGGGGCTCTCTATCCTTTGGGAATTTTCTCTGAGGCAAGATAGGTTTCCTCTTTCTGTCTTTAGGGGTAGTTAATTCTTAGGCTGTGTCGAGGGGTCTAGGGAGCGTTAGGTAACCCCACGGCTACTTCTAGTTGCGCTGCTAGTTCAGGGTTTGCGGTCCACTATAAAAAGTAGCATTTCTTCATAAGGTTTTACTAGTCTTGAAAGATAGGAGACAAAAAAAGCGCAAATAGGGTCTTATCCCCAGGATTGTTCTTAATCAATTGTGAGAGAACTGCTCACCTGGTAGTACACAGTACAAGCGTGTAGTTGTCAGCTGCTGCAGATCCACAGGTCGGCGTTGCGACCTCTCAGAACCGTTATAATAAATGAAATGTGGATTACATCCGCGCTACTGCGACAAATAATAGATCCAGATATACTGTTAGGGTGTTCGGGTGGTTTATTCAACGCGTTTCGAAGCTCAAAGGCTTCTTCTTCAGGAAGTTTCCACACAAAGATATGACACATGCTACTATTGCCCCGCTTATATACATTCTGAATTCAAATAACGGCGCCAAGCAGTCTTCTGGCATGTGACAGGCAATGTCAAAGTTCAAATAAAGCCGTATTACATAGAAACAAGTTGTTTTTAACATATATGTAAATCAGTTCGTGTCCCGGGATCTCGCACACATTTTTTTATTTTTTATTTTTTATACCTTCCACCTTGGAATCTGAAAAAGAGGTGCAATTTAAGTATATTGTTCATCGATTATAATTATAATAGTAATGATTTACATATATGTTAAAAACAACTTGTTTCTATGTAATACGGCTTTATTTGAACTTTGACATTGCCTGTCACATGCCAGAAGACTGCTTGGCGCCGTTATTTGAATTCAGAATGTATATAAGCGGGGCAATATATCTGGATCTATTATTTGTCGCAGCAGCGCGGATGTAATCCACATTTCATTTATTATAACGGTTCATAAGGTTTTAGACTTTTTTCAAATCTCACCCACATTCTAGTCTTTTAGGTTGGCAATTTCCATAGAGTATCTTTATCCAATATCCAGTTAATCCAATTTGGTGTCCAGAGACCAGGTAGTGCTGACAGTTATACAGTAGCTGTAATTGCCTGTAAATAGCACAACCACACAAAACAAACAAAACTCACAATCCAGTAACCCTCTACTTGTTCTATCTATCATTAAATGCTATACCCTTTATCATTGCGTGCAGGGCCGGTGTCAGCATGCGGCGCACCTGGGCAAGTGCCGGGGCCCTAATGAGACTGGGAGGGCCCATTTTGACAAGTGTGACCATCTTTTTACTCTTGATGCTGGCTATGCAGCATCAATAGTAAAAAGATATGTTAAAAATAATAAAAAAAAAAAATCGTGCTAGTCTCACCTTCCGGTGGCCTCCGAAGCCTTCCCGATCCTCGCAATGCTTCCGGCAGCTCCCGCTCCCAGTGACGCTTTGCAAAATGACTCCAGATGACGTAGGATTACGCAAGACCATTACGTCATCACAGGTAATTGTCGCAAAGCATCACTGGGAATGGGAGATGGCGGGAGCATCGCTAAGGTCTGGGCTGGATCCAGGGGCCGCCAGAAGGTGAATATATAACTATTTTTTATTTTAATTCTTTTTTTAACAGGGATATGGTGCCCACACTGCTATATACTTCGTGGCTGTGTTATATACTACGTGGCTGTGCTATATACTAAGTGGCTGTGCTATATACTACATGGGCTGTGTTATATGCAATGTGGCTGTGCTATATACAATGTGGCTGTTCTATATACTACGTGGCTATGCTATATACTACTTGGGCTGTGTTATATGCTAAGTGGCTGTGCTATATACAATGTAGCTGTGCTATATACTATGTGGCTGTGCTATATACTACGTGGGCTGTGTTATGTGTTACGTGGACTGTGTTATATACTATGTGGCTGTGTTATATACTACATGGCTGTGCTATATACTACGTGGGGTCTCTTATATGCTACGTGGCTGTGCTACATACTACGTGGCTGTGCTATATACTATGTGAGCTGTGTTATATGCTACGTGGACTGTGTTATATACTATGTGGCTGTGCTATATACTACGTGGGCTGTGTTATAAACTACGTGGCTGTTATATGCTATGTGGCTTTGCTATATGCTATGTGGGCTGTGTTATATACTATGTGGGC
Organism: Ranitomeya imitator; assembly: GCF_032444005.1. Lineage (NCBI taxonomy): Eukaryota > Metazoa > Chordata > Amphibia > Anura > Dendrobatidae > Ranitomeya > Ranitomeya imitator. Next base: position 329,749,618 of record NC_091284.1, on the reverse strand, counting down.
TGTGTTATATGCTACATGGCTGTGCTATATACTACGTGGCTGTGCTATATGCCATGTGGGCTGTGTTATATACTACGTGGGCTGTGTTATATGCTACGTGAGCTGTTTTATGCTACATGGCTGTGCTATATACTACATGACTGTGTTATATACTATTTGGGCTGGGTTATATACTACGTGGGCTGTGTTATATACTATGTGGCTGTGCTATATACTACGTGGCTGTGTTATATGCTACCCATTTAGCACTTTTACAAATGTTCTTCGTTAATACTTTCTAATGTTTACATTAAAAAGTTTTCCATTAAAAAATTGTCATATTCAATGTATGCAGTTTTTTCTTTGCAGCAAGTTTAGCTAACAATAAAATGCCTACCGATAACTGAGGAAGAGGGAGTAGGTCACAAAAATTGGCATATAAGGGGTTGACTTATATAAAGCCCCTCTGCTATATGGTAATGTAGAATCTACAATAGCTATCACTCATGTAAGAAGTGAAATCTGGCATTGTACTATACCTATATTTCTCTGCTGTATCTATGCATCATGAATTGTGGTATGTGTTAAAGGGGGGGGGTGGGGAGCACTGAGACTCTTTTGCCCGGGGCTCTCAAAAACCTAGAGCCGGCCCTGATTGTGTGTTTCACTTTTTACTAGAAAAGCTTTGTTTTACCAATCCTGCTACAGAAATAATATACTAAAGGCCCCGTCACACACAGCGACGCTTAAGCGATTCCGACAACGATACGACCTGTCCGGGATCGTTGCTGCGTCGCTATGATATCGCTGGTGAGATGTCAAACAGAGCGATCTTCCCAACGACGCAGCAGCGATGCGGCGACCTGTAGCGACCTGTACAACGATGTCGTTTGTCGTTGTGACCCTTTCACATGGCTGCTATGATAACGATACAGACCTCGATGAGGGACGTCTTGTGTGACGTTGTAGTCACACAGGAGTGCCTTTGTGTTGCCTTGTCCGCCCCCATTCAGTTAATTGGTGGTCACTACTGTGTTCTGATTGGTCGGCGGCCTAGCCATATGAGGCGACACGATAGCTCTTCCGTCCTTTGTTCCTGAGCGCGTGGTGGTGGATTGCAGATCGTTGTAGAGTTCTCCGGCCTGCGACTTCTAGCGCGTGGTGGTGGATTGCAGATCATTGTAGAGTTCTCCGGCCTGCGACTTCTATTCGTTGCTATTCTTCGACGGTTCTTCGTAAATCTATACTTTGTGCACGGTAGGTATCATTTGGGGTCTCAAATGCGTTTCCATTCCCTTTCCATTCCCTTGGCACCTATTAATCTGCTATCTTTGCTCTGGAAGGAGGGAGGGAGTGCTTTGTTGGTATCTGTGTATATATACTTTAGCACATGGAGCCATTTTAGGCAGTCTCGTGGGCACAGAGTGACCGCAGACAGGGTTACTAGGCCTTATTTTTTAAATAATAAATTTGGCTCTATGCCGGTTCCATTTGCATGGCAGGGGTACACAGGCAGCATTGGTGTGGTCGGTGGAGGACTATTGGAAGGAGGGACTGCAGACTGGCAGAGATTATTAGCAGGCCAGGCGCATTGTTCTTTATTTTACATTCACAGTAGTGTGGCTCATACATAACTCTTTTCAAAATGTTATTTAAAATTTTCCATATATGCTCACTGTATGCTATTCTTTCTTTTAGATGTCTTTCAATACCGAGGAGTTTGTACGGGAATTGATTGAGATGTATCGATCCCTGCCCTGCCTTTGGCAGATTAAATCCGCTGACTACAGCAACAGAAACAAGAAGAGGGAGGCTTTTGCCAAATTTGTTGCTCTGTTTCAGCAGCATAACCCCAGCGAGAAGGTGGATGAGAGTGTTGTCCGGAAAAAGATCCAGGGTCTACGCACAGTTTATAAAAAGGAGCTCAACAAGGTGGTGAGGTCAAAGAAGTCTGGTGCCGCCACAGACGAGGTTTATGTGCCATCGTTATGGTACTTTGACTTGCTTGGCTGCAGGGCCGCCATCAGGGCATGACAGCCGTGACTGGCGTATGGGGCCCGGTGAGCAGAGGGGGCCCGCATCGGGCCCCGTCTCATCTGCTCACCGGGCCCCCCCTGCAGGCGCTGCGGGCGGCACACTATTGACGTGCAGGCCCGCGCCCGCACGTCAATAGTTAACAGCCGCCAGCCAGTCTGAGGCTGGCAGCTGAATAGGGCCCCGGCCGCAGTGCGCACTCGCCGGCGTCGCCGGCGTCTGACGTCATTGTCAGCCGCCGGGCCCGGCGAGTGCGTCTGTGTGGAGCCAGGGGGGATCTTTGCCCGGCGCTGGAGCATGGCCAGGTAAGAAGTCGTGTTTTTTGTTTTTTTTCTGAGAGCGGCATCCAGGGGGGCCCGGGGGGCAGAATGCTGGACCCACAGGGGCAGAAATGCTGGACACAGTGGGGCACAAATGCTGGACACAGTGGGGCAGAAATGCTGGACACAGTGGGGCAGAATGCTGGACACAGTGGGGAAGAATGCTGGACACACAGGGGCAGAAATGCTGGACACAGTGGGGCAGAATGCTGGACACAGTGGGGCAGAATGCTGGACACAGTGGGGCAGAAATGCTGGACACAGTGGGGCAGAAATGCTGGACACAGTGTGGCAGAAATGCTGGACACAGTGGGGCAGAATGCTGGACACAGTGGGGCAGAATGCTGGACACAGTGGGGCAGAAATGCTGGACAGTGGGGCAGAAATGCTGGACACAGTGGGGCAGAATGCTGGACACAGTGGGGCAGAATGCTGGACACAGTGGGGCAGAATGCTGGACACAGTGGGGCAGAAATGCTGGACACAGTGGGGCAGAAATGCTGGACACAGTGGGGCAGAATGCTGGACACAGTGGGGCAGAAATGCTGGACACACAGGGGCAGAAATGCTGGACACAGTGGGGCAGAATGCTGGACACAGTGGGGCAGAATGCTGGACACAGTGGGGAAGAATGCTGGACACAGTGGGGCAGAAATGCTGGACACAGTGGGGCAGAATGCTGGACACAGTGGGGCAGAATGCTGGACACAGTGGGGCAGAATGCTGGACACGGTGGGGCAGAATGCTGGACACGGTGGGGCAGAAATGCTGGACACGGTGGGCAGAAATGCTGGACACAGTGGGGCAGAAATGCTGGACACAGTGGGGCAGAATGCTGGACACAGTGGGGCAGAATGCTGGACACAGTGGGGCAGAAATGCTGGACACAGTGGGGCAGAATGCTGGACACAGTGGGGCAGAATGCTGGACACACAGTGGGGCAGAATGCTGGACACACAGTGGGGCAGAATGCTGGACACACAGTGGGGCAGAATGCTGGACACACAGTGGGGCAGAATGCTGGACACACAGGGGCAGAAATGCTGGACACACAGTGGGGCAGAATGCTGGACACAGTGGGGCAGAAATGCTGGACACAGTGGGGCAGAATGCTGGACACACAGGGGCAGAAATGCTGGACAGAGTGGGGCAGAATGCTGGACACAGTGGGGCAGAATGCTGGACACACATTGGGGCAGAAATGCTGGACACAGTGGGGCAGAAATGCTGGACACAGTGGGGCAGAAATGCTGGACACAGTGGGGCAGAATGCTGGACACAGTGGGGCAGAATGTTGGAGACAGTGGGGCAGAATGCTGGAGACAGTGGGGCAGAATGCTGGAGACAGTGGGGCAGAATGCTGGAGACAGTGACAGGGGCAGAATGCTGGAGACAGTGACAGGGGCAGAAATGCTGGACACAGTGGGGCAGAATGCTGGACTCACAGGGGAAGAAATGCTGGACACACAGTGGGGCAGAATGCTGGACACACAGGGGCAGAAATGCTGGACACACAGTGGGGCAGAATGCTGGACACAGTGGGGCAGAAATGCTGGACACAGTGGGGCAGAATGCTGGACACACAGGGGCAGAAATGCTGGACACAGTGGGGCAGAATGCTGGACACAGTGGGGCAGAATGCTGGACACACAGTGGGGCAGAAATGCTGGACACAGTGGGGCAGAAATGCTGGACATAGTGGGGCAGAAATGCTGGACACAGTGGGGCAGAAATGCTGGACACAGTGGGGCAGAAATGCTGGACACAGTGGGGCAGAATGCTGGACACAGTGGGGAAGAATGCTGGACACAGTGGGGCAGAATGCTGGACACAGTGGGGCAGAATGTTGGAGACAGTGGGGCAGAATGCTGGACACAGTGGGGCAGAAATGCTGGACACAGTGGGGCAGAAATGCTGGACACAGTGGGGCAGAAATGCTGGACACAGTGGGGCAGAATGTTGGACACAGTGGGGAAGAATGCTGGACACAGTGGGGCAGAAATGCTGGACACAGTGGGGCAGAAATGCTGGACACACACGGGCAGAAATGCTGGACACACACGGGCAGAAATGCTGGACACACACGGGCAGAAATGCTGGACACAGTGGGGCAGAATGCTGGACACAGTGGGACAGAATGCTGGACACAGTGGGGCAGAATGCTGGACACACAGTGGGGCAGGAATGCTGGACACACAGTGGGGCAGGAATGCTGGACACAGTGGGGCAGAATGCTGGACACACAGTGGGGCAGAATGCTGGACACACAGTGGGGCAGAATACTGGACACAGTGGGGCAGAATGCTGGACACAGTGGGGCAGAATGCTGGACACACAGTGGGGCAGAATGCTGGACACACAGTGGGGCAGAATGCTGGACACACAGTGGGGCAGAATGCTGGACACAGTGGGGCAGAATGCTGGACACACAGGGGCAGAAATGCTGGACACACAGTGGGGCAGAATGCTGGACACAGTGGGGCAGAAATGCTGGACACAGTGGGGCAGAATGCTGGACACACAGGGGCAGAAATGCTGGACACAGTGGGGCAGAATGCTGGACACAGTGGGGCAGAATGCTGGACACACATTGGGGCAGAAATGCTGGACACAGTGGGGCAGAAATGCTGGACACAGTGGGGCAGAAATGCTGGACACAGTGGGGCAGAAATGCTGGACACAGTGGGGCAGAATGCTGGACACAGTGGGGCAGAATGTTGGAGACAGTGGGGAAGAATGTTGGAGACAGTGGGGCAGAATGCTGGAGACAGTGGGGCAGAATGCTGGACACAGTGGGGCAGAATGCTGGAGACAGTGGGGCAGAATGCTGGAGACAGTGACAGGGGCAGAATGCTGGAGACAGTGACAGGGGCAGAAATGCTGGACACAGTGGGGCAGAATGCTGGACTCACAGGGGAAGAAATGCTGGACACACAGTGGGGCAGAATGCTGGACACACAGGGGCAGAAATGCTGGACACAGTGGGGCAGAATGCTGGACACACAGTGGGGCAGAAATGCTGGACACAGTGGGGCAGAAATGCTGGACATAGTGGGGCAGAAATGCTGGACACAGTGGGGCAGAAATGCTGGACACAGTGCGGCAGAAATGCTGGACACAGTGGGGCAGAATGCTGGACACAGTGGGGCAGAATGCTGGACACAGTGGGGCAGAATGCTGGACACAGTGGGGCAGAATGTTGGAGACAGTGGGGCAGAATGTTGGAGACAGTGGGGCAGAATGCTGGAGACAGTGGGGCAGAATGCTGGAGACAGTGACAGGGGCAAAATGCTGGAGACAGTGACAGGGGCAGAAATGCTGGACACAGTGGGGCAGAATGCTGGACACAGTGACAGAGGCAGAATGCTGGACACAGTGACAGGAGCAGAATGCTGGACACAGGGGCAGACTGTGAGACCCAGGGGCAGTATGCTGGACATTGGGGCAGAATGCGAGACACGGGGCAGAATGGAGATATGGGGCATGATTGGAGACACGGGGCAGGATGAAAGACATGGGGGCATGACTGGAGACAGATGGGGCAGGATTGGAGACAGATGGGGCAGAATGGAGACACAGGGGGCATGATTGGAGACAAGTGTCAGGATTGCAGACATGGGGGCATGGTTGGAGACATAGGGGGCAGAATGGAGACATGGGGCATGATTGGAGACACTGGGGGCAGAATTGGAGACAGAGCGTGCAGGATCATGGGGCAGGATGGATATGATGGAGACAGATGGGACCGGATGGAGAGATCACATGGGGCGATCATATGGGGCAGGATGGGGAGATCATATGGGGCAGAATGGATACTCATGAGGGCAGGATGGGAGAACATCTGGCTGACGCCAGGAATGAGACACACAGGGCCAGGATGGGGGATATTATTAATACCATAGGGGCTAATTTAGGGATATTATTACTGCAGTGATGTATTTATTTTATTTTTTGAGTATACTGTTTTAAATGGGGGGCGGTCCTGTTACTGTATAGAGTGATACTATGTCGCCTTCTTCATGTGGTGTAATGTAGAAGTTGTGAAAAATTAAGTAATGTGTTCTGCAAGCGGAGCTCGAGATAACTGTGTTATTTCCTGCAGAGAGAAGTCCTGGCTGGATGAAATGATGGCGGTCTGTGCTGGATGAAAGATGAAGGACTTCACCTAGAGACGTCACTGGTGAGTCAGTGTGTTACCTATACACTGACACTATACACTGTATACTGTATACAGAGCTCCTGTGTATAATTTCACTAGTGATCACTATATTATCTGTACACAGACACTGCTTACTAATTACAGATCTCCTGTGTATAATGGCACTTATGGTGATAGTATGGTGCTTTTTTTTTAATTACTGATCAGTATTGTAGTATTCAGTCACTATGTGGTGGTAATATGTGGTCTGGACATGGTGTTGTGGTATTTGTTCCTTGTATGTGATATTATTCGATCCCTGTGGTGGTAATATGTGGTCTGGTCATGGTGTTGTGGTATTTGTTCCTTTTATGTGATATTATTCGATCACTGTGGTGGTAATATGTCATCTGGTCATGGTGTTGTGGTTTTTGTTCCTTCCTTCCTTTTAAAAATGGAAAAATAAATAAAAATATACCTAAATTGTATTGCATATTTTAACAAATATTTAATAGGTTACAGCAGAGTAGGGCCCGGCCAAAAGTGTCTACCTTGTTATGGTGGCGGCTTAAAAAATATTTTGGCCAAAACAAAAGCTGCCGGCTATATGTGTGATCTGGTGATGGGAACTGTCAATGTGTGATAGGTGAGAAGTGGAGATTTTCCAAGAGAGAGCGGTGGGACTGTGGACAGTTCGAGGGGTGGAGCCTGGAGGCGGGGCTGGGGTGGAGCCTGGAGGTGGGGCTGGGGTGGAGCCTGGGCGGAGTCTCGAGGGGGCCCCGAAAATTTTGCCAGTATGGGGCCCCGAAATTTCTAGTGGCAGCCCTGCTTGGCTGCACCCGTGACCAGGAGCTCCCGCGTACAATGGCATCTTCAATGCGGCAGACCCTGGATGAAGACCCTGTGATCCCGACTGACACCCCTGTTGGAGATGTAAGTACCTTCTTTGCTTGCTTCCCTGTAAAAAGCTTTAAAACTTGGTCTCTCATGCCATAGTCGAGTAGAAAATAGTAACTAAGTTTTTCCCTCTTTTATTATGCTGCATTTTATCCAAGTTATCCCTTCCACTTCAGATAAGTACAATCCTTAACTTTTTGGCCCCACTCAGTGCTCATACCGTTGAATGAAAAAAATCCTATCCTGTACTACTAGTTTCTCCCCTTAATTCTAAATTTTCTGTTCCTGCAGCAAGATCGGCATGATGATCTGTCCACCCCGACCAGTGAGGACCTGCTGGGAGATGAACCAAGCCGGGCGGAGGCTACTGAGGGGTCTAGTGAAGACCCTGCACCCTCAACCCCCAACACACCTTATGTACCACGGCGGATAAACAATGGTCGTAAAAGAAAATAAACCGTGTCGCCATCAACCGAGTTGGTCACTTTGGCGAAGCAAATGTTAAGCCAGCAGAGTCACAGTACCGTGGACAGCTTTGCCAACTTTGCCGCTGATCGGCTAGGGAAGCTGCAAGACCAACAAAGGATACACGCCGAGAGGGTGATTTTTTAAACTTTGAGCAAAGCGGCAGCTGGACAGCTAGATGAAAGTTCAAGTGTGCAAAGTTTTATGGACCGTTCATGGCAGCCAATGAATGAAACGCCTCAGGAAATGCGTGGCACACCAGCACACCGTCAATTTAGATCACACCTGAACATGCCGCTTGCCCCTCCACCACAATATCCCAGGTTTTCTCATTCTTTTCTTGGGCAGTTATCATCTCCGCCCAGCCAAGGATTTTTGAATGGTGAAAACCATTATGAAGAATTATAGTTCCATTAAATATTTCAGGTTATAAGTATAATTGTAGTATAGTTAAGTTATTTTATATTAAAGAGTTTTAATTTAAATGTTACTTTATGTTAAAAATTGTTATAAATAAAATTGCTTTGCTAATTCTAAACTTGCAGCCTGCTTTTCTGAATTCAGCATATACTTATTTGCAGGTCTAGTAGGCGGGGTAATGGGCTGGGTGCATGTATACAGATGCATACATATAATGAGTGTGCGTGATGAAACATGTTTGTTGTTTTTAACAAAGCGTACACATCAGGGGAGATAAACTGTTATTTTGTTTTATAAACAATATTAACATACCAACAACCTAATAACAAAATACAAAATAAACAAAATACAAAACCATCAACAAAAAAAAAATTAATGGCTGCCGCTCTGCTGTTGTGCAGCCGCAAAACGATCCAGCATCACTCCGTGCTGTTTGACTTGCTCAGCCAGTGTCCCCTGTGTCACCATCATCCTCCTGTGTGATGCCTGGAGGTCCTCTAATGTTGGGATTTCTATGGAGGGAATGGTAAAACTTAGTTTGTACATGCATCTAACTATCATGTACGTGTTTGCTATTTAACACTTACGGTTTCAGGGTAAATCGGGTGAGAAAGAACTAAGGGACCACCCGGATCCTCTGGCATCACCGCCTAGGGAAAGATACAACACTTCATAGTACACGACAGTCCTATCCTTTTACGAGTTGTATGGACCTTTTTTTTAGTGCAATAATTACCGGGGGGCATGACTTCACCCATGTCACGGAGTGATGCTGGCGAGCCTGTTGGTGACGAGCCTGTAGGTGACTCCTGCTGGGGCTCCGGGTCTGCTGGTGCTGGAGAAAAATAAAAATATTACATTATTACATACCTGAGGTGCTGCACTGTAATTACTGTTGTAACAAATGTGCTGCAATATACTAGGCCGGATTTTTGGTCATATGATCAAAGGCCTCATTTGTATGCAGGACTGTGCACGAGGCGTGCGGAGCCGAGCCTGGTGTGTGTACGAGGCGTGCGGATCAGAGCCGGGTGTGTGTACGAGGCGTGCGGAGCTGAGCCTTGTGTGTGTACGAGGCGTGCGGAGCAGAGCCGGGTGTGTGCACGAGGCGTGCGGAGCCGAGCCTGGTGTGTGTACGAGGCGTGCGGAGCAGAGTCGGGTGTGTGCACGAGGCGTGCGGAGCCGAGCCTGGTGTGTGTACGAGGCGTGCGGAGCAGAGCCGGGTGTGTGCACGAGGCGTGCGGAGCCGAGCCTGGTGTGTGTACGAGGCATGCGGAGCAGAGCCAGGTGTGTGTACGAGGCGTGCGGAGCAGAGCCGGGTGTGTGCACGAGGCGTGCGGAGCCAAGCCTGGTGTGTGTACGAGGCGTGCGGAGCAGAGCCGGGTGTGTGCACGAGGCATGCGGAGCCGAGCCTGGTGTGTGTACGAGGCGTGCGGAGCAGAGCCGGGTGTGTGTACGAGGCATGCGGAGCAGAGCCGGGTGTTTGTACGAGGCGTGCGGAGCAGAGCCGGGTGTGTGCACGAGGCATGCGGAGCCGAGCCTGGTGTGTGTACGAGGCGTGCGGAGCAGAGCCGGGTGTGTGCACGAGGCGTGCGGAGCCGAGCCTGGTGTGTGTACGAGGCGTGCGGAGCAGAGCCGGGTGTGTGCACGAGGCGTGCGGAGCCGAGCCGGGTGTGTACGAGGCGTGCGGAGCAGACCCTGGTGTGTGTACGAGGCGTGCGGAGCCGAGCCTGGTGTGTGTACGAGGGCAGCAGAAACACTAAAAACGGTCGTGGCCATATACTATGCTAACCTATGTTAACAACACTCTGTGACCGGATGCTGGCTAGGCGCTCACTGGACCTGTACTGCAGATCCGCCAGCTTCTTACGGATTTGGGTACTGGAGCGCTGTACTCCAAACCTCTGGGCTAGGCCCCGACTGATCCTCCGCAGCACAGCCTGCTTATGGAGGACGGGATGCTCTCGGTGATTATGACACCCATAATCACGGGCATCTAATTCAGTAATTAGGTAACGCACTTCTGCATCACCCCAAGGCGTTGCACGACGCCTGGCCGCCATTTTGCCGCCACTAGTGAAAAGCAAGGCCGCAGCACTGTCCTTTAACCCGCCCACAACGCATCAGCGCCGTAAACCACGCCCACGACGCATCAACGTCACCGCGGTTATTAGACGACGCTACTGCATTCAGCGGCCTGTATTGTAATCTCCAGGTCGCACCGAAGACGCTACTGCTTTCTGAATGTGACGCATTCTCAATACAGCGTCTCCGGTTGCACTGGAAGACTGGAGTGTTGGTGGTTTCATGTATGGATATGTATTAATGTTTAGATAGGTATTTATATTTGTATGTCTGTGAGTATGTATGTGTATATGTAGGTATCTCTGTAGATTTCAATGTTGATGTATATGGATGTATCAGTATACATAGGAATACACGTATGTATATATGGGCCCTTACTGCAGAAAGAATGAGAAACAAAGCTTTTTCAAAGTAAAACAAACAGTTTATTAGACAAATCAGTGCAATAACTAAAACAGTGTATACATGTCAGTAGTAGCCCACTATAAGTTCTGATGCTGCCAAGTAACAGCACCAGGACCGTTAAAATATTGGCAGTAGTTGTCTCGGCAGGTCTTCGCATCGTGGGTGTTTCTGCCAGGTAACAATGGTTGAAGGCCTGCAATTGCGGGATCATTTGCGCGCCATTCACCGAGCTGCACTTCCCCATTTACTAGGCCCACAGAGTCCATGAAGCCAGGTGGATTGTACGCCAAAGCATCTCGACGGCGAAGGAAGTTGTGAAGCACACAACAAGCCAAAACAACAGAGTCTATCGATTCAAGCTTCATGTTAATAGGTGTGTGGAAAACTCTGAAGCGATTGGCCATGATACCGAATGCATTTTCTACAACCCGACGTGCCCTTGACAAACGGTAATTGAAAATTCTTCTTTCCTCTGTTAGACTTTTTTGGGGGAACGGTTTGATAAGATTGGGATGAAGCGGGAAGGCCTCATCACCGACAAAAACAAAATTAAGGTTGCCTCTAGTCTCAGAGTTGGGAGGCAAGTGAAGTTCACAGTTGTTCAAACGCTCTCCAAAGAGTGTGTGCTCTAAAACGCCACCATCGGAAACCCTTCCATTCATGCCAACATCTACATTTATAAATTCATAATTCGCGTTAACAAGGGCCATCAGGATGATGCTGAAATAGCCCTTATAATTAAAGAAGTAGGATCCGCTGTTCGGTGGTTGAGTGATCCGGACATGTTTCCCGTCCAAAGCCCCACCACAGTTTAGGAACTGCCAAAGCTGCTCAAAATCGGAGGCAATCTTTTTCCATTCCTCCTCCGTGTTGGGAAACTGCATGTAGCTACGTAGACTGTGGAAAATCGCATCACATGTCTCTGGAATTAGAACGCTGAGCAGGGTCCTTGAAATGGCTGAAGAAAAATGCAAGTCTTGCAGCGAGCGCCCGGTGGCCAGGAATCGCAGCGTGACTGCCAATCTTTCATCGGCCGGGATGGCAGCACGCATCACTGTATCCTTCCGTTGAATCAGTGGAGTAATTCTTTCCAGTAAATGTTGGAAGGTTTCCTCAGACATCCGCAGATAGTTGCGGAAATCATTAGGATTCTTCTCCTGAAGCTCTCTTACAAGTTGCATGTGGGACAAATCAGACCTCTTCTGCAGCCATTCTCTGGTCCACATGCGACGCTTTCGTTTAGAACGCCTCTCTTGCATCCGGGCCTCATCTTGCCGCCGAGCTTCCTCAACCAGCAATGCAGCAAACACAACAGCACACTGCGCATTGTTCATGATGCTGCACACTGAAACACATAAAAGAAAAAGAAGATAAAGTTAATAAATAAAAAAAAAAAAACCGTTACCATGCATGACAGAAAACGTGCTGTATGGGTGTGCAAGTACAAGACCCCCTAAAATATCAGCCCGTGTAAAAGTATATGTACACAGATAGCAGACAAGCCCTCACTCCATCCCTCCACAGCAATGATAGCAGGAAATTATTTTTAGTTGCCCTATATAAAAATTTAGGGGAAAATGAAAACGCACTTGCGACCCCAAACAATACCTACCATACACAATGTATAGTTGTCAGAAGAATCCTTGCAGAACAGATTATCGAAATGGAAGAGGAGTCGCAGGCCGGAGAACTCTACAACGTTCTGCAATCCACCACGCGCTCAGGAACAAAGGACGGAAAGGCTATTATGTGTCGCCTCATAGCATGGCCGTAAACCAATCAGAACGCAGTAGCGACCACCAATCGGAACAGAATGGGCGCGGAAAAGGCAACGCAAATGCACGCCTATATGTCGGTGCCTGAGTCGTCAATGAGGTCGTTGGTTAGGTGTCAAACAAAGCGATGTGTGTTCCCCAGCGGGACCTCAACGATCAAAAAATGGCCCAGGCCATTCCGACATGACCAGCGATCTCACAGCAGGGGCCTGATCGCTGCTACGTGTCACACATAGCGAGATCGCTAGCAGGATCGCTATTGCTTCACAAAACTTGTGACTCAGCAGCGATCTCGCTAGCGATCTCGCTATGTGTGACGGGGCCTTATGTCTGCTTCCTTAGTTCTATTTGTATACCCTGCTGACTCATTAAATTCCTTTGACATCACTTCATTTCATAGAAGACAGATAGCAATGGGGTCAGAGTTTACACTGTGCAAAGCTAATTAAAAATAACTGCAGACAAAGACACCTGTACCTTCATTTGTAGAGAACACAGATATGAGACAACTCTAATATAAGCTTCTGAGTGTCATTCTCGCTAGCAAAATAAGGTCATATAGAGAAACAGGTTAAACATTTAAGAGTGAAATAACATTAAGATATTATTTTCCTAACAGTATGTTCACATGTAAAACATTTGCTGTGAATCAAGAATTTCAGCAGCAAAAACACCATTTCTGGGTACGTTCGCACAACATTCTTCGGACCGACAATACAATATACATATGCCCAACAATGCCCAGTTTCTGTTTGCTATACCAGAATACCTCTGGCTTAATAAGCAAGCAGATATAGGCCACCATCTGTACCCCCAGTTAGAGTAGACCTAAAACCTGGATCCCTTTGTTACGGAAGCCACAGTACCCATTGAGTATGGCTCAAGCAGATGCAATATCCAAGACAGTGAAGGAGCTTTTAGAAAAATGGGTTATTGTTGAAGTTGCATCACCATGCAATATCTTGCTATTGCCATTTAAAAAAAAGGTAGAGAAAGGTCAGCCTGCCCAGTACCGCATGATCCATTACTGGGGGGCTGTTAGTGAAGCCACTGTCTTCAATAGACCTATTGTACATAACCTGCATACCCTATTGGCACAGATCACTCGCATGACCACTCATTTCATGGTCATTGATCTAGCCCATGCTTTCTTCTCAGCACCACTCCACCCCGATTCTTGGTATTTGTTTCCTTTACACACCAGAGCAAACAGTACGCCTGGGTGGTACTCCCCCAAGGTTCCCAAAATTCACTCAGCCAGTACATGGCCACCATGTCTTCAGTTCTAGAAGACTGGCACAGACCATTGGACCAGGCAGTACTTCTCCAGTATGTTGATGACCTACTCCTTTGCTGCCTCAGTGAAGAGGACTACTGTTGTGAATTCTGTTGTTGAACTCCCTCCTGTGGTCGTGAATGGTACTTCGGCGAGTTCTGTCTATGGGCTCCCTCTGGTGGCTGTGAGTGAAGCTGCTGCTTCTGAGGTTCCTTACACAGGTGACGTGGTTTATCCTTTGGTTGACTGCTCTATTTAACTCCTCTCAGATCGTTACTCCATGCCAGCTGTCAATGTTTTTGCATTGGTTCTGTTCGCTCCTGGATCTCTCTGGTGACCTGCCTTCTCCTGCAGAAGCTAAGTTCCTGATAGTCATTATTTGTTCATTGTTTTCTTGTCCAGCTGGTTTTCATGATTTTGTCTTGCTAGCTGGAAGCTCTGGGATGCAGAGTGGCCCCTCCGCACCGTCGGTGCGGAGGTCTTTTTTGCACACTCTGCGTGGTCTTTTGTAGGTTTTTGTGCTGATCGCAAAGTTACCTTTCCTATCCTCTGTCTATTTAGTAAGTCTGGCCTCCCTTTGCTGAAACCTGTTTAATTTCTGCATTTGTGACTTTCATCTTTACTCACAGTCAATATATGTGGGGGGCTTCCTTTACCTTTGGGGAATTTCTCTGAGGCAAGGTAGGCTTTATTTTCTATCTCTAGGGCTAGATAGTTCTTAGGCTGTGACGAGGCGCCTAGGTCTGGTCAGGAGCGCTCCACGGCTATTTCTAGTGTGTGTGATAGGATTTGGGCTTGCGGTCAGCAGAGCTCCCACATCCCAGAGCTCGTCCTGTATGAGGTTTAACTATCAGGACATTCCGGGTGCTCCTAACCACCAGGTCATAACAGACTGCTTTGAAAACATTCTGTCCCACCTACAGTTCCTTGCAGACAGTGGCTGCAAAGCTACTAAACGGAAACTCCAATTTTACTGTATAACTGTCACGTTTTTGGGCCACTGCATTTCTGCAGGAGTTAAGCACCTCACTATAAACATAAAGAGGGCTATTGAAATACTCTCCCCTCCTTTCAATCCTGTAGTCTTGAGATCTTTTCTTGGCCTTGTTTGGTATTGCCTCCAATGGGTTAGAAATGCCTAGTTGCTTATGCAGTCGCCATATGATTGCATATCCATCCATACCCTCAAACTGATCATCACTTCTGCTCCAGCCTTAGGCCTCCCAGAATACACAAAACCTTTCAGGCTGTACTGTCATGAACAATCAGGCCATGCTTCTGTTTGTACTTACCCAAACCCATGGCAATCAACAGCAACCAATGGCCTACTCCAACTGCCTACACCCCGCAGCAAGAGGTGCTCCCTGTTGCTTGACAGCCATAAACGTTGTGCAGCTTCTCTTGGATAAGTCTGCTCAAATTTTTCTGACTTTTTTTGCACACTGTTTATGTCTCTCAGGATGTTACTGCCATTCTTTTTCAATTACAGCCAATACATATCAGTACTGTTTGCCATCTTAGGCTTCAATGTGCCCTCCTCATGCCTGATAACATCATCACACACCGTTACACTACTCTGTATCCAGCCACCTTGTTCCCTCTGGGGAGAGGGTGGTATTGGTGACCTGGGTGACCTGCTGGTTGAGCAAGAAAAGGAACATGACTGTATACAAATAATGTCCCAGGAAACGGGGTTTTCACTCATGTCACAAATGTCCCACTAAATAGCCCAGACCATGAGCTCTTTGTGGATGGATTGCAGATTGGCGGCCTTATACTGAATATGCCATTATTTCCCTCCATGAAACCATAAAAGCAGAACCGCTGCCACCACATATGTCCAGGAAGCTGAACTGAACTCCGTGCCCCAGGAGAAGCCTGCAGACATGCTAAAGACCAAACTGCTATGATTTATACAGACAGCGGCTATGCATTTGGTATTGCTCATGTAAAATGGTGTTTTTTTTTTTTCTATCATAAACAGTGTTGATACAGTAACTGTGTTCAGCCACCGGAGGTCACCCTTGAGTAATAGACAGGATAATTACAATGTTGTTGCAGTAATTTTGTTCAGCCACTGGAGGTCACCCATGAGTTAAAGACAAGAAGATTCTGGAAACAGGACAGTTACCTCAGAGAGAGTTTCTAGGCGTTTGAGAAGAAGCAGAGCGGTGATGGAGAGCAGGGAATCCAGATCTTGAGGCATTCCTGTTTTGGGACTGTGTGATTTCAAGAAAGCTATTCTTGTGAGTAAACAGAGAAGTGTGACCGGTCACCGACTGTGTAATTAGCTAGGGATAGCTAGATAGGAATCACAGCCTAATTAAGGACAGTCTTGTGTTAAGAATTGCATGATAACTAATAGACACTGTGTGGATTCCTGCGCTTCACGATTCTGGCTGTGGGATATTCCTGGAATTATTTGTGAACTTTATCTGGATCTGCATCAGAAGATTTGGTGGCTCAAATACCTATTTAATCCGTTGCTGGACATCTGTATAACAAATTCAGTTACTTACCGTTGAAGCATATATTGTGAAAGAGTACACTCTGAGCACTCAACAATAAGACAGTGTACTGCGTATACATTGAGTACATACTGTGATATACAGTATATATATATATTGGGAAAAACCGGGTACCCGTGATTTATTGTAAATTAGGCGGGAGGCGGGTGTAAGATTGTATTCCTGAGAGGACCACGTGTCACAGGCACAGTATAACCCCATGTAGGCCCGTTACACATAAGGGAGGGAGTGGTATAGTTGTGGGGTAGTCGGATTCCTGTCTGTGAAGCTGGCACTTGGGGTCTCTCAGGCTGCATAACTTGTATTCTGTGAGTTGTGGCCCATATTGTGTTGGGAGAGAAAATTCTGTAATTTTTTTGCATAAGTTATAAAGAAAGTTGGTTTAATATCATAGTTTGCCCTGAGTCATTCATAGCAGCGCCGTATTCTGTTCTCGAGCAGCGACCGGCATAACAGTCGTTACACTCGCATGGAGAACTTCGTCATTTTTTAATCTTTATCTTTCTTTTTTTTTCCCCATGTCACTTTTTGGTCCGTGTTGCTATGGATACTCACTCTTGGCACATTATCAGGTTTGAATAATCTTATATTACTTGTGTGACCATCATGATATCTTTATTTAAATAATACCTTGCCCATACTTGTTGTGCTCTCATTCTCTTGTTTATGTTTTTGTCTTATATGTCCAGATATTTTTCCCTCTCAGGTTTCTTCTGATGGCCTTGGCTATAGTTTCCTAATGGTTGAACGCTTACCCTTATCTTATATGGAACACAGATTTGCGTTTCACGTAGCTGCGATATTGATGTCCGGTTGGCATGCGTTTATTTCTGGTTCATATAGAATGCATATTAACCCATTGCGCAAGCAAGCATGCTTAACCCCTTTCTGACATTAGACGTACTATCCCGTCGAGGTGGGGTGGGCCCCTATGACCACCGACGGGATAGTACGTCATACGCGTTCGGCCGCGAACGGGGGGAGCGCGGCCGATCGCGGCCGGGTGTCAGCTGCCTATCGCAGCTGACATCCGGCACTATGTGCCAGGAGTGGTCACGGACCGCTCCTGGCACATTAACCCCCGGCACACCGCGATAAAACATGATCGCGATGTGCCGGCGGTACAGGGAAGCATCGCGCAGGGAGGGGGCTCCCTGCGGGCTTCCCTGAGCCCCCCGCAGCAACGCGATCACATCGCGTTGCTGCGAGGGTCTCACTACTGTTGTGAATTCTGTGGCTGAATTCACTCCTGTGGTCACAAGTGGTACTGCAGCTTCTGAGCTTCCTCCCTCAGGTGTTCTGGTGAGCTCGTTAACTGCTTCATTACTTAACTCCGCCTGATGCTGCTATCCTTGCTCCTTGTCATTGTTTCAGTGTTGGATCTGAGCTTCTCCTGATTGTTCCTGTGACCTGCTGCTCTGTATAGCTAAGTGCTTTTTTTGCTTTTTTGTTGTTTTTTTTTCTGTCCAGCTTGTCTTTTGTTTTGCTGGAAGCTCTGAGACGCAAAGGGTGTACCGCCGTGCCGTTAGTTCGGCACGGTGGGTTTTTTTTTTGCCCCCTTTGCGTGGTTTTGCTTTAGGGTTTTTTGTAGACTGCAAAGTTCGCTTTACTGTCCTCGCTCTGTCCTAGAATATCGGGCCCCACTTTGCTGTATCTATTTCATCCCTACGTTTTGTCTTTTCATCTTACTCACAGTCATTATATGTGGGGGGCTGCCTTTTCCTTTGGGGAATTTCTCTGGGGCAAGTCAGGCCTATTTTTCTATCTTCAGGCTAGCTAGTTTCTTAGGCTGTGCCGAGTTGCCTAGGTAGTTGTTAGGCGCAATCCACAGCCGCTTTTAGTTGTGTTTAGGATAGGATCAGGTGTGCAGTCTACAGAGTTTCCACGTCTCAGAGCTCGTTCTTGTATTTTTTGGTATTTGTCAGATCACTGTGTGCGCTCTGATCGCTAAGCACACTGTGTTTCTGGATTGCCTTCATAACACCTGTCATTAGCAAACATAACAGTACAAGGAGCCTAACTAATGATTCTCAATAGAGGGAAAGAAAAAGTTCTGACATCATTTTTTTTTTTTTTTCTGCTCTGTGTTCACTTTTTTTTTTTCCCCTAGACATTTGGGTGATTCTGGACACAGGTGTGGACATGGATATTCAGGGTCTGTGCTCTTCAATGGATAATCTCGTTATAAATGTACAAAAAATTCAAGATACTATTGATCAGAAATCTATGTTAGAACCAAGAATTCCTATTCCTGATTTGTTTTTTGGAGATAGAACTAAGTTTCTAAGTTTAAAAAATAATTGTAAGCTATTTCTGGCCTTGAAACCTCATTCTTCTGGTAATCCTATTCAACAGGTTTTGATTATTATTTCTTTTTTGCGCGGCGACCCTCAAGACTGGGCATTTTCTCTTGCGCCAGGAGACCCTGCATTGAGTAGTGTCGATGCGTTTTTCCTGGCGCTCGGATTGCTGTACGATGAGCCTAATTCAGTGGATCAGGCTGAGAAAAATTTGCTGGCTTTGTGCCAGGGTCAGGATGATATAGAAGTATATTGTCAGAAATTTAGGAAATGGTCAGTACTCACTCAGTGGAATGAATCTGCGCTGGCAGCTTTGTTCAGAAAGGGTCTCTCTGAGGCTCTTAAGGATGTCATGGTGGGATTTCCTATGCCTGCTGGTTTGAATGAGTCTTTGTCTTTGGCCATTCAGATCGGTCGACGCTTGCGCGAGAGTAAATCTGTGCACCATTTGGCGGTACTGCCTGAGGTTAAACCTGAGCCTATGCAGTGCGATAGGACTATGACTAGAGTTGAACGGCAGGAATACAGACGTCTGAATGGTCTGTGTTTCTACTGTGGTGATTCCACTCATGCTATTTCTGATTGTCCTAAGCGCACTAAGCGGTCCGCTAGGTCTGCCGTCATTGGTACTGTACAGTCCAAATTCCTTCTGTCCATTACCTTGATATGCTCTTTGTCGTCGTTTTCTGTCATGGCGTTTGTGGATTCGGGCGCTGCCCTGAATCTGATGGATTTGGATTATGCTAAACGTTGTGGGTTTTTCTTGGAGCCTTTGCGGTGTCCTATTCCATTGAGAGGAATTGATGCTACACCTTTGGCCAAGAATAAACCTCAATACTGGGCCCAGCTGACCATGTGCATGGCTCCTGCACATCAGGAAGTTATTCGCTTTCTGGTGTTGCATAATCTGCATGATGTGGTCGTGTTGGGGTTGCCATGGCTACAAACCCATAATCCAGTATTGGATTGGAATTCCATGTCGGTATCCAGCTGGGGTTGTCAGGGGGTACATGGTGATGTTCCATTTTTGTCGATTTCGTCATCCACCCCTTCTGAGGTCCCAGAGTTCTTGTCTGATTATCAGGATGTATTTGAAGAGCCCAAGTCCGATGCTCTACCTCCGCATAGGGATTGTGATTGTGCTATCAATTTGATTCCTGGTAGTAAATTCCCTAAAGGTCGATTATTTAATTTATCCGTGCCCGAACACGCCGCTATGCGCAGTTATGTGAAGGAATCCCTGGAGAAGGGACATATTCGCCCATCGTCATCACCACTGGGAGCAGGGTTCTTCTTTGTAGCCAAGAAGGATGGTTCGCTGAGACCGTGTATTGATTACCGCCTTCTTAATAAGATCACTGTTAAATTTCAGTATCCCTTGCCATTGTTATCTGACTTGTTTGCTCGGATTAAGGGGGCTAGTTGGTTCACTAAGATAGATCTTCGTGGTGCGTATAATCTGGTGAGAATCAGGCAAGGAGATGAATGGAAAACTGCATTCAATACGCCCGAGGGTCATTTTGAGTATCTAGTGATGCCGTTCGGACTTGCCAATGCTCCATCTGTGTTTCAGTCTTTTATGCATGACATCTTCCGTGAGTATCTGGATAAATTCCTGATTGTTTACTTGGATGACATTTTGATCTTCTCAGATGATTGGGAGTCTCATGTGAAGCAGGTCAGAATGGTTTTTCAGGTCCTGCGTGCTAACTCTTTGTTTGTGAAGGGATCAAAGTGTCTCTTCGGTGTGCAGAAAGTTTCATTTTTGGGGTTCATCTTTACCCCTTCTACTATCGAGATGGATCCAGTTAAGGTCCAAGCCATCCAGGATTGGATTCAGCCGACATCTCTGAAAAGTCTGCAAAAGTTCCTGGGCTTTGCTAATTTTTATCGTCGCTTCATCTGTAATTTTTCTAGCATTGCCAAACCATTGACCGATTTGACCAAGAAGGGTGCTGATTTGGTTAATTGGTCTTCTGCTGCTGTGGAAGCTTTTCAGGAGTTGAAGCGTCGTTTTTGTTCTGCCCCTGTGTTGTGTCAGCCAGATGTTTCTCTTCCGTTCCAGGTCGAGGTTGATGCTTCTGAGATTGGAGCAGGGGCGGTTTTGTCACAGAGAGGTTCTGATTGCTCAGTGATGAAACCATGTGCTTTCTTTTCCAGGAAGTTTTCGCCCGCTGAGCGTAATTATGATGTGGGCAATCGAGAGTTGCTGGCCATGAAGTGGGCATTCGAGGAGTGGCGTCATTGGCTTGAAGGAGTTAAGCATCGCGTGGTGGTATTGACTGATCATAAGAACTTGACTTATCTCGAGTCTGCCAAGCGCTTGAATCCTAGACAGGCCCGTTGGTCGTTATTTTTTGCCCGCTTCGACTTTGTGATTTCGTACCTTCCGGGCTCTAAAAATGTGAAGGCGGATGCTCTGTCTAGGAGTTTTGTGCCCGACTCTCCGGGTTTATCTGAGCCAGCGGGTATCCTCAAGGAAGGAGTCATTGTGTCTGCCATCTCCCCTGATTTGCGACGGGTGCTGCAAAAATTTCAGGCGAATAAACCTGATCGTTGTCCAGCAGAGAATCTGTTCGTCCCTGATAGGTGGACTAATAAACTTATCTCTGAACTTCATTGTTCGTTGTTGGCTGGTCATCCTGGAATCTTTGGTACCAGAGAGTTAGTGGCTAGATCCTTCTGGTGGCCATCTCTGTCACGGGATGTACGTACTTTTGTGCAGTCCTGTGGGATTTGTGCTAGGGCTAAGCCCTGCTGTTCTCGTGCCAGTGGGTTGCTTTTGCCCTTGCCGGTCCCAAAGAGGCCTTGGACACATATTTCGATGGATTTCATTTCTGACCTTCCCGTTTCTCAAAAGATGTCAGTCATTTGGGTGGTCTGTGATCGCTTTTCTAAAATGGTCCATCTGGTGCCCTTGGCTAAATTGCCTTCCTCCTCTGATTTGGTACCTTTGTTCTTTCAGCATGTGGTTCGGTTGCATGGCATTCCTGAGAATATTGTTTCTGACAGAGGTTCCCAGTTTGTTTCAAGGTTTTGGCGAGCCTTTTGTGGTAGGATGGGCATTGACCTATCCTTTTCCTCGGCTTTCCATCCTCAGACTAATGGCCAGACCGAACAAACCAATCAGACCTTGGAAACATATCTGAGATGTTTTGTTTCTGCAGACCAGGATGATTGGGTGTCCTTTTTGCCGTTGGCTGAGTTCGCCCTTAATAATCGGGCCAGCTCGGCTACCTTGGTTTCTCCATTTTTTTGCAATTCTGGGTTCCATCCTCGTTTCTCTTCAGGACAGGTTGAGTCTTCGGACTGTCCTGGTGTGGATTCTGTGGTGGATAGGTTGCAGCAGATCTGGACTCAGGTAGTGGACAATTTGATCTTGTCCCAGGAGAAAGCTCAACTTTTCGCTAATCGCAGACGCCGTGTGGGTCCCCGACTTCGTGTTGGGGATCTGGTTTGGTTATCTTCTTGTCATATTCCTATGAAGGTTTCCTCTCCTAAATTTAAACCTCGTTTTATTGGTCCGTATAGGATTTCTGAGGTTCTCAATCCTGTGTCTTTTCGTTTGACCCTCCCAGACTCCTTTTCCATACATAATGTATTCCATAGGTCGTTGTTGCGGAGATACGTGGCACCTATGGTTCCATCTGTTGAGCCTCCTGCCCCGGTTTTGGTGGAGGGGGAATTGGAGTATATTGTGGAGAAGATTTTGGATTCTCGTGTTTCTAGACGGAAACTCCAGTATCTGGTTAAATGGAAGGGTTATGCTCAGGAAGATAATTCCTGGGTTTTTGCCTCTGATGTTCATGCTTCCGATCTTGTTCGTGCCTTTCATGCGGCTCATCCTGGTCGGCCTGGGGGCTCTGGTGAGGGTTCGGTGACCCCTCCTCAAGGGGGGGGTACTGTTGTGAATTCTGTGGCTGAATTCACTCCTGTGGTCACAAGTGGTACTGCAGCTTCTGAGCTTCCTCCCTCAGGTGTTCTGGTGAGCTCGTTAACTGCTTCATTACTTAACTCCGCCTGATGCTGCTATCCTTGCTCCTTGTCATTGTTTCAGTGTTGGATCTGAGCTTCTCCTGATTGTTCCTGTGACCTGCTGCTCTGTATAGCTAAGTGCTTTTTTTGCTTTTTTGTTGTTTTTTTTTTCTGTCCAGCTTGTCTTTTGTTTTGCTGGAAGCTCTGAGACGCAAAGGGTGTACCGCCGTGCCGTTAGTTCGGCACGGTGGGTTTTTTTTTTGCCCCCTTTGCGTGGTTTTGCTTTAGGGTTTTTTGTAGACTGCAAAGTTCGCTTTACTGTCCTCGCTCTGTCCTAGAATATCGGGCCCCACTTTGCTGTATCTATTTCATCCCTACGTTTTGTCTTTTCATCTTACTCACAGTCATTATATGTGGGGGGCTGCCTTTTCCTTTGGGGAATTTCTCTGGGGCAAGTCAGGCCTATTTTTCTATCTTCAGGCTAGCTAGTTTCTTAGGCTGTGCCGAGTTGCCTAGGTAGTTGTTAGGCGCAACCCACAGCCGCTTTTAGTTGTGTTTAGGATAGGATCAGGTGTGCAGTCTACAGAGTTTCCACGTCTCAGAGCTCGTTCTTGTATTTTTGGGTATTTGTCAGATCACTGTGTGCGCTCTGATCGCTAAGCACACTGTGTTTCTGGATTGCCTTCATAACACCTGTCATTAGCAAACATAACACACTACCTCCCTCCCTGCTCCAGGCCCGGATCCAAGATGGCCGCGGCATCCGGGTCCTGCAGGGAGGGAGGTGGCTTCACAGAGCCTGCTCAGAGCAGGCACTGTGAAGCCTGCAGTGCTGCAAGTCAGATCGGTGATCTGACAGAGTGCTGTGCAAACTGTCAGATCATCGATCTGTGATGTCCCCCCCTGGGGCAAAGTAAAAAAGTAAAAAAAAAAATTTCCAAAATGTGTTAAAAAAAGATTAAAAAAAATATTATTCCCATAAATACATTTCTTTATCTAAATAAAAAAAACAAACAATAACAGTACACATATTTACTATCGCCGCGTCCGTAACGGCCCGACTTATAAAACTGGCCCACTAATTAACCCCTTCAGTAAACACCGTAAGAAAAAAAAAAAAAAAACGAGGCAAAAAACAACGCTTTATTATCATACTGCCAAACAAAAAGTGGAATAACACGCGATCAAAAAGACAGATATAAATAACCATGGTACTGCTGAAAGCATCATCTTGTCCCTCAAAAAACGAGCTGCCATACAGCATCATCAGCAAAAAAATAAAAAAGTTATAGTCCTAAGAATAAAGCGATGCAAAAATAATTATTTTTTCTATAAAATAGTTTTTATCGTATAAAAGCACAAAAACATAAAAAAATGATATAAATGAGGTATCGCTGTAATCGTACTGACCCGAAGAATAAATCTGCTTCATCCATTTTACCAAACGCGGAACGGTATAAACGCCTCCCCCAAAAGAAATTCATGAATAGCTGGTTTTTGGTCATTCTGCCTCCCAAAAATCGAAATAAAAAGCGATCAAAAAATGTCACGTGCCCGAAAATGTTACCAATAAAAACATCAACTCGTCCCGCAAAAACAAGACCTCACATGACTCTGGACCAAAATATGGAAAAATTATAGCTCTCAAAATGTGGTAACGCAAAAACAATTTTTTGCAATAAAAAGCGTCTTTCAGTGTGTGACGGCTGCCAATCATAAAAATCCGCTAAAAACCCGCTATAAAAGTAAATCAAACCCCCCTTCATCACCCCCTTAGTTAGGGAAAAATTAAAAAGTATTTATTTCCATTTTCCCATTAGGGCTAGGGTTAGGGCTAGGGTTAGGGCTAGGGTTAGGGCTAGGGCTTGGGTTAGGGCTAGGGTTAGGGCTAGGGTTAGGGCTAGGGTTAGGGTTAGGGCTAGGGTTAGGGCTAGGGTTAGGGTTAGGGCTAGGGTTAGGGTTAGGGCTAGGGTTAGGGTTAGGGCTAGGGTTAAGGCTACAGTTAGGGTTGGGGCTAAAGTTAGGGTTAGGGTTGGGGCTAAAGTTACGGTTAGGGTTTAGATTACGTGTACAGTTGGGAATAGGGTTGGGATTAGGGTTAGGGGTGTGTCAGGGTTAGAGGTGTGGTTAGGGTTACTGTTGGGATTAGGGTTAGGGGTGTGTTTGGATTAGGGTTTCAGTTATAATTTGGGGGTTTCCACTGTTTAGGCACATCAGGGGCTCTCCAAACGCGACATGGCGTCCGATCTCAATTTCAGCCAATTCTGCGTTGAAAAAGTAAAACAGTGCTTCTTCCCTTCCGAGCTCCCCCGTGTGCACAAACAGGGGTTTACCCCAACATATGCAGTATCAGCGTACTCAGGACAAATAGGACAACAACTTTTGGGGTCCAATTTCTCCTGTTACCCTTGGGAAAATACAAAACTGGGGGCTAAAAAATTTTTGTGGGGAAAAAAAAAGATTTTTTATTTTCACGGCTCTGCGTTATAAACTGTAGTGAAACACTTGGGGGTTCAAAGTTCTCACAACACATCTAGATAAGTTCCCTGGAGGGTCTAGTTTCCAATATTCCATCTAAGTCTGCATTCCAAATGGCACTCCTTCCCTTCCGAGCCCTCCCATGCGCCCAAACGGTGGTTCCCCCCCCCACATATGGGGTATCAGCATACTCAGGACAAATTGGACAACAACTTTTGGGGTCTAATTTCTCCTCTTACCCTCGGGAAAATACAAAACTGGGGGCTAAAAAATAATTTTGGGGGGAAAGTTTTTTTTTATTTTCACGGCTCTGCATTATAAACTTCTGTGAAGCCCTTGGTGGGTCAAAGCGCTCACCACACATCTAGATAAGTTCCTTAGGGGGTCTACTTTCCAAAATGGTGTCACTTGTGGGGGGTTTCTACTGTTTAGGTACATTAGGTGCTCTGCAAACGCAATGTGACACCTGCAGACCATTCCATCTAAGTCTGCATTTCAAATGGCGCTCCTTCCCTTCCGAGCCCTCCCATGTGCCCAAACAGTGGTTCCCCCCACATATGGTGTATCATCGCAGTCAGGACATATTGGGCAACAAATTTTGTGGTCCAATTTCTCCTGTTACCCTCGGAAAAATACAAAACTGGGGAATAAAAAAATAATTTTTGTGGGAAAAAATTTTTGTTTTATTTTTACGGCTCTGCGTTATAAGCTTCTGTGAAGCCCTTGGTGGGTCAAAGCGCTCACCACACATCTAGATAAGTTTCTTAGGGGGTCTACTTTCCAAAATGGTGTCACTTGTGGGGGGTTTCAATGTTTAGGCACATCAGTGGCTCTCCAAATGCAACATGGCGTCCCATCTCAATTCCTGTCAGTTTTGCATTGAATAGTCAAACGGCGCTCCTTCCCTTCCGAGCTCTCCCATGCGCACAAACAGTGGTTTACCCCCACATATGGGGTATCAGCGTACTCAGGACAAATTGTACAACAACTTTTGGGGTCCAATTTCTTCTCTTACTCTTGGGAAAATAAAAAATTGGGGGTGAAAAGATAATTTTTGTGAAAAAATATGATTTTTTATTTTTACGGTTCTGCATTATAAACTTCTGTGAAACACTTGGTGGGTCAAAGTGCTCACCACACCTCTAGATAAGTTCCTTAGGGGGTCTACTTTCCAAAATGGTGTCACTTGTGGGGGCTTTCAATGTTTAGGCACATCAGGGCCTCTCCAAACGCAACATGGCGTCCCATCTCAATTCCTGTCAATTTTGCATTGAAAAGTCAAACAGCACTCCTTCCCTTCCGAGCTCTCCCATGCGCCGAAACAGTGGTTTACCCCCACATATGGGGTATCAGCGTACTCAGGACAAATTGTACAACAACTTTTGGGGTCCAATTTCTTCTCTTACCATTGGGAAAATAAAAAATTGGGGGCAAAAAGATAATTTTTGTGAAAAAATATGATTTTTTATTTTTACGGTTCTGCATTATAAACTTCTGTGAAGCACTTGGTGGGTCAAAGTGCTCACCACACCTCTAGATAAGTTCCTTAGGGGGTCTACTTTCCAAAATGGTGTCACTTGTGGGGGGTTTCAATTTTAGGCACATCAGGGGCTCTCCAAACGCAACATGGTGTCCCATCTCGATTCCAGTCAATTTTGCATTGAAAAATCAAATGGCGCTCCTTCGCTTCTGAGCTCTGTCATGTGCCCAAACAGTGGTTTACCCCCACATATGGGGTATCGGTGTACTCAGGACAAATTGTACAACAACTTTTGGCGTCCATTTTCTCCTGTTACCCTTGGTAAAATAAAACAAATTGGAGCTGAAGTAAATTTTTTGTGAAAAAAAGTTAAATGTTAATTTTTATTTAAACATTCCAAAAATTCCTGTGAAGCACCAGAAGGGTTAATAAACTTCTTGAATATGGTTTTGAGCACCTTGAGGGGTGCAGTTTTTAGAATGGTGTCACACTTGGGTATTTTCTATCATATAGACCCCTCAAAATGACTTCAAATGAGATGTGGTCCCTAAAAAAAAATGGTGTTGTAAAAATGAGAAATTGCTGGTCAACTTTTAACCCTTATAACTCCCTAACAAAAAAAAATTGGTTCCAAAATTGTGCTGATGTAAAGTAGACATGTGTGAAATGTTACTTATTAAGTATTTTGTGTGACATATATCTGTGATTTAATTGCATAAAAATTCAAAGTTGGAAAATTGCGAAATTTTCATAATTTTCGCCAAATTTCCGTTTTTTTCACAAATAAACGCAGGTACTATCAAAGAATTTTTACCACTATCATGAAGTACAATATGTCACGAGAAAACATTGTCAGAATCACTGGGATCCGTTGAAGCGTTCCAGAGTTATAACCTCATAAAGGGACAGTGGTCAGAATTGTAAAAATTGGCCCGGTCATTAACGTGCAAACCACCCTTGGGGGTAAAGGGGTTAAAGTATATTACAGATTATCATCTAGCAATACCTCATATATGAAGCTCCATATTTTGGTATTAGGAGCTCTATATATATAACATCACAATTAATCTCTATGAGGTAATTATTAGGGTTTACGCATGTTTTATACCGTATATATATTGCACATAATTATTCAGTTCAACATTCCATCATTTGGAGTGTTTTTCTCAGCATATTATTGCTATACTGGGGTCTACAGAGCAAGAGATTTTGTTAATATTGCATACCTCCATAACCAACTGTACTATGCATCTTATTTTCTATTTGTATCTTTAATTAATCTATTGGTTATGTCACAGTGTAATAGGCATTCAATATTTAAGGGGTGTTGTGATCGGTCTTACATTTAGTCCTTTTAAGTGTTTTTTTGTGTGCTTGTTGCTTGAGGTTTAACAATAACATTTGTCTTATTTCCTTATTATTGACCGGTGTGCATATCATTATTAGTCGAGTCTTCTCTCTTTATGGTGTTCACTTTGTTGCTTACAGACTAGGTTTTTGCACCTGGTATCGTTATTGTTATGGGAGTGCACCCCATCTATATTTATTCTTAATCCATTGCGCAGGCACGGCATTGATTTCAACCCGGTGATAAGCACAGGCTCCACTGCCACATCTGTGGAACGCATAGCGTCTTTTTGCATAGGCGCGGTGTTGACTTCCACCCAGTGGTATGAACGGATTACACCACTAATACTGCTTGCTCATCATTTTTTGGATTATATACTTTTATTTGGATGTTTTTTGGTGCTTCATTGATTCCATAAGTGTATGAGCATTGTATATTGGTTGGCATACACATTTAGTGGAGTTTAGTGATGAGCGAGTATTTATGACTGCTCGGAGATTTCGTTTTCATTATGGCAGCTGAATGATTTACAGCTACTAGCAGCTTGATTACATGTGGGGGTTGCCTGGTTGCTACGGAATCCCCACATGTAATCAAGCAGGCTAGTAGCTGTAAATCATTCAGTTGCCGTGATGAAAACTAAATCTCCGAGCAGTCATAAATACTCGGAGGTCGCCCTTAGGGTTTATTGGACCCTTTTGGCCTTGTTCTTCAGGTGCTCCTATAGAGAGTAGTTTCATGTCTCTTTGTTTCAAATGTTTTAATGTATTTTTTGGGCACCTTATGTCTCCAATAAAGCCTTTTTTTACTTAGTATTATATGGTGTGAGCACTGTTACTTGTGCTACCTTTCTCTCTTTTTCGTTGTTTGTCTTTAAGCGCATTTGGTTGCACTACCATCTTATTATTCCTTATTTGATCGGTGCCGCCTATTTTCTTCTTTTAATAATAATAATAATAATAATAATCTTTATTTACATAGCACCAACATATTCTGCAGCGCTTTACAGTCTAACAGTGACAACGTTAACAATACAATAATTAAAGCGAAATAAGACGACCCTGCTCGTGAGAGCTTACAATCTACAATGAGGTGGGGGAGATACAAAGTACAGGTGTGAATTTACAATGATGTATTTACAATGATGGTCCAGCCATCTTCAGAGGGTGGGGGATAGATGGAGATAGTGAATGGGCTACACACACACACAAACAAAACATGACTTTGATTACTGAATGTGATAGGCCGCTCTGAACAAATGTGTTTTGAGCGAGCGCCTAAAACTATGCAAATTGTGGATGGTCCTAATATCTTGGGGTAGAGCATTCCAGAGGATTGGCAAAGCTGGAGAAGTCTTGGAGTCGGGAGTGGGAGGTACGGATTAGTGCAGAGGTTAGTCGAAAGTCATTAGCAGAGCGCAGCGGTCGGCTAGGCCAATACACCAAAATGAGGGAGGAGACGTATGGGGGTGCCGCACTGTGGAGAGCTTTGTGGGTGAGAACAAGTACTTTGAATTGTATCCTGTAATGAATGGGCAGCCAGTGTAACGACTGGCGAAGAGCGGATGCATCTGAGTAATGACTATCCAGATGGACGACCCTGGCTGCTGTATTAAGGATAAACTGGAGAGGGGAAAGTCGAGTAAGGGGGAGGCCAATTAGTAGAGCATTACAGTAGTCCAGGCAGGAGTGGATCAGGGGACAGTGAGGGTTTTTGTTGTTTCCATGGTGAGAAAAGGGCGGATTCTAGAGATGTTCTTTAGGTGTAAGCGGCACGAGCGGGCAAGAGATTGTATATGGGAGGTGAAGGAGAGATCAGAGTCAAATATAGCACCCAGACAGCGTGCCTGCTGCTGGGGTGTTATTATGGTGCCACCCACGGAGAGGGAAATGTGAGATTTAGGGAGGTTAGTAGATTGCGGGAGCAGAAGAAGTTCAGTTTTGGAGAGGTTGAGTTTCAGATAGAGAGCGGACATGATGTTGGAGACTGCAGACAGACAGTTAGTGGCGTTCTGTAGTACAGCGGGGGTAAGGTCAGGGGAGGATGTGTATAGTTGTGTGTCATCGGCATAAAGATGGTACTGAAAGCCAAATCTGCTGATGGTCTGTCCAATTGTGTTGTGAATTCTGTGGCAGAGCTCCCTCCTGTGGTCACAAGTGATACTTCGGCTGATTCTCTCTGGGAGCTTCCGTTTGTGGAGGAAACTGGTACTGCTGCTTCTGAGTTTCCTCCCTCAGGTGATCTGGTGAGGTCGTTAGGTGCTTCTCTACTTAACCCCACCTAATGCTTTGATTCATGCTTCCTGTCAATGTTCCAGTGTTGGACTTGTGTTTCTCTGGATCATTCCTGTGGCCTGCTGCTCTGCATAGCTAAGTGCTTCTTTGCTATTTGTTGCTATTTTTTCTGTCCAGCTTGTCTATTTGTTTTGCTGGAAGCTCTGGGACGCAAAGGGTGTACCTCCGTGCCGTTAGTTCGGTATGGAGGGTCTTTTTGCCCCTTTGCGTGGTTTTCTTTAGGGTTTTGTGTAGACCGCAAAGTTGTCTTTCCTATCCTCGTTCTGTCTAGAATATCGGGCCTCACTTTGCTGAATCTATTTCATCCCTACGTTTGTCTTTTCATCTTACTCACAGTCATTATATGTGGGGGGCTGCCTTTTCCTTTGGGGTATTTCTCTGAGGCAAGGTAGGCTTATTTTTTCTATCTTCAGGCTAGTTAGTTTCTCAGGCTGTGCCGAGTTGCATAGGTAGCGTTAGGCGCAATCCACGGCTGCCTCTAGTTGTGTTTGGAGAGGATCAGGGATTGCGGTCTGCAGAGTTCCCACGTCTCAGAGCTCGTTCTATTATTTTGGGTTATTGTCAGATCACTGTATGTTCTCTGACCTCCATGTCCATTGTGATACTGAATTGTCTTTCATAACACAATTGGGGCCATGTAGAGAGAGAAGAGAAGGGGGCCAAGGACTGAGCCCTGAGGTACCCCGACAGTGAGAGGAAGAGAAGATGAAGTGGAGCCGGAGAACAGAACACTGAAGGAGCGGCCAGAAAGATAGGAGGAGCTGGATCTTTCCTCACAGCGGCAGGCAAGCCTATCAAGAATTATAGAGCCACCCAATGCCTGATGGAGGCCCTACTTTTACCCAAGAAAGTTACCATAGTGTAAAGGACGACTTAACCACAGCAAAAGGCAACCAACTGGTCAACCAGGCTGAAAAATGTGTGGCTTGCCAACCAAGAGACAACAGTGTCGACGTGGAAGCTGCACAAGTGGCCTCCAGCGCGGACCCATCTTTGACCTATGATCTTCTCCACAAGCTACAACAACAGGCTGGTGTTGAAGAATTTGCCAGATGGCAAGAGCAAAGAGCTGTGCAGTCACCAGGAGGACTGTGGCATGTGGGGGACAAAGTTTTCCTTCCCTGGGTTCTGTATTTCATGATTGCTCAAGTCTCCCATGGCAATATCCACCAATTAAAAACTGCCATGACCATCCTCATCCACCGCCTTTGGTATGCTCCTGGGATCAGTGTCACTGCAGTCAAACACGTTCAAGCCTGTCTAACCCGTGCCCTCAAAAACGTGGGATGCACCACCAAGATGCCTATGAGACACACACCGAAAACCCTGTACCCGTTCCAGCATCTTCAGATAGACTGCATTCAACTTCCCAATGTGATGACCCCCGAGTATTACTGCTGTGGGAAGAGCTGTGTGCCGCAGCAAGGGAGCTGAGAGCAGAGCGGCGGGGAACTCACCGGGTAGCAAACAGGACCTGAACCACATGACAGGGTAGGAGATGGTCAAGGGTGGCGCCAGACTCCGGGGTGCAGAGGAAATTATATACTCTGGAGAGTAGTTAAACATGCCAAGATCAAAACCAGGAGATAATGAGGTAATTGAGGGGTGAGGCGGAGGGGTAGTCAGAAAGGAGCCAAAGGTCAGAAAGCCAACAGAACAAACAAGCAGAGTAAAGAACGGAGAGCAAAACAAGCAAATGCAAACCGAGCACACACTCAAGGGATCAGACACACAGACTAAACGAAAGTATAGCTGACAGGGAATCCTAGTCTGGAGTGTGTATAAATACCCCTCCCAGATCCAAAGAGAGGTCAGCAATATTAACCCTGAGAGAGCAGGACCATGGCCTATACCATGACAGTACCCCCTCTTAGCGAGGGGCCACTGGACCCCCAGGCTTCTCAGGGTATCTGGCATGAAAAGCCCACACCAGTCGATCAGCGTGCACAGAACTAGCCGGAACCCATAACCGATCCTCAAGGGAATATCCCTTCCAATGTATTAGGTACTGAAGCCTTCGGCGCACCCACCGTGAATCAATGATGCGCCCTACCTCATACTCCAGCTGACCCTCTACCAACACTGGAGGAACATTGGATGTGGAATCATCTCTAACCGTCCCCACAGATTATAATAGGGACCTGTGGAAGACATTAGATATTTTGAAGGAGGTGGGCAACTGTAATCTATAGGCCACCGGGTTGATCACCTCCACAATCTTGTATTGACCTATAAACCTGGGGCCCAGCTTCATAGAGGGTATCTTAAGCTTGATGTTACGGGTGGACAACCACACCTTCTCCCCCACTGCCAACACCAGAGATGACCCACTCCTCCTGTCCTCAAATCGTTTGTACCGTTTCTGGGCTTTTGAGATGTTCCCCTGAACCTCCCTCCAAAGGGTTCTCAGCACCAGGACAACCTGAATCCATGCAGGAAAATTCCCCAAACTGCGGAATAAACCCATAATTGACCTGAAAGGGAGACTTTCCAGTAGACCAATTAATACGACAGTTGAACGCAAATTCTGCCATGGGTAATACCTCACACCAGTCTTCCTGTCTGGATGAGCCAAGGCATCTCAGAATTTGCTCCAATGACTGATTCGTGCGTTCAGTGTGTCCGTTAGATTCTAAGTGATAAGCAGAGGAGAATGATAACGTGACCCCCAACTTCTTGCAAAACGCTCTCCAAAACCTGGCCACAAATTGCACACCCCTGTCAGACACTACATTCGCCGGTACCCCATGTAACCAAACTATGTGCTGTATAAATAAGTGGGCCAAAGTTTCAGCAGCTGGTAAAACGGGTAATGGTACAAAATGGGCTTGTTTAGAAAACTTATCAACCACCACCCATACCACTGAGTTGCCCTTGGAAGGAGGAAGATTAGTGATAAAGTCCATGGACAGGTGTGTCCATGGCTTATCCGGAATTGGTAAAGGCACCAATTCCCCGGTCAGCCGGACCTGAGAGCATTTAGAGCGAGAACAAACCCCACAAGTACTCACAAACCTTTTGATATCAGCAACCATAGAGGGCCACCGAAAAACCCCAGCCACTGCCCCCCCCCCCCCCGGGTAGCTGCAATCCCATGGTGTGTACTTAACACAACATCATGAAACCCCTGCAGGAGGGTGAGATGGAAATGTTCAGGTACAAACAATTAACTGGGGTGTTTATTCATGGGAACTCGTGCTTGTTAGTGATGAGCGGATACAGTATACTCGTTACTTGAGATTTCCTGAGCACGCTCTGGTGTCCTCCGAGTATTTTTTAGTGCTCGGAGATTTAGTTTTTTCGCCACAGCTGGATGATTTACACCTACTAGCCTGCTTGATTACATGTGGGGATTTCCTAGAAACCAGGCAACCCCCATATGTACTTAGCCTGGCTAATAGCTGTAAATCATTCAGCTGAGGCGATGAAAACTAAATCTCCGGGCAATAAAAAATACTTGGAGGACACCCGACCGGGCTCGGGAAATTTCAAGTAACGAGTATATTCGCTCATCACTAGTGCTTGTGCTTCCAGAATCTCTCTCTGTAACTCAGATGAGACTTCTAGAAAAGACAGTTCCTGCACAAAGAACGAGCATTTCTCCCGTTTAGCGTATAAGTGGTTCTCTCTGAGTCTCATAAGAACATATGCAGATGGTGTAAATGAGACTGACTGTCCTCTGAGTATATCAGAATATCATCCAGGTAGATGACTACATAACGCCCAATCAGGTCAGAAAAAATAACATTAATAAAATTCTGGAAAACAACCTGGGCGTTAGAGAGACCGAAAGGCATTACCAGGTTTTCAAACAGTCCCTCATCGTCAGGAATGCTGTTTTCCATTCATCCTCCTCCCAGACCCTTATCAGGTTATAAGCCCCCCGTAAATCGAGCTTAGATAACCATTTGGCCCCCATGAGTTGGTTGCATAAATCGGGAATCAGAAGGAGAGGGTACGTGTTCTTTACAGTAATTTTGTTCAGTTCCCGAAAGTCGAGGCACGGTCGCAAATCACCATCCTTTTTCTTTACAAAGAAAAACCCTGCTGCGCTGGTGAGATGGAAGGCCGAATATGCCCCTTGTGGAGGCTCTCTGAGATGTACTCTTTCATGGCTTGGCGCTGAGGCCGGGACAAATTAAGCAGACGAGCTTTGGGTAATTTGGCTCCTGGGACTAAATCAATGGCACAATCAAAAAGTCGATGTGGTGGAAGTGCCTCAACCTTGCTTTCGGAGAACACATCTTTGAAATACTTAAGGTATTCCGGAATACCCTACAGACCGACAGATTACACAGATACAGATTTTACCGGGTTGACAAAAAGTCCCAGGTTACAACATGGACCGTTATCCTTTACATCCCCATTGAATGATCTCCCCTATCACCCAATCAATGACAGGATTGTGGTGTTGCAACCAGTGCATCCCCAGTACCAATAATGCAGGCCGATTATTAATAACAAAGCAACTTAATTTATCCATATGAGTGGAACCAATCAGATTAATGGAGGAACCGCAGTAAACAAAGGCAGTGGTCATGACAGGACCGTCGGCAAGTTCTAATTCCACCTAAAGCACAATTTTATCAAGTGAGGAAAACTGTACCTTAGAGTCTGGACAACCTCCTCGATTGTTGCCCAGACTCAGTCATTTTCGGACGGTTTCACTGAAGAAGGGCAGCAGGGACAGTCCCTTTTCCAATGTCCAGAGGCTCCACAGTACAAGCATAGTAGGTTGCCTCTACGGTGTCTACTCTCTCTTTCCTTTACCGAGATAGACGCAATCTCCATGGGCTCAGGTACAGGATCAGCATCACACAATTTGGAGTACAAGGGAGTGTCTTGTTGCATCACTCCTCTAGCACGGAATCTCCGATCCATACAGACTGCCTGCATCATGGCGTCCTCCAGGGTATCAGGAGGAGGATGTAATGCCAAAGAATCCTGTAGATGGTCAGACAGGCCTCTGCGGAACAACCCACTCAGGGCGGCATCATTCCAAGATACTTCGGCTGCCCAATATCTAAACTCTGAGCAGAACCATTCAGCGGAGTGCCTCCCCTGTGTCACATTCATCACCATATCCAGATGCACTCTATCAGGCTCATCATAAATGTGCCCCAGAGCCTCAAAGAACAGGTTCACAGACATACGTTCAGGAGCAGAAGAAGAGAGAGAGAAAGCCCATGCCTATGGAGCCCCCTTAACAAGGACATTACGATCCCCACCCTCTGCCTTTCATTTCCAGAGGCCCGGGATGCAATTCACAGAACAACTTGCGTTCCTCCTTGAAGACCCTAAACAATTTTTTATCTCCGGAAATATTGTCGGGTAACTTTACCGGTGGCTCCGGGTCCACTAGGGATACATTAGTGGGGCCCCCCTCCCGGAACCCCGATGGAGCAGACCCCTGTAGAGCGCCTGCCACATCTCTCTGCAATTATTGGTGCGAGCGAACCAGGACTTGCTGCTCTATAGGCAGCTTCTGCATAAGCTGGGAAAGCTCATTAACCTGCCCCGTGAGAGCCTGTACCGGATCCATAATATACTAACAAGGGTAGAAGTCTTCTTACTAGAATGACTCTGTTACAGCCAGAATACCTGTGCAAATGTTTTACAGTAGGGTCCTGTCTTACTTGTAAGTCTGGCAACTGTCTTCACCTATACTTGACGATAGAGAAGCCCTCTGTTACAGATGCTGGACTACATGTATTGGGCATAAATATCCCGGGGGCACTGACTCATTAGGACACTTATCTCAAGGATATCAGGGACCGACCTGTTCTAAATAAAATCGAGACTCCAAACACTAATACTTCCAAAGACTCATTCCTAGTGCCCCTAACCTATGAGGATAAATTATCAGTGTAGATGGGATACTCTGAGACCAATTACTGGTTAGAATGGGTAAAATACTCTGCATCTGCTATGAACAAGAGTGATTATATAGTCTGTGCCCTAGCTAGACCTCATCTAGGTACGGTGCCCTTCCCTATTAGCAACCAGACAAACCCCATTGCTTTCTCCTGCCTAATTCAGCTATTTTCAGCTACAGAAGGAGAAGATACCTCAGAGTGTAATCTGCTCGGGCAATTGTATCCCCCCATAAACCATAAACATGTAAAAGCTAATGGAGTTAGCCTTTATCCTGGGAATTACACGTGTTTCCAGAGTTTAAAAGGTACCGTTGACCTAAAGCACTTAGGTTCCTCATACAGTGGGGAAAAAAAGTATTTAGTCAGCCACCAATTGTGCAAGTTCTCCCATTTAAAAAGATGAGAGAGGCGTGTGATTGACATCATAGGTAGACCACAACTATGAGAGTCAAAATGAGAAAACGAATCCAGAAAATCACCTTGTCTGATTTGGCAAGATCTATTTTGCAAATTATGGAGGAAAATAAGCATTTGGTCACCTAAAAACATGCAAGATTTCTGGCTCTCACAGACCTATAACTTCTTCTTTAAGATGCTCCTCTGTCCTCAACTCATTACCTGTAGTAATGGCACCTGTTTGAACCTATTATCAGTTTAAAAGACACCTGTCCACAACCTCAAACAGTCACACTTCAAACTTTACTATGGTGAAGACCAAAGGGCTATCGAAGGACACCAGAAACAAAATTGTAGCCCTGCACCAAGCTGGGAAGACTGAATCTGCAATAGGCAAGCAGCTTGGTGTGATGAAATCAACTGTGGGAGCAGTAATAAGAAAATGGAAGACATACAGACCACTGATAATTTCCCTCAATCTGGGGCTCCACGCAAGATCTCACCCCGTGGGATCAAAATTATCACAAGAACGGGTGAGCAAAAATTCAAGAACCACACAGTGGGACCTAGTGAATGACCTGCATAAAGCTGGGACCACCATAACAAAGGCTACCATCAGTAACACTACGCTGCCAGGGACTCAGATCCTGCAGTGGCAGACGAGTCCCCCTGCTTAAGCCAGTACATGTCTGGGACCATCTGAAGTTTGCTAGAGAGCATTTGGATTATCCAGAAGAGTATTGGGAGAATGTCATATGGTTTCATGAAACCAAACTAGAACTGTCTGGTAGAAATAAAACTCGTCATGTTTGGAGGAGACAGAATGCTGAGTTGCATCCAAAGAACACCATACCTACTGTGAAGAATGGGGGTGGCAACATCATGCTTTGGGGCTGTTTCTCTGCAAAGGGACCAGGATGACTTATCCGTGTACATGAAAGAATGAATGGGGCCATGTATCGTGGGATTTTGAGTGCAAACCTCCTTCCATCAGCAAGGGCATTGAAGATGAAACGTGGATGGGTCTTTCAGCATGATAATGATCCCAAGCACACTGCCATGGCAACAAAGTAGTGGCTTTGTAAGAAGCATGTGAAGGTCCTGGAGTGGCCTAGCCAGTCTCCAGATCTCAACTCCCTCAAAAAAAATTTTTGGGGGGAGTTGAAAGTCCGTGTTGCCCAGTGACAGGCACAAAACATCACTGCTCTAGAGCAGATGCGCATGGAGGAATGGGCCAACATATCATCAACAGTGTGTGCCAACCTTGTGAAGACTTGCAGAAAAAGTTTGTCCTCTGTCATTGCCAGCAAAGGATATATAACAAAATATTGAGATGAACTTTTATGAATGACCAAATACTTATTTTCCATTTTCCACCATAATTTGAAAAATAAATCTTGACAAAGTAGACAAGGTGATCTTCTGAATTTGTTTTCACATTTTGATTCTCAAAGTTATGGTCTACCTATGATGTCAATTACAGGCCTCCCTCATTTTTTTAAGTGGGAAAATTACACAATTGGTGGCTGACTAAATACTTTTTTTCCCCAATGTATGAGTTTCACTTTTTGCATTGAAGACCTGAAATAAATAACTTTTTGATGATATTCTAATTTAGTGAGAAGAACTTGTAATATTCATTATGTTAACTAGGGGGCAGGTCACAGAGTGACCTGTCAGCAGTCTGACCCCCACAACCTCGACCGAACGCAACAAAATGCAACATGTTGCATTCAGCGCAGCGTCAAAGCGACGCATGCGGAGGCATCCGCATACATCTGCATGGCCTGCGTACCCAATGTTAAAGATAGGTACGCAGGACGCATGCCGACGTAGGCGGAGCTGAATGGAAGAGGTACAGCAGAGGGGGGGGGCTTAATGGAGGAACTAGGCAGTCCTCCACAAACCCTTGTCCGTAAATGTGAAACCAGCCATATACTGTGGGTATCGAAAGTATTCAGACCCATTTAAATTTTTCACTCTTTGTTCACTCTTTGTTTCATTGCAGCCATTTGGTTCATTTTCCTTCTCTAATGTACACTCTGCACCCCATCTTGACTGAAAAAAATAAATACATTTTTGAAAATTTATTAACCCCTTCCCGACCTTTGACGCCACGTAGGCGTCATGAAAGTCGGTGCCAATCCGACCCATGACGCCACGTAGGCGTCATGAAAGTCGGTGCCAATCCAACCCATGACGCCTATGTGGCGTCATGGAAAGATCGCGTCCCTGCAGATCGGGTGAAAGGGTTAACTCCCATTTCACCCGATCTGCAGGGACATGGGGAGTGGTAGTTTAGCCCAGGGGGGGTGGCTTCACCCCCCCGTGGCTACGATCGCTCTGATTGGCTGTTGAAAGTGAAACTGCCAATCAGAGCGATTTGTAATATTTCACCTATTATAACTGGTGAAATATTACAATCCAGCCATGGCCGATGCTGCAATATCATCGGCCATGGCTGGAAACACTGATGTGCCCCCACCCCACCAATCGCCCCCCCCCCCCCAGCCCTCCGATCTGTCCGGTACACTGCTCCGGCTCCCCTCCGTCCTGTGCTCCGCTGCCCCCGTGCTCTTGTCCGCTCCCTGTTATGATAAAGTAATTCAGTACCACAATGGACATAGAGGTCAGAGCACATACAGTGACCTGACAATAACCCAAAAACATAGAACGAGCTCTGAGACGTGGGAACTCTGCTGACCGCAATCCCTAATCCTCTCCAACCACACTAGAGGCAGCCGTGGATTGCGCCTAACGCTACCTATGCAACTCGGCACAGCCTGAGAAACTAGTTAGCCTGAAGATAGAAAATAAGCCTACCTTGCCTCAGAGAAATACCCCAAAGGAAAAGGCAGCCCCCACATATAATGACTGTGAGTTAAGATGAAAAGACAAACGTAGAGATGAAATAGATTTAGCAAAGTGAGGCCCGACCTTCTGAACAGAGCGAGGATAGGAAAGGTAACTTTGCGGTCAACACAAAACCCTACAAAAACCACGCAAAGGGGGCAAAAAGACCCTCCGTACCGAACTAACGGCACGGAGGTACACCCTCTGCGTCCCAGAGCTTCCAGCAAGGAGGAAAAAAACAAATAGACAAGCTGGACAGAAAAAACAGCAAACAAAATAGCAAAGCAGAACTTAGCTATGCAGAGCAGCAGGCCACAGGAACGATCCAGGAGGAAACAGGTCCAATACTAGAACATTGACTGGAGGCCAGGATCAAAGCACTAGGTGGAGTTAAATAGAGCAGCACCTAACGACTTCACCACATCACCTGAGGAAGGAAACTCAGAAGCCGCAGTACCACTTTCCTCCACCAACGGAAGCTCACAGAGAGAATCAGCCGAAGTACCACTTGTGACCACAGGAGGGAGCTCTGCCACAGAATTCACAACAGCTCCCCCCGTGCTCCAATCACCCCCCCATGCCCCAATCACCCCCCCTGCACTCCGATCCACCCCCCGTGCTCTGTTCCACCCCCCCCCCGTGCTCCGTTCCACCACCCCCGTGCTCCGTTCCACCCCCCCGTGCTCCGTTCCACCCCCCCATGCTGCGACACCCCCCCGTGCTTCCCACCCCATCATACTTAGCGATCCTGCCGGGGTCCGTCCGTCTTCTCCCTGGGCGCCGCCATCTTCCAAAATGGCGAGCGCATGCGCAGTGCGCCCGCCGAATCTGCCGGCCGGCAGATTCGTTCCAAAGTGCATTTTGATCACTGAGATATAATCTATCACAGTGATCAAAATAAAAAAAATAATAAATGACCCCCCCCTTGTCACCCCCATAGGTAGGGACAATAAAAAAATAAAGAATTTTTTTTTTCCACTAATGTTAGAATAGGGTTAGGGCTAGGGGTAGGGTTAGGGTTAGGGGTAGGGTTAGGGCTAGGGTTAGGGCTAGGGTTAGGGTTGTGGCTAGGGTTAGGGTTAGGGTTTCGGTATGTGCACACGTATTCTGGTCCTCTGTGGATTTTTCCGCAGCGGATTTGATAAATCAGTGCTAAACCGCTGCGGATTTATGGCGGATTTACCGCGGTTTTTCTGCGCATTTCACTGCGGTTTTACAACTGCGATTTTCTATTTGAGCAGTTGTAAAACCGCTGCGGAATCCGCACAAAGAAGTGACATGCTGCGGAATGTAAACCGCTGCGTTTCCGTGCAGTTTTTCCGCAGCATGTGTACAGCGATTTTTGCTTCCCATAGGTTTACATTGAACTGTAAACTCATGGGAAACTGCTGCGGATCCGCAGCGTTTTCCGCAGCGTGTGCACATACCTTTAGAATTAGGCTATGTGCACACGGTGCGGATTTGGCTGCGGATCCGCAGCAGTGTTCCATCAGATTTACAGTACCATGTAAACCTATGGAAAACCAAATCCGCTGTGCCCATGGTGCGGAAAATACCGCGCGGAAACGCGTTGTATTTTCCGCAGCATGTTAATTCTTTGTGCGGATTCCGCAGCGTTTTACACCTGTTCCTCAATAGGAATCCGCAGGTGAAATCCGCACAAAAAACACTGGAAATCCGCGGAAAATCCGCATGTAAAACACAGTGCCTTTTACCCGCGGATTTTTCAAAAATGATGCTGAAAAATCTCACACGAATTCGCAACGTGGGCACATAGCCTTAGGGTTAGGGTTGGAATTAGGGTTGTGGTTAGGGTTGTGATTAGGGTTATGGCTACAGTTGGGATTAGAGTTAGGGGTGTGTTGGGGTTAGTGTTGGAGGTAGAATTGAGGGGTTACCACTGTTTAGGCACATCAGGGGTCTCCAAACGCAACATGGCGCCACCATTGATTCCAGCCAATCTCGTATTCAAAAAGTCAAATGGTGCTCCCTCAATTCCGAGCCCCGACGTGTGCCCAAAAAGTGGTTTACCCCCACATATGGGGTACCAGCAAACTCAGGATAAACTGCGCAACAATTACTGCAGTCCAATTTCTCCTGTTACCCTTGTGAAAATAAAAAATGCTTGCTAAAACATCATTTTTGAGGAAAGAAAAATGATTTTTTATTTTCACGGCTCTGCGTTGTAAACGTCTGTGAAGCACTTGTGGGTTCAAAGTGCTCACCACATATCTAGCTAAGTTCCTTGGGGGGTCTAGTTTCTAAAATGGGGTCACTTGTGGGGGGTTTCTACTGTTTAGCCACATCAGGGGCTCTGCAAACGCAACGTGACGCCCGCAGAGCATTCCATCAAAGTCTGCATTTCAAAACGTCACTACTTCACTTCCGAGCCCCGGCATGTGCCCAAACAGTGGTTTACCCCCACATATGGGGTATCAGCGTACTCAGGAGAAACTGGACAACAACTTTTGGGGTCAAATTTCTCCTGTTACCCTTGGGAAAATAAAAAATTGCAGGCTAAAAGATCATTTTTGAGAAAATATATTTTTTTTTTTATTTTCATGGCTCTGCGTTATAAACTTCTGTGAAGCACTTGGGGGTTCAAAGTCCTCACCACACATCTAGATTAGTTCCTTTGGGGGTCTAGTTTCCAAAATGGGGTCATTTCTGGGGGATCTCCAATGTTTAGGCACACAGGGGCTCTCCAAACTCGACATGGTGTCCGCTAATGATTGGAGCTAATTTTCCATTTAAAAAGCCAAATGGGATGCCTTCCCTTCCGAGCCCTGCCGTGCGCCCAAACAGTGGTTTACCCCCACATATGGGGTATCAGCGTACTCAGGACAAACTGGACAGCAACATTTGGGGTCCAATTTCTCCTATTACCCTTGGCCAAATAGGAAATTCCAGGCTAAAAAAATCATTTTTGAGGAAAGAAAAATTATTTTTTATTTTCATGGCTCTGCGTTATAAACTTCTGTGAAGCACCTGGGGGTTTAAAGTGCTCAATAGGCATCTAGATAAGTTCCTTGGGGGGTCTAGTTTCCAAAATGGTGTCACTTGTGGGGGAGCTCCAATGTTTAGGCACACAGGGGCTCTCCAAACGCAACATGGTGTCCGCTAACAATTGGAGCTAATTTTCCATTCAAAAAGTCAAATGGCGCACCTTCCCTTCCGAGCCCTGCCGTATGCCCAAACAGTGGTTTACCCCCAACATATGAGGTATCGGCGTACTCGGGAGAAATTGCCCAACAAATTTTAGGATCCATTTTATCCTGTTGCCCATGTGAAAATGAAAAACTTGAGGCTAAAAGAATTTTTTTTGTGAAAAAAAGTACTTTTTTCATTTTTACGGATCAATTTGTGAAGCACCTGGGGGTTCAAAGTGCTCACTATGCATCTAGATAAGTTCTTTGGGGCATCTAGTTTCCAAAATGGGGTCACTTGTGGGGGAGCTCCAATTTTTAGGCACACGGGGCTCTCCAAACGTGACATGGTGTCCGCTAAAGAGTGGAGCCAATTTTTCATTCAAAAAGTCAAATGGCGCTCCTTCCCTTCCAAGCCCTGCCGTGCGCCCAAACAGTGGTTTACCCCCACATATATGGTATCAGCGTACTCAGGACAAATTGGACAACAACTTTTGTGGTTCAGTTTCTCCTTTTACCATTGGGAAAATAAAAAAATTGTTGCTAAAAGATAATTTTTGTGACTAAAAAGTTAAATGTTCATTTTTTCCTTCCATGTTGCTTCTGCTGTTGTGAAGCACCTGAAGGGTTAATAAACTTCTTGAATGTGGTTTTGAGTACCTTGAGGGGTGCAGT
The DNA here is from genome assembly GCF_032444005.1 of Ranitomeya imitator. Taxonomy (NCBI): domain Eukaryota; kingdom Metazoa; phylum Chordata; class Amphibia; order Anura; family Dendrobatidae; genus Ranitomeya; species Ranitomeya imitator. Next base: position 329,706,475 of record NC_091284.1, on the reverse strand, counting down.
TTTTAGAATGGTGTCACTTTTGGGTATTTTCAGCCATATAGACCCCTCAAACTGACTTCAAATGTGAGGTGGTCCCTAAAAAAAATGGTTTTGTAAATTTCGTTGTAAAAATGAGAAATCGCTGGTCAAATTTTAACCCTTATAACTTCCTAGCAAAAAAAATTTTGTTTCCAAAATTGTGCTGATGTAAAGTATACATGTGGGAAATGTTATTTATTAACTATTTTGTGTCACATAACTCTCTGGTTTAACAGAATAAAAATTCAAAATGTGAAAATTGCAAAATTTTCAAAATTTTCGCCAAATTTCCGTTTTTATCACAAATAAACGCAGAATTTATTGACCTAAATTTACCACTAACATGAAGCCCAATATGTCATGAAAAAACAATCTCAGAACCGCTAGGATCCGTTGAAGCGTTCCTGAGTTATTACCTCATAAAGGGACACTGGTCAGAATTGCAAAAAACGGCAAGGTCTTTAAGGTCAAAATAGGCTGGGTCATGAAGGGGTTAAAAAAGAAATACTGAAATATCACATGGTCATAAGTATTCAGACCCTTTGCTCAGTATTGAGTAGAAGCATCCTTTTGAGCTAGTACAGCCATAAGTCTTTTGGGAATGATGCTACAAGTTTTTCACACCTGAAAATGGCTGTCCACCAACGTTCACCATCCAACCTGATGGAACTAGAGAGGCTCTGCAAGGAAGAATGGCAGAGGATTCCCAAATCCAGATGTGAAAAACACTTTGCCTCATTCCCAAGAAGACTCATGGCTGTACTAGCTCAAAAGGCTGCTTCTACTCAATACTGAGCAAAGGGTCTGAATACTTATGACTAGTGTTGAGCATTCCGATACCGCAAGTATCGGGTATCGGCCGATATTTGCGGTATCGGAATTCCGATACCGAATTCCGATACTTCCCGCGTATCGGATACCGGAATCGGAAGTTCCCAGAATTCAAATTGAACGCAGCAGCCAATGAGGAATGAATGAAAGTGTGGGCACATCCTGTTTAGCATGGTGGGCATGTAAGTACTGGCAAGGCTGGGATTGGCTGCTGAAATGATGTCACTCTGCACTATAAAAAAGCGCTGCCGCCATTTTGCGCTCACTCTGCTGTGATTTCAGTTAGGGACAGGACGCTGTGTTCTAACTGAGGGCCAGTTGAGCTTGCTAATTGCTTTATTTTCCTTTCCAAAGGCTAATTTAGCAAAACGCTGTGTGTTCTTCACTGTTCACCTTGCTCTTGCCTTGCAGCGCTGTTTTAACAGCGTTCTGCAAGGTCTCTGTGTGTGTGTGTGTGTGCAGCTCACTCTGTAGTCTGTGTGCAGCCATATACCCGGTTGTATTCAGCTCAGGGGGGGTTCACACTGCCTCACACAGTTGTTCTTTTTTGCTCTTAGTGCAGCCTGCTGCACATTTTTTCTCAAATTTCCTATTAGTGTTTTTCCACCAGTCTCCAGCTCTATTGTGGAAAAACACTACATAGGATAACCTAGAGGGGGGTTTTTGGGCCTTGCAGCGCCGTTTACGGCTGTCTGCACGGTCTCCGTGTGAGCCCAGCTCGCCCTGTAGTCTGTGTGCAGCCATAGCCGGTTGGATTCAGCTCAGGGTTCGTTACTGGCTCATACCTTGAGAAAAATTTTCCTTTTTTTCAAATAGTGCAGCCTGTTTAAAATTTGAAAAAAAAAATTCCGATTAGTGTCTTTCCACTTGTATCCAGCTAAATAGTGGAAAAACACTATATAGGATAACCTAGAGGAGGGTTTTTTGGCCTTGCAGCGCCGTTTACGGCTGTCTGCACGGTCTCCGTGTGAGCCCAGCTCGCCCTGTAGTCTGTGTGCAGCTATAGCCGGTTGGATTCAGCTCAGGGTTCGTTACTGGCTCATACCTTGCGAAAAATTTTCCTTTTTTTTCAAATAGTGCAGCCTGTTTAAAATTTCAAAAAAAAAAAATCCTATAAGTGTCTTTCCACTCGTATCCAGCTAAATAGTGGAAAAACACTATATAGGATAACCTAGAGGAGGGTTTTTTGGCCTTGCAGCGCCGTTTACGGCTGTCTGCACGGTCTCCGTGTGAGCCCAGCTCGCCCTGTAGTCTGTGTGCAGCCATAGCCGGTTGGATTCAGCTCAGGGTTCGTTACTGGCTCATACCTTGAGAAAAATTTTCCTTTTTTTGAAATAGTGCAGCCTGTTTAAAATTTGAAAAAAAAAAAATTCCTATTAGTGTCTTTCCACCAGTCTCCAGCTCAATTGTGGAAAAACACTACATAGGATAACCTAGAGGGTTTTTTTTGGGCCTTGCAGCGCCGTTTACGGCTGTCTGCACGGTCTCTGTGTGAGCGCAGCTCGCCCTGTAGTCTGTGTGCAGCCATAGCCGGTTGGATTCAGCTCAGGGTGCGTTACTGCCTCATACCTTGAAAAACAATTTCCTTTTTTTCAAATAGTGCAGCCAGTTTAAAATTTGAAAAAAAAAAATTCCTATTAGTGTCTTTCCACTTGTATCCAGCTAAATAGTGGAAAAACACTATATAGGATAACCTAGAGGAGGGTTTTTTGGCCTTGCAGCGCCGTTTACGGCTGTCTGCACGGTCTCCGTGTGATTTAAACTAGCTCTGTAGCCCGATCTGCACCAAAAAAAAAGTTAAGTTCACCAAACACAACTTAACACTTGTGTAGGCCACATTTGAAAAATAATAAAGTTTAGTCCACAATTTACAACATTAGTGTTTCTTACACCTGTTAGGAGGAGCATTACAGGAATAAGCACACTAAGGCCTTAGTACTTTTCTGCTTATCTTTATCTGTCAACCAAGATGAAGAGGGCAGGGAGTAAGGCACGTGGGCGTGGGCGCGGAGCAGGGAGAGGAGCAGGGAGAGGACGTGGTGATTCTGTGCCTGCTGCGGGCGCCGGTGACTCGTCGTCACTCAGTTTCAGCAGGGAACAGTCCTTCATGCGCAGCTTTGTCGGAGAGCGCCGTGCACCGCTGCTGCGTGAAGACCAAATTGAAGCCGTTGTCGGGTGGATGGCAGCTAACGCCTCGGCATCGACTTCAGTTAGTGCCACATCCTCTCAGGCACAGAGCACTGGAGAGCAGCCATCTGTCTCTTCACCACCTGCCAAATTGGCCAGGCAGTCAGAGAGCCCAGGACAGGAGCCGTCTCTACTTCTGTTCTCTGAATCTCTTGGCTTGGAAACAGGGGGCCAGCCAAGCAGCATTGGAGAAATGGAAGAAGAGGCAGTGTGCAGTGATGCCCAACACCTTTTTTTCTCTGACTCTGAAGAGGCAGGTGGGCCAGTGCCTCCGGTGACCACAGCGCAGTACGCATCTGATGATGAAACTCAGGTGCCGCTTTCTCGTGCGTACTGTGCTGCTGAGACTACCCAGGAGGAGCAGTTGGTGGCAGAGGGTAGTGGAGATGATGAGGTCCTTGACCCATCGTGGCGTGAGGAACAGGAAGGTGGTGGGAGCAGCTCAGAGGAAGAGCTTCCTCTTACGGGCCAAAGAGGGAGAGGGAGGGGGAAGACTGCGGAGCCTGTAGCCTCCACTTTGGCACCCGTTAGGAGCCTGTCTCTTTCCAAAGCCAAAAAGGGCGCTCCCAAGACTTGCAGTGCCTGGTCCTTTTTTGACACAGTTGCAGATGACATTTGTTTTGTCAAATGCAAGCTGTGTCATCATAAAGTAAAAAGAGGGAAAAATGTCAGCAACCTCAAACCACAAATATGTGGAAACATGTGCGGACCAGGCACGCGGTGGAGTTACAGAAACACACTGAAGATGTAGGCCAACCAACAGCGGCAGCTACCACCTCTTCAGCTCGTGTTGCCTCTTCCTCCAGCTCACGCACAGCTGGTTTGGCTTCCTCCCAGAGACCTTGTGTAATTCCACCCACAGCACCACCTTCCCAGTCATCCTCACACTCCCAGTCTACTCTACAGCCATCGGTAGTACAGGCATGGGAGAAAAGGCGGGCATTCTCGGCCAACCACCCCCGAGCACAGGCTCTGAATGCAGGCATTGCCAAACTGTTGTCCCTGGAAATGCTCTCGTTCAGGCTGGTGGAGACTGACAGCTTCCGTGACTTGATGGCATTGGCAGTCCCACAGTACAAGGTGCCCAGCCGCTTTTACTTCAGCAGGCAGGCTGTCCCTGCCCTGCACAGGCATGTTGAGGCAAACATAAAACATGCGCTACTGAACGCCGTCAGTAGCAAGGTCCACCTCACCACCGATGCGTGGACCAGTCAGCATGGACAGGGGCGATATGTTTCCCTCACTGCCCATTGGGTTAATGTTGTTGAGCCAGGTACAGATCGTGCGAGTGGCGCAGGACGTGTCCTGCCCACTCCAAGGATTGCAGGAATCCAGTCTGTACGCATCGACTCCTCCTCTTACACCAGTTCCTCTGATTCCTCTCTGCAGGATCCGTCACAGTCCACCCCCACATGGACCCGTGAACGTTTACCTATGACCGACATGAGCACAGCCGTGGCCAAACGTCAGCAGGCCGTCTTGAAACTAGTTTCATTGGGGCATCGAAGCCACACAGCGCAGGAGCTCTGGAATGCCATAAAGCAGGAGAGCGATGTGTGGTTACTGCCAGCGAATCTCCAGCCAGGCATGGTAGTGTGTGACAATGGCCGAAATCTGGTGGCAGCTTTGGCCCTTGGCAACCTCACTCACATCCCATGTCTGGCACATGTGCTCAATTTGGTTGTGCAGAGTTTTCTGAGGGACTATCCGGATCTTGATGCCCTGCTGCACAAGGTCCGCCTAGAGTGTGCTCACTTGCGGCGTTCCAGCTTGGCCAGATCCCGCATTGCTGCTCTGCAGCGCCGATTCCGCCTTCCGGAACACCGCATCATATGTGACCTACCTACCCGGTGGAATTCCACGTTACATATGTTGGAGCGGTTGTGTGAGCAGCAGCAAGCAGTTATGGAGTACCAGCTGCATCAGGCGCAAAGAAGTCGCAGTCAGCGCCGATCAGACTTCACAACCACAGAGTGGGCCACTATGAAGGACGTCTGCCAGGTTTTGCGTCCTTTTGATTATTCCACGCGGATGGCAAGTGCAGATGATGCACTAGTCAGCATGACTGTCCCCCTTATCTGCCTGCTTCAGCAAACTTTGCAAGGGTTAAGGGATGATGTGGTGGAAGAGGTGGAGGATGAGGAGTCACCTTTTCCATCAGCTTCTGGAGAGTCAGCGCCACGTGGTTCCTCACAAAGGGGTACGCAGGGGCCAATTTGTGAGGAGGATGAGGAGGAGTCAATGGAGGAGGAAGAGCTCCGTCCAGAGGAGGGAGCGACACAATTGTCCAGTGGTCAGTGTGTACAGCGAGGGTGGGGTGATGACGAGCGGGCAGAGATCATGTCTCAAGCAGGGGACAGCGTTTCTGGGCCAGTTGGCACTCTGCAGCACATGGTGGATTTCATGCTGCAGTGCCTGAGAAACGACCGCCGCATCGACCACATTCTCAACATGCCTGATTATTGGGTGTTCACCCTCCTCGATCCTCGCTACCGGGACAACGTCCAAAACCTCATCCCTGCGTTGACCCGGGAGCGTAAATTGCGGGAGTACCACGACACACTGGTGAATTCCATCATCTTCTCCTGTCCAACTGAGAGGAGTGCTGCTAGTGCTTTACAAAGCAGCTCAGTGCGTCGAGGCAGTGGGGGAGGCTCTGCCCAAAGAGGGAGCAGAAGCAGTGCCTCTGCCCAAGGCAAGCCCAGTATGGCACAACTCTGGCACACTTTTGTGTGCCCGCCCCAAATGTCTACACCATCACCGGCGGCTCCAGTCAGCAGGAGGCAACGGTTCCGTCAGATGGTGACAGACTACATGGCTTGCCCTCTTACTGTACTCCCAGACGGCTCTTCCCCGTTCAAGTTTTGGGTCTCTAAGCTGGATACATGGCCAGAGCTAAGCCAGTATGCATTGGAGGTGCTGGCTTGCTCTGCGGCTAGTGTCTTATCGGAACGTGTCTTTAGTGCCGCAGGTGGTGTACTAACAGACCGTCGCATGCGACTATCCTCCGATAACGTTGACCGGCTTACTTTCCTGAAAATGAACCAGGCCTGGATCTCGCAGGAATTTGCCACTCCTCTGCCTGATTAAGTAATTGGGTGTCATCCAGGTCTCCTGCTGTGTTCATCTTTCTACCACCTGAACTGCTATTCCTGGGCTCCAACACCGCCAGTTGCGGCTCAGAAGTGCAGGCTGCACAGTAAAAACATACGACCCAGTGTTATTGGGTTTCAGTAACGTCAGCTGATCCCCAGCTGTGTAGCCGGCAATGTGTCCTGCGACCGCCACGCTGGCACAACAACCTAAATGTAAGGGAACCTGTCCCCCCCCCCCCCCGTCGTTTGTTACTGAAAGAGCCATCTTGTGCAGCAGTAATGCTGCACAAGGAAAAGGTAGCTCTTTTTTTTTAGCTCTTTGCACACGCAGAACTTAACACTTATAAAATGTGTTCACTGATTCCGTTATACCGTCCCGGAGCTGGGACTTTCCTTCGTAATGTGACGCAGCACAGCCGTCATTCCTACCCCCTTGGTGCCATGCGCTGCCTCCTCAGCGTTGTTTTAAGCTGTCACGGAGCCTGCGCTGTTCTGTTATCCCTTGGGCATGCCCTATTTGCGCTGCCTGTCTTCTGACATAATTTGGTGTCAGGCTGGCTGCGCCTGTGCGGCCGCGGTGCCCGAGATCCCGCCTCGCAGTGTCTTCTGATTGAGTCACACTGCGGGCCTGGGATCCATGGGCATGCGCAGTGCATATCTTCCCCTCGGGCTCTCGCTCATTTCCCTCCGCCTTCTTTAGACTGTGCGCCGTCAGCTGATCCCTAGCATGCCACGGCCGTGACACCGCACAGTCTGAAGAAGAGGGAAGGAGGGGAGTGAGAGTCGAGGTTATGCACTGTGCATGCCCATGGTTCCAAGGCCCGCAGTGGGAATACGTTAGATGAGACTGCGAGGTGGGATCTGGAGCAGCGTGGACGCACAGGCACTGACAGCCTGACACCAAATTATGTCAGAAGACAGGCAGCGCTAATTGGGCATGGCCAAGGGCTAACAGAACAGCGCAGGCTCCGTGACAGCTTAAAACAACGCTGAGGAGGCAGCGCACGGCATCAAGGGGATAGGAATGACAGCTGTGCTGTGTCCCATTACGAAGGAAATTCGCACCTCCGGAACGGTTTAACGGTATAAAGGGACACATTTTTAGTGTTTACTTCGGTGTTTGCAAGGAGCATAATTAAAAGAGCAACCTTTTCCTTTTGCATCCTTAGTGCTGCACAAGATGGCTCTTTCAGCTACAAACGTCTTGGGGGGGGGGGGGTTAAAGGTTTCCTTTCAACTTGCTCCAATCAGGCTTCGGCCTACACTCTGTTCCTCTGCTCCTCCTGCTGTCCCTGGGCTCTAACACCGCCAGTTGGTGCCTGGAAGTGCTGTGTGCACAGTCAACAGTCGCTCCTCTGTTATTGGGGTTCAGTAACGTCAGCTGATCCCCAGCTGTGTGTGCGGCAATACCTCCAATCTGCTCCTCCTGCTGTCCCTGGGCTCTAACACCGCCAGTTGGTGCCTGGAAGTGCTGTGTGCACAGTCAACAGTCGCTCCTCTGTTATTGGGGTTCAGTAACGTCAGCTGATCCCCAGCTGTGTGTGCGGCAATACCTCCAATCTGCTCCTCCTGCTGTCCCTGGGCTCTAACACCGCCAGTTGGTGCCTGGAAGTGCTGTGTGCACAGTCAACAGTCGCTCCTCTGTTATTGGGGTTCAGTAACGTCAGCTGATCCCCAGCTGTGTATCCGGCAATGTGTCATGCGACCGCCACGCTGGCACAACTAAAATGTAAGGGGACCTGTCCCCCCCCCCCTAGGCGTTTGTTACTGAAAGAGCCACCATGTGCAGCACTAATACTGCACAAGGGAAAGGTCGCTCTTGAAATTATGCTCCTTGCAAACGCTGAACTACACACTCATGTAATGTGTCCCCTCACACCGTCCAACCGTCCCGGAGGTGGGACTTTCCTTTGTAATGTGACGCAGCACAGCCGTCATTGCTACCCCCTTGGCACCGTGCGCTGCCTCCTTAGCGTTGTTTGATTCCGTCATGGACCCTGCGCTGTTATGTTATCCCTTGGCCATGCACAGTTTGCGCTGCCCGTCCTCTGACATCATTTGTTGTCGTCCTGGCTGCGCCTGTGCATCCACGCTGCCCGAAATCACACCTCGCAGTGTCGTCTAATGTGATCCCACAGTGGGCCTGGTATCCATGGCCATGCGCAGTGCATATACTAGCCTCTCACTCCCCTTCTTCACGCTTCTTCAGACTAGGCGGCGTCAGCTGATCCCTAATAGCATGCCACGGCCGTGACGCCGCACAGTCTGAAGAAGCAGGAAGGAGGTGAGTGAGAGGCGATGATATGCACTGCGCATGCCCATGGATCCCTGGCCCGCAGTGGGACTACATTAGATGACACTGCAAGGTTGGATCTCGGGCAGCTTGGACGCACAGGCACTGCCAGCCTGACACCTACATGATGTCAGAAGACGGGCACCGCTAACTGTGCATGGCCAAGGGATAACATTACAGCGCGGGCTCCGTGACAGAACCAAACAACGTTGAGGAGGTGGCGCCCGGCACCAAGGGGGTTGGAATGACGGCTGTGCTGTGTCACATTACAAAGGAAAGTCCCACTTCCGGGATGGTTTGACGGTGTGAGGGGACACATTATATGAGTGTGTACTTCAGCGTTTGCAAGGAGCATAATTTTCGGAGCCACCATTTTCCATGTGCAGTATTACTGCTGTACAAGATGGCTCTTTCAGCAACAAATGCCTGGGGGGGGGGGGTTAAAGGTTCCCTTTCAACTTGCTCCACTGCAGGCTTCGGCCTACACTCTGCTCCTCTTTGATTCCCTGGGTTTCAACACTGTCAGTTGCCACCTGGAAGTGTTGTCTACACAGAAAAAACACTAGGTGATGTGTCAGTGGGGTTCAGCACTGCCAGCTGTTCCCCTGCTGTGTAGTCGGCAACGTGTCCAGCACAAGCCACGCTGGCACAACAGAACAAAAGCTGCCACCAGTGCAGGCTTCGGCCTACACTTTGCTCCTCTCCTCCTCCTGCTGACCCTGGGCTCAAACAACGCCAGTTTCTGCCCGGACATGCTAGCTGCACAGAGAAAAACACCAGCCAATGTGTTAGTGGGGTTCAGCACCGCCAGCTGTTCCTCTGCTGTGTAGTCGGCATCGTGTCCAGCACAAGCCACGCTGGCACAACTGACCAAAAGCTGCCACCAGTGCAGGCTTCGGCCTACACTTTGCTCCTCTCCTCCTCCTGCTGACCCTGGGCTCAAACAACGCCAGTTTCTGCCCGGACATGCTAGCTGCACAGAGAAAAACACCAGCCAATGTGTTAGTGGGGTTCAGCACCGCCAGCTGTTCCCCTGCTGTGTAGCTGGCAACGTGTCCTGCAAACGCCACGCAGGCACATGAACTGAAATTGAAGGGAGCCTGCCCCCCACCCCCCAGGTGTTTCTATGTATAACAGCCACCTTGTACAGCAGTACTGCTGCATTTGTACAAGGTGGCTGACTTTTTCTCCTTGCACACGTGGAACTCAACAAGTACAAAATGTGTCTCATTACAGACCATTACAATGTCCCTGAGGTGTGACTTTCCTTTTTAATGACACGCAGCACCCCCATTGTTAGCGCTGCCCGTCTCCTGACATCATTGGTTGGCTGGCTGTGCCTGTGCGTCCCCCCTGCCCGACACAACGCCCCCCGTTGTCTCATATATTTTGACTGCAAGGGTGTGATTGATGGGCACGAGCAGTGCATATGTTCCCCTGTCTTCACTCCCCTCCTTCCGCCTTCTTCTGACTGTGCGGCCTCATGGCCGCGGCATGCGATAAGGGATCAGCTGAGGCCGCCCAGTCTGAAGCAGGTGTAAGGACATGTGTGAGCGGCGAACATATTTACTGCACAAGGCCACGAATCCCAGCACCGCAGTGTGACTTTAGGAAAAGCCACTGTGGGTCTGGGATTTATGGCCATCGTTAACCGCACCGGCCAACATGAAATGAGGTCATGAGACGGCCTGCACTAACAGGGTATTGCCAAGGGATAACACAAGAGCGCAGTTTCCTGTACTGCAAATAACAACGGTAAGGAATCTGCGCACAGCACCTAGGTGTAAATTTGTACACCTGTGCTGCGTCTCCTTAAAAAGACTAGTAGTCACGCCTCCACTACTGTTTGACAGTATAATGGGCTAAATAGTGTACGTGTTTAATTCAGCGTGTGCAAGGAGCAAAATTAAATAGAGCAACCTTTGACTTGTGCATCATTAATGCTGTTCAAGGTGTGGCTCTTGTACCTTGCAACACCTGAGGGGGGGGGGGTTAAAGGTAACCTTTGAAATTGGTTCAACTAGGCTTCGGCCTACACTCTGCTCCTCTACTCCTCCTGCTGACCCTGGGCTCAAACACCGCTAGTTTTTGCCCGGAACTGCTAGCTGCACAGAGAAAAACACCAGCCAATGTGTTAGTGGGGTTCAGCAACGCCAGCTGTTCCCCTGCTGTGTAGTCGGCAACGTGTCCAGCACAAGCCACGCTGGCACAACAGAACAAAAGCTGCCACCAGTGCAGGCTTCGGCCTACACTTTGCTCCTCTCCTCCTCCTGCTGACCCTGGGCTCAAACAACGCCAGTTTCTGCCCGGACATGCTAGCTGCACAGAGAAAAACACCAGCCAATGTGTTAGTGGGGTTCAGCACCGCCAGCTGTTCCTCTGCTGTGTAGTCGGCATCGTGTCCAGCACAAGCCACGCTGGCACAACTGACCAAAAGCTGCCACCAGTGCAGGCTTCGGCCTACACTTTGCTCCTCTCCTCCTCCTGCTGACCCTGGGCTCAAACAACGCCAGTTTCTGCCCGGACATGCTAGCTGCACAGAGAAAAACACCAGCCAATGTGTTAGTGGGGTTCAGCACCGCCAGCTGTTCCCCTGCTGTGTAGCTGGCAACGTGTCCTGCAAACGCCACGCAGGCACATGAACTGAAATTGAAGGGAGCCTGCCCCCCACCCCCCCAGGTGTTTCTATGTATAACAGCCACCTTGTACAGCAGTACTGCTGCATTTGTACAAGGTGGCTGACTTTTTCTCCTTGCACACGTGGAACTCAACAAGTACAAAATGTGTCTCATTACAGACCATTACAATGTCCCTGAGGTGTGACTTTCCTTTTTAATGACACGCAGCACCCCCATTGTTAGCGCTGCCCGTCTCCTGACATCATTGGTTGGCTGGCTGTGCCTGTGCGTCCCCCCTGCCCGACACAACGCCCCCCGTTGTCTCATATATTTTGACTGCGAGGGTGTGATTGATGGGCACGAGCAGTGCATATGTTCCCCTGTCTTCACTCCCCTCCTTCCGCCTTCTTCTGACTGTGCGGCCTCATGGCCGCGGCATGCGATAAGGGATCAGCTGAGGCCGCCCAGTCTGAAGCAGGTGTAAGGACATGTGTGAGCGGCGAACATATTTACTGCACAAGGCCACGAATCCCAGCACCGCAGTGTGACTTTAGGAAAAGCCACTGTGGGTCTGGGATTTATGGCCATCGTTAACCGCACCGGCCAACATGAAATGAGGTCATGAGACGGCCTGCACTAACAGGGTATTGCCAAGGGATAACACAAGAGCGCAGTTTCCTGTACTGCAAATAACAACGGTAAGGAATCTGCGCACAGCACCTAGGTGTAAATTTGTACACCTGTGCTGCGTCTCCTTAAAAAGACTAGTAGTCACGCCTCCACTACTGTTTGACAGTATAATGGGCTAAATAGTGTACGTGTTTAATTCAGCGTGTGCAAGGAGCAAAATTAAATAGAGCAACCTTTGACTTGTGCATCATTAATGCTGTTCAAGGTGTGGCTCTTGTACCTTGCAACACCTGAGGGGGGGGGTTAAAGGTAACCTTTGAAATTGGTTCAACTAGGCTTCGGCCTACACTCTGCTCCTCTACTCCTCCTGCTGACCCTGGGCTCAAACACCGCTAGTTTTTGCCCGGAACTGCTAGCTGCACAGAGAAAAACACCAGCCAATGTGTTAGTGGGGTTCAGCAACGCCAGCTGTTCCCCTGCTGTGTAGTCGGCAACGTGTCCAGCACAAGCCACGCTGGCACAACAGAACAAAAGCTGCCACCAGTTCTGGCTTCGGCCTACACTTTGCTCCTCTCCTCCTCCTGCTGACCCTGGGCTCAAACAACGCCAGTTTCTGCCCGGACATGCTAGCTGCACAGAGAAAAACACCAGCCAATGTGTTAGTGGGGTTCAGCACCGCCAGCTGTTCCTCTGCTGTGTAGTCGGCATCGTGTCCAGCACAAGCCACGCTGGCACAACTGACCAAAAGCTGCCACCAGTGCAGGCTTCGGCCTACACTTTGCTCCTCTCCTCCTCCTGCTGACCCTGGGCTCAAACAACGCCAGTTTCTGCCCGGACATGCTAGCTGCACAGAGAAAAACACCAGCCAATGTGTTAGTGGGGTTCAGCACCGCCAGCTGTTCCCCTGCTGTGTAGCTGGCAACGTGTCCTGCAAACGCCACGCAGGCACATGAACTGAAATTGAAGGGAGCCTGCCCCCCACCCCCCCAGGTGTTTCTATGTATAACAGCCACCTTGTACAGCAGTACTGCTGCATTTGTACAAGGTGGCTGACTTTTTCTCCTTGCACACGTGGAACTCAACAAGTACAAAATGTGTCTCATTACAGACCATTACAATGTCCCTGAGGTGTGACTTTCCTTTTTAATGACACGCAGCACCCCCATTGTTAGCGCTGCCCGTCTCCTGACATCATTGGTTGGCTGGCTGTGCCTGTGCGTCCCCCCTGCCCGACACAACGCCCCCCGTTGTCTCATATATTTTGACTGCGAGGGTGTGATTGATGGGCACGAGCAGTGCATATGTTCCCCTGTCTTCACTCCCCTCCTTCCGCCTTCTTCTGACTGTGCGGCCTCATGGCCGCGGCATGCAATAAGGGATCAGCTGAGGCCACCCAGTCTGAAGCAGGTGTAAGGACATGTGTGAGCGGCGAACATATTTACTGCACAAGGCCACGAATCCCAGCACCGCAGTGTGACTTTAGGAAAAGCCACTGTGGGTCTGGGATTTATGGCCATCGTTAACCGCACCGGCCAACATGAAATGAGGTCATGAGACGGCCTGCACTAACAGGGTATTGCCAAGGGATAACACAAGAGCGCAGTTTCCTGTACTGCAAATAACAACGGTAAGGAATCTGCGCACAGCACCTAGGTGTAAATTTGTACACCTGTGCTGCGTCTCCTTAAAAAGACTAGTAGTCACGCCTCCACTACTGTTTGACAGTATAATGGGCTAAATAGTGTACGTGTTTAATTCAGCGTGTGCAAGGAGCAAAATTAAATAGAGCAACCTTTGACTTGTGCATCATTAATGCTGTTCAAGGTGTGGCTCTTGTACCTTGCAACAGCTGAGGGGGGGGTTAAAGGTAACCTTTGAAATTGGTTCAACTAGGCTTCGGCCTACACTCTGCTCCTCTACTCCTCCTGCTGACCCTGGGCTCAAACACCGCTAGTTTTTGCCCGGACATGCAATCTGCACAGAGAAAAACACCAGTCAATGTGTCAGTGGGGTTCAGCAACGCCAGCTGTTCCCCTGCTGTGTAGCTTGCAACATGACCTGCAAACGCCACGCAGGCACATGAACTGAAATTGAAGGGAGCCTGCCCCCCACCCACAGGTGTTTCTATGTATAACAGCCACCTTGTACAGCAGTACTGCTGCATTTGTACAAGGTGGCTGACTTTTTCTCCTTGCCCACGTGGAACTCAACACGTACAAAATGTGTCTCATTAGAGACCATTACAATGTCCCTGAGGTGTGACTTTCCTTTGTAATGACACGCAGCACCACCCTTGTTAGCGCTGCCCGTCTTTTGACATCATTGGTTAGCTGGCTGCGCCTGTGCATCTCCCCTGCTCGAAACAACGCCCCTCGGTGTCTTATTTTTTTGGACAGCGAGGGTGTGATTGATGGGCATGTGCAGTGCATATGTTTGCCTGTGTTCACTCATCTCCTTCCGCCTTCTTCAGACTGGGTGTCCTCATGGCCGCGGCAGGCGATAAGGGATCAGATGAGGCCGCCCAGTCTGAAGCAGGTGTAAGGACATGTGTGAGCGGCAAACATATTTAGTGCACCAGGGCACGAATCCCAGCACCGCAGTGTGATTTTTTAAAAACACACTGTGGGTCTGGGATTCATGTCCATCACTAACCGCAACGGCCAACATGAAATGAGGTCATAAGACAGGAAGCGCTCACAGCGCATGGCCAAAGGATCACAAGAGCACAGACTCCTGTACAGCAACTAACAACGCTCAGGAAGCTGCGCCCATGCAAAAAGGTGTTGTTTTCGACACCTGTGCTGCTTTTCTTTAAAAAGACAAGTCACGCCTCCACTACTGTTTAACAGTATAATGGGCTAAATAGTCTACGTGTTGCATTCAGCTTGTGCAAGTAGACAAATTAATAGAGCAACCTTTTACTTGTGCAGCATTAATGCTGCAGAAGGAGTGGCTCTTGTACTTTGTAACACCTGAGGGGGGGTTAAAGGTAACCTTTGAAATTGGTTCAACTAGGCTTCGGCCTACACTCTGCTCCTCTCCTCCTCCTGCTGACCCTGGGCTCTAACATCGCTAGTTTTTGCCCGGAAATGCTAGCTGCACAGAGAAAAACACCAGCCAATGTGTTAGTGGGGTTCAGCACCGCCAGCTGTTCCCCCGCTGTGTAGCCGGCATCGTGTCCAGCACAAGCCACGCTGGCACAACCGACCAAAAGCTGCCACCAGTGCAGGCTTCGGCCTACACTTTGCTCCTCTCCTCCTCCTCCTGCTGACCCTGGGCTCAAACACCGCTAGTTTTTGCCCGGAAATGCTAGCTGCACAGAGAAAAACACCAGCCAATGTGTTAGTGGGGTTCAGCACCGCCAGCTGTTCCCCTGCTGTGCAGCTTGCAACGTGACCTGCAAACGCCACGCAGGCACATGAACTGAAATTGAAGGGAGCCTGGCCCCCACCCCCAGGTGTTTCTATGTATAACAGCCACCTTGTACAGCAGTACTGCTGCATTTGTACAAGGTGGCTGATGTTTTCTCCTTGCCCACGTGGAACTCAACACGTACAAAATGTGTCTCTTTGAGACCATTCCACTGTCCCTGAGGTGTGACTTTCCTTTCTAATGATACGCAGCACCCCCCTTGGTAGCGCTTCCCGTCTTCTGACATCATTGGTTGGCTACTTGCGCCTGTTCGTCCGCACTGCCTGAATAAAATGCTCCTCGTTGTCTTAATTATTTTGACTGCGAGGGTGTGATTGATGGGCACGAGCAGTGCATATCTTCGCCTGTCTTAACTCATCTCCTTCCGCCTTCTTCAGACTGTGCAGCCTCATGGCCGCGGCATGCGAGAAGGGATCAGCAGAGGCCGCCCAGTCTGAAGCAGGTGTAAGGACGTGTGTGAGCGGCCAAAATATTTACTGTTCAAGGCCACGAATCCCAGCACCGCAGTGTGGCTTTATGAAAAGACACTGTGGGTCTGGGATTTATGGCCATCGTTAACCGCACCGGCCAACATGAAATGATGTCATAAGATGGGCAGCGCTAACAGGGCATTGCCAAGGGATAACACAAGAGCGCAGACTCCTGTACAGCAAATAACAATGCTCAGGAAGCTGCGCCAAGCACCAAGGCGTTATTTTGGACACCTGTGCTGCGTCTCATCAAAAAACCAAGTCACGCATCCACTACAGTTTGACTGTAGAATGGGGTAAATTGTGTATGTCTTTCATTCAGCGTGTGCAAGTAGACAAATTAATAGAGCAACCTTTCACTTGTGCAGCATTAATACTGCACAAGGTGTGTCTCTTGTACTTTGTAACACCTGAGGGGGGGGTTAAAGGTTTCCTTTGAAATTGGTTCAACTAGGCTTCGGCCTACACTCTGCTCCTCTCCTCCTCCTCCTGCTTCAACACGGGCTCTAACATCGCTAGTTTTTGCCCGCAAGTGCTAGCTGCACAGAGAAAAACACACGCCATTGTGTTAGTGGGGTTCAGCAACGCCAGCTGTTCCCCCAGTGTGTAGCCGGCAAAGTGTCCTGCAAACGCAACGCAGACACAAAGCTGCCTCCAGTGCAGGCTTCGGCCTACACTCATCTCCCCCTGCTTACCCTTTGCTCCAACACCGCTAGTTGGGGCTCTAGGAAGACAATCTTTAATAGGCAAGGCAACGCATCCGGGTTCCAGCACCGCCAGCTGGTTCTCGGCAGTGTTCTTGTCACAGGTACTCCCTCGTGCCAAGCCTGGTTTCAGCACCGTCAGCTGTTTCCGGGTTGTGTCAACTTCACTGAGACGCCTATGCTTGCCCCGTCGTGTTGCGGTCGGGTTAGCCAACTCCAGGGTGCCTCCAGTTTAGGAGCTTCCTATGTGGGCTGCGTGAACTGGTAGTCAAGGCTGGTTCTGTAGTGCCAGTAGGCCCAGCTCCCCCTGTAGGACTGTTGGGGTTCGGTAACTGCGGCTGCCTCGCGGCCTAGCTGTTCTCTCCTCTCTTGTGGACCTTCGGGTCCACCACCTGGTTCCAGCACCGTCAGCTGGTTCCGGGCCGAGCCTTTGGCTTAGGTGCCTCCTCCTGGGTATCCGAGTTCCGCCAACGCCAGGCGGTCCTTGGTAGTGCTTTTAAGCGCGGGCACCTACAGCTTAGTAACCGGGTTCCAGCACCGTCAGCTGGTCCTCGGTCGTGCCATTGGCTCTTGCACACTGGGGCAACGCATCCGGGTTCCAGCACCGCCAGCTGGTTCTCGGCAGTGTTCTTGTCACAGGTACTCCCTCGTGCCAAGCCTGGTTTCAGCACCGTCAGCTGTTTCCGGGTTGTGTCAACTTCACTGAGACGCCTATGCTTGCCCCGTCGTGGTGCGGTCGAGTTAGCCAACTCCAGGGTGCCTCCAGTTTAGGAGCTTCCTATGTGGGCTGCGTGAACTGGTAGTCAAGGCTGGTTCTGTAGTGCCAGTAGGCCCAGCTCCCCCTGTAGGACTGTTGGGGTTCGGTAACTGCGGCTGCCTCGCGGCCTAGCTGTTCTCTCCTCTCCTGTGGGCCTTGGGGTCCACCACCTGGTTCCAGCACCGTCAGCTGGTTCCGGGCCGAGCCTTTGGCTTAGGTGCCTCCTCCTGGGTATCCGAGTTCCGCCAACATCAGGCGGTCCTTGGTAGTGCTTTTAAGCGCGGGCACCTACAGCTTAGTAACCGGGTTCCAGCACCGTCAGCTGGTCCTCGGTCGTGCCATTGGCTCTTGCACACTGGGGCAACGCATCCGGGTTCCAGCACCGCCAGCTGGTTCTCGGCAGTGTTCTTGTCACAGGTACTCCCTCGTGCCAAGCCTGGTTTCAGCACCGTCAGCTGTTTCCGGGTTGTGTCAACTTCACTGAGACGCCTATGCTTGCCCCGTCGTGTTGCGGTCGGGTTAGCCAACTCCAGGGTGCCTCCAGTTTAGGAGCTTCCTATGTGGGCTGCGTGAACTGGTAGTCAAGGCTGGTTCTGTAGTGCCAGTAGGCCCAGCTCCCCCTGTAGGACTGTTGGGGTTCGGTAACTGCGGCTGCCTCGCGGCCTAGCTGTTCTCTCCTCTCCTGTGGGCCTTGGGGTCCACCACCTGGTTCCAGCACCGTCAGCTGGTTCCGGGCCGAGCCTTTGGCTTAGGTGCCTCCTCCTGGGTATCCGAGTTCCGCCAACATCAGGCGGTCCTTGGTAGTGCTTTTAAGCGCGGGCACCTACAGCTTAGTAACCGGGTTCCAGCACCGTCAGCTAGTCCTCGGTCGTGCCATTGGCTCTTGCACACTGCGGCAACGCATCCGGGTTCCAGCACCGCCAGCTGGTTCTCGGCAGTGTTCTTGTCACAGGTACTCCCTCGTGCCAAGCCTGGTTTCAGCACCGTCAGCTGTTTCCGGGTTGTGTCAACTTCACTGAGACGCCTATGCTTGCCCCGTCGTGGTGCGGTCGAGTTAGCCAACTCCAGGGTGCCTCCAGTTTAGGAGCTTCCTATGTGGGCTGCGTGAACTGGTAGTCAAGGCTGGTTCTGTAGTGCCAGTAGGCCCAGCTCCCCCTGTAGGACTGTTGGGGTTCGGTAACTGCGGCTGCCTCGCGGCCTAGCTGTTCTCTCCTCTCCTGTGGGCCTTGGGGTCCACCACCTGGTTCCAGCACCGTCAGCTGGTTCCGGGCCGAGCCTTTGGCTTAGGTGCCTCCTCCTGGGTATCCGAGTTCCGCCAACATCAGGCGGTCCTTGGTAGTGCTTTTAAGCGCGGGCACCTACAGCTTAGTAACCGGGTTCCAGCACCGTCAGCTAGTCCTCGGTCGTGCCATTGGCTCTTGCACACTGGGGCAACGCATCCGGGTTCCAGCACCGCCAGCTGGTTCTCGGCAGTGTTCTTGTCACAGGTACTCCCTCGTGCCAAGCCTGGTTTCAGCACCGTCAGCTGTTTCCGGGTTGTGTCAACTTCACTGAGACGCCTATGCTTGCCCCGTCGTGGTGCGGTCGAGTTAGCCAACTCCAGGGTGCCTCCAGTTTAGGAGCTTCCTATGTGGGCTGCGTGAACTGGTAGTCAAGGCTGGTTCTGTAGTGCCAGTAGGCCCAGCTCCCCCTGTAGGACTGTTGGGGTTCGGTAACTGCGGCTGCCTCGCGGCCTAGCTGTTCTCTCCTCTCCTGTGGGCCTTGGGGTCCACCACCTGGTTCCAGCACCGTCAGCTGGTTCCGGGCCGAGCCTTTGGCTTAGGTGCCTCCTCCTGGGTATCCGAGTTCCGCCAACATCAGGCGGTCCTTGGTAGTGCTTTTAAGCGCGGGCACCTACAGCTTAGTAACCAGGTTCCAGCACCGTCAGCTAGTCCTCGGTCGTGCCATTGGCTCTTGCACACTGGGGCAACGCATCCGGGTTCCAGCACCGCCAGCTGGTTCTCGGCAGTGTTTTTGTCACAGGTACTCCCTCGTGCCAAACCTGGTTTCAGCACCGTCAGCTGTTTCTGGGTTGTGTCAAGCTCACTGAGACACCTATGCTTGCCTCGTCGTGGTGCGGTCGGGTTAGCCAACTCCAGGGTGCCTCCAGTTTAGGAGCTTCCTATGTGGGCTGCGTGAACTGGTAGTCAAGGCTGGTTCTGTAGTGCCAGTAGGCCCAGCTCCCCCTGTAGGACTGTTGGGGTTCGGTAACTGCGGCTGCCTCGCGGCCTAGCTGTTCTCTCCTCTCCTGTGGACCTTCGGGTCCACCACCTGGTTCCAGCACCGTCAGCTGGTTCCGGGCCGAGCCTTTGGCTTAGGTGCCTCCTCCTGGGTATCCAAGTTCCGCCAACGCCAGGCGGTCCTTGGTAGTGCTTTTAAGCGCGGGCACCTACAGCTTAGTAACCGGGTTCCAGCACCGTCAGCTGGTCCTCGGTCGTGCCATTGGCTCTTGCACACTGGGGCAACGCATCCGGGTTCCAGCACCGCCAGCTGGTTCTCGGCAGTGTTCTTGTCACAGGTACTCCCTCGTGCCAAGCCTGGTTTCAGCACCATCAGCTGTTTCCGGGTTGTGTCAACTTCACTGAGACGCCTATGCTTGCCCCGTCGTGGTGCGGTCGAGTTAGCCAACTCCAGGGTGCCTCCAGTTTAGGAGCTTCCTATGTGGGCTGCGTGAACTGGTAGTCAAGGCTGGTTCTGTAGTGCCAGTAGGCCCAGCTCCCCCTGTAGGACTGTTAGGGTTCGGTAACTGCGGCTGCCTCGCGGCCTAGCTGTTCTCTCCTCTCCTGTGGACCTTCGGGTCCACCACCTGGTTCCAGCACCGTCAGCTGGTTCCGGGCCGAGCCTTTGGCTTAGGTGCCTCCTCCTGGGTAACCGAGTTCCGCCAACGCCAGGCGGTCCTTGGTAGTGCTTTTAAGCGCGGGCACCTACAGCTTAGTAACCGGGTTCCAGCACCGTCAGCTGGTCCTCGGTCGTGCCATTGGCTCTTGCACACTGGGGCAACGCATCCGGGTTCCAGCACCGCCAGCTGGTTCTCGGCAGTGTTCTTGTCACAGGTACTCCCTCGTGCCAAGCCTGGTTTCAGCACCGTCAGCTGTTTCCGGGTTGTGTCAACTTCACTGAGACGCCTATGCTTGCCCCGTCGTGGTGCGGTCGAGTTAGCCAACTCCAGGGTGCCTCCAGTTTAGGAGCTTCCTATGTGGGCTGCGTGAACTGGTAGTCAAGGCTGGTTCTGTAGTGCCAGTAGGCCCAGCTCCCCCTGTAGGACTGTTGGGGTTCGGTAACTGCGGCTGCCTCGCGGCCTAGCTGTTCTCTCCTCTCCTGTGGGCCTTCGGGTCCACCACCTGGTTCCAGCACCGTCAGCTGGTTCTAGGCAGTGTCTTTTGCTCTTGTACCTTCTGCTCCCCATCCTGATTCCAGTAACGTCAGCTGGTTCCGGGCAGAGCCTTTGGCTTAGGTGCCTCCTTCTGGGTATCCAAGTTCCACCAACGTCAGGTGGTCCTTGGTAGTGCTTTCAGGCACGGGTACCTCCTGCTTAGTAACCGGGTTCCAGTAACGTCAGCTGGTCCTCGGTAGTTCCATTGGCTCTTGGACCTTCGGCTACCCATCCGGGTTCCAGTACCGTCAGCTGGTTCTCGGCAGTGTCTTTTGCTCTTGTACCTTCTGCTCCCCATCCTGGTTCCAGTAACGTCAGCTGGTTCCGGGCAGAGCCTTTGGCTTAGGTGCCTCCTTCTGGGTATCCGAGTTCCGCCAACGTCAGGCGGTCCTTGGTAGTGCTTTTTAGCACGGGTACCTCCTGCTTAGTAACCGGGTTCCAGTAACATCAGCTGGTCCTCGGTAGTTCCATAGGCTCTTGAACCTTCGGGTAGCCATCCGAGTTCCAGTTCCATCAGCTGGTTCTTGGCATTTTCTCAGCCTTCTTGTACCTTCTGCTACATTTCCAAGTTTAAGACCCTAAAGTCGACGACCCGGAAGACCACCCCGATGACGACGACGACGACGACCCGGAAGACCACCCCGATGACGACGACGACGACGGCGGAGACGACGACGACGGCGGAGACGACGACGGCGGAGATGACGACACTGAAGACGACGACCCTGGAGACGACGACATGGAAGACCGAGAAGCAGAAGAACAAGAGGCTGCAGAACAAAGAGCAGAAGAACATTAAGCATAACACTTAATATCAGAGCAAAAGATATTATCTAAATTATATGCAGAAGAAGACTAAGCAGTGTATGGGGGTGAGTCCGTTCCTCCTCGTGGTGCCCCTGGATAAAGCCTGATGCTGCAGGCCAAACTGAACGCGGACAAATGTAACTTTTGTGACTGGCAGAACGGAAGGTGTAATCTTCCAACTTTTATAGATAACAACTACGGGAATGCCTGTCACAAATGAGAATATGATGAAGAAGTAGAATAGGAAGAATAATAACAGTGGAATAAAAAGAATATGTAGAATAGGAAGAATAATAATAGTTGAAGAAAATGAATATGAAGAATGTAATAAAAAAAAAAAATAGGTAGAAGATGAAGAAGAAGATGAATAAGGTGAAGAAGTTGATGTCAAAGATGCTGATGATGATGAAGATGAAAGTGTGGGAAAAGGAAAAAAAAGAAGGGGAAGGTCGTGGAATAGTGAAACATCAATATCTGACAAAATAAAAAAAAATTTACATAGTCAATATCTTTTTCAATCCGAACGTCTTTAAAAAAAAAAAAAAATCATGCTATTCTATTTGATTGGACTAATCCTCATTGCCTTTAATGTCTCCGCCACCTCCCCCATACATCCTACATTATTCTTAGTTGTTTTCCTTCATGTAGAATGAACCTACAAGGAAAGAAAGGGTTTATTTTAATTCCGATATTTTGGTCCCATTGACTTGCATTGGGATCGGGTATCGGTATCGGCGATATCCGATATTTTTTGAATATCGGCCGATCCAAACCGATACCGATACTTTCCGATATCGGAAGGTATCGCTCAACACTACTTATGACCATGTCATATTTCGTTTTTTCTTTTTTAATAAATTTGCAAAAAATCTACATTTATGGTTTTTTTCAGTCTAGATGGGGTGGAGAGTGAACATTAATGAGAAAAAAATGAACTTTTTAGAATTTACCAAATGGCTGCAATGAAACAAAGAGTGAAAAATTTAAAGGGGCCTGAATACATATCTTACCCACTGTATATGCTGTCATGAGAGCTGCGTTCCTGCAAACCGCCATATTTGATTGCACAGGCTCACGCTGGTGTCAGCTCTGCATGAGAGCTGACACCCTGCAGCAATGCCCAGGATCAGTGCTAGAACCAATTGCAGGCATTTATCCTTTGTGATGCCGCTGTCAATAGTGAGAGCAACATTGCAGGGCATCCCAAAGGGAGGGAGCTCCCTCTGTACTACCATCAGCACAATGAGACGCAATCGTGTTATGCCGATGGTCTACTTTGTGTCCCCTGACCAAAAGCTGGCGGTGGAGTCACCAAGGGACCGTGGCCGTCAGCTTGTGCTCTGAGCATGCTCATGCTCAGAGCACGAGCTGACACAGCTCCTTCCTGCATGTCAGACACTGCTATAATGCTGTGCAGTGCAAAAGCATTGCAGGGTACTAGGTCAGTGATCTGTTTGAAATTGATATCCTATCTTGGGACAATGTAAAAACGTTGACAAAAGTTAATACAAATTGTAAAAATATATTTAATATGTTTAAATATATTTAAAAAAATCACAAAATAAAAAACAACAACAAAATGAAATAATTATAAAAAATCAATATGTATTCTATCACTAAAAAAATATTTGAATGAAATAAAAATGTAAACAAAAAAAGTACACATATTTGGTATCGCCGCATCCAGAACTACCCAACCTATAAAACACTCAGTGAACATTGCTAAAAAAACAGGGCAAAAAACATTGTTTTATCATTATACCGCTGAACAAAAAGTGGAATAAAACGCAATCAAAAAGACTAATCTAAATAGAAATGGTATCTTTGAAAACATCATTTTGTCCCACAAAAAACAAGTTGCCATACAGCTCCATCAATGGAAAAATCAAAAAGTTTTAACTCTCAGAATAAAGCGATGCAAAAATTATTTTTTTTCAATAAAATAGTTTTTTATTGTGTAAAAGTGCCAAAACATACAGTAATCAACAATATAGCGCATATACTCGAGTATAAGCCGACCCGAGTATAAGCCGACCCCCCTAATTTTGCCACAAAAAACTGGGAAAACTTATTGATTCGAGTATAAGCCTAGGGTGGAAATGCAGCATTTACCGGTGAATTTCAAAAATAAAAATAGATCATTATTTCCCCATAGCTGTGCCATATAGTGCTCTGCACCGTTCATATTTCCCCATAGCTGTGCCCCAAATACAGTGCTCTGCACCGTTCATTGTGCCCCATAGCTGTGCCCCATATACAGTGCTCTGCACCGTTCATTGTGCCCCATACAGTGCTCTGCACCGTTCATTGTGCCCCATATCTGTGCCCCATATAGTGCTCTGCACCGTTCATTGTGCCCCATATCTGTGCCCCATATAGTGCTCTGCACCGTTCATTGTGCCCCATAGCTGTGCCCCATATACAGTGCTCTGCACCGTTCATTGTGCCCCATAGCTGTGCCCCATATACAGTGCTCTGCACCGTTCATTGTGCCCCATAGCTGTGCCCCATATACAGTGCTCTGCACCGTTCATTGTGCCCCATAGCTGTGCCCCATATACAGTGCTCTGCACCGTTCATTGTGCCCCATAGCTGTGCCCCATATACAATGCTCTGCACCGTTCATTGTGCCCCATAGCTGTGCCCCATATACAGTGCTCTGCACCGTTCATTGTGCCCCATAGCTGTGCCCCATATACAGTGCTCTGCACCGTTCATTGTGCCCCATAGATGCTCCACATAAATCTGTGCCGCCGCTGCTGCTGCAATAAAAAAAAAAAAAACACATACTCACCTCTCTTGCTTGCAGCTCCCAGCGTCTGGTCCCGGCGCCTCCATCTTCCCGGCGTCTCTGCTCTGACTGATCAGGCAGAGGGCGCCGCGCACACTATATGCGTCATCGCGCCCTCTGACCTGAACAGTCAGAGCGCAGACGCCGGGAAGATGGAGGCGCCGGGAAGATGGAGCGACGCCCGGCGGCTGGAACGCGGACAGGTGAATATGACATACTTACCTAGTCCCAGCGATCCTCTCCCTCTGCCTGTCACAGCTGGTCTTCGGTGCCGCAGCCTCTTTCTCTATCAGCGGTCACCGGCACCGCTGATTAGAGAAATGAATACGCGGCTCCACCCCAATGGGAGGTGGAGCCGCCTATTCATTTTTCTAATGAGCGGTCCCACGTGACCGCTGAAGAGGGGAAGACGCTGCAGCACAGAAGACCGTGGGACGGCAGGGACAGCGCCAGGATCGCTGGGACTAGGTAAGTATACCTCAGCGCCCTCACCCCCTCACCCGCCGACCCTGCCACCCACCTTGACTCGAGTATAAGCCGAGAGGGGCACTTTCAGCCCAAAAATTTGGGCTGAAAATCTCGGCTTATACTCGAGTATATACGGTATATGTGGTATTGCTGTAATTGTACTGACCTGAAGAATAAAGCTGCTTTATCAATTTTACCACACGCGTAATGGCATAAAATAAATCCCAAAACATAATTCCTGAATTGCTGCTTTTTGTTCATTCTGCCTCCCAAAAATCATAATAGAAAGCAATCAAAACTGTCATGTACATAAAAATGGTACCAATAAAAATATCAACTCGTCATGCAAAGAACAAGCCCTCACATGACTATGTCAGCTGAAATGCGGAAACATTATAGCTAAAAAAAATGATTTTTTTGCAGTAAAAAGCGTGTTTTAGTGTGTGACAGCAACCAAACATAAAAAAGCTATAAATCTGGTATCACTGTAGTCGCATCGACCCAAAGAATAAAGTTGTATAATCGCACGGTGAATGGCGTAAAAAATAAATGAAACCAATTCTTCACCTGCTGTGGATTTTTTCATTCTGCCTCCCACAGATCACAGTAAGGCTCAGCTCACATTTATGCTGCGTATGCGCTGAGCGCTTATACCAGGGTTTTTGTATAAATTTCTAAAAAAAGTGACTCAGATGGAACTCCCATTGGAAGATTCCATATAATGAGGCAGATGGAGGCACTGTGGATTCCGAGTGGCTGCTTTTGATCAAGCGGTGTCCGTCTTTTTAGGCATGCATAAAAGATCGGTTGACTATACTTTTGTGCACCTCTGAAAAAAGCTGGCCAGAGTCCAGAGTAATTCTGTTGCCGCATTATAGTGAATGGATCCCTTGGGGGTTTCATCTGAATCAAGTCACTCAGAGATATAGATGTAAACCCTTATGTAAGTGCTCAGAGTAGAGTGCCTGATAAATGTGATCCCAAATGTTATGTAAAATGTTCCGCACAAAAGCCTCAAATCAATCCACAAAAAAAAAGCAAGTCCCCATTCAACTCTTCATCTGTTAACGGAAATTTAAGGGGCTTCCACGTTACTGGTCATATAAAGGCTCTGAAAAAGTGTTACAACTCCTCGCCCCCCAAAGAAAGCCAGCAAATTCTGCATCACCAAATCTAAATGCCCCCTCCTTTCTGAGCATCACTGTGCACCTAAACCACATTTAACATCCACATATTTGGTATTTCTGTAGCAATGCCAGCTTGCCTAATTTACAGGTGCATGCCTCCAGAAGTATAAACTGGGCACTACCACGTACTGGTGACTACAACGTACTGGTGATTACAACGTACTGGTGACTGCAACGTACAGTGGTTACTGCAACGTACTGGTGACTGCAAAGTACAGTGGTTACTGCAACGTACTGGTGACTGCAACGTACTGGTGACTGCAACGTACTGGTGACTGCAAATTAAGGGCACTACAATGACTGTTTGCAATTTTCACTCAGCAACATTCATTGTTGCTTTTTCCAGAAAAACACCATTGGAGTCAAAATCGTTACTACACCTGTAGATAAATTCCCAAATGGGTATAAATTTCCAAAATCAAATCACTTGAGGGAACATTCTGCTCTTCTAGCACTTAGGGGTTTTGTATATGGAGTCCGCAAATTATTGTATCAAAATCTGCACTCTAGGAGGAAAATAGCGTTCTGTCCCTCCTGAGTCTTTCCGTATGGCTAAGCCATACTGTACAGCCACATATGAGGTATTTCCACATTCAGCAGAAATTGTAGGACAAATTTTGGTGCTATTTTTAACCCTTTCCCATTGTGAAAATGTAATTCTGGGGCTAAAAAAATTTTGGTGATAAAAATGTAATTCTTTTTTCTTCACTGCCGAATGTATAACATTATGTGACACACCTGTGGTGTAAATATGATCACTGCACCTATAGATGATACCGGAAAGATATACAGTGGGGCAAAAAAGTATTTAGTCAGTCAGCAATAGTGCAAGTTCCACCACTTAAAAAGATGAGAGGCGTCTGTAATTTACATCATAGGTAGACCTCAACTATGGGAGACAAACTGAGAAAAAAAAATCCAGAAAATCACATTGTCTGTTTTTTTAACATTTTATTTGCATATTATGGTGGAAAATATGTATTTGGTCAGAAACAAAATTTCATCTCAATACTTTGTAATATATCCTTTGTTGGCAATGACAGAGGTCAAACGTTTTCTGTAAGTCTTCACAAGGTTGCCACACACTGTTGTTGGTATGTTGGCCCATTCCTCCATGCAGATCTCCTCTAGAGCAGTGATGTTTTTGGCTTTTCGCTTGGCAGCACGGACTTTCAACTCCCTCCAAAGGTTTTCTATAGGGTTGAGATCTGGAGACTGGCTAGGCCACTCCAGGACCTTGAAATGCTTCTTACGAAGCCACTCCTTCGTTGCCCTGGCGGTGTGATTTGGATCATTGTCATGTTGAAAGACCCAGCCACGTTTCATCTTCAATGCCCTTGCTGATGGAAGGAGGTTTGCACTCAAAATCTCACGATACATGGCCCCATTCATTCTTTCATGTACCCGGATCAGTCGTCCTGGCCCCTTTGCAGAGAAACAGCCACAAAGCATGATGTTTCCACCACCATGCTTTACAGTAGGTATGGTGTTTGATGGATGCAACTCAGTATTCTTTTTCCTCCAAACACGACAAGTTGTGTTTCTACCAAACAGTTCCAGTTTGGTTTCATCAGACCATAGGAGATTCTCCCAAAACTCCTCTGGATCATCCAAATGCTCTCTAGCAAACTTCAGACGGGCCCGGACATGTACTGGCTTAAGCACTGGGACACGTCTGGCACTGCAGGATCTGAGTCCATGGTGGCGTTGTGTGTTACTTATGGTAGGCCTTGTTACATTGGTCCCAGCTCTCTGCAGTTCATTCACTAGGTTCATTCACCCCGCGTGGTTCTGGGATTTTTGCTCACCGTTCTTGTGATCATTCTGACCCCACGGGGTGGGATTTTGCGTGGAGCCCCAGATCGAGGGAAATTATCAGTGGTCTTGTATGTCTTCCATTTTCTAATTATTGCTCCCACTGTTGATTTCACTCCAAGCTGGTTGGCTATTGCAGATTCAGTCTTCCTAGCCTGGTGCAGGGCTACAATTTTGTTTCTGGTGTCCTTTGACAGCTCTTTGGTCTTCACCATAGTGGAGTTTGGATTCAGACTGTTTGAGGGTGTGCACATGTGTCTTTTTATACTGATAACAAGTTTAAACAGGTGCCATTACCACAGGTAATGAGTGGAGGAAAGAGGAGACTCTTAAAGAAGAAGTTACAGGTCTGTGAGAGCCAGAAATCTTGATTGTTTGTTTCTGACCAAATACTTATTTTCCACCATAATATGCAAATAAATTGTTATAAAAAACAGACAATGTGATTTTCTGGATTTTTTTTTTTCTCAGTTTGTCTCCCATAGTTGAGGTCTACCTATGATGTAAATTACAGACGCCTCTCATCTTTTTAAGTGGTAGAACTTGCACTATTGCTGACTGACTAAATACTTTTTTGCCCCACTGTATATCTTGGTACCGTGTTAGCCAGTAGATAGAAAAATATTTAGAATTGAGAGTCCTCAGTGGTTGATACCTTTTAACCCCTTCCCGACCCATGACGCCACGTAGGCGTCATGAAAGTCGGTGCCATTCCGACCCATGACGCCTATGCGGCGTCATGGAAAGATCGCGTCCCTGCAGATCGGGTGAAAGGGTTAACTCCCATTTCACCCGATCTGCAGGGACAGGGGGAGTGGTAGTTTAGCCCAGGGGGGGTGGCTTCACCCCCTCGTGGCTACGATCGCTCTGATTGGCTGTTGAAAGTGAAACTGCCAATCAGAGCGATTTGTAATATTTCACCCATTATAACGGGTGAAATATTACAATCCAGCCATGGCCGATGCTGAAATATCATCGGCCATGGCAGGAAATACTAGTGTGCCCCCACCCCACCCCTCCGATCGCCCCCCCACCCCCCCGATCTGGCCGGTACACTGCTCCGGCTCCCCTCCGTCCAGTGCTCCGCTCCCCCCCGTGCTCGTGCCCGCTCCCCCCGTGCTCCAATCACCCCCCCGTGCTCCAATCACCCCCCCTGCACTCCGATCCACCCCCCCCGTGCTCCGTTCCACCCCCCCGTGCTCCGTTCCAGCCCCCCCGTGCTCCGTTCCACGCCCCCCGCGCTCCGTTCCACCCCTCCCGCGCTCCGATTCCCCCCCCCCGTGCTCCGATCCCCCCCCCGTGGTCCCCCCCCACCCTATCATACTTACCGATCCAGCCGTGGTCCCGTCCGTCTTCTCCCGGGCGCCGCCATCTTCCAAAATGGCGGGCGCATGCGCAGTGCGCCCGCCGAATCTGCCGGCCGGCAGATTCGTTCCAAAGTGCATTTTGATCACTGAGATATAATCTATCTCAGTGATCAAAATAAAAAAAATAATAAATTACCCCCCCCCCTTTGTCACCCCCATAGGTAGGGACAAAAAAAAAATAAAGAATTTTTTTTTTTTACACTGTTAGAATAGGGTTAGGGGTAGGGGTAGGGTTAGGGTTAGGGGTAGGGGTAGGGTTAGGGTTAGGGGTAGGGTTAGGGGTAGGGTTAGGGGTAGGGTTAGGGTTAGGGCTAGGGTTAGGGGTAGGGTTAGGGTTAGGGTTAGGGCTAGGGTTAGGGTTAGGAATGTGCACACGTATTCTGGTCCTCTGCGGATTTTTCCGCTGCGGATTTGATAAATCCGCAGTGCTAAACCGCTGCGGATTTATGGCGGATTTACCGCGTTTTTTTCTGCGCATTTCACTGCGGTTTTACAATTGCGATTTTCTATTGGAGCAGTTGTAAAACCGCTGCGGAATCCGCACAAAGAAGTGACATGCTGCGGAATGTAAACCGCTGCGTTTCCGTGCAGTTTTTCCGCAGCATGTGTACAGCGATTTTTGTTTCCCATAGGTTTACATTGAACTGTACACTCATGGGAAACTGCTGCGGATCCGCAGCGTTTTCCGCAGCGTGTGCACATACCTTTAGAATTAGGCTATGTGCACACGGTGCGGATTTGGCTGCGGATTCGCAGCAGTGTTCCATCAGGTTTACAGTACCATGTAAACATATGAAAAACCAAATCCGCTGTGCCCATGGTGCGGAAAATACCGCGCGGGAACGCTGCGTTGTATTTTCCGCAGCATGTCAATTCTTTGTGCGGATTCCGCAGCGTTTTACACCTGTTCCTCAATAGGAATCCGCAGGTGAAATCCGCACAAAAAACACTGGAAATCCGCGGAAAATCCGCAGGTAAAACACAGTGCCTTTTACCCGCAGATTTTTCAAAAATGGTGCGGAAATATCTCACACGAATCCGCAACGTGGGCACATAGCCTTAGGGTTAGGGTTGGAATTAGGGTTGTGGTTAGGGTTAGGGGTGTGTTGGGGTTAGTGTTGTGGTTAGGGGTGTGTTGGGGTTAGGGTTGTGATTAGGATTATGGCTACAGTTGGGATTAGGGTTAGGGGTGTGTTGGGGTTAGTGTTGGAGGTAGAATTGAGGGGTTACCACTGTTTAGGCACATCAGGGGTCTCCAAACGCAACATGGCGCCACCATTGATTCCAGCCAATCTCGTATTCAAAAAGTCAAATGGTGCTCCCTCACTTCCGAGCCCTGACGTGTGCCCAAACAGTGGTTTACCCCCACATATGGGGTACCAGCATACTCAGGACAAACTGCGCAACAATTACTGGGGTCCAATTTCTCCTGTTACCCTTGTGAATCTAAAAAAATGCTTGCTAAAACATAATTTTTGAGGAAAGAAAAATGATTTTTTATTTTCACGGCTCTGCGTTGTAAACGTCTGTGAAGCACTTGGGGGTTCAAAGTGCTCACCACATATCTAGATAAGTTCCTTGGGGGGTCTAGTTTCTAAAATGGGGTCACTTGTGGGGGGTTTCTACTGTTTAGGCACCTGGTGGCTCTGCAAACGCAACGTGACACCCGCAGACCATTCCATCAAAGTCTGCATTTCAAAAGTCACTACTTCCCTTCTGAGCCCCGACGTGTGCCCAAACAGTGGTTTACCCCCACATATGGGGTATCAGCGTACTCAGGAGAAACTGGACAACAACTTTTGGGGTCCAATTTCTCCTGTAACCCTTGGGAAAATAAAAAATTCTGGGCTAAATAATTATTTTTGAGGAAAGAAAACGTATTTATTATTTTCACGGCTCTGCATTATAAACTTCTATGAAGCACTTGGGGGTTCAAAGTGCTCACCACACATCTAGATAAGTTCCTTTCAGGGTCTAGTTTCCAAAATGGGGTCACTTGTGGGGGGTTTCTACTGTTTAGGCACATCAGGGGCTCTGCAAACGCAACGTGACGCCCGCAGAGCATTCCATCAAAGTCTGCATTTCAAAACGTCACTACTTCAATTCCAAGCCCCGGCATGTGCCCAAACAGTAGTTTACCCCCACATATGGGGTATCACCGTACTCAGGAGAAACTGGACAACAAATATTGGGGTCAAATTTCTCCTGTTACCCTTGGGAAAATTAAAAAATTCTGGGCTAAATAATTATTTTTGAGGAAAGAAAACGTATTTATTATTTTCACGGCTCTGCATTATAAACTTCTATGAAGCACTTGGGGGTTCAAAGTGCTCACCACACATCTAGATAAGTTCCTTTGGGGGTCTAGTTTCCAAAATGGGGTCACTTGTGGGGGGTTTCTACTGTTAAGCCACATCAGGGGCTCTGCAAACGCAACGTGACGCCCACAGAGCATTCCATCAAAGTCTGCATTTCAAAACGTCACTACTTCACTTCCGAGCCCCGGCATGTGCCCAAACAGTGATTTACCCCCACATATGGGGTATCAGCGTACTCAGGAGAAACTGGACAACAACTTTTGGGGTCAATTTCTCCTGTTACCCTTGGGAAAATAAAAAATTGCAGGCTAAAAGATCATTTTTGAGAAAATAATTTTTTTTTTTATTTTCATGGCTCTGCGTTATAAACTTCTGTGAAGCACTTGGGGGTTCAAAGTCCTCACCACACATCTAGATTAGTTCCTTTGGGGGTCTAGTTTCTAAAATGGTGTCATTTCTGGGGGATCTCCAATGTTTAGGCACACAGGGGCTCTCCAAACGTGACATGGTGTCCGCTAATGATTGGAGCTAATTTTCCATTTAAAAAGCCAAATGGCGTGCCATCCCTTCCGAGCCCTGCCGTGCGCCCAAACAGTGGTTTACCCCCACATATGGGGTATCAGCGTACTCAGGACAAACTGGACAACAATATTTGGGGTCCAATTTCTCCTATTATCCTTGGCAAAATAGGAAATTCCAGGCTAAAAAATCATTTTTGAGGAAAGAAAAATTATTTTTTATTTTCATGGCTCTGCGTTATAAACTTCTGTGAAGCACCTGGGGGTTTAAAGTGCTCAATATGCATCTAGATAAGTTCCTTGGGGGGTCTAGTTTCCAAAATGGGGTCACTTGTGGGGGAGCTCCAATGTTTAGGCACACAGGGGCTCTCCAAACGCGACATGGTGTCCGCTAACAATTGGAGCTAATTTTCCATTCAAAAAGTCAAATGGCACGCCTTCTCTTCCGAGCCCTGCCGAGTGCCCAAACAGTGGTTTACCCCCACATATGAGGTATCGGCGTACTCGGGAGAAATTGCCCAACAAATTTTATGATCCATTTTATCCTACTGCCCATGTGAAAATGAGAAAATTGAGGCGAAAAGAATTTTTTTGTGAAAAAAAATTACTTTTTCATTTTTACAGATCAATTTGTGAAGCACCTGAGGGTTTAAAGTGCTCACTAGGCATCTAAATTAGTTCCTTGGGGGGTCTAGTTTCCAAAATGGGGTCACTTGTGGGGGAGCGCCAATGTTTAGGCACACAGGAGCTATCCAAACGCGACATGGTGTCCGCTAACGATGGAAATAATTTTTCATTCAAAAAGTCAAATGGCGCTCCTTCCCTTCCGAGCCTTACCATGTGCCCAAACAGTGGTTTACCTCCACATGTGAGGTATTGGTGTACTCAGGAGAAATTGCCCAACACATTTTAGGATCCATTTTATCCTATTGCCCATGTGAAAATGAAAAAATTGAGGCTAAAAGAATTTTTTTGTGAAAAAAAAGTACTTTTTCATTTTTACGGATCAATTTGTGAAGCACCTGGGGGTTCAAAGTGCTCACTATGCATCTAGATAAGTTCCTTGGGGCGTCTAGTTTCCAAAATGGGGTCACTTGTGGGGGAGCTCCAATTTTTAGGCACACGGGGGCTCTCCAAACGTGACATGGTGTCCGCTAAAGAGTGGAGCCAATTTTTGATTCAAAAAGTCAAATGGCGCTCCTTCCCTTCCAAGCCCTGCCGTGCGCCAAAACAGTGGTTTACCCCCACATATGAGGTATCAGCGTACTCAGGACAAATTGGACAACAACGTTCGTGGTTCAGTTTCTCCTTTTACCATTGGGAAAATAAAAAAATTGTTGCTAAAAGATAATTTTTGTGACTAAAAAGTTAAATGTTCATTTTTTCCTTCCATGTTGCTTCTGCTGCTGTGAAGCACCTGAAGGGTTAATAAACTTCTTGAATGTGGTTTTGAGTACCTTGAGGGGTGCAGTTTTTAGAATGGTGTCACTTTTGGGTATTTTCAGCCATATAGACCCCTCAAACTGACTTCAAATGTGAGGTGGTCCCTAAAAAAAATGGTTTTGTAAATTTCGTTGTAAAAATGACAAATCGCTGGTCGAATTTTAACCCTTATAACTTCCTAACAAAAAAAAATTTTGTTTCCAAAATTGTGCTGATGTAAAGTAAACATGTGGGAAATGTTATTTATTAACTATTTTGTGTCACATATCTCTCTGGTTTAACAGAATAAAAATTCAAAATGTGAAAATTGCGAAATTTTCAAAATTTTCGCCAAATTTCCGTGTTTATCACAAATAAATGCAGAATTTATTGACCTAAATTTACCACTAACATGAAGCCCAATATGTCACGAAAAAACAATCTCAGAACCGCTAGGATCCGTTGAAGCGTTCCTGAGTTATTACCTCATAAAGGGACACTGGTCAGAATTGCAAAAAACGGCAAGGTCTTTAAGGTCAAAATAGGCTGGGTCTTGAAGGGGTTAATGGCTAACTAAAAAGATGGTAACAAATTGCAAGCTTTCGAGACTACTCAGGTCTCTTCATCAGGCATAGAATAATACAAACATCTGAAGAATCACATATTTATACACAACACTGCACAGAACTGTCTTTATGGGAGAGTGATAAGTGATAAACAGTTGTGTCCATAAATATTGGAACGTTCCTAGATTAGGAGTGAATATTTTGTTGTCCTCTGATTAGGGTCTGGTTCTGTTATGATGAACCCACATGGTCTGAAGTGCAAATTCCTTAACTGATGTAAAAAGGCATAAATCCATGCAACACATTCATTCCTGCACTGTGTCAAAGGTTGTCATAAATTTATACTGCCAAATTCTC
Organism: Ranitomeya imitator; assembly: GCF_032444005.1. Taxonomy (NCBI): domain Eukaryota; kingdom Metazoa; phylum Chordata; class Amphibia; order Anura; family Dendrobatidae; genus Ranitomeya; species Ranitomeya imitator. Next base: position 329,672,412 of record NC_091284.1, on the reverse strand, counting down.
CTGTCTCTCTTAGATTTGAAGTTACCTTTCAATACAAGTAATTTCAGGTCCATGGTGCTATGATCAAGCATACAAAAATGTTTGGCCACGGGTAGATCCATTCTTTTTTCTCTTATGGTATGGCGGTGAGAATTTATTCCTGTTCTCAGTTTTTGCCCTGTCTTCCCAACATACAGACCCCCAGTTGGACATTTAGTACAAAAAATTAAGTACGCCACATTAGATGTGATGCAGCTGAAGGTACCTGGTATCTTGTATTGGCTATTAGTCAACCTGAACACATGTGGGGATTCCCTAACAAACAGGCAATCCCTGCATGTGTTCACGCTGTCTAACAGCCACAAATCATGCAGTCGCAGGGACACAAACATAATCTACAAGCACGCCCAAGATACTCAGAGAACAACCGAACATGCTCGGAAAACTCATTTAACGAGCACACTCGCTCACCACTAATTATAATCTATGGGATTGTTCACATTTTTCTGTTTGTGGACCATATGCGGCCAATGTAAAAGGCAACATGGCCATATTGTGTACAAATGCAGATGGATTGAATGCCCAATTTAGATTTAAATATGGAAAACCAACTAGACACAGGTGCAAAAGTGCAAAAGTTCTATTAGTCCACGTTACAGCCGCATTGTAGTTGTTTGCTACAATTGTGGAAAAAACACATAACACTCATTCATAGAGTGAAATTATTTATTTTGTGCTGCACAAAAGATCATTGTTCTCAACAGCATATCTTCCTGTGTAAACAAAACCTGTGCTGCTTTTAAGAAAGGAAGCCTATGCAAACTGAGTGATCTATTACTGATCTTTCAGTACACATTTAAAAAGTGGTCTCCCTATATAAACGTGATTTTAAGCAACCGCCAATCAAAACCAGTAGCTGATTGGTGGGTCAATTAATTCTGCCAATCAACTAGTGTAAACGGACCTTTAGGATCTTCTCACCTGAAAAAGTATGTGTTAAGGTACCGTCATACATAACGATTTCTTTAACGATATTGTTGCTTTTTGTGACGTAGCAACGATATCATTAACGAAATCGTTCTGTGTGACAGCGACCAACGAGCAGGCCCCTGCTGGGAGATCGTTGGTCGCTGGGGATGATCAGGACCTTTTTTTGGTCACTGATCACCCGCTGTCATCGCTGGATCGGCGTGTGTGACGCCGATCCAGCGATGTGTTCACTGGTAACCAGGGTAAATATCAGGTTACTAAGCGCAGGGCCGCGCTTAGCAACCCGATATTTACCCTGGTTACCATTGTAAAAGTAAAAAAAAAACAGTACATACTCACATTCCGGTGTCTGTCACATCCCCCGCCTTCAGCTTCCCGCACTGACTGTGAGCGCCGGCCGTAAAGCAGAGCACAGCGGCTCTCTGCTTTAAGGCCGGCCAGCGCTGACACAGTGAGTGCGGGAAGATGACGCCGGGGGACGTGACAGACACCGGAATGTGAGTATGTAGTGGTTTTTTTTTTACATTTACAATGCAAACCAGGGTAAACATCGGGTTACTAAGCGCGGCCCTGCGCTTAGTAACCCGATGTTTACCCTGGTTACCCGGGGACTTCAGCATCGTTGGTCGCTGGAGAGCTGTCTGTGTGACAGCTCTCTAGCAACCACACAATGACTTACCAACGATCACGGCCAGGTTGTATCGCTGGTCGTGATCGTTGGTAAATCTTTAAGTGTAACGGTACCTTTACAGTATTTTTATTTTTACTTTTTATTTTTTCCGTTGATTTGCTCTATTGAGTAGAGCAGAGAAGCACATATCTGCTTACACAAGGAGATGTAAGGCTGACAAATGAAATGTTTCAATCAACAACAAACTGGTATTGACAAGTGGTCAGAAAGTAAATGATCAAACTTCAAATCACTTTTGTAAAGAAGCAGCCCCACTAACTTTTTTATGCAGTAAATGTGTGTACATGTGTAACTAGGTAACTGGTTGTTACAGTGATGTTGCCTTCCTTTCGGGGAGGGTGATGTCATGCCTGGAGACAAGGAGGATTCCCTTCAAAAGGTAATACACCTACATGCAACACATTCTGATTCCTGGCCAGAAGAGTTAGCTCTGAACCCGAACTCAGGGGAGCTTCCCCGGAGATAAATATTCCAGTCTGGAGCAGGAGTTAAGGCCCCTTCACATTAAGCGACGCTGCAGCGATACCGACAACGATCCGGATCGCTGCAGCGTCGCTGTTTGGTCGCTGGAGAGCTGTCACACAGACCGCTCTCCAGCGACCAACGATGCCGGTAACCAGGGTAAACATCGGGTAACTAAGCGCAGGGCCGCGCTTAGTAACCCGATGTTTACCCTGGTTACCATCCTAAAAGTAAAAAAAACAAACAGTACATACTTACCTACAGCCGTCTGTCCTCCAGCGCTGTGCTCTGCTCTCCTCCTGTACTGTCTGTGTGAGCACAGCGGCCGGAAAGCAGAGCGGTGACGTCACCGCTCTGCTTTCCGGCTGACCGACGCTCACAGCCAGTACAGGAGGAGAGCAGAGCACAGCGCTGGAGGACAGACGGCTGTAGGTAAGTATGTAGTGTTTGTTTTTTTTACTTTTAGGATGGTAACCAGGGAAAACATCGGGTTACTAAGCGCGGCCCTGCGCTTAGTTACCCGATGTTTACCCTGGTTACCAGTGAAGACATCGCTGGATCGGTGTCACACACGCCGATCCAGCGATGTCCACGGGAGATCCAGCGACGAAATAAAGTTCTGGACTTTATTCAGCGACCAACGATCTCCCAGCAGGGGCCTGATCGTTGGTCGCTGTCACACATAACGATTTTATTAACGATATCGTTGCTACGTCACAAAAAGCAACGATATCGTTAACAATATCGTTATGTGTGAAGGTACCTTAAGTCCAGTTATACAGAGGAGCTGAAGAAAAGAGGAGTGAGAGCAGAGAGTGGGGCCATGCAGCCAGGAACAGAAGAGAAGCAGACAACGTTGCAGTGATAGCACGTGTGAGAGGGGAGAAGCAAAGGAGAACCAAGGAGCTTGAGGGGAACTGTGACCAGACACCCTCTGAGCTCAAGCGCAGGAACCGGGCACTTCGAGCCCTAGGCTGTGTCATACTTCAAGTCCCACAGCAGAACCGGAAGGACAGAAGATTGCAAGTCGTCTGTCCACACACACACGCGAAGGTGCAGCATTACATAGAGCCCGGGTCGTGATAGACACCCTGTAAAAAGGCTCGCATTGCCCACCATACGGGGTACTGTCCCAGGACAGGAGAGAGAGGACCTTGTACGGGAGCCACAGACAGCAAGGACTTCACAAAAGAGTGCTAGAAGGAAGACTTACAAACCTAACCTGGGAGAGGGATCCACTATTGCCTCTAGGTCGGCTGGACCACATCACCACCTGTTGCTGGTACCATGGACTGTGGCTACTACAACCAGTAAACCAGGTGTAGAATCTGTAACCCTGTGTCCTCCGTTTATTTTCCAGCATTAAATCATCCTTGCCAATCACACCGGGAGCCCTGGGGACCCAACTTCACCTGTGGGAAGCGATACCATCTTTGCTGCCGTACCATCACCCCCAGAGGACCCCTTTAAGCAGCGTCAGACACCCCTGACCGGGTATCACAGTTGGCATCACAAACTTATTATTTTACAAATCCCTTTAAAGATCATCTCTTTTACTTGGGTGCCCAGGGCCACGGACCGGGTCGCTGCCACCATGACCACCCCTTTAACGACGACCAGACCTGGTGCCGAGTACACTCACCCACTCACCTACCACTTTTCTATAGGGTGTCCAGCACTGCTAATTCACCTATCGCTTTTCTCTAGGGTGTCCAGTGCCGCTTACCTACAGCTTTTCTTTATGGTGTCCAGCGCGGCTCACTCACCTACTGCTTTTCTATAGGGTGTCCAGTGCGATCACTCAACTACTGCTTTTCTATAGGGTGTCCAGCGCTGCTCACTCACCTACTGCTTTTCTCTAGGGTGTCCAGCGCCACTCACTCACTGCTATTCTCTAGGGTGTCCAGCGCCACTCACTCACCTACTGCTTTTCTCTAGGGTGTCCAGCGCCACTCACTCACCTATTGCTTTTCTTGCTTTTCTAAAGGGTGGCCAGTGCCGATCACTCAACTACCGCTTTTCTCTAGGGTGTCCAGTGCCACTCTGCTACGCTTCTGTGATGTCACCGCAATTGAGACTAGTCTGCTTACTCTCTACTTTATGTGTGAGCCTGAAGTCTATTTCACAATGTGAGTCTCTGGACTGAAAAATATTTAGAATTGAGAGTCCTCAGTGGTTGATACCTTTTAATGGCTAACTGAAAAGATGGTAATAAATTGCAAGCTTTCGAGACTACATACGTCTCTTCATCAGGCAAAGACTCTCATTCTGACTCTCCATAGGCTTTCATTGTAAAAGCCACTTCCAGTCATGCATAGCGCAGTGTGACCCAACAAGTCTGCAGAGCGGCAACATCACTGAGGAGCAGAGTAGAACGGCGCTGGACACTGAAGAAAGCAGCTGTAGGCTAGTATATTAATGCACTCACACTATATAAGATGCACACATATTTACAGCATAATAAAAGTTCTACTATAACTGAAATACCTATACCCAGCTTAACAGAAGTGGAAAGTAATGTAGAACCCCCAACAGCAAATTATTAACAAGGTTGCTTTAGTAATGTTGCCAGGTACACCATTGTGGTATCTCAGTATCTAAACTGCAGTGCACTAAAACCTGCTTAGCTAGTGCTCCCATTGCATACACATAATTACCTTCAGTAGACAAATAGATCTCTCAGGTAAATAGTCACTCAGTACAAACAGGATTGAGCACAGCCCCCATTAAGCATCAAAAGGAGGGGGATGGGATAACACCTTAGTGTCTCTGACCCATCACACCTTTGTCTTCTAGAAAATTCTGTCACAGCAGGAGTGATGTTTACTAAGCCATTAACTGCAAGAGAAAAACATACAGGTCCTTCTCAAAAAATTAGCATATAGTGTTAAATTTCATTATTTACCATAATGTAATGATTACAATTAAACTTTCATATATTATAGATTCATTATCCACCAACTGAAATTTGTCAGGTCTTTTATTGTTTTAATACTGATGATTTTGGCATACAACTCCTGATAACCCAAAAAACCTGTCTCAATAAATTAGCATATCAAGAAAAGGTTCTCTAAACGACCTATTACCCTAATCTTGTGAATCAACTAATTAACTCTAAACACATGCAAAAGATACCTGAGGCTTTTATAAACTCCCTGCCTGGTTCATTACTCAAAACCCCCATCATGGGTAAGACTAGCGACCTGACAGATGTCAAGAAGGCCATCATTGACACCCTCAAGCAAGAGGGTAAGACCCAGAAAGAAATTTCTCAACAAATAGGCTGTTCCCAGAGTGCTGTATCAAGGCACCTCAATGGTAAGTCTGTTGGAAGGAAACAATGTGGCAGAAAACGCTGTACAACGAGAAGAGGAGACCGGACCCTGAGGAAGATTGTGGAGAAGGACCGATTCCAGACCTTGGGGAACCTGAGGAAGCAGTGGACTGAGTCTGGTGTGGAAACATCCAGAGCCACCGTGCACAGGCGTGTGCAGGAAATGGGCTACAGGTGCCGCATTCCCCAGGTAAAGCCACTTTTGAACCATAAACAGCGGCAGAGGCGCCTGATCTGGGCTACAGAGAAGCAGCACTGGACTGTTGCTAAGTGGTCCCAAGTACTTTTTTCTGATGAAAGCAAATTTTGCATGTCATTCGGAAATCAAGGTGCCAGAGTCTGGAGGAAGACTGGGGAGAAGGAAATGCCAAAATGCCTGAAGTCCAGTGTCAAGTACCCACAGTCAGTGATGGTGTGGGGTGCCATGTCAGCTGCTGGTGTTGGTCCACTGTGTTTCATCAAGGGCAGGGTCAATGCAGCTAGCTAACAGGAGATTTTGTAGCACTTCATGCTTCCATCTGCTGAAATGCTTTATGGAGATGAAGATTTCATTTTTCAGCACGACCTGGCACCTGCTCACAGTGCCAAAACCACTGGTAAATGGTTTACTGACCATGGTATTACTGTGCTCAATTGGCCTGCCAACTCTCCTGACCTGAACCCCATAGAGAATCTGTGGGATATTGTGAAGAGAAAGTTGAGAGACGCAAGACCCAACACTCTGGATGAGCTTAAGGCCGCTATTGAAGCATCCTGGGCCTCCATAACATCTCAGCAGTGTCACAGGCTGATTGCCTCCATGCCACGCCGCATTGAAGCAGTCATTTCTGCCAAAGGATTCCCGACCAAGTATTGAGTGCATAACTGAACATTATTATTTGATGTTTTTTTTGTTTGTTATTAAAAAACACTTTTATTTGATTGGATGGGTGAAATATGCTAATTTATTGAGACATGTTTTTTGGGTTATCAGGAGTTGTATGCCAAAATCATCAGTATTAAAACAATAAAAGACCTGACAAATTTCAGTTGGTGGATAATGAATCTATAATATATGAAAGTTTAATTGTAATCATTACATTATGGTAAATAATGAAATTTAACACTATATGCTAATTTTTTGAGAAGGACCTGTACACAGTGCTATGATATATACAAAAAAAAAAAATCAGTCCAAGGAGCACAGAAAGAAGACTCTGACACCAGGATAGGGTTAAGCGTTTCAACGGAAATACCATCTTCATCAGGTGGACATTTTAATGGTGACAATAAGGAGGCAGTATATAAATGAAAAACAACCAATCACAACACTGTTAAAATTACATGTGAAAATTATTTATATAACACCGCTTGTCACAATGTGTAGCCCTAAGCAGCCCTAAACAGCTATTGAGAACATTTAAAAACATATGAAGCAAAAACCTATCGTATCCTAAAAAATAATGAAAAAATACGCAATATAGAAAATAAACAAAATGGTGAAATCAACAAAAAAAAAAGAAAAATAAATAAAGAAAAATAAAAAATAAATAGAAAGAAACAATATTTATCTGGTCACTTTATCTATTATTAGGGTCAATCCTTCAGGTGCCAACGTGCCAAGCTTAAAAATCCAACAACTTTCTTTATTTATTAGACTACTTAAACGGTCAGCCACAGTATCAGGTATATGATCAATAAATATTCATTTCAGAGATTGCAAATTTTTCTGATGCACTGTTAAAAAATGTTTGGACAGACTGTGCAAAAGGAAGCCATTTTTAATGTTCTGATAATGTTTGTTCAGCCTAACATGCATTGTTTGCATGGTGCAGCCCACATATTGTAGACCGCAAACACATTCGATCAAATATACCACATAGGTAGATTGACAGTTAACAAATGAATTAATTTTAAAGATGGTGCCTGTTGTATTAGATTTGAATTCCCGTGCCCCATTCACAATAGAGGTACAACAGAGACACTTGGCATTGCCACATGCAAAACAGCCAGAATAGGGGGATATCTTGGAGCCTCTATACACTGGAGCTAATGTCGCATTACTAGGTGCAATACAATTGCGTGACGTCCGATTCCTGCGAAATATCGTTCTGGGATGAGCAGGTATATGTTTTGATAGTACTGGATCTCCTCTAAGTATAAACCAGTACTTTGACACCAGGTTCCTCATTATTCCAAGAGATTGATTAAAAGTGGTGATGAAGCTCCACCTACCAAATGTCGTCTTAGGGGAAGGTGGCTCTATGGATTTCTTTTCAATTCTGCTTATACAGTCTTTTCGTGAGAGGGATTTAGCTCTAGGCTCTAGGGCCAAGGGCAAAAGCAAAAAAAACTGTGAGGTTCCCCAGAGCTGGGATAATAAATAATCCAGATAATTCAAATAAACATTCTAGTATTTTTAATTTATCTGATTACCATTTAAATAATGATGAAATATCACTTCTAGAACGAGGGTTGTCATTTTGCCCAGATTCACCACTAAATGTATTTAATCTTTATCTTGATTTGAATGACTTTATACGGGTTTACGGTGCAGCGCCATTTTTTGATAGAGGGGGACAAATGTACTAAGAATTTTACAACAGGAAATGCCTCCATTGAATCTGATCAATTTCTTCATGTTGTTCCCAAAAATACCCAGAGTAAATTTTATCCCATTCATAAGGGGTCACACATAGAAACATTTCAGCAACTTACGGTATATTTAAGGATATTCGTTCGCTACCTTTTAGTAGGAAACATAACACCAATCTAAGTAGTGGCGAGAAGACAGCTATTAAATCACTTAGTGATAACAAGGGGATAATCATAAAGAATGCGGATAAAGGGGGTGGGGTAGTTATAATGAATAGAGGAGCTTATAATCAAGAGGCTCTCAGGCTTCTGAGCGACTCTGAATATTACTATAAACTTGATCGGGATACTTCTATCGACATATTTGTTGAATATATTGCTTTCATTAAGGCAGCTCAATCCTCAGGCATTCTGAATAAAAAAGAGTTTAAATTCCTTAATATTTCACCTTTTAAAACTCCTTTCTTTTATTTTTTACCAAAAATCCATAAAAATCTGATTAACCCCCCTGGTCGTCCAATCATTTCTGGTATTGACTCAATCACAAGTAAAGGTACCTTCACATCAAGCGACGCTGCAGCGATCCAGACAACGATCCCGATCGCTGCAGCGTCGCTGTGTGGTCGCTGGAGAGCTGTCACACAGACAGCTCTCCAGCGACCAATGATGCCGAAGTCCCCGGGTAACCAGGGTAAACATCGGGTTACTAAGCGCGGGGCCGCGCTTAGTAACCCGATGTTTACCCTGGTTACCAGCGTAAATGTAAAAAAAAAAAAACACTACATACTTACACTCCTGCGTCTGTCCTCTCCGGCGCTCTGCTTCTCTGCACTGAGCGCCGGCCGGAAAGCAGAGCACAGCGGTGACGTCACCGCTGTGCTTTCCGGCCGCTGCGCTTACACATTGCAGAGAAGCAGAGCGCCGGAGAGGACAGACGCCGGAATGTAAGTATGTACTGTTTTTTTTTTTTACATTTACACTGGTAACCAGGGTAAACATCGGGTTACCAAGCGCGGCCCTGCGCTTAGTAACCCGATGTTTACCCTGGTTACAAGTGAAGACATCGCTGAATCGGCGTCACACACGCCGATTCAGCGATGTCTGCGGGGAGTCCAGTGACGAAACAAAGTTCTGGCCTTCTAGCTCCGACCAACGATGGCACAGCAGGATCTTGATCGCTGCTGCGTGTCAAACACAACGATAGCGCTAGCCAGGACGCTGCAACGTCACGGATCGCTAGCGATATCGTTCAGTGTGAAGGTACCTTAACGTTTCTCACTATGTGGATTTGTTTCTTCAGAAGTACGTTGTAGCTTTGGACACTTATCTTAAAGACTCGTCTCACCGCATTGATCTTATTCTGAAATTACCACCCATCCCCAACTGTTTTTTAATTACAATGGATGTTCAAGCCTTATACACCAATATTCCCCATGTTAGGGGTGTAGAGTGCATCAAACTTCTTTCAACTGATTCATCAATGCATACTGAGCAAAAAGGATTTTCTAATAAGTGCCATTCCTTATGTGCTTGAAAATAATGTATTTTCTTTTGAACAGGTTTTCTATCGTCAGGTCAAGGGCTGCGCGATGGGGACGAGATTCGCCCCCAGTTATGCTAATTTATTTAAGGGGCATTTGAGTTTGTCCTCATTGCGCAGCCTGACCTGACACTTGGTAAATTGTTTTTTTACCGACGTTTCATAGATGATTTATTTTGTATATGGACCAGCACTGAGAGTGAAGCACTGGAGTTTATTTCTAAACTCAATAAGAACACGTGGGGTTTACGGTTTACAGCAAATATTTCAAATGTGTCTATTCAATTTTTAGATCTTTTGTTACATGTTGATGGATCTGGCTGTTTCTCCACTACTACACACTTTAAAGAAGCTGACGTATATAGCTACTTAAAGGGAACCTGTCACCCCGTTTTTTCAGATTGAGATAAAAATACTGTTAAATAGGGCCTGCGCTGTGCGTTACAATAGTGTATGTAGTGTACCCTGATTCCCCACCTATGCTGCGAAATACATTACCAAAGTCGCCGTTTTCACCTGTCAATCAGGCTGGTCAGGTCAGGTGGGCGTGGTGACATCGCTCTTTTCTTCCCCAGCTTTCCGTTGGTGGCGTAGTGGTGTGCGCATGTCCAAGTGCCGAATCCACTGCGCGCATGTGAAGAAACAGCGTGCGATCTGCGCTATTACCCCTGTCATCGGTGGGGGCGGCCATCTTCCTGGGGCCGCGCGTGCGCAGATGGAGTGCTCTGCTGCACGGGGCTTCAGGAAAATGGCCGCGGGATGCCGCGCGTGCGCAGATGGAGATCGCGGCGGCCATTTTCCTGAAGCCGAGATGCCCCAGGAAGATGGCTGCCCCCACCGATGACAGGAGTAATAGCGCAGATCGCGCGCTGTTTCTTCACGTGCGCTGTTTCTTCACGTGCGCGCAGTGGATTCGGCACTTGGACATGCGCACACCACTACGCCACCAACGGAAAGCTGGGGAAGAAAAGAGCACCTGACCTGACCAGCCTGATTGACAGGCGAAAACGGTGACTTTGGTAATGTATTTCGCAGCATAGGTTGGGGAATCAGGGTACACTACATACACTATTGTAACGCACAGCGCAGGCCCTATTTAACAGTATTTTTGTGATGTGCTGCTGCAGTGCAGTATAGGGCAATCTCCACCAGGGGGTGCTGGCTAAGGAAAAGAGGTTGCACACACAGCACAGTAACACTGAACAACAACACAGTTGTCACAGGTAATGAAAGGGACATGAAACAAGCCAAGGTCATACACGGAGATAGCAGCGCGGTACAGAAGGGGCGAGCAGAGAATCGTCGGGGACAAGCAAGATGTCAGAACCTACCGGGAACGTGGTAACCAAAACGTGAGACAGAGACGGAGTCGGGGTACAGGCCAAAGGTCAGAACAAGTCATAAACGGGTGTAGGCAGTCAGAGGCAAACAGGAACACATTAACAGGGATCAGGTCAGGAGCTCAAACCTTGCAGCATGAACTATAGCTGACACTGGCCCAATGGCTACAGAGGACTTAAATAGTTCAGCCAGCTCCAGGGTGAGGCAGAGAGGATTAACTCCCACATGACCAGTCCAGAGACAAGAGCTGAACATAATCTCAGAACTGGATCATGACAGTACCCTCCTCTCAATGGGGGGCCACTGGACCCCCAGGCTTCTCTGGATAACGAGCATGAAAGGCCCGGACCAGCCGATCTGCATGGACCAAACGTGCTGGCACCCACGACCGGTCCTCAGGACCGTAACCCCTCCAATGGACCAAGTACTGTAGTGAACGGCGGAGCATACGAGAATCCACCACCCGTTCCACCTCATACTCGGTCTGGCCATCAACCACAACAGGCGGAGGGTGCGCTGGAGAATCACCTGAGGAAGGCACTGATGGTTTCAGAAGCGCCTTATGGAATACATTGGGGATCCACAACGACGGAGGCAAGCATAGACGGAAGGACACAGGATTAACCACCTCCAAAATTTCATAAGGGCCAATAAACTTGGGACCCAGCTTAGCAGAGGGAATCCTCAATCTAATATTCTTAGTGGATAACCATACCTTATCCCCCAGCTGGTAAGTCGGCCCCACAGAACGTCGTTTATCGGCAAAAAATTTATACTTGCCCTGAGCCTCCCCAATGTTTCTCTGAACCTCCCTCCAGATCTCTCCTAACCGCAGAAAGGCTGAATCAGCCCCTGGACACCCCGAATCCAGCCGGGAAAACTCACCAAAGTGAGGGTGAAACCCATAGTTGCAAAAGAACGGGGACGTACCAGTGGACTGATTGACACGATTATTAAAAGCAAATTCCGCCATGGGTAACGCAGAGCACCAATCATCCTGTCTGGACATAGCAAGACATCGCAATATCTGCTCCAAAGACTGATTGGTCCTCTCAGTCTGACCATTGGTCTCGGGATGGTAGGCCGAAGAAAAGGACAGACTGATACCCAGCCTTTTACAAAAAGCCCTCCAAAATTTTGCCACAAATTGCACTCCTCTATCAGACACCACACTGACAGGCACACCATGCAATCGGACCACATGCTCCATGAATAGTTTTGATAGTGTCTCAGCATTAGGGAGACCCGCTAAAGGTACAAAATGTGCCTGCTTACTGAACCTATCAACAACTACCCAGATAACGGTTTTGCCATGAGAGTTGGGAAGATCAGTGATAAAATCCATGGACAGGTGAGTCCACGGTCTATCTGGAATTGGCAGTGGTACCAATTCCCCGGCCGGCCGGTTACGGGAGGTTTTAGCGCGAGCACAAGTTTCACAGGAAGACACAAACCCAATGACGTCAGAAGTCAACGAAGGCCACCAAAACAGCCTAGTGATGGCTTTACGTGTGGCCGAGATTCCAGGATGCCCACTAAGAGCTGAGTCATGGAACTCCCGAAGCACCCTTAACCGATACTGGACAGGTACAAAGAGCTTATCATTAGGTACGGACGAGGGAGCAAGAGATTGGGCTTCACGAATCTCTCGCTCCAATACTGATGACACCGCAGCCACCACCACTCCACGCTGGAGAATGGAGGAAGGAGGTTCAGGTGGTGAAACTGGGTCCAAACTACGAGATAAGGCATCAGCCTTCACATTCTTGGACCCTGGTCTGAAAGTAATAGAAAACTGAAATCGGGAAAAGAAAAGTGACCACCTAGCTTGTCTCGCGGTCAACCGTTTGGCAGATTCGATGTAAGACAGATTCTTGTGATCAGTAATGACAGTAATATGATGGGCAGCTCCCTCCAAAAAATGCCTCCATTCTTCAAATGCTAATTTAATGGCCAACAGCTCCCGATTACCCACATCATAATTCCTCTCAGCAGAGGAAAATTTTCTCGAAAAGAAGGCACAAGGTCTTAAGTTAGTCAACGTGGTGGGCCCTTGGGATAACACAGCCCCTACTCCCACCTCCGAGGCGTCCACCTCTACGATAAATGGTTTAGACAAATCTGGTTCAACCAGTACAGAAGCAGTCATGAAACAATTCTTCAAAGAAGAAAATGCCCCCAAAGCTGCAGTTGACCAGTTTTTGAGATCTGCCCCCTTACGAGTTAAATCTGTGAGGGGTTTGACCACCTGAGAAAACCCCTTAATGAATTTTCTATAATAATTAGCGAAACCAAGAAAACGCTGAAGACCCTTGAGATCTCTGGGTTGCACCCAATCCACAATAGCCTGTACCTTCCTAGGGTCCATACGAAACCCCTTAGCTGACAAAATGACCCCTAGAAAGGATAATTCCTGAGCAAAAAATGTACATTTCTCTGGTTTAGCAAATAGTGAGTTCTCCCTAAGCCTCAGAAGAACTGCACGGAGGTGGTCCATGTGACTCTGTTTGTCGGAAGAATATATGAGGATGTCATCCAAATAAATTACCATAAAACGCCCAATAAAATCTGAGAAAACATGATTCATGAAATTCTGAAACACAGCTGGTGCGTTAGTCAGGCCAAAGGGCATAACCAAATTCTCAAACAAACCTTCAGAGGTGAGAAAAGCAGTTTTCCATTCATCCCCCTCCCGCATACGGATGAGATTGTATGCCCCCCTGAGGTCCAACTTAGAGAACCACCTGGCCCCCGACAATTGGTTATACAAATCGGGAATAAGTGGGAGAGGATAAGTATTTCTTATGGTGATTTTATTAAGTTCTCGAAAATCGAGGCATGGGCGTAAACCACCATCCTTTTTCTTCACGAAAAAGAACCCTGCAGCCACAGGAGAGACAGACGGCCGAATGTGCCCTTTGCGGAGACTATCGGAGATATACTCCTTCATGGCAGCCCGCTCAGGGGCAGAGAGATTGTACAGACGAGCTTTGGGCAATTTGGCACCAGGAACAAGATCAACAGCACAATCGAATGGGCGGTGTGGTGGCAGAACCTCAGCCTCCTTTTCGGAGAACACATCCTCAAAGTCCTTCAGGTACTCCGGAATACCCTCCAGACTGACGGATGACACAGATACAGAAGCAAGACATTTCTTAAAACAATTGGGACCCCATTTAACAATGTCCCGGGATTCCCAGTTTATAACAGGATTATGTGATTGCAACCAGGGAAGCCCCAACACCAGTCCCACAGGCAGATTGTCCATAACAAAACATGAAATACGTTCTTGGTGTAAAGCACTCACTTTAAGGAGAAACTCTTCAGAAATCATTTTGATGACATTCTTAGCCAGTGGTGTTTTGTCAATGGCAACAACATGAATAGGAGTCTCCAGTCTAACTGTCCCTAACTTACACATGGATACCAAGTCAGAGTTAATAAAGTTCATGGACGACCCGCTATCCACGAAGGCAGAAGTGGACACGGAGCCACTCCCACAACAAAGTTCCACTTCCAACAAAATTTTTGAAAATGCCAAAAAAGGTACCTGAGAGTCGGGGTGACTACCACGACAATCACCCAGACTCAGCCGCTTGTAGGTTGGTGGACAGGAGGAGCAGTCTTTTTTCCAATGTCCAGGATCTCCACAGTAGAAACACAACTTTGCTTCAAACCGTCGTCTCCTCTCCTTCTCCTTGAGATTGGCGACTCCCACCTCCATAGGTTCAGATGGGGATGAAACAGGATCAGCAGGAAAAAACGGACCCTTTCGCTGTGCAATACCTCTCTCCCTCAACCTCCGATCCATGCGGATAGCCTGAGTCATGGTCTCCTCCAATGAGCTGGGAGGTGGATGAAAGGCCAGAGCGTCCTTCAGGTAATCCGCCAGTCCACTCCTGAACAGCCCACTAAGCGCAGAGTCATCCCAGGACACCTCAGTGGACCATCGGCGGAACTCGGAGCTGTACCACTCGGCTGAGCGCTCCCCCTGAACCAGACCCATAATAGTGTCCTCTGCCAACCTGACACGGTCCGGTTCGTCATAGATAAGTCCTAGGGCCTCAAAGAACCTATCTACTGACATGCGTTCAGGAGCAGTGAGGGGCAGTGAGAAAGCCCAAGATTGAGGACCCTGTCTAAGTAAGGAAATAATAACCCCTACCCGCTGAGTCTCATTCCCAGACGATAGAGGTCTAAGGGAAAACAATAACTTACAGCTTTCCCTGAACAGGTGAAATTTATCTTTTTCGCCAGAAAAAGTGTCAGGAAGCTGAACCAAGGGTTCAGCAGAATGCAAAGCAACCTCTACAGACTCACCAGGTTGACTAACAGCAAGGGGGGTGTTTCCCTGCATGGTCAGAACAGTCTCTGTCAGTTCTTTTTGTAAGAGAGCATGAGACGTGACAAGGGCCCGATGTTCCACCAAAAAATCCCGCACCATCTGTGTCAAACTGGACACTTGATCCACCAGGTTACAAAGCGGATCCATGACCAGAGAAAGAAAAAAAAAAAATGACAAAATCCCCTTTAAATGTCTGGTCAGCTATAATGTGATGTGCTGCTGCAGTGCAGTATAGGGCAATCTCCACCAGGGGGTGCTGGCTAAGGAAAAGAGGTTGCACACACAGCACAGTAACACTGAACAACAACACAGGTGTCACAGGTAATGAAAGGGACATGAAACAAGCCAAGGTCATACACGGAGATAGCAGCGCGGTACAGAAGGGGCGAGCAGAGAATCGTCGGGGACAAGCAAGATGTCAGAACCTACCGGGAACGTGGTAACCAAAACGTGAGACAGAGACGGAGTCGGGGTACAGGCCAAAGGTCAGAACAAGTCATAAACGGGTGTAGGCAGTCAGAGGCAAACAGGAACACATTAACAGGGATCAGGTCAGGAGCTCAAACCTTGCAGCATGAACTATAGCTGACACTGGCCCAATGGCTACAGAGGACTTAAATAGTTCAGCCAGCTCCAGGGTGAGGCAGAGAGGATTAACTCCCACATGACCAGTCCAGAGACAAGAGCTGAACATAATCCCATAGTTTGTAAGCTTGCGAGCAGGGCCCTCATTCCTCCTGGTATCTGTTTTGAACTGTATTTCTGTTATGCTGTAATGTCTATTGTCTGTACAAGTCCCCTCTATAATTTGTAAAGCGCTGCGGAATATGTTGGCGCTATATAAATAAAATTATTATTATTATAATTATTATTAATCTCAGAACTGGATCATGACAATTTTTATCTCAATCTGAAAAAACGGGGTGACAGGTTCCCTTTAAATTTTAAGAGTGGCCATCTACCAAAGTGGGTTCAAAATGTCCCCTATGGGCAATATTGGCGGATACGTAAAAACTGTACTTATGACTCTGATTTTCTTAAAGAGGCCGAGATTTTAGATTATAGGTTTAAACAGAGAGGATATCCAAGGAAATTAATTAAGGATGCCTGCCTGAGAGCTAAATCCCTCTCACGGAAAGACTGTATAAGCAGAATTGAAAAGAAATCCATAGAGCCACCCTCCCCTAAGACGACATTTGGTAGGTGGAGCTTCATCACCACTTTTAATCAATCTCATGGAATAATGAAGAAACTGTTGTTATTTTTAATCTTTAAAGACTCCATAATAACAGAGTCTGTACCACAGGACTGGCGTATAGCAAATGTGGTGCCAATATTCAAAAAGGGGACAAAAACTGAACTCGGAAATTATAGGCCAGTAAGCTTAACCTCTACTGTGGGTAAAATCCTGGAGGGCATTCTAAGGGATACTATACTGGAGTATCTGAATAGGAATAACCTCATGACCCAGTATCAGCACGGGTTTACTAGGGACCGTTCATGTCAGACTAATTTGATCAGTTTCTATGAAAAGGTAAGTTCCGGACTGGACCAAGGGAACCCAATGGATGTAGTGTATATGGACTTTTCAAAAGCTTTTGATGCGGTGCCAAACAAAAGGTTGATACATAAAATGAGAATAATGGGGATAGGGGAAAATATGTGTAAGTGGGTTGAGAGCTGGCTCAGGGATAGGAAACAAAGGGTGGTTATTAATGGAGCACACTCGGACTGGGTAGCGGTTAGCAGTTGGGTACCACAGGGGTCAGTATTGGGCCCTCTTCTTTTTAACATATTTATTAATGACCTTGGGGATAAATGTAAGGTCATGCACTTGGGTAGAAGTAATAAGATGTATAATTATGTGCTTAATTCTAAAACTCTGGGCAAAACCGTCAATGAAAAAGACCTGGGTGTATGGGTGGATGACAAACTCATATTCAGTGGCCAGTGTCAGGCAGCTGCTACAAAGGCAAATAAAATAATGGGATGCATTAAAAGAGGCATAGATGCTCATGAGGAGAACATAATTTTACCTTTATACAAGTCACTAGTTCAACCACACTTAGAATACTGTGCATAGTTCTGGTCTCCGGTGTATAAGAAAGACATAGCTTAACTAGAGCGGGTGCAGAGAAGAGCGACCAAGGATATTAGAGGACTGGGGGGTCTGCAACACCAAGATAGGTTATTACACTTGGGGCTATTTAGTTTGGAAAAAACGAAGACTAAGGGGTGATCTTATTTTAATGTATAAATATATGAGGGGACAGTACAAAGACCTTTCTGATGATCTTTTTAATCATAGACCTGAAACAGGGACAAGGGGGCATCCGCTACGTCTGGAGGAAAGAAGGTTTAAGCATAATAACAGACGCGGATTCTTTACTGTAAGAGCAGTGAGACTATGGAACTCTCTGCCGTATGATGTTGTAATGAGTGATTCATTACTTAAATTTAAGAGGGGACTGGATACCTTTCTGGAAAAGTATAATGTTACAGGGTATACAGTGCCTACAAGTAGTATTCAACCCCCTGCAGATTTAGCAGGATTACAAATTTGGAATTAACTTGGCATTGTGACATTTGGACTGTAGATCAGCCTGGAAGTGTGAAATGCACTGCAGCAAGAAAGAATGTTATTTCTTTGTTTATTTTTTTTTTTAAATTGTGAAAAGTCTTTTCAGAGGGTCATTTATTATTCAACCCCTCAACCCACCAGAATTCTGTTTGGTTCCCCTAAAGTATTAAGAAGTAGTTCAGGCACAAAGAACAATGAGCTTCACATGTTTGGATTAATTATCTCTTTTTCCAGCCTTTTCTGACTATTTAAGACCCTCCCCAAACTTGTGAACAGCACTCATACATGGTCAACATTGGAAAGACAAAGGAGCATTCCAAGGCCATCAGAGACAAGATCGTGAAGGGTCACAAGGCTGGCAAGGGGTACAAAACCCTTTCCAAGGAGTTGGGCCTACCTGTCTCCACTGTTGGGAGCATCATCCAGAAGTGGAAGGCTTATGGAATTACTGTTAGCCTTCCACGGCCTGGACAGCCTTTGAAAGTTTCCTCCCGTGCCGAGGCCAGGCTTGTCCGAAGAGTCAAGGCTAACCCAAGGACAACAAGGAAGGAGCTCCAGGAAGATCTCATGGCAGTGGGGACATTGGTTTCAGTCAATACCATAAGTAACGTACTCCACCGCAATGGTCTTCGTTCCAGACGAGCCCGTAAGGTACCTTTACTTTCAAAGCGTCATGTCAAGGCTCATCTACAGTTTGCTCATGATCACTTGGAGGACTCTGAGACTGACTGGTTCAAGGTTCTCTGGTCTGATGAGACCAAGATCGAGATCTTTGGTGCCAACCACACACGTGATGTTTGGAGACTGGATGGCACTGCATACGACCCCAAGAATACCATCCCTACAGTCAAGCATGGTGGTGGCAGCATCATGCTGTGGGGCTGTTTCTCAGCCAAGGGGCCTGGCCATCTGGTCCGCATCCATGGGAAGATGGATAGCACGGCCTACCTGGAGATTTTGGCCAAGAACCTCCGCTCCTCCATCAAGGATCTTAAGATGGGTCATCATTTCATCTTCCAACAAGACAATGACCCAAAGCACACAGCCAAGAAAACCAAGGCCTGGTTCAAGAGGCAAAAAATCAAGGTGTTGCAGTGGCCTAGTCAGTCTCCTGACCTTAACCCAATTGAAAACTTGTGGAAGGAGCTCAAGATTAAAGTCCACATGAGACACCCAAAGATCCTAGATAACTTGGAGAAGATCTGCATGGAGGAGTGGGCCAAGATAACTCCAGAGACCTGTGCCGGCCTGATCAGGTCTTATAAAAGACGATTATTAGCTGTAATTGCAAACAAAGGTTATTCCACAAAATATTAAACCTAGGGTTTGAATAATAATTGACCCACACTTTTATGTTTAAAATTTATAAAAATTTAACTGAGCAACAAAACTTTTTGGTTTGTAAGATTTATGCATCTGTTAATAAATCCTGCTCTTGTTTGAAGTTTGAAGGCTCTAACTTATTTGCATCTTATTAAACCTGCTAAATCTGCAGGGGGTTGAATACTACTTGTAGGCATTGTATACACTAGATTCCTTGATAGGGCGTTGATCCAGGGAACTAGTCTGATTGACGTTTTGGAGTCAGGAAGGAATTTTTTTCACCCAAAGTGGAGCTTACTCTTTGCCACATGGTTTTTTTTTGCCTTCCTCTGGATCAACATGTTAGGGCATGTTAGGTTAGGCTATGGGTTGAACTAGATGGACTTATAGTCTTCCTTCAACCTTAATAACTATGTAACTATGTAAAAAAAAGTACTGGTTTATACTTAGAGGAGATCCAGTACTATCAAAACATATACCTGCTCATCCCAGAACGATATTTCACAGGAATCGGACTTTACGCAATTGTATTGCACCTAGTAATACGACATTAGCTCCAGTGTATAGAGGCTCCAAGATATCCCCCTATTCTGGCTGTTTTGCATGTGGCAATGCCAAGTGTCTCTGTTGTACCTCTATTGTGAATGGGGCACGGGAATTCAAATCTAATACAAGAGGCACCATCTTTAAAATTAATTCATTTGTTAACTGTCAATCAACCTATGCAGTATATTTGATCGAATGTGGTTGCGGTCTACAATATGTGGGCCGCACCATACAAACAATGCATGTTAGGCTGAACAAACATTGTCAGAACATTAAAAATGGCTTCCTGTTGCACAGTCTGTCCAAACATTTTTTAACAACGCATTAGAAAAATTTGCAATCTCTGAAATTAATAATTATTGATCATATACCTGATACTGTGGCTGACCGGTTTAGTAGTCTAATAAATAAAGAAACACTCACCGGTCCAAGTGTGGTACAAATTCTTTATTGCAGCCTTAAAAAGCCATCTCGTTCACGGCCCGGGACGGTGGAACAGGAAAGGAAGTGAGCAGGATGTGACGACGGCTGTTTCGCGCCTACGTCAGCGCTTCAACGGGTCTGAGGTGCAGGGGAGTAACGTGAACATAAATAGGTGAATAGGAGAGAAACCTCCCTCCCATACTCCCTGCTCACGCCCCCTCCCTCCAGCCCTTCCGAACACACAATACACATGTGCAAGACATAAAATACATTAAAATGAATAAAATCCGGGAACAAACCCGGAATATGTACCTCCCCTTGTGCAAGCTCCCATACACTACAAAGGATCCGATCAAAATACAACAAATTAAGGAAGGACTCACCCACTCCATCAGAAGCGTGCCGAGCACGCCTATATATGACCTCTTATACATGTGTATTTTGTTCGGAGGGGCTGATGAAGATGGTATTTCCGTTGAAACACGTTGTGGCTTAACCCCATCCTGGTGTCAGAGTCTTCTTTCTGCGCTCCTTGGACTGAATTTTTTTTTGTTTGTATCCTCCATCGGAGGTGTTCAGCTGGAGCTGCAGGGGGACTTTGCACCTCCCCCTTCCCTTTGGGGCTACCTTCTCAGCGCTCCGTAGTAAACCGCCCACTATTGATTTTATGATATATACATAGGCACACATTTATTTACTAGCCTCAAGATATGGGATCCCAACTGATCCAATGTGGACTCTCCAGCCAGCAATATACTGAGAATAGACCACATAAATACTGTGCCCCTAAGACTAAGTTCACATTAGCGTTCGGGGGCATTGCAGAGGGCTGCGTACGTCCTCCGCTAAGCCCCCCATACTTCGGCATACTTCTGCATGAGTCCTGCGTACCTATCTTTAACATTGGGTACGCAGGACATGCGGATATGTGCAGATGTATTGTATGCAGATGCGTTGTTTTGACGTGCCCGTCGACCGCACGGTGGGCGCGTCAAAACGATGCATCCGCATACATCCGCATGTCCTGTGTACCCAATGTTAAAGATAGGTATGCAGGACGCATGCAGAAGTATGCGGAAGTAGGCAGGGCTTAGCAGAGGATGTACGTAGCCCTCCACAAAGCCCCAGAACGCAAATCTGAACCCGGCTTTAGTACATACCAGTTAAGGATATACACATACTGATATACTTGACCCCTTGCTGTTTTTCTACGACTGTAGCAATGCTTTCAATTTCTACTGAAATATAATTTAATTTAGTAGTTAATATCACAGCAAAACACAAAAACACATCAAGCAAGCTAACTAAAGCAAATTAATATTAAAACTGAATGACAGAGGTCCAGTATGTTTTACGATTCCTTTGATACTCTCTCTATACAGTTTTTTAAGGTCCATAAGGCATTTAGGCTCCCATACATACTATATTAGGCCCCTTCACATGTCAATGTCTTTAGTACGTGTGGTGACAGTTTTCACACGTACCAGAGACACTTAATGTACCGTCACATTTAGCGACGCTGCAGCGATCTAGGCAACGATCCCGATTGCTGCAGCGTCGCTGGAGAGCTGTCACACAGACAGCTCTCCAGCGACCAACTATGCGAAGTCCCCTGGTAACCAGGGTAAACATCGGGTTACTAAGCGCAGGGCCGCGCTTAGTAACCCGATGCTTACCCTGGTTACCAGCGTAAACGTAAAAAAAAAAAAACACTACATACTTACATTCCGGTGTCTGTCCCCCGGCGCTGTGCTTCTCTGCACTGACTGTGAGCGCCAGCTGGATAGCACAGCGGTGACATCACCGCTGTAATCTGCTTTCCGGCCGGCGCTTACACAGTGCAGAGAAGCACAGCGCCGGGGGACAGACACCGGAATGTAAGTATGTAGTGTTTGGTTTTTTTTTACGTTTACACTGGTAAACAGGGTAAACATCGGGTTACTAAGCGCGGCCCTGCGCTTAGTAACCTGATGTTTACCCTGGTTACCAGTGAAGACATCGCTGAATCGGCGTCACACACGCCGATTCAGCGATGTCTGCGGAAGTCCAGCGACGAAATAAAGTTCTGGACTTTCTGCTCCGACCAACGATGGCACAGCAGGATCCTGATCGCTGCTGCCTGTCAAACTCAATGATATCGCTAGCCAGGACGCTGCAACATCACGGATCGCTAGCGATATCGTTCAGTGTGAAGGTACCTTTACACAGGATAGACCCATTCAAATCCATAGGTCTGGGCACATCAGAGTGTTTCCACAGACCATGTGGCCGTGTGCAAAACACATTGACATATCTGTTTTTTTCCGGCAGCACTGTCCGCAATATGCCCGGCACACATGCACATTGATGACAAACAGATGACATCCATGTGTCATCAGTGTGACACGTACCAGCACCAGGGAAAAGCAGTACAGTTAGCGCTGTTTCCAGGCACTGGGTGCTGAATGCAGCTCTCATTATGGTCTCCCTGCAATCAACGAGACCAGGCGATGCTGATGAGACTTGTAGTTACCTCCGGCCATCTGTGAATCACAAATTTTAAATAAATAGTTAATTAAAAAAAATACCGTAGGGTCCCTTAATTTTCCTAGCCAGAAGAGGGAAAGCTGACAGCTGGGGGCTGGTGTTAATATTTTGGGAAGGGACCAATATCCGTAAAGGTTCCCAGTGTATTAATAACAGCTAACAGCTGTTTCCTGAGCCTTTACTGGTTATTATACCATGGACACTCTCAAAAAAATTATGCGTAACTGAGTTGCCCACCAGGGCAATGGGGATACTCAGTACCAGGTCCGGTCGCTCTTAAAGGGGATAGTAGAAAGTATATCGTGGCACTGCTGTGTTGGTCCTCAAATAGGTTCCCAGACCAATAGTGTAGTTAGAAATAAAATTTGGCACTCAACTTATGTAGGTACGGTGAATAATTTTTATTGCAGTCCAATGTTAATGTTGACCTTCTTCAGTATACTGCATTACAATATGGGTGAATAAAAGAAAATGCATAGTAACCAAATATAGAAATATAAACATGTAAGAGGGTGAACTGTAGTCCCACTGAGAGGGCACTAGGACCCTGTGGTTTTTGCCTATTGCAGAAGAGAACAGACCGTGCAAAACTCCCAGAGACAATGTGTGCTGCTGGGTGGGGTCTAGTGTCTCGGGTGTAAAGTGAAACTAGGAAGTGAGAGCTGAGAGAGAAAAAGGCGGGAAGCAAAGGCAGAAGCTGCTGTGATACCTTAAAGAGAGACTGTGTGTGGATTTACTGCAAGTGTTTTTGGAGGAAAAGAAGCTTTTGAGAGACTTTTTGTTGCTAACGTTCCCCTGGAGAAGAACTAACCTTTTGTTTAACTCTGTGAGAGACTTGTGTGGCTAACGTTTCCTGGAGAGGAGTTAACCCTTTATTTAACAAAAGACTGAGACTTTACTAAGAACCCAGTACGTATTTGGAAGTCTGTGGATTCCCTGTGCATTGAGTGGAGAACCAAGTCTGGACAGACTGCTGATACAGAGACGGACGGATTGTCGTGGAAGCATTCCTAGGAGCTACAGAAGCAGAGACAACATCGTGAGACCACTAACTAAGTCCCCGGCGTTTGGGCTCGGCATCGGCCGACAAGACAAGAGGAGCTTGCTGTAACTTATTGGCGCTGAAAATATGAACTGGCTGCAGCCTGTGCGGATTCCTGCCTGAGAGGAAATCCATCTCAGGATACGGTACCATAGTTATAGATACCCGGGTATCTCTGCTCAGAGTGTTAAATTGTTACTTTAGAGGTGTATCTTATATTAGAGTTGTGTAAGTTATACTCAATGTGCCATTCCAGGGGCTCCCTTAATAACACTACATTCAATTTACACTTGTTCCCGTTTTTAGTTGCCTGTTAGGTAAATTTCTTACTAGTCTGTTGTAGTACACAGTTCTCAGGAGACCTTGGAGTGGCACAGTGATTTCAGCTGCTGCTGAGCTAGTGTATCTTTGGGGTGCATCTGCCTTAATATTCTCCATATTACCTTGATTAATTTGCCTTTGAGTAAATACCGTTGGAGATTTCTGCCTTGGTCTTGGTTTGTGACTCACTGGATCTTATTCGGACCTCTGGTCATTACATTTTTGGCGTAGTCGGCAGGATCCAGTGTTTGTCATGGACGAGGGCGAGGGTGGAAATGACCCCGCTGTATCCGCATCCTCCTCGGGGGTTGGGGTTCCCCTGGCAGCCGCGGCGACTTCGGGAGGGTATGTGCCTGTAGGAGCTTTACTTCAGCACATGCCGAAATACGATGGGCGCAATATGGCGTTGCAAGATTGGGCTGAGAGAATCCGGAGTATTCTGCGCATGTGTAATTTGACCCCCGCGTTACGCGCTGAGCTGGCATTAAATGCACTGGAGGGTGATATTAGGCGTATGGTGATGGTGCGCCCAGAATCAGAGAGGGATACATTAGAAAAGATTTTGGAACTGTTAGAGGGGAGTTTGGGGGGCCGAGCGCGTGTGGCCCAGCTTCGGTCCCTATTCTTTAATCGTCCCCAGAGAGAGTGTGAGTCCCTGATGCAGTACTCTAATATTTTACAAGAGATGTTGAATGAGATGCAGCGACTAGACCCGGGGGCCATGGGGGCGTTCCGGGAGGTAGACCGCTTGCTCCGGGACCAATTCATCACCGGTGTAGCCAATAGATTTCTCCGGGACAAACTGTTGGAAATGGCCCGGGTTGCACCAGAGTTATCTTTCTGGCAGATTTACCGAGCTGCAGTGGAAAGGGAAGAGAAATCGGCCTATGTTCCCGAGGGGTCAGTGAACAGTGCCCAGCTGGAGGAAGGTGGTTCATCAGGGTCGGGGGGAGAGGGGCTGGTAAGCGTGGTACAAGCTCTGCGTGCTGAGGTGAAGGAGTTGAAGCTGAAATTGTCTCAACTGACAGTTGATCCCGCCTCTACCCCCTTGCGGGAACCTCCTGCCTCACCCCCTGGAACGGTGACCCCGCAAATGGCCAGGTCGTCCTATCAGAATGAGTCAAGCCCTCGCCCACGAGGAACAATCACCTGCTGGAAGTGTGGCCGCCAGGGACACATCTCGCGTTACTGCCGGGCGCTTACAGCCCCAGAAACCCCGTCGCCGGCTTTAAACTTCCGGCCGCTGCCATGAGAGGGCAAGCAGCAGCGGCCCCACCCACACAAAGCCCTCGACGGAATGAACAAGATTTGTTTGCATGTAGTCCAGTGATAGAAGCAGAGTTTGAAGGGCGGAAGATGAGGTGCTTGGTTGACACGGGATCCGAATGTACTATAATGCCTCTAGAAGTATATGAGAGATACTTCAGTCGACTAGTGATTCCAGAGGATGGCCGAGTGATACGACTGACCGCCGCAAATAATGGTCAATTGTCAGTAAAAGGGATCGTGTGGATGCAACTAAAAATGTTTGGTCAAGAGCTGGGGCAGAAAGGGGTAGTACTGGTGGATCACCCCCCTAGAAGAGGGATGGAAGTGACGCTCGGAATGAACGTGCTGCGAGATTTGAATCACCAGATGTATGCCAGTGAAGGACCCCGATACTGGGCCCGTGCGACAAGACACCGACCCACACAGAGAATTCTACACCGTCTAGTGCTGAGTTGCGACTTGCTGAAAAGTGCGGTCCCAGGTGGCCGGGTGGGCCGGGTCCGAGTGACTTCGAGGGCCCCGATCCTGCTGGGACCCAGACAAGAGGAACTCTTAATGCTGCCTGTGGGAGCTGCACAGAGATTGAATGGGCTTGAAGTGCTACTTGAGCCCGCCCGAGAGGGTTCCTCATTTGCCAAGGTACATGTGGCCCGTTCTTTGGCGATTGTGAAGAATGGACGAGTACCGGTCCGATGCATCAATGTTTTAGATGAAGCTGTTGCAATTCCCGCTGGGACCATACTGGCTGAACTGTTCGTACCGGCAGAGAAGGTGCCGGAAAATGCAGGGTTCGAATTGCGACCAGACCAACAGTCATCCTGGACATTCGCGGTCGAGGTAGGCCGGACTGAACCTCCTACGGAGGAATGGAATGTTCATGTGATCATGGAGCAGATGGGAGTGGATCGGGAGAAGCTGACCCCCGTGCAGTTGGAGCAGTTGGAGAGAGTTTTGTGGGAACATCAAGAGACCTTTTCCCGACATGGAGAGGACTTCGGGTGTACCCAGACGATTGAGCATGAGATTCCAACGGGGGATACTCCACCCATTAGAGAAAGATATCGCCAAATTCCTCCGGCGCTCTATCAAGAGGTGAAGAGCATGGTGGCCAGTATGCTGGACAACCAAGTGATCCGAGAGAGCCGGAGTCCCTGGGCGGCCCCTGTAGTCTTGGTCCGCAAGAAGGATGGGACACTCCGATTTTGTGTGGACTATCGGAAATTGAATGCCCACACCGTACGGGACGCATATCCTTTACCCCGTATTGAAGAATCCCTGTCGGCCCTGGGTCGGGCCAAGTATTTCTCAACGTTGGATTTGGCAAGCGGGTACTGGCAGGTCCCAATGGCTGAAAAAGATCGGGCCAAGACGGCTTTGTATTGCCAATGGGGCTCTTTGAGTTCAACCGGATGCCCTTTGGCCTCGCTACCGCCCCGGGAACCTTCCAACGCCTGATGGAACATTGCTTGGGTGATCTAAATTTTGAATCAGTCCTGATATATTTGGACGACATTGTGGTGTTCGGAACCTCATTTGAAGATCATCTGGAGAAGCTGCGTCAAGTTCTCCGGCGGCTCAAGAGCTACGGCCTGAAAATAAAGCCAAAAAAATGTCAGCTGTTACGAAACCAGATTGAATATTTGGGGCATCTGGTGACCCCGGACGGGGTACTACCTTTAGCCAGTAAGATTAAGGCGGTACAAGAGTGGCCACCTCCTTGTGACCTGCGAGAAGTGCGGGCCTTCCTGGGCCTAGCAGGATACTATCGGCGGTTTGTGCCTAAATTCTCACAAGTGGTGAGTCCCTTGAATGAACTTTTGAGAGGGACAGCGCTGGGTCCTCGAAATCGCCCCATTCCATGGGGGCCCCTACAGAAAAAGGCATTTGATGGAGTGAAAACCGCCCTAACGAGTGCCCCATTGCTGGCCTATGCCCGGTTTGACACCCCTTTTTTGTTGTATACCGATGGTAGTCTTCATGGGTTGGGGACAGTACTAGCACAGGTGCAGGACGGCCGAGAACGAGTGATTTCTTATGGCAGCAGATCTTTAAGAGACTCCGAGCGAAATCCGGCTAACTACAGCTCATTCCGGCTGGAATTGCTGGCCCTGGTGTGGGCAATGACAGAACGCTTCGCCGAGTATCTAACAGGAGCTGAGGTGCTAGTCATGACAGATAACAACCCGCTAGCTCACTTAGAGAATGCAAAACTGGGGGCGTTGGAGCAGCGGTGGGTCGCCAGACTGGCCAAGTTCAATTACCGCATTAAATTTCGCTCTGGTCGAGAGAACGGCAATGCAGATGCATTGTCAAGAGTGCCCCTTGGGTCATCCGGGGAAGATGTTGATGAACAACTTGAGGATACTGAAACTCCAGCTTTGGGGCAAATACCTATCTTCCAAAGTGTGGTACACTCAAGTGGGGTGGCCACCGGGATGCCCTGTGTCCTGGTTAAAACACCCTCAGATTGGACAAGAGTCCAGGATGAGTGTCCGGACGTTGCACTTGTGCGCCGTTGGGTACAAAACAAGGCCTGGCCCAGTGCAGAGGACAAGGCTCAGTTGTCCATGGAAGGAATGAAACTCCTTCGACAATGGGATAAATTGTGTGTGGAACAAGGTCTTTTGTATCGTAAGGTGTACCTGCCATCGGAGCTGCAGCATCGGTACCAACTGATAATTCCTGTGGGGATGGGGCCGGTGGTCGCTCGTGAGGCGCATGAGAAGGGGGCCCATTTTGGAAGTGAAAAGACACTTCAGTGGTTGCAGCGAGTCCTCTACTGCCCTGAGTTGGGAGGGATGGTGGCCGACGCGTGTCGGCAGTGCCGAATTTGTGGGCTCAACAAAAGCCCTGAGCAGCGGGCTCCCACACAGTCTATTAAGACTTCAGCTCCACTGGAACTACTCATGATTGACTACGTGTTGATAGGGTACTCTACATCAGGGTACTCCTACTGCCTGGTGATGACAGATCACTTTACCAAGTATGCTGTAGCGGTGCCGACAAGAGATCAGACGGCCAAGTCGGCGGCTGAGGCAGTGTGCCGACATTTCTTCCAAGTGTTCGGGTGTCCGCAGAGAATACATTCAGATCAAGGGGCCTGCTTTCAGGGAACGCTGATGAAAGAGTTGCACCAGCTCTATGGTATCGAGCAGTCGAGAACAACGCCTTACCACCCTCAGGGTAACGGGGCGTGTGAGCGTTTTAATCGGACCCTGTTGCAAATGTTGAGGTCCTTAGAGAGTCAGCAACAGACATGCTGGCCTGAGTATCTCCCCGAATTGATGTGGGCTTACAATAACAGGGTGCACAGTACTACTGGTTACTCACCACACATGTTGATGTTTGGTAGACCTGGCCGAGACATTGAGGATTTGAGCATGCCAGATCCCTCCTCCGCCCCCCTTCGGACTGCATCCGAGTGGGTACGAGAGCATCGGCGGCGGTTGAGGGTGGTGCATCAGGTGGTGGGTGACCGCCTTCGCCAGGTGGTCCATAAGGACACGCGACCTGTACAAACAGAGCTGTTCTCTCCGGGAGACAGAGTGTTGGTGAGGACAAAACGACGTTCAGGAAAGCTGAGTGACCGATGGGAGGCGATACCGTATCTGATAAAAAAACAGGTGAACCCTGAGATTCCAGTGTACGAGGTCGAACCGGTGGGGACAGGGGGGCCAACCCGTAATTTGCATCGTAACATGTTACAGCGGTGCTGGTTTGAAGATTCGGCGCCTACCCCCCTAGAGCCAGAGGCCATGTTTCAAGGGGCGGAAGCTCTGAATGATCTTGAGTTTGATGGTGTGCTTACTCCTGCGCCTGCTTATTTGCCCCCTGTGACCGATCTGGCCTCGGGTGATGAGAATGTTGGGGATATGGAGGATGTTGTTGAGGAGAGTGCATCAGGTCAACTGCTTGGTCCTGACGCTGTATCACAGGACATCGAGCCGCAGGAGGAGACAACTCCACTTACGCCCACTAACACGACCATGGAAGAGACTCTAGCTCCCTCTAAGGTCGCACCTGTTGATGTAGGACTCAGGAGAACTACACGATCTACGGCAGGAATACCGCCTCAGCGATATGCTCAAGATGAATTTGAGTGGGAAGGTATGTCGAGGACGCCAACCTCTAGTGGGGTGGCATGTAAGAGGGTGAACTGTAGTCCCACTGAGAGGGCACTAGGACCCTGTGGTTTTTGCCTATTGCAGAAGAGAACAGACCGTGCAAAACTCCCAGAGACAATGTGTGCTGCTGGGTGGGGTCTAGTGTCTCGGGTGTAAAGTGAAACTAGGAAGTGAGAGCTGAGAGAGAAAAAGGCGGGAAGCAAAGGCAGAAGCTGCTGTGATACCTTAAAGAGAGACTGTGTGTGGATTTACTGCAAGTGTTTTTGGAGGAAAAGAAGCTTTTGAGAGACTTTTTGTTGCTAACGTTCCCCTGGAGAAGAACTAACCTTTTGTTTAACTCTGTGAGAGACTTGTGTGGCTAACGTTTCCTGGAGAGGAGTTAACCCTTTATTTAACAAAAGACTGAGACTTTACTAAGAACCCAGTACGTATTTGGAAGTCTGTGGATTCCCTGTGCATTGAGTGGAGAACCAAGTCTGGACAGACTGCTGATACAGAGACGGACGGATTGTCGTGGAAGCATTCCTAGGAGCTACAGAAGCAGAGACAACATCGTGAGACCACTAACTAAGTCCCCGGCGTTTGGGCTCGGCATCGGCCGACAAGACAAGAGGAGCTTGCTGTAACTTATTGGCGCTGAAAATATGAACTGGCTGCAGCCTGTGCGGATTCCTGCCTGAGAGGAAATCCATCTCAGGATACGGTACCATAGTTATAGATACCCGGGTATCTCTGCTCAGAGTGTTAAATTGTTACTTTAGAGGTGTATCTTATATTAGAGTTGTGTAAGTTATACTCAATGTGCCATTCCAGGGGCTCCCTTAATAACACTACATTCAATTTACACTTGTTCCCGTTTTTAGTTGCCTGTTAGGTAAATTTCTTACTAGTCTGTTGTAGTACACAGTTCTCAGGAGACCTTGGAGTGGCACAGTGATTTCAGCTGCTGCTGAGCTAGTGTATCTTTGGGGTGCATCTGCCTTAATATTCTCCATATTACCTTGATTAATTTGCCTTTGAGTAAATACCGTTGGAGATTTCTGCCTTGGTCTTGGTTTGTGACTCACTGGATCTTATTCGGACCTCTGGTCATTACAAACATAGTCTCAAATAATACAATATATCTCATAACCAATAAAGTGAATCGTGCATGGTTGGAAGGTAGGAATAGAGGGGGAGGGGAAGAAGACATGATACATACACATACCCGACTGCTGGAGTGTTGTTTTTATAAAGATCCAAAACATAAAAAAACCTGGGGTGGTGACATTGAAAAGTTGAATAAGGTAAGTAAGTGAGTGCTAAAAAGAAGGCTCGTTAAACTCTAGTCTGTAGTGGACAGAGACTTACTGGTGGGCCGCGCTTAGTAACCCGATATTTACCCTGGTTACCAGCGTAAAAGTAAAAAAAACAAACACTACATACTTACCTACCGCTGTCTGTCCCCGGCGCTCAGCTTCTCTGCACTCCTCCTGCACTGGCTGTGAGCACAGCGGCCGGAAAGCAGAGCGGTGACGTCACCGCTCTGCTTTCCGGCTGACCGACGCTCACAGCCAGTACAGGAGGAGTGCAGAGCACAGCGCCGGGGACAGACAGCGGTAGGTAAGTATGTAGTGTTTTTTTTTTTTTACTTTTACGCTGGTAACCAGGGTAAACATCGGGTTACTAAGCGCGGCCCTGCGATTAGTAACCCAATGTTTACCCTGGTTACCAGTGAAGACATCGCTGGATCGGTGTCACACGCCGATCCAGCGATGTCCACGGGAGATCCAGCTACGAAATAAAGTTCTGGACTTTGTTCAGCGACCAACGATCTCCCAGCAGGGGCCTGATTGTTGGTCGCTGTCACACATAACGATTTCCTTAACGATATCGTTGCTACGTCACAAAAAGCAACGATATCGTTAACGATATCGTTATGTGTGAAGGTACCTTAACTGTTTGCTTTCCACTGGCCATTTTGTACTTGTATACAAAAGAAAAACTGTCTGCCGCTGTGTCAGGGGTCGTGGAGAGTGCTGTGTGTGTGGCGATAATGAACCTGATAAACATAATTAGGTGATGCAGTTGGGTAAGATGGACACCGCGCATGCGCCAAGTAGAAATACAGAAATATGCAAACCAAATGTGTGCATGCGTGGGACAAGAGATCGTCTGTTAATGTGCACGTGCGCCAATGTAAGGAGAAAGAGAACAAAAGAATTGGGACTTAAAGCCTGCGTGAGCAGGTTATACGAGCACCGTAAACAGGAACGGTCTTAGAACCTGGAGATTGAAAAACCCCAAAACAAAAGCCTAATTGACTAATTAAATAAATAGTATGTTGGCTAACCCGGAAACAAAGAAGAGAATATATATGGGTAAAAAGGCCAGCCATACTATAAAAAATCATTCCCGCAAGGAGGAGAGACCAGATGGTAAATAGCTGAAGGTGAATTCTGAAACCAGCCACAACAGCCATACACATGCCCATAACACTGAACCCCCGGGGGTACATGCACACCCAAGCTCACACACCTCATACCAGATAAATAACTGTAAAGGCTTAGTCCACCTGTCTAGTAGAAAATACTGTATTTATTAAATACATAATTGCCTAAATTTTAAATATAGTTAATAAGCACAGTGCAATAATATGTACCAATTGATCTAAAAAAACATTCCGCATTCATTTAGTCACAACCCCAAACCAACAATAAATGGTTTCTATGGTATAATATATGCCTATACGGGGAATAAGAAAGAGGAAACCTCTTGGGGGACAAAAAATACCCCATGAGTCAGGATAGAAAAACCTAATAGAGGAAATCTAAAGTGGTATAAAATGACAGCATGGTGCCAAACAACGATGGTTCAGAAAATGTCCAGAGTTCTTAATTAGGCGAAGTGGGCATAGGATAAGAGCAGCATATATATGTAGTGAGGTCCCATAGGACACATTCCCAGCATGTGGTCACCTTGAGTAGCGAGTCTCATCCCAGAGATCCTGTGGTATAAACAGGACGCACATCAAAACACTACCCTGATGAAGCCCTATCGGTGAGGGCGATACGCGTGGGGCCGTGCTTCCTTGACCTGTCTGCCTGCTTATCTGGGTATATTGCTTGCTGTATGTATTTATAATTGGGACATACCAGTCCTTGGGGTCTATGGCATTCTGTGAACTATGCTGTTATTTTTTCATTTACACATGATGTACATGTACATTGATTTATTGTCTCTTCTGCACAAGTTATTTTAGGAATTTTTTTTTTTCTGTCCTTTATATCAACGTGCTTTTTTGGTACATTATCAGTTATATGAGCTATTGTGTATTTTGAATATAAATTTCCTTGGGTCTGGTATTTCATTTTATGATCCCCCATACATACTCCTTACGTGGGGTTATCTAGCCCCCTGGGCTGTTTGTGTGCCCATCGTATTTTGATGGTCTTTATACATCTTAGTATATTTCATCTATAAAACTTTTTCTAACCCCATGAGCCATTAGTTATTTAAATAAGCATAGATTCCTGGATCAGGCATTATACTACTATTGAGCTATTACATACTCATTATTGCTTAGGTATAAGGTTTATGTGTTGGTTTTTGGTTTGTTTTTAATTATGTTTTATCTGTGTGATGTGTTAATAAAAACATTTTTGTCTTATATTTGATTTATTGTTATTTATATGGTCATGTGGTGTGCAACTTTAGAGTGGTGCTTTTTTCTCCTTTTTAGTATACATATGACCACACTGGCGCAGAGCAAGTAACTTAGTTGATACTAGCGCATGGCCGTGCGGCCATGCGAACCTTTTATAGCTGCAGCAACTACAGGACCTTCCTAGAGGACCAATGGGAGCTGCTACAGCACCAGAGCCACTTCAGGACCTTCCTAGAGGACCAATGGGATCTGCTGTAGTACATAAGCATGTGACCCCCGACCCCCAATGAGAGGACTTACCCTGGGCGTGCTCAGAAGGGGAAAAGCAGGACTTAGTCCCAGAGATGTCTGCTCGCCGTTGACCAGTACTGGCTACAATGGCTGAGCCTGGAAAGGCAGCGGTAACCATCCGCACCGTATCAGGCTGAGCCAGACGCTGGGACCGACGTTTCCGCTGAGCAGGCTCCACTGTGGCTGGAGAAGAATGGGAGACCACAGCAGAGATGGTTCGAGATTCCCCCTGTGCAGAGGCGGGAGCTCGACCCCTAACATTATCCCCCTTCCTAGGGCCCCCCTCCTTGGACTTCGCTACGCTCAAAGGCCGCTATGAGCTGCGGAGCTCAAATGTGCTCAGCAGGTTCCCAAGACCTGTCCTCTGGACCATAACCCTCCCAGTCCACCAAGTAAAATTTCTTGCCACATACCACCTTGCACCCCAAAATAGCGTTCACCTTGTAATCGTCCGTAGACGAACCCGATGTCCCGGCAGATGACTTGGAAAACTGGGACATGTATACGGGCTTAAAGAGGGACACATGAAAGGTGTCGGTGATACCTAGGCGTGGAGGAAGGGCCAGACGGTAGACCTCAGGGTTAACCTGTTCAAGAACCTTGAAGGGACCCAAGTAGTGAGGTGCAAACTTAGTGGACTCAACACGCTGCCTGATGTTACGGGCGGAGAGCCACACTAAGTCACCAGGAGCAAAGGTCAGAGCGGGGCGTCAATGAGTGGAGGACCTCATTCTCTCCTTGGAGGCCCGAATGGCATCCTGAGTGCAGTCCCAAATGTCCTGTGCCTCCACAGCCCAGTCTGCCACCCTGGAGTCGGCAGAAGACACGGGCATGGGCACAGGGACACATGGATGCTGGCCGTAATTAAGGCGGAATGGAGTCTGACCGGTGGAGTCAGCTATGGCGTTCTTAAGCGCAACCTCTGCCCACGGTAGCAAGGATGCTCAGTCATCCTGCCTGGCAGAAACAAAATCACGTAGATATGTGACCAGAGTCTGGTTGGCCCTCTCTACCAACCCATTCATCTCAGGATGATATGCCAAGGAGAGATTCAACTCAATGCTGAGTAGACGACAAAGCTTTCTCCAGAATTGAGTTAAGTAAAAAGGGCAGCACACTGCAGCGCCAAAACATGCAAACTTGAAAACATGAAATTTGAACTGCATTACTGCACTAGAAATATGAAAAATGAGAGCTTTTAGCGCATAAAAATGGCCATATTTATGTGTACCTCGTAGCCACTTTACGGCATCTCTCTTATACGAGGTCCTACGCTTGACCTACCTCACCGAGAATAAACGTCTCCATCTGAATGGGTACATGTGAAACCTCTTCTTGGACTCAAATTCTCTCTTTCTGTGGAGGGGTATTGGACCTACTATAATTAAAACACCTGTGGCTAGGAGGCGGGGAGTGCACGATCAGAAGGCTAAAGAATACATTTCAAAAACCTGACCTGCACATCCAAACATAGACTGAGTGTGAACAGGTGCTGAACCCAGAGTCGCCAACTCGTATATAGTTAAGTAAAAAGGGCAGCACACTGCAGCGCCAAAACATGCAAACTTGAAAACACGAAATTTGAACTGCATTACTGCACTAGAAATATGAAAAATGAGAGCTTTTAGCGCATAAAAATGGCCATATTTATGTGTACCTCGTAGCCACTTTACGGCATCTCTCTAATACGTAGGACCTCGTAGGACCTCGTATAAGAGAGATGCCGTAAAGTGGCTACGAGGTACACATAAATATGGCCATTTTTATGCGCTAAAAGCTCTCATTTTTCATATTTCTAGTGCAGTAATGCAGTTCAAATTTCGTGTTTTCAAGTTTGCATGTTTTGGCGCTGCAGTGTGCTGCCCTTTTTACTTAACTATATACGAGTTGGCGACTCTGGGTTCAGCACCTGTTCACACTCAGTCTATGTTTGGATGTGCAGGTCAGGTTTTTGAAATGTATCCTTTAGCCTTC
Source organism: Ranitomeya imitator (assembly GCF_032444005.1). Taxonomy (NCBI): domain Eukaryota; kingdom Metazoa; phylum Chordata; class Amphibia; order Anura; family Dendrobatidae; genus Ranitomeya; species Ranitomeya imitator. The sequence goes on along the minus strand of NC_091284.1, from coordinate 329,637,090 downwards.
TGATCGTGCACTCCCCGCCTCCTAGCCACAGGTGTTTTAATTATAGTAGGTCCAATACCCCTCCACAGAAAGAGAGAATTTGAGTCCAAGAAGAGGTTTCACATGTACCCATTCAGATGGAGACGTTTATTCTCGGTGAGGTAGGTCAAGCGTAGGACCTCGTATAAGAGAGATGCCGTAAAGTGGCTACGAGGTACACATAAATATGGCCATTTTTATGCGCTAAAAGCTCTCATTTTTCATATTTCTAGTGCAGTAATGCAGTTCAAATTTCGTGTTTTCAAGTTTGCATGTTTTGGCGCTGCAGTGTGTTGCCCTTTTTACTTAACTATATACGAGTTGGCGACTCTGGGTTCAGCACCTGTTCACACTCAGTCTATGTTTGGATGTGCAGGTCAGGTTTTTGAAATGTATTCTTTAGCCTTCTGATCGTGCACTCCCCGCCTCCTAGCCACAGGTGTTTTAATTATAGTAGGTCCAATACCCCTCCACAGAAAGAGAGAATTTGAGTCCAAGAAGAGGTTTCACATGTACCCATTCAGATGGAGATGTTTATTCTCGGTGAGGTAGGTCAAGCGTAGGACCTCGTATAAGAGAGATGCCGTAAAGTGGCTACGAGGTACACATAAATATGGCCATTTTTATGCGCTAAAAGCTCTCATTTTTCATATTTCTAGTGCAGTAATGCAGTTCAAATTTCGTGTTTTCAAGTTTGCATGTTTTGGCGCTGCAGTGTGCTGCCCTTTTTACTTAACTATATACGAGTTGGCGACTCTGGGTTCAGCACCTGTTCACACTCAGTCTATGTTTGGATGTGCAGGTCAGGTTTTTGAAATGTATTCTTTAGCCTTCTGATCGTGCACTCCCCGCCTCTTTGCCACAGGTGTTTTAATTATAGTAGGTCCAATACCCCTCCACAGAAAGAGAGAATTTGAGTCCAAGAAGAGGTTTCACATGTACCCATTCAGATGGAGACGTTTATTCTCGGTGAGGTAGGTCAAGCGTAGGACCTCGTATAAGAGAGATACCGTAAAGTGGCTACGAGGTACACATAAATATGGCCATTTTTATGCGCTAAAAGCTCTCATTTTTCATATTTCTAGTGCAGTAATGCAGTTCAAATTTCGTGTTTTCAAGTTTGCATGTTTTGGCGCTGCAGTGTGCTGCCCTTTTTACTTAACTATATACGAGTTGGCGACTCTGGGTTCAGCACCTGTTCACACTCAGTCTATGTTTGGATGTGCAGGTCAGGTTTTTGAAATGTATTCTTTAGCCTTCTGATCGTGCACTCCCCGCCTCCTAGCCACAGGTGTTTTAATTATAGTAGGTCCAATACCCCTCCACAGAAAGAGAGAATTTGAGTCCAAGAAGAGGTTTCACATGTACCCATTCAGATGGAGACGTTTATTCTCGGTGAGGTAGGTCAAGCGTAGGACCTCGTATAAGAGAGATGCCGTAAAGTGGCTACGAGGTACACATAAATATGGCCATTTTTATGCGCTAAAAGCTCTCATTTTTCATATTTCTAGTGCAGTAATGCAGTTCAAATTTCGTGTTTTCAAGTTTGCATGTTTTGGCGCTGCAGTGTGCTGCCCTTTTTACTTAACTATATACGAGTTGGCGACTCTGGGTTCAGCACCTGTTCACACTCAGTCTATGTTTGGATGTGCAGGTCAGGTTTTTGAAATGTATTCTTTAGCCTTCTGATCGTGCACTCCCCGCCTCCTAGCCACAGGTGTTTTAATTATAGTAGGTCCAATACCCCTCCACAGAAAGAGAGAATTTGAGTCCAAGAAGAGGTTTCACATGTACCCATTCACATGGAGACGTTTATTCTCGGTGAGGTAGGTCAAGCGTAGGACCTCGTATAAGAGAGATGCCGTAAAGTGGCTACGAGGTACACATAAATATGGCCATTTTTATGCGCTAAAAGCTCTCATTTTTCATATTTCTAGTGCAGTAATGCAGTTCAAATTTCGTGTTTTCAAGTTTGCATGTTTTGGTGCTGCAGTGTGCTGCCCTTTTTACTTAACTATATACGAGTTGGCGACTCTGGGTTCAGCACCTGTTCACACTCAGTCTATGTTTGGATGTGCAGGTCAGGTTTTTGAAATGTATTCTTTAGCCTTCTGATCGTGCACTCCCCGCCTCCTAGCCACAGGTGTTTTAATTATAGTAGGTCCAATACCCCTCCACAGAAAGAGAGAATTTGAGTCCAAGAAGAGGTTTCTGTTGTGAATTCTGTGGCTGAATTCACTCCTGTGGTCACAAGTGGTACTGCAGTTTCTGGGCTTCCTCCCTCAGGTGTTCTGGTGAGCTCGTTGGCTGCCTTGTTATTTAACTCCACCTGAGTCTGTCTTCCTTGCTCCTTGTCAATGTTCCAGTGTTGGATCTGAGCTTCTGGATCTTTCCTGTGGCCTGCTGCTCTGCTTAGATAAGTGCTTCTTTGCTTTTGTTGCTGTTTTTTCTGTCCAGCTTGTCTATTCGTTTTTGCTGGAAGCTCTGAGACGCAAAGGGTGTACCGCCGTGCCGTTAGTTCGGCACGGTGGGTCTTTTTGCCCCCTTTGCGTGGTTTTTCACTTTAGGGTTTTTTGTAGACTGCAAAGTTCTCTTTGCTATCCTCGCTCTATCTAGAATATCGGGCCTCACTTTGCTGAATCTATTTCATCCCTACGTTTTGTCTTTTCATCTTTCTAACAGTCATTATATGTGGGGGGCTGCCTTTTCCTTTGGGGTATTTCTCTGAGGCAAGTCAAGCTTGTATTTCTCTCTTCAGGCTAGTCAGTTCCTCAGGCTGTGCCGAGTTGCATAGGTAGTGTCAGGCGCAATCCACAGCTGCCTTTAGTTGTGTTTAGGATAGGTTCAGGTATTGCGGTCTACAGAGATTCCACGTCTCAGAGCTCGTTCTATTGTTTTTGGGTTATTGTCAGATCACTGTATGTGCTCTGATTACTGGCACACTGTGTTACTGGATTGCCTTCATAACAGTACAAGGAGCCCAACTAATGATTCTCAATAGAGGGAAAAAAGAAGTTCTGACATAATTTTTTTTTCTCAGCTCTGTGTTCAGTCTTTTTTTTTCCCCTAGACATTAGGGTGCTTCAGGACACAGCTGTGGACATGGATATTCAGGCTCTGTGCTCTTCAATGGATAATCTCGTTATAAATGTACAAAAGATTCAAGATACAATTGATCAGAAATCTATGCTAGAACCAAGAATTCCTATTCCTGATTTGTTTTTTGGTGATAGAACTAAGTTTCTGAGCTTCAAAAATAATTGTAAGCTATTTCTGACCTTGAAACCTCATTCTTTTGGTAATTCAGTTCAACAGGTTTTGATTATTATTTCTTTTTTGCGCGGCGACCCTCAGGAATGGGCATTTTCTCTTGCGCCAGGAGACCCTGCATTGAGTGGTGTCGATGCGTTTTTCCTGGCGCTCGGATTGCTGTACGATGAGCCTAATTCAGTGGATCAGGCTGAGAAAAATTTGCTGGCTTTGTGCCAGGGTCAGGATGATATAGAAGTATATTGTCAGAAATTTAGGAAGTGGTCAGTACTCACTCTGTGGAATGAATCTGCGCTGGCAGCTTTGTTCAGAAAGGGTCTCTCTGAGGCTCTTAAGGATGTCATGGTGGGTTTTCCTATGACTGCTGGTTTGAATGAGTCTATGTCTTTGGCCATTCAGATCGGTCGTCGCTTGCGCGAGCGTAAATCTGTGCACCATCTGGCGGTATTGTCTGAGATTAAACCTGAGCCTATGCAGTGCGATAGGACTATGACCAGAGTTGAACGGCAAGAACACAGACGTCTGAATGGGCTGTGTTTCTACTGTGGTGATTCCACTCATGCTATTTCTGATTGTCCTAAGCGCACTAAGCGGTTCGATAGGTCTGCCGTCATTGGTACTGTACAGTCCAAATTCCTTCTGTCCATTACCTTGATATGCTCTTTGTCATCGTATTCTGTCATGGCGTTTGTGGATTCAGGCGCTGCCCTGAATCTGATGGATTTGGATTATGCTAAACGTTGTGGGTTTTTCTTGGAGCCTTTGCGGTGTCCTATTCCGTTGAGAGGAATTGATGCTACACCTTTGGCCAAGAATAAACCTCAGTACTGGGCCCAGCTGACCATGTGCATGGCTCCTGCACATCAGGAAGTTATTCGCTTTCTGGTGCTACATAATCTGCATGATGTGGTCGTGTTGGGGTTGCCATGGCTACAAACCCATAATCCAGTATTGGATTGGAACTCTATGTCGGTATCCAGCTGGGGTTGTCAGGGGGTACATGGTGATGTTCCATTTTTGTCTATTTCGTCATCCACTCCTTCTGAGGTCCCAGAGTTCTTGTCTGATTATCAGGATGTATTTGAAGAGCCCAAGTCCGATGCCCTACCTCCGCATAGGGATTGTGATTGTGCTATCAATTTGATTCCTGGTAGTAAATTCCCTAAAGGTCGTTTATTTAATTTATCCGTGCCTGAACACACCGCTATGCGCAGTTATGTGAAGGAATCCCTGGAGAAGGGACATATTCGCCCATCGTCATCACCACTGGGAGCAGGGTTCTTTTTTGTAGCCAAGAAGGATGGTTCGCTGAGACCGTGTATTGATTACCGCCTTCTTAATAAGATCACTGTTAAGTTTCAGTATCCCTTGCCATTGTTATCTGACTTGTTTGCTCGGATTAAGGGGGCTAGTTGGTTCACTAAAGGTACCGTCACACTAAGCGACGCTGCAGCGATACCGACAACGATCCGGATCGCTGCAGCGTCGCTGTTTGGTCGCTGGAGAGCTGTCACACTGACCGCTCTCCAGCGACCAACGATGCCGGTAACCAGTGTAAACATCGGGTAACTAAGCGCAGGGCCGCGCTTAGTAACCCAATGTTTACCCTGGTTACCATCCTAAAAGTAAAAAAACAAACACTACATACTTACCTACAGCTGTCTGTCCTCCAGCGCTGTGCTCTGCTCTCCTCCTGTACTGGCTGTGTGAGCACAGCGGCCGGAAAGCAGAGCGGTGACGTCACCGCTCTGCTTTCCGGCTGACCGACGCTCACAGCCAGTACAGGAGGAGAGCAGAGCACAGCGCTGGAGGACAGACGGCTGTAGGTAAGTATGTAGTGTTTGTTTTTTTACTTTTAGGATGGTAACCAGGGTAAACATCGGGTTACTAAGCGCGGCCCTGTGCTTAGTTACCCGATGTTTACCCTGGTTACCAGTGAAGACATCGCTGAATCGGTGTCACACACGCCGATTCAGCGATGTCTACGGGGAGTCCAGCGACCAAATAAAGTTCTGGACTTTCTTCCCCGACCAGCGACAGCACAGCAGGGGCCTGATCGCTGCTGCCTGTCACACTGGACGATATCGCTAGCGAGGACGCTGCAACGTCACAGATCGCTAGCGATATCGTCTAGTGTGACGGTACCTTAAGATAGATCTTCGTGGTGCGTATAATCTGGTGAGAATCAGGCAAGGAGATGAATGGAAAACGGCATTTAATACGCCCGAGGGTCATTTTGAGTATCTAGTGATGCCGTTCGGACTTGCCAATGCTCCATCTGTTTTTCAGTCTTTTATGCATGACATCTTCCGTGAGTATCTGGATAAATTCCTGATTGTTTACTTGGATGACATTTTGATCTTCTCAGATGATTGGGAGTCTCATGTGAAGCAGGTCAGAATGGTTTTCCAGGTCCTGCGTGCTAATTCTTTGTTCGTGAAGGGATCAAAGTGTCTCTTCGGTGTGCAGAAAGTTTCATTTTTGGGCTTCATCTTTTCCCCTTCTACTATCGAGATGGATCCGGTTAAGGTCCAAGCCATCCAGGATTGGACTCAGCCGACATCTCTGAAAAGTCTGCAAAAGTTCCTGGGCTTTGCTAATTTTTATCGTCGCTTCATCTGTAATTTTTCTAGCATTGCCAAACCATTGACCGATTTGACCAAGAAGGGTGCTGATTTGGTTAATTGGTCTTCTGCTGCCGTGGAAGCTTTTCAGGAGTTGAAGCGTCGTTTTTGTTCTGCCCCTGTGTTGTGTCAACCAGATGTTTCTCTTCCGTTCCAGGTCGAGGTTGATGCTTCTGAGATTGGAGCAGGGGCGGTTTTGTCACAGAGAGGTTCTGGTTGCTCAGTGTTGAAACCATGTGCTTTCTTTACCAGGAAGTTTTCTGCTGCTGAGCGTAATTATGATGTGGGCAACCGAGAGTTGCTGGCCATGAAGTGGGCATTCGAGGAGTGGCGTCATTGGCTTGAAGGAGCTAAGCATCGCGTAGTGGTATTGACTGATCATAAGAACCTTACTTATCTCGAGTCTGCCAAGCGCTTGAATCCTAGACAGGCCCGTTGGTCGTTATTTTTTGCTCGCTTCGATTTTGTGATTTCGTACCTTCCGGGCTCTAAAAATGTGAAGGTGGATGCTCTGTCTAGGAGTTTTGTGCCCGACTCTCCGGGTTTATCTGAGCCGGCGAGTATCCTCAAGGAAGGAGTCATTGTGTCTGCCATCTCCCCTGATTTGCAGCGAGTGTTGCAAAAATTTCAGGCTAATAAACCTGATCGTTGTCCAGCCGAGAAACTGTTCGTCCCTGATAGGTGGACTAGTAAAGTTATCTCTGAACTTCATTGTTCGGTGTTGGCTGGTCATCCAGGAATCTTTGGTACCAGAGAGTTAGTGGCTAGATCCTTCTGGTGGCCATCTCTGTCACGGGATGTACGTACTTTTGTGCAGCCCTGTGGGATTTGTGCTAGGGCTAAGCCCTGCTGTTCACGTGCCAGTGGGTTGCTTTTGCCCTTGCCGGTCCCGAAGAGGCCTTGGACACATATTTCGATGGATTTCATTTCTGACCTTCCCGTTTCTCAAAAGATGTCAGTCATTTGGGTGGTCTGTGATCGCTTTTCTAAAATGGTCCATCTGGTGCCCTTGGTTAAATTGCCTTCCTCCTCTGATTTGGTGCCTTTGTTCTTCCAGCATGTGGTTCGTTTGCATGGCATTCCTGAGAATATTGTTTCTGACAGAGGTTCCCAGTTTGTTTCAAGGTTCTGGCGAGCCTTTTGTGGTAGGATGGGCATTGACCTATCTTTTTCCTCGGCTTTCCATCCTCAGACTAATGGCCAGACCGAACGAACCAATCAGACCTTGGAAACATATCTGAGATGTTTTGTTTCTGCAGACCAGGATGATTGGGTGTCCTTTTTGCCGTTGGCTGAGTTCGCCCTTAATAATCGGGCCAGCTCGGCTACCTTGGTCTCTCCATTTTTCTGCAATTCTGGGTTCCATCCTCGTTTCTCTTCAGGACAGGTTGAGTCTTCGGACTGTCCTGGTGTGGATTCTGTGGTGGACAGGTTGCAGCAGATCTGGACTCAGGTAGTGGACAATTTGACCTTGTCCCAGGAGAAGGCTCAACTTTTCGCTAATCGCAGACGCCGTGTGGGTCCCCGACTTCGTGTTGGGGATCTGGTTTGGTTATCTTCTCGTCATATTCCTATGAAGGTTTCCTCTCCTAAATTTAAACCTCGTTTTATTGGTCCGTATAGGATTTCTGAGATTCTCAATCCTGTGTCCTTTCGTCTGACCCTCCCGGACTCCTTTTCCATACATAATGTATTCCATAGGTCGTTGTTGCGGAGATACGTGGCACCTATGGTTCCATCTGTTGAGCCTCCTGCCCCTGTTTTGGTGGAGGGGGAATTGGAGTATATTGTGGAGAAAATTTTGGATTCTCGTGTCTCTAGACGGAAACTCCAGTATCTGGTTAAATGGAAGGGTTATGCTCAGGAAGATAATTCCTGGGTTTTTGCCTCTGATGTCCATGCTCCAGATCTTGTTCGTGCCTTTCATGTGGCTCATCCTGGTCGGCCTGGGGGCTCTGGTGAGGGTTCGGTGACCCCTCCTCAAGGGGGGGGGGTACTGTTGTGAATTCTGTGGCTGAATTCACTCCTGTGGTCACAAGTGGTACTGCAGCTTCTGGGCTTCCTCCCTCAGGTGTTCTGGTGAGCTCGTTGGCTGCCTTGTTATTTAACTCCACCTGAGTCTGTCTTCCTTGCTCCTTGTCAATGTTCCAGTGTTGGATCTGAGCTTCTGGATCTTTCCTGTGGCCTGCTGCTCTGCTTAGATAAGTGCTTCTTTGCTTTTGTTGCTGTTTTTTCTGTCCAGCTTGTCTATTCGTTTTTGCTGGAAGCTCTGAGACGCAAAGGGTGTACCGCCGTGCCGTTAGTTCGGCACGGTGGGTCTTTTTGCCCCCTTTGCGTGGTTTTTCGCTTTAGGGTTTTTTGTAGACTGCAAAGTTCTCTTTGCTATCCTCGCTCTATCTAGAATATCGGGCCTCACTTTGCTGAATCTATTCCATCCCTACGTTTTGTCTTTTCATCTTGCTAACAGTCATTATATGTGGGGGGCTGCCTTTTCCTTTGGGGTATTTCTCTGAGGCAAGTCAGGCTTGTATTTCTCTCTTCAGGCTAGTCAGTTCCTCAGGCTGTGCCGAGTTGCATAGGTAGTGTCAGGCGCAATCCACAGCTGCCTTTAGTTGTGTTTAGGATAGGTTCAGGTATTGCGGTCTACAGAGATTCCACGTCTCAGAGCTCGTTCTATTGTTTTTGGGTTATTGTCAGATCACTGTATGTGCTCTGATTACTGGCACACTGTGTTACTGGATTGCCTTCATAACAGGTTTCACATGTACCCATTCAGATGGAGACGTTTATTCTCGGTGAGGTAGGTCAAGCGTAGGACCTCGTATAAGAGAGATGCCGTAAAGTGGCTACGAGGTACACATAAATATGGCCATTTTTATGCGCTAAAAGCTCTCATTTTTCATATTTCTAGTGCAGTAATGCAGTTCAAATTTCATGTTTTCAAGTTTACATGTTTTGGCGCTGCAGTGTGCTGCCCTTTTTACTTAACTATATACGAGTTGGCGACTCTGGGTTCAGCACCTGTTCACACTCAGTCTATGTTTGAATGTGCAGGTCCGGTTTTTGAAATGTATTCTTTAGCCTTCTGATCGTGCACTCCCCGCCTCCTAGCCACAGGTGTTTTAATTATAGTAGGTCCAATACCCCTCCACAGAAAGAGAGAATTTGAGTCCAAGAAGAGGTTTCACATGTACCCATTCAGATGGAGACGTTTATTCTCGGTGAGGTAGGTCAAGCGTAGGACCTCGTATAAGAGAGATGCCGTAAAGTGGCTACGAGGTACACATAAATATGGCCATTTTTATGCGCTAAAAGCTCTCATTTTTCATATTTCTAGTGCAGTAATGCAGTTCAAATTTCGTGTTTTCAAGTTTGCATGTTTTGGCGCTGCAGTGTGCTGCCCTTTTTACTCAACTATATACGGGTTGGCGACTCTGGGTTCAGCACCTGTTCACACTCAGTCTATGTTTGGATGTGCAGGTCAGGTTTTTGAAATGTATTCTCCAGAAACGAGACGCAAACTGGGGACCCCGGTCACTGACATTTTTGTACGGCATACAATGTAGGCGAAAGATATGTTTGATAAACAACGCTGCCCGTGCAGAAGGTAGCCGTGTTAGACGCAAAAAGTGCACCATTTTGGAAAATTGGTAGGTGTTCGCCCAAATAATGCTGCAGTTACGAGACTTGGGTAAGCCCACCACAAAATCCATCCCGACCATCTCCTAGGGCCTGTCGGCCACCGGCAGGGGGTAAAGTGTTGTGAATTCCGCTCTTGGGCTCCCTCCGGTGGTTGTAAGTGGCACTTTTGTGAGTTCTGCTCTTGGGCTCCCTCTTGTGGTTTCAAGTGGTATGGCTGCTCCTTGGAGTTAGCTGTCATCAGCTGCCTCCACTTATCGTCGGCTATTTAGGCCTGGCTGTTCCTTCAGCCAGTGCCACTTGTAAATGGTTTCTGGTTGGATTCACATCTCTTTGGATTTCCCTGTTTTCCTGACCAGTTCAGCTAAGCTAAGTTCTTGCTTGCTCTGTTCTGTTCACAGATTGTGGACTTATCCGTTCAGTGCTTTCTATGTTTGTCCAGCTTAGCAGTATGAATTAATTCTGTTTTGCTGGAAGCTCTGGGAAGCAGATTTACCCTCCACACCTTTAGTCAGGTGTGGAGATTTTTTGTAAACTCTGCGTGGATTTTTGTAGTGTTTTATACTGACCGCACAGTATTCCATCCTGTCCTATCTATTTAGCTAGACTGGCCTCCTGTGCTCATCCTGGTTTCATTCTGTGTATGTCTTTTCCCTCTCCACTCACAGTCATTATTTGTGGGGGGCTAATCTATCCTTTGGGGATTTTCTCTGAGGCAAGATAGTTTTCCTGCTTCTATCTTTAGGGGTAGTTAGCTCTTAGGCTGTGACGAGATGCCTAGGGAGAGTTAGGAGCATTCCACGGCTACTTCTAGTGTTGTGTTGAGCTTAGGGACTGCGGTCAGTACAGTTACCACTTCCTTCAGAGCTCGTTCCATGTTGCTCCTAAACCACCGCATCATAACAGTACAAGTGGCCAAAAATGAATTAAATGCTGCTCAAAAGAAGGAAAAGAAAGTTCTGAACCATTTTTTTTTCTGTGCTCTAGTTTGTCTCTTTTTTCCTCTTGATATCTGGGTGGTTCAGGATATATGCTCTGGCATGGATGTTCAGGGTTTGTTTTCTCGTGTGGATCAACTTGCTGCAAGAGTACAGAATATCCAAGATTATGTTGTCCAGACTCCGGCTTTAGAGCCTAGAATTCCTACTCCTGATTTGTTTTTTGGGGACAGATCCAAGTTTTTGAACTTTAAAAATAACTGTAAATTGTTTTTTGCTTTCAAACCCCGTTCTTCTGGTGATCTCATTCAGCAAGTAAAAATCATCATATCCTTGCTGCTTGGTGACCCTCAAGACTGGGCTTTTTCTCTTGAAACAGGGGATCCGGCATTATTGAATGTAGACGCATTTTTTCAAGCGCTCGGATTATTGTATGACGAACCTAATTCTGTGGATCATGCAGAAAAAACCCTGTTGGCCTTGTGTCAAGGTCAGGAAGCGGCAGAATTATACTGCCAGAAATTTAGAAAATGGTCTGTGCTCACTAAATGGAATGAGGAGGCTCTGGCTGCTATTTTCAGAAAAGGTCTTTCTGAAGCCCTTAAAGATGTTATGGTGGGCTTTCCTACGCCTGCCGGTTTGAGCGAATCTATGTCTCTAGCCATTCAGATTGATCGGCGTCTGCGCAAGCGCAAAGCTGTGCACCATATGGCAGTATCCTCTGAGCAAAGTCCTGAACCTATGCAATGTGATAGGATTTTGATTAGAACAGAACGGCAGGAATTCAGACGTCAGAATAGGCTGTGTTTTTGCTGTGGTGATTCTGCTCATGTTATCTCTGATTGCCCTAAGCGTACTAAGAGAGTCGCTAGGTCTGTTACCATTAGTACTATACAGCCTAAATTTCTCTTATCTGTGACCCTGATTTGCTCATTGTCGTCCTTTTCTGTCATGGTATTTGTGGATTCAGGCGCTGCCCTGAACTTAATGGACTTAGAATTCGCCAGGTGCTGTGGTTTTTCCTTGCAGCCTTTGCAGAGCCCTATTCCTTTGAGGGGTATGATGCTACACCCTTGGCCAAGGATAAACCTCAGTACTGGACGCAGATGACTATGTACATGGCTCCAGCACATCAGGAAGATTGCCGTTTTCTGGTGTTGCATAACCTGCATGATGTTGTTGTACTGGGTTTTCCATGGTTACAGGAACATAATCCGGTGCTGGATTGGAAAACTATGTCTGTGACTAGTTGGGGTTGTCAAGGGGTACATAGTGATGTTCCTTTGATGTCAATTTCCTTTTCCCCATCTTCTGAGGTCCCTGAGTTTTTGTCGGATTTCCAGGATGTATTTGATGAGCCCAAGTCCAGTTCCCTTCTTTCGCACAGGGACTGTGATATTGTGCTATTAACTTGATTCCTGGTTGCAAGTTCCCTAAGGGCCGACTTTTCAATCTGTCTGTACCAGAGCATGCCGCCATGCGGAGTTATGTTAAGGAGTCTTTGGAGAAGGGGCATATTCGGCCCTCTTCGTCACCATTGGGAGCGGGTTTCTTTTTTGTTGCTAAGAAGGATGGCTCCTTGAGACCCTGTATTGATTATCGTCTTCTTAATAAGATCACGGTCAAATTCCAATACCCCTTGCCTTTGCTTACTGATTTGTTTGCTCAGATTAAGGGGGCTAGTTGGTTTACTAAGATTGACCTCCGAGGGGCATATAATCTTGTTCGTATTAAACAGGGTGACAAATGGAAAACTGCATTTAATACGCCCGAAGGCCATTTTGAATACCTTGTGATGCTATTCGGGCTCTCTAATGCTCCATCTGTGTTCCAGTCTTTCATGCATGATATTTTCCGCAATTATCTTGATAAATTCATGGTCGTATATTTGGATCATATTTTGATTTTTTCCGATGATTGGGAGTCTCATGTGAAGCAGGTCAGGATGGTGTTCCAGATCCTTCGTGATAATGCTTTATTTGTGAAGGGGTCTAAGTGCCTATTCGGAGTTCAGAAGGTCTCTTTTTTGGGTTTTATTTTTTCTCCCTCGTCTATAGAAATGGATCCTGTTAAGGTTCAAGCTATTCATGACTGGATTCAACCCACATCTGTGAAGGGCCTTCAAACATTTTTGGGCTTTGCTAATTTTTATCGCCATTTCATTGCCAACTTTTCCAGTGTGGTTAAGCCCCTTACTGATTTGATGAAGAAAGGTGCGGATGTGACGAATTGGTCCTCTGCGGCTGTTGAGGCCTTTCAGGAGCTTAAACGCCAATTTACTTCTGCCCCTGTGTTGCGTCAGCTGGATGTTTCTCTTCCTTCTCAGGTTGAGGTCAATGCTTCTGAGATTGGGGCAGGGGCCGTTTTGTCTCAGAGGGAGTCTGATGGTTCTTTGATGAAACCGTGTGCTTTTTTTTTCAGAAAGTTTTCGCCTGCGGAACGCAATTATGATGTCGGCAATCGGGAGTTGTTGGCTATGAAGTGGGCATTTGAGGAGTGGCAACATTGGCTTGAAGGAGCTAAGCACCGCGTTGTGGTCCTCCTGACCGATCATAAGAATCTGATTTACCTCGAGTCGGCCAAGCGGCTTAATCCTAGACAGGCTCGATGGTCCCTGTTTTTCTCCCGTTTTGATTTTGTGGTCTCGTATCTTCCGGGATCTAAGAATGTTAAGGCTGATGCCCTCTCTAGGAGTTTTTCGCCTGATTCTCCTGGAGTCCTTGAGCCGGTTGGCATTCTTAAGGAAGGTGTGATTCTTTCTGCCATCTCTCCTGATTTGCGGTGGGTGCTTCAGGAATTTCAGGCTGATAGGCCTGACCGCTGTCCTGTGGGGAAGCTGTTTGTTCCTGATAGATGGACAAGTAAGGTGATTTCTGAGGTTCATTGTTCAGTGTTGGCTGGTCATCCTGGGATTTTTGGTACCAGAGATTTGGTTGCTAGGTCCTTTTGGTGGCCGTCCTTGTCGCGCGATGTCCGTGCTTTTGTGCAATCCTGTGGGACTTGCGCCCGAGCCAAGCCTTGCTGTTCCCGCACTAGTGGGTTGCTTTTGCCTTTGCCGGTCCCTGAGAGGCCCTGGACGCATATTTCCATGGATTTTATTTCGGATCTTCCTGTTTCCCAGACGATGTCTGTTATCTGGGTTGTTTGTGACCGGTTCTCTAAAATGGTCCATCTGGTACCTTTGCCTTAGTTACCTTTCTCCTCAGATCTGGTTCCTTTGTTTTTTCGGCATGTGGTTCGTTTGCATGGCATTCCGGAGAATATTGTGTCTGACAGAGGTTCTCAGTTTGTCTCTAGATTTTGGCGAGCCTTTTGTGCTAGGATGGGCATTGATTTGTCTTTTTCTTCGGCGTTTCATCCTCAGACTAATGGCCAAACTGAGCGAACTAATCAGACCTTGGAGACCTATTTGAGATGCTTTGTGTCTGCTGATCAGGATGATTGGGTGTCTTTCTTGCCGTTGGCCGAGTTTGCCCTTAATAATCGGGCTAGTTCGGCTACTTTGGTTTCTCCTTTCTTTTGTAATTTTGGTTTTCATCCTCGCTTTTCTTCTGGGCAGGTTGAGCCTTCTGATTGTCCTGGTGTTGATTCTGTGGTGGACAGGCTGCAGCAGATTTGGACTCATGTGGTGGACAATTTGACGTTGTCTCAGGAAAGGGCTCGACGTTTTGCTAACTGCCGTCGGTGTGTTGGTCCCCGGCTTCGTGTGGGGGATTTGGTTTGATTGTCTTCTCGTCATGTTCCTATGAAGGTTTCGTCCCCTAAGTTTAAGCCTCGGTTTATTGGTCCTTATAAAATTTCTGAAATTATTAATCCGGTGTCGTTTCGTATGGCTCTTCCAGCCTCTTTTGCCATTCATAATGTTTTCCATAGATCTTTGTTGCGGAGATATGTGGTGCCCGTTGTTCCCTCGGTTGACCCTCCTGCCCCGGTGTTGGTTGAGGGAGAGTTGGAATATGAGGTTGAGAAGATTTTGGATTCTTGTTTTTTGAGGCGGAGCCTTCAGTATCTTGTCAAGTGGAAGGGTTATGGCCAGGAGGATAATTCTTGGGTTATTGCCTCCAATGTCCATGCCACCGATTTGGTTCGTGCTTTTCATTTGGCTTGTCCTGATCGGCCTGGGGGCTCTGGTGAGGGTTCGGTGACCCCTCCTCAAGAGGGGGTACTGTTGTGAATTCTGCTCTTGGGCTCCCTCCGGTGGTTGTAAGTGGCACTTTTGTGAGTTCTGCTCTTGGGCTCCCTCTTGTGGTTTCAAGTGGTATGGCTGCTCCTTGGAGTTAGCTGTCATCAGCTGCCTCCACTTATCGTCGGCTATTTAGGCCTGGCTGTTCCTTCAGCCAGTGCCACTTGTAAATGGTTTCTGGTTGGATTCACATCTCTTTGGATTTCCCTGTTTTCCTGACCAGTTCAGCAAAGCTTAAGTTCTTGCTTGCTCTGTTCTGTTCACAGATTGTGGACTTATCCGTTCAGTGCTTTCTATGTTTTACCAGCTTATCAGTATGAATTAATTCTGTCTTGCTGGAAGCTCTGGGAAGCAGATTTACCCTCCACACCTTTAGTCAGGTGTGGAGATTTTTTGTAAACTCTGCGTGGATTTTTGTAGTGTTTTATACTGACCGCACAGTATTCCATCCTGCTATCTTTTTAGCTAGACTGGCCTCCTGTGCTCATCCTGGTTTCAATCTGTGTATGTCTTTTCCCTCTCCACTCACAGTCATTATTTGTGGGGGGCTAATCTATCCTTTGGGGATTTTCTCTGAGGCAAGATAATTTTCCTGCTTCTATCTTTAGGGGTAGTTAGCTCTTAGGCTGTGACGAGATGCCTAGGGAGAGTTAGGAGCATTCCACGGCTACTTCTAGTGTTGTGTTGAGCTTAGGGACTGCGGTCAGTACAGTTACCACTTCCTTCAGAGCTCGTTCCATGTTGCTCCTAAACCACCGCATCATAACAGTAAAGCAACCCAGCTGGCCGTTGACGAGGAGACTTGTTCTTGGCGCAGGAGACACATGCCCGAACATAGTCTGTGACGTCACGGACCATATGCGGCCACCAGTATGTCCTCCCCAGTAGCTCAGATGTCCTTTTGGACCCAAAATGTCCACCCACCCTGGACGAGTGAGCCCTAGAGAGAACCTCCGGACGCAGACTGGATGATACAAAAGCCTTGCCTGGAGGCACAGACTCTAGCGAAACCGGGGCCACCTTTCTCAGACTCTTGGTAGGGACAATAAGCCGAGGCTCCTCTTCCTCCTCCTCAGATGATACAACGGAGCGAGAGAGAGCGTCGGCACGAATGTTCATTTTCCCCGGAAAGGAAATGGAGAGTGAAATAGAACTGGGAGAAGAACAAGGACCATGTGGCCTGGCGAGAATTTAACCACTGGGCTGTCTGTAGGTAAACCAAATTCTTGTGGTCTGTGAATACTTGGAAAGGAAAGCGAGCCCCCTCCAAAAGATGTCTCCACTCAGAGAAGGCCAACTTCATTGCTAGCAACTCCCTGTCTCCTATGGAATAATTCCTCTCTGCTGGTGTGAAGGTCTTGGAAAAGAAGAAGCAAGGATGCTTCCGACCTTGAGCATCCTTTTGAAAGAGGACTGCTCCAGCACCAACGGAAGAGGCATCCACCTCCATTATAAATGGCTTATCTACATCGGGGCGATGTAGGATGGGAGCGCTAGCAAAATGGGACTTAATAGAAGTGAAGGCCTGGGAGACCTCTTCAGACCACAATTTGGGATTTGCTCCCTTCTTTGTGAGGGATACCAAGGGAGCTACCAAAGTTGAGAAATGAACTGGCGATAGTAGTTAATGAACCCCATAAAGCACTGCACAGCTTTAAGAGAATGGGGTTCTTGCCAGTCCATCACAGCCTGTAGTTTGACAGGATCCATAGCCAATCCCTGGGTGGAGATGATATAGCCAAGGAAAGGTAAGGACTCCTGCTCAAACACACATTTCTACAACTAGGCAAAGAGGGAATTAGCTCGTAAGAGGTCGAAGACTTTGCAAACATCTCTCCGGTGGGAGTCAATATCTGGAGAGTAGATGAGAATATCATCCAGACAGACTACGACCGAGGTGGAAAGCATATCCCGGAAGATATTGTTAGCAAAGTCTTGGAAAACGGCTGGGGCACTACAGAGCCCAAAGAGCATCACTAGATATTCATAGTGCCCATCCCTGGTGTTAAAAGCCGTCTTCCTTTCGTCCCCCTCACGGATGCGAATCAGGTTGTAAGCACCCCGCAGATCTAGTTTAGTAAATACCCTTGCTCCCCGAAGCCTATCAAAGAGCTCAGATATCAGGGACAGGGGATATTTATTCTTAACGGTGATGGCGTTAAGACCCCTGTGGATGTAGTTCCCCGTTCTTCTTCTGCACGAAGAAGAATCCAGCCCCTGCAGGTAACATTGACTTCCTAATGAATCCCCTTGCCAAATTTTCCTGGATGTACTGTGACATTACCTCCGTCTCTGGGAGCGATAATAGATAGACTCGACCCCGGGGAGGCTCAGCACCAGGCAAGAGGTCTATAGGACAGTAATAGGGGTGATGAGGCGGAAGGGTCTCCGCAGCCATTTTGGAGAACACATCAGCATAGGGCCAATATTGCTTGGGGAGAGATGATAGATCTGCGGGTACCTCGGTAGTAGCAACCTGAATGCATTCCCTCTGACATCTACCCCCCAAGATTCACACCATCCCAAAATTCTGCCTGTGGACTACTCAATATGGGGAGAGTGGTACCGTAGCCAAGGTATCCCTAACAGGACCTCATCAATTCCCTCAGGAATGACGAGCAGAGATATAATCTCCTGATGAGATGGCGACATGGACAGAGTGAAAGGGATGGTCTGGTGTGTTATCTGAAAGGGCAGTGTCGACCCATTCACCACTCGTACGGTAACTGGTTGAGCTAGCAATACCAGGGGAATTGTGTGATGTTGGGCGAAGGCAGAAGACATAAAATTGCCCTCCGACCCAGAATCCACGCAGAGCTCTACCGAGTGGGAGAATAAGCTTATAGTCATTGTCCCCTTAAAGGACATTTTGGAGGCAAACGCCGCCGTGTCTAGTGTACCTCCACCTACTACCACTAGACGCTGACGCTTCCTCAACCGCTGGGAACATCTGGTGGTAAGATGTCCTGACTGCTGGCAAACATGACAGACCGTGAGTGCACAAGTGGTCCGGGACTTAGATCCCGCTCGTGACACTTCCATGGCCTTATGTGACTCAGGGACCAGGACCGAAGATTCCAAAGGTTTGATGAAGGTGGGAGCCAACCAAAACCTCTGCCTACACTGGGCTTGCGCTAACCTCCGCTCGTGAAAACGGAGGTCAATACGAGTGGACCCAGTTATTAACTCCTCCAGTGTGGCGGGAATCTCCCTAGTGGCCAGAGCGTCCTTCACGTGGTCAGCCAGTCCCCTCCAAAATATAGGGATAAGGGCTTTATCTGACCACTCCAGCTCAGATGCTAGGGTGTGGAAGTGGATGGCAAAATGGCTGACCAAGGACAAGCCCTGAGTCAATGCCAACAGTTGGAGCGCCGTATCATGGGTGAGTCGAGGTCCTAAAAAGACCTGTTTCAGAGTGCTCAGGAACAGCAGAGAACTCTGCACCACATGATCGCCATGCTCCCACAGTGGCAAAGCCCACTCCAACACCCTGTCCGACAGGAGAGACACTATAATTCCCACCTTTACCCTCTCTGTGGGGAAACATGCGGCCAGAAGCTCGAGTTGTATAGATCATTGGCTCACGAAACCCCTACAAGATTTACTATCTCCAGAAAATTTCTCTGGCAGCGGGAGGCGAGAAAGAGTCGGAACAGAGGTGGCAGTGGACAAGGTGGCTGCAGCCATGCTAGCAGCCTGAACAGCAAAAACAAGAAAAAAAGCGACTAAAAAAGTCGCAGCCAGCTCACCAACCAGACCATCGAAAGCGGAACACGGGAGCCCGTCCTGATCCAGACGTCCAGCAGCAGCACTTCCAGCAAAGTAGACACTCCAGCTCCAGCAAGATGGATAAAAAGTTGCAAATTTTATTAATCCAAAGTGGCAATAAAAGCAGAAAAATTCCTTACAAGTGGACCAGACAGGTGATTGTAAGAATACGGCTACGCGTTTCGACCTATAGCGGTCTTACTCATGCCCATGCAGCTCCAGGAATGAGCGCGCTATATATCCCATACAGGCTTGAAACACGCCCCCCATATCACATGACAGGTTCGTAAGGTCGTAGAGCTACAAATGTCTGAACATATTAAAAATAGACTATAACACACACAACATACTAAAACACTAACAGTAGTGATACATAATTTCACTTTTCTTGTTCATGCCTGCAGGATAACGAGTATTTAGATTGTAGATCCAAAAAGCCTCTCTAGTGAGCAGGCGTCTCCTTGAATCTCCTCCGCGATGTGACATATACACTTTCTCAATACCCTGCACCCTTAGAGCGGTGATATCCCCATTATGTTGTAAATTAAAATGTCTCGATACCATAGAGATGTTTTTATTTGTATTTCTTATATTGGGGTTAATAGCATCTCTAATGTGTTCAGTTATTCGCGTTTTTAATTTACGTGACGTACACCCTATATAAGAGATCTGGCATAATATGCAATCTACCTTATATACCACATTTTTCATATGGCAATTTATAAAACTATTTATTTTATACTCTTTGGTATTATCCGAATTCTGGAAAATGTTACCTAATTGTATATGTGCACAGGTGCTACATGCCGAAGTCCCACATCTAAAAAAACCCTTACATTCCAGCCATGTACTGGATCTGGTTTTATTGGAAACAGAGGAAGAATTTGGGGCAATTGAATCACCAATAGTACGTGCCCTTCTCGCTACCACATTTATTCCATCCTTAAAAATATCCGACAATATTTCATCCTCATATAGGATAGATAATCTCCTGTTGATAATACCTTTGATTTGATTGAATTGGGAGGAAAATTGCAAACACACATAAGGTTTTTTTGTCATACGTCTTCTTTCTTAATAGATTATCACTATTTGGAACTAATGAATCCTCCCTCCGTTTTCTATTGACTACGTTTGCGGCTCTTCTTAAAGTCCAACTAGGGTATTTACGGTTTTTAAATTTGTTGTTTAATTTATTAAATTCCTTCTGTCTATCCTCCTCCCCACTGCAATTGCATTTGGACCTAATAAATTCTCCCACAGGTATGGATCTAATTGTGTGGGCTGGATGGCTACTCTCCGCGTGCAGCAATGTGTTCCCACTAATGGGTTTTGTATGCGTCTTACTTATAATTTTCTCCCCAACACATCCGCACAGATCCAGATCCAAAAATGAAATATTAAACTGAACAGCAACTGCGGTAACATCCACTGCTAAGGTTGAGCGCTCGAGAGGCACCAACCTACCCTCCAGCTGCTGGATGCACCTCAAAGATTGCTGTTTATCCGCCATTTACTAGCCGCTAGTATTATGTTAGGGTTTGGCGGAAGGCACCAAATATATATTTATAGAGTAATAGGTGCGTTCGCAACCCTGGGTCCACCATACAGGAGTAAAACCCGCTGCTAGTAACTGACGGTACTATATGGTGGTATAAGTGAACTCTGTTACTTCACAGAGTCACTTAAGACAAGAGAACGCTGTGCCCTGTTAAGCTCACAGAGGAACACAGCTACCAAATAGAGCGAACAGTGGTCATGCAGTCAGAATAGCACACGCAAAACTCCTCACTGGAGGTGCCAGTATTCTAGGGGCTTATTTTAGCCGAACCCTGAAACCACATACATATGACCACACTAGCGCAGAACATTTAACTTAGTTGATACTAGCGCATAGCCGTGCGGCACATGCAAACCTTTTATAGCTGCAGCAAC
Organism: Ranitomeya imitator; assembly: GCF_032444005.1. Taxonomy (NCBI): domain Eukaryota; kingdom Metazoa; phylum Chordata; class Amphibia; order Anura; family Dendrobatidae; genus Ranitomeya; species Ranitomeya imitator. Next base: position 329,616,715 of record NC_091284.1, on the reverse strand, counting down.
TACAGGACCTTCCTAAAGGACCAATGGGAGCTGCTACAGTACCTAAGCATGTGACCCCCGACCTCCAATGAGAGGACTTACCCTGGGCATGCTCAGAAGGGGAAAAGCAGGACTCCACTGCGGCTGGGGAAGAATGGGAGACCGCAGCGGAGATGGTTCGAGATTCCCCCTGTGCAGAGGTGGGAACTTGACCCCTAACAGCAATATTCTTTTACTAAACATTACTTTACTAAATACTGATTTTTTTCTTCTTGAGATAAAAAATAAAAATTAAGAATAAAAATGAAAAATAAAAAAATAAAAATTAGAATAAAAATAAGGCCTTTTGTATGTTGATGACAAATGCAAAGTTATGTCTCATTAACACATAGCCTTCATTAGAGTAAAAAATTATTTTTATAATACTTAATGTTATTATACCCAATAGTACCTTATTATAGTACTTCTTCTTTATTAAAATGTGTGAAGAAGAGGTATTGATAAAATGTGATGATGTGATCAGGATTAAAAACACCTTTCTGCCTTAATACCCCAAAATATTATTTTATGAAAAAATTCATTTGTAAAAAACAAAATTAAAAATAATTATTTTATAACTGTCATATCAGCTTTATGCCATCAATTTATTTGAAGATGTGTACCCATCAATGTAAACATAAAAAAAACACTGAATACCATAAAATTATCATTTGGAAAAAATATTTTAAATGTAGAGTTTCTTGATAAACCATATTGATGTGTGATTGCACTTATCCACTATTAACTACATCAAGAAATAATAATTACTAAAGAAATATAGAAATATATGTTGAGTAAATAAGATTTCATTAAATCTTAATATTCTAATTTAACTCTCTTGCATTATTTCCCATAAACACAAGGATTGTGCCCTTTTCCAGAATACCAAAAACAGGCAGAGATGCTTACCTGTCTAAATGGGCCTTAATACAATTGCACTGACAGGGTGCAGCGGACCCAAATAAAATGGCAAATGCACAGGTGCAATACCTAAATGAAACAGCCAGGCCTCTGTTCACACTGGCTGCCCAGTGCTACAATGCATCCTGTGTGAACAGAGGCCACATTGTACACTGTGCATTCCTTGTGTGAAAACGCCACATACAGAGTATATATCTTAGTGCATTGGTGTACCACACGGCCAATCCCTGATTGAAGGCTGGCTGTTTCATAAGTTCATAAACGTCACATCTTTGGATCCCCCTTTTTGATTCGAACTTTCATACGAAGAAAGAGCTAAATACTGCCCTTCACATCTGGAATAGACTTGACATCTAACCATTTATGTTTTCATTATTGTCCTACTTATGGTTAAATGACTTTTATATTTGTTGGGTTATACCTTTAAGACCGCAAGCTGTGGTGCGCGTGCGCGTGTTCGCGGTCTGGCTTACCCGCCCCCCCTCCCCCCCCCCCCGAGTCCGGCAACATTCTGCCGCAGGCGTGACTGGGACCTTTTGGTGCCCATTCATGTGTGTGGCCGGGTACGTCCGGGCGGGGGTGGGTTAACTTGGACTTGCTCACACAGCACTGTTGAAGTGGAGTCAGGTGTTGGTCACATGATATGTTTCCATAGATACTTAAGGTCCTGCAGACAGCCCAAATCACACTGCCCCTTGAGAAAGCGAATGCTGACAGCGGCGAAACGCCCGTCGGGGCACGTGCAGTTGGCTCCTCAATTCTAGGTGAGACATGCTCTCCTTTGGTACACATTCTTATATCCACCAGGCTGGGTGTATGTTATAGTGGCACCTTGTATAAATTACCGGCGGTATGTGGAATGAGCACACCTGTGGGTTACTAAAATTGATGGCTGTTGCCGCAATGACCCCGGTTCACATTAATGAAGGTAGTGTACATGCGGTATACCTCTAAGGAGGGGTTCTTTGTCTCAAATAGATCTATGTTATGGTTGCACTGATGTAACTATGTATGTGATATTGTACTGAGGGCCACCTTTATCTGGTGTCTTTGTCTACCAACACTTTCATCACTTTGTTTGTGTTTTTAATTGTTTGTTGATTGGTATTTAATAAAGTATTTTGTTACCTTTTATACAAAAACTCCTAGTTTTTCTCCGGTTTTTCCATTAGTGCATTATGTGGAGGTATATGTATTGATTTAGTGACTGATTGGAGTCACAAAAATGAATCTGGAAAATGTTTCATTAATACATACATACATACATACATACATACTATATACTGTACATACTACATACATACATACAATCATACAATATATTCATACATTACATGCAATACATTCATACATTACATACAATACATATAGACATACAGTACATATAACATAGAGTACATACTCACCATCACTTGCCACTTTGTTCCCTGAAGCCAGTGTCATCTGTAAAAAATATGAAAATAGCAAACAAACAATATACTCCCTGATCCGCAGAAATCCACGAGTGTCCCACGACGATCTCCCGTGGAGAACGGCAGCATCAGCTGATGCGACCGCTCTCTAGGGGCTCCAGGAATACAATGATGGGAGGAAGGTATCCTTCCGCACTCTATTCCTCTGCCGCTGTAAAAAAATAGTCCCTAGTCTCACTTTTGGCATTGCTGTGTGAGAATTGCCCATGCAGCAAATGCCATAAAATGAGACTCTGAACTATAGTAACCTCTCAGTGATACACTGCAGGAGCCATTGTCTCCTGTCAGTGTGTCACTGAGGGTCCTATAGAGCAGTGACATCACCCGATGTCACTGTTCTATAGGGGAGATCGTCGTGGGACACTCGTTATTAATTGGACTACGGCGGACAGGTAGTATATGGTTTATTATTTTACGTTTTTTGCAGGCGCTGAAGTATGGTAAGTATAGTTAAATGAAGAATATTAAAATACTTTTTTCTGGCTGCATCTTTATTTTTTTTTAACTCTTTCACTACACTAGGAATAATAATGGATAGGCGTCTTATTGATGCCTCTCCATTATTAACTCGGCTTAATGTCACCTTACAATAGCAAGGTGACATTAACCCCTTATTACCCCATATCCCACCGCTACACGGGAGTGGGATGAGAGGGGCTAAGAGCCGGAATTGGCGCATCTTAGAGATGTGCCATTTCTGGGGCGGCTGCGGACTGGTATTTGTAGCCGGTGGGGGCCAATATCCATGGCCCCTCTCTAGGCTATGAATATCAGCCCGCCGCTGTCTGCATAGCCTTTCTGGCTATAAAATATAGGGGGACCCCAAGTCATTTTTTGGGGGGTCCCCCTATTTTAATAGCCAGTAAAGGCTACGCAGACAGCTGCGGGCTGATATTCATAGCCTGGGAGGGGCCATGGGTATTACCCCCTTCCCAGGCTACAAAAAATTGGCTCCTGGCCGTCGGCTTATCCCTTCTGGCGCAGAAAATTGTGCGGGAGCCCACGCCATTTTTGTCCGTTTTTTTTTTAATTAAATGCTCATTAAGGCTTCTTTCACACTTGCATCGGTACGGGTCCGTCGCAATGCGTCAGGCCGACGTACCAACGCACGTTGTGAAATTTGTGCATGACGTGAGCAGCGGATGCAGTTTTTCAACGCATCCGCTGCCCATTCTGAAGTCAGGGGCGGAGTTTCGGCCGCGCATGCGCAGTAGAAAATGGCGGACACGACGCACAAAAAAACATTCACTTGAACGTTTTTTTTGTGCCGACGGTCCGCCAAAACACGACGGATCTAATTCACGACGGACGCAACGTGTCGTGATCCATCGCTAAAAAAAGTCTACTGGTAAAAAACGCATCCTGCAAGAACATTTGCAGGATCCGTTTTTTTTCCCAAAATGACGAATTGCTAAAGACGCAAGTGTGAAAGTAGCCTTAGAAACATCGGCCTTTCTATTATATATCTATGGATATATCTATCTATAGATATATTTATACATAGATATATCTATAGATACATAGATGTATCTATCCATATATCTGGCTACTTTCACACATCAGGTTTTTGCCGTCAGGCACAATCCGGTGAGTTTTGAAAAAAACGGATCCGTTTTTTTCCGCCGGATCCGTTTTTTTCTCATAGTTCTATTAGCGCCGGATTGCGCCTGATGACCACACGTTTCATCCGTTTTTTGCTGGATACGTCACAAAAAAGCTGTTTCTGCCGGATGGAAAACACATACAGAGGAACGATTTTTCTGTCCAGTGAAAAAACGCACAGCGATGGATTCGGCAAAAAACGTATGAAAATGAGATGTGAAATGATGAATCCGGCCTCTGAATCCATTTTTTCATGCATGTTTCCATTCAAATCATGCACATTTTCCGTCTGCAGTGTTTCTCCTCTGCGGCCAGTTTCAATATCTGTTGTCTGCAGTATTTTTCTGTTTCTGCTATGTGGACACTATTAGTTTCAGATTCGGCCTCTATTGAGAATCCCACTAAATCTGTTTTAGGGTGCCTCCAATGAATAGTCTCTTTAGGCCTGCATACTTTCAAGGGCAATGGTTCAGGTACCATTGGCTCAGTAAGTGCATCTCCCATATCAAGCATATGGTCCAAGGTTACTGTGACTGTTACTGACTGGCCAGGTGATACAGTCGGCGGGGGTGCTAGGGGTCCTGCCAGGGTTGTTTCAGCTACTGGGGCAGTTTACATACTTGTCTCAATGGTGTCGGTGTCCTTTTCCACCTCTGCTGGCGTCTGGACCACTGGTTGCAGGGCCTGGTGTTGTGGTGTCGTCGTCTCGGATTGCAGCGTCTTGTTTTCCAGCTCCATTGGGGTCAGAGGTGCAGACTCCAGCTTTGTCATCGGAGCCGTCATCTTTTCCAGCAGGGCCTTGCTTTCCGGCTTCACCTAGGTCTCAGGTGCAGGCTCCGGGACCTCCGTCGGTGCAATCTCCTGCAGCAGCGTCGCTCCTTCCGGCTCAGCTGGGGCTGTGAGAGCTGTTGGTAGGTTCCGGTAGGTTCCGGTCTGCATTCTGCAGATCAGGGACTCCTTCCAGGCGGCCACCGCTGTAATCTGGGTCCGCAGGAGTCGTCAGGCTAGCTCCTCCATCTCCGCGCCGAGGAGCTCCAGATCCAAGATATGCTTCAGGTCTGGGGTTTCCTGTTGCTGTGGATCGGGGACATCCCTTCTGGTGTCGGTAGGTCCCGGCGGCACTCCACTCCTGTCTGCCATCACTTCTCCTAGGTACGGTGCAGCCATCCTGTAGCCATGCTTTCCCGCGTTCTTCCCACTTCGTGGGCGGTCTCTGCTCCACTTTCCCGCCGGCCATCTCCGGGGGCGGATCCGTCCTGGTGACAAACATCTTTGGTTGGCATTAGAGTCTCTGTAGGGGGTGGACCCAGCTTTCGCACCGGTCCCTGAACTCCACCCATGGCAACACATCTTCTTCCACCCTATCCGCATCATGGTGCAGCAACGACGGCCATTAAACAATTTCTCACAGTCCATTATAGTCCATGGCGCACAGGACCCGTTTCAATGGATCGGTCCTTCCTGTTTGTGACGCCAAAAAAGAATGAGTCACCCACCAAGGCAATGGGGATACTTGGTACCGGTCTGGTCGCTCTTAAATGGGATGTCACGGTGGCTGCGACCCGCTCTGTGGCCCTAGTTGCTCACTTATAAGGGGAAAAGTCTTTAAAGGGAATTGGTAATAAAGTCTATTCGTGATGCCACCTGTGGTTTTCGGTCAGAAGGGACAGACGCCACTTAAACGGGTCCTCTGGGGTGATGGTATGGTGGCCAGATGGTGATGCTTCCCACAGGTGAAGCGGGGTCCCCAGGGCTCCCGAGGTGTAGGCAGCAATGATGGTGTATGCTGATAAATAACAAGGGACATACATGGGATATTACATAACCTTAATGATGTCACCACTGGTAACACACAGGCACATTCTCATGCTCAGCTGAGTATGTTCTGGGTGGCGTGATGAGTGGTTGTATCACTGATGTCACTGCTATTCACACCATTTGAATGTAGCTACGTTGGTGATCATTGTGGGACATGAGCATTATGGATTATCGGTAGAAAGGCAAGGATTACTTTCATTAATAAATTTGTAAAAGAGGGTCAGGGAGTGTTCATTTAATTTAAAGGACTTTATGTGTGTATTTATTAAATTTGGCTATGAGGTTAGTAATGGGGGTGTCTGATAGAGGATTCTCCATTATTAACTCAGGGGCTTGATGGCAGCAGACATAAAACAGCTGACAACAACCCCAAAACTATTACCCCACTTGCCACTGCACAAAGACAAGTGGGAAAAGCCGAGGCTAAGCGCTAGACTTGGAGCATCTAATGGATACGCCATGTCTGGGGCAGCTGAGAGTTTATTTTTTTTTTAGAAAAAAACAGACATAAATAAACCACAGGGCCCCAATGTCATGAAAACCACAAAGAACAGACCCATAAAAAATAACTTTTATTAGTATTTGTGGTTTTCATGACATTGACGAATGTCTTTGGAGTATTATACTTTTAAATACATTAATAAAAGTTATTTTGTAAGGATCTATTTTTTGTGGTTTTAATGGCTGATGTTCTTAGTCTGGGAGGGTGCCAATATCCATGGCCCCATCCAAGCCTAGCCCATTGCTGTCTGTTTAGACTTTCCTGGTTAGTAAAAAAAGGAGGGATACCACGTCATTTTTTTTGGGGGGGTGCCTTCTATAATAACCAGTAAAAGCTCAGAAAACAGCTGTGAGCTGTTATGAACATTCTTGGAACCTTTATAGCTATTGGACCCTTCCCAGAATATTAACATCAGCCTAATTAGGAAAATTAAGGGGGACCCTACGCCGTTTTTTTTAAATTATTTATTTAATACACACAATACACAGACAGCCAGTGCTGACTACAAGTGTCATCAGTGTCGCCTGGATGCGCTGATCACAGGGAGAACAGTCAATAATGATGAGAGTTGCATTCAGCACTCGAAGCCCGGGAACAGTGCTAACTGTACTGCTTTTTCCCAGGCGCTGGTACGTGTCACACTGATGTGGCACAAGGATGCCACACATGTATTACACACAGACAAGGAAAGCACCAGAACTCGATTTTCCACTACCAGTAATATCAGGATGTGTAAAGGGGACCAAGTCTCTCAGCTACTATTATCAAATTTAACAGGCAATTTTGTCAGACAAACCTCTTCACATTAGGGAACTCATAAGAAACCTTAAAGGGACTCTGTCACCTGAATTTGGAGGGAACAGTCTTCAGCCATAGGGGCGGGGTTTTCGGGTGTTTGATTCACCCTTTCCTTACCCGCCGGCTGCATGCTGGCTGCAATATTGGATTGAAGTTCATTCTCTGTCCTCCGTAGTACACGCCTGCTCAAGGCAAGATTGCCGTGTGCAGGCATGTACTACGGAGGACAGAGAATGAACTTCAATCCAATATTGCAGCCAGCATGCAGCCGGCGGGTAAGGAAATGGTGAATCAAACACCCGAAAACCCTGCCCCTATGGCTGAAGATTGTTCCCACCAAATTCAGGTGACAGAGTCCCTTTAATAGTACTCAACTATTCATTGCAGTAGGTTACACTGATGGTCTTCTACCTGGAAGGGGAGGGGGGGGGGGGGTTATAAGCAAGACAATATTTAAAAGAGTGTCTATGTTTTAGACAGATTACTTATTTATTCAATGGGTGCTTAAAAGCTTCATTTTCCCTGAAGGGCCCTGATAACAGTTGATGCCAGGGGATAGCAGCACTGTTGTCAAGGGATCTTTCAGACAGATAGGTCATATACATTACATATTGGCCACATATATGAAATATATGTTGCAAATCCCTGGGAAAACAAGGATCAGACATCCTGTCTCATTCTATTGTGTACACTGAGATAAGAGGTGCAAGAAGAATCTTGACCCTGCAGCCACCATAAGGACTTATTCCCACACCCATACAGTGACCATATTTTACAGTCCATGTTAAGGCAGTAATTCCCTTCCCCGCCATGGGTCTCCTGACAACAACCTCCAAGGCATATACAGTTAGGTCCATATATATTTGGACAGAGACAACATTTTTCTAATTTTGGTTATAGACATCACCACAATGAATTTTAAACAAAACAATTCAGATGCAGTTGAAGTTCAGACTTTCAGCTTTCATTTGAGGGTATCCACATTAAAATTGAATGAAGGGTTTAGGAGTTTCAGCTCCTTAACATGTGCCACCCTGTTTTTAAAGGGACCAAAAGTAATTGGACAGATTCAATAATTTTAAATAAAATGTTCATTTCTAGTACTTGGTTGAAAACCCTTTGTTGGCAATGACTGCCTGAAATCTTGAACACAAGGACATCACCAGACGCTGTGTTTCCTCATTTTTGACGCTCTGCCAGGCCTTCACTGCGGTGGTTTTCAGTTGCTGTTTGTTTGTGGGCCTTTCTGTCTGAAGTTTAGTCTTTAACAAGTGAAATGCATGCTCAATTGGGTGGAGATCAGGTGACTGACTTGGCCAATCAAGAATATTGCACTTCTTTGCTTTAATAAACTCCTGGGTTGCTTTGGCTTTATGTTTTGGGTCATTGTCCATCTGTAGTATGAAGCGACGACCAATCAGTTTGGCTGCATTTGGCTGGATCTGAGCACACAGTATGTCTCTGAATACCTCAGAATTCATTCGGCTGCTTCTGTCCTGTGTCACGCCATCAATAAACACTAGTGACCCAGTGCCACCGGCAGCCATGCATGCCCAAGCCATCACACTGCCTCCACCGTGTTTTACAGTTGATGTGGTATGCTTTGGATCATGAGCTGTAGCACGCCTTCACCATACTTTTCTCTTTCCATCATTCTGGTAGAGGTTGATCTTGGTTTCATCTGTCCAAAGAATGTTCTTCCAGAACTGTGCTGGCTTTTTTAGATGTTTTTTAGCAAAGTCCAGTCTAGCCTTTTTATTCTTGATGCTTATGAGTGGCTTGCACCGTTCAGTGAACCCTCTGTATTTACTTTCATGCAGTCTTCTCTTTATGGTAGATTTAGATATTGATACGCCGACCCCCTGGAGAGTGTTGTTCACTTGATTGGCTGTTGTGAAGGGATTTCTCTTCACCATGGAGATTATTCTGCGATCATCCACCACTGTTGTCTTCCGTGGGCGCCCAGGTCTTTTTGCATTGATGAGTTCACCTGTGCTTTCTTTCTTTCTCAGGATGTACCAAACTGTAGATTTTGCCATTCCTAATATTGTAGCAAATTCTCGGATGGGTTTTTTCTGTTTTCGCAGCTTAAGGATGGCTTGTTTCACCTGCATGGAGAGCTCCTTTGACCTCATGTTTACTTCACAGCAAAACCTTCCAAATGCAAGCACCACACCTCAAATCAACTCCAAACCTTTTATCTGCTTAATTGAGAATGAAACAACGAAGGGATTGCCCACACGTGTCCATGAAATAGCCTTGGAGTCAATTGTCCAATTACTTTTGGTCCCTTTAAAAACAGGATGGCACGTGTTAAGGAGCTGATACTCCTAAACCCTTCATCCAATTTTAATGTGGATACCCTCAAATGAAAGCTGAACGTCTGAACTTCAACTGCATCTGAATTGTTTTGTTTAAAATTCATTGTGGTAATGTCTATAACCAAAATTAGAAAAATGTTGTCTCTGTCCAAATATATATGGACCTAACTGTATGAAGCTGTTAGTGAGTCGCCCACCAGGGCAGTGGGGATACTCGGTACCGGGTCCGGTCATAATTAAAGGGGTGGTCACGGTGGCAAAAACCCGGTCCGTTGCCCTGGGCACTCAATTAAAAGGGGACGTCTTTTAAGGGCAGTTGTTATAAAGTTTATATTTGTGACGCCACCTGTGGTTCTCTGTCTGAGGGGACCGGCGCTGCTTAAAGGGGTCCTCTGGGGTAATGTTACTGCAGCATAGATGTGACGCTACCCACAGGTGAAGCGGGGTTCCCAGGGCTTCCACTGTAGTGGTCAAGGATGGTGGGTTGCCAGTAAATAAACGGAGGACACAGGGTTGCAGTCTTTACCTGGTTTACTGGTTGTAAGCAGGCCACAGTCCAGGGTACCAGGAACAGGTGATGATATAGTCCGGCCAGCCTGGAGGCAAAGGTGATCCAGGTGAGGTCCTCAGGTCTTCCTATTCGCGTGAGGTCCTTGCTGCCTGTGGCTTCCATACAAAGTCCTCTCTCTCCTGTCCTGGGACAGTTACCCATATGTTGGGCAGTATGAGCCTTTTTATAGGGTCTCTATCACGACCTGGGCTTAGTGTACTGCTGCACCTTCAGGTGTGGGTGCAGGCAAATTACATAAAGTCCTATGCCCTCCGGTTCTGCCGTGTGACCTGGAGTACAACACAGCCTCGGGCTCCCGGTGCCTGGTTCCTGCCCTTCAACTTTGAGGGTGCTCGGTCACAGTTCCCCTCTAAGCCTCTTTCCTTCTCCTGTGTTTCGTTCCTCAGATGCTCTCTAACATACAACCCTTCAGGTTATCTTCCTTCCTGGAGCTGCAGCTAAGTCCTGGCTGCACGGCCCCACTGTCTGCTCTCAGTCCTTCAGACTTCCTTATCTTTTGGTCTCACTGGACTAACTGTCTAACTCCTTCTCCAGACCAGAATACTTAAAGCTGGGGAAGCTCCCCTGAATCCGGGTTCAGAGCTCCCCCTTCTGGCTTGGATTCAGACTGTGTTTCATATAGGTGTGTTACCTAATAAAGGGAAGCCTCCAAGCATGATATCACCCTCCCCATAAGGAAGGCACCATCACTGTAACAACCAGTTACCTGGGGTGTTACATTAGTTTGGGTCAGGACACCATGGTTGTGCTAGGAGCTGCACGGTCCATAAAATACGTGCGAATTGGGCCACGGCATACTTGTCGATCCAGGCAACTAGCGCAACAGATAATGTCAGTAGAGAAAAACAATTATGTCCAGAACTCTCATTAGCCCCCTTGTATATTGTTTAAAAGTAGGATCAGACACAATAGAAAAGGGAAACATGCTTCAGTGAAATATTAGTGAATATATGCCCAGTTTGTGCAGTAATCTCAATCTCCTTCGGATAAGAAGTCTGTCTGTGTAATGGATTTTGAAGAGAATATTATTTTCTCTGTCTCCTTGCACCTGAATGGAATCTTGTCTGTCAGGCTATGTTCACATGTCCAGTAGTGATCAGTTAGAAGGGATCCAGCAGCAATCCATTGGCAAAAAGTTGTGCAGACACAACTTTTTAGTCCATTTTTAAATAACTGATCTCTGCTGGATCCGTTTTTTTTAACATTGAAGTCTATGGAAAACAGATATGTTAATTAGTCATCCGTATTTATTTAATTTGTTGCAGATCCATTTTTTGCTTATGGGATCCATTCTAACTGATCACTAGTAGGCATGTGAACATAGACTTAGCTGGCATGTCAGGCTGGGGACAGGTTGGCTATTAGGCTCTTCAAAAGGACACATGTTGGGAAGTCAAGACAAATGTCTCTGCCAGTAAACACTTCTTCATCTATTTATATAATTGCCTTGTAATGTTTTCATTTAACGTTCTGTCCAGATGTCACCGTATCCCAGAATTCCAAGTGGAGGAAGTTCACTCACTGCCATGTTGGGACACCCAAGTGATGGGTGTCTAGATATGGAAACTGTGGCTGGTACCAACCTATTGTGCGGTGCCACCAGCGGAACACCGTCATCCACACACACACTCTATACGCCGTACGCACCACTCACACTCACGCAGTCTGTTGCGCAGAACCACCAGCATAACAACGTCGCACCACACACTATACGCCGTACGCACCACACACACAATCTATACGCCGTACACACCACTCACACACTCACGCAGCCTCTTGCGCGGTACCATCAGTGAAACACAGTTGCACCACACACACACTCTATACGCCATACGCACCACACACACACTCACATACACACACTCACACATATATGTGTCACTGACATATCTAATTATATAATTGCCTTGAATTTGTTTCGTTTCCTGTTCTGTCCAGATGTCACCGTATCCCAGAATTCCAAGCGGAGGAAGTTCACCGACCGCCATATTGGGACACCCAAGTGATGGATGTCTCAATATGGAAACTGCTGCTGGTACCAACCTATTGTGCAGTACCACCAGCGGAACACCATCGCATCACACACACACTCACACAGCCTCTTGCATGGTAATACAAGCGGAATACCGTCACAAACACGCCGCCGCCAGGATCAGCCGAATGGTTCACTGACTGCCACCATTTTTGTACTGAGGAGAGCATGCGCAGTTTTAATGTGACCGCTGCTATCTGTCTGCACAAAGATGGCGGCTGATTTACTGCGCCTGCAGGAATTACGTGCAGGTACAGTGAATCATTAGGCAAATACGGGTGGCAGGTGCGCGACGTGTCTACAGGCAGAGGAAGCTGGTCACATTAACCCCTTAATCCCCAAGGGTTTGCACGTTAATGGCCGGGCCAATTTTTACAATTCTGACCACTGTCCCTTTATGAGGTTATAACTCTGGAACTCTTCAAACGGATCCTGATGATTCTGAGAATGTTTTCTCAAGACATATTGTACTTCATGATAGTAGTAAAATTTCTTTGATATTACCTGCGGTTATTTGTGAAAAAAATGGAAAATTTTGCAATTTTCCAACTTTTACCGTAATTTTTGTGCCTTTAAATCACAGAGATACAGTATGTCACAAAAAATACTTAATAAGTAACGTTTCCCACATGTCTACTTTACATCAGCACAATTTTGGAAGCCAATTTTTTTTTTGTTAGCGAGTAATAAGGGTTAAAAGTTGACCAGCAATTTCTCATTTTTACAACACCATTTCTTTAGGGACCACATCACATTTGAAGTCACTTTGAGGGGTCTATACTTTAGAAAATACCCAAGTGTGACAACATTCTAAAAACTGCACCCCTCAAGGTGCTCAAAACCACATTCAAGAAGTTTATTAACCCTTCAGGTATTTCCAGTAATTTTTGGAATGTTTAAAAAAAATTGAACATTTAACTTTTTTTCACAAAAAATTTACTTCAGCTCCAATTTGTTTTATTTTACCAAGGGTAACAGGAGAAATTGGACAACAAAAGTTGTTGTACAATTTGTTCTGAGTATGCTGATACCCCATATGTGAGGGTAAACCACTGTTTGGGTGTATGGTAGAGCTTAGAAGGGAAGGAGCGCCATTTGACTTTTTAATGCAAAATTGTCTGGAATTGAAATAAGACGCCATGTTGCTTTTGGAGAGCCCCTGATGTGCCTAAACATTGAAACCCCCCCACAAGTATCACCATTTTGGAAAGTAGACCCCCTAAGGAACTTATCTAGATGTGTGGTGAGCACTTTGACCCACCAAGTACTTCACAGAAGTTTATAATGTAGAGCCATAAAAAATAAAAATCATATTTTTTCACAAAAATGAACTTTTCCCCCAATTTTTTATTTTCCCAAGGGTAACAGAAGAAATTGGACCCCAAAAGTTGTTGTGCAATTTGTCCTGAGTACGCTGATACCCCATATGTGGGGGTAAAGCACTATTTGGGTGCATGGCAGAGCTTGGAAGGGAAGGAGCACCGTTTGACTTTTCAATGCAAAATTGACTGGAATTGACACAGGACACCAAGTCGCGTTTGGAGAGCCCCTGATGTCCCTAAACATTGAAATCCCCCACAAGTGACACCATATTGGAAACTAGACCCCCCAAGGAACCTATTTAGATGTGTTGTGAGAACTTTGAACCCCCAAGTGTTTCACTACAGTTTATAACGCAGAGCCGTCAAAAATAAAAATTCTTTTTTTTTTTTCACAAAAATTATTTTTTAGCCCCCAGTTTTGTATTTTCCCAAGGGTAACAGGAGAAATTGGACCTCAAAAGTTGTTGTCCAATTTGTCCTCAGGATGCTAATACCCCATATGTGGGGGGAACCACCGTTTGGACGCATGGCAGAGCTCGGAAGGGAAGGAGCGCTGTGTTGAATGCAGACTTAAGGTACCTTCACACTGATCAACTTTCCAACGATCACGACCAGCGATACGACCTGGCCGTGATCGTTGGAAAGTCCTTGTGTGGTCGCTGGGGAGCTGTCACACAGACAGCTCTTCAGCGACCAACGATGCCGAAGTCCCCGGCTAACCAGGGTAAACATCGGGTTACTAAGCGCAGGGCCGCGCTTAGTAACCCGATGTTTACCCTGGTTACCATTGTAAAAGTAAAAAAAAAAAACACTACATACTCACATTCCGGTGTCTGTCACGTCCCTCGCCGTCAGCTTCTAGCACTGGACTGTGTGAGCGCCGGCCGTAAAGCAGAGCACAGCGGCGCCCATCGGGTATTTCTTCCCGGCGTCTTCCTAGGTAAGACGCCTTTGCTTTGTAGGTGCACTGTCTGCCGTCAGTGTCCCTATGCCCTAGGCTCCCCTGTACCAGTGTCTTTTCTCAGCCCAGTCCTTGCTTTGTCTCTGTATCCTGCCAGTCCGTGTTCCTGTTGTATCCTGCCAGTCCGTGTTCCTGCTGTATCCTGCCAGTCCGTGTTCCTGCTGTATCCTGCCTGTCCGTGTTCCTGCTGTATTCTGCCAGTCCGTGTTCCTGCTGTATCCTGCCAGTCTGTGTTCCTGCTGTGTCCTGCCAGCCCGTGTTCCTGCTGTATCCTGCCTGTCCGTGTTCCTGCTGTATCCCGCCGGTCCGTGTTCCTGTTGTATCCTGCCGGTCCGTGTTCCTGCTGAGTCCTGCCGTTCCGTGTTCCAGACATTCTTTCAGTTAAGTCTTGTTTTCCTATTATTCCCTGCCATCCTTATAGCCTGTGGTTTCCTTCTTTATTTTGGGTCGTCCCTTTGGCTCTAGCTGTTGTGTCTCCATTCCCCCGAGGTCCTGCTCCTAACACTCCCTGTATAGGGGGTGATTCCATCTGGTCCGCTCGACCCCGGGGGCTCTAGAGTCACGACCCAGAGGGTCCACTCTCGGATTTCTGTCCGAATACTAAAGGTACCGTCACACTTAGCGACGCTGCAGCGATACCGACAACGATCCGGATCGCTGCAGCGTCGCTGTTTGGTCGCTGGAGAGCTGTCACACAGACAGCTCTCCAGCGACCAACGATGCCGGTAACCAGGGTAAACATCGGGTAACTAAGCGCAGGGCCGCGCTTAGTAACCCGATGTTTACCCTGGTTACCATCCTAAAAGTAAAAAAAACAAACAGTACATACTTACCTACGGCCGTCTGTCCTCCAGCGCTGTGCTCTGCACTCCTCCTGTACTGTCTGTGTGAGCACAGCGGCCGGAAAGCAGAGCGGTGACGTCACCGCTCTGCTTTCCGGCTGACCGACGCTCACAGCCAGTACAGGAGGAGTGCAGAGCACAGCGCTGGAGGACAGACGGCTGTAGGTAAGTATGTAGTGTTTGTTTTTTTTACTTTTAGGATGGTAACCAGGGTAAACACAGGGTTACTAAGCGCGGCCCTGCGCTTAGATACCCGATGTTTACCCTGGTTACCAGTGAAGACATCGCTGAATCGGTGTCACACACGCCGATTCAGCGATGTCTGCGGGGAAGTTCTGGACTTTCTTCCCCGACCAGCGACAGCACAGCAGGGGCCTGATCGCTGCTGCCTGTCACACTGGACGATATCGCTAGGGAGGACGCTGCAACGTCACGGATCGCTAGCGATATCGTCTAGTGTGACGGTACCTTTACAGATACTATCAGGCCATAATTAATATCTCTCTTCCAAGAGCTAGGAGGTGTCAAATGTTACCTTTCTTCTTGGCTTCCAGCAGGACCCCCTGGTGAGATTGGGAACAGAAGTCTACTTGTCCCAGGAAAATACATATTAACACTGGGTGCCACATGCAGCTTTTCAAGACAGATGTTACATTATTGCCAGTCGCACAATAAATCTATACATAGTCCACTGTATATATATATATATATATATATACATATATATATATATATATATATACCACCACAATTTTTTTTTTGTGAGCCTGACAAATTACCGGCAGGTAGTTAGCAACTACCTACCAGTTTTGTACTGCGACAATCGCTTCTGACTCAAAGTAGTCACACATTGATTCTGCCGACAATTCTGTTGCTTCCTGTGACATCGCAGGGCAAAACAGGCAGATAGTTAGGAACTACCTGTCAGGAACTTCTTAGCCCTTTAGAGACATCATACTGTATTGGGAGCACTATGTCAACATCACAATGTCTGGGGCACCATACTGTGCATGTACTAGTGGTATATTCTGGGGATATCATACTGTATTGGGGCACTGTGTCAACATCATAATGTCTGGGGTACCATACTGTGCATGTACTGGGGGTATCATATTGTGGGGACATCATACTGTATTGGGGCACTGTGTCAACATCACAATGTCTGGAGTACCATACTGTGCATGTACTGGGGTATCATATGGTGGGGACATCATACTGTATTGGGGCATTGTGTCAACATCACAATGTCTGGGGCACCATACTGGGCACTGTCTGTGGCAATATCAAGATTTCTGGGGCACCATACTGTGCATGTACTGGGAATATCATATTGTTGGGTCATCATACTGTGATACTAATGGGAGTATCATATTTTGGGGACATCATACTGTATTGAGGGTACTGGGGCAACATCAGAATGCCTAGGGTACCATACTGTGCATGTAATGGGGGTATCATATTGTGGGGACACCATACTGTGCATGTAATGGGTGTATCATTGTGAGGACATCATACTGTATTGGGGGCACTGGAGAAACATCAGGATACTTGGGGCACCATACTGTGCATGTAATGGGGGTATCATATTGTGGGGACATCATACTGTATTTGGAGCACTGGGGCAACATCAGGATGCCTGGGGCACAATACTGTGCATGTATTGGGATATCATATTGTGGGGACATCATACTGTATTGAAGGCACTGGGGCAACAACAGAATGTCTGGGGTACCATACTCTGCATGTAATAGGGGTATTATATTGTGGGGACACCATACTGTGCATGTACTGGGGGTATCTCATGGTGGGGACATCATACTGTATTGGGGCATTGTGTCAACATCACAATGTCTGGGGCACCATACTGGGCACTGTCTGTGGCAATATCAGGATTTCTGGGGCACCATACTGTGCATGTACTGGGAATATCATATTGTTGGGTCATCATACTGTGATACTAATGGGAGTATCATATTTTGGGGACATCATACTGTATTGAGGGTACTGGGGCAACATCAGAATGCCTAGGGTACCATACTGTGCATGTAATGGGGGTATCATATTGTGGGGACACCATACTGTGCATGTAATGGGTGTATCATTGTGAGGACATCATACTGTATTGGGGGCACTGGAGAAACATCAGGATATTTGGGGCACCATACTGTGCATGTAATGGGGTATCATATTGTGGGGACATCATACTGTATTTGGAGCACTGGGGCAACATCAGGATGCCTGGGGCACAATACTGTGCATGTATTGGGATATCATATTGTGGGGACATCATACTATATTGAAGGCACTGGGGCAACAACAGAATGTCTGGGGTACCATACTCTGCATGTAATAGGGGTATGATATTGTGGGGACACCATACTGTGCATGTAATGGGTGTATCATATTGTGGGAACATCATACTGTATTGGGAGCACTGGGGCAACATCAGGATGCCTGGGGGACCATACTGTGCATGTAATAGGGGTATCATATTGTGGGAACAACATACTGTGCATGTAATGGGGGTATCATATTGTTGGGACATCATACTGTATTGGGGCACTGGGGCAACATCAGAATGTCTGGTGCACCATACTGTGCATGTAATAGGGGAATCATATTGTGAGGACATCATACTGTGCATGTAATGGGTATATCATATTGTTGGGACATCATACTGAATTAGGCCGGTTTCACATTTGCGGTTGTGTCCGCAGCGTTTCTTCCGCTATTATCTGCATGCGTTGTGTATTCCTATATTTAACATTAGAGACGCATGTGTCTGCGATCGGTTGCGTTTTGCCACATTTGACGATGCATGCGTCGTTTTGTCATCTGCGGTTTGGCGTGGTAAACACTACATGTAGTAATATTAGAGGCGTCAATTTGCCGCCTAGAAACGTATGCGGTTGTTAACGGAAGGAATGATGCAAAAAAAAAACGCATTGCTGTCTATGTGAACGCATGCGGCCGCAAGCACATGCGTTTGCGAACGCATGCGTTGCACACAGGAAAACACGTCTAGACACTGATTAGCCACACCCCACATACAAAGTGATAAAGGGAGGGAGTGGACATTTCCAGGTCACTACTCAGCAGACAGAGAAGCTTTCCATAAATTATAAACATAAGGATGAATGACCTCGTGGAGATTAAAACATCCAACACAGTGGAGATACCATCACGTGTTTCTCAACGCAGTGATCCAGAACACTGCCCCATCCCGTATGTTAAATATGCAAATGCATGTAGAAAAGCCGCGGAGACACCATCACGTGTTTCTCAACGCAAGCAATAAATAGCCAGGTCTTTCACCGGGAAGGAACAACCACGGGAAGGGCAGCATCCAAAAAGGAAAACCACCTATGCCAAAACATGGTATCCATCCACAAACAGCTGTTTCGAGGTATTTGCCCCTCATCAGTGTGGAGTAGGAAACTGGCTATTAGGAGCAGTGCCTAGTAAAAAGACTATAAACATAAGGATGAATGACCTCGGGGAGATCAAAACATCCAACACAGCGGAGACACCATCACGTGTTTCTCAACGCAGTGATCCAGAACACTGCCCCATCCCTTATGGGAAATATGCAAATGCATGTAGAAAAGCCGCGGATACAACATCATGTGTTTCTCAACGCAAGCAATAAATAGCCAGGTCTTTCACCGGGAAGGAACAACCACGGGAAGGGCAGCATCCAAAAAGGAAAACCACCTATGCCAAAACATGGTATCCATCCACAGACAGCTGTTTCGGGGTATTTGCCCCTCATCAGTGTGGAGTAGGACACTGGCTATTAGGAGCAGTGCCTAGTAAAAAGACTATAAACATAAGGATGAATGATCTCGGGAGATCAAAACATCCAACACCGCGGAGACACCATCATGTATTGCTCAACTAGGCACTACTCCTAATAGCCAATTTCCTACCCGGGTTCCACAGCACTCGGACAACGTGACAATCCGGCGGCTATGGAATGAGGTGGCCAAAGCGATGTGGTATGGCTGGGACAACACCTCGACTCGGGTCCGAAATGCATTTTGTAAGTATTGTTATGCAGTGTGATGCAGCAGAGACCTTGGCCGGGATCACACAACTGTGTCATGAGAGAAACTCTCAGGAGTTTCTCTCATTACACACAGTTGTGTGAGCGCGGCCAAAAGTCCATTGTCTAACTGTTATTTTTTGTTTTTTCAACAGTGCTCAAAGTCAAAACACATTGGCGTTCGATGAAGGACCGCTTCAACAAGGACCTTCGTCAAGAGAGCCGTGTTCCTAGTGGTTCTGGAGCAAGGATCCAAAAATATAAATACCACCGCATTCTGGCATTTTTGAGACCGGTCCTTGCCCAGAGAACGTAAGTATTTTTTCGGTGTATTAGGTTGTGTTGTATTGCCATAATCTGTATGTTCCTATTCCACAGGAGTTGGCATTTTGTAAATGTTTGGTATTAATTTTTTTTCTTTTTTGACAGCACATGGAGCAGCACTCTTGACCCTGGTTCTGGAGCGGTCCTTCATCAGTCAGCCACGGACTCGTCCCAGCCATGCAGCAGCGCTGCAGCAAGTAAGCCTGCCACACTAACTGGAGACCAGGAAGCTGGTCCAACAGGTGTTCCCCTTTCCCAGTCCTCTGCCTCTGCCCCTTTTTTGGGGGGCTCTTCCCGGCAGTGGCAGAGGGCCTCGGACAGGTCACTCATTCCCGAGTTTTTGCACATGAGCTCAGTTTTTCACGATGGACTCAAGGCGATGGGTGACCGCTTGGATACTGCCATTAGCCAAAAAACACACTTAATGAGCGGGCACCATCTGCATATATAGTACACTTTGGGGGATCACCACCTGCATACTTCATATAACATAGAACCAAACAAGAAAAAGTGTATGCATAAAAATTGGGATCACCACCACAATTCAAAATCAGCAAAATACAACTTTATTAAGGGAACATCATAGAAAACACATAAAAACATTTAAAAACCCCATAATGTGACCTGGGGTAACGGGTCCATACAGATCACAGATAAATGCTATAGCACAACAAACAACATTGCACAGCTCATATGCATAAGTACATAGATCACAGAGTCAATATACCAGACATATGGGCGTAATTTAATATATTGCACTACCACACACCAAATCCAAGATCCTGGAATAAATCCAGGTACACGTAATTATGCCCCCTAAGAAAGGATCCAGAGGAGAGATAATGAATTCCCCTTAAGCAATGATAAATAACATCTGAATCCCTAGACCCTGATATTAAGGTCCTATATATCTTACCCTCCCTAAACAAGTTAGGCAGTAGTAGGGCTCCTAGCAGGATAGGATGAGTGGCATTATAACAGGCTGTGCAGTTGTTTAAGACCCACGCGTATCGATGCCTCCAGCGTCTTCCTCAAGGTCAGTATACAAAACATGGCGTGTTCCCTACCTTAAATAGCTATAACATTATTTAATACACCTACCAGGAGTGAGCAGCACTGTCAGTCATGGCGCGCTGATCTCGGCGTCTAGCAGTGTCCACTGCGCAGGTGCATCTGCGCTCAATGTCCTAACAGCCGTAGCCGGCGCGTGCCCATAACAAGATTTTGAGTACCGCCGTCTAGTTGTAAATACCACTAAAGTTTACAGTGGTACAGCGCACGCACGGGGCGTGCAGGTGCGCCAATGCAGGCACAACCCAGAAAGTCATAGTCGCACAGCTTTACACTGCACCTGCGCAACTGTGTTTGTCAATAACAAGCTCTGCGCCCATACACACTTTGCCACCAGAGAGAATATATAATATACAACCCCCTAGTGGACTCGTGCCCCATTAGCCCCCAAAACCAATAACATTAAATGACGCGCCGAAATACAGCACCAATGGGATACTGCCATTAGCCATATGAATACACGTATCCAGGAGGTCACCAAAAGCCTTGATCAAGTAAAAGCCGACCTCCAGAGGCCAGCTCATCATTTTTTTAACCAAATTGAGCAGGGCATGTCGGAACACCTTACTCCTGATCTCCAGCTTCGTGTCATGCAGGCCTGCAATGCTGCTTACATGCAGGCAATGCAGCAGAGTCGGTATTTTCAGCAGACAGCGGCGGCATATCCACCTGTGCCTACACTGTCATGCTTGACCTCAATGCCGACCTCTGCTGCATACCACTGCACGGCCACCTCCATTCCAAGCACTGCCGGACACCACTACAGCACCACCACCATGCCGAGTGCTGTAGGACAGCCCACCGCCACCACTATGACAACATCTGCTCCTGCTTGGACCTCTTCCACTGACACCAACATGCATCAGCAGGACCCTGGCATGGCCTTCTGATCCGCCATCACGATGCAGCAGGACCCAGGCATGGCCTTCCGCTCCACCATGCAGCAGCAGGACCCAGGCATGGTCTTCCGCTCCACCATGCAGCAGCAAGACCCAGGCATGGCCTTCCACTCCACCATGCAGCAGCAGGACCCAGGCATGGCCTTCCGCGCCACCATGCAGCAGCAGGACCCTGGCATGGCCTTCCAACCTCCAACCGCAACCATGTAGCAGCAGCGGGACAAAGACCCTGACAGTTCGGTAACTATGACCAGGCTGCAAGAAATTAGCCCGCCGAGGCTCCCCAGACCGCAGCGCCAATCCCAAAAAGGGAAAAAGAAACAGCAGACTATCTCTATTCCTTTCCCCCTCACCTCCCAATGTGTCTGTAATGTCAGGTTTGTCTCACCCTTCCAGTGTGTCTCAGCCCTCTCATGTGTCGAGTCCCATCCCCGATCTGCCAGACCCCAGTAATTTAATTGCCCCTTCTCCTGCCACCCCTGCATCATCCACAGTAAGTCAAGCTTCACAGCCACATACCACCCGTTTCAAGCACTCTACTCCAAGCAGGAGCAGTTAATTTTTTTTTGGTGTAAAAATAAATAATAATGTTTTTTGCCCCAAAAAATGTTTGGGTAATTGTGTATTTCGCCGCCGGCCACACACACCGTGAGCCAAATAAAACACTGCGCCGCACACTTTATTTTTTTGCCACCTCATAGCTCCAGCAGTTAGCAAGTACAACACTGCAGCTTTGTGTGTGTTTGGCATAGAGATATGAGGTGGCCAAAAAAATTTATACTTGTATTTTCTCCATAATCTCTTCCTTCTGCTTACTCTGTGACTAGTGTTGCAGACTGAAGAGAAAATGGCGGCAATACAAAGCAAAACTATACTCAGGTCATGTATCCAAAAACTCATTAGTTAGGACTCCTGACTTGGTGAGTAGAGAACTGCCTTGTATAACCTCCATTTTCTCTTCAGTGTACATAATCTATTTCACACAAAGTGAAGGGACGATGGAGGTCATACCAGGCACATCTATACTCACCTGGACATGTGTCAGAAATAGTGAATTCGTGAGGCTGTTATATGTGAATTCATTATTTCTGACACCTGACTTGATGAGTATAGATCTGTTTTGCATTAAACAGCCATCGTCTCTTCAGTCTGCATCCAATAGATACTGCAGAACAGAATCAGGACGCAATGACGTCAACAACCTTACCACTAACAACCTAAGTGGTTTGTAGAGGAAATACATAGGAGACACGGTCAAGATAAGAAAAAAAAAGTTTATCAACAACAAATAATAGTAACATTTAAAACACAACTGGTACAGACCCAAACCCAACAGGACATTTTACACAATATTGTCCTGCCATGCCACACGTCCAATATCAGAATCATAAAAAGGCAGCAAATTGGTCCCGCATGTGGCCAAATTCAGCAGTTGACCGCAGCAGGTGATGCTGGTAATCTGGTAATGGGTTTGCCACTGGTTCATCCAGTTCAATGTTGGGTCGCTCCTTAGCCATTATGTAATTGTGGAGAACCACACAAGTTTTGACCACCTCATCGACTGTCTCCATTTTTAGATTAATGGCTGTTGCAAAAATGCGCCATTTTGAGACTAGAATCCAAAAGGTACACTCTACTGTTCTTCGGGCCCTGGTCAGCCTGTAGTTAAAGATTCTTTTAGTGTGGTTCAAGTCCCGACTGGAATATGGCTTCAGTAGGTTTTCACACATCTGAAAGGCCTCATCCCCAACTATAACAAATGGCATCGGTGGGCCTTCAGTGTTGGGGAGAGGTCGTGGTCGTGGAAAATTAAAATTTTTGCCATACACACGTCGGCCCATATCAGACTGTGAAAGTCTGTGAGTCATTGCCACGGCCAAAAGCTCCAATGTCCACAGCGAGGAAGCGACAGTCCGCATCTGCTATTGCCATGAGCACAACAGAAAAATATTTTTTGTAGTTGAAGTACTCCGATCCTGTTCTGGCTGGTTTGATAATGCGTATGTGCTTTCCATCCACCGCACCCAAACAGTTGGGGAAATCCCACACACTCCAGAATTTCTCTGCAATTCCCATCCACATGTCCTCGGTGGGTAGGGGTATAAATTCATCTCGGAGAACGTTCCACAAAGCCCGGCAGGTGTCCGCAACTATTCCGGACAGGGTCAAAATTCCAAGCCGGTATTGGAAGTGGAGGGATGATAAGCTCTCTCCGGTTGCCAGAAATCTGTAATAAAATAAATATAAAAGAAATTACAATCAATTCTATATATGGTGTTTTCTGCTATAGACATAAAGGAAAATACAAAGAATACATGTCAGACCAACAAAAATAATGACTGGGGCATTTGTTTAGAATTGTTACATATCTTAATGTATCCAGCAGACGTTCCTCTGCTGGAATCGCTCTACGGAGCTGGGTGTCCTGTCTCCGGATGGCTCCTTGGACACGACCAAGCAAATCCCGAAAAGAGTCTTGCGACATCCTGGTATATTCCGGGAATTTGTCCGGGTTGGCATTAAGCTCGCCATATAGCATGTGATAGGCTCCATGGCTCTCACGGAGTTCGATAATGAGGTGTCGCCAAAAACGCCTATGCCGTGTCCTTCTCCGTCTTTTGCAATTTTTGTGTTGCTCCCAAGCAAACGCACAGGCAAGAAACAGCTTGATGCTTAAATCCAGGTTGAAATAAAAGCTATCCATGCGAACATCCATCATGACACAGGATACAGTAGCACACTGTTAAGATTTCAGCAGTCCTAGGGTCTATATATAGATATCCCATAATACACGCCCTCTGTAGTCCCTTGGCGGTGTCTGGTTATCTAGATTTTTCTCCTGTAAAACTTTCCACCATGTGCACAAAAAACACAAACGCATGACAAAACGCATGGAAAAGCGTGAAAACGCGGCGTTTTATAAACCGCATGCGTTCCCGCATGTGTCTAAACAACGCTGCGTTTGTACGTGTTTCTATGCGTTTTTTCCTGCACTTGCGGATTAAACGCTGTGGATTCGAACGCAAATGTGAAAATAGCCTTACATAGCAACAAAGTAACATAGTTAAGGTTGAAGGAAGTCTACCTAGTTCAACCCATTGCCAAACCTAACATGCCCTAACATGTTGATACAGAGGAAGGCAAAAAAAACCCATGTGGCAGACAGTAGGCTCCACATTGGGGGAAAAAATTCCTTCCTGACTCCACAGACTAGTTTCCTGGTTCAGCGCCCTATCAAGGAAACTAGTGTATATAACCTGCAACATTATGCTTTTCAAGAAAAGTGTCCAGTCCCCTCTTAAATTTTAGTAATAAATCACTCATTACATCATATGGCAGAGCGTTCCATAGTTCCACTGCTCTTACAGTAAAGAATCAGTGTCTGTGATTTTGCTTAAACCTTCTTTCCTCCAGACGTAGAGGATGCCCCCTTGTCCCTGTCTCAGGTCTGGGAGTAAAAAGGTCATTAGAAAGGTCTCTGTACTGTCCCCTCATATATTTATACATTAAAATAAGATCACCCCTTAGAGTTCTTTCACACTTCAGTTGTGTGGCGTCAGTTAGGTCCGACATCGTGGCGGATCGACGGATCCGTCAAATTTGTTGCGAAAACGGTTCTAACGGATCCGTTTTTTTGACACATCAGCTGCCCTGATCCATTAAAAAAACGGATCCGTTAGAACCGTTACGACCGTTTTCACATCCGTTGTAACCGTTTTTTGACGGATCCGTTTTTTAAAAGGGGAGGATTTCAATGTGATTGGCTACTGGAAACTACTGGAAAACTATATATAGTGTGTATTTACACCACTTCTTTGAAAGGTTGTAGAGAAAGTGGCAGAAATGGAAGGAGTACTGGCGAACATTGCAAAGATCTATGCGGATTTTACTTTTGAGGCTAACCAGTTGGCAGTCAGCGTTCGAGAGAAGGAGGAAGAAAGACTGCGAATCCTGCGGCAGCGGCGGAAGAGAAGGCTGTGGATCCATCCCATCACAGCACAACGCATGACCCGTGGTGTTTATTCCACGCTTTACATCGAACTAAGGGAAAACCCTCAGAAGTTCTTCAATTATGTGAGGATGAGAGCTGAAAATTTCGAAATTTTATTGGGCCAAGTGGAAGAATGTATACGGAAACGAGACACCCAGATGCGCTTCTCCATATCACCAGCGGAGCGTCTCATGGTGACTATTCGGTAAGTAATTTTTTTTTTAAATGATTCTCATTCATCAGACTTATAACTGTAATGTTGTTTTTTGAATTTTATTAATTATTGTCTTTTCGTTTTGTTAACAGATTCTTTGCAACTGGAGAGTCGTTCTCATCCCTCCATTTTCAGTTTAGGCTCGGGATATCCACCATCTCAGGGATCATCAGAGATACCTGCCGGACATTGTGGGAGTGCCTACAAGTGGAATACATTCCAGAGCCATCACAGGAGAGGTAGCTGGAGATTGCCCAAAATTTTCATCAAATTTGCCAGTTCCCAAATTGTGTTGGAGCAGTTGATGGAAAGCACATCAGGATCGTCAAACCTTCCGGCTCTGGATCACAGTTTTATAACTATAAGAAGTACTTCTCTATTGTGTTGATGGCCATAGCCGACGCACAATGCAAGTTCATCGCTGTGGATATCGGTGCATATGGACGCGCAAATGACTCACAAATCTTTAAAAATTCACCAATGGGGCGTCGTTTGTATGGAGAGACATTTGACTTTCCGCCCCCTAGACCTCTCCCTGGAACCACCGGTCCACCATTACCATTTGTTTGTGTTGGAGATGATGCCTTCCAGCTTTCCCCACATTTGCTGAAACCCTTTGGAAGTAGTGGACTGACCCAGAGGAAGAAAATTTACAATTACCGCTTAACTAGAGCACGAAGAGTTGTGGAATGTGCTTTTGGCATCTTAACTGCCAAATGGAGAGTCCTGCTAACTGCAATTAAACTGCAGACTGAAACTGTCGATGATGTGGTGAAAGCGTGCGTGGTCCTGCACAATTTTATTTTATCAAAAGAACAAGTTTCCCTGGAGGATAATGTTTCAGAAAGCACCTTGCGGGATTACCAAAACCCCACTTTTCACAGTCCAGTAGCAGTCTCCAGAATGCGGGACAGTTTTGCAGACTACTTCATGTCTCCTGCAGGATCAGTTGACTGGCAGTCTGAAATGGTGTAAAATTTTTTTGCTTTTTACACTTGTAAAAATACCATTTTTTGTTTGCTTACAAAACCTTTGTACTTTAATGCAGCATAGTATGTTTTGAAACGGTACCCTTTAAACACTGTTTATTGTTACTATTACCATAACCTTGGTGGCGTTAAAACAGGTTTTTTTTAAAAAAAAAAAAAGAGAAAGACAATAAAAATGTTTTTCAACCAAAAAAAGTTTATTTCTTGACTTTACAAATTTTCATAATTTTGGGTGGCGATAGTAGCGGAGGGGCTGACAGGTTGGACCATGTCGAGAGTGGGAGACAGCACATCACGGGGAGGAACAGAAGTAGAATGGGTGGTGAAAACATGAGTTTGGGCAGAGAGTTGAGGTGCAGATGTGGTGTGTGTGAGGTAGGAAGGTGTGGGTGGGATCGGGAAAGTGGAAGAATGGAAAGGGGAAGGTAAAAACTGGGAAAGACTAAGGGGGGAAGGAACGAATGACGAAGAAGTAGAATGGGCGGGAGGAGGACGGACAGGAGGAGGACGCACAGAAGGATAGAATGTGGCTTGAGAGGGGAAAGGTGTTGAAACATGAAGGGTAGGTGGAGGGGCTTGGGACATCGCCTGCGCTAGAGCAGTGTGGCAGCCTTGCATCACATGCATCTGCAGGTCAGGAGTTAGATTTTCCATGTGCCTGAGGACCGACTGAAAAAAACAGTGTCTTGGTGACTGGTTTGCATCTGATTGCATCCTATCCAGACGACTGCTGAGTTCAAGTATGCTTTTGTTAAGCATATTGTACCCAGCAGACGTTTGCTCACTCAAAAGCTTGATGGCACTGTGGAAGGATGCATTCAGCTGCAAAAAGTCAGGCGCATAGCTCCTTTCCTGACCTCTCTGGCGCTGCCGTCCTGACCACAAAGGTGGTCTAGATGTTGCGGCAGTGGCAGAGGGGTGGGGTAAAGGGAACTCTAACTCATCACCTGCAGCTTCAAGTGACGAAGTCCGCCCTGCTGCTCCAGCGCTGGTGGATGAGGCTGAGGGATCAAACGAAAGGGAAGGTGCAGAAACAGAGGGGTCGACGTGGTCCCCGGTGGCGGACTCTTGAGGGATCGCTCCAGAGGGGTGCAACTCTGATGCAGGCTCCCGAGTGCTGCAGAAAGTGCTGTTAAAGAAGAAGAAAAAAAAATTAGTATCTTGATATTACAATTGCCCTTGCTGCAAATAAAATTGAAGGTTACACATTTTTACAGTTTGACTGAAAATATGTGGTGTTGAATATTTACCTTCTGCTCAGCAGCGTCGACCGGAGGAACGACAGGGCTCTGGCATGTTTGTACCTGCTCCTGCGTCCTCTAGATCCACTCGGGGCCTGCATCTCCTTATTAAATTCCCTCTTGAAGCGATCCCTGAGTGACCGCCACCGCACAATAATCCTGTTACCTGGAAAGAGAAAGCAAAAATTGGTTACTATACACCACATTAAATCATGCTAACATAAGGTTATGAAGTGTTAATACTTACCCGCTAGATCCTGGGCCCCAGCATCGAGTTCCTCCCAGTTATCCATAACAGCACTGCACACTTCCTCCCATAGCCGTCGGGTGATTAACTGGTCAGCATGGCGGCGGTCCGACATGTTCCACAGCGGCTCCCGACTTTGTACAGCTTGGATGAGGGTGTCCACATCGATGCCCTCCTCTTCGTCATCTTGTTCGGGAGCACGCTGTGAAGCCTAACAAAAAGATAATAAAAAGGGAAAGATTACACCACATGAATTTTACAGTTTACTAAAAACCAAAACAAAAAGGAACTTACTCTTCGGCGACCGCCGCGTTTATCATTCCGACGACTATGGGAGGTGCTTTGAGGAACTCTACGTCGAGCCCCGGATTGTGAAGACTGATAAAAAATAAATAAATAAATTAATTAATATTGTTCTTGGATAGAGGCATATGTATTGTGTGTGCTGTGCTGTGCTGAATGTTTGTTTTGGGTGTAGTGTGTTGTATGTGAGGATCGATCTGTGCAAAACTTACACTATGCGCTCCCGCTCCTTGTATTTCTCCACCCTGTCCGTCTCCTTCTGTAAGCCCCTCTGCTTCATATTCCTGTGAATACAGAATAAACACATAAAGGGTTAAAATACAATTACCATAGTTGTACCCCGAAAAAAAATTTATTAAGAAAAAAAAAATAGACACCTCAGTTTGCTGCTGATGTGCTGGGGGGCTCTCAGAAGAAGACATGGTCTTTCAATAATCTTGGGTTGGTCGGTCCCTTGCTTTCCTCTTGGTCCCTAGGATCTGTAAGTATAAAGAGAGTTCTAAGCTACTATACAAAAGGATAGATGCAGCTGTAGGGACTTTACACTTACATCTTTTTAAAAAACTTGGGGGCTTGCTTCTATGGTTGGTAGTCGGTCCCTTGCGTCCCTCTTGGTCCCTAGGATCTGTAAGTATAAAGAGAGTTATAAGCTACTATACAAAAGGATAGATGCAGCTTTAGGGAAGGATGGATTGATAGATGCAGCTGGGACTTTACATCTTTTTCCAAAACTTGGGGAGCCTCCCTGTGTACGTTTTGGTCAGTACCTACTACAGTACCAACTTACTTTTAGATTTCCCCCACCACAAAAGAAAAAAAAATTTCTTAACCGTCATACTTCATATGCTAGATATGCTTGATGCACAAGCTGCCAAACCCTCTACCTCCTGTTTCCCCACAAAAAAAAACCCAAAAAACCCTTTAAAGCAACACCAAAACTACTTAACTTGATATGCGCAATGCGCATGTTGGTAAAACCCACCTAAACAAAGTTTAACCTTATAAAAAATGTTCCTCATTCAAAATTAAAATACCAATTCCAAAAATTGTTATTTATGATTAACCTACAGTTTGTATTTTCTAAAACCAGATAACATTTTTTATAGCAAAGATTTGCATTACGCATTTGTATACAGTTAGGTCCATATATATTTGGACAGAGACAACATTTTTCTAATTTTTGTTATAGACATTACCACAATGAATTTTAAACAAAACAATTCAGATGCAGTTGAAGTTCAGACTTTCAGCTTTCATTTGAGGGTATCCACATTAAAGGGAACCTGTCACCCCGTTTTTTGAGATTGAGATATAAATACTGTTAAATAGGGCCTGTGCTGTGCGTTACTATGGTGTATGTAGTGTACCCTGATTCCCCATGTATGCCGAGAAATACATTACCAAAGTCGGCGTTTTCGCCTGTCAATCAGGCTGGTCTGGTCAGGTGGGCGTGTTCACAGCGTTCTTTTCTTCCCCAGGTTTCCGTTGGTGGCGTAGTGGTGTGCGCATGTCCAAGGTCCGGATTCCCTGTGCCCACGTGAAGACACAGCGCGCGATCTGCGCTGTCATTCCTTTCATCGGTGCGGGCGGCCATCTTCCTGGGGCCGCGCGTGCGCAGATGTAGTGCTCTGCTGCACGGGGCTTCAGGAAAATGGCCGCGGGATGCCGCGCGTGCGCAGAAGAGATCGCGGCGGCCATTTTCCCAAGGCCTCGGCTTTGGGAAAATGGCCGCCGCGATCTCTTCTGCGCACGCGCGGCATCCCGCGGCCATTTTCCTGAAGCCCCGTGCAGCAGAGCACTACATCTGCGCACGCGCGGCCCCAGGAAGATGGCCGCCCGCACCGATGAAAGGAATGACAGCGCAGATCGCGCGCTGTGTCTTCACGTGGGCACAGGGAATCCGGACCTTGGACATGCGCACACCACTACGCCACCAACGGAAACCTGGGGAAGAAAAGAACGCTGTGAACACGCCCACCTGACCAGACCAGCCTGATTGACAGGCGAAAACGCCGACTTTGGTAATGTATTTCTCGGCATACATGGGGAATCAGGGTACACTACATACACTATAGTAACGCACAGCGCAGGCCCTATTTAACAGTATTTATATCTCAATCTCAAAAAACGGGGTGACAGGTTCCCTTTAAAATTGGATGAAACAGGGTGGCACATGTTAAGGAGCTGAAACTCCTAAACCCTTCATCCAATTTTAATGTGGATACCCTCAAATGAAAGCTGAAAGTCTGAACTTCAACTGCATCTGAATTGTTTTGTTTAAAATTCATTGTGGTAATGTCTATGACCAAAATTAAGAAAATGTTGTCTATGTCCAAATATATATGGACCTAACTGTATATAACCTTTACTGCATGTATACCCAATATTACATTTATCTTGAAATGAGACTACTGACAGTTTTGTGAAATTTTTATTACTATATTTTTTTAAATTTACTTTTTTTAGGGTACAGCAGGAGCTACACTGCTCTTTATTTGAAATACAAGTACATTATGGAAAACAACAAAAATGCAGAACACATCACACATCATTTATACACACACAAAACACATGTTACAGCACAGCTATTCAAAATACCAGCATAGTATAAAAAACATATAAACAGGGCAGGAGGGTGCACGCACACACGCACACCCACACGCGCACACACACGCACACACGCACGCTGGATGGCAGTACTCACATGGCTGTCTCAGGCAGGGTCTGGCTGGCAGGGCCTCTCTGGCTGGCTGGCAGGGCCTGGCTGTAAAGGTCTTGCTGGCAGGGTCTCTCTGGCTGGCTGGCAGGGCCTCTCTGGCTGGCTGGCAGGGCCTGGCTGTAAAGGTCTTGCTGGCAGGGTCTCTCTGGCTGGCTGGCAGGGCCTGGCTGTAAAGGTCTTGCTGGCAGGGTCTGGCAGGGTCTCTCTGGCTGGCAGGGCCTCTCTGGCTGGCTGGCAGGGCCTGGCTGGCAAGGTCTTGCTGGCAGGGTCTGGCTGGGTCTCTCTTGCATGGAAGGGTCTCTCTTGCTGGCTGGTACATTTGGGAATGACCTGTCCTCTTTATATAGTTTTGGGGTTGTCTGGGCAAAGTATCCACTTTTTGGAGCATGCTCAATTAAAAAAGCGGATTGGGGCGACCGATCCGCCAAAAAGCGGATCGCGACGGATCCGTCGCCCATAGGCGCCCATTCTAAAAAGTGGCGGACGCGACGGATCCGCCGCGGTCCGCCTTTTCGGCGGCGACAAAAAACGTTACAAAGTCCGTCAATGTCTAGACAACGTCCGCCCAATATCGACGGATCCGTCGCATGGCGGATGGAACGGACGACCATCCGCCACAATCCGTCGCTAATGCAAGTCAATGGGAAAATAGCGGATCCGCAAAAAAAAAAAGGCGGATCCGCTATTTGACGAAAATGGCGTTTTTTTTTTTTTGTTTTTTTTAACCAATAAGTTTTTATTGAGAAATTGCATATTAAACCATACAACAGTGAACTTCGGGAAGAGGAGGGGGAGGAAGGGAGGGGAGAGCAATCGGAGAGGGAAGGGGGATGGGGGGACAGATCCAGTACAAAAAGCATGAGGACCACAACATAATCAGTACAAAATACACAATTACAGTGTCAAGTACAGCAAAAAAAAAGGAGATTGATGAAACATACGATTTAAATGAGGGTAAGAGAGCAGACTGGGAGATGTGTGCGGAGGAGACCCAGGGGTCCCACCATGAGAGGACCCTAGTTCTCCTCAGCAAACCCTGAGCCATAATAACCTCATAACAGAAGTGTAAGTCGATTTTGGCAATCAGTTCGGCTCTGGAAGGGGGATCCGAGGACTTCCAATGTTTCGCAATGCATTGTCTGGCGGCAACTAGGACATTAGAGACTATGGGCCGGAGAGGGGAGGGAAGATCGATGAGGGAAATGCCCAGGACAGCAAGCTGCCCACTCAGCGCCAGGGGGAGACGAGTCAGGTCGGTAATCAGTGCCTCCACCTCGCGCCAGAAAGCCTGAATTCTCGGGCACGACCACCAAACATGGGAGGAGGACCCCAAGGCGCCACACCCCTTCCAACAGAGAGGGGAGGAAGACGGGGAAAACCTCGCCAATCGGACGGGGGTAATGTACCAATGTAGTTGTATCTTTTTCACCTGCTCCAAGTGACTAATACATGAGGAGGATTTAGAGGGATGTATCATTGCAAACTGCCAATCCTCCAGGGAGGCCTCAAAGCCCAGCGAGGACTCCCAGGAAGACATAAATTGAAATTTGTCAGTGGAACCATAGGATATGAGGGCTTTGTAGATAATGGAGATGCCATGGGGCAATATAGTGGCAGGTCTGAAGAACCTATGAGCCGGGTCCTCTGTTAAAGGCGGGGGCGCTCCGAACGACCGACGTGACCTGAGAAAGCTACGGAGCTGAAGATATTGGAAAAAGTCAGTGATATTTAGGGAGAATCTCCCTGAGAGGTCCTCAAATGACAGAAGACCATCTGAGCCAAATAGGTCCGCCACCCGGAGCACCCCACGACTTCTCCAGGAGGAAAAAGAAATGTGCCCGATAGCATACTCCAAAGCCTGCAATGAGACATAATCATACATGAACCCCAAATGGGAGGGGCTAAGCAGCGCCCAGAGTTTAGCAGCATTCCTGATAGAGCGGAGACAAGGGCCCACAAGAGGAACCCGAAGCAGCTGAAGTTCTAAGAGTAATTTAAGCGATAAATTCGATAAATGATCCATGCCCTTCCTGACCTCCGCAAGGGTTTCCTCACAATTAGCGCAAACTATATTATCTAACCTCGTTATCTTGATTCCTAGGTACGTGAAGCCCAGGGGAGCCCAAATAAACGCGTATTGTGATTGAATTTGGATCTGGAGGGGAACCGGGAGGAAAAGGGGAAAGATTGTGGATTTGGTCAAATTAAGTTTATAGTATGAGACCGCCGAGAATTCCTTTAAAATGGAGGTGATCGCGTTCAACGAAGTTAAAGGTGAGGTGCAGGTCAATACCACATCATCGGCATAGAGACCAATTTTATGTTCAGTTCCCCCTACCACAATTCCCTTTATGTCCGCACTTTGCCTGACCATTGCAGCTAAGGGCTCCATGACCAGAGCAAAGATGATAGGGGAAAGGGGGCAGCCCTGACGCGTACCATTCCGAATGGGAAATGTTCGAGACCCAAAACCCGCCGATCGAACCGACGCACAGGTGTTGGAATATAATGCCATAACCGCTCTACCAATCTGCCCGATAAGCCCAAATTTCTCCAGTATGAGTTCAATATATCCCCAGTGCACCCTGTCGAACGCTTTTTCGGCATCTAACGACAGAAATACACTGGGGAGGCCACCCCTCTCCACCACATCCAAAAGATCTATCAGGCGCCTGGTGCCATCTCTGGTCTGTCTGCCCGGAACAAACCCAACTTGGTCAGGGTGAATGAGGCTAGGGAGAACCGAGAATAATCTGTTGGCCCAGATTTTTGCGTAAATCTTAACGTCGCAGTTTAAGAGTGCTATCGGGCGGAAGTTCCCCGGAGATGTTGGGGGTTTCCCTTGTTTGGGGAGAGTGGCTATGGAAGCCTCCAACCCCTCAGCCCTAATACTGCCTGTCGACAACCAATTATTAAAAAGGCGCAAAAGATAAGGGGAGAGGACAGAAAAGAACTGGGCATAGTAAAGAAAAGAAAAGCCATCTGGCCCAGGGGAGGAACCCTTATTGGCCTCTCTGACAATCTGCGCGAGTTCAGACTCGACAATGGGGGAGTTTAGGAAAGAGAGCTGCTCCGAAGTGACCGAGGGGAGATTAGCCTTCTCCAAGAATGCCAAAATTGACTCCCGCGAAGGCTGGGAATCCCTGGGTCAGACCCGAGGTCATAGAGAGAGGAATAATAAGATGCAAACTCCTCAGCAATATGAATAGGGTTGCACACCTGGGAGCCGTCAGACCTGAGCAAGAATGGGATCTTGGATTGAGCCTCTCTCCTCCTAACACGTCTAGCCAGAACAGCGCCCGCTCGGTCCCCTATTGCATAAAATTTAGCTCTGGTTTTCCTCAGAGTCTTCTCAGCTTTATGGAGGAGCAGGTTGCGGACATGCATGCGGGCTGCAGAGAGATCAGAGAAAAGCGCTGGAGTAGGGGATAGTTTGTGAGCCGTCTCGAGATGGGTCAATTCATCTAGGGCAGACTGGAGAGCAGCATTATACTTTCTTTTGGCCGTTGCCGCCATCTTAATGAGGCAACCCCTGATTACCACCTTGTGAGCAAACCAAAGGGTGTCATCACGTATGTCAGGGGTATCATTGGAAGCAAAAAATTCCCGCAAGGCCTCCTCAATACCCTGGGAGTTAGATTGGTCAGCAAGGAGGTGGGCGTTGAGACGCCAGTGTGCGGGAGGCCTGATGGCCAAGGGGTCTTTTAGAGTAAGGGACACCGGGGCATGATCCGACCATGTGATACTGCCTATATCTGCTGAAATACAATGAGGAAGAGCCACGTCATTCACCAGCACAAAATCAATCCTGCTGAAGGAGCCGTGCCTGGGAGACAAGAACGTGTAGTCTCTCTCGCCGCAATGCAGATATCTCCAGATATCATGTAAGTTGAAAGAATTAGTCAGGGGACCTGCTTCGCATCTTGACAGGGAAGCGGCAGAGCAGTCCAAATCCCTAAACATTGGAGCATTGAAATCACCAGCAATCAGTTTATGACCATGTTGGATATCGTGTAGAATTTTGAAAACCCCCTCCAGAAACCCGAGCTGCCCTACATTAGGGGCATAGATCGAGGCAATGGTGTAGGGAGCGTTGTTAATAAGGCATAGAACCACAATAAACCTACCCAGCGGTCCGCAATAGAGCGAACCAGCTGGAAGGAGTTGACCCTGCTAAAGAAAATGGCTACTCCCGCCTTTTTTGACGGGCCATTAGCAAAAAATTGGTGCGGGTATAAACCTGAATGCATTCTGGGATTATCACATTCCAGCAAGTGTGTTTCCTGAAGACACAAAATATCATGGCGGGATTTGCTCAACTGACGCCACACAACAGACCTCTTGCCCGGAGAGTTGAGACCATTAACATTAATTGAATACAACGAGATACTCATAATGAGGTCATGTAATCAGTTTTGCACTCATCTGGACACCGATAACTTGTGTATGAGAGTAGAATACACTCGAAAGAGGGACCAGCGCAGCTTAAAAACAAGAAAAAGGAAAACAAAGTAAATCCGTGCGGGAAAATAGCCAGGAACCATAGATGCAGTGGGCTCAGGCCACCTCCCAGTCCGGTGCAATGCGGGCCCTGGAGCCTCCGCCACCTCCAGGCCTAGACAGGTTCACAGAAACCGGAGAGTCAGGAGTTGAGAGTCCCCATTTGGAGAGAGCGGAAGCTGCGTGAGACGGCGTTAGGCAGGTGGTGATCGATCCATCTTTGCAGATGAGGAGATTGGTAGGAAACACCCAGCGGTACTGGATGCCTTTCTCTCTGAGAATAGTAGTATAGGAACAAAGGCCCTCCGAAGGGCCAGAGTACCTGGGGAGAGATCTGGAAAAACAGAGATGCGTGCAAATCTTTCAGGGAGGGTTGGATTCTTCCTAAGAGCCTGGAGAAAATCTTCCTTCATTTCGAAGTGTATGCGTGCCAGCACGTCTCTTGGGACGGAGGGACCCAGGCCAGGCGGTTTAGGGATCCTGTGCACACGGTCAATTATGATATCCTTTGGAGCAAACTGAGGGAGAGCTGCAGCTATAAAGTCCTGCAAAAATAGTTTCAAATCTCCTGCAAGGACAGATTCCTCAATGCCCCTGAGTTTGACGTTGTTTCTCCTGGACCTATCTTCCAGGTCCAGGGCTTTAGAGTGGGTTTTAGTGGCCAGGGTTTGCAGGGTCTCATGAGCGTCCCAGAGTTCGTTATGGGAAGAGACCAGCTCCGCCATCTTGCGTTCCAGGCGATCCGTGCGATTACCCAGCTCCACCACTTCCCCTCTTAGTTCAGCCAGCATAGTGCGCATATCCTCTTGAATGGAGGTTCTGAGGTCTCCAAGTAGGCCCTTGAGGAGAGCAGCAGTTACCGGACCATCAGCTGAATCCGACGCTGCAGCGCCTGAATGCAACGCTGCTCCGCCTGAATGCAACGCAGCACCACTCGATTGCGACGCTTGAGCGTTGCGTTGCGAAGAGCGGGAAGGCCTGGGGGAGGACGGCGCCATCTTGGATTTCGGCGGTGGCTGTGGGGTGGCCGCAAAGAAATCAGGAATTCTCCTGGAGGGATCACGGGCGCCCGCTTTAGATTTCCCCATACACTCACCACCGCACCGGGAGCCGCTTTAAGGTTCCTGGCTGCGGAGCTCCCGCTCTGTGCGACCTACTCCATCGGCAGATAGACCACGCCCCGAAAATGGCGGTTTTTGACTGACGCCGAAAGACTGAAGTGTGAAAGAGGCCTTAGCCTTTGTTTTTACAAATTAAATAACCCAAGTGTAATAACTTTTCTTGGTATTGCAGACCCCCCAGTCCTCTAATAACCTTGGTCGTTTTTCTCTGCACCCACTCTAGTTCAGCTATGTCTTTCTTGTACACCGGAGACCAGAACTGTACACAGTATTCTAAGGGTATGTGCACACGTAGATGGAACCTCTGACGATTTTTCCGCACCTGTTTTGAGAAAACCACGGTTAAAAAGCACTGTGTTTTACCTGTGGATTTAACTTGGATTTTATGCGTTTTTTGTGCGGATTCCACCTGCGGTTTTACACCTGCGGATTCCTATTATGGAGCAGGTGTAAACCGCTGTGGAATCTGCACAAAGAATGAACATGCTGTGGAATAGACAACGCAGTGTTTCCGCGCGTTTTTTCCACAGCATGTGCACTGCGGATTTTGTTTTCCATAGGTTTACATGGTACTTGTAAATTCATGGAAAACAGCTGCGAATCCGCAGCGTCACATACCCTAAGTGTGGTCGCACAAGTGACTTGTATAGAGGTAAAATTATGTTCTCCTCATGAGCATCTATGCCTCTTTTAATGCATCCCATTATTTTATTTGCCTTTGTAGCAGCTGCCTGACACTGGCCACTAAATGTGAGTTTGTCGTCCACCCATACTCCCAGGTCTTTTTCATTGACGGTTTTGCCCAGTGTTTTACAATTAAGCACATAATTATACATCTTATTTTCTCTACCCAAGTGCATGACCTTACATTTATCCCCATTAAAAGGGAACCTGTCACCCCCAAAATCGACGATGAGCTAAGCCCACCAGCATCAGGGGCTTATCTACAGCATTCTGTAATGCTTTAGATAAGCCTCCGATGTATCCTGAAAGATAAGAAAAAGAGGTTAGATTATACTCACCTAGGGTTGGTCCCACTGTGGTGGGCATCATGGTCCGGTTCTGGGCCCCACATTTTCTTACGATGACATCCTCTTCTTGTCTTCACGCTGCAGCTCCGGCGCAGGTGTACTTTGTCTGCCCTGTTGAGGGCAGAGCAAAGTACTGCAGTACGCAGGCGCCAGGAAAGGTCAGAGAGACCTGGCGCCTGCGCACTGCAGTACTTTGCACTGCCCTCAACAGGGCAAAGTACGCATGAGCTGGAGCCGCAGCGTGAAGACAAGAAGAGGACGTCACCGTAAGAAGATGGGAGGCCCCAGACTGGACCGCGATGCCCATTGGACCAGAACCGCAGCGGGACCGACCCTGGGTGAGTATAATCTAACCTCTTTTTCTCATCATTCAGGATACATTGTGGGCTTATCTACAGCATTCCAGAATGCTGTAGATAAGCCACTGATGCTGGTGGGCTTAGCTCATCATCGATTTTGGAGTGACAGGTTCCCTTTAAAAGTAATTTGCCATTTATCAGCCCAAGCTTCTAGTTTACATAAATCTTCCTGTAATATAAAATTGTCCTCCTATGTATTGATTACCCTGCAGAGTTTAGTGTCATCTGCAAATATTGAAATTCTACTCTGTATGCCCCCTACAAAGTCATTGATAAATATGTTAAAAAGAAGAGGGCCAAATACTGACCCCTGTGGTACCCCACTGCTAACCGCGACCCAGTCCGAGTGTGCTCCATTAATAACCACCCTTTGTTTCCTATCCCTGAGCCAGCTCTTAACCCACTTACACATATTTTCCCCTATCCCCATTATTCTCATTTTATGTATCAACGTTTTGTGAAGCACCGTATCAAAAGCTTTTGAAAAGTCCATATACACCACGTCCACTATGTGTCCTTGGTCCAGTCCGAAACTTACCTCTTCATAAAAAATGATCAGATTAGTCTGACAGGAACGGTCCCTAGTAAACCCATGTTGATATTGGGTCATGAGGTTATTCCTCTTCAGATACTCCAGTATAGCATCCCTTAGAATGAACTCCAGGATTTTACCCACAGTAGAAGTTAAGCTTACTGGCCTATAATTACCGAGTTCAGTTTTTGTCCCCTTTTTGAATATTGGCACCACATTTGCTATACGCCAGTCCTGTGGTACAGACCCTGTTATTACGGAATCTTTAAAGATTAAAAATAATGATTTATCAATGACTGTACTTAGTTCCTGCAGTACTCGGGTTTGTATCCCATCTGGGCCTGGAGATTTGTCGATTTTAGTGATTTTTAGATGCTGCCAAACTTCCTGCTGTATTGGGGGCACTGGGGCAACATCAAGATACCTGGGGCACCATACTGTGCATGTAATGGGGGTATCATATTTGTGGGGAGATCATACTGTATTGGGGGCACTTGGGCAACATCAGGATGCCTGGGGCACCATACTGTGCATGTAATGAGGGTATCATATTGTGGGAACATCATACTGTATTGGGGGCACTGGAGCAACATCAGGATGCCTGAGGCACCATACTGTGCATGTAATAAGGGTATCATATTGTGGGGACACCAAACTGTGCATGTAATGGGTGTATCATAATGTGGGAACATCATACTGTATTGGGGGCACTGAAGCAACATCAGGATGCTTGGGGCACCATACTGTGCATGTAATGGGGGTATCATAATGAAGGTAAACCATATTATATTGGGGCACAGAGGCAACATCAGAATCTCTGGGGTACCATACTGTGCATGTAGTAGGGGTAATACAGTACAGACCAAAAGTTTGGACACACCTTCTCATTTCAAGATTTTTCTGTATTTTCATGACTATGAGAATTGTACATTCACACTGAAGGCATCAAAACTATGAATTAACACATTTGAATTATATACTTAACAAAAAAGTGTGAAACAACTGAAAATATGTCTTATATTCTAGGTTCTTCAAAGTAGCCACCTTTTGCTTTGATGACTGCTTTGCACACTCTTGGCATTCTCTTCATGAGAATGTGTGGGGACATCATACTGTGCATGTACTGGGGGTATCATATTGGGGGACATCATACTGTGCATGCACTGGGGGTGTCATATTGGGGGGACATCATACTGTGCATGACTGGGGTATCATAGTGTGGGGACACCATACTGTGCATGCACTGGGGTATCATAGTACGAGGGCATCATACTGTGCATATACTGGGGGTATCATAGTGTGGGGACATCATACTGTGCATGCACTGGGGGTGTCATATTGGGGGGACATCATACTGTGCATGCACTGGGGTATCATAGTGTGGGGACATCATACTGTGTATGTACTGGGGGTATCATATTGTGGGGACACCATACTGTGTATGTACTGGGGGTATCATATTGTGGGGACATCATACGGTGTATGTACTGGGGGTATCATATTGTGGGGACATCATACTGTGCATGTACTGGGGGTATCATATTGTGGGGACACCATACTGTGTATGTACTGGGGGTATCATATTGTGGGGACACCATACTGTGCATGCACTGGGGTATCATATTGTAGGGACATCATACTGTATTGGGGACATTTTTGACACCAGAGCGCCCTTTCACCCCACACCAGAGCGCCCTCTCACTCCACAGCAGTGCGCCGGTTCACCTCACACCAGTGCGCCGGTTCACCCCACAGCAGTTGGCCCTTTCACCTCACATCAGTGCGCCAGTTCACCCCACACCAGTGCGCCGGTTCACCTCACACCAGTGCGCCGGTTCACCCCACACGAGTGCGCCGGTTCACCTCACACCAGTGCGCCGGTTCACCTCACACCAGTGCGCCGGTTCACCCCACACCAGTGCGCCGGTTCACCCCACACCAGTGCGCCGGTTCACCTCACACCAGTGCGCCGGTTCACCCCACACCAGTGCGCCGGTTCACCCCACACCAGTGCGCCGGTTCACCTCACACCAGTGCGCCGGTTCACCTCACACCAGTGCGCCGGTTCACCTCACACCAGTGCGCCGGTTCACCTCACACCAGTGCGCCGGTTCACCCCACACCAGTGCGCCGGTTCACCCCACACCAGTGCGCCGGTTCACCCCACACCAGTGCGCCGGTTCACCCCACACCAGTGCGCCGGTTGACCTCACACCAGTGCGCCGGTTCATTTTTGTGGACATCATGCGCTATATCACATCCAATGTCCATGTTGTGACTGATTTTTATTGGACGACATTTTGAACTATAGTCTCACAGACCCATTTACTTATCTGGGACAATGACTGATGCGACAATGAGAGCATGAACTTTTCTGATTGGATGCTGAGGATCATGTCCCTCTCTGTTTCTACAAGTTGGTTGGTATGACTCCTCCTCACCTACTCCACTAAATATTTTGGGAGCAAAGGTTGGGTCCAATTTAAGTCTTTTGCAATGGAATTCCGTGATTTCTTTCCGACGATGTGACATTATTGCGTGTGCAAGATGCAGCAGTAGTGCACCCAGCGTGTGATCAGTTAGCAGGGGCAACCTTCACACTGCTATGTACACACAGCCTCGTCCACTGCATGTTTACACACGTTCTCCTCAAACGTCCACTTCACCCCACGCCAGTGCACCCTCACACCCCACAGCAGTGCGCCCTATCACCCCACACCAGAGCGCCCTCTCACCCCACAGCAGTGCGCTAGTTCAGGGGTCTCCAACTCCAGTCCTCAAGGCCCACCAACATGTCATGTTTTCAGGATTTCCTTAGTCTTGCCCAGGTAATAATTGCATCACCTGTGCAATGCAAAGGAAATCCTGAAAACATGACCTGTTGGTGGGCCTTGAGGACTGGAGTTGGGGACCTCTGCGCTAGTTCACCTAACACCAAGGCACCCTTTCACCCCACAGCAGTGTGCTAGTTCATCCCACACCAGGGCACCCTTTCACCCCACAGCAGTGCGCCAGTTCACCTAACACCAGGGCACCCTTTCACCCCACAGCAGTGCGCCAGTTCACCTAACACCAGGGCAACCTTTCACCCCACAGCAGTGTGCCAGTTCACCTAACACCAGGGCACCCTTTCACCCCACAGCAGTGCGCCAATTCACCTAACACCAGGGCACCCTTTCACCCCACAGCAGTGCGCCAGTTCACCTAACACCAGGGCACCCTTTCACCCCACAGCAGTGCGCCAGTTCACCTAACACCAGGGCAAACTTTCACCCCACAGCAGTGTGCCAGTTCACCTAACACCAGGGCACCCTTTCACCCCACAGCAGTGCGCCAGTTCACCTAACACCAGGGCACCCTTTCACCCCACAGCAGTGCGCCAGTTCACCTAACACCAGGGCACCCTTTCACCCCACAGCAGTGCGCCAGTTCACCTAACACCAGGGCACCCTTTCACCCCACAGCAGTGCGCCAGTTCACCTAACACCAGGGCACCCTTTCACCCCACAGCAGTGCGCCAGTTCAACTAACACCAGGGCACCCTTTCACCCCGCAGCAGTGCGCCAGTTCACCTAACACCAGGGCACCCTTTCACCCCACAGCAGTGCGCCAGTTCACCTAACACCAGGGCACCCTTTCATCCCACAGCAGTGCGCCAGTTCACCTAACACCAGGGCACCCTTTCACCCCACAGTAGTGTGCCAGTTCACCCCGCACCAGAGCGCCCTTTCACCCCGCACCAGAGCGCCCTTTCACCCCACACCAGAGCGCCCTCTCACTCCACAGCAGTGCGCCGGTTCACCTCACACCAGTGCGCCGGTTCACCCCACAGCAGTTGGCCCTTTCACCTCACATCAGTGCGCCAGTTCACCCCACACCAGTGCGCCGGTTCACCTCACACCAGTGCGCCGGTTCACCCCACACGAGTGCGCCGGTTCACCTCACACCAGTGCGCCGGTTCACCTCACACCAGTGCGCCGGTTCACCCCACACCAGTGCGCCGGTTCACCTCACACCAGTGCGCCGGTTCACCTCACACCAGTGCGCCGGTTCACCTCACACCAGTGCGCCGGTTCACCTCACACCAGTGCGCCGGTTCACCCCACACCAGTGCGCCGGTTCACCCCACACCAGTGCGCCGGTTCACCCCACACCAGTGCGCCGGTTCACCCCACACCAGTGCGCCGGTTGACCTCACACCAGTGCGCCGGTTCATTTTTGTGGACATCATGCGCTATATCACATCCAATGTCCATGTTGTGACTGATTTTTATTGGACGACATTTTGAACTATAGTCTCACAGACCCATTTACTTATCTGGGACAATGACTGATGCGACAATGAGAGCATGAACTTTTCTGATTGGATGCTGAGGATCATGTCCCTCTCTGTTTCTACAAGTTGGTTGGTATGACTCCTCCTCACCTACTCCACTAAATATTTTGGGAGCAAAGGTTGGGTCCAATTTAAGTCTTTTGCAATGGAATTCCGTGATTTCTTTCCGACGATGTGACATTATTGCGTGTGCAAGATGCAGCAGTAGTGCACCCAGCGTGTGATCAGTTAGCAGGGGCAACCTTCACACTGCTATGTACACACAGCCTCGTCCACTGCATGTTTACACACGTTCTCCTCAAACGTCCACTTCACCCCACGCCAGTGCACCCTCACACCCCACAGCAGTGCGCCCTATCACCCCACACCAGAGCGCCCTCTCACCCCACAGCAGTGCGCTAGTTCAGGGGTCTCCAACTCCAGTCCTCAAGGCCCACCAACATGTCATGTTTTCAGGATTTCCTTAGTCTTGCCCAGGTAATAATTGCATCACCTGTGCAATGCAAAGGAAATCCTGAAAACATGACCTGTTGGTGGGCCTTGAGGACTGGAGTTGGGGACCTCTGCGCTAGTTCACCTAACACCAAGGCACCCTTTCACCCCACAGCAGTGTGCCAGTTCATCCCACACCAGGGCACCCTTTCACCCCACAGCAGTGCGCCAGTTCACCTAACACCAGGGCACCCTTTCACCCCACAGCAGTGCGCCAGT
The DNA here is from genome assembly GCF_032444005.1 of Ranitomeya imitator. NCBI lineage: Eukaryota > Metazoa > Chordata > Amphibia > Anura > Dendrobatidae > Ranitomeya > Ranitomeya imitator. Next base: position 329,572,902 of record NC_091284.1, on the reverse strand, counting down.
TCACCTAACACCAGGGCAACCTTTCACCCCACAGCAGTGTGCCAGTTCACCTAACACCAGGGCACCCTTTCACCCAACAGCAGTGCGCCAGTTCACCTAACACCAGGGCACCCTTTCACCCCACAGCAGTGCCCCAGTTCACCTAACACCAGGGCACCCTTTCACCCCACAGCAGTGCGCCAGTTCACCTAACACCAGGGCAAACTTTCACCCCACAGCAGTGTGCCAGTTCACCTAACACCAGGGCACCCTTTCACCCCACAGCAGTGCGCCAGTTCACCTAACACCAGGGCACCCTTTCACCCCACAGCAGTGCGCCAGTTCACCTAACACCAGGGCACCCTTTCACCCCACAGCAGTGCGCCAGTTCACCTAACACCAGGGCACCCTTTCACCCCACAGCAGTGTGCCAGTTTACCCCGCACCAGAGCGCCCTTTCACCCCGCACCAGAGCGCCCTTTCACCCCGCACCAGAGCGCCCTTTCACCCCACACCAGAGCGCCCTCTCACTCCACAGCAGTGCGCCGGTTCACCCCACAGCAGTTGGCCCTTTCACCTCACACCAGTGCGCCAGTTCACCCCACACCAGTGCGCCGGTTCACCTCACACCAGTGCGCCAGTTCACCCCACACCAGTGCGCCGGTTCACCTCACACCAGTGTGCCGGTTCACCTCACACCAGTGCGCCGGTTCACCTCACACCAGTGCGCCGGTTCACCCCACACCAGTGCGCCGGTTCACCCCACACCAGTGCGCCGGTTCACCCCACACCAGTGCGCCGGTTCACCCCACACCAGTGCGCCGGTTCACCCCACACCAGTGCGCCGGTTCACCCCACACCAGTGCGCCGGTTGACCTCACACCAGTGCGCCGGTTCATTTTTGTGGACATCATGCGCTATATCACATCCAATGTCCATGTTGTGACTGATTTTTATTGGACGACATTTTGAACTATAGTCTCACAGACCCATTTACTTATCTGGGACAATGACTGATGCGACAATGAGAGCATGAACTTTTCTGATTGGATGCTGAGGATCATGTCCCTCTCTGTTTCTACAAGTTGGTTGGTATGACTCCTCCTCACCTACTCCACTAAATATTTTGGGAGCAAAGGTTGGGTCCAATTTAAGTCTTTTGCAATGGAATTCCGTGATTTCTTTCCGACGATGTGACATTATTGCGTGTGCAAGATGCAGCAGTAGTGCACCCAGCGTGTGATCAGTTAGCAGGGGCAACCTTCACACTGCTATGTACACACAGCCTCGTCCACTGCATGTTTACACACGTTCTCCTCAAACGTCCACTTCACCCCACGCCAGTGCACCCTCACACCCCACAGCAGTGCGCCCTATCACCCCACACCAGAGCGCCCTCTCACCCCACAGCAGTGCGCTAGTTCAGGGGTCTCCAACTCCAGTCCTCAAGGCCCACCAACATGTCATGTTTTCAGGATTTCCTTAGTCTTGCCCAGGTAATAATTGCATCACCTGTGCAATGCAAAGGAAATCCTGAAAACATGACCTGTTGGTGGGCCTTGAGGACTGGAGTTGGGGACCTCTGCGCTAGTTCACCTAACACCAAGGCACCCTTTCATCCCACAGCAGTGTGCCAGTTCATCCCACACCAGGGCACCCTTTCACCCCACAGCAGTGCGCCAGTTCACCTAACACCAGGGCACCCTTTCACCCCACAGCAGTGCGCCAGTTCACCTAACACCAGGGCAACCTTTCACCCCACAGCAGTGTGCCAGTTCACCTAACACCAGGGCACCCTTTCACCCCACAGCAGTGCGCCAATTCACCTAACACCAGGGCACCCTTTCACCCCACAGCAGTGCGCCAGTTCACCTAACACCAGGGCACCCTTTCACCCCACAGCAGTGCGCCAGTTCACCTAACACCAGGGCAAACTTTCACCCCACAGCAGTGTGCCAGTTCACCTAACACCAGGGCACCCTTTCACCCCACAGCAGTGCGCCAGTTCACCTAACACCAGGGCACCCTTTCACCCCACAGCAGTGCGCCAGTTCACCTAACACCAGGGCACCCTTTCACCCCACAGCAGTGCGCCAGTTCACCTAACACCAGGGCACCCTTTCACCCCACAGCAGTGCGCCAGTTCACCTAACACCAGGGCACCCTTTCACCCCACAGCAGTGCGCCAGTTCAACTAACACCAGGGCACCCTTTCACCCCGCAGCAGTGCGCCAGTTCACCTAACACCAGGGCACCCTTTCACCCCACAGCAGTGCGCCAGTTCACCTAACACCAGGGCACCCTTTCATCCCACAGCAGTGCGCCAGTTCACCTAACACCAGGGCACCCTTTCACCCCACAGTAGTGTGCCAGTTCACCCCGCACCAGAGCGCCCTTTCACCCCGCACCAGAGCGCCCTTTCACCCCACACCAGAGCGCCCTCTCACTCCACAGCAGTGCGCCGGTTCACCTCACACCAGTGCGCCGGTTCACCCCACAGCAGTTGGCCCTTTCACCTCACATCAGTGCGCCAGTTCACCCCACACCAGTGCGCCGGTTCACCTCACACCAGTGCGCCGGTTCACCCCACACGAGTGCGCCGGTTCACCTCACACCAGTGCGCCGCTTCACCTCACACCAGTGCGCCGGTTCACCCCACACCAGTGCGCCGGTTCACCTCACACCAGTGCGCCGGTTCACCTCACACCAGTGCGCCGGTTCACCTCACACCAGTGCGCCGGTTCACCTCACACCAGTGCGCCGGTTCACCCCACACCAGTGCGCCGGTTCACCCCACACCAGTGCGCCGGTTCACCCCACACCAGTGCGCCGGTTCACCCCACACCAGTGCGCCGGTTGACCTCACACCAGTGCGCCGGTTCATTTTTGTGGACATCATGCGCTATATCACATCCAATGTCCATGTTGTGACTGATTTTTATTGGACAACATTTTGAACTATAGTCTCACAGACCCATTTACTTATCTGGGACAATGACTGATGCGACAATGAGAGCATGAACTTTTCTGATTGGATGCTGAGGATCATGTCCCTCTCTGTTTCTACAAGTTGGTTGGTATGACTCCTCCTCACCTACTCCACTAAATATTTTGGGAGCAAAGGTTGGGTCCAATTTAAGTCTTTTGCAATGGAATTCCGTGATTTCTTTCCGACGATGTGACATTATTGCGTGTGCAAGATGCAGCAGTAGTGCACCCAGCGTGTGATCAGTTAGCAGGGGCAACCTTCACACTGCTATGTACACACAGCCTCGTCCACTGCATGTTTACACACGTTCTCCTCAAACGTCCACTTCACCCCACGCCAGTGCACCCTCACACCCCACAGCAGTGCGCCCTATCACCCCACACCAGAGCGCCCTCTCACCCCACAGCAGTGCGCTAGTTCAGGGGTCTCCAACTCCAGTCCTCAAGGCCCACCAACATGTCATGTTTTCAGGATTTCCTTAGTCTTGCCCAGGTAATAATTGCATCACCTGTGCAATGCAAAGGAAATCCTGAAAACATGACCTGTTGGTGGGCCTTGAGGACTGGAGTTGGGGACCTCTGCGCTAGTTCACCTAACACCAAGGCACCCTTTCACCCCACAGCAGTGTGCCAGTTCATCCCACACCAGGGCACCCTTTCACCCCACAGCAGTGCGCCAGTTCACCTAACACCAGGGCACCCTTTCACCCCACAGCAGTGCGCCAGTTCACCTAACACCAGGGCAACCTTTCACCCCACAGCAGTGTGCCAGTTCACCTAACACCAGGGCACCCTTTCACCCCACAGCAGTGCGCCAGTTCACCTAACACCAGGGCAACCTTTCACCCCACAGCAGTGTGCCAGTTCACCTAACACCAGGGCACCCTTTCACCCCACAGCAGTGCGCCAGTTCACCTAACACCAGGGCACCCTTTCACCCCACAGCAGTGCGCCAGTTCACCTAACACCAGGGCACCCTTTCACCCCACAGCAGTGCGCCAGTTCACCTAACACCAGGGCAAACTTTCACCCCACAGCAGTGTGCCAGTTCACCTAACACCAGGGCACCCTTTCACCCCACAGCAGTGCGCCAGTTCACCTAACACCAGGGCACCCTTTCACCCCACAGCAGTGCGCCAGTTCACCTAACACCAGGGCACCCTTTCACCCCACAGCAGTGCGCCAGTTCACCTAACACCAGGGCACCCTTTCACCCCACAGCAGTGTGCCAGTTTACCCCGCACCAGAGCGCCCTTTCACCCCGCACCAGAGCGCCCTTTCACCCCGCACCAGAGCGCCCTTTCACCCCACACCAGAGCGCCCTCTCACTCCACAGCAGTGCGCCGGTTCACCCCACAGCAGTTGGCCCTTTCACCTCACACCAGTGCGCCAGTTCACCCCACACCAGTGCGCCGGTTCACCTCACACCAGTGCGCCAGTTCACCCCACACCAGTGCGCCGGTTCACCTCACACCAGTGTGCCGGTTCACCTCACACCAGTGCGCCGGTTCACCTCACACCAGTGCGCCGGTTCACCCCACACCAGTGCGCCGGTTCACCCCACACCAGTGCGCCGGTTCACCCACCAGTGCGCCGGTTCACCCCACACCAGTGCGCCGGTTCACCCCACACCAGTGCGCCGGTTCACCCCACACCAGTGCGCCGGTTCACCTCACACCAGTGCGCCGGTTCATTTTTGTGGACATCATGCGCTATATCACATCCAATGTCCATGTTGTGACTGATTTTTATTGGACGACATTTTGAACTATAGTCTCACAGACCCATTTACTTATCTGGGACAATGACTGATGCGACAATGAGAGCATGAACTTTTCTGATTGGATGCTGAGGATCATGTCCCTCTCTGTTTCTACAAGTTGGTTGGTATGACTCCTCCTCACCTACTCCACTAAATATTTTGGGAGCAAAGGTTGGGTCCAATTTAAGTCTTTTGCAATGGAGTTCCGTGATTTCTTTCCGACGATGTGACATTATTGTGTGTGCAAGATGCAGCAGTAGTGCACCCAGCGTGTGATCAGTTAGCAGGGGCAACCTTCACACTGCTATGTACACACAGCCTCGTCCACTGCATGTTTACACACGTTCTCCTCAAACGTCCACTTCACCCCACGCCAGTGCACCCTCACACCCCACAGCAGTGCGCCTGTTCACCCCACACCAGAGCGCCCTATCACCCCACAGCAGTGCGCTAGTTCACCTAACACCAAGGCACCCTTTCACCCCACAGCAGTTGGCCCTTTCACCCCACAGCAGTGTGCCAGTTCATCCCACACCAGGGCACCCTTTCACCCCACAGCATTGCGCCAGTTCACCTAACACCAGGGCACCCTTTCACCCCACAGCAGTGCGCCAGTTCACCTAACACCAGGGCACCCTTTCACCCCACAGCAGTGTGCCAGTTCATCCCACACCAGGGCACCCTTTCACCCCACAGCATTGCGCCAGTTCACCTAACACCAGGGCACCCTTTCACCCCACAGCAGTGCGCCAGTTCACCTAACACCAGGGCACCCTTTCACCCCACAGCAGTGCGCCTGTTCACCCCACACCAGAGCGCCCTCTCACCCCACAGCAGTGCGCTAGTTCACCTAACACCAAGGCACCCTTTCACCCCACAGCAGTGTGCCAGTTCATCCCACACCAGGGCACCCTTTCACCCCACAGCATTGCGCCAGTTCACCCCGCACCAGAGCGCCCTCTCACTCCACAGCAGTTGGCCCTTTCACCTCACACCAGTGCGCCGGTTTACCCCACAGCAGTTGGCCCTTTCACCCCACACCAGTGCGCCGGTTCACCCCACAGCAGTTGGCCCTTTCACCCCACACCAGTGCGCCGGTTCACCCCACACCAGTGCGCCGGTTCACCCCACAGCAGTTGGCCCTTTCACCCCACGCCAGTGCACCCTCACACCCCACAGCAGTGCGCCTGTTCACCCCACACCAGAGCGCCCTATCACCCCACAGCAGTGCGCTAGTTCACCTAACACCAAGGCACCCTTTCACCCCACAGCAGTGTGCCAGTTCATCCCACACCAGGGCACCCTTTCACCCCACAGCATTGCGCCAGTTCACCTAACACCAGGGCACCCTTTCACCCCACAGCAGTGCGCCAGTTCACTTAACACCAGGGCACCCTTTCACCCCACAGCAGTGTGCCAGTTCATCCCACACCAGGGCACCCTTTCACCCCACAGCATTGCGCCAGTTCACCCCGCACCAGAGCGCCCTCTCACTCCACAGCAGTTGGCCCTTTCACCTCACACCAGTGCGCCGGTTTACCCCACAGCAGTTGGCCCTTTCACCCCACACCAGTGCGCCGGTTCACCCCACACCAGTGCGCCGGTTCACCCCACACTACGGCGCACAGCAGATAAACCTCTCGCATTGGCTAGTCTACAAAAGTTGTTTTTCTCACATAAAATCTTATGCAGCAAAAAAAGAGACAAAACTACAACTCCCATGAGCCATTGCGAACTCTTGGGGCGGTGCTTGGTATTTCACGTGCACTGATTGGTGGAAAAGTCCAGGGTAAGGTTCTCTTGGCGAAGCTATATATAGAGACAGAGCCGGCTTGTTTAGAAGAGTGAGAGTGTGGTCTCAGTGTGGACGATGTACTAACCCCGGCCGCCCGATGTGCAGCAGACCTATGCATCTACTGCTCCAGCAGAGTCCGCCTGCTCCCGGCCTCTCCGCAGCCCTGGCGGCCATCTCGTCCGTTGCCCCCATTAGGGTGGCAGGCAGTCAGTGTACGTGCTCCAGAATCCTTGAGTGTTACCCCGGATGCCCACAGTACTGTGCCCGCAGGGTCATGAAGGTGGGTGTTGAGCGGATCCATTGTAACTGCTGGTTTCCCCGAGTCGCTGGCCCAGCAGAGTGCAGCCTGTGCCCCAGCAGAGTGCAGCCTGTGCCCCAGCAGAGTGCAGCCTGTGCCCCAGCAGAGTGCAGCCTGTGCCCCAGCAGAGTGCAGCCTGTGCCCCAGCAGAGTGCAGCCTGTGCCCCAGCAGAGTGCAGCCTGTGCCCCAGCAGAGTGCAGCCTGTGCCCCAGCAGAGTGCAGCCTGTGCCCCAGCAGAGTGCAGCCTGTGCCCCAGCAGAGTGCAGCCTGTGCCCTGTCTTGGTGGCACTGTGACGTTTACTCCTTGTTTTTCGGCCAGTAATGAGTCTCCTAGGATCGGGCTGCTGGAAGCCTCTGGTGACCTTTGCTCTGTCGCCCTAGCCCCTTGCTAAGTACCAGGCACCGTAAGGACTGCACTCAGCCCCGTACCTGGGGAGCAGACCGGGTGTAGTGGCCGGTGTGAGCGCCGGTTTCCATGGCGCTGCCAGCCTGCCGCCCTGTACATGGCACACGGTTAGATCAGCTGTAGCGCCTATTGCACGTGCCCCGGATGCCCTGGTGTGGGTGTGCCAGTATTGGGCTGACTTTTTTTTTCTGGAGTCAGTCTTATGGCTCTCTAAAGATACCGTCACACTCAGCAACTTTATAACGAGAACAACAACGATCCGTGACGTTGCAGCGTCCTGGATAGCGATCTCGTTGTGTTTGACACGCAGCAGCGATCTGGATCCCGCTGTGCCATCGCTGGTCGGAGCCAGAAGTCCAGAACTTTATTTCGTCGCCAGATCGGCGTGTATCGTCATGTTTGACATCAAAAGCAACGATGCCAGCAATGTTTTTACATGGAGCTAACAACCAGCGAGAATGATAAGTGAGTCGCCGTTGCGTCACTGGATCGCTCCTGCATCGTTCTGGAGTTGCTGTGTTTGATGAATGGGGCTGCTGAAGTTGAGACCTTTGGTGACATTATGGTCACATGACTGAAGTCACCAAAGGTCTGAACCTTCCAATAGAAATGTTGGACGCCCTAAGAGTGGGGTCCTGGGTGATTGCCCAGTTTCACTCCTCCTATTGCCTGCCTTGACTGTAACTAGGACTTATTTTTGGAGTAGGACTTGTATTTCAAGCATACCACAAAAATCCTGTAAAATCATGCTAGGTCATGTTTTCAGGGAAAGGCTTGTCATTTTCTCAGGCACTGTACTAGTAAAGCGCCACTCCAGTGTGGGTCTTGTTTATTGCAGTGGCGGAGTGGTGCTCCTAAGTTCCTGGCACTTGGTCTTGTATCGGCTGCTGTCTTCAGCTGTTCCCAGTGCCGCTCATGTCTCTCCAGCGGCTTGTGATCTGCACATTGCTCTAGTGTTCGCTGGGCGATCTGGTAGTCACTTCTCGTTGTAAGACAGAGCCAGAACAAGGCTCTCGTAGACCTACACTGAGAACTTGTGACTGACCGTTACCACTGACTTCCGATCAGTCACAAGACTGTGGTGGGTAAGTGTAAGATTAGGGTCAGGGAACTTGGTGATACCAGCGCCAGCGCTGAAATTAAAATCACTGAAGTGGTGCTTGGTGTTAAAATTAATAGTGCCTGTATTTATTATACTGGCTGAGCCCCCTATGTCACTGTATGGCAGTTTAATATGCATTGTTGACACTCCCTTTAAATGGGGTTATTTATATAAAATTACCAATGCACAGATTAGTCCCTGCAACCTCTATAACCGGTTTTATCTTTTTAGGCGGTAGCTTCCAGTCCCTTTTGCTTGTTTCCCGCATATATACCCCACAGTGCTATGCTGATGATCAGCTGATATAGGTGCTGCAATCCTACTGTGCGATTACACATGAAGGCCTGTTAAGTGATCAAACTATTTGCTGATGACTCCACTAGTGTCCACATGTTAATGTTGTCCTGGCTGGCCAACCTATGGCGTTACATAATGCTTCCCTTGTGGCATTTGCTGGTAATGATAAATGCAGAATGGTGAAGAGTGGGTGCTCTGCAGTTGGAAGTGACCTGTACAGTACGTACCTCAGCTATGTGATATTTGGCACCATGCTGTGCTCCTGCATTCCTAGGTGATTCCTGTGCCTGGGGCGGTGTAGGAGTATAGTGATGGCTGATGTAATTGATGCTATACATTGCACTGAGCCTGCATGCACACGTGCAGCTTGCCTGCGTCATGGCTTTTTCAATTACTTGGGTGGATGTGATTTGATTCTTCTGGTCTTATAGCAGTGTTTCACCTTTCAGGATCGAGGTGATCAGACCAGACCAATAGATGCCATAGGACCCAGTGCGTATGTCCCAGTGTCACAAGTAAGCCGCGTGTCTACAGAGCTGTACAGTAGGCACATAATAGTATATATTAATGGTTTTTGTTTTCCAGCTGGCTGGACCAATTCTGAGTGATAACATTGCCTCAGTAATGGGGCTTCATCCAGAATATCTGCACATATTTTGGAAGACCCAACATCAGCTTCTGCATATGGATGGAGCGTTATCCCTTCCAGAGAGACACTATGTGGCTATAATGGTAGGTGATGGTTTCAGCAATTTTCAGTTTATAAATTAGTTTTTTAATGTCTGCCATATAAGATGGTCTACAATCTCCAAGGCAGCCTGACCTCTGTGAAGCCAGGAGAAAAACGCTGTTGGCCACTTCAACCGGCTTATTTACAATCTGCTGTTTTTACCAGAAACACGCCACTGTTGGCCATGGGCAGACAAGTTGGCGCTCTTGCACATGTCACTGGTCATCTAGGACTTTATCCACAGTCTACTGCTGTAAGAACACTGGAGCCATTATATATTGCGGTCATAAGGTCACATGTATGTGGGGGGCTTTCGGAAATGTGAAGGCAAAACTGTTTGTCTGCTTTGCTTGCTGACCAAGGTGGATGGTTTCTGCAGCGACTAGATGCATTTTTGAGCACAATCTGTTTGCATTTGCTCCAGGATAAAGGAAGCCCTTGTGCAGTGGTGATTACTTCTAGCATGTTCTGATGACACTCATTTTGTTTCAGGCTTCTGCAAGGCACCACTGTGTGTATTTAGTGTCCCTCCATTCGTCAAGCTTTCTGCAAGCTGGTGGGGATCCTCGTTGGTTGGAAGGTCTGAGTTATGCTCCTTTGAAATTGCGCAGACTAAATGATCTGAATAAATATCTTGCCCATAGGCCATGGCTGATTACCAAAGAACACATTGCGGTGAGTGATGTGTAGGATCAAACTGACACTAATATTTACAAGGAAAGAGAAAATGGTTTATGGAGTGGAAGAGCACAAAATAGCCATGTACAAGGTACAATTGGAATGTGCAAGGAAAATAAAATTAAACCTCTTTTCTGGTGCAGTAGCACCTTTAATCAATTTGCCTTGCTTTAAAGGGACCCTGTCAGCAGGATTGTGCCCAGTAACCTGCAGACAGTGTCAGTTCGGTGCCGTTATACTGATTACAATGATACCTTGGTTGATGAAATCTGTCTTGTGGTTGTTGTTTAATCTTTATTTTCAGTTAATGATATGACCGTGCTTCGGGAAAGCCTGTGGGGGGTCTTCATGTCGTGCTCTGATTAGGTACCATCTGTATGGCTTTCGATAGGTCACTGATCCCTCACTGACCTGCCCCCTAGCTTACATAAAGAATATTATATATAGCTTGGGGGGAGGGGGGAACCCTTATGCAGGCGCTGGCAGTGGTGCCTGCGCTGCTCATGATCACATATGTACTGTGTAATTATTTTGTTACATCTTATCCTTAATTCGTAAAAAAAAAAAAAAAAAAAAAAAAAAAAAAAAAATCATTTTGAAAATGGTGCCAGAAATGTTTCAGGCACCATCTTGCTAGAGAAAAAAAATCTTTCCTCCTCAAAGATGGTGCCTGTCATAAGCCATACACATGAATACCTAATCGGAGCACCACATGAAGACCCCCACGGGCCGCCCCCGAGTACAAGCATATCATTAACACAAAACTAAAAATAAAGATTAAGCAACCACAAGACAGATTTCATCACCCAGGTATCATTGTAATCACCTGGCACTGTCTGCAGGTTACTGTGCACAATCCTGCTGACAGGTTCCCTTTAAATACTGTTCTGGTAATGAATGATACATTACTTGTAGGTTAAATATGATTATTCTGATTACTACATCACTGGTTCCATTCTAGTATGAATTTTGAGGAAGCAGTTTTGTATTGACTCCTGTTATTTGACTGATTTCTTAAATGGAAAATGTGTTTTGCAAATTACACTGGGTTGAAATATTTACTTTTTCCCTTCTAGTGTCTTTTAAAAGCTCCAACGGGCCATGCCTGGTCTCTTGCAGAGTTGATCCATGCGATTGTCCTGCTTACCCACTTCCATGCTCTGTCGTCATTTATTCTGGGTTGTGGTATTTACCCACCAGAGGGAAAAGAGGGCATTCAACGGCCCCCTTCCCCAGATGTCTTAATTGGAGAGGTGAGTAGACTATAAAAAAAAAAAAGTTTACAGGACTCGATAACACAATATGGCTGCCAATTAGTCAACTTTTACCGATCAGTTGTCAATGCTCCCAGGTTACTGGTTCTTTATATTGCTTACCTAGGACAAGGCACCACTGAGTGATTCTTTAAGGCTACTTTCACAAATCAGGCTTTTTGTATCAGGCACAATCTGGCATTTTTGAAAAAAAGATCCGTTGTTTTTTTACGCCGGATCCGTTTTTTTCACATAGTTGTATTAGCGCCGGACTGTGCCTGATGGCCACACGTTTCATCTATTTTTTTTTTTTTTTCCCCGGATCCGTTCAAATACTCGTTTCTGGCAGACGGAGAAAACGTTCACTGCAACGTTTTTGTCCGGCGGAAAAAACGCACACTGACGGAAAAAAACACATGAAACGGAAGTGTGAAACAATGATCTGGCGCCCGGATCATGGAGATTTTCTGTCTCTCCCTCCGTCTCTCCCTCCGTCTCTCCCTCCGTCTCTCCCTCCGTCTCTCCCTCCGTCTCTCCCTCCGTCTCTCCCTCCGTCTCTCCCTCCGTCTCTCCCTCCGTCTCTCCCTCCGTCTCTCCCTCCGTCTCTCCCTCCGTCTCTCCCTCCGTCTCTCCCTCCGTCTCTCCCTCCGTCTCTCCCTCCGTCTCTCCCTCCGTCTCTCCCTCCGTCTCTCCCTCCGAGCATTTAACGCATATTCACAACTATATTGTAGTGTTCATGCCGCTTTAAGGGGATGTGCACACGTTAAATATTAGTGGCTAAATTTTTTTTTTTTTTCACCATTCCTGCATCTCTTGGCAATAAAAACACAACGGCAAAAGCTTGCTTTTTGCTGTCTTAGGGTACAGATTTTTTACCCACTCATTAATATTGATATCTGCAGCCAAAAAACCTGAAATAATTAACATGTTGCAGATTTACATCTGCAAATCACAAATAAGCGACGTGTGCATGAGACTTCAGGACTCGAATTCACTTTCCTGGTGTCAGGATTGCTTCAGGTCTTTGGAGAAATCTGCACTGCAAAGTGGGCACAGCCTAAGGGTAAGATCACACAGGATGTTTTTGTTGCTTTTTTTTTTTTATTATTCTGCAGCAAAACCTGGTCGTCTCGGCAGGAAAGAAGCTGCGTCAAAAACGCAGGTTTACGAGCGTCTTTTGGTGCGATTTTTTTTTTTTTTTTTTTTTTTCATAGTCCATGCTAATGTCCTTGGATTTTCAGCAGCAAAAACACAGCAAATAATGATACCTGCGTTTTTTTCAACACCCATTCAAGTCAATGGGTGAAAAAAACCCAGCAAAAACGCTGAAAGTGACATGCTCTGTCCTTTAAAAAAACTCAGCAAAGCGCGAGATGCTGATTGCGCGAGATGCTGATTGCGCGAGATGCTGATTGCGCGAGATGCTGATTGCGCGAGATGCTGATTGCGCGAGATGCTGATTGCGCGAGATGCTGATTGCGCGAGATGCTTGAAATCTCATAGGCTTTGCTGTGCTATAAAAAGTGGCTGAAAATTAGCATAAAAAAGCAGCAAAAATGCCTTGTATGAACTTACCCCAAATGTCTAGGTTATGCAGTGTGTGCAGCATTTTTTTGCAGCACCATAAACTTCATTGGTTAGGTGAAACTAAGGCGATTTTGTATAGTTCTGTAATTTGACCAAACTTGAGGAATGTTTCCTCCAAAAAAAAAAAAAAAAAAAAATTGGACTAAAGTGTTCTGTGCCCCAAAAGGGTCAATCCATTCTGGAAGAGACCAGCTCATTTTAATGAAAGTTGAGTCTAAATAAAATATGGTGAAATCAAAACAAAGAACCCTCTCACCTTGGTATTAAATTAATGTACAGGTGCACAAATACTCTGCGACAAACATATACATTCACCATGCGTCAGCACGCTGCTATTATTGAGCACACGAACGTCAATATGTCTGGAGTCCAGTAATAAATTTCATGTACCATATATACCGTATATACTCGAGTATAAGCCGACCCGAGTATAAGCCGACCCCCCTAATTTTGCCACAAAAAACTGGGAAAACTTATTGACTCGAGTATAAGCCTAGGGTGGAAATGCAGCATTTACCGGTGAATTTCAAAAATAAAAATAGATCATTATTTCCCCATAGCTGTGCCATATAGTGCTCTGCACCGTTCATATTTCCCCATAGGTGTGAACCATATAGTGCTCTGCACCGTTCATTATGCCCCCTAGCTGTGCCATATACGGTGCTCTGCACCGTTCATTGTGCCCCATAGATGTGCCATATACGGTGCTCTGCACCGTTCACTGTGCCCCATAGCTGTGCCATATACGGTGCTCTGCACCGTTCACTGTGCCCCATAGCTGTGCTGTGCCATATACGGTGCTCTGCACCGTTCACTGTGCCCCATAGCTGTGCTGTGCCATATACGGTGCTCTGCACCGTTCACTGTGCCCCATAGCTGTGCTGTGCCATATACGGTGCTCTGCACCGTTCACTGTGCCCCATAGCTGTGCTGTGCCATATACAGTGCTCTGCACCGTTCACTGTGCCCCCCCTAGCTGTGCCATATACGGTGCTCTGCACCGTTCACTGTGCCCCCCCTAGCTGTGCCATATACGGTGCTCTGCACCGTTCACTGTGCCCCATAGCTGTGCTGTGCCATATACGGTGCTCTGCACCGTTCACTGTGCCCCCTAGCTGTGCCATATACGGTGCTCTGCACCGTTCACTGTGCCCCCCCTAGCTGTGCCATATACGGTGCTCTGCACCGTTCACTGTGCCCCATAGCTGTGCTGTGCCATATACGGTGCTCTGCACCGTTCATTGTGCCCCATAGCTGTGCTGTGCCTTATACGGTGCTCTGCACCGTTCACTGTGCCCCATAGATGTTCCACATAAATTTGTGCCGCCGCTGCCGCAATAAAGAAAAAAAAACACATACTCACCTCCCTTGATTGCAGCTCCCGGCGTCTCGTTCCGGCGCCTCCATCTTCCCGGCGTCTCTGCTCTGACTGATCAGGCAGAGGGCGCCGCGCACACTATATGCGTCATCGCGCCCTCTGCCTGATCAGTCAGAGAGCAGAGACGCCGGGAAGATGGAGGCGCCGGCCGGGAAGATGGATCGGCGCCCGGCGGCTGGAACGAGGACAGGTGAATATAACATACTCACCTAGTCCTGGCGATCCTCGCGCTGTCCCCTCCTGTCTTCGGTGCCGCAGCTTCTTTCTCTATCAGCGGTCACCGGCACCGCTGATTAGAGAAATGAATAAGCGGCTCCGCCCCTATGGGAGGTGGAGCCGCTTATTCATTTCTGTAATGAGCGGTCCCACGTGACCGCTGAAGAGAGGAAGAAGCTGCAGCGCCGAAGCCCGTGGGACGGCAGGGACAGCGCGAGGATCGCTGGGACTAGGTAAGTATACCCCAGCGCCCTCACCCCCTCACCCGCCGACCCCACCGCTACCGTGACTCGAGTATAAGCCGAGGGGGGCACTTTCAGCCCAAAAATTTGGGCTGAAAATCTCGGCTTATACTCGAGTATATACGGTACTCGAGTATAAGCTGAGATTTTCAGCCCACTTTTTGGGGCTGAAAGTGCCCCTCTCGGCTTATACTCGAGTCATGGCCGGGGGTGGGGGGTCGACGGGTGAGGGGGAGCGACGACTGTCACATACTCGCCTGCTCTTGGCGCTCCTGACGCAGTCCCTGCTCGTCCCATGGTCTCCGGCGCCGGCAGCTTCTTCCCCTGTTCAGCGGTCACGTGGTACCGCTCATTAAAGTAATGAATATGGACTCCACTCCCATAGGGGTGGAGCCGCTGTTATGAATTCCGCTTTTGGGCTCCCTCCGGTGGTTGTAAGTGGCACTTTTGTGAGTTCTGCTCTTGGGCTCCCTCTGGTGGTTTTGGTATGGCTGCTCCTTGGATTTAGCAGTCAGCAGCTGCTTCCACTGATTGTCTATTCTGCTCGGCTATTTAGCCTGGCTCTTTCCTTCAGCTTGTGCCACTTGTCAATGGTTCCTGGTTGGATTCACATCTCTTTGGATTTCCCTGTTATCCTGACCAGTTCAGCAAAGCTAAGTTCTTGCTTGCTCTGTTCTGTCCACAGGTTGTGGACTTATCCGTTCTGTGCTTTCTATGTTTGTCCAGCTTGTCAGTATGAATTAATTCAGTTAAGCTTGAAGCTCTGGGAAGCAGATTTACCCTCCACACCTTTAGTCAGGTGTGGAGATTTTTGTAAACTGTGTGGATATTTTGTAGTGTTTTATACTGACCGCACAGTATTCCATCCTGTCCTATCTAGCTAGACTGGCCTCCTGTGCTCATCCTGGTTTCATTCTGTGTATGTCTTTTCCATCTCCACTCAGTCATTATTTGTGGGGGGCTATCTATCCTTTGGGGATTTTCTCTGAGGCAAGATAGTTTTCCTGTTTCTATCTTTAGGGGTAGTTAGATCTTAGGCTGTGACGAGGTGCCTAGGGAGTGTCAGGAGCATCCCACGGCTACTTCTAGTGTTGTGTTGAGCTTAGGGACTGCGGTCAGTACAGTTACCACTTCCTTCAGAGCTCGTCCCATGTTGCTCCTAAACCATCAGATCATAACAAGCCGCATATTCATTACTGTAATGAGCGGTACCATTGACCGCTGAACAGAGGAAGAAGCTGCCAGGGACTGTGCCAGGAGCAGGTGAGTATTTCATATTCACCTTTCCTAGTTCCACTGTCGCCCCGTCTTCCACGTCCTCTGCAGTGACTGCTCAGGTCAGAGGGCGCGATGACGTTTTAGTGTGCGCACCTCCCTCTGCCTGAACAGTCACTGCGGAGAGACCGGATGCTGAGGAGCAGCGGGCAGCAGCGAGAGACGAGTATGTCGTCTTTTTTTGCAGCAGCAGCATTACATGTGGCACATTGTTATATAGAGCATCTTATGGGGTCATAATCTGCATTTGTGCAGCATTATATGGGGCATATTTTAATATGGAGCATCTTATGGGGCCCATCATGAACTGTATGGAGCATTATATGGGGCTCCTGATTCAATATAAACATTCAAAAACACTTAACCTACTGATGTCTCAATTAATTTTATATTTATTGGTATCTATTTGTATTTTTTACATTTACCGGTAGCTGCTGCATTTTCCACCCTAGGCTTATACTTGAGTCATTAAGTTTTCCCAGTTTTTTGTGGCAAAATTAGGGGTCTCTGCTTATACTCGGCTCGGCTTATACTCAAGTATATACGGTGATGCATCGTGTTTGTGTGTAGTTTGTATGTTGGCCATAGAGTATTTGTGCACCTGTACATTCATACTAAAAATGTGCATCTATGGTGTGGCCCCTCCATGGCTCTCACTTATCCACCGATCTTTCCCATACATGGTTAATTGTGAGCTACTCATGGCTTCCATCTCACTCCCCATTCAGGTGGTTTTGCGTTTATTGATCACATAATGCTAAGTACCTTGTGGTTGACAGTTAACAGCAATATTGCAGCTAGTGTATTAATCGGTGTACTGACGCAGTGCATGTATCAAAGCAAATCAAGTTATTTTGAAGTGCCAATCCTTGTTGTGATATTATGAATCAGTATTGCAAAACTTTAGTTTTTTAGTAAAAAAGCAGTCCAAAGTAAATGCAAAGAGAGAAGGAATGATCCAGCAATGGGGTGTGGATGAATTTAACAATTTTTTTTTTTTCCTATCGCCACAACAGCACCCTATGAGAGGGGATCCGCCCACCATCAGGACAGGAACCTACAGGTTAAAAAGGCGGTCCCCCTCGCCACTCCAGTTTGGCTTTCTGTCCTAAATGGGAACAGACAGGTGAAGTCTTACCCAGGTCCATCAGTCTCTGTATATACACAAAAATTGCTCAAAATAATGTAATATACATCCCTCCTACATAGGTGGAGGAAGTACCGACCAAACGTAATGTCTCACATGCAGTGTGACCATATAATAAAAATTGATCACTACTACGGTACTGATATATAAAAAACAATTTTATTAAGACAATATTTAAAATTCAATTATAAACAAATACAGTAAACAACATGTAAAAAAAAAGGGTGTTGAATCCACAAAAAGGGACCTAGCTGCCATAGGCTAACTCTAAATCACCGGGGTTGAACTAGCATCAATCCATAAAAAGGACCCATATCAAAATACCACCCAGATATGTCTATGAATAGCTATGTGAGGACTATATAGGCAATGTACAGATGGTCCTTACTATAATGTGATCCCCTAGTAGGAGAACCTAACAGCCATAAAGCTCACAAAAATATGGCCTAACGCCAAAAGACATGAACTAGTGGGAAAAATGGGAAAATACCTTGAGTGCGTCCCGTGTGAGAGCCTCGGCGTCCCTCTGCCCCGACGCGCGTTTCGCGTTCGCTTCTTCTGGAGCGGTATCTTCTCTGTGCGGTATCTCTGGGAACGGCAGAGACGAGGGCACTGGAAGCAGCATCGGGGGTGTCCTGCTCGCAGACCCCTCCTCGTCTGGGCACATGAATGTCGCGATCCCAGGGGCTGGGGAATGCCGCCCTGGGTCGCATGAACGCAGCGCTGGTCCTGTCATCTCCTCCAGGAATTGAAGCGCTCGTGACCCGGAAGTGAATCCAGGTACTTCCGGGGGAGGCTGGGGAGGAGGCACGGCTGCATGTATTAAGGTGAACCGGAGCTGCAGGACAGTGTGCGGCAAGATGTCCTCTGTGGGGGATGCAGAGCACCTTCACGTGGAGGTGCCCAAGCAGCACAGGAAGAGCGGTAGCAGCCGCTCAAGAAGCAGCAGCAGTGTGGTACGGGGGCAGCAGTGTGCAAGCGCCCCAGCGTCACGTGGCAATTCACCTCCTCCAGAACCGGTACTCTTTGGGTCAGCCTTTGGTGAGTCTTAGAAGTATGCCTAGTAGCTGATGTGGTCCGTTTCTTGTGCTTTGTTATAAGTCAAAAACACAGCCCAAAATAAACACAAGCAGTGTGCATTATGCACAGTATCTTTGCCAGATAGCTATGTTAAAAAGCTTTGTCAGGCTTGTATTTGCCGAACTTTAGAGGAAGAAGCTCCCCCCCCTTACATCGGACCTAAGGGTACCGTCACACTGAAACGACGCTGCAGCGATACGACAACGATGTTGATCGCTGCAGCGTCGCTGTTTGGTCGCTGGAGAGCTGTCACACAGACAGCTCTCCAGCGACCAATGATCCCGAAGTCCCCTGGTAACCAGGGTAAACATCAGGTTACTAAGCGCAGGGCCGCGCTTAGTAACCCGATGTTTACCCTGGTTACCATCGTAAACGTAAAAAAAACAAACATTACATACTTACATTCTGTGTCTGTCCTCCGGCGCTGTGCTTTCCTCGGCACTGTCAGCGCCGGTCAGCCGTAAAGCAGAGCGGTGACGTCACCGCTGTGCTTTCTGGCTGGCCGGCGCTGACACAAAATGCAGGAGGAGTGCAGAGAAGCAGAGCGCCGGGGACAGACAGCTGAAGGTAAGTATGTAATGTTTGTTTTTTCCCTTTCGCCACGACAGCACCCCACTGGAGAGAGGGATCCGCCCCGCAGGAACAGGAAACCTACCGAGAAATAAAAGGGGGCGGTCCGCCTCTCCTCCTCAGTTTAGGTTTCCTGTTCCTGCGGGAACAATCCAGGAACGACAGGACGACTTCAACATACCTGGGCTAGCATGCCGCCTGTGCGGTGTCCGTGAGAACGGCAGGGGCTGCAGCTCAGAAGCAGCGTCGGGGGAGTTCCGTTAGACGGCTCCCTCCTCAGCTGGTGGATGGAGCAGACGGCCGGGTCCGGGGAGGGCCGCCCGGCGTCTTCTCCGGCGTGCGGTGCGGCAAGGAGCCGGGTAAGACAACCTCCATTGCGGTCCGGCGCTGAATCCCGGACCGCGCATGCGCCGACCGCCGCAATACTGGCTACCCCGGAACTGAAGGAGTCACTTCCAGGGCGCCTAGGCCGGATCTGGGGCGGGGGAGCCAGCGGCAACCCGCGCATGCGCATTGCGCAGCGGGGAGAGAAAAAAAAAGAGGAAATGGGCGCACTATTTTAAAAACTCCCAGAAACAATAATGCAGAGATGTCATCCCCAGGTGCCATGGACCCCACAGCTGGAGATCCAGTGCCCCCCACCAAAGATCACACCAAAGGATCCTAGGAGTCCGCTCGTAAGAGTGACGGTTCCAGAACAGGATCTCGGCCTTCTGATCCGGTACTATTCGCTTCACTGGGTGAGTGTTTAAACTCTGCCTATTAAGCTGACGCTGTCTCCCTATTTCTCTCTTTTCTCTCTCTCGCTACTTTTTACGCCCAGTCAAAAAAACGACAAAGGTCCAAGCATAAGGAATGTGCCTTGTGTAGCCAGCCCCTTCCGGACTCATACCCCAAAAAACTGTGCAAAGACTGTTTTAAGGAAACAACTCAGGGAGCGACAGTGTCCGTTACGGACTTACGGGCCATTATTAGAGAGGAGCTTAAAAATATGACCCAGGAAAAACCGCGTAAAGCTAAGTCAAAAACACCAACACTTATGTCAGACTCCGAAAGTGACCAGACGGTACTGTCAGAAGCCTCCCTATCATCATCATCATCATCATCATCATCTTCCTCAGAAATCGAGGGGCGTTCATGTTTCCCCTTAGACAGTGTGGACAACTTGGTAAAATCAATCCGCAATACCATGGGGTGTGAGGAGGTAAAGGGTGCGCAAACCACGCAGGAAATTATGTTTGCGGGTTTGGCAGAGAGAAAGAGGAGATGCTTTCCGGTTATACCAGTGGTGAAAGCATTAATTAAAAGAGAGTGGGAGAAGCAGGATCAAAGAAGCTTTTTGCCCTCCGCGTCTAAACGTAAATATCCGTTTAGTGATGAGGAGCTCCTTACATGGACCAAAGTGCCTAAGGTCGATGCAGCCGTAGCTTCTACCTCCAAGCAATCCACTCTGCCTGTGGAGGATGCGGGACTTCTGGTCGATCCATTAGATCGCAAAGCTGAATCATCCCTTAAGCGATCTTGGGAGGCGGCTACAGGAATTTTTAAACCTGCAGTAGCCAGCACCTGCGCTGCCCGGTCAATGATCATTTGGATTGATCAGTTGGACCAGCAGATCGAAAATAAAGTTTCGAGAGAGAAACTTCGAGTGGCCATCCCCTTAATACGTGGAGCAGCAGCTTTTATGGCGGACGCATCTGCCGACTCTCTTCGATTAGCAGCGAGATCCGCAGGTCTTGTGAATAATGCAAGACGCGCACTTTGGATGAAAAGCTGGAAAGGGGACGCGCAGTCTAAATCCAAAATATGCGCAATCCCATGCGAGGGTGACTACCTCTTTGGCAAGACCTTAGATGATATACTCAAAAAGGCAAAGGACAGGAAGAAAGCTTTCCCTGATTCCTCCATTCCCTTTTACAGGAGAGCCTTTAAGAGGAGACCGTTTGGTAAAAGGAGGCAAACGGATAGGTCTACAACATGGACTGCTAAAGAGGACAGGCAAAGAGGTACCATGTTTAGAAGACCCAACCCCCCAAAAGACAATAAATTCTGAGGATATACCAGTAGGGGGCAGACTGAAATTTTTCGCCACCCAATGGGAAAAAGTAACATCTAGCTCGTGGGTTTTAAACATCATCCGAGATGGAATTAAACTACAATTCTCTCGTGTTCCCCACGAGTCATATATTATAACATCCCTCAGCTCGCCCGCACAACAGCAGGCTCTAGAGCTGGAAATTCAAACCCTATTATCAAAGCGGGTTTTAGTCCAAGTCCCCGAGGGACAGGAAGGCAGAGGATTCTACTCTCCCTTATTCCTAATTTCTAAACCCGACTGTTCTTTCAGGACCATCATAAACCTTAAAAAGCTCAATTCATTTGTCAAAAACCATACATTTAAGATGGAATCCATTAGATCCACTATAAAACTCCTCTTTCCAAACTGTATGATGGGGGGCATTGATTTGAAAGATGCTTATTATCATCTCCCTATCCATGACAGATACCAAAAGTACCTCAGAGTAGCAGTGACAATCAACGGCGAGATTCATCATTTCCAATATACAGCCATGCCCTTCGGCCTTTCAACAGCACCGAGGATCTTTACCAAGATAATGCTAGAGGTGATGGCCTACCTTCGCCAAAAAGAAATCTTAATTGTTCCCTATCTGGATGACTTTTTGGTCATTGGAAATTCAGTTACTCAATGTGCTGATCGTTTGGCTCATGCAATTTCCTCTCTACAGGATTTAGGCTGGATAATCAATACCGACAAATCCAGACTCACTCCGCTATCCTGCCAGGCGTTCTTGGGGTTCCATCTAGACTCCGTATCTCAAAAGTGTCTCCTGCCTCAGGTAAAAATACTACTGATCAAACACAAGGTCCTAGCGGCGATAATCCACGTATATCCCTAAGACAAGCTATGTCCTTACTAGGATCTCTTATCTCTTGTATACCTGCGGTAAAATGGGCTCAACATCATACCCGTACACTGCAACACCAGATTTTACAAGAAGATAGACGGTTATCTGGTCACCTAAATGTGAAAATAACCTTATCTCAGGAAGTTTTAACTTCCTTAACGTGGTGGCTGAATTCAGACCATTTAATGAGTGGTGTTCCATGGATAATAACGCCATCTCATACCATAACCACGGACGCCAGTCCTCATGGATGGGGCGCTCATATGGGGAATGATTTTTGCCAAGGGCTTTGGAACATGGAGGAAAGCTGCTATTCCTCTAATGTTAAAGAATTAAATGCAGTAAAGTACGCCTTATGCCATTTTCTCCCACAGCTACGAGGGAAAGACGTCCGAATCCTTTCCGACAACACCACCACAGTGGCGTATCTAAACAGGCAAGGAGGAACGCGATCAGAGACTCTGATGTCTTCTGCTACAGAAATCCTGAATCTAGCAGAAAGTCACCTAACATCCCTTACTGCACTGCACATAAGAGGGGAAAACAACCAGCAGGCAGACTTCTTAAGTCGACACACCTTGAAACAAGGAGAGTGGTGCCTAAACCAGCAGATTTTTCAAGATATAGTATCCCTATGGGGTCAACCTCAAGTAGATCTCTTCGCCACCAGGAGAAACAAAAAAGTCCGGAAATTTGCCTCCCTATCTCTAGCGGATCATCCGGACATTCTAGACGCTCTCCAAGCCCCTTGGCAGTTCAGTCTAGCATATGCTTTTCCGCCGATCATACTGCTGCCCCAAGTCATTCGCAAAATCAGAACCGAAGGAGCAAGGGTGATACTAATAGCTCCATTCTGGCCCAAGAGACCATGGTTCTCGTGGCTGCAAACCATGTCGGTCTCAGATCCTTGGGTCCTCCCCTCAACACCCAATCTTCTCTTCCAAGGTCCGTTTTTCCACCCTCAAGTGGACAGTCTACATCTCACGACCTGGAATTTGAGAGGCAGATGCTAAAATCAAGGGGGTTCTCGGAGGGTTTGATAAACACGCTCCTCCAGAGTAGAAAACCTTCCACTACAAAAATTTACACAAAAATATGGAAGAAATTCCTACAATTCCATACATCTTCAAACACGTCAGAAATTCCGATACAGTCTTTCCTGGAATTTCTTCAAAAAGGGAGAGAACTAGGTTTAACTGCAAACACCTTAAAAGTTCATATTTCAGCACTAGGAGCTCTCTATGGCCATAACATTGCGGGGAATAGATGGGTATCCCGATTTATTACAGCCTGTGAACGTATAAATCCAGTTAATATACCTAGAGTTCCTCCCTGGGATCTAAACTTAGTTTTACAAGCCCTAACAGACTCTCCATTTGAACCAATAGATTCAATACCAATCAAGATCCTATCACTAAAAACGGCCCTCTTGGTAGCACTGACTTCAGCCAGGAGAATCAGTGACATCCAAGCACTCTCTATAGATCCACCTTTCCTGTTAACCTTTCAGGATAAGTTGGTCCTTAAACCAGACCCTTCCTACCTTCCCAAAGTAGCTAAGACATTCCATAGGTCTCAGGAAATAATCTTGCCCACTTTCTTCAGTAATCCTTCCACTCCTGAAGAACAAAAGTACCACACTCTAGATGTTAAGAGTAGTGTTAAAGTACATTGAAAGAACCTGTAGCTGGCGACAGTGTAGGGCTCTGTTTATTTCCTTCCAGGGTCACAAGAAGGGTCATGGAATAACAAAAAGCACGTTATCCCGGTGGATCAGAGAGTCTATCAGACTGGCCTATTCCGCGAGTAAAGAAAACCCTCCGGAAGGCATAACAGCGCACTCTACCAGAGCTATGGCATCCTCCTGGGCAGAAAGGGGAGAGGTCCCAATTGAGACTATATGTAAGGCGGCAACTTGGTCAAATCCCTCTACATTCTATAATCACTATAGGCTTGACCTATCGTCAACTTCTGACCTAGACTTTGGCAGGACTGTCCTCAGCACGGTGGTCCCCCCCTAGGTGATGGTCTCTGTAAGATCTCCAGTGGGGTGCTGTCGTGGCGAAAGGGAAAAAGCCGGATTACTCACCGGTAATACTCTTTTAGTGAGTCCACGACAGCACCCTCTTATATCCCTCCCTATATTAATATAGTATTTACTATTGAGTAAAATTCTTTTAATCATATATGAGCAAATAAGTTTGAAAATGAAATAAATTATATTTGCCTAATACTGGCGGTCCTCCGGGTACTCTGAAATCAAAACTGAGGAGGAGAGGCGGACCGCCCCCTTTTATATCTCGGTAGGTTTCCTGTTCCTGCGGGGCGGATCCCTCTCTCCAGTGGGGTGCTGTCGTGGACTCACTAAAAGAGTATTACCGGTGAGTAATCCGGCTTTTTTTACGTTTACGCTGGTAACCAGGGTAAACATCGGGTTACTAAGCGTGGCCCTGCGCTTAGTAACCCGATGTTTACCCTGGTTACCAGTGAAGACATCGCTGAATCGGCGTCACACGCCGATTCAGCGATGTCAGCGGGAGATCCAGCGACGAAATAAAGTTTCAGACGATCTGCTACGACGTACGATTATCAGCGGGGTCCCTGATCGCAGTAGCATGTCAGACACAGCGAGATCGTAACGATATCGCTGGAACGTCACGGATCTTGCTGTCCTAGCGATCAAAATGCCACTGTGTGACGGTACCCGTAGGGCTGTTATCAGGGAAGAGATCAAATATTCCCTTAAAAGCAGACTGCATGAAAAATCTACTGGGGGCTTATTGCCAGATTCTAGCCCATCTTTACAAGAGGGTGAATGTTCAGGCTCTTCATTGCCATCCTCTTCAGACGAAGAGGGAAGACCATGCTTTTCCGTAGAAAATAAGAAAATATGGGTGTATTAGTTATAGCGGTTCACACGACCATGAGGATTGCAGAGAATAAGAAACCCAGATCAACCCAAGATATGTTTGCGGGTTTGTGTCAGAAATATCGTAGCCCATATCCGGTGGTAGACAGTTAAAGATCTTGTTAAGCATGAATGGGATAAGCAGGATAAGGGGTTCTTGCCATCATCTGCAAAGAGGAGATACCCCTTTGACGACGTTTTAGCTGAATGGGTAAAGGTCCCTAAGGTGGACGCAGCTGTGGCTTCCACATCAGTCAGCCACCTTACCACTAGAAGATGTAGGCCTTCTTAAAGATCCATCCGACAGAAAGGTGGACATGTTCTTAAAGAAGGTTTGGGAGTCGTCGTCTGGAGCATTTAAACCTGCAATTGCTAGTACCTGCACTGCCAAATCGGTTATGCTCTGGGTGGGTCAGCTGGAGGAGCAGCTAAAAGCTAAGGTCCCTAGAGATAAACTACTGGATTCTCTATCTCAGATTCCGTGAGGGTGTAGCGTACTTGGCGGATGTATCTTGAAGACACAAAAGAGCACAGTGAGGTAAAAAATACTGTTTTAAAAAAAAATCACAGTAATAAGCAAGTGCTAGTCAAAAGATGGGAAAAAAAACCCCAGGGTATTTAGTTGATACGTTTTTTTGCAAAAAAAGTATACTAAGCTGCTCCACCAATCGTCAAGGTATACCCATATAGAGCAGTCCTAACTAATGTTATAATCCCTATCTGATGTATTTAAAAACCTGATCATCTGTATAGTACTTGCATAAGCAAGGTTCAGAGAGGGAATATCCATGTGGAGATGCTGGATGGAACAGCTTAAGTGCAAATGACCCACAAAGGAGTGGTGGACTCCCCAGTCTTGTAGAAACAAGAGAACGATTATAGAACCAGAAACACATGGGCTACTTGCATATTGAACAAGTCTGTAGGAACATGTTCACACACCACCAAAAAACTTGAAGACACAAAAGAGCACAGTGAGGTCAAAAATACTCAGTTGGCGGATGTATCTGTAGACTCTTTAAAGCTGGCAGGCCTCTCGAATGCTGCCCGGCGAGCTCTCTGGCTTAAGACCTGGAAAGGTGACGCTCAAGCTAGAGCAAAACTATGTACAATTCCATGCAGGGGTGGGTACTTATTTGGCCCTGTGCTGGATGACATCCTTGCAAAGGTAGAGGATAGGAAGAAGGGATTTCCTAAAGTGTTTAATCCTACTTTCAGAAATGTCTTCAGGAGACGTAGGCCCTTCCAGAGAACTTATTCAGACTGGGATTGGGAACTGGCAGAGCCAAAGAAGAAAGGTGCATACTTTGGCTCTTCATCGAGACGTAGACTAAACTACCGATAAATCAGACCATCCAGTGGGGGGTAGATTAAAATATTTCTTTAACCAATGGGCCAAGATAACTACTAGCAGCTGGATCTTGGGTATAGTTGCGTCAGGGTTAAAATTGGAGTTTTTTAGCTATTAACTAGTTAAATGCTGCTGTCAAACGCTGACGGCAGCATTTAACTATCGCTTCTGGCCATCGGGAAGGAAATGAGCGCTTCGCTGACCACTGTCATAAGATCGGGGGTCAGCAATGCATTGGCAAAACCAGAGGTCTCCTTGAGACCTCTATGGTTGTTGATGCTGGATTGCTATGAGCTCCACCCTGTGGTCGGCGCTCATAGCAATGCAGGAAATCGGCTACATAGGAGCAATCTGAGCTTCGCTCCTATGTAGCTGAGCCGATCAAGTTGTGCCAGCTTCTAGCCTCCCATGGAGGCTATTGAAGCATGGCAAAAGTAAGAAAAAGTTTAACTTTTTTTACTTTCACCCCATTCAAAATAAAACAATTAAAAAAAATCAAACCGACACATTTGGTATTGCCGTGTTCAGAACCGCCAGATCTATCAATAAGATTAACTGATCACTAAACGTCGTAGCGAGAAAAAAATTGAAACGCAAGAATTAGGTTTTTTGGTCGCTGTGACATTGCATTAAAATGCAATAACGGGGATCAAAAGAACATATCTGCACCAATATGGTATAATTTAAAAATGTCAGCTCGGCGTGCAAAAAATAAGCCCCCACCCGACCCGAGTTCCCGAAAAATGGAGATGCTACTGGTATCGTAAAATGGTACGATTTTTTTTTTTTTTTTTTTTTTTTTTTTTTTTTTTTTTTTAGCAAAGTTTGAATTTTTTTCTCACCACTTAGATAAAAATAATAACCTAGACATGTTTGGTGTCTATGAACTCGTAATGACCTGGAGAATCATAATATCAGGTCAGTTTTAGCATTTAGTGAACATAGCAAAAAGCCAAACAAGTGTGGGATTGCACTTTTTTTGCAATTTCACCACACTTGGAATTTCTTTCCTGTTTTCTAGTACATAACATGCTAAAACCAATGATGTAATTCAAAAGTACAGCTCGTCCTGCAAAAAGTATGCCCTCACATGGCCATTTTGATGAAAAATTAAAGTTTTGGCTCTGGGAAGGAGGGGTGCGAAAAACTAAAAAACCCCGGGTCATGAAGGGGTTAACCCCTTCATGACCTTGGGATTTTTCGTTTTTCCGTGTTCGTTTTTCACTCCCCTCCTTCCCAGAGCCATAACTTTTTTATTTTTCCGTCAATTTGGCCATGTGAGGGCTTATTTTTTGCGGGACGAGTTGTACTTTTGAACGACATCATTGGTTTTAGCATGTCGTTTACTAGAAAACTGGAAAAAGATTCCAAGTGCGGTGAAATTGCAAAAAAAGTACAATCTCACACTTGTTTTTTGTTTGGCTTTTTTGCTAGGTTCACTAAATGCTAAAACTGACCTGCCATTACGATTCTCCAGGTCAGTTCGAGTTCATAGATAAAAAATAACCTAGTCATGTTAGATGTCTAAGTGGTGAAAAAAAAATTCCAAACTTTGCTATAAAAAAAAAAAAAATTTGCGCCATTTTCCGATACTCGTAGCATCTCCATTTTTCGTGATCTGGGGTCGGGTGAGGGCTTATTTTTTGCGTGCCGAGATGACGTCTTTAATGGCAGCATTTTGGTGCAGATACGTTCTTTTGATCGCCCGCTATTGCATTTTAATGCAATGTCGCGGCGACCTAAAAAACGTAATTCTGGCGTTTCGAATTTTTTTCTCGCTACGCCGTTTAGCGATCAGGTTAATGCTTTTTTTATTGATCGGGCGATTCTGAGCGCGGCGATACCAAATGTGTAGATTTGATTTTTTTTTTTTATTATTGATTTATTTTGATTGGGGCGAAAGGGGGGTGATTTAAACTTTTTTTATATTTTTTTTTTTTATTTTTTTCATTTTTTTAAACTTTTTTTTACTTTTGCCATGCTTCAATAGCCTCTATGGGAGGCTATAAGCAGGCACAACTCGATCGCCTCTGCTACATAGCAGCAATCTGCTGATCGCTAATATGTAGCAGAAATGGAGGTTTGCTGTGAGCGCCGACCACAGGGTGGCGCTCACAGCCACCGGTGATCAGTAACCATAGAGGTCTCTAGGACCTCTATGGTTACCATCCTGACGCATCGCCGACCCCCGATCATGTGACGGGGGTCGGCGATGACGTCATTTCTGGCCGCCCGGCCGGCCGGATGCGGTAGTAAATGCTGCTGTCTGCGATTGACAGCGGCATTTATCTAGTTAATAGGTGCGGGCAGATCGCGATTCTGCCCGCGCCTATTACGGGCACATGTCAGCTGTTCAAAACAGCTGACATGTCCCGGCTTTGATGCGGGCTCACCGCCGGAGCCCGCATCAAGGCGGGGCTTCTGACCTCGGACGTACTATCCCGTCCGAGGTCAGAAAAGGGTTAAAATATCAATCCACATGTCAGTTGTCGAACACAACTACTGTGTACAGATCTACACATTTCGATGTAAGTCTTTCAAGACCTGATTCATCTTTGCTTTGGAGATCTTATATAGTTCCTTCAGGCAGTGTCTAGATCTTTATTTATTTATTTATTTTTTATATAGCGCTAACATATTCCGCAGCGCTTTACAGTTTTGCACACATTATCATCACTGTCCCCAATGGGGCTCACAATCTACATTCCCTATCAGTATGTCTTTGTAATGTGGGAGGAAACCTGAGTGCCCGGAGGAAACCCACGCAAACACAGGGAGAACATACAAACTCCTTGCAGATGTTGCCCTGGGTGGGATTAGAACCCAGGACCCCAGTGCTGCAAGGCTGCAGTGCTATCCACTGAGCCACTGTGCTGCCATACTAGATCACATGATTCGACCAAAATTAACATACCGGTAATTTATTAAACAGCCTTAGAAAGAAAAGATGGGGCAAACCAAAAAAAGAAAAAAACAAGACCAGTACAGCATGTTTCTCTCAAGGAAAGTACCATTATGGTGTGTGTATATGAATTACAGGTTGTGCTGTCTTCACTGTTCACAATTTTTGCAACGTGTTTTACAAGCATTGAATTGTTCTTTCACCCAACCCTCCTGTATACATCTGTCAGTTTCTCCCAATTTGTACTAATCAGATTTCTGCTCCTGAAAAGCAGACTTTGCCCCAACACTGGACTCCATAAAGTCAGTGGACTCTTGTTTACATATTTCTCTCTGAAGAGGTTGTGAATGTCAACCTTCTATTTTTTATAGGCTGACATTTAGCTGATCGCTAAGAGCCTGGCTCCTTAAACCCCCTGTAAATCGTAAAGGTGGCTAAGTCCATAAACCTGGAACCTCTATGGCTTATGTTTAATATGGGAGTATACATTTTAAGGCTATGATCGCACGTTTTATGCAAATTTAAAGTTTGTTTTACTCTTCGCCATGACAGCACCCACTGGAGAGCGATCCGCCCCAGAGGAACAGGAAACCTACAGAAAATAAAAGGGGGCGGTCCGCCTCTCCTCCTCAGTTGGTTTCCTGTTCCTAAGGGAACCACAGGACTATCCTACAAGAAGAATGTACCTGGGACAGTGCATGCCGCCTGTGCGGTCTCTGCGGTCCAGAGGCAGCGTTGGGGGAGTTCTGTTTGACGGCTCCCCCCTCGTCTGGTGGAAACAGTGAGGACCAGGTCGGGGAGAGCCGCCCGGTATCACTCAGGAGCTGCGCATTCGGTGGTGGAGGGAGTGCATCCCGAGGTATGGAGCATTGCGGGACAATGATCGCTAATGAAAGCTGCGTTCCCAGACGCCGGCCGGTGTGAGAAGACGGGTCCGCGCGTGTGCCGACCAGCGCAGAGGTTCCTGCAGTGGTGTCACGAGGTATAGAGCATTACAGGGCACAGCAATCGCCGGAAAAGTGAAAGCGGCTTTCCTGTACGCCGGCCGGTGTGAGAAGCCGGGTTGCGCGTGCGCAGAGCAGCGCAGAGACTCATGCCCTGGAAGTGAGGATAGGAATTCCGGGGCACACAGAGGTACCAGTGGTGGGGGAAGCGCTAGCAGGTGCATGCGCAGTATGCTGCAGCCATTAACCCTGAACTGAGAGAACTTTCGGGTCTCAGAAAAAAAGAATGTGTTTTATGCTCTATAAAGTAAAAGCATTGCTGGCAGTCAGCGATGCAATTGTCATCGTCAGATCGTGAACCCAGCAGGGGATTCAACAGGCAGCGAACGCTGCGGCAGAGGGTCTACAGATGTTAGCCGCAAGTGACACAGCGGACTCCAGATCCAGGACTGTACCTCAGCCTCCTGTTCCGGTACCAAAAGCTTCACTGGGTGAGTGTATAAACTCTACCTATTAAGCTGACAACTCTCTTCTGTCTCGCCATATTCCCCCTCCAGTCCAAAAAGAAGCAAAAATTCAAGCATAAGCAGTGCGCCTTATGCAGTCACTCTCCCTGATTCCTACCCCAAGAAACTCTGTTGCATGGTTTCACTGATGCATTCTTTACAATGTCAGTCACGGACATACGTGCTATAATTAGAGGAGTTGCAAGCCATTACCCAGGCCTGCACACCCCTAGAGCGCAAAAGCAGGAAATGAGTAGCTTCCAGTTCAGTCTGATAATGACCAAGTAGTAGCCTCAGACTCCTCACACGCATCGTCTTCATCATCAATTGAAGGATGATCATGCTTCACCTTAGATGTTATGGATGATTTAATAAAGTCAATAAGAAACAATATGGGGAATGATGAAACAAAGATGCTCAAACGACGCAGGATATAATGTTTGCGAGGTTGGCAGAGAGAAAAAGAGTTTTCCCAGTATTTCCGGCTGTTAAATACTTGATAAAAAGGTATGGGGAAAAGCAAGACCAAAGAAGCTTTCTCCCATCAGCCTCCAAAATAAAATGCCTCTTTAGCGATGATGAACTAATAACATGGAAGATCCTTAAGGGTCCCCTTGAGATAGGGCAGCCGTTGCCTCTATCTCAAAACAATCCACACTTCCGGTGGAAGATGCAGGCCTGCTTTCTGATCCTCTTGACCGCAAAGCAGTCATCATTAAAAAGGTCACGGGAAGCTTCTATGGGCATATTTAAACCAGCAGTAGCCAGTACATGCACCGCCAGACTCATGCTCATATGGATTGATCAACTAGCCCAGCAGATTGAACAGAGGGTATCTAGAGAAACTGCGGGGTGCTATTCCTTTAGAGGAGCAGCAGCCTTTATGGCTGACACATCAGCTGACACACTACGCCTAGCAGCAAGATCCGCGGGTTTAGTAAATGATGCCAGACGAGCTCTGTGGATGAAAAGTTGGAAAGGGGACATGCAGTCGAAATAAAAAAAAAATCTGTGCTATCCCATGTGAGGGAGAGTTTCTCTTTGGAAAAGCCCTAGATGACATACTTGTCAAGGCAAAAGAAAGAAAAAAGGCTTTTTTCCATCATACATGACGGTGCCATGAGAGAGAGTATCCGCCCATCAAGGACCGGAAATCTTCAAGATATAAGGGGCAGCTCCTCTCCCCACATCAATTGGTTTCCTGTCCTTGATGGGGAACCCTCAAGATGAAGACTTCTGAAGAACAGAAGAGGATGCCTGGGTTGGGTGGATTTGGGCAGACATTTGTTTGCTGCACCCGTCACCAGGTACCGGTAGTCGCCTCAGGGGCCATGCATTCCATGCCCCCCTGAGCCAAGCATGGCCACAGCCCATGAAGCAATGCCCGGGCGAAATAAATAGAGCCTCGGAGGCCACGGTCAGTGTATCCTCCCTGTTGCTGCAAGAATTCCACCTGGTATTTTTTGGTCCTTGGAGGTCTCAGTGGTGTGCCCTCCCTGTTGATTTGTGGCCATGCAGCCTGTGGACCCATCGGTGTCCGGGCAGAATATAGCTCTTCGGTGGTATTGGGCCTCCCTGTTGAGCACAGGACGTGGTTTATACCCCCCTCCACCCCATTGTCTGTACCTGCAGCAGAGTGATGGTCCTAGATGGCGGTCGCTGTTCCCTGGTATCAGCCACTTTAATATACAGCAGGTTCGGCCGATGCAGCAGCGCCACGATCCCTGAGAAGAGCGTCATGGCGCTGGGAACCGGGGGTAAGTACACGTTGTTTCCAGCCAGCCCGAGCCGACCACGTGACCGGAAGGAGGAAGTGCGCATGCGGCGCACTGCATCCGGGATGCTGTGCCCCGTAGAGGCCGCTGAAAGGGTCAGGAGAGCTGGAAACACCAGAGCACATCGGAAGTAAGGCCGGGTGCGCACTTCCAGGTACAGGATTATGTGCATAGCGCTGGGGGATCAACCAGGTGATTTTAATTGGGAGCACGCACCGGACATGACTACCGGGGGCGCGCACAGGACGGAGTGCAGGCGCCGGCACGATAAGTGACCAGCAGAGGCTGGATCATGTGGTGCAAGTGCAGGTGATTATTCAATAAAATCAGCATACCAGGTGCACGAACGCACCTGATTATAGCACACAGTGTTAAGTGGCAGTAAAGGCAGGATCAACCAGGTCATCTGTTTAAAAAAAAAAAAAAAGAGGGGGGGGAGGCTATTTAAAGGAATCAGAAATGCTGGCCTGTGTCACTAACCAGGCCAGGTTAATTATGACTGCTGTTACGTGGTAGAATGTAAGATGGAGTTTTTCGCCGGAACATTTGTTACCACAGCAAGAGGTGCAGGAGAGGCGGTCTCAAGTGAGAAGAGCCAGATACGCCATGGCAGCAGTAGAAGCCGCTCGGACAGTGTACGGACGGATCACCATACAAAGGAGGGGTCCTTGGTCTCACTGGGAGACTCTGGGAAAACCAGTCAACCTCCGTATCCGGAGGTCCCCAAAAAATATAAAGCAAAAACTAAGAATATGGAATGTCCCTTGTGTAAAAAGCCTTTAAAAACATCCTGGAGTAAGACTGTCACTGTATCAACAAGAGTGGTGGAGGAAACACCCTCCTTTACAGAGAGCCTAAGATCTCTGATCCAGTCAGATGTCTCGGTCTGTAAAAGCGTTAGACAGCCGACACAGATACCAGATCTAGGGACAGATCCAGCCCCTCAGTAGCATCCCAAAGGGATTCGTCGTCGTCGGAGGACTCAGATACAGGTCGTTGCTCCGATAGTAGCTCAGAGGAGGATACGTTTCCAGCGGAGGCTACGGATAAGCTTATAAAAGCTGTTCGCTCTACCATGGGGCTGGTAGACGAGAAAGCAAAAAAGAGCCCAAGATCTTATGTTCAGTGGTCTGCGAAAGAAAAAACATAGATCATTCCCTATTAATGAACAACTACAAGAACTTATTAAAAAAGAATGGCAAAAACCTGAAAAAAAAAAGTCCCAGATAATCAACTCCCTGAAGAGGAGATATCCTTTTGAGGAAGATGCGTCCTCATCTTGGGATAGCACTCCAAAGATTGATGTGGCAACTTCAAAAGTGGCCAGAAAATCCTCCCTGCCATTTGAGGATTTAGGTTCTCTAAAAGCGCCTCTGGACAGAAAAACGGACAGTTCCCTGAAAACAGCATGGGAAGCCTCGGCAGTGGCACTAAGGCCAGCTATCGCGGACACTTGTGTAGCCAGATCCCTAAAAATATGGATAGATATCCAGGAGGATCAGGTAGAACAAAAAGTTCCCAGAGAAACTATCCTAGAGGCAATACCGGCCATGAGGTCAGCGGCAGTATTTTTAGCTGAGGCATCAGCAGACTCCGCTAGACTGGCAGCAAAGTCAGCAGCTTTAGCCAACACGGGACCCTGTGCGTTATGGCTTAAATGCTGGCCAGAAGATACACAAGCAAAGATGAAACTTTGCGCTTTGGAATTTCCTGTTTTGGACTGGCGTTAGATGAGGTGTTGGAGAAGGCCGGCGACAAAGAATTTTCCAAAACAGTCATTTCAGCCCTTTTGTCGCTCCTTTCAGAGAGGCTGAAAATTCCAATGACAACAGTATAGAGACCGAGACAGGAGCGACTTTGACAAGCGATCCAGGGGAGGGAAAGGCTTCTATTTTGGCAAGTCCTCCAGGGACACCAAGAAACCCTCCCAGTGATTGTCCTCCTCAGGTGGGAGGGAGGCTCTCTTCCTTCCAGCCTGGGAGAGGATCTCATCCAGCGTCTGGATCAGACAAATTACACTGGTCTACAAAAAAAACAAAAATTTCTGGCATGGACTTTAAGAACACTTTTAGACTAATTTGAGGGTGCTGAATTCAAATCTGATCTTATAATTTCTCTATCACATCACATTTTTGCGCTACAGGTATATAGCCCATTTTCAAGAATTCCATGATAAATATAAGTAGTGTATGAAAAGTGCCGGTTTATACGGTTCACTAAGGTAAATTTTAGTTTTCATTTAGTCTCCCAATAAATGTGAGAATATCTTTTTCTTTGAACATGCATAATTCCCATTTGTTATAACAACCTTGTTTTCTGTGCTACTGAGACAGTAGAGCTACAGCAGAGCATTGGGTGAAAACTGAATGGCCTCAGCGACAGTTTGGCATCTGGCGATAAGAATGTCATCCATGATCCTCTAGTGGATAGGAAGGACATTGTCTTTCCTCCCTTACACATAAAACTTGGATTGATGAAGCAGTTCGTCAAAGCTCTCAATCACAGTGGAGAATGCTTTAACTATATATTTTCAACTTTTCTGGTCTTAGTGAAGAGGAGAAAAAGGCTGGAATATTTGATGGACCTCAAATAAGAACACTTATGAGAGACCCAAATGTTATCACATCAATGAATGAGACAGAAGAAAGAACTTGGAATGCATTTTGTAATGTGGTGCAGAATTTTCTAGGGAATAAGAAAGCAGACAACTATGAAGATTGTGGAAGAGCTACTAATGAGTCTGCGAAATCTTGGATGTAGAATGAGTATCAAGATTCACTAGTTACACAGCCATTTGGACTTTTTTCCAGAGAACCTTGGGGATGTGAGCGAGGAACAAGGGGAGCGTTTTCATCAGGACATTAAAACAATGGAAGAACGGTATCCAGGCCGGTGGGACTCGCATATGATGGCTGACTATTGCTGGAGCTTGATGAGACAACCCAGAAGCTGTACATCACAGATCAGCCGAGAAAAAGTTCAAATAACTGCCATTTGTCATTCATCTTTGTGTCATATATGTTTTTATATTTTGTAGTTTAATTCTGTAAGTATATTTGATTTGCTGTACATACTTTGTAATCTGTTATTCCTTGATTAAAAATATACAATAGTATTGAAAATCATGTGTTATCATAAAACATTAGATAGGAGTAATTTTCATCAAAAATTAAAAATATCTCGAAATCCTGATGTGATAGCCAAAAACAGAGTTCATATTCGTAATCAGCAGCCAAAATTGACTTTAAAATGTTTTAAAACCTTTTGCCAGAAAAATTGTGTTGACCAGTGTTTATAAGATCAGGCCTAAAATTAAAATTTCACCACTGGCTTCTGATACATGTGGACTGCAGTATAGTCCTCACAAGAGAAACAGAGCAGTCTATAAGGGGAAGTAATATCTCTTCTAGACAAACATGTCTTGGAAGAAGTCCCAGCTACATAACTTTCAGTACAGGGCTCTGCCCTTTGGGATAGTAATAGCCCCACGAGTATTTACAAAACTGATTGCAGAGGTTACCGCACATCTCAGAGAGAAAGATACTCTGATAATACCTTATCTAGACGACTTCCTGATAGTGGGGAAAAACTCTCACTGTCAGGAGCAGGTCAGAATAGTGATGGACACTCTACAGACACTAGGATGGCAACTGAACCTCAAAATATCCAAACTGGAGCCAGCAAGGGTCCAGAATTTCCTGGGGATAACAATAGACTCGGCGCAGGAGTGTCGCCTCCCAGAGGAGAAAATCAAACAAATGATTGTAACAACAATAAAAGAACCAAAGATGACTTTAAGAGCCATGTTGGTGTTGGGGTCCCTAACCTCCTTCATACCGACAGTAAAATGAGCCCAGTTCCATGCAAGAGAACTGCAATGGTATGTGCTGCAGAATGACCTGGAACTTCAGGTGCAGCTAGAGCAGAAGCTCATTCTCCCAGTCTCTGTACTCCAATCACTCAGATGGTGGTTACAGATAGTCCTCTCCGAGAGGAGTCGCCTGGACATACACAGCCTCCAAAATAATCACAACAGACGCCAGTCCTTGGGGGTGGGGAGCTCACTCACACACTATGGGTCCAAGGCCCCTGAGCTCAGGAGGAAAAGGAAAAAAATCTATCCTCAAACGAGTGGTAACTCCTTGCAATCGAAAAAGCGCTAAGGTTACTTCCACACTTAACAGGGCATCATGTGAGTCCTATCGGACAACCGAACAGCGGTCACATACGTAAACCACCAAGGGGGCACCCGTTCTCGATCATTGATGCACATAACCAAAAGACTCATGACTCTAGCTGAAAGACATTTCCTCATCAGCCCTGCATATTCGAGGTGTGGACAATATAAAGGCAGACTTTCTAAGCAGGAACCACTTAAGGCAAGAGGAATGGTCCCTAAAAAGGTCCATTTTCACCACAGTGCACATGTGGGGAAGACCCAGTGTAGACCTCTTTGCCTCAAAAGCCAACAAAAGTTCTGCTCCCTAAACCCAGCAGACAGGCCGTTTGCAGTAGACTCCTTCAGCATAGAATGGACGTCAGGACTCTTGTATGCCTTCCCACCGATATGTCTAATCCCAGCAGTTCTGAAGATCAGGGAGGACAAGGCTAGGGTAATTGTAATAGCTCCCCTTTGGCCGAAAAGACCATGGGTTTTACTGGCTTGAGTGATGTCAGTGACGGACCCATGGGTACTCCCGGAAGACCAGGACCTTCTAACACTGGGTCCTTTCAGCCACCTGCAGAATTCCTGGCTACATTTGACAGCCTGG
The DNA here is from genome assembly GCF_032444005.1 of Ranitomeya imitator. Classification (NCBI taxonomy): domain Eukaryota; kingdom Metazoa; phylum Chordata; class Amphibia; order Anura; family Dendrobatidae; genus Ranitomeya; species Ranitomeya imitator. Next base: position 329,536,033 of record NC_091284.1, on the reverse strand, counting down.
CATTTGAGAGGTTGTTGTTAGAGAAAGAAGGGTTCTCAGCTGGTTTACTATCCACCTTACTTAGTAGCAGAAAACCAGTAACGACCAAGATTTACGGGAGAATATGGAAAAAATTCTTGTCCAGCTCAGGGCCAATACGGGAAGGGAAGGTCCCGATAGTGGCAATACTGGAGTTCCTGCAAAAGGGCTTAGATCTGGGATTAGCTGTTAGTACCCTCAAAGTGCACATTTCAGCTTTAGCAGCCTTATTCAACTGTGACTTTGCAAACAATAGGTGGGTGATGAGGTTTATCCGAGCCTGTAGTAGAGCTGACTCTGTTCCATCCCCTACTCCTCCACCATGGGATCTTAAGCTAGTGTTGACAGCTTTGACAGAAAGCCCCTTTAAGCCATTAAATACAACAGCAGATAGGGTGGCGTGGCCTGAACGCCAGTCAGGACGGACGTGTTTTGGAACGGCTCCTGCAATCAGGCCATCTGATTCATAGCTTGAATCCCTATAAACAGTGCCCTGGGGCCGGAATAACCACCGGACTGCTGCAGAGGGTCACCACAGCTCCCCAAAAGAACTTTAGATTCGTCGAGCCCAGACAACCGGACAAGATCTGCCTGACCTGTGGGCCTGGGTGCCATCTTTCTACACGTGCATCTCATCTGGGCATCCCGGAACGAGAGGCGCGTAGCGACACCTGCTCCACAGCACTCACCAGAGAAGACTAGCTTGTGCGCTCCCGCCGCCACACTGAGGCTCCACCTGACAATGTACGCCGGAGAGGACTGTGCCCGCATCGCAAGTTTGCTACAGGCGGCGGTGCCATCTTGGCCCGCGCGTGTCCCGCCCCACCATCCTGGTGCCCGAGAAGGACAGTGGTGCCAGTTTTGTGCTGGATATCAGCGCACATACACATTACCCGTCAGCTTACCGGGGGCACCTCGGGCAGAGTGGACCAGGACATACTGCACACACTGAACAAACCTTGGGAGTGCATATAAAACAGGGTCGAGTGACTTGCTTGTCCCGGACAGGTGGTGTGAGGGGTGCGTGTTCAAGAGGGAGACACGGGGGCTCTCTGTTGTGGGCTTCTTTCACTGCGCTATACAGGAATAATTAATTATTCCCTCCCTGGAGAGGTTGCACCGCTTAATTCTCCACCTGCATCCCTTCTTGCGTGCAGAGCACCCTCTGATCGCTTTTCATTTTTCTGCTCCTTAGACCTGGGCCCACTGGTAAGAGGTTTGCAGAGGGGTGCCTGTGCTCCCCCCCCCCCCTCTAATAATTCTCTTTTTCACCTTATTACACACCTGATATTTTATATTGGTCAACTTTGCGGAATCCTCTTCTATGCTCAAACTATGAAACTGTGATGCTCTATACATTTACATTCACAAATATGAAGACCTAAACGCTACAGTGGCGCACATGTGGTGATCTTAAAAGTGAGCGCTACATCTAGATAGAATGGTTAAACTTCATAAAGAGCGCCGCAAATCTATCTCTACCCTTGCACAAAACAAAGAAAGTGATATGGAGAAATTCTTGAAACCTAAACCCTCGACGACCTGAAATATTCGTAAGAACTCTGAATTTAATACTACAGCAGATGACCATATTGATGACTGAGTCGAGCGATAAAGCCTCGGGCAGCAATATTAGCAGAATTTCAAAATCTTTCCTTAAAAAGGCATTGGTCCAAGCGATGAAGCCATTGATCAGAGGTTTCAGGACTGAGGTCAGACATTCAGCAAATTGGCAACAGGGTGGAGTCTCTAGAAGCCACTCCATCTTCTATCATAGATCACTCAAACAAAATAAAAGACCATCTGAACTTTCATAAATCTCAACTAAATATGGTGTCTTTATCCATAGAAGACCAAGAAAATCGGAGCTGCAGGAAAAACATCAGGATTAGGGGCATACCTGAAAGTGTCCCTAACGAAACCCTTGAAAAATCAGCTAAAGAAATATTTGCACTCCTAATGTCTCAAGAAAGGTGTGATCAAATAGTGATTGAGCGGATTCACCGCTCGCTTAGACCTAAACCCGCAGACCCCCACCTCCCCCCCCGAGAGATGTGACCTGTGGTCTGTTGAGCTACTTGGACACTTCGGCGATCTTAAACGCTGCCAGAGATAATAAAAACATTTCTTATGAAGGCTCGTCATTCAGCTATATCAAGATCTGGCTCCATCAACTCTCACTAAAAGAAGCGTCCTGAGGCCTCTCCTTAACGCATTACGTGCGAACAAGCTATTATACAAATGGTTATTCCCTTTCGGCTTGACTATACATGGCGGAGGACAACAAGCTACGGTTCGCCATCCAGATGACCTGGTCAAGGTTTGGGAAACGTTCAACATGGAGGCGGTGGATGTCCCTTCCTGGCTCCCCCTGGATATGACACTAAATGCCTCTTGCGGTCTTCGTTCCTTGGTGGGCCAGGGTGAGTGGTCCCCGGCCAAGAGACTGGCATCTCCGAAACAAGGCAAAGCCGGTGCTGAAAAGAAACTACCTCCTTGAAATGCTGAGGAGCCACCTCATTTCTGTATCTTTGTTGGGTTGACAGACCTAATCTAATTGTTGCGGTTAATCTGGGTTTAGACCACAGTTCAACATGAAAATGGAACTTGTTTTCTCCACTGTTTCCGTTAGAGACTTTAAAGGCAGTAATTGAAGCTTTATGAGGGGTTGTTGTGTGTGTGTGTGTGTGTGTGTGTGTGTTTTTTGTTGTTGTTTTTTTTGTTTTTTCTCTCTTCTCTCCCTCTCACATTTACCCTTCTTGGATCGCCACTTGTGCGCCTAAAGTGGACTGTTCTGTCTGTTTTGGGAGGATGTTTGGTGCCCCTGCCTCCACCACAGACGGGATCCCTGTTGTTAGTTACGTTCTTCTTTTCCCAATGTTATTATTATTGCTATCGTTGTTTTGTTAATTTGGTGCACATGTGTAGACATCTCCTTAACTTCTTTTCCAGGTTATGGCCGGTAGTGATCTCAAGTCATCCACCTTAGTGGTAGCCTCATAAAATGTTAAGGGTATGCGTTCGCCAAGGAAACGGGGACAGTTGCTGAGATTTCTGCACTCAAAAAATTCTAGCGTTGCATTTTTCCAAGAAACCCATTTTAAAAAGGATAGGACTCCTGATATGTCAAGAACACAATTCCCTATATGGTATCACAACACAGGTACCACAGCTTCAAGAGGAGTTAGCATAGCACTAAAAAAAAATGTTCCCTTTACTTTGAAAGATACTTTATCAGTTTCTGAGGGGAGATACATTATGATAAAAGGTATGCTAGCTAACACAAAAGTTACTCTTTGTAACATCTATGCCCCAAACCATAACCAAATTAGTTGGCTGTGCCAAGTGCTGAATACCCTTAGTTTATTTAAGGAAGGGATTATAATACTAGGTGATCTGAATGTCTCCCTCAACCCAACAATAGATTCCTCATCAGGCAAATCTTCAATCTCACAAAAAGCGTTAAGAAAATTACACCTTGGCCTACAATCTTTAAACTTAATTGACCCATGGAGAACGTTATACCCTTCGACTAAAGATTACACTTTCTTTTTTCCTCCCCATAAGTTACCATAGAATAGATCATCTTCTAACTCAAACCTGTCATTTTCATCTAGTAAAATCCGCAAAAATAGATGCTATTTCTCTCTCAGATCATGCTCCGATTTTCTTAGAGATGAATATCAAATCATTGCCTCTTCCTTCCTTTACTTGGATGCTAAACAAACCAAACCCTTTTAGATTCAAGCTCCCATGTGACTAAATTCTCAACCTCCATCAATCTTTTCTTTAAGGAAAATTGCCTTTCAGGTACTCCCACACCTTTGGTTTAGGAGACCCATAAAGCTGTCTTGAGAGGAGAGATTATAGCACTGGGCTCCTATTTGAAAAAAAGGTTGAAAGAGGTAATGTCCGTCCTCCACCAGATTCACACTTTGGAAAAAAATACATAAACGCTCCCAAGCTGCCTCATTCCAGACAGAACTTATATCACTGAGGAAAACTCTGAAAGATCTTTTGAATATACATTCAGGTAAGATATATAGGAGAAGCCAACAGAAATTCTACCTTCATGGGATTAGAGGCAGCAAACTTATGACTTCTCTTCTGAAAAAGCATAGCGGGCGGACCTTTATCACACAACTAAAAGCTACAAAGGGCTCAAATGTCTGAGACCGCGGACATTGCTAGGGAATTTAAACATTTTTATGAAAACCTCTATAATTTAGATATTTCAGAAGACATGAGGAATCCTGCGGAGGCTTAGGAAGCCTTTCTTTCCTCTCTGAAACTCCCCTCATTATCTTTGAATGACATTGCTTCTTTAACGGCCCCAATTACCCCCGAAGAAATATTAGAAACTTTATCCACCATTCCTAATGGGAAAGCCCCGGGCCCTGATGGCCTCCCGATCATTTATTACAAAAAAACTAATTAAACCTTAGCTGGCCCATTTAGTTACCGTATTCAATTTGTACCTTACAGGACAATCCCTCCCGAAACAAGCCTTAGAAGCCTTTATTACGATATTGCCAAAAGAGGGCAAGGACCCCAATCTTTTCTCCAGTTAAAGGCCGATATCCCTTCTCAACACAGACACGAAACTATGGGCAAAACTCTTAGCGAACAGATTGGGGAACATCCTCCCTAAAATAATTCATCCATACCAGGCAGGGTTTGTACGAGGACGAGCGGGCAAAGATAATTCAACTAAAGTCCTCCAATCCATAATGTATGCCAAAACATGGAATATGCTTCTAGCTCTCTTGTCTACAGATGCTGATAAAGCTTTTGAGTGAGCTGGAGGTATATGGAGAAGGTACTGATTAAGTTTGGTTTTTCCTCACAATTTGTTACAGCGATTTTATTTTTTTTTTTTCCCTTCTTTGTATTCCTCCCCTACTGCCAGGGTCCGGGTTAATGGCATCTTATTTGATGCTTTTAACCCCTTCCCGACCTTTGACGCACCGTATGCGTCATGAAAACCTGTGCCAATCCGACCTGTGACGCAGCATATGCGTCATGGTCGGATTGCGCTCCTGCAGGCCGGGTGAAAGGGTTAACTGTAATTTCACCCGACCTGCAGGGACAGGGGGAGTTGTACTTTATCCCAGGGGCTAGGATCGCTCTGATTGGCTGTTGAAAGTGACGTTTCACTTTCAATCAGAGCTATAGTAATATTTCACCAATGAAAATTGGTGAAATATTACAATCCAGCCATGGCCGATGCTGCAATAGCATCAGCCATGGCTGGAGATCGCCCCCACCCCCAACCCCCCCCCCCCCACCTACTGATCTCCTCCTCACCTCCGGTCCTCCGTCCTGTCATCTAGTGTCCCCCGCCCCCCTCCGTTCTCCTGTCCGCTCCCCCTGCTGTCCGCTCCCCCCCCCCCTGCTGTCCGATCACCCCCTTCCCTCATACTTACCGACCTGTGTCCGTCCGTCTGTTCAATGGGCGCCGCCATCTTCCAAAATGGCAGGCGCATGCGCAGTGCGCCCGCCGAATCTGCCGGCAGATTCGTTACAGGTACATTTTGATCGCTGTGATAGAACCAATCACAGCGATCAAAATAAAAAAATAATAAATAAACCCCGCCCTTTATCACCCCCATAGGTAGGGACAATAATAAAATAAAGAAAAATTTTTTTTTTCCCCACTAGGGTTAGGGTTAGTTCACACTGCGTCTAAGCAGTCCGTTAGACGGACTACGTTACACCGCAGCATAAACGCAGTGTAACGTAGTCCGTTACAGCCGCCATTGACAGCAATGTCGGACGCATCACAATGGGCGTGCGCTAGGGATGTGCCGTCATTGAGTGACGGACCCGGAGACGCGGGCTGCAGCGTTTCCGGGTCCGTCACTGCTAGCGCAGATAGAGCTAGCAGATGCTCTATCTGCGTTAGCGCGATGCAAACGTCGACACTTGTGCTAGCAGCAGCCCGTTAGCGTATGTGCTGAACGGGCTGCTGCTAGTGCAGTGTGAACCTGGCCTTAGGGTTACGGTTACGGCTAGAATTACGGTTAGAACTAGGGTTAGGGTTAGAATTAGGCTATGTGCACACGGTGCGGATTTGGCTGCGGATCTGCTGCGGATCCGCAGCGGATTGGCCGCTGCGGATTCGTAGCAGTTTTCCATCAGGTTTACAGTACCATGTAAACCTATGGAAAACCAAATCTGCTGTGCCCATGGTGCAGAAAATACCGTGCGGAAACGCTGTGTTGTATTTTCCGCAGCATGTCAATTCTCTGTGCGGATTCCGCAGCGTTTACACCTGTTCCTCAATAGGAACAGGTGAAATCTGCACAAAAAACAGCAGTGCCTTTTACCTGCTGATTTTTCAAAAATGGTGCGGAAAAATCTCACACGAATCCGCAATGTGGGCACATAGCCTTAGGGTTGGAATTAGGGCTAGGGTTGGAAATAGGGTTGAGATTAGGCTGTGGTTATGGTTATGGCTAGGGTTAGAGGTGTGTTGGGGTTAGGGTTAGGGGTGTGTTGGAGTTAGAATTGAGGGGTTTCCACTGTTACGGCACATCAGGGGTCTCCAAACGCAACATGGCGCCACCATTGATTCCAGTCAATCTTGCATTCAAAAAGTCAAATGGTGCTCCCTCCCTTCCGAACCCCGACATGCGCCCAAACAGTGGTTTACCCCCACATATGGGGTATCGGTGTACTCAGGACAAACTCAGCAACAACTATTGGGGTCCAATTTCTCCTGTTATCCTTGTGGAAATAAAAAATTGCTTGCTAAAACATCATTTTTGAGGAAAGAAACATGATTTTTTATTTTCAAGTCTCTGCGTTGTAAACTTCTGTGAAGCACTGGGGTTCAAAGTGCTCACCACATATCTAGATAAGTTCCTTGGGGGGGGGGTCTAGTTTCTAAAGTGGGGTCGCTTGTGGGGGGTTTCTACTGTTTAGGCACATCAGGGGCTCTGCAAACGCAATGTGTCGCCCACAGACCATTCCATCAAAGTCTGCATTTCAAAAGTCACTACTTCCCTTCTGAGCCCTGACGTGTGCCCAAACAGTGGTTCCCCCCCACATATGGGGTATCAGCGTACTCTGGACAAACTGGACAACAACTTTTCGGGTCCAATTTCTCCTGTTACTCTTGTGAAAATAAATTGTGGGCTAAAAAATAATTTTTGAGGAAAGAAAAATGATTTTTTATTTTTACGGCTCTGCGTTATAAACTTTTGTGAAGCACTTGAGGGTTTAAAGTGGTCACCGCACATCTACAGTCATGGCCAAAAGTATTAACACCCCTGCAATTCTGTCAGATAATACTCAGTTTCTTCCTGAAAATGATTGCTATCACATTCTTTGGTATTATTATCTTCATTTAATTTGTCTCAAATGAAAAAACACAAAAAGAATTGTCCTAAAGCCAAATTGGATATAATTCCACATCAAACATAAAAAAGGTGGACAAAAGTATTAGCACCGTTCGAAAAATCATGTGATGCTTCTCTAACTTGTGTAATTAACAGCACCTGTAACTTAAGGTACCGTCACACTAGACGATATCGCTAGCGATCCGTGACGTTGCAGCGTCCTGGCTAGCGATATCGTCCAGTGTGACACGCAACAGCGATCAGGCCCCTGCTGTGCTGTCGCTGGTCGGGGAAGAAAGTCCAGAACTTTGTTTCGTCGCTGGACTCCCCGCAGACATCGCTGAATCGGCGTGTGTGACACCGATTCAGCGATGTCCTTGCTAGTAACCAGGGTAAACATCGGGTTACTAAGCGCAGGGCCGCGCTTAGTAACCTGATGTTTACCCTGGTTACCATTGTTAAAGTAAAAAAAATCAACCGCTACATACTTACCTACCGCTGTCTGTCCTCGGCACTCTGCTTCTCTGGTCTAGCTGTGAGCGCCGGGCAGCCGGAAAGCAGAGCGGTGACGCCACCGCTCTGCTTTCCGGCCGCTGTGCTCACAGCCAGACCAGAGAAGCAGAGCGCCGAGGACAGACAGCGGTAGGTAAGTATGTAGCGTTTGTTTTTTTACTTTTTAGGATGGTAACCAGGGTAAACATCGGGTTACTAAGCGCGGCCCTGCGCTTAGTAACCCGATGTTTACCCTGGTTACCGGGGACCTCGGGATCGTTGGTCGCTGGAGAGCTGTCTGTGTGACAGCTCTCCAGCGACCAAACAGCGACGCTGCAGCGATCCGGATCGTTGTCGGTATCGCTGCAGCGTCGCTTAGTGTGACGGTACCTTTACCTGTGGCACCTAACAGGTGTTGGCAATAACTAAATCACACTTGCAGCCAGTTGACATGGATTAAAGTTGACTTAACCTCTGCCCTGTGTCCTTGTGTGTACCACATTGAGCATGGAGAAAAGAAAGAAGACCAAAGAACTGTCTGAGGACTTGAGAAACCAAATTGTGAGGAAGCATGAGCAATCTCAAGGCTACAAGTCCATCTCCAAAGACCTGAATGTTCCTGTGTCTACCGTACGCAGTGTCATCAAGAAGTTTAAAGCCCATGGCACTGTGGCTAACCTCCCTAGATGTTAATGGAAAAGAAAAATTGACAAGAGATTTCAACGCAAGATTGTGCGGATGTTGGATAAAGAACCTAGACTAACATCCAAACAAGTTCAAGCTGCCCTGCAGTCCGAGGGTTCAACAGTGTCAACCCGTACTATCCGTTGGCGTCTGAATGAAAAGGGACTGTATGGTAGGAGACCTAGGAAGACCCCACTTCTTACCCCGAGACATAAAAAAGCCAGGCTGGAGTTTGCCAAAACTTACCTGAAAAAGCCTAAAATGTTTTGGAAGAATGTTCTCTGGTCAGATGAGACAAAAGTAGAGCTTTTTGGGCAAAGGCATCAACATAGAGTTTACATGAGAAAAAAAGAGGCATTCAAAGAAAAGAACACGGTCCCTACAGTCAGACATGGCAGAGGTTCCCTGATGTTTTGGGGTTGCTTTGCTGCTTCTGGCACTGGACTGCTTGACCGTGTGCATGGCATTCTGAAGTCTGAAGATTACCAACAAATTTTGCAGCATAATGTAGGGCCCAATGTGAGAAAGCTGGGTCTCCCTCAGAGGTCATGGGTCTTCCAGCAGGACAATGACCCAAAACACGCTTCAAAAAGCACTAGAAAATGGTTTGAGAGAAAGCCCTGGAGACTTCTAAGGTGGCTAGCAATGAGTTCAGACCTGAATCCCATAAAACAGCTATGGAGAGATCTAAAAATGGCAGTGTGGAGAAGGCACCCTTCAAATATCAGGGACCTGGAGCAGTTTGCCAAAGAAGAATGGTCTAAAATTCCAGCAGAGCATTGTAAGAAACTCATTGATGGTTACCAGAAGTGGTTGGTCGCAGTTATTTTGGCTAAAGGTTGTGCAACCAAGAATTAGGCTGAGGGTGCCAATACTTTTGTCTGGCCCATTTTTGGAGTTGTGTGAAATGATTAATGTTTTGCTTTTCGCTTCATTCTCTTATGTGTTTTTTTTCATTTAAGACAAATTAAATGAAGATAATACCAAAGAATGTGATTTACAATCATTTTCAGGAAGAAACTGCATATTCTCTTTCTGAATTGCAGGGGTGTCAATACTTTTGGCCATGACTGTAGATTAGTTCCTTGGGAGGTCTAGTTTCTAAAATGGGGTCACATGTGGGGAAGCTCCAATGTTTAGGCACACAGGGGCTCTCCAAACGCGACATGGTGTCAGCTAACGATTGGAGCTAATTTTTCATTCAAAAAGTCAAATGGCGCTCCTTCCATTCCGAACCCTGCCGTGTGCCCAAACAGTGGTTTACCCCCACATGTGAGGTATCGGTGTACTCAGGAGAAATTGCCCAATACATTTTAGGATCCATTTTATCCTGATGCCAATGTGGAAATGAACAAATTGAGGCTAAAAGAAATTTTTTGTGAAAAAAGTACTTTTACATTTTTACGGATCAATTTGTGAAGCACCTGGGGGTTCAACGTGCTCACTATGCATCTAGATAAGCTCCTTGGGGGGTCTAGTTTCCAAAATGGGGTCACTTGTGGGGGAGCTCCAATGTTTAGGCACACAGGGGCTCTCCAAATGCGACATGGTGTCCGCTAAAGATTGGAGACAATTTTTCATTGAAAGTCAAATGGCGCGCCTTCCCTTCCGAGCCCTGTCGTGCGCCCAAACAGTGGTTCCCCCCCACATATGGGGTATCTGTGTACTCAGGACAAATTGTACAATAACTTTTGGTGTCCAGTTTCTCTTTTTACCCTTGGGAAAATAAAAAAAATTGTTGCGAAAACATCATTTTTGTGACTAAAAAGTTAAATGTTCATTTTTTCCTTCTTGAATGTGGTTTTGAGTACCTTGAGGGGTGCAGTTTTTAGAATGGTGTATTTTTTGGGTATTTTCAGCCATATAGACCCCCTCAAACTGACTTCAAATGTGAGGTGGTCCCTAAAAAAAACTGGTTTTGTAAATTTTGCTGTAAAAATGAGAAATCGCTGGTCAAATTTTAACCCTTATAACTTCCTAGCAAAAAAAAAAATTTGGTTCCAAAATTGTGCTGATGTAAAGTAGACATGTGCATAATGTTATTTATTAACTATTTTGTGTCACATAACTCTCGTTTAACAGAATAAAAATTCAAGATTTGAAAATTGCTAAATTTTCAAAATTTTAGCCAAATTTCCATTTTTTTCACAAGTAAACGCAAAAATTATCGACCTAACTTTACCACTAACATGAAGCCCAATATGTCACGTAAAAACAATCTCAGAACCGCTAGGATTCGTTGAAGCATTCCTGAGTTATTACCTCATAAAGGGACACTGGTCAGAATTACAAAAAATGGCCAGGTCTTTAAGGTCAAAATAGGCTGGGTCATGAAGTGGTTAATATTAACAATGGTACCAGGCAGGCGTGCCCCTTATCTCTATCCTTATTTATATTGGTTATTGAAACACTGATCCAAAGAATCAGACAAGAAGACCAGATCAAAGGGTTACGGATAGGTAAATTGGAACTAAAAACACTAGCCTTCGCGGACGACTTGCTTTTCCTTATCTCTAATCCTCTTGAAGCATTCCCCATTATTCTTAATTTACCTAAATAATTAAGTATATTATCAAACTTCAAAATTAATAATTCCAAATCAGAAGCCCTTAATATTACACTTTCAAACCTCCAACTGTCTAATTTGCGCAAACTGACCCCCTTCTCTTGGTCTACATCATCCATAAAATATCTGGGAATTTCGATTGCTAAAGACCCCTCTGATTTATTCAGTCTTAATTTTGCACCCTTACTAAAGAAAATGGATGCGTTGATGAAATCCTATGACTTACCCACTCTATCGTGGATGGGTCGCATCAATGTATTCAAAGCATATCTTATGCCTTTACTATTATATTGCATGAATATGGTTCCAATTTGTCTCCCCCATACTTATTTCAAAAATCTGAAATCCCGAATATCTAAGTTTATATGGAGGAGCAAAACAGCTAGGCTACCTTTCAAACTATTATCATATCCCACCTCCTGTGGAGCTTTGGGAGTTCCTGACCCTTGCATCTATTAGAAGGCCATCCATTTAAGTAGATGGTTAAGAAATGCACTCCGTCTTGAGAGGGTGAACTTTAGACACTATAGGCATAGCTTTACTTGGCACTAAGGGAATTCCACTCTTATGGTCTCGCTCGAAACCATTGGAATCGTCGAGACTAGATGATATAACTCTGGCTACCCTATATATCAGACGCTCCATATTAAGTGATTTACCACCAGAATCATTACCTTCATCATTTACTCCTATTGCAACCATTCCATACCTGGTTAATCCCAATTTTAGGGACTCATATATAACCTTTGGTCACGGCTCCCTATGGACTCTCTAAATAATTCTTATGATGAAAAAATTTAAAAAAATATTTGGCCCAGTAACGCTTTGACCCTCCCGAAAAATGTAATTAAAAAAAAACGCTATTTTAAACGCATCCTCATGCAATTCAGACAACAATACCCACAAAGGTCCAGTTGGTCATGGTTAGACCTTATGTTTAAAACAGGATTGGCCAGATTCAGTCATATCACGAATATACTCCCGACTCATTACTCCTCCTCAGAACTCTAAACCCTCTTTCATTTATTCTTGGGAATCCGAATTTAATATTACATTTTCAGAAGATAAGATTTCCAAAATGTTGATGCAGGCCCGAGGTTTTTCTTGCTGCTTCCTATTACAAGAAAACTCATACAAGATATTAACCAGATGGCATTTGACCCCGGTTAAACTCAATCATCTAGGTTTATCAGATTCTGACCTATGCTGGAGGTGCCATGAACACCAAGGTAATCATGCACACATATTTTGGGATTGCACATTGATTAGAGGCTTCTGGGAGGAAATAAACCTTGTCCTTAAACGGTTACAACTAATTAAAACTAACGTGATGCCCTTCGAGGCCATCCTCTCATGCCGACGACTTAACTTCAGACCATCTAAACATGGTCTTCTCCCCTTATTACTAAGTGCGGCCAAACACTTAATAACAATTCATTGGAAGAGCGAGGCACCCCCAACATTAGGACAGTGGTTCTCCAAAATAGAACACATTTATAGGATGGAGGAACTCTCAAGTTGGGAGATGCATGTCCATGATCGATTTCTGACTACCTGGCTCCCCTGGAAAACATTTTGTCCTGATACGCCTTAGCAATGCTCTTTATATACATCTTCGCCCTCTCGCGAATTAACTGCTGCTATACTGTCCACTTTTGAGATGTGCTTACATGTGTACCTGAATTGTTCTATGTATTTGTTACCTCCCTTATCTCCCCTCTCCCCACTTTCCCTTCTGACTTCCTGCCCTGTCCCACCATTCCCCCCCTTTTTTCCTTCCCTAATGTTACTAGTTAATGTTTATATATTGCTCTCACTGAAACAGCCATGATTCAGATTTGCTATTACAAAGTGTTTGTAATGTTTTCAGTGCCTGTTATAAATAAAGAATTTACAAAAAAAATACAACAGCAGATAAAGTACTAACATTAAAAACAGCTTTGTTAGTGGCACTTACATCAACCCGTAGGGTTGGGGATTTACACGCGTTATCGGCAGATCCTCTTTACACACAAATTATGGACGAGAGTTGTATTAAAGTTAGATCTGGCATATCTCCCCAAAGTGGTATCAAGATTCCATAGGGCTCAGGATATAACCCTACCCTCTTTCTGTTCTAATCCTAGCAACAAGAAAGAGGAGAGACTCAATTGCCTAGATGTCAGGAGATGTATCTTACAGTATTTAGAGACCACAAAATCCTAGAGGAGACAGAGGGCTTTGTTTCATTCCAGGGGTCGAGAAAGGGCCTTAAATCCTCAATCTATCGCTAGATGGGTGAGAGGCCATTATTCTAGCATACAGTAGTGCAGGCAGGACTGTTCCACAGCGTCTAAAAGCCCACTCCACTCCCAAACCTACTCTCAGGGACCTTTCTTCCACCCTCAAGTGGACAGCTTCCACTTGATGGCCTGGAATTTGAAAGGCAGATACTAAAATCTAGAGGATTCTCAGAAGGGTTAATTAATACACTCCTGCACAACAGGAAACAGCCTACCACAAAGATTTACACTAAAATATGGAAGAAGTTTCTTCAGTTCCATACGTCTGTTTCTACAGAAGTCTCAATAGGACCCATCTTAGAATTCCTACAAAAGGGAAAAAAATTAGGGCTTTCTGTAAATACATTAAAAAGTCCATGTGTCTGCACTAGGTGCCCTTTATGGCCATAATGTTGCAAACAATAAATGGGTGTCCAGATTCATCACAGCTTGTGAATGGATTAGCCACGTTCACATACCTAGGGTTCCTCCCTTGGATTTAAACCTAGTCCTAGACACTTTTAACAGCACCTCCTTTTAAGCCTGTAGATACAGCATCTCTAAAACACCTATCACTAAAAACTGCCTTCTTAATGGCACTAACATCGGCTAGTAGAGTCGGTGACATTAAAGCTCTGTATATAGATCCACCCTTCCTTCTGACGTTTCAGGATAGGTTGGTTTTAAAACCAGACCCCTCATACCCACCTAAGGTATCTGGGAAATTTCATAGATAACAAGAAATACTTCTCCCCACCTTCTTTAGGAACCCCTCCACTCCGGAGGAACAGAAGTTTCACACCCTGAATGTCAGGAGAATAGTATTACAAAAGTTTGAAAGAACTAGGAGTTGGAGGCAGTGTTAGGGCCCTGTTCATATCCTTCCGGGGCCAAAGAAGGGGTATGGAATCACGAAAGTCACCTTATCCTGGTGGATTAGAGACGCTATCTGGCTGGCTTACTCCGTGAAAAATACAGATCCTCCGGAGGGCATTAAAGCACATTCCACCAGAGCTATGGCATCTTCCTGCGCCGAAAGAGGACATATGTAAGGCAGCAACGTGGTCGGCTCCTTCCACCTTCTATAATCACTATAGGCTTGACCTCCCCTCGACTTCTGACCTGGACTTTGGCAGGGCTGTCCTCAGCACGGTGGTCCTCCCCCCTCCCCCCCAGGTGATGGTCTCTGGAAATTTCCCCAGTGGGTGCTGTCGTGGCGAAGAGTAAAAAGCCGGATTACTTACCGGTAATGCTTTTTTAGGGAGTCCACAACAGCACCCAGTCACTTCCCTCCCTAAAGAGTAATATAGCACATACTAATTAGGTTATTTCTTAATATAGATTAAATAAGTTAAAACCTTAAATAAATATTTTGCCTAATACTGGTGGTCCTCCTGGTACTCTGAAATCCAACTGAGGAGAGGTGGACCGCCCCCTTTTATTTTCTGTAGGTTTCCGGTTCCTCTCTCCAGTGGGTGCTGTCGTGGACTCCTTAAAAGAGCATTACCGGTAAGTAATCCGGCTTTTTCACTACCAGCAGATGCTAGGACACTTTAGAAATCTCATGCACAGTTGTTTTCCTGACTGAATTGGAAACCTGCTGCTTTAATTAACCCCTTTCTGCCATTAGACGTACTATTGCGTCCATGTGGGGTGGGCTTTACTTCCCAAGGACGCAATAGTACGTCATATGCGATCGGCAGCGCTCACGGGGGGAGCGCCGCCGATCGCGGCCGGGTGTCAGCTGTTTATCGCAGCTGACATCCGGCACTATGTGCCAGGAGCGGTCACGGACCGCCCCCGGCACATTAACCCCCGGCACACCGCGATCAAAGATGATCGCGATGTGCCGGCGGTGCAGGGAAGCATCGCGCAGGGAGGGGGCTCCCTGCGGGCTTCCCTGAGCCCCCCGCAGCAACGCGATGTGATTGCGTTGCTGCGAGGGTCTCACCTCCCTCCCTGCTCGAGCCCCGGATCCAAGATGGCCGCGGATCCGGGTCCTGCAGGGAGGGAGGTGGCTTCACAGAGCCTGCTCAGAGCAGGCACTGTGAAGGCTGCAGCGCTGCATGTCAGATCAGTGATCTGACAGAGTGCTGTGCAAACTGTCAGATCACTGATCTGTGATGTCCCCCCCTGGGACAAAGTAAAAAAGTAAAAAAAAAAAATTTCAAATGTGTAAAAAAAAATAAAAAAAAATATTCCAAAATAATGAAAAAAAAAAAAAAATATTATTCCCATAAATACATTTCTTTATCTAAATAAAAAAAAAAAAACAATAAAAGTACACATATTTAGTATCGCCGCGTCCGTAACGGCCCGACCTATAAAACTGGCCCACTAGTTAACCCCTTCAGTAAACACCGTAAGAAAAAAAAAAAAAACGAGGCAAAAAACAACGCTTTATTATCATACTGCCGAACAAAAAGTGGAATAACACGCGATCAAAAAGACAGATATAACTAACCATGGTACCGCTGAAAACGTCATCTTGTCCCGCAAAAAACGAGCTGCCATACAGCATCATCAGCAAAAAAATAAAAAAGTTATAGTCCTCAGAATAATGCGATGCAAAAATAATTATTTTTTCTATAAAATAGTTTTTATCGTATAAAAGCGCCAAAACATAAAAAAATGATATAAATGAGGTGTCGCTGTAATCGTACTGACCCGAAGAATAAAACTGCTTCATCAATTTTACCAAACGCGGAACGGTATAAACGCCTCCCCCAAAAGAAATTCATGAATAGCTGGTTTTTGGTCATTCTGCCTCACAAAAATCGGAATAAAAAGCGATCAAAAAATGTCACGTGCCCGAAAATGTTACCAATAAAAACATCAACTCGTCCCGCAAAAAACAAGACCTCACATGACTCTGTGGACCAAAATATAGAAAAATTATAGCTCTCAAAATGTGGTAACGCAAAAAATATTTTTTGCAATAAAAAGCGTCTTTCAGTGTGTGACGGCTGCCAATCATAAAAATCCGCTAAAAAACCCGCTATAAAAGTAAATCAAACCCCCCTTCATCACCCCCTTAGTTAGGGAAAAATTAAAAAAATGTATTTATTTCCATTTTCCCATTAGGGCTAGGGTTAGAGTTAGGGCTAGAGTTAGGGCTAGGGCTAGGGTTAGGGCTAGGGTTAGGGCTAGGGTTAGGGCTAGGGTTAGGGATAGGGTTAGGGCTAGGGTTAGGGTTAGGGTTAGGGCTAGGGCTACAGTTTGGGTTGGGGCTAAAGTTAGTTAGGGTTTAGATTACATTTACGGTTGGGAATAGGGTTGGGATTAGGGTTAGGGGTGTGTCAGGGTTAGAGGTGTGGTTAGGGTTACTGTTGGGGTTAGGGTTAGGGATGTGTTTGGATTAGGGTTTCAGTTATAATTGGGGGGTTTCCACTGTTTAGGCACATCAGGGGCTCTCCAAACGCGACATGGCGTCCGATCTCAATTCCAGCCAATTCTGCGTTGAAAAAGTAAAACAGTGCTTCTTCCCTTCCGAGCTCTCCCGTGTGCCCAAACAGGGGTTTACCCCAACATATGGGGTATCAGCGTACTCAGGACAAATAGGACAACAACTTTTGGGGTCCAATTTCTCCTGCTACCCTTGGGAAAATACAAAACTCGGGGCTAAAACATATTTTTTGTGGGAAAAAAAAAGATTTTTTATTTTCACGGCTCTGCGTTATAAACTGTAGTGAAACACTTGGGGGCTCAAAGTTCTCACAACACATCTAGATTAGTTCCCTGGGGGGTCTAGTTTCCAATATGGGGTCACTTGTGGGGGGTTTCTACTGTTTAGGTACATTAGGGGTTCTGCAAACGCAATGTGACGTCTGCAGACCATTCCATCTAAGTCTGCATTCCAAATGGCGCTCCTTCCCTTCCGAGCTCTGCCATGCGCTCAAACGGTGGTTTCCCCCAACATACGGGGTATCAGCGTACTCAGGACAAATTGGACAACAACTTTTGGGGTCGAATTTCTCCTCTTACCCTCGGGAAAATACAAAACTGGGGGCTAAAAAATAATTTTGGGGGGAAAGATTTTTTTTTTTTAATTTTCACGGCTCTGCGTTACAAACTGTAGTGAAACACTTGGGGGTTCAAAGCTATCACAACACATCTAGATGAGTTCCTTAGGGGGTCTAGTTTCCAAAATGGTGACACTTGTGGGAGGTTTCTACTGTTTAGGTACATTAGGGGCTCTGCAAATGCAATGTGACACCTGCAGACCATTCCATCTAAGTCCTCATTCCAAATGGAGCTCCTTCCCTTCCGAGCCCTCCCATGTGCCCAAACAGTGGTTCCCCCCACATATGGTGTATCATCGCACTCAGGACAAATTGGGCAACAAATTTTGGGGTCCAATTTCTCCTGTTACCCTCAGGAAAATACAAAACTGGGGGCTAAAAAAATAATTTTTGTGGGAAAAAAATTTTGTTTTATTTTTACGGCTCTGCATTATAAACTTCTGTGAAGCACTTGGTGGGTCAAAGTGCTCACCACACCTCTAGACAAGTTCCTTAGGGGGTCTACTTTCCAAAATGGTGTCACTTGTGGGGGGTTTTGAATGTTTAGGCACATCAGTGGCTCTTCAAACGCAACATGACGTCCCATCTCAATTCCTGTCAATTTTGCATTGAAAAGTCAAACGGCGCTCCTTCCCTTCCGAGCTCTCCCATCCGCCCAAACAGTGGTTTACCCCCACATATGGGCTATCAGCGTACTCAGGACAAATTGTACAACAACTTTTGGGGTCCAATTTCTTCTCTTACCCTTGGGAAAATAAAAAATTGGGGGCAAAAAGATAATTTTTGTGAAAAAATATGATTTTTTATTTTTACGGTTCTACATTATAAACTTCTGTGAAGCACTTGTTGGGTCAAAGTGCTCACCACACCTCTAGATAAGCTCCTTAGGGGGTCTACTTTCCAAAATGGTGTCACTTGTGGGGGGTTTCAATGTTTAGCCACATCAGGGGCTCTCCAAACGAAACATGGCGTCCCATCTCAATTCCAGTCAATTTTGCATTGAAAAGTCAAATGGCACTCCTTCGCTTCCGAGCTCTGCCATGCGCCCAAACAGTGGTTTACCCCCACATGTGGGGTATTGGCATACTCAGGACAAATTGTACAACAATGTTTGGGGTCCATTTTCTCCTGTTACCCTTGGTAAAATAAAACAAATTGGAGCTGAATTACATTTTTTGTGAAAAAAAGTTAAATGTTCATTTTTATTTAAACATTCAAAAAATTCCTGTGAAGCACCAGAAGGGTTAATAAACTTCTTGAATATGGTTTTGAGCACCTTGAGGGGTGTAGTTTTTAGAATGGTGTCACACTTGGGTATTTTCTATCATATAGACCCCTCAAAATGACTTCAAATGAGATGTGGTCCCTAAAATAAAATGGTGTTGTAGAAATGAGAAATTGCTGGTCAACTTTTAACCCTTATAACTCCCTAACAAAAAAAAATTTTGGTTCCAAAATTGTGCTGATGTAAAGTAGACATGTGGGAAATGTTACTTATTAAGTATTTTGTGTGACATATCTCTGTGATTTAATTGCATAAAAATTCAAAGTTGGAAAATTGCGAAATTTTCATAATTTTCGCCAAATTTCCGTTTTTTTCACAAATAAACGCAGGTACTATCAAATAATTTTTACCATTGTCATGAAGTACAATATGTCATGAGAAAACAATGTCAGAATCACCAGGATCCATTGAAGCGTTCCAGAGTTATAACCTCATAAAGGGACAGTGGTCAGAATTGTAAAAATTGGCCCGGTCATTAACGTGCAAACCACCCTTGGGGGTAAAGGGGTTAAAAAAACAAAACTGCAGCATGTCACTCTGCAGCATTTTTTTTCCCTTCCCCATAACAGCCCCGCACAAGATGGTATCCGCCCCCAGGAACAGGAAACCTGTAGCAGAGATAAAAGGTGGGGTGGCACCTCTCTCCTCAGTTTTGGTTTCCTGTTCCTGCAGGTGGATACCTGTAGCAATCTCCATACCTACAGAGTGATCTCCCTCTGACGAAGTCCGGTCCGGAGGTGAGGTCCACGGTGGGGGGGAAGCAGCTGGGCGTGGTGGCGCGTGCCTGTAATCCCGGCCGGAGGGGGCTGTCATATGCCCCGCTCCCGTCGTGAGGCTGGGCTGGAAGGAGGCGTGCCAATCACGATGCTGGTGCCGACTGAATGGGAGACTACTTGTGGTCGCGCCGAAAGTGACTTCACATGCCAGAGGAATATGGTGTGCTGGATGCATCCGGGAGGGAGTTGTTCCAGGGGCGCGCATACCATTCCTACCATAATAAAAGAAGCAGCGTGCAATAGTTCAGCGGCTAACAGACTCACATGAAGCATGGCAGACCCTGCCTTGGAAGTATGCGCGCTGGAGGATGAAGGAAACCCACAGGCTACCTTGGTACCCAGGGGGTTCGGTGAGTAAGTGCCTTTGTAAGGTGAAAAACACTGGTAGTGATGGCCCTATATTATGTTTGTATTTTTTAGGATAAAAAAAACAGAAAAATAGGGCATGTGCATTATGCAGGGAAACCCTCCCTAGAACACATGATAGGAGCAAGCAGTTAAAGGAGCAAGCTGCATTCAGCTCCGAAAAGCCCACCCCTCCCCATCCTTCTACAAAAACCCAAAGCTCTGATATAGATTCAGAGGAAGAACCGGGAGACCGGCAGGTCTGTCTCAGACCTGGACTCATCAGACGAGGAGTATGGCCACCCTTATTTTTTTTATCCGCAAATATCGGGGAATTACTTAAGCTGGTAAGGTCCACTATGGGGGTCGAAACGCCCAGAGAACAACGCATGGTGCAGGATTCCATGTTTAGTAACTTAGAAGGGAAAAAAACGCAGGATTTTTCCCTTTCATGACAACCTAATTTAAGTAAAAGGGAATGAAAGATGTCCGTGCTTCAGACGCTTAAACGTAAATACCCATTTGATGAGGTCTGTGAAAAATGGGGGGGTGGGGAGTTAAGCTCCTAGATTGGATGCGGCTATCGCCAGTATGTCTAGAGGAATAGCCCTACCCTTTGAGGACATGGGTGCTTTAAAAGATCCCATCGACAAAAAAAGCCGATGCCTTTTTAAAATCTGCTTGGGAGGCGTCAGCATGGTCATTTAAACCTGGGGTTGTCGCCACTTGCACATCTCATGCTATGGTCAAGTAGCCTAAAGAATTGAGTGAACAGATTGAAAACAAATGCCCGAGAGAGGCTATTGGAGGCAATACCCTCCTTACAGAAGGCAGCGGGATTCCTAGCGGATGCATCAGTTGACTCCGATGTGCGGCCCGTGTGTGCGTCGTATCGAATTCATGGCGCAGGGCACTATGGCTAAAAAAAACTGCTGCAGATTTTCAGTCAAAAGTAAAGCTCTGTTCAGTCCCTTGTGAAGGTCAGTACCTTTTTGGGAAGGCGTTAGACGAACTTTTGGAGAAGGCGTCGGATATGAACAAACTGTTTCCACCACCCCCTGTCTCTAGGCGCCGTTGGGGTGGTGCTCGCTTGTCCTTTTGAGGATGAGGTAATAGAGGTGGCCGGGGACGCTCAGACAGGTCCATGCGAGGAAAACCCTGGAGGAAAGATAACGGATTCCTCTTTGATAAGCCTCCCCCTAAATCACACTCCAAACTTCAATGATGCTAAAAATCCGGTGGCGGGAAGACTGATATTTTCTCCACCAATGGTCAGCATTACCCACCACAGTGGATAACCAATTTATCAGAGGGCCTGCAACTAAGTTTCCTCAGCCTCCTGCCACAGAGGATAATTAATCAGGTGGCCAAGTAAAACCAAGCCACACTAGGAAAAGTTCAGATCCTCCTACAGAAAGAATTGCTGATAAAGGTACCACATCACCAAATGGGAGAGGTATTTTACAGCACCCTTTTCCTCACACCAAAACCAGCCGGCTTAATGAGAAAAATATTCAATTTAAAAGCATTAAACCCGATATATCCAGGTGGAGAGTTTCAAAATGGAAACTTTAAAGTCAGCAGTAAAGCTACTCAATTCAGGCTGCTAAATGGCAGTAATAGACCTAACCAACGCTTATTACCATGTACCAATCTACGGAGAACACCAGCGGTACCTAAGATTGGTAGTGGAGATTGCGCAAATCCCCACTCGCCTACAATCAGTATCTCCCCTTCGGGGTCTCGGTAGCGCCTTGTATATTTACAAAAATAATAGCCGAAATGGCGTCCTACGTGAGAAAGGAAAATATACTGCTGGTACCCTATTTGGATGACTTGTCGTAGCAAACAAGGGGAAAAATGTACAAAGACAGTCACAAGAGTGCTAGAAGTGCTGACAAGTCTAGGTTGGATAATAAATTTCAAAAAGTCAAGATTAAATCCATTCGGATACAGGAATTCCTGGGGATCCAACTGGATTCAGTCAAACAACAATGCGTCCTCTCAGAGAGAAAGATCTGGACCATTCAACAAAAGATACGGCAGGTACAATCGGGTCAACCCATCTCCGTAAGATCAGCAATGTCACTCTTGAGCGTCCTAACAGTGACAATCCCAGCAGTCCAGTGGGCGCAAGCCCATAACAATGGCAGATCCTGTCCGAACAGGCAGCGGATCCATACAACTTAAAGGGACACTGTCACCTGAATTTGGAGGGAACAATCTTCAGCCAAGGAGGCGGGGTTTTGGGGTTTTTGATTCACCCTTTCCTTACCCGCTGGCTGCATACTGGCTGCAATATTGGATTGAAGTTCATTCTCTGTCCACCATAGTACATTCCTGCACAAGGCAATCTTGCCTTGCGCAGGCATGTACTACGGAGGACAGAGAATGAACTTCAATCCAATATTGCAGCCAGCATGCAGCCAGCGGGTAAGGAAAGGGTGAATCAAAAACCCCGCCTCCATGGCTGAAGATTGTTCCCTCCAAATTCAGGTGACAGTGTCCCTTTAAATCGAAAGATTCTCCTATCGCCACGGGAGCAAGAATCATTAAAGTGGTGGCTGAGCATCGGAAACTTAAGCAACGCTGCACCTTGGTCAATTCAAAACCCGGTGGTACCAACTACAGATGCAAGTCCGTTAGGTTGGGGAGCACACCTGTCAGACCAAATTCTGCAGGGTCCATGGGAACCCTCAATGAGAGCGGCATCCTCCAAACTAAGAGTTAACAGCTGTAAGGCGAGCACTTCTTCATGCAGAGAAAGAAGTCCAAGGGAGACGGGTCACAATACTGTCCGACAACAGCGCCACCATAGCTTGCATAAAACGACGCCAAAGAACTGTTCGGATGGGAAGAAAGCAACCTTTTGTCCCCATCAGGTACGCACTTGAGGAACGGACAATCTTGTGGCGGATTTTTTAAGTTGTCACATTACGCCAGGGAGAGTGGTCTCTGAATCAAGAGGTATTTGGTAAAGTCTGGGGCACGCCAGAAGTGGATCTGTTTGCCACAAGGAAAAATCGGAAGGTAAGCCGATTCTACTCCCTAAATCCAAAGGCACACCTGGAAGGAGTGGATGCACTGCTGCACCGCTGGAAGTTTCACCTGGGGTACACATTTCCCCCAATTCAATTGATCCCGATAGTTCTAAAGATTCGGGAAGACAAAGCACGGATAATCCTTGTCGCACCCTTCTGACCAAAAAGGCATGGTTCACATGGCTCAGACGCATATCTATTTTGGACCCATGGATCCTCCCGGATATCCCAAATCTCCTGCACCAGGGCCCTGTACTACATCCTCAAGTGCACAGACTCCATCTCACCGCCTGGAACTTGAGAGGGGACTTTTACTAGCAAAAGGTTTTTCAAATCCTTTAGTAATGAATTTGCTCTCTAGCAGAAAGATAACATCGGCCAAATACCAAAAAATATGGGAAAAATTCCTGAAGTTTTCGAGACGACAGCTGTCCAATACGAGTCAGAAAGTCCTGGTAAAGGAAATTCTAGAATTCCTTCAAAAAGGGCTGGAAAGAGGGTTGTCTACTAACACACTAAAAGTGCAAGTCTCTGCCCTGGGTGCATTGTTTGACCAAAAACTTGCAGATCACCCTTGGGTTTGCTGGTTCATCCAAGCCTCTTTTGCAGCCAGACACTCAAAAATACTACACAAGGTAGCTCCCTGGGATCTAAATTTAGTTTTAAATGCCCTTAACTTCTCCTTTCGAGCCTCTTACTTCTATTTCAGTAAAGGCTTTGACATTGAAAACAGTGCTCCTGGTTGCCCTGACGTCAGCTTGGCATATCTGCGAGCTGCAAGCTATCTCTGTAAATCCCCCATATACTACCTTTTTGGAGGACAGAGTAATCCTAAGAACTGATCCAGCCTTCCTTCCAAAGGTCAATTCAAAATTTCACTGGGACCAGGAAATAATTGTCATTTTTTGCTAACCCAAAATCCCAGGGAGAACAAACCTTCCATTGTCTAGATGTCAGACGTTGCCCACCCCAATATATAGAAATCTCAAAATCATGGCGACAGTAATCAGCCCTTTTTGTCTCCTTTCAGGGGATAAACTGGGACAAAAGCTTAAAAAATTGACTATTGCACAGTGGCTTCGTATGGCTATTTCAGTCTTACTCTTCTTCAGGTCAGACTCCCCCACTGGGTGTAACGGCTCACTCTACAAGGGCCATAGCAACATCCTGGGCTGAAAGGGTGAATGATCTGTAGAACACATTTGCAGAGCGGCAGTATGGTCTGCACCCTCCCACTTTCTTCCGCCACTATAGGCTAGATCTAGGGCTCTCAAATCTAGCCTTTGGTATAAAGGTGTTATCTGCTGTTGTCCCACCCTAAGCGTCTCTTCTATTTCTTCCCCTCATGTGCAGTGCTGTCATGGGGAAGGGAAAAAATTACTTACCGGTAATTTGATTTTCCAGAGCCATAACAGCACCGCATTAATTCCCAAACGATCTTGGTGAAGGTTGTGTGATGCACAAAAAAAGTGAATAAGAGAAACTTTGTTAATATATACATGTGAATTAATTAGGCGGTTACCTTGCATACTCTGAAACTGAGGAGAGGCGCTGCCCCACCTTTAATCTCTGCTACAGGTTTCCTGTTCCTGGGGGCGGATACCATCTCCCATGTGTGGTGCTGTCATGGCTCTGGAAAATCAAATTACCGGTAAGTAATTATCTTTTTTTTTTCACCAACCAAGCCATAAATAAATGCAAAAAATGGTGCTATTAGCAGGTTTGGTGACAAACTGTGGTTTTGCATCCTGCTGTAACAATTTATTTTTGTGACTTTATCACTACTTTGAGTCAGGAGATAATTAAAAAAGCACTCCTCCTGTCTGCCCAAAAATTATACCAATAAAAACATCAACTCGTCCCACAAAAACAAACACTGACATGAACAAATTCTAGCTATCTTAATGAGGATACTTTTTATTGCAAAAACCATCCTCCGTATACTTTAGTGTGACAGCAGCCAAACGGGGAAAAAACATTTAAAATCTGATATCGCTGTAATCGCCCCGACCTGATTAGTCATCTAATCACTTATTCCGCACGAGGAACGGTGTAAAAAATGTGTTTTGTTTTTTTTTTTGTTTTTTTTTCTTTCAGTCTGCCTCCCAAAGATGGCAGTAAGGCTCAGCTCTCACTTATCCTGTGAACTACGTTGAGCACTTACACTGGGCTTTTCATGTAGATCTCTTTGAAATTCAGATGATTGATGGAACCCATTATGGAAGATTCCCTATAATAAGGCAGTTAGAGGCAGTGGACACTGTCTGACCTGTGATCCAGCGGTGACCATTTTAGGCGTGCATAAAAAGTCTGCCAGTTTTGTGCACTTCTGAAAAGGTCACTGCTGAAGAGAGGCCAGACTGAGTCCAGAGTAACTCTGCCTCATTATATTGATTGGATTGCTCAGGGGTTTCACCTGAATCATATCATTGAGAGAATTAGATGTAAATCATGATGTAAAGCGCAGGATACTGTAAATGTGATCACAAATGTTATGTAAAATGTTGCCAAAAAGCTTCAACTCGATCCACAAAAAAGCAAGCCCCCACTCAGGTCTGTAATTTGTATAAAGAAGTATAGGGGGCTTCCACGTTACTGGTAGAACTTTTCCAGAGCCTTTGTACTATAGCTCCTTGCACACCAAAAGAATTTGAGCGAATTCTGCATTCCCAAATCCAAGTGCCCCCTCCCTTTTGAGCCCCACAGTGTACCTGTTTAGCATTTCTGTAGCTAGGACAGCCTGCCTAATTTACGAGAGCGTTTCTCCAGAAACTCACTTGACTTGGTCTTCTCCCGGCTTTGCTCAGTGGATGATTTCACAAACTCCCCTCTCCCACTCTCTGACCACAACCTTCTTTCATTCTCTATCAAGAACTGCCATCCCGCTCAGGTCACCCCCACTTTCCACACTTATAGAAACATACAGGCCATTAACACCCAGAAACTTATGAAGAACTTGCAGTCCTCATTGGCCCCAATCTCCTCCATCTCATGTCCTGATTCTGCTCTGAAGCATTACAATGAAACCCTGCAAAGTGCTCTGGATGAAGCTGCTCCTCCTATACATAAAACAACTCGGCACAGACGGCAACAACCGTGGCACACGCTGCAAACACGTTTCCTGCAGCGGTGCTCCAGGTGCGCAGAACGTCTGTGGAGAAAATCTAATCTACCCGAAGATTTCATCCATTATAAGTTCATGCTAAAGACATACAATTCTGCCCTTCACCTCTCCAAACAAACCTACTTCAACACCCTCATCACCTCCCTGTCCAATAACCCTAAACGTCTCTTTGACACGTTCCAGTCCCTACTCAACCCAAGAGAGCAGGCCCCAACCACGGATCTCCGTGCTGACGATCTGGCCAATTACTTCAAAGAAAAAAATTGACCACATTCGACAGGAAATCATCTCCCAATCTCTTCATACCATGCACTGTCCTCCCTCCCCCACTGCATCTAGTTCACTCTCTGACTTTGAAGCAGTTACAGAAGAAGAAGTAAGCAGGCTCCTTGCATCTTCTCGCCCGACCACTTGCACCAGTGACCCCATTCCGTCACATCTCCTCCAGTCCCTTTCCCCGGCTGTCACCTCTCACCTAACAAAAATATTCAACCTTTCCCTCACTTCCGGTATTTTTCCCTCCTCATTTAAGCATGCCATCATACATCCATTACTTAAAAAACCATCCCTCGATCAAAACTGTGCCGCTAATTATAGACCTGTCTCTAATCTTCCCTTCATCTCTAAACTCTTTGAGCGCCTGGTCCACTCCCGTCTTACCCGCTATCTCTCAGATAACTCTCTTCTCTACCCTCTTCAATCTGGCTTCCGCTCTTTACACTCTACTGAAACTGCCCTCACTAAAGTCTCTAATGACCTACTAACAGCTAAATCTAATGGTCACTACTCCATGCTAATTCTCTTGGATCTCTCTGCAGCATTCGATACTGTGGATCATCAGCTCCTCCTCACTATGCTCCGCTCCATCGGCCTCAAGGACACCGTTCTCTCCTGGTTCTCCTCCTATCTCTCTGACCGATCCTTCACTGTATGTTTTGCTGGTTCCTCCTCCTCTCACCTTCCCCTTACTGTTGGGATTCCTCAAGGATCAGTCCTAGGCCCCCTCCTCTTCTCGTTGTATACTGGCCCTATTGGACAAACAATCAGTAGATTTGGTTTCCAGTACCATCTCTATGCTGACGACACCCAATTATACACTTCTTCTCCTGTTATCACACCGACCTTTTTAGAAAACACCAGTGATTGTCTTACCGCTGTCTCAGACATCATGTCTTCCCTCTATCTGAAACTAAACCTGTCAAAAACTGAACTCCTCGTGTTCTCTCCCTCTACTAACCTACCTTTGCCTGACATTGCCATCTCCGTGTGCGGTTCCACCGTTACTCCAAAGCAACATGCCCGCTGCCTTGGGGTCATCCTTGATTCTGACCTTTCATTCACCCCCCACATCCGATCACTGGCTCGCTCTTCTTACCTGCATCTCAAAAACATTTCTAGAATTCGCCCTTTTCTTACTTTCGACTCTGCAAAAACTCTTACTGTTTCACTTATTCATTCTCGTCTGGACTATTGTAACTCTCTACTAATCGGCCTCCCTCTTGCAAAACTCTCCCCGCTCCAATCTGTCCTGAATGCTGCAGCCAGGATCATATTCCTCACCAACCGTTACACCGATGCCTCTACCCTGTGCCAGTCATTACACTGGCTACCCATCCACTCCAGAATCCAGTACAAAACTACTACCCTCATCCACAAAGCACTCCATGGCTCAGCACTACCCTACATCTCCCTGGTCTCAGTCTACCACCCTACCCGTGCCCTCCGTTCCGCTAATGACCTCAGGTTAGCATCCTCAATAATCAGAACCTCCCACTCCCGTCTCCAAGACTTTACACGTGCTGCGCCGATTCTTTGGAATTCACTACCTAGGTTAATACGATTAATCCCCAATCCCCACAGTTTTAAGCGTACCCTAAAAACTCATTTGTTCAGACTGGCCTACCGCCTCAATGCATTAACCTAACGATCCCTGTGTGGCCTATTTATAAAAAAAAAAAAAAAAAAAAAAAAAAATAAAGGTTCCTCGCATCATGTTCTCATACACTTTATGCAGTATTAGCCTTCTGTGTCTGTACTGCTACATACTTAGGCAGATAACTGGTTCATGCAGCTTTACATGAACACCTGAGCCTTACACTATGGCCGGTCCGAATAACTAAAGCAATTGTTACCATCCACTTCTCGTGTCTCCCCTTTTCCTCATAGTCTGTAAGCTTGCGAGCAGGGCCCTCACTCCTCCTGGTATCTGTATTGAACTATATTTCTGTTATGCTGTAATGTCTATTGTCTGTACAATTCCCGTCTATAATTTGTAAAGCGCTGCGGAATATGTTGGTGCTATATAAATAAAAATTATTATTATTATTATTATTATAAGCATGTACTAGTGACTGCAACATACTGGGCACTGCAATGGCAGTTTGCAGTTTTCTCTCAGCAGGGCTGAACTGGGACAAAAAAGCAGCCCTGCCGCACAAACCCCACCAGCCCGCAAACTATAATACTCCTCACTCCGATCAGTGAATTTTGCTTTACTTTGTCATGCCTCTCACTCTCCTAAAAGGAGATATTTGAAGAGCCACATGTGAATGGTGCCACAGTGCGTATGAGCGACCACAGCTGCATTTACGGTACATGCTGCTCTACAGAGCTCCGATATTCAGGATCATGGGGGTCCCAGAAGCTGGATCTCCAGCCATTGGAAAGTTATCCCCTCTCCAGAGGAGAGGGGATTACTTGGGATAATACATTTAAACAGCTTTTCCAAAATTTTATTTTTATTTGGCCATAGTAATATTGAAAATACTAAACCAATATTGACTCTCCCAAAGTCCAATGTCTCCTCTTAGACAACAAGACAGTAGAAGTGGTACTGTGCAGTGCATACCAGGCCAGCTCCAAATTTTTGTGGGGCCCAGGTGAAAGTCTGTGGGCCCCTTTAACACCGATCACAATACATAATGCACGGATACAGCAGAGAAATATAGTTATACAATGCTGAAATTTAACTCTTACATTACATGAGTGATAACTATTGTACATTTCACAACAGGTCATAAATCACAGTATAGCCCTCCATACAGTATTATGGGCACCACATAGCGCTTTATACAGAATGAGCCCCATATAGTGCTCCATACATGAGCCCCATATATTGCTCCATACAGTATGAGCCCCATATATTTCTCTATACAGAATAACATGCCCCATATATTTCTCCATATAGTATAATGAGCCCCATATATTGTGCCATACAGATTAATAAGCCCCATATAATGCTCCACACAGTATTATGGGCACCACATAGCGCTTTATACAGAATAATGAGCCCCGTATATTGCTCCATACAGACTAATAAGCCCCATATATTTCTCCATATAGTATGAGCCCCATATATTGCTCCATACAGTATGAGCCCCATATATTGTGCCATACAGAATAAGCCCCATATAATGCTCCACACAGTATTATGGGTACCACATAGTGCTCCATACAGTATAATTAGCACCATGTATTGCGCCATACAGTATAATGAGCCCCATATATTGCTCAAAACAGTATAATGCGCCCCATATAATACTCCATACAGTATGAGCCCCATACCTTGCTCCATACAGAATGGGCCCCATATAATGCTCCAAACAGTACATGATTTGCTCCATATATTGATCCAAACGCCAATCAGAATGGGCCCCGTGTAATGCTCCATATATAATGGGCCCCATATGAGGCTCCAAATATGAGGCCCCAAATGATGCTCCATATATTATGGGCTCCATATGATGCACCAGTATATAAAGGCCCCATATTATGCTTCAGTATAATAGGCCCCATGTGATGCTCCAGTATATGATGGGCCCCATATATTGTTCAAAACATTTAAAAAAATAAATAAAATGAAATCCTCCCCTCTCCTTGCTGGCTGCTGCTTTACTCCGGACTCCTGAATGTCGGTGTCTTCTGGATCTCGACACTGTGAGTGTTCGGGCAGAGGGCGCACAGAAGTGACGTCACCGCACCCTCTGCTGAAACGCAGCAGTGGAGGAGCGGGAAGAGGTAAGTATCGCAAGGGCTGGGGCTCTGAGCAAACGGGGGAGGGGTGGACTCTTTATTAGTCAATGTGGCAACATTTCAGTTCCACAGCAGAGAAAGGCTATGTAACATATGTACAGCAGTATCACCAATATATTGTATTTATAAGGCCGATTTCACACTAGCGTGTGTGATGAGAGAAATTCGCACGAGTCGCTCGCATCAACACCCGTTGCTGTCGCTGGCACTCGGGACTGGAGCGTGCGGCTGCATAGAAATACATGCATCTTCATGCTCCGGTCCCAAGTGCTGGCTGCAGCGCCAGGTGTTGATGCGAGAGACTTGTGCGAGTTTCTCGCGTCACACACGCTAGTGAGAAACCAGCCTTATAAATACAATATATTGGTGATACTGCTGTATATACATTATATAGGTGATACTATGATTATACACAGACTTAGCAGCCAGTATCACCTATATATTGTATACACAAGTCTATATACAGTATACAGGTGATAGTGCAAGTGCTGTACATACACAAAGTTTCCATATTGGGACTCACCCAGGTATGGAGATAGGGGGAGGATGAACAGCTGAGGTGCGTCCATCGTCGGGCATGCACAAGAGCGGGTCCCTGGCTCGGACGGTGAGTAGAGCAGGAATCAAAAAAGGAGATATACAGCACTTGGGGGGGACAGATATTGCTGGGGAGGAACACAGATCACTGAGCTGGGGCTCATAGACCACTGGGGTGACACAGATCTCCGTGAGGTGGCACGACGATCACTGGGGGGAGGTACAGAGATTAGTGGTAGCACAAAGATCACAGGGGGCTCATAGCTGGGGGCACAGATCACTGGGGGGTGGCACAAATATCATGGAGGGCACAGATCACAGGTGGCGCAGATCACTTGGAAGCACAAATATCACAGGGGGGTACATAGGGGGACACAGAGATCACAGGTTGGCACATAGATCACAAGGGGGCAGAAAGCTGGGAGCCACAGAGATCACAGGGGGCATATAGCTGGGGGACACAGATGACGGGGCAGATAGGGGGCACAGATCACGGGGCGTATAGTTGGCACAGATCATAGGGGGCACAGATCACAGGGGTGCATATAGCTGGAGGGCACAGATCACAGGGTGTATAGTTAGGGGGCACAGATCACAGGGATGCATACAGCTGGGGGCACAGATCACAGGGGGAATATAGCTGGGGGGCACAAATCACGGGGTCATATAGTTGGGGGGCACAGATGCAGATCACAGGGGGGCATATAGTTGTGGGGCAGTGGGCACAGATCACAGGGGGGCATAAATAACCAGCAGACAGGCAGGCACTGAGCTGCCAGCAGTGATCACTCTGGATTCTTTGGCTGGCAACAGCTCTTCTTCCGGGACAGGAGAACGGACGGGAGAGTATTGGGTGTTAACTCCGCCCACCCCGATGACATCATCCATGTGCAGGCAGCATTCTGTAATGAACCTTGCTTGCACTTGGGTTAAACGATACGGCTGATGCCGGAGAATTGCGGACTGCGAGGACCTGGCAGGATACGGCTGGAGGTTCCCCAACCCGTTTTAAAGGGGCAGCGGCCCACAGCCGCCAGCCCAGCGGGGCATATTCGCAATCCGGGCCTGTCTCTCAGCAACATCCGATGCTGCTTGTTTCTGGAAAACACCAATACAGTCAAAATAATCAGTACGTCTGTAGATAAATTCCCAAAAGGATAGAATTTCCTAAATGGGGTCACTTGAGAGTGAATTCTGCTCTTATAGCACTTGGGGGCTCCAGGAGGCAAATGGCACTCTGTACGTCCAGAGTTTCGCCGTATGTCTAACAGTACTATACAGCCACATATTGGATATTTCTACATTCAGCTGAAATTGTGGGACACATTTTTTTTTTTTTTTTGTGACCCTTGCGCAAATAAGTAGGTATAAATTACATTTTTGTAGGGGAAAAAGTTTAAATGTTCATTTTCTCCTTCCACATTCTATTAGTTCCTGTGAAGCACCTGAAAGGTTAAAACTTTTGAATGTGGTTTTGAGCACCTTGAGGGTGCAGTTTTTAGAATGGTGTCACTTTTGGGTATTTTCTGCCATATCGGTCTTGTTGGAAAATTTAGAAATCGCTGGTCAACTTTTAACCCTTTTAACTTCCTAACAAACTGTTTCAAAAATTGTGCTGATATAAAGTAGACAGTGGAAAATGTTTAACTATTTTGCGACATAATTTTTATTCCCTTAAACAAGAGTTAATTTTGAAAATTGTTAAATTTTTACAATTTCCGATATTTTCACAAATATACACAAGTCTTTAAAAAAAAAACTTGCATTTTTGGCTGCAGGTTTTTTACTGCCAAGAGATCAGGTTTTGGCTGCATAAAAAAAGCAAAACAAATCCAACATGTGGGCAAAGCCTTAAGAGCATATATTTTAAAAACCCTGCTTACTAAGGTTTCTGCTCACTGTATAAGAAATTACATCACCTATGGTGAATATTTCTGAATAGTCCTTATAATGTGAATGTTGGAGCAAAAATACTTTATACAATGGCAAAATTGCAGTACATTTGTGTGCGCAGGGAATCAGCACACCACAGGAAGCAGAACGTGTTCTGGCCCAGATGAAGAAACTAGATGAGGTCGAGCAAGAGGCAAGCAAAGAGGAGATGGAGACTAGGTTTGAACAGGAGAAGAGAGAATGTGTAATGGTAACTTCTAATGGTATGAACTGTTACATTTTTTTAAAATGAAAGCTTTATATCTGTGCACGTGTTTTGAACATAAAATGCTTAGTCTAATATTTCTACTTAACAGGTGATATTAATTCTTTCTGCTCACCAAGTGTTCTCCGCTTCCTGGATGACCCAAATTTTAACTACATTGACTTCACTCGAAGGGGAGAGCAGGCTCCCCCTACATTCCGTGCTCATGTGAGTCATCCATTACTTTTTACAAGAAGTGTTAAAATTGCATTTAGGCTAAATGGACCATTTTGATCCACTGCAGATTTAACCAATGTGTTTTTCATCTAAAACCTGAATCTGACACTGAAAATCATCCCGGACTTTATATTAAGTGGATTTATCCTCACTAACCATAACTTGTCCCTTACTATAGTTTCTAAACCTCCTTCCAACAAATAGATGAGGAGATTGGTTGTTCTTCATGTTTAGTGCTTCTCACTAAATTAGAAAATCATCAAAAAGTTACTTATTTCAGTTCAAGACAAAGGGACTTGTATATTATGGAGTGGAGTGTGTCAATGACTGACTTCTGGACATCTGTCAAGTCAGCAGTCTAACCCATGATTGTGGTAGAAAACCAGAAGAGAAAGCCAACCATAAAGTCCAATAATAGTATGGTGAAAAAAATCAAGAATATTAATTTCCTTAATACACAGGTAATGGGAACAACAAATTTTATACAAAGAGTTAAAAACAAGGCCGCACACCCAGATAAGAAAAATTGGCCATAAACAGTAAGATGTAATCCAGCTAATTAAAGTGCTAATCTCAATATTGATGCAAAGTTATAATTAATGAGAATAAATAAATGGCTAATAAAGAACTGCCACAGAATAGTAAAGTGCATACAAGGAGTTCTATAGAATAAATGTCAAGTAATAAAGTGCTTGCAAGAAAAAAAACTCCTGTGAATATCAAGTCCATGATGTAGATATGAATGATATTTA
This sequence comes from Ranitomeya imitator, assembly GCF_032444005.1. Taxonomy (NCBI): domain Eukaryota; kingdom Metazoa; phylum Chordata; class Amphibia; order Anura; family Dendrobatidae; genus Ranitomeya; species Ranitomeya imitator. Next base: position 329,502,381 of record NC_091284.1, on the reverse strand, counting down.
GAATGGCATAAAGGCACATTAGAGCAACTTGAGTGATATAATGAATAGAGAAGCGACCAAATATAATTATGTAAAAATCAAACCAAAAGTGGAGGAAGAGTAATACTTACAGTAATATGGATCGCTCTCCTGTATGGCGTCCTCCCCAATGCGTGTTTTGGCACAATGTCTTCGTCGGGGTCATGATTGTGATGTCTACTGAAACAGACTAAGGGACCTTTTTAAATGCTTAGGAAGCCTTTGCAGGTGTTTTTTGTTAATTACGGTATCTCAGTAAATTAGAATAATGACTTTTAGGTTTTCGTTGGCTAAAAGCCATAATCATCAACATTAACAGAAATAAACACTTGAAATAGATCACTGTTTGTAATGACTTCATGAGTTTCACTTTTTGTATTGAAGAACTGAAATTTACTTTTTGATATTCTATTTGTGAGAAGCACTTGTATGTTCCATACCTCTGGTTCACAAGGGGTTTAGGGGCTTGAATTTAACTTGCATTAAAACCATTTCTTTTACAGGACTACACATGGGAAGACCATGGCTATTCTATATTGCATAGATTGTATCCAGAAGTTGGTCAACTGCTGGATGAAAAATTCCAAGTAGCCTATAACCTGACATATCATACTATAGCTACTCACCAAGAAGTGGATACTTTCAAATTGCGTAGAGCCATCTGGAACTATATCCAGTGTATTTATGGGATCAGGTAAGAAGTTTTAAAGGGAATGTGTGACCCCAAAAATCGTATATGAGCTAAGGCCACCGGCATTAGGGGCTTATCTACAGCATTCTGTAATGCTGTAGATAAGCCCCCTATGTAATCTGAAAGGTAAGAAAAACAGGTTATATTATACTTACCCAGGGGCGGTCCCTGTTTGTTTCGGGTTTGATGGGCGTCGCTGTCCAGGTCCGGCGCCTCCTAGCTTCGTACGATGACCTCCTCTTCTTATCTTCCGGTGCAGGCGTACTTTGCCCTGTTGAGGGCAGAGCAAAGTACTGCGGGCACCTCTGACCTTTCCTGCGCACTGCAGTACTTTGCTCTGCCCTCAACAGGGCGGACAAAGTACGCCGGAGCCGCGGCAGGAAGAAAAGAGGATGTCATCGTAAGAAGATGGGAGGCCCCGGGATCGGACCGCGATGCCCATCGGACCGGACTGCCCCTGGGTGAGTATAAGATAACCTGTTTTTCTTATCTTTCAGGTTACATTGGGGCTTATCTACAGCATTACAGAATGCTGTAGATAAGCCCCTGATGCCGGTGGCCTTAGCTCATATATGATTTTTTCCCCATTTAATTTCTCTCTCCTCTGATGTGATTGCACATCAGAGGAGAGAGAAATGGGGTCCCCGATCCACTCCCCCCATTTTCCTATTGGTTCATTTTGATCACTGTGACCCGTCGCTGATCAAAATAAAAAAAAAAAAGTAAATCAAACCCCCCTTTATCACCCCTTTAGTTAAATAAAAATAATAAAATAAAAAAGTATTTACAATTTTTCCGTTAGGGTTAGGCTAAAGTTGGGGTTAGGCTAGGGTTAGTGGGGGTATTGGGGCTAGGGTTACGGTTGAGGCTAGGGTTGTGGTTAGGGGTCAGGTTAGGGGGTGTGTTGGCTAGGGTTAGGGGGGTGTTGGAATTAGGGGCGTTCCACTGTTTATGCACATCAGGGGGTCTCCAAATGCAACACGGTGTCACCACTGATTTCAGCCAATTTTGAATTTAAAAAGGCAAGCGTTGCTTCCTCCCTTCTGAGCCCTGCCATGCGCCTAAACAGTGGCTTTCCCCCACATACGAGGTATTGGTGTACTCAGGAGAAACTGGACAACAAATTTTGTGGTCCATTATCTCCTGCTACGCTTGTGAAAATAATTTACTTTGGAACCAAAGTTCTTTTTTTTGTGAAAGTAAAATGTTAGTTTTTTTTTTCCTCACATATTGCTTTAGTTCTCATGAAGCACCTGAAGGGTTAATAAAGTTCTTGAATGTGGATTTGCATACCTTGACAGATGCAGTCTTTAAAATGGTGTCACTTGGGTATTTTTATTATATTGACCACCCCCTCCCCCCCCCCAACTCCCTTCAAATGTGAAGTGAAACCCCTTAACCCCCAAGGGTGGTTTGCATGTTACTGACCGGGCCTATTTTTTATAATTCTGACCAGTATCCCTTTATGAAGTTATAACTCTGGAAATTTTGCATGGATCCCGGTGATTCTGACATTGTTTTCTCGTGACATATTGTACTTCATGTTAGTGGTAAAATTTAATTGACATTACTTGCGTTTATTTGTGAGAAAAAACGAAAATTTTGAAAATTTTGCAATTTTCCAATTTTGAATTTTCATGCCCTTAAATCAGAGGTGTCACACAAAATACTTACTAAGTAAAATTTCCCACATGTGTACTTTACATCGGCACAATTTTGGAACCAACATTTTTTTAAGGAGTTATAAGGGTTAAAAGTTGACCAGCGATTTCTCAGTTTTACAACACCAATTTTATTTTGTGGACCACATCACATTTGAAGTCACTTTGAGGGGTCTATAGGATAGAAAATACCCAAGTGTGACACCATTCTAAAAACTGCACCCCTAAAGGTGCTCAAAACCGCATTCAAGAAGTTTATTAACCCTTCAGGTGTTTCACAGGAATTTTTGGAATGTTAAGAAAAAAATGAACACTTAACTTTTTTCACAAAAAAATTACTTCAGATCCAATTTGTTTTATTTTACCAAGGGTTAACGGTAGAAATTGGACCCCAAAAATTGGTGTACAATATGTCCTGAGCACAGATACCCCATATGTGGGGGTAAACCACTGTTTGCGCGCATGGCAGAGCTCAGAAGTGAAGGAGCGCCGTTTGACTTTTCAATGCAAAATTGATAGGAATTGAGATCGGATGCCATGTCGCGCTTGGAGAGCCCCTTACGTGCCTAAACAGTGGAAACCCCCCAATTCTAACTCCAACCCTAACTCAAACACACCCCTAACCACACACCTAACCCTGTTCCAACCCTAAATGTAATCTAAACCCCAACCCTAAAGGTACCGTCACACTAAGCGACGCTGCAGCGATACCAACAACGATCCGGATCGCTGCAGCGTTGCTGTTTGGTCGCTGGAGAGCTGTCACACAGACAGCTCTCCAGCGACCAACGATGCCGGTAACCAGGGTAAACATCGGGTTACTAAGCGCCGGGCAGCCGGAAAGCACAGCGGTGACGTCACCGCTCTGCTTTCCGGCCGCTGTGCTCACAGCCAGAGCAGAGAAGCCCAGAGCCGGGGACAGACAGCGGAAGGTAAGTATGTAGTGGTTGTTTTTTTTACTTTAACGATGGTAACCAGGGTAAACATCGGGTTACTAAGCGCGGCCCTGCGCTTAGTAACCCGATGTTTACCCTGGTTACCAGCGAAGACATCGCTGAATCGGCGTCACACACGCCGATTCAGCGATGTCTGCGGGAGAGCCAGCGACGAAACAAAGTGCTGGACTTTCTGCCCCGACCAACGACATCACAGCAGGGGCCTGATCGCTGCTGCCTGTCACACTGGACGATATCGCTAGCCAGGACGCTGCAACGTCACGGATCGCTAGCGATATCGTCCAGTGTGACGGTACCTTAACTTTAGCCCTAACCCTAATGGGGAAAAAATAAATAAATACATTTTATTTTATTATTTTTCCCTAACTAAGGCGGTGATGAAGGGGGTTTGTTTACTATTTATAGCTGGTTTTCATAGTAGGTTTTTGTTTGGCAGCTGTCACACACTAATAGATGCTTTTTATTGCAAGAAATCGTTTTGCATCACCACATTTTGAGAGCTATATAATTTGTCCATATTTTGGCCCACAGAGTTGTGAGGTCTTTGTGGGACGAGTTGATGTTTTTATTGGTACCATTTTCGGGCACATGACATTTTTTGATCGCTTTTATATTACAATTTTTGGGAGGCAGAATGAACAAAAACCAGCAATTCCTGAATTTCTTTTTAGGGGGGGCGTTTATACCATTCCACGTTTGGTAAAATTGATAAAGCCATTTTATTCTTCGTGTCAGTACGATAAGTGATACCTCACTTATATAATTTTTTTTGTGTTTTGGCGCTTTTATACAATAAACTATTTTATATAAAAAATAATTATTTTTGCATCGCTTTATTCTGAGAGCTATAACTTTTTTTTTTTTTTTTTTCCGCTGAGGTTGTATAGCAGCTTTTTTTTGCAGGACAAGATGACGTTGTCAGCGGTATCATGTTTGTTTATATCAGTCTTTTTGATGTTAGATATTTGATATATCTTTTTGTTATTCCACTTTTTGTTCAGCGGTATGATGGTAAAGCATTGTTTTTTGCATCGTTTTTTTTTTTTTTTCTTTTTTTTTTATTGTGTTCACTGAAGGCGTTAACTAGTGGGACAGTCTTTATAGGCCAGGTCATTACAGATACGGCAATATATGTGCACTTTTATTTTATTTTAATTTTTTTTATTTACATAAAGAAATTTATTTTTCCAGGACGTCTCTACTGACAGCACCCTGGAGGACGTCCTCCTCCTTGCCAGGACAGGAAACATGAGAGTTTAAAGGTCCGGTCCCACCCACAATTCCTCAGTGTTTTTCCTGTCCCTGCATGGAGGGACAAACGAGAAGAGCTGCGCAAGCTTACAGAGCTCAGGGGGATCGTGAGGTCCTCCAATATCCTTCCCCCTGTCAAGAGGCTCAGGGTCAAAACTTCCCAAGGTGGGAGTCCCTCTACCCCAAAGGCCTGGAGCAGGACGAGGCTCCGGGATAGAGCCGTTCCTCCCGGTGGGAGGCTCTCGGCTCAGGATGCGGCAGGGATCCTGGCGTGGCGTTCTTCCAGACAGCGGGCGCGCTGTCCTTGCGACGCTACATCCAGCGTGCGGCTTCCGGAAACCAGGTGGAGCCGCGTCACTTCCGGCATCAGTGCCTGTAAACGTCACTTCCGGTGACGTTTTGAAAGCGGGGAAAGCAAGCGCTCCATCGGTGGAACACACAGCAGCGGGGTCGCTACTTGCAGTAGCGTCCATCGTGCAGGGGTGTTTTTTTGCTCCAGGTTCAGTCAAGCTCTATGGAAGGAGACATGATCGAGGATGGACTGATAAGTCTGCCTTGTGCAGTCCACCCTCACCTTAGATAAGAGCCCAGCACGCCATCTAGCCTATTACTCCCTATCTTATGTCGTTTAGGATAAGGGAAACCCCGCTGCTCCCTCGGCCACAGCTAAGAAACCTGGCAAGGTCTCGTGAAGTCCAGCAGATGTCCTGTATGCCACATAAAACTCCCAGACTCCCATGGCAGGACTCTCTGCGGACCCTGTACTTCTAGGGTCATGAAAGGCGAGCAGTCATCGCTGCTTTCAGAGATGAGATCCCTAATCCGGGAGGAGGTTCAGGCCTCTATGTCCAGCCTTTCACATCCACGCCCGGCCAGCCCCATCTCCGACCGGAAGCGGGCGAGAGACCATGGGGAGCCGGAGTATTCTTCTAATGAAGGTTCCGATCTACTCTGTCAGAGGAAGAGGGAGAGCTTCCAGCAGAAAACCAGGATCGAGCCAGAAAGTACCTTTTTCAGTCAGAAGAGACAGACGAGCTTGTCCAGGCAGTGAGGAGTACCAAGCAGATTGAGGAGACCTCTAAGCCACAGTCCAGACAGGACTTGATGTTCGGGGGACTTGTCACGAAACCAGACTGTTTTCCCTATAAGTGAACATATTAAGGCCATGGTTCTAGAAGAGTGGAAGGATGCTGAGCGCCGGCTGGTGCAATCTCGTGACTTTAAAGGTCGCTTACAATTCGACCCTGAGAAAGTCAAGTTATGGGAGGAGGTCCCTAAAATTGACGTTCCTGTAGCAAAGGACACCAAAAAGACTGCAATACCTTTTGAGGACTCTAACTTGCGTGACCCTATGGACAGAAAAGCTGACATTCTCCTAAAAAGGGCCTGGGAAGCTTCTGCAGCCCTAATTAGGACAAACATAGCATCCACTTCGGTGGCCAGATCTATGTACTTATGGATGGGTCAGTTGGAAGAGCATTTATCCAATAAGACCCCTAGATCAGATATTCTGAGTTCCCTTCCTATTATGAAGTCAGCCATGGCATTTTTATCTGATATGACAGTGGGATCTGTTAGATTTTCAGCCAGAAACCGTTATCTAGCTAATGCTGCTAGGAGGGCGGTATGGTTGAGGTCCTGGTCAGGAGATAATGCCTCTAAGACAAAGCTCTGCTCCATTCCATTTTCAGGGCAGAGGGTATTTGGACCAGCATTAGACACTATCCTTGAGTCAATCTCTGATAAAAAAAAAAAAAAAGTTCCATGAGGACAAACCTAAACGGTCCCAGCCCTTTCGGAGAGGATTCTTCTCCAGAAAGCAGTATGATTTCAGAGGACAGAGTAGGTTCAGCAGAGGGTCCTACAGGGGCTCTCGTGGGCAGGGTAATAAGAGCAGAGGTTTATTCTTTAGTCCAACCTCCAGAACTAAGTCACAATGACGCCACCTGCATTGGGGGAAGGCTACGTCACTGTCATGCTGTTAACGGCGATACTGGGACCCGCACCTGTCCCTGCCACTATAATGGGGCCCTGACTTTCCCTTATCTCAGGGGTACCTATAATGGTTAGGAGGCCTGAGCCGCCAGCGTATCGCTGTCTCCTGTGCAGGCCCTATCAGTGGCCCCCCCCACCCCAAGGGAGGTGGACTGTACCAGTGTATAAATACGACAATTAAACAGGGTATGCAGACAAGGTAACTAAAATCTCAAACTCATCAAATGCTCACACAACTACAGAGGAAACACAGAGAAGGAAAAAACTAGGAAGGAAAACAGGTTTAACATGCAACCAAAACAGCAGACACCAATCTCTGTAAATAAACCTCCAAGCTCCTAATACCACGCTCCTTCCCATTTCAAGCCAGGCAGAGGAACTGATTACTGACAACAGTTGTAGTCAAAGCAGAGTCTATATAGGAGCGGAGATTACAAAAACCAAATCAGCTGAAAGACCAAGCTCTCAGTAACTTCAGTAACAAGGCTTAACTCCTGCCCTGCTGGCACAAGACAGCCAGGTCAGAATTCAGGAGAAGAGCTTCTGTTCATTGTGTGTGAACGAGGCCCAGAGAGCTGCGGTTCTCTGGAACCTCTCTGTCGCGGTAGCCCCTTGACAGTCACTTTGCAAAAAATTGGGCCCAGATCACTCGAAATCAGTGGGTTCGCAGGACCGTGTCAGAGGGATACAGCATAGAGCTTTACTCCCCTCCTCCAGAAAGGTACATCGCTCCTACCATAGTTACAGCAGACTCTACCATACTAATAGATTTACAGGATATGCTCAGAGCAGCAGTAATAATCCTGATTCCTCCGTCGGAGATAGGAAGGGGGCACTATTCATCCCTATTTGCCATCACAAAACCATCGGGCGAGACTCGCACTATAATAAATCTAATGCCTGGGTGAGATACAAAAGGTTCCGAATGGAATCTATCCGGTCAGCAATTCATCTTATAGATCAGGGTGCTGTAATGTGCACTCTCGACCTAAAGAGTGCCTACTATCAGGTCCTGGTGCATCCTTCATCATAGAATCTGCTAAGGTTTGTGGTAGCGCTGCCAACCTGGACCTGCCACTACCAGTTTCAGGGCCTTCCCTTCGGACTGGCTTCTGCACCCCGTATATTCACAAAGCTGGTGTCAGAGGTGGTGGCCTTCCTGAGAAGCCAGGGCATCATAATTGCATACCTGGACGACTTTCTTCTTGTGGCAAGATCGGTAGAAATCTTGATGGATCACAGGACTTGGGCGATTTCAGTAATGGAACATCTAGGCTGGGTAATAAACAGGCAGAAGTCCGACCTACCAGAACATGGGAAGATCTTCCTGGGGGGGGGTGTCTAGACTCTAGACGCAGAATATCCCTCTTACCGGAGGTCAAGCAGTAGACCATTCGAGCTAGAGTCCGGTACTTACTGGAACATCGAATTTCCATAAGGATCGCAATGAAAGTACTTGGCCTAATGACGGCCTGCATACCATGTGTCAGATGGGCACAGTCACACTCAAGACCCCTGCAGAGACAGATTCTGTCTTTTTGGGATCGCCGTCAAATTCTCTAGACGCTCCCTTGAAGCCATCAGGACCAGTACGGAGATCTCTCCAATGGTGGACACAGACAGAAAACCTAAAGGTGGGCGTATTATGGTCCACCTCCCCCTACGCAGTGGTCACCACGGACGCCAGCGTATGGGGCTGGGAGCTCATCTACAGGGCAGAATCTTCCAGGGCAAGTGGCCAGCAAACATCAGAGACAGATCCTCCAACTTCAAAGAACTATATGCCGTATGGGAGGCCTTAAGACCAAATCTGTTCACACTTTCAGGTTTACGTGCCCACTCTACACGTGGTGCTTCTGCTTCCTGGGCTGAGCAGGCAGGAGCATCATTAGAACAGATCTGTAGGGCTGCGACATGGGCCAGTGCTGGTACCTTCTGTAAACATTACAAACTTGATGTTATGTCTGGTCAGCAGACTGCTTTTGGGAGGAAGGTCCTCCAAGCAGTAATCCCACCCTAAGGAGGTGCTTTGGTACTCTCCAGGGTGCTGTCAGGAGGGACGTCCTGGAAAATAGGCATTAGACCTACCGGTAATTGTTTCCAGGAGTCCATCCTGACAGCACTGGTAGTTCTCTCCAGTCTTGTCATATATATTACGATGTAATGTGATTCTTTCATTAAAGTTTTTATTTGCATTATTCCATGATATGGTTCTTGTTACAACACTGAGGAATTGTGGGTGTGACCAGACCTTTAAGCTCTCGTGTTTCCTGTCCCGGCAAGGAGGAGGAGGACATCCTCCAGGGTGCTGTCAGGATGGACTCCTGGAAACATAGGTCTAATGCCTATTTTTTTGGAAAAATATTTTTTATTCAGGATTTTTTTTTTAATTTTTACACGTTAATTTTATTTTTTTTACTTTTTTTACATTGTCCCAGGGTGGGACATCACTATATAAAGTCAGATTGCTGATCTGACAATTTGCACAGCACTGACAGATCAGTGATCTGACAGGCAGTGTAGGAGGCTTCTCAGCGCCTGCTCTCAGCAGGCACTGAGAAGCCACCTCCCTGCAGGAGCCGGAAGGACCCCGTGGCCATCTTAGATCCGGGGGTCTGCATGGAGGAAACCCTCGGAACAACGCGATCACAATCGCGTTGTTCTAAGGGTCTCAGGGAAGCACCCAGGGAGCTCCCTGCGTGATGCTTCCTTATACCACCAAAACACTGCAGTCATGTTTGATTGGTGTTTCAGGGGTCCGTGACCGCTCCTGGCACATAGTGCTGAATGTCAGCTGTGATCAGCTGGCAATCGGCTGCGCTCCCCCGTGAGCGTGGCTAATTGCGTATGACGTACTATCCCGTCCATGGGAATTAAGTCCCAGGTCACATGGATGGGATAGTACGTCTGATGGCAGAAAGGGGTTAAAGTTTTGTAAATTTTGTTGGAAAAAATGAGAAATCGCTGGTCAACTTTTTAAAGGGACACTGTCACCTGAATTTGGAGGGAACAATCTTCAGCCATGGAGGCGGGGTTTTGGGTTTTTTGATTCACCCTTTCCTTACCCGCTGGCTGCATGCTGGCTGCAATATTGGATTGAAGTTCATTCTCTGTCCTCCATAGTACACGCCTGCACAAGGCAAGATTGACGTGTGCAGGCATGTACTATGGAGGACAGAGAATGAACTTCAATCCAATATTGCAGCCAGCATGCAGCCAGCGGGTAAGGAAAGGGTGAATCAAAAACCCCGCCTCCATGGCTGAAGATTGTTCCCTCCAAATTCAGGTGACAGTGTCCCTTTAGCCCTCATAACATCCCAACAAAAAAATTGTTTCCAAAATTGTGCTGATGTAAAGTTGATATGTGGGAAATGTTGTTTATTAACTATTTTGTGTGACACGACTCTCTGATTTAAGGGAACAAAAATTAAGTTTGAAAACTGCAAAATGTTCAAAATTTTTGCCAAATTCCACTTTTTTAATAAACGCAAGTTATATCAAAGAAATGTTACCAGTAACATGAAGTACAATAAATCACGAAAAAACAATCTCCGAATCAGTGGGACACGTTGAACCGTTTTAAAGCTATAACCTCATAAAGGGGTTCTGACACTGGTCAGAATTGTAAAAATTGGTTAGGTCATTAAGTACAAAACTAAGTAAATAAGGCAGCACACTGTAGCGCTGAAACATGCAAATATGAAACACGAAAATTGAACTGCATTACTACACTAGAAATATGAAAAATGAGAGCGTTTAGCGCATAAAAATGGCCAATTTTATGTGTACCTGGTAGCCCCTTTATGGCATCTCTCTTATACCAGGTCCTACACTTGCCTTACCTCGCTGAGAATAAACGTCTCCATCTGAATGGGTACATGTGAAACCTCTTCCTAGACTAAAATTCTCTCTCTCTGTGGAGGGGTATTGGACCTGCTGTAATTAAAACACCTGTGGCTAGGAGGAGGAGTGCACGATCAGAAGGCTAGAGAATACATTTCAAAAACCTGACCGGCACATCCAAACATAGACTCAGTGTGAACAGGTGCTGAACCTAGAGTCGCCAACTCGTATATAGTTAAGTAAATAAGGCAGCACACTGTAGCGCTGAAACATGCAAATATGAAACACGAAAATTTAACTGCATTACTGCACTAGAAATATGAAAAATGAGAGCGTTTAGCGCATAAAAATGGCCAATTTTATTTTTCATATTTCTAGTGCAGTAATGCAGTTCAATTTTCGTGTTTCATATTTGCATGTTTCAGCGCTACAGTGTGCTGCCTTATTTACTTAACTATATACGAGTTGGCGTATATAACCGTACAAAACTGGCTCTGTCACCAAGGGGGTAAAGATAATGCAAAAATTAAAGCAAAATAATGATGAGCCTGCTTGTAAGCTTACAATCTACAATGAGGTGGGGGTGAAACAAAGTACAGGTGCTTTTTTTTCTTTTTTAAATGATGGTGGTGCTTTTGGGTGCGGTGGAGTTTGATGGAGAGTTGTGTTAAGAGAATTAGTGAATGGGCTATATATGACTATCAATTAGGGAACGTGATGGGCCGCTCTAAACAAATGTTTTTAGGGAGTGCCTAAAACTCTATGTTGTGGTTAGTTCTAACTTCTTGGAGTAGAGCATTCCAGAGTATTGGCAAGTCCTAAAGCCGGGATTAGTGCAGATGTTGTTCGAAAGTCTCTTGCAGAGCGTAACAATAAAAACATCAACTCCTCCTGCCAAAAATAAGCCCTAACATGACTATTGGCAGAAATATTGAAAAATTATAGCCCTCAATATGGCATTGGAAAAACAAGTTTTTGCATTATATTGAGGGCTATAATTTTTCAATAACTGTTGTGTGACAGCAGCCAAACATGTATAAAGATATATAAATCTGGTAGTGTAATCACACCAACCCAAAGAATGGTCATCTAATCACGTATACCACACGAACAGTGTTTAAAAAAAAAATAAAATAAAAAAAAAAGCAGCTCCTTCACCTGCTGTTTTGTTCATTCTGCCTACCAGTTGGGCTCTGCTCACATTTATCCTGTGCGCTACACTGAGTTCTTACACCAGTGTCCGCGTCGGCCTCTGAAATGCGTGATTTAGACTGAACCTATGACTGAAGATTCACTATAATTAAGCAGTTGGAGACACTGTGGGCTCTGGCTGGTCTTTGATCCAGCAGGGTCATCTTTCTTAAGCGTGCATAAAAGCGCGATCGGCCGGCTTTTTGCACTTTTGAAAAGGACACTGGTGAACAGTGGCAGACTGAGTTTAGAGTAAAACTGCTCCACAAAGTGCTATGGCTTCTCATAACCTCCACCCCCTCCAAAAATAAATCCAGTGAATTTTGCGCTCACAAATCCAAATGCTCCTCTCCCTTCTGAGTCCCACAGTGTGCCTAAGCCACATTTAGCGTCGTATATTTAGCATATCTTCATATATGTGAGCTTACCTAATTTAGGGGGTCCATATATCCAGAGCCAAAAGCTGGACACTGCAATGTACAGTCACTACACTGGCAGATTTGCAATTTTCATTTAGCAACAATCACTACCTTTGTTTCTGCAAAACACACATTCAGTCTATCGTCACTACACTAGCAGATAAATTCCCAGAACACTGTAATTTTCAAAATTAAATAACTTGAAGGGGGTATGATCACTGCACCCCTAGACAAATTGAGGTGTAATTTGTAAAATAAGGTCAGTTATGGGGGATTTTGATGATCTGGCACCTCAGGGGCTCTTCCAATGTGACATGACACCCTCAAACCATTCCTGCAAAATCTAAACTCCAATATGGCATTCCTTCTTTTCTAAGCTTTCCACTGATCCAGAAAGTAATTTTTGACCACATATGGCATAGTTAGAAAAAATTGCGTAACAATTTGTGTGGTTAATTTTCTCCTATTTCCCTTTTCAAAATTAAAAAAAAAAACTTTGGGCTAAAGCAACATTTTAATAGAGAAAATATTTTTCATTGACTCGGTCCAATGTACTATTCTTGGAGGGTTAAAAATGCCCACTAAACACCTAGATGAATTGATTTACTTGTGGGGGTTTCTGCTGTTTTGGCATATCTGCAATATATTCCCACCAAAACTGCACTCCAGAATTCAATTGGCGCTCCTTCCCTTCTGAGCCCTGCCATGTACCCAAATGATAAGTTTTTCAAACACATAAAGCATATTACGCAACATACACTGCTCAAAAAAAAATAAAGGGAACATACCTCCAAGTAAATCAAACATTTGTGAAATTAAACTGTCCACTTAAGAAGCAACATTGACAATCAATTTCACATGCTGTTGTGCAAATGGAATAAACAGATGGAAATTATTGGCAATTATCAAGACACTCAAAGGAGTGGTTCTGCAGGTGGGGACCACAGACCACATCTCGGTACCAATGCTTTCTGGCTGATGTTTTGGTCACTTTTGAATGTTAGTTGTGCTTTCACACTTGTGGTAGCATGAGACTGACTATCCACACAAGTGGCTCAGGTAGTGCAGCTCATCCAGGATGGCACATCAATGCGAGCTGTGGCAAGAAGGCTTGCTGTGGCAAGAAGGCTTGCTGTGTCTGTCCGCATTTTGTCCAGAGGCTGGAGGCGCTACCAGAAGACAGGCCAGTACACCAGGAGAGGTGGAGGGGGCCGTAGGAGAGTAACAACCAAGTAGCAGGACTGCTACCTCAGCCTTTGTGCAAGGAGGAACAGGAGGAGCTCTGCCAGAGCCCTGCAAAACTACCTCCAGCAGGCCACAATTGTGCAAGTGTCTGCACAAACTGTTAGACCATCCTCATGGAGTTGGTTTGAGTGCCCGATGTCCACAGATGGGGGTTGTGCTCACAACCCAACACCATGCAGGGCGATTGACATTTGCCAGAGAACACAAAGATTGGCAAATTTGACATTGGCGCCCTGTGCTCTTCACGGATGAGAGCAGGTTCACACTGTCACATCTGTCACATGGGCTCAGTCTGGAGATGCCATGGAGAATGTTCTGCTACCTGCAACATCCTCCATCATGACCAGTTTGGCAGTAGGTCATCAATGGTGTGGGGATGCATGTATTTGGAGGGCCGCACAGCCCTCCATGTGCTAGCCAGAGGTACCCTGACTGCTATTAGGTACCGGGATGAGATCTTCAGACCCATTGTGAGACCATATGCAGGTGCAGTAGACTCTGGTTCCTTCAGTCACATGAGGCCTAGCATTGTCATGCATCAGAAATGTCAGCAGTTCCTGCATGATGAAGGCATTGATGCTAAGGACTGGCCTGTCTGTTCCCCAGAAGGGAATCCAATCCAGCACATCTGGGAAATCATGTCTCGTTCCATCTACCAACAACACATTGCAGCACAAACTGTCCAGGAGTCAACTGATGCTTTATTCCAGGTCTGGGAGGAGATCCCTCAGGATAACATCCACTGCCTCATTAGGAGCATGCTGTCATTGTACGGAGGTCATACAGGCACGTGGAGGCCACACACTACTGAGCATCATTTCCTTGTCTTGAGGCATTTCCACTAAAGTTGGATCAGCCTGCAATTTGATTTTCCACTTTCATTTTGAGCATTATTCCAACTCCAGACCTCCTTTGGATATTACCGTATATACTAGAGTATAAGCCGACCCCCCTAATTTTGCCACAAAAAACTGGGAAAACTTATTGACTCGAGTATAAGCAGGAAATGCAGCAGCTACTGGTGAATTTAAAAAATAAAAATAGATGCTTCATACCGTTCATTATTGCTCCATAGATGCTCCATATAAAGCTGTGCAACATATAATGCTCTGCACCGTTCATTATGGCCCCATAGATGCTCCATATAAAGCTGTGCCACATATAATGCTCTGCACCGTTCATTATTGCCCCATAGATGCTCCATATAAAACTGTGCAATATATAATGCTGCTGCAATAAAAAAAATCACATACTCTCCTCTCTTTGCTCAGGATGCAGGCGCTCTCAATATTTACCTGCTCCTCGTGCGGCTCCGTCTCCAGCACTGACGCTCAATGAGGGAGCGCACTGACCACGTCACCGCGCCCTCTGACCTGAGCGTCACAGCCAGAGAACGCTGGAGACTGAGCCGCATCGGAACGAGAAGCGGTAAATATCGCGCAGCGCTCCCCGTATACTTACCTGCTCCTGGCGCGGTCCCTGCAGTCCCTGCTTCTTCCACCGCTGCATCTTCATATTCATTTCTGTAATGAGCAGTACCATGTGACCGCTCAGTACAGGAAGAATCTGCAGCGCTGGAAGAAGCAGGGACTGCAGGGACCGCACCAGGAGTAGGTGAGTATAATTAGACAGCCCCCGTCCCCCCTCCCTTGCCGACCCCGGGTATCACTCGAGTATAAGCCGAGGGGGGACTTTCAGCCCCAAAAAATGGGCTGAAAATTTCGGCTTATACTCGAGTATATACGGTAGTTGTGATTTACATTATTCATTATATAGTGGAATGCATTGAGAACAGTAAAACCTAAAAATGATCAAAGATTTACAAATGGAATATTTCATTCAATGATGGCTAGGATGTGGGATTTTAGTGTTCCCTTTATTTTTCTGAGCAGGTTACTTTGCAGTCCATTTTTCTCCTGCTACTCTTGTAAAAAAAAAAAAAAAATCTAAGGCTAAAGCAACATTTTTCCAGGAAAAATTATTTTCATTTTCACAGCTCAATGTTAGAAAATGCTGTGCATCTGTGGGTTCAATATGTTCACCACACCTCTAGAGAAGTTCCTTGCGGGATGTAGTTTCCCAAAATGGGGTCACTTGTGGGGGTTCTCTCTTGTTTAAGCACACTATAGGCTCTACAAACATGACATAGTGTTCGCTATCTATTCCAACTAATTTTATGCTCCAAAAGTGAAATTGCGTTCCTTCCCTTCCAAGCCCTGCCATACGCCCAAACAGTTTACCACTACATATGGGGTATTGGCCTACAAAGGAGAACCTGCACAACAAACTGTATTGTCCATTTTCTCCCGTTACACTTCTGTAAATGTAAAGTTTGGGGCTAAATCAATATTTTGGTGGGAAAGTTAACTTGTATTTTTTCCCCACATTGCTTAAACTCTGAAGCCCCAAAAAGGTCAAACCTCTTAGATCTGGCTTTGAGGGGTATTGTTTTTAAAATGGTATCCTTCTTGCATTTTCTGTCACACAGGGCCTTTAACGTTACTCACAAGGGATGTGATGCCTAAAAAAAAAAATTTGGGAATTTGTAAACTTTGTTAAAAATAAAAAATTGCTGATCAAGGTTTAACTCTTCTAACTTAACAAAATATTTTTCAAAAAAGATGCTTATGTGAATTAGACATGCGGTAACTGTTAGCTTGTGTGGTTACCGATCTGGTTTAAGGGCATTTTCAATAATGTAATAAATGCAAAGGATAAATCCTCAATGATAAAATAGTGGACAACCTCTTTGAACGATTGGCTTAAATTCTTATTCTTTGCTACTAGGTATGATGATTATGACTATGGTGAGGTTAATCAGCTGCTAGAAAGAAGCTTGAAGAGTTATATGAAAACTGTGACTTGCCACCCAGAGAGAGTGACACGCCAACTGTACAATGACTTTTGGAGACAATTTAAGCACTCTGAAAAGGTAAATTTTTTTACACTTCGCTTTTACAGAAGCAATGAACATCCTTTTGCATCTTAATTCTCAGATAGTGAAAATGATCAGACAATCTTGTTTTGCATATCTGACATTTATTGTACTGGGAGACTATCAAAGGATAAATTGATCAAATCCCCCTCGCATATAGCTGTTAACTAAAGAAAAGGACAATGATTTTAAAGAGTCCCTGTTGGCTCTTGACATGACTATTTAAAAAATATTTCCCATAAAGTGACAATTCTGGCCATCGTAAGACTGCATTGTGCCACTCATGATGTTCCTTCATAAATTTATTACTAAAGTGACAGCTTGGTGTTGATGTCCATATACCTTGGCAGTACTCTGTTCTTTCCTTATGGTGTAGGCACACACCATCTGACAAGGGAAATAACATTATATTACTAATTGGGCTACATTCACACTTCTGCTTAGACAGTCTGTGTTTTGTTTTGTTTTTTGACAACTGAAATTCTGTCCAAAATTTATGTGTTGCATAACTGATGCAAACCGAAGCGGTGGGATCCCATCAATTTGGTTTTGATTTCTGTAATTGTTTATTTCTAGAACAAAACACTTTCCTTCCTACAGGTTCTACTTTGTGCCTTGGACAGTTGGGTTTGTTGCCTTGCCAGGCAAAAATAAGTAATGGAATTAAATAAATGTATATCTTAAAGCTCCCAACCACAGATTAAACATAATAGATTAATTGGATCCTACAAATTGATTTGCGCCAAACTTAAGTCTACTTATTTGGTACCCTTTGCTTGCCACCTCCTGATTTAGCCTTTCCACTTCAGTAGACATCTTGTAAGTGAGAGTAAAGGGACTCTTTCTGAGTAAAGGCAAGATAATTTTGAGGAATATAATTTGAATTGTCCCCATAGCCTTCTTTTGAGTGCCTGTATTTGAGATGCTGTTTTTTTTTGTCTTAGGTCCACTTGAACTTGCTATTGCTTGAAGCCAGATTTCAAGCTGCTTTGCTTTATGGCCTTAGAGCAATAACCCGCTACATGACGTGACCGTGGACAAGATAAAGTGCCAAAGCCCTGATCACTCCTGTCATTGCTGCATTTCTAATGCTTATTTTGCACAATTGAGGAACAATGTTCAGTTATGTTCAAGTGTTGAGAGCTCTCAGCCTGGTGTTATAATGTATAAGGAGCACTCCTTGTAGCCTTTTGGTGTGTTCTCCTTAAAGCTTGAACACTATGCTGCGGTGTATAGTACTGTGCACTGCTACACACTGTGTAGGTACAATGTGATTGTATATAAGTTTGTGAAGCTTAACTATTAACTACTAATGTTGTACACTGAGTAATATACCTATGCAGTATGATCCATATTTTTTTTTGTTTAAATCTATCAAATTTGAATGGACTCTAGAGCTTTACTAAGCTTTCTTATGGCAATATTTCACATTCCAGTTATTTCTCTCTAAATGAGTCACTTGGGGATGCTATGACACATCTCTAACACTACCTGTGGTCCTTTCAGGCTTTTCTTTACAGACAGCCCTTGAAAGGTGTGCACATTTTATAAGGGCTTTTGTTAGCTCAGAAGTTCAATAACAGAATTGCATTTCTCATTTAAGTACATGTCCTGTGGTAACCTAATATAATAGACAATTAGATTACACAACAAATCTTAAACTGCAATGATACAAATATGCTGATGTCTAGTTATTGCTGTTGCATACTAAAAATTCAACCTCCAGGTGTCGATTCGCTCTTGGAACATCTACCTTAAGATGTGGCAGTCAGAAGAAGCTGTTTTAGTGCAGATTCTTCTGAGCAAGCCTGCACCATAGTAGAATGCTTTTAATTATATCTAATTTTGACTGGCACTGAACACATTAAGCCAAAATCAGAAGTATGTCAAGGTATGGACCATGATTGATTGGTCACAGGTCTCCCTACTGGATTTCATAGCATCATGAGCATATCTGAGGTTGTCAAGTTCAGATCTGGAGACCTTTTGGCCAGTATGTATATTGTGGCTTGTACTTAAACACTAGGACTACTGGTATAGTCATTTTGACTACTTACTTGCAGTAATTCTAGTCAGGGTTCACGAGTCCAGTAGTCCTAGTGTTAAACATCTGAATGAGTATATCAAACAGCAGGGGCGACAGAATAAGTATGTGACAAATACACTTCAGCATTTTTATCATTCCAGTTGAAAACTGTTTGGCAAGATCCAACAGAATATGTAAACTGTTTTGCACAGAAGTAGATTAGACCTTATTTACAAACTGAATGCAGTGTTCTACTTATAATGTTATATTTCTACCTCCTGTTTCAAATACACTCTTGCTTGGTGGTGCTTCAATGTTTTATACTGTGAATGCTTATCTCAGGTTGACTCTTCTCGAAATTCAGAAGAGGATATTTCTTGTACTTTGTGTTTTTTACTGTTTTTGGCTTTTTTCTGAAACTTTGTTTTGTTTGAGTGAAATAAAAAATAAAGATTTTCATTTATATACCATCTACTTGTCTGAGCCTTTCTGTATAAAGAACTATTTTACAAATATTACCACAGTTCTAAAAAAAAAATATGAAGCCCATAATTGGATATATGGTCAGTAAACGGTGTATCTAGATAATCTGACCACAAAGCTGTTATTTTAGCATATGTATGATGTATTTCTGATAGGTTGCATGAAACTGCACATATATAAATTCTTTGCATTCATAATTACAAATAAAACAAAATTGTTATTTCTCTAGTCACCTTCCACGACGGCATATGGAGGTTGTCTCTTTGCCCTAATGGGGAACAGGAAACACAGAGAGGTTTAAAAGGACCTCCCACCTGCCAGTGTCTTTCCTGTTCCCCATGGGACAGGGAGAGGTCTCCATGTGCTGTAGTGGCCAGCGACTGCAGTACCTCGTACAGGCTTTGCCTGTTTAAGCCGGGCAGCTGATGGTCGCGCTACGCCTCCTCCTGTGCTGCTCCCGTTGTCATGCTTGCAGGTGTCTCGGGACCCCCTCCCGGCCTTCCCGTGCGCCCACGAGGGCAAAGCAGGCCTGGGATCCCTCGCCGGGTTCCTCCATGAGCTTCCCAGCGTTCTCCCCCTCCATTCGGTCAGCTCGGCGTTCCGGAAGTGACGTCGGCGGTCACGCGCGCGTCACTTCCGGTTTTTCGTATCATCCTGAAGCCGGTACTTCCGGGTTCGCCGGCCGGCGTGTCGGGCTGATGGTGTCCCCTCAGATGGATCCTGGAGGGGGAGGGGGAACATTTGATTGCTGGAGGCAGGTGCTGGACGGCGTCCTTAACCCCTTTCTGCCATTAGACGTACTATTCCGTCCATGTGGGGTGGGCTTTACTTCCCAAGGACGGAATAGTACGTCCTAGGTGATCGGCCGCGCTCACGGGGGGAGCGCGGCCGGGTGTCAGCTGCTTATCGCAGCTGACATCCGGCACTATGTGCCAGGAGCGGTCACGGACTCCCCCTGGCACATGATCGCGATGTGCCGGCGGTGCAGGGAAGCATCGCGCAGGGAGGGGGCTCCCTGCGGGCTTCCCTGAGACCCCCGCAGCAACGCGATGTGATCGCGTTGCTCTGGGGGTCTCTTACCTCCTCCCTGCAGCAAGTCCCGGATCCAAGATGGCCGTGGATCCGGGTCCTGCAGGGAGGGAGGTGGCTTACCAAGTGCCTGCTCAGAGAATACAATTGTGAAAGACTTAGGCACAGCCATGAAATAGAATAATAATAATTTTATTTATATAGCGCCAACATATTCCACAGCGCTTTACAAATTATAGAGGGAATTTGTACAGACAATAGACATTTCAGCCTAACAAAAACGCTGTTCAAAATAGATACAAAGAGGAGTGAGGGCCCTGCTCACAAGCTTACAATCTATAGGAAAAAGACATGAGTGGTGGATGGTAACAACTGCTTTTGTTGTTCGGACCAGCCATAGTGTAAGGATCGGGTGTTCATGTAAAGCTGCATGAACCAGTTAACAGCCTAAGTATGTAACAGTACCGATCACAGAGGGCTATTAACTGCATGAAATGTATGAGAACATGACGTGAGGAACCTGATTATGGGTTTTTTTTTTTTTTTGAATGGGCCACACAGGGATAGTTAGGTTAATGCGTTGAGGTGGTAGGCCAGTCTGAACAAATGCGTTTTTAGGGCACGCTTAAAACTGGGGATTGGAGATTAATCGTATAAACCTGGGTAGTGCATTCCAAAGAAATGGCAAAGCACGTGAAAAGTCTTGGAAATGGGAGGTTCTGATTATTGACGATGCTAACCTCAGGTCATTAGCAGAACGGATAGGGTGGTAGACAGAGACCAGGGAGGAGATGTAGGGTGGTGCTGAGCCATGGAGTGCTTTGTGTATGAGGGTAGTAGTTTTGTACTGGATTCTGGAGAGGATGGGTAACCAGTGTAATGACGGGCACAAGGTAGAGGCATCGGTGTAACGGTTGGTGAGGAATATAATCCTGGCAGCAGCATTCAAGACAGATTAAAGCTGGGAGAGTTTGGTAAGAGGGAGGCCGATTAAGAGAGTTACAATAGTCAGGATGAGAATGAGTGAAACAGTAAGAGTTTTTGCAGTGTCGAAAGTAAGAAAAGGGCGAATTCTAGAAATGTTTTTGAGATGCAGATAAGAACGAGCCAATGATTGGATGTGGGGGATGAAGGAAAGCAGGAAAGCTCGGAATCAATCATGACCCCAAGGCAGCGGGCATGTTGCTTGGGAGTAATGGTGGAACTACACGGAGATGGCAATATCAGGCAAAAGTAGGTTAGAGGGAGAGAACAAGAGGAGTTGAGTTTTAGACAGGTTCAGTTTCAGATAGAGGGAGGACATGATGTTAGAGACAGCGGTAAGACAATCACTGGTGTTTTCTAAAAAGGCAGGCGTGATATCAAGAGAAGTGAATATTTGGGTGTCATCAGCATAGAGAACTGGAACTCAAATCTACTGATTTTGTCCAAGGGGCAGTATACAAAGAGGGGGCCTAGGACTGTTCCTTGAGGAACCCCAACAGTAAGGGGAAGATGAGAGGAGAAGAAACCAGCAAAAGATAGTGAAAGAGAGATAGGAAGAGAACCAGGAGAGAACGGTGTCCTTGAGGCCGAAGGAGCGGAGCATAGTTAGGAGGGGCTGATGATCCACAGTATTAAATGTTGCAGAGAGATCCAAGAGAACTAGAATGGAGTAGTGACTAGGGTTGAGCGAAACGGATCGGACAAATTCAAAAATCGTCGACTTTCGGCAAAGTCGGGTTTCATGAAACCTGACCCGATCCTAGTGTGGGATCGGCCATGAGGTCGGCGATCTGTGTGCAAAAGTCGCGTTTCGTATGACTTTCAGCGCCATTTTTCAGCCAATGAAGAAGGACGCAGAGTGTTGGCAGCGTGATGACATAGGTCTCGGTCCCCACCATCTTAGAGAAGGGCATGACAGTGATTGGCTTGCTTTCTGCGGCATCACAGGGGCTATAAAGGGGCGTGCACACCGGCCGCCATCTTACTTCTGCCGATCTTAGGATAGGGAGAGGTTTCTGTGCTTCATCAGAAGAAGGGATATAGTTGGGGAAGGAAGATTAACCCCCAAACTGCTTCTGCTGTAGCAATTTCCACTGTCCAACACCACCATTTGTTTGCAGGGACAGTGGAGGTAATATTTTTGTGCATAATCTCTGTAGCTTATTAGGCTGCCTTATAAGGCTCCCTGATAGCTGCATTGCTGTTTGCACGCTGCTGTGCAAACCAACTGCTTTTTTAAAAGCAAAAATTCTGTTGCTCCTTTCTGCACAGTTATATTGTTTATTTGTCCACACTTTTGTGTGCAGCAGTCCTTTTTATTGCTGCCATACTTTTCCTGAGATCATTGTAGGGAGATTGAAATTGTACTACAGTCCTTGTATTTTTTCATATATTTTCCAGCCACTTTCTGCCACTTAGATTGTGTTGTTATATACACTGGGCCTGAGTTTTGGTTCGGTCTCCCCAAAAATAAGTGAGATTCAAATTCTCACAAAGTGGATATACTTCAGTCCTGTTAGTTTGTCGTATATCAGCCAGCCACATTCTGCCACTTAGATTGCGTTGTTATATACACTGGGCCTGAGTTTTGGTTCAGTCTCCCAAAAAAAAAAAAGGGAGATTCAAATTCTCAACAAGTTTATATACACCTTCTACCTTGTTTTACAGTACCATATAACGGTTGTTAGTTTTGGTTACATTTTCCAAAAAATGAGGAAGTCTGGTGGTAGAGCCTGTGGGCGGTGGTTTCCAGCTGGTACTGATGGTGGTGGTGGTGCATCTGGTGGTAATGGCAAAAGCACAATAGCACCTAAGGCTGGAGGTGTTGAGCCAGCGTCATCGTCTGGCTACACAAGGCCTCGAAGGCTCCCTTATCTGGGAGTAGGAAAACAGCTTTTAAAGCCGGAGCAGCAGGAAAAAGTTTTGGCTTTCCTTGCTGACTCAGCCTCTAGCTCTTTCGCCTCCTCTTCAGAAAGTTCCAAATATAAAAGCAGCGAGTCGTCAGTGGATGCTCCCGGTCAGGAACAAGTCGCTTCCTTGTGTCCTTCACCCAAACCAAAAGTGAAGGATGCGACAGGCGACACTACAGTTTACTCCATGGAGCTCTTTACACATACCGTGCCTGGGTTAGAGAGGGAAATTTGTAAAAGCCCATTTCAAGATAAATCGGACATGGAGTGCACAGCCACAGCTAGATTATAATGCTGTTCCATTGACTCAGATCACTACATTGCCCTCACAGTGTACTGAGCCAGAATCTGACCCTGCTGAGAATATGGTGCCCCGTCCCGAACGCTATAGCACTTTACACGGTGACACAGAGGAAGGTGCACATGACATTGAAGAGGAGTTGATAGATGACCCAATTGTTGACCCAGATTGGCCGCCATTGGGGGAAGAGGGTGCCACTGCCAGTAGCTCAGAAGCGGAGGAGGATGATCCGCAGCAGCCATCTACATCACAACAGCTGTCATCTGGCAGGCCCATATCAGGTCAAAAACAGTTATAGGACAGCGTGGCCATCCGGTGAAAGTAGCACAGCGTGCAATGCCTGAAAAGGTATTCCATAGTAGGAAGAGTGCAGTGTGGCAATTTTTTAACCAAGATCCGAATGATCAGTCAAAAGTTATCTGCAAGAAATGCTCAAAGACCTTTAGCAGAGGGAAGAATCTTCAAACTTTAAATACAACGTGCATGCTTAGACATTTAACCAGCATGCACTTGCAAGACTGGACTAACTACCAAACTTCTCGTACCTTTGGTGCACCTGCTCAGAATGAAGGTAGTCAGCAATGCTACATTGCTTCCCTCACTGTAAGCCCATCAGTTAGGACACCACCAGCAGCAAATGTGGAGGTATCGTCGCAAGGCCAAAGCAGTCAGGGAATCACAAGGTTATTGGTAGGAAACACTGTATGTATGCCAACATTAAGAATACCATCACCAACTCTCTCTCAATCCACCATGTCCACCACCACCACCACCGCTAGTTCCACCATATGCAGCTCTCCAGTCCAGCTTACCCTTCAAGAGACTCTCGCTAGGAAAAGAAAGTACTCATCCTCTCATCCATGTACACAGGGTTTGAACGCCCACATTGCAAGAGTAATCTCGTTAGAGATGATGCCCTACCGGTTGGTTGAAAGCGAGGCTTTCAAAGACCTGATGGCCTACGCAGTACCACGCTATGACCTACCCAGTCGACACTTCTTTGCGAGAAAAGCCATCCCAGCCCTCCACCAGCATGTCAAAGACCGCATTGTCCATGCACTGAGGCAATCAGTCAGTAGAAAGGTGCACCTCACAAAAGATGCATGGACCAGTAGGCATGGCCAGGGACATTACGTGTCCACAGCACACTGGGTTAATGTGGTGGATGCAGGGTCCACAGGGGACAGCCATAGTGGGACAGTTCTGCCTAGCCCACGGTCTAGGAAACAGTTGGCTGTAGGCGTTTGCCACCCCTCCTCCTCCGGAAGCGAAAGCTCATCCACAGAGCGCAGTCGCACGACCACTCCATCCACAGCTGCCAGTGTTGCACACGAGGTGTCCCATTATCGAACAGCTAGTGGTAAGCGTCAGCAGGCTGTGTTACAAATGAAGTGTTTGGGTGACAACAGACACACCGCGGAAGTACTGGCCGAGTATTTGCAGCAACAAACTCAGTCATGGCTGGGCAGTGTACATCTTGAGGCAGGCAAGGTAGTCGGTGATAACGGAAGGAATTTTATGGCTGCCATAGCCTTTCAGAACTGAAACACATACCTTGCCTGGCTCACACCTTGAACCTGGTGGTGCAGTGCTTCCTCAAAAATTATCCGGAGTTACCAGTCCTGCTCCTGAAGGTGCGAAGACATTGCTCGCACATCTGCCGGTCGCCCGTACACTCCAGTCGTATGCTGAACCATCAGCGATCACTGAATCTTCCCCAGCACCGCCTAATAATCGACGTTGCAACAAGGTGGAACTCCACACTGCACATGGTTCAGAGGCTGTGCGGATAGAGGCGTGCTGTAATTAATTTGTAGGAGGATACACATACACGGGCAGGCACTTGGATGGCAGACATGGAGTTGTCTGGTGTGCAGTGGTCGAAGCTACAGGACCTCTGTCAAGTCCTTCAGTGTTTTGAGGAATGCACACGGCTGGTAAGTGCAGATGACGCCATCATAAGCATGATCATCCCACTAATCCGTCTGCTGATGCAAAGTTTGACGCACATTAAGGAGCTGGCGTCTGCAGCTGAGGAGGAGGGAAGCGATGACAGTCAGCCCCATTGTCTGCTCAGGGAACTCTCCTGGACGAGGTGGCGGAGGAGGAGGAGGATGATGGGGATGAATATTTATAGGAGGAGGATGCTTCTCAGGGGGCAATACAAACTGGTGGTGTTGCAAGGTCAGGTATAGGGTTTTTGCGGGACACAAGTGATGTTAATTTGCAAGAAAGTGCTCCTCAACCCAGCACAAGCAGTGAATTGACACCTGGAACATTGGCCCACATGGCTGAGTATGCCTTGCGTATCCTAAAAAGTGACCCTCGCATTATCAAAATAATGACCGATGACGATTACTGGTTGGTCTGCCTCCTGGATCCATGATATAAAGGAAAATTACTAAATATCATGCCACATGAGAACCTTGAGCAAATATTGGCTACCAAACAAGCAACTCTTGTAGACCGTTTGGTTCAGACATTCCCAGCACACAGCGGCGGTGATGGTTCTCACATGAGCCGTAGGGGGCAACATGGCAGAGGTGTTAGAGGTGCACAAATCCGAAGTGGCGATGGACAGAGGGGTTTTATGACTAGTTTGTGGAGTGATTTCGCAATGACCGCTGACATGACTGGTACTGCTGCATTGATTCAAAGTGACAGGAGACAGCATTTGTCCAGTATGGTTACGAACTACTTTTCCTCCCTTATCAATGTTCTCCCTCACAGGTCATTCCCCTTTGATTACTGGGCATCTAAAATAGACACCTGGCCTGAATTGGCAGAATATGCATTACAGGAGCTCGCTTGCCCAGCTGCTAGTGTGCTATCAGAAAGAGTCTTCAGTGCTGCTGGTTCAATACTGACCGAAAAAAGGACATGTCTGGCTACCCAGAATGTTGATGATCTAACCTGCAATAAAATGAACCAATCATGGATTTCAAATTATTTTGGCCCACCTTCCCCTGCTGACAGGTAGCTTGCCGGAAAAATGTCTTGCTTTTGGCCTCCTCTTACTGACTTCTCCAATTCCTCCATTTGCAGCTGCTGAATGTCCACCATAGGCCATTTTTACACCTCCCTAAATGAGCTGATTCCCCCCACAGGACCGTGGTCACCACCTGGCGCAAGCACCCGTGCGAGTGCCGTTTGCCTGGACAGGTGGGTGGGCCCACTCTTGGGCGACGGCACTGGCACAGGGTTCCTCATAGTACAATGAAGTGTCTCTGACGGTGGTAGTGCACAACCAACGTCAGACACACCGTCGTAATATGAGGGGCCCTGTGCCAGTACCGCCGCCCACGAGAGAGTGTTCCCCCACTCTACCACTTGCAATACTTACCCCTCCCTGCTCCACCACTGTGTAGTCTGTGCGGTTAAATCCTTCAATGGCACTGCCAATACAAATTTGTTGAAATGATAGATGATAGTTAAAATATACAGGGGCCCTGGCCTCCATTTAGACCAGCTAATACTTTGCGCCTACTACCACTGTCTGCTACTCAGCAGAGAAGCCCAACCCCTGTACCTAGCTATGCCACCTGTTTAGTCCTATTACCAATTTTGAACTGCATTTAACCTACTTTATTATTTGGGCCTACTAACTGTGTTTGCCACTCATTACAGTTGTCCTCCACTGAACAAAGCAATGCTGTCCGTTTAGTCCTGTTACCAATTTTGAACTGCATTTAGCCTACTTTATTATTTGGGCCTACTAACTGTGTCTGCCACTCATTAAAGTTGTCCTCCACTGAACAAAGCAATGCCACCTGTTTGGTCCTGTTACCAATTTTGAACTGCATTTAGCCTACTTTATTATTTGGGCCTACTAACTGTGTCTGCCACTCATTACAGTGGTCCTCCACTGAACAAAGCAATGCCGCCTGTTTAGTCCTGTTACCAATTTTGAACTGCATTTATCCTACTTTATTATTTGGGCCTATTAACTGTGTCTGCCACTCATTACAGTTGTCCTCCACTGAACAAAGCAATGCCGCCTGTTTAGTCCTGTTACCAATTTTGAACTGCATTTAGCCTACTTTATTATTTGTGCCTACTAACTGTGTCTGCCACTCATTACAGTTGTCCTCCACTGAACAAAGCAATGCCGCCTGTTTAGTCCTGTTACCAATTTTGAACTGCATTTAGCCTACTTTATTATTTGGGCCTATTAACTGTGTCTGCCACTCATTACAGTTGTCCTCCACTGAACAAAGCAATGCCACCTGTTTAGTCCTGTTACCAATTTTGAACTGCATTTAGCCTACTTTATTATTTGGGCCTATATCTGTGTTTCCTCCTCTTCCTGCCCATTGCCCAGCCACTGCTAGATGAGTCTGCTGGTACATTGACCCAGACCACTACATTCCCCTTGCACTCTACACAGCCAGAATCTGACCCTGCTGAAAGTCAGGTTCCCCTTCCCGCATACTATACCACCTTACACGGGGACAAAGAGGAAGGTGCAGATGAAAGTGCAGGTTCCTTCATCAGGTGGGGGGGCATACTTGTTGGCGACGTCACTGGCACAGGGCCCCTTATAGTACGCAAAAGTGCCTCTCCCAGTGGGAGGCGCCACCCACCATCAAACACACCGCCGTACTATGAGGGGCCCTGTGCGAGTGCCAACGAGTTGCCCCCCTGCTTGCTCAGGATCACAGCACTTGCAAAGTTGAAATACTTACCTCTCCCTGCCCCACCGCTGTGATGTATTCCGCGTTTCCTGGGCCCATGAAAGTCTTGAGACAGCCCTACCCCCCCACAACTTTAGCCAAATAACCCCCAGTTTTCAATGCCTAACTATTATAAAGTAAATTAAGATTGACAAGCTTAAGTAATAAGAATTGATGTTTTTGGCATTAAAATGGGCACTGTAGGTGTTTTCCTGTCCTCCACTCACTGCCGACTTTGATTCCCCATTGACTTGCATTGGGTTTCGTGTTTCAGTCGGCCCCCGACTTTTCGCAATAATCGTCCAATTTCACCCGACCTGACTTTTGACAAAGTTGGGTTTCGTGAAACCCGACTCGATCCGAAGAAAGTAAAAGTCGCTCAACTCTAGTAGTGACCATTAGATTTAGCTGTTAGTAGGTCATTAGACTTTAGTGAGGGAAGTTTCAGTAGAGTGTAAAGAGTGGAAACCAGATTGAAGAGGGTTGAGAAGAGTTATCTGAGAGATAGCGGATAAGACGGGAGTGGACCAGGCGTTCGAGGAGTTTAGAGATGAAGGGAAGATTAGAGACTTTTGTTAGGTGAGAGGTGACAGCCGAGGCAAGGGACTTGAGGAGATGTGACGGAATGGGGTCACTGGTGCAAGTGGTCAGGCGAGAAGATGCAAGGAGCCTGATTACTTCTTCTTCTGTGACTGGTTCAAAGTAACATAGTAACATAGTAACATAGTTAGTAAGGCCGAAAAAAGACATTTGTCCATCCAGTTCAGCCTATATTCCATCATAATAAATCCCCAGATCTACGTCCTTCTACAGAACCTAATAATTGTATGATACAATAGTAACATAGTTAACAATAGTAACATAGTTAAAAGTCAGGGACTGAAATAGATGCAGTGGGGGAGGGAGAACTGTGCATGGTATGAAGGGATTGGGAGATAATTTCCTGTCGAATGTGGTCAATTTTTTCTTTGAAGTAATTGGCCAGATCATCAGCGTGGAGCTCTGTGGTTGGGGCCTGCATTCTTGGGTTGAGTAGGGACTGGAAAATGTCAGACGTTTAGGGTTATTGGACAGTGAGGTGATGAAGGTGTTAAAATAGTTTTGTTTGGAGAGGTGAAAGGCAGAGTTGTAGGTTTAAAGCATGAACTTATAACGGATGAAATCTTCGGGTAGATTCGATTTTCTCCACAGATGTTCGGCGCATCTGGAGCACCGCTGCAGGAAACTTGTTTGCAGCGTGTGCCACGGTTGTTGCCGTCTGTGCCGAGTTGTCCTATGTATAGGAGGTGCAAATTCATCCAGGGCACTTTGCAGGGTTTCATTGTAATGCTTCAGTGCAGAATCAGGACATGATATGGAGGAGATAGGGGGCCAATGATGACTGCAAGTTCTTCATAAGTTTCTGGGTGTTAATGGCCTGTATGTTTCTCGAAGTTTGGAAAGTGGGGGTGACCTGAGCGGGATGGCAGTTCTTGATAGAGAAAGAAAGGAGGTAGTCCACCATATGAAAGAGCAGCAGCAGCAGCAGCGGTGCTGTCTGACTGCTGGATCCAGGTTTCAGTAAGAGCCAAGAGGTTAAGAGAATCAGAAAGGAAGAAATCATGGATGAAAGGGAGTTTATTACACACAGAATGAGAATTCCAAAGGGCACAAGTGAAAGAGGCCAAAGGCATGCGTGGATCATTAATAAGGTTATAAGGGTTTCTGAGTGTAGCAGTTGGGAGGTTTGACTGGCTATAACATGGGGGGCCAGGGTTGGGAGAGATGTCTCCAGCGACTAGGAGAATGAGGATAGAAAGAGTAAGCAGATGGTTAAGTGATTTGTAAGAGCGTCTCTTGTGTTGGAAGATGGGACTGAATGGATCTGCGCTGTTAAGCAATGTGAACAGAGCATGAGTGCTATACGTAGGAGAGGCAAGGACAGAGGGGCTGATATGGATGGAGTGTAAAGAGTTAATGCAAGGGCGGTGAATGTGAGTGAATGCGGCAGCCAGGATAAATATTATACAAATACATATTGTGAATATTTGTTCTGTTTCAAATGAATGCAAAATATGCAAATAATAGTGCCAGAAAACAGCCTTGAAAAAATGCCACTGGATTATAATGGAGCAATCAGATGAATCGGTATTATAGTGAAAACCATCGGGTTGAGTCACAATAGCATAATGGAGTGCTCAATTACATCAAGTCATGGGTGAAGGCACAAAGTCATCGGTAGATCTTTTATGATCTGGTGGCCTAGGAGCAGCATGAGACGTACTCTGGAGAAGGTGGTACTTGTACTGACCGCAGACCCTGAACTTAACACCGCAACTAGAAGTAGCCGTGGGATGTTCCTAACACTCCCTAGACACCTCGACACAGCCGGAGGACTAAATACCCCTAAAGATAGAAACGGGAAAACTATCTTGCCTCAGAGAAAATCCCCAAAGGATAGACAGCCCCCCCCCCACAAATATTGACTGTGAGAGGAGAGGGAAAAGACATACGCAGACAGAAATCAGGATTTAGCAAAGGAGGCCATACTAGCTAAAAAGAAAGAATAGGACAGAGTACTATGCGGTCAGTATTAAAACACTAGAAAATATCCACCACAGAAAATACAAAAACTCCACATCTGACTAAAGACATGGAGGGTATATCTGCATCTCCAGAGATTCCAGCTTGGCTGAAAAAATCCTTACACAGACAAAGCTGGACAAGACAAAACATGCAAAAGCACTGAACTATAAAGCCCACAGCATGTGGACTGCAAAAACAAAGCCAGAACTTATCTTTGTTGAAATGAACAGCAAAACAGGAGAGACCAGGCAGGGATGTGAATCCTCCAAAAACAATGGACAACTGGCACAGACTAAAGAATCAAGCCAGACTAAATAGCCCAGTCCAAATTGCAATGAGTGGACACACCTGATGAATGCTGCGATCCAAAGACAGCAGCACTACCACTCATAACCACCGGAGGGAGCCCAAGAGCAGAATTCACAACATAGATCATTTAGTATAACTACCTGCAGCCATGATGAGACTGGGTACTGGTCTGCTAGGTTGCACCTCGACACACGTTTCACCTTCCGACGAAGCTGCATAGTCATTGTGGACTCCCTATGTTGAAAATGGTAACACAGCTAGTGGCGGATGCGTCAGTGGAGTCTGTAAGGTTTGCAGTTAAGAGCAATGTATTAACCAACTCCTCACGATGGGCCATCTGGCTTAAGACCTGGTCAGTGGATTGCCATTCAAAGAGCAAACTCTGTTCAATCCCATTTTCAAGCACATGTCTTTGTCTGGTACTAGATGACCTCTTAGGGCTCATATTCACTTGCGAGCAACTCGGATGAGTCTCGCATGTTAAAACCCGGCGCTGCTGCCGGCACTCAGATCTGAGCGTGCGGCCGCATAGGAATACATGCAGCCGCACGCTCCGCTCCTCTTTGTCAGGTGCAGCGCCGGGTATTGCCATGCGAGACTCATCCGAGTTGCTCGCAAGTGAGTATGAGCCCTTAGAGAGGGCCTCTGATGTTTTAAAGTATGGAAAAAAAAATGGGGAAAGGGAGAAGTCAGCTCACCATTTGCAGTGCAAGTTCTAAAGAATTAAGAAAAAGTACTCCAGGGTAGAAAAATATAAACCTTCATCTTTAATGGAAAAAGTTAATAAAAACAGGCAGTGTGGACAACAGATTCCAGAGAGCTACCAACCGACACATTTCGACACTCCGGTCCATGATTAAGACTGGAGTGTCGAAACACGTTGGTTGGTAACTCTGGGATCTATATGTTGTCCGCTGTGCCTGTTTATATGATTTTTTTTTTCCATTAAAGACTAAGTTTTATATTTTTCTACGCTGGAGTACCTTTTTTTTTTTCCCCTCCATTCTGATGATGAAGGGTTCCATAAAAAGGACTACAAGGGGTAATGGAAGACTGGAAGGTGAAGTTATCCCAAGGGAGGTTGAGGTAGATCCACCCAGCTTTCTTCTGGCCCATCTGGAAGACCCTGATGCCACAAAGGGGGGGAGAGACTATAGGGTCTCCTGATGCAATGGCAGACCATCACATACAACCAATGGATCATGTGGACCACAGGGGAAGGTTACCAGTCAGATAACATAACTATTTTGTATCACCAGACCTCAATCCCTTTCTATGTCAAAAAGACTTCTAGGGGGATAGCGGGGACTCCTAAAATAAGGAGCAATTCGTCCAGTACCCCTTAAGGAAATAGGTCAGGGTTGCTATTCTACTTTTTTTTTTTCTTTCCTTAAAAAATATATATATATATATCTTCGGGCAAATACCATACCATTGTAAATCTAAAACCCCTAAATCAATAGTTCAGGTACAGGAGGTTCAAAATGGAGACAGTAAGATCATGTATCCCCCAACCATGTGTACACTAGACCTAAGGGACACCTACTATCATCAAGGGTTAGTCCATTTCCAATTCAGGTACCTACCATTTGGCCTTCCTCAGCACCACGAATCTTTACAAAGATAATGACGGAGGTGGTAGCATTCCTGAGGAAGAAAGGAATTATAATTCCCTATCTGGATGATATCCTGTTAGTGGCGGACTCATCCATCCTGCTCAGGTAGCAGCTTGCCCAAAAGATCGACACACTAAAGGCTTTAGGTTGGTGTATCAACTGGGAAAAGTCCGACTTGAGACCAGATACTGAGAAGGTGTTTCTAGGAGGAGTCCTCGATTCACATCGCAGAATATCTTCCACACCCACCTCAAAACGGGTGGAAGTCAAGAAGAAGATCTGGACCTTCCAAAGGAAGAGCGTAGTCACCATCAGATACGCTATGAGTATTTTAAGCCTAATGAAGTCCTGTATTTCAAGCGAACACTGGAGCCAAGCCCACTCAAGGCACAAGAAATTATCCTGTCAGCCTGGAACAGACATCTGTCAGCGCTAGACAGAAAGATAAGGATCTCGGCAAACCTGAGCGATTCCATGTCATGGTGGACATCACGATAAGACTTCAGGAAGGAGTGCCATTGGCTCTGTTGCCTTTCAACAGCATTACCACTGATGCAAGCCAGATAGGCTGGGGAGTGAAAGAGGTCAGTACCTTCACGGTACATGAGTCCCGGGAGACCAAGGAAAGTCATCCAACTACAGGGATTTGAAGGCAGTATTGGAAGCTCTGCAACAATGTCAGGATACAGTCAGGAATCGTCATATTAAAATCTTTTTCAGACAATGTCACAAGGGTGTCTTTCTTACGTCGTCCGGGAGGTCTGAAAGTCCGACTCCTACAGACTCTGTCAGGGAAAATATTTTAAGAGAGAAGTGTTCTTTCCATCTGAGGGGTACATATCAATGGCTCTGAGAACAAAGTATCAGACTTCCTGAGCAGGGAAAGACTTTGGGCCTCTGAATGGGAACTAAATCAGGAAGTTTTTCTCCAGCTAACACAAATGAAGGTAGCAACATTTTTTTCCCGAGACCCGGGGGACTATCCAGAAGGGGTAGATGCCTTGTCCCAAAGATGGAAAGCAGATCTTCTCTACGCATTCCTCAATTCCCTCTTATATCAGGAGTCTTAAGGAAGATTCAAGAAGACCGAGCCACAGTGATATCGGTGGCCCCCCTTTGCCAAAAAGAAGTTGGTTCCTAATGCTACGCCACATAGCCCTGGAAGATACAGTTCTCCTACCGGACAAAAACGGCCTGCTGCCTCAGGGTCCCCTTCTACATGAGGATGCCTGCTTTCTACATTTAGCAGCCTGGATACTGAGAGGCAGATCCTAAGCTCCACGGGGCTTTCACAGAAGCTAATAACTATGCAAGCAAGCAGGAAACCGGTAACGTCAGCCATCTATTCCAAAATATGGAAGAGGTTCTGCTCATACAGTGGGTACGGATAGTATTCAGACCCCTTTAAATTTTTCACTTTGCTTCATTGCAGCCATTTGGTAAATTCAAAAAAGTTCATTTTTTTCACATGAAAGTACATTCTGCACCCCATCTTGACTGTAAAACAGAAATGTAATTTTTTGCAAATTTAATTAAAAACGAAATATCACATCGTCATAAGTATTCAGACCCTTTGCTCAGACACTCATATTTAAGTCACATGCTGTCCATTTCCTTGTGATCCTCCTTGAGATGGTTCTACTCCTTCATTGGAGGCCAGCTGTGTTTAGTTAAAATGATAGAACTTGATTTGGAAAGGCACACACCTGTCTATATAAGACCTCACAGTGCATGTCAGACGAAATGAGGATCATGAAGTCAAAGGAACTGGCCAAGGAGCCGAGAGACAGAATTGTGGCAAGGCACAGATCTGGCCAAGGTTACAAAAGATTTTCTGAAGTACTCAAGGTTCCTAAGGGCACAGTGGCCTCCGTAATCCTTAAGTGGAAGAAGTTTAAGTTTCGGACCACCAGAAGTCATCCTAGACCTGACCGTCCAGCCACACTGAGCAATCGTGGGAGAAGAGCATTGGTGAGAGAGGTAAAGAAGAACCCCAAGATCACTGTGGCTGAGCTCCAGAGATGCAGTACGGAGATGGAAGAAAGTTCCACAAAGTCATCTCTCACTGCAGCCTTCCAATAGTCAGACCTTTATGGCAGAGTGGCCCGCCGGAGGCCTCTCCTCAGTGCAAGACATATGAAAGCCCTCATAGAGTTTGCTATAAAACGCATGAAGGACTTTCAGACTATGAGAAATAAGAGTTTCTGGTCTGATGAGACAAAGATAGACCTTTTTGGGATAATTCCAAGAGGTATGTGTGGAGAAAACCAGGCACTGCTCATCACCTGCCCAATACAATCACAATAGTGAAACATGGTGATTTCAGCATCATGTTATGGGGGTGTTTTTCAGCTGCAGGGACAGGACAACTGGTTGTCATTGAAGGAAACATGAATGTAGTCAAGTACAGAGGTATCCTTGGCCGAAGGTTCACCTTCCAACAAGACAATGACCCTAAGCACACAGCTAAAATAACAAAGCAGTGACTTTAGACCCACTCTGTGACCATTCTTGACTGGCCCAGCCAGAGCCCTGACCTAAACCCAATTGAGCATCTCTGGAGAGACCTGGAAATGGCTGTCCACAAACATTCACCATCCAGCCTGATGGAACTGGAGAGGATCTGCAAGGTAAAATGGCAGAGGGTCCCCAAATCCAGGTGTGAAAAACTTCATAATTCCTAAGAAGACTCATGGCTGTACTAGCTCAAAAGGGTGCTTCTACTCAATACTGAGCAAAGGGTCTGAATACTTATAACCATGAGATATTTCAGTTTTTCTTTTTTAATAAATTTGCAAAAATTACTACATTTCTGTTTTTTCAGTCAAGATGGGGTGCAGAGTGTACATTAACACCTTAACCCCCGGAGCTTTTTTCGTTTTTTCATTTTCGTTTTTCGCTCCCTTTCTTCTCAGAGCCATAACTTTTTTATTTTTCCGTCAATATGGCCATGTGAGGGCTTATTTTTTGCGGTACGAGTTGTACTTTTGAACAATATAATTGGTTTTATCATGTTGTGTAACAGAAAACAGGAAAAAAAAAATCCAAATGCGATGAAATTGCAAAAACAGTGCAATTCCACACTAGTTTTTCGTTTGGCTTTTTTGCTAGGTTCACTAATTGCTAAAACTGAACTTTGACTAAAAAAAAAAAAAAAAAAACAATTGCGCAATTTTCCGATACCCGTAGCGTCTCCATTTCTCCTGATCTGGGGTTGGGTGAGGGTTTATTTTTTTGTGTGCTGAGCTGACGTTTTTAATGATACCACTTTTGTGCAGATACGTTTTTTTGATCGCCCGTTATTGCATTTTAAGGCAATTTCACTGCGACCAAAAAAAACGTAATTTTGGCATTTTGATTTTTTTCTCGCTACGCCGTTTAGTGATCAGGTTAATCCTTTTTTTTTTTGATAGATCAGGCGATTCTGAACGCGGCGATACCAAATGTGTAGGTTTGATTTTTATTTTTGTTTTATTTTGATTTGGGCGAAAGGGGGGTGATTTGAACTTTTATGTTTTTTTATTTTGGCATGCTTCAATAGCCTCCATAGGAGACTAGAAGCATGCACAATGCGATCGCCTCTGCTACATAGAGGTGAAGCACAGATCACCTCTATGTAGCAGAAATGCAGCATTGCTTTGAGCGCCGACCACAGGGTGGCACTCAAAGCAATCGGCCATCAACAACCATAGATGTCTCAAGGAGACCTCAGGTTGTTATGGCAATGCACTGCTGACCCCGATCATGTGACGAGGGTCAGCGGTGCGAGCGCTTCCGGCCGCGCGGCACTTGTTAAATGCCGCTGTCAGACGTTGACAGTGGCATTTAACTAGTTAATGGGCGCGGGCGGATCGCGATTCCGCTCGCACCCATTGCATGCACATGTCAGCTGTTGAAAACAGCTGACATGTCGTGGCTTTGAGGTGGGCTCACCGCCGGAGCCCACCTCAAAGCAGGGGAGTCTGCCAGCTGACGGTATGGTACTAAAGGGGTTAATGATAAAAAAATGAACTTTTTTAAATTTACTAAATGGCTGCAATGAAACAAAGAGTGAAAAATTTAAAGGGGTCTGAATATGGAAAAATTATAGCTCTCAAAATGTGGTAATACAAAATATTTTTTGCAATAAAAAGCGTTATTTAGTGTGTGACGGCTGCCAATCATAAAAATCCGCTAGAAAACCCGCTAATAGTAAACCAAACCCCCCCCCTTCATCACCCCCTTAGTTAGGGAAAAATGAAAAAATTAAAAAAAAAAATGTATTTATTTCCATTTTCCCATTAGGGTTAGGGCTAGGGTTAGGTTTAGGGTTAGGGCTAGGGTTGGGGATAGGGTTAGGGTTTGGATTACATTTATGGTTGGGATTAGGGTTAGGGGTGTGTCAGAGTTAGGGGTGTGGTTAGGGTTATGGTTGGGATTAGGGTTAGGGGTGTGGTTGGGGATAGGGGTGTGTTTGGGTTAGGGTTTCAGTTAGAATTGGGGGTTTCCACTGTTTAGGCACATCAGGTACTCTCCAAACGTGACATGGTGTCCCATCGCAATTCCAGTCAATTTTGCATTGAAAAGTCAAACGGCGCCCCTTCCCTTCCGACCTCTGCCATGCGCCCAAACAGTGGTTTATCCCCGCATATGGAGTATCAGTGTACTCAGGACAAATTGTACAACAACTTTTGTAGTCCAATTTCTCCTGTTATCCTTGGTAAAATAAAACAAATTAGAGCTGAAATAAATTTTTTGTGAAAAAAAGTTAAATGTTCAATTTTTTTTTAATTTGTGAAAAAAATGGAAATTTGACAAAAATTTTGAAAATTTCGCAATTTTCCAAATTTGAACTTTTATGCCCTTAAAACACAGAGGTATGTCACACAAAATACTTAAAAAGTAACATTTCCCACATGTCTACTTTATATCCGCACAATTTTGGAGCCAAAAATGTTTTTTATTAGTGTTTTTACAACACCATTTTTTTTAGGGACCACATCACATTTGAAGTCATTTTGAGGGGTCTATATGATAGAAAATAACCAAGTGTGACACCATTCTAAAAACTGCACCCCTCAAGGTGCTCAAAACCACATTCAAGAAGTTTAGTAACCCTTCAGGTGTTTTACAGGAATTTTTGGAATGTTTTTTAAAAAATTAACATTTAACTATTTTTCACAAAAGATTTTTTTCCGCTCCAATTTGTTTTATTTTCCCAAGGGTAAGAGAAAAAATTGGACCCCAAAACTTGTTGTGCCATTTGTTCTGAGTATGCCGATACCCCACATGTGGGGGTAAACCACTGTTTGGGCGCATGGCAGAGCTCGGAAGGGAAGGAGCGCCGTTTGACTTTTCAATGCAAAATTGACTGGAATCGAGATGGGACGCCATGTTGCGTTTGGAGAGCCCCTGATGTGCCTAAACATTGAGACCCCCCACAAGTGACACCTTTTTGGAAAGTAGATCCCCTAAGGAACTTATCTAGATGTGTGGTGAGCACTTTGACCCACCAAGAGCGTCACAGAAGTTTATAATGCAGAGCCGTAAAAATAAAACAAACATTTTTTCCCACAAAAATTATTTTTTAGTCCCCAGTTTTGTATTTTCCCGAGGGTAACAGGAGAAATTGGACCCCAAAAGTTGTTGTGCCATTTGTTCTGAGTACGCCGATACCCCATATGTGGGGGTAAACCACTGTTTGGGCTCATGGCAGAAGGGAAGGAGCGTCATTTGACTTTTCAATGCAAAATTTACTGGAATTGAGATGGAACACCATGTAACGTTTGGAGAGCCTCTGATGGGCCTAAACATTGAAACCCCCCACAAGTGACACCTTTTTGGAAAGTAGATCCCCTAAGGAACTTTTCTAGATGTGTGGTGAGCACTTTAACCCACCAAGTGCTTCACAGAAGTTTATAATGCAGAGCAGTAAAAATAAAAAATCATATTTTTTCACAAATATGATCTTTTCGCCCCCAATTTTTTATTTTCCAAAGGGTAAGAGAAGAAATTGGACCCCAAAAGTTGTTGTGCCATTTGTTCTGAGTACGCCGATACCCCATATGTGGGGGTAAACCACTGTTTGGTCTCATGGCAGAAGGGAAGGAGCGCCATTTGACTTTTCAATGCAAAATTTACTGGAATTGAGATGGAACACCATGTAACGTTTGGAGAGCCTCTGATGGGCCTAAACATTGAAACCCCCCACAAGTGACACCATTTTGGAAAGTAGACCCCCTAAGGAACTTATTTAGCTGTCTTTTGACAGCTTTGAACCCCCAAGTGTTTCACTACAGTTTATAATGCAGAGCCGTGAAAATAAAAAAAAAATTTTCACAAAAATTATTTTTTAGCCCCCAGTTTTGTATTTTCCCAAGGGTAACAGGAGAAATTCGACCCCAAAAGTTGTTATCCAATTTGTCCTGAGTACACTGATACCCCATATGTGGGGAAGAACCACCGTTTGGGCGCATGGCAGAGCTCGGAAGGGAAGGAGTGCCATTTGGAATGCAGACTTAGATGGATTGGTCTGCAGGCGTCACGTTGCATTTGCAGAGCCCTTGATGCACCTAAACAGTAGAAACCCCCCACAAGTGAACCCATATTGGAAACTAGACCCCCAAGGAATTTATCTAGATGTATTTTGCCAGCTGTGAACCCCCAAGTGTTTCACTACAGTTTATAACGCAGAGTCGTGAAAATAAAAAATCATTTTTTTCCTACAAAAATGTTTTTTTTTAGCCCCCCAAATTTTTATTTTCCCAAGGGTAACAAGAGAAATTGGACCCCAATAGTTGTTGTCCAATTTTTCTGAGTATGCTGATACCCCATAACCCTAACCCTAGCCCCAACCCTAATCCTAATGGGAAAATGGAAATAAATACATTTTTATTTTTTTTTTAATGTTTTTCTAACTAAGGGGGTGATGAAGGGGGGTTTGATTTACTTTTATAGCGGGTTTTCTTGCGGATTTTTATGATTGGCAGCCGTCACACACTAAAAGACGCTTTTTATTGCAAAAAATATTTTTTGCGTTACCACATTTTGAGAGCTATTATTTTTCCATATTTT
Organism: Ranitomeya imitator; assembly: GCF_032444005.1. Lineage (NCBI taxonomy): Eukaryota > Metazoa > Chordata > Amphibia > Anura > Dendrobatidae > Ranitomeya > Ranitomeya imitator. Next base: position 329,463,227 of record NC_091284.1, on the reverse strand, counting down.
GGTCCACAGAGTCATGTGAGGTCTTGTTTTTTGCAGGATGAGTTGACGTTTTTATTGGTAACATTTTTGGGTATGTGACTTTTTTTTGATCGCTTGTTATTCCGATTTTTGTGAAGCAGAATGACCAAAAACCAACTATTCATGAATTTCTTTTTGGGGGCGGGGAGGAACGTTTATACCGTTCCGCATTTGGTAAAATGGATAAAGCAGTTTTATTCTTCGGGTCAGTGCGTTTACAGCGATACCTGATTTATATCATTTTTTTATGTTTTGGCGCTTTTTATACGATAAAAACTATTTTATATAAAAAATAATTATTTTTGCATCGCTTTATTCTTATTTTGGTTGATGATGCTGTATGGCGGCTTGTTTTTTTGCGGGACAAGATTACACTTCCAGCGGTACCATAGTTATTTATATCCGTCTTTTTATTTGGAGGTATGATAATATAGCGTTGTTTTTAGCCTCGTTTTTTTTTTACGGTGTTCACTGAAGGGGTTAACTAGTGAGACAGTTTTATAGGTCGGGTCGTTACGGACACAGCGATACTAAATATGTGTACTGTTTGTTTTTTTTTATTTAGATAAAGTAATGCATTTATTGGAACAATATACAGTCATGGCCAAAAGTATTCACACCCCTGCAATTCTGTCAGATAATACTCAGTTTCTTCCTGAAAATAATTGCAAACACAAATTCTTTGGTATTATTATCTTCATTTAATTTGTCTTAAATGAAAAAACACAAAAGAAAATGAAGCAAAAAGCAAAACATTGATCATTTCACACAAAACTCCAAAAATGGGCCAGACAAAAGTATTGGCACCCTCAGACTAATACTTGGTTGCACGACCTTTAGCCAAAATAACTGCGACCAACCACTTCCGGTAACCATCAATGAGTTTCTTACAATGCTCTGCTGGAATTTTAGACCATTCTTCTTTGGCAAACTGCTCCAGGTCCCTGATATTTGAAGGGTGCCTTCTCCAAACTGCCATTTTTAGATCTCTCCACAGGTGTTCTATGGGATTCAGGTCTGGACTCATTGCTGGCCACCTTAGAAGTCTCCAGTGCTTTCTCTCAAACCATTTTCTAGTGTTTTTTGAAGTGTGTTTTGGGTCTTTGTCCTGCTGGAAGACCCATGACCTCTGAGGGAGAAACAACTTTCTCACACTGGGCCCTACATTATGTAGCAAAATTTGTTGGTAGTCTTCAGACTTCATAATGCCATGCACACGGTCAAGCATGACCCGGAAGGCCCTCCATCATCATGTTTGATCGCAGTGTATCGGGGGTTAATGTGCCAGGAGCAGTCCGTGACCGCTCCTGGCAAATAGTGCCGGATGTCAGCTGTAATAATCAGCTGACACCCGGCGGCGATCAGCTGCGCTCCCCCCGTGAGTGCGGCCGATCGCCGATGACGTACTATCCCATCACTGGGAATTAAGTCCCAGGTCACCTCGATGGGCTAGTACGTCATATGGGATAAAGGGGTTAATAATATTAAATATTCTTTACAAGTTACAAATAAGTAAATTGGAGAGGGTTTCAAGGAGCTGTAGAGCCCTTACAGTATTGCTGCTCTATATTAAAACTGCCAAAATCCTACTTTAAAGGGAACCTGTCACCCCCAAAATCGAAGGTGAGCTAAGCCAACCGGCATCAGGGGCTTATTTACAGCATTCTGTAATGCTGTAGATAAGCCCCCGATATATCCTGAAAGATGAAAAAAAGAGGTTAGATTATACTCACCCAGGGGTGGTTCCGCTGTGGTTCTGGTCCGATGGGCGTTGCGGTCCGGGGCCTCCCATCTTCTTACGATGCTGTCTGTTGTGAGTTCTGTTTTTGGGCTCTCTCTGGTGGTTACTGATGGTACTGGGTGATTTGTGTTCTGCTGTCTCTGGTGTCCACCTGTTCTATTAGGATTTGGGAGTTTCCTATTTAACCGGGCTTTCTTGTCATTTCCCCGCCGGCTATCAAGGTTATCAGAGTGTTTTGTTACCTCAGCTTCTGGCTTCAGTAATCTTCAGGACAAGCTAAGTTTTGATTTTCTTGTTCCACGTTTTGCTTTATTTTTGTCTTGTCCAGCTTGCATATAATTGTCTCTTTGCTGCTGGTTGCTTTAGTGGGCTGTAATTGCTCCTCATGTTCCATGAGTTGGAACATGAGTTCAAGTAATTACAGGATGGTTTTTTGAAGGGTTTTTTGCTGACCGCGCAGTTTACTTTTGTATCCTCTGCTATCTAGTTTTAGCGGGCCTCATTTTGCTGAATCTGTTTTCATACTGTGTATGTGCCTTCCTCTCATTTCACCGTCATTATATGTGGGGGGCTGCTATTTCTGTGGGGTATTTCTCTGGAGGCAAGAGAGGTCTGTGTTTCTTCTAATAGGGGAAGTTAGATCTTCGGCTGGTGCGAGACGTCTAGGATCAACGTAGGCACGTTCCCCGGCTATTGTTATTTGTGTGTTCAGGTTTAGGGTCGCGGTCAGCTCAGGTTCCATCACCCTAGAGCTCGTTGGTGCTTGTCCTTTTGTGATTCCCTGCCATTGGAATCATGACAGTATAGCCGGCCAAAATGTTTGGGCTGAAGTAGGAGGAAAAGTAGTCTGAGGAAGTTTTTTTTTTTTCTCTTCTCTGAGGTTGCTGCCTAGCCTTAATTGCAGCCAGGCTGATTTTTTTTTTTTTCCTCCTCTTAATCCTTGAATGGCTCTGACCTTAGCTGTTTATCATGGACGTCCAGAGTTTAGCTTCCAGCTTGAATAATCTTGCTGCTAAGGTTCAAAATATACAAGATTTTGTTGTACATGCTCCTATGTCTGAACCTAGAATTCCTATTCCAGAGTTCTTTGCTGGAGATAGATCTAGTTTTCTGAATTTTAGGAACAATTGCAAGCTGTTCCTTTCTTTGAAATCTCGCTCTTCTGGAGACCCTGCTCAGCAGGTTAAGATTATTATATCTTTCCTGCGGGGTGACCCTCAAAATTGGGCATTTGCATTGGCACCAGGGGATCCTGCGTTGCTTAATGTGGATGCGTTTTTTTCTGGCATTGGGTTTGCTCTATGAGGAACCTAACCAGGAGATTCAGGCTGAAAAAGCTTTATTAGCTCTCTCTCTCAGGGGCAAGATGAAGCAGAAATATATTGTCAAAAATTTCGGAAATGGTCAGTGCTTACTCAGTGGAATGAGTGCGCCCTGGCTGCAAAGTTCAGAGATGGCCTTTCTGAGGCCATTAAAGATGTTATGGTGGGGTTCCCTGCGCCTACGGGTCTGAATGAGTCTATGACTATGGCTATTCAGATTGATCGGCGTTTACGGGAGCGCAAACCTGTGCACCATTTGGCGGTGTCTTCTGAACAGGCACTTGAGACAATGCAATGTGATAGAGTTCAGTCTAGAAGTGAACGGCAAAACTATAGGCGGAAAAATGGGTTGTGCTTTTATTGTGGTGATTCAGCTCATGTTATATCAGCATGCTCTAAACGCACAAAAAAGGTTGATAAGTCTGTTGCCATTAGTACGTTACAGTCTAAGTTCATTCTGTCTGTGACTCTGATTTGCTCATTATCATCCATTTCCGTCGATGCCTATGTAGATTCAGGCGCTGCCCTGAGTCTTATGGATTGGTCATTTGCCAAGCGATGTGGGTTTAGTCTTGAGCCTCTGGAAGTCCCTATTCCTTTGAAGGGAATTGACTCTACGCCTTTAGCTATGAATAAACCTCAGTACTGGACACAAGTGACCATGCGTATGACTCCCGTTCATCAGGAGGTGATTCGCTTCCTGGTATTGTATAATTTACATGATGTTCTAGTACTTGGTCTGCCATGGTTACAAACTCATAATCCAGTCCTTGATTGGAAAACAATGTCTGTGTTAAGCTGGGGATGTCAGGGGGTTCATGATGATGCACCTCCGATTTCTATCGCTTCATCTACTCCTTCTGAGGTTCCTGTATTTTTGTCTGATTATCGGGATGTTTTTGAGGAGCCTAAGCTCAGTTCGCTTCCTCCTCACAGGGATTGCGATTGTGCTATAGATTTAATTCCTGGTAGTAAATTTCCTAAAGGTCGTTTGTTCAATCTGTCAGTGCCAGAGCATACTGCTATGCGGGATTATGTTAAGGAGTCCTTGGAAAAGGGACATATCCCTCCATCTTCGTCCCCTTTGGGAGCAGGTTTTTTTTTCGTGGCCAAAAAAGATGGGTCCTTGAGGCCTTGTATAGATTATCGTCTTTTGAATAAGATTACCGTAAAATATCAGTATCCTTTGCCTTTGTTGACTGATTTGTTTGCTCGCATTAAGGGGGCTAAATGGTTCACTAAGATTGATCTTCGGGGTGCGTATAATCTTATACGAATAAAGCAAGGTGATGAGTGGAAAACCGCATTTAATACGCCTAAGGGCCATTTTGAGTATTTGGTAATGCCTTTCGGACTTTCTAATGCTCCTTCAGTCTTCCAGTCCTTAATGCACGATATTTTCCGTGAATATCTGGATAAATTTATGATTGTGTATTTGGATGATATTTTGTTTTTTTCTGATGACTGGGAGTCTCATGTTCAGCAGGTCAGGAAGGTGTTTCAGGTCCTGCGGGCTAATTCCTTGTTTGTAAAGGGCTCAAAGTGTCTCTTTGGAGTCCAGAAGATTTCTTTCTTGGGGTATATTTTTTCCCCTTCTACTATTGAGATGGATCCCGTCAAGGTTCGGGCTATTTGTGACTGGACGCAGCCTGCATCTCTTAAGAGTCTGCAGAAGTTCTTAGGCTTTGCTAATTTCTATCGTCGTTTTATAACTAATTTTTCTAGTGTTGTTAAGCCTTTGACGGATTTGACTAAGAAGGGTGCTGATGTTGCTGATTGGTCTCCTGCGGCTGTGGAGGCCTTTCGGGAACTTAAACGCCGGTTTTCTTCTGCTCTTGTGTTGCGTCAGCCTGATGTTTCGCTTCCTTTCCAAGTTGAGGTTGATGCTTCCGAGATTGGAGCGGGGGCGGTTTTGTCACAGAGAAGCTCCGATTGCTCGGTGATGAAGCCATGTGCGTTCTTTTCTAGAAAATTTTCGCCCGCTTAGCGGAATTATGATGTGGGTAATCGGGAACTTTTGGCCATGAAGTGGACATTTGAGGAGTGGCGTCATTGGCTGGAGGGTGCTAGACATCGTGTGGTGGTCTTGACTGATCACAAAAATCTGATTTACCTTGAGTCTGCCAGGCGTCTGAATCCTAGACAGGCTCGTTGGTCACTGTTTTTCTCTCGTTTCAATTTTGTGGTTTCATACCTGCCAGGTTCAAAGAATGTGAAGGCGGATGCTCTTTCTAGGAGTTTTGTGCCTGACTCCCCTGGAAATTCTGAGCCCACTGGTATCCTTAGGGATGGGGTGATTTTGTCGGCCGTCTTCCCAGACTTGCGACGTGCTTTGCAGGAGTTTCAGGCAGGTAAACCTGATCGTTGTCCGCCTGAGAGACTGTTTGTTCCGGATAGTTGGACCAGTAGAGTCATCTCCGAGGTCCATTCTTCTGCGTTGGCAGGTCATCCTGGAATATTTGGTACTAGAGACTTGGTGGCCAGGTCTTTTTGGTGGCCTTCCTTGTCGAGGGATGTGCATTCTTTTGTGCAGTCTTGTGAGGTTTGTGCTCGGGCTAAGCCTTGCTGTTCTCGAGCCAGTGGATTGTTGTCACCTTTGCCTATCCCGAAGAGGCCTTGGACGCACATTTCCATGGACTTTATTTCGGATCTCCCTGTCTCTCAAAAAATGTCTGTCATCTGGGTTATGTGTGACCGCTTTTCTAAAATGGTTCATCTTGTACCCTTGCCTAAGTTGCCTTCCTCCTCTGAGTTGGTCCCTCTGTTTTTCCAGAACGTGGTTCGTTTGCATGGGATTCCGGAGAACATCGTTTCTGACAGGGGATCCCAGTTTGTGTCTAGATTTTGGCGGACGTTCTGTGCTAAGATGGGCATTGATTTGTCCTTTTCGTCTGCATTCCATCCTCAGACGAATGGCCAGACGGAGCGAACTAATCAGACCTTGGAAACTTATTTGAGGTGTTTTGTTTCTGCTGATCAGGATGACTGGGTTACCTTTTTGCCGCTGGCCGAGTTTGCCCTTAATAATCGGGCTAGTTCTGCTACCTTGGTTTCTCCTTTCTTTTGTAATTCGGGGTTTCATCCTCGTTTTTCCTCTGGTCAGGTGGAGCCTTCTGATTATCCTGGAGTGGACATGGTGGTGGATGGGTTGCATCGGATTTGGAGTCATGTGGTGGACAATTTGAAGTTGTCCCAGGAGAAGGCTCAGCAGTTTGCTAATCGCCGTCGCCGCGTGGGTCCTCGACTTCGTGTTGGGGACTTGGTGTGGTTGTCTTCTCGTTTTGTTCCTATGAAGGTCTCTTCTCCTAAGTTCAAGCCTCGGTTCATCGGTCCTTATAGGATCTTGGAAATTCTTAACCCTGTGTCGTTTCGTTTGGATCTCCCGGCATCGTTTGCTATTCATAATGTGTTCCATCGGTCGTTGTTGCGGAGGTATGAGGTACCTGTTGTTCCTTCGCTTGAGCCTCCTGCTCCGGTGCTGGTGGAGGGAGAATTGGAGTATGTTGTGGAGAAGATCTTGGATTCTCGTGTTTCCAGACGGAGACTCCAGTATTTGGTCAAGTGGAGGGGTTATGGTCAGGAGGATAATTCTTCGGTGGTTGCCTCTGATGTTCATGCTGATGATTTGGTCCGCGCTTTTCATAGGGCTCATCCTGGTCGCCCTGGTGGTTCTCATGAGGGTTCGGTGACCCCTCCTCAAGGGGGGGGTACTGTTGTGAGTTCTGTTTTTGGGCTCCCTCTGGTGGTTACTGATGGTACTGGGTGATTTGTGTTCTGCTGTCTCTGGTGTCCACCTGTTCTATTAGGATTTGGGAGTTTCCTATTTAACCGGGCTTTCTTGTCATTTCCCCGCCGGCTATCAAGGTTATCACAGTGTTTTGTTACCTCAGCTTCTGGCTTCAGTAATCTTCAGGACAAGCTAAGTTTTGATTTTCTTGTTCCACGTTTTGCTTTATTTTTGTCTTGTCCAGCTTGCATATAATTGTCTCTTTGCTGCTGGTTGCTTTAGTGGGCTGTAATTGCTCCTCATGTTCCATGAGTTGGAACATGAGTTCAAGTAATTACAGGATGGTTTTTTGAAGGGTTTTTTGCTGACCGCGCAGTTTACTTTTGTATCCTCTGCTATCTAGTTTTAGCGGGCCTCATTTTGCTGAATCTGTTTTCATACTGTGTATGTGCCTTCCTCTCATTTCACCGTCATTATATGTGGGGGGCTGCTATTTCTGTGGGGTATTTCTCTGGAGGCAAGAGAGGTCTGTGTTTCTTCTAATAGGGGAAGTTAGATCTTCGGCTGGTGCGAGACGTCTAGGATCAACGTAGGCATGTTGCCCGGCTATTGTTATTTGTGTGTTCAGGTTTAGGGTCGCGGTCAGCTCAGGTTCCATCACCCTAGAGCTCGTTGGTGCTTGTCCTTTTGTGATTCCCTGCCATTGGAATCATGACAGCTGTCCTCTTCTTGTCTTCACGCTGCGGCTCCGGCACAGGCGTACTTTGCCTGCCCTGTTGAGGGCAGAGCAAAGTACTGCAGTGCACAGGCGCCGGGAAAGGTCAGAGAGGCCCGGCGCCTGCGCACTGAAGTACTTTGCTCTGCCCTCAACAGAATGCTGTAGATAAGCCCCTGATGCCGGTGGGCTTCGCTCACCTTCGATTTTGGGGGTGACAGGTTCCCTTTAAGCGTTCAAGGGCTGACACTTGAGCCACCTTTTAAACACAACCAAAAGAAGCAATTTTTTAAGGATATTACAGATCATTATCTGTAATAATTATAGGTTGTGAGATTTTGAATAAAACTAATTGTTACTTTTTCTATAGAACACATTGTCATCCAAATGTACAGCAATGTGACAGAGCTTCCAAAGGAAACTCCTATGGTAATATGAACACAGGTTTATTTAGGTCTGAAAAGCAGGAGGATGGGGAGATTTGTGAGCATGATATTATCCCACCAAAGCTTTCCATTTTTATAGAACTGCCAGAAATAAAAGTTGCATTATGATTGCTTGATTGCTATGGGTAACAACCAATATTCATTATTGTGCATTACTTTCCATTAATCTGCCGACATTTATTGAAAGAGGGCGCATTTTGTACTGCTGTAAGGAGACGGCTATATTGTGCATGTTTCCCCTTGAAGAACAAGTGTATTGTTATATGGTGTAATGTAAACTGTGTTAATAATGTTGATATTGTGTGTTGCCCAACGGAAAGGAGAGTTAGAGTTAAGGACTGTGATTAGCCCAGAGCAGAAGGAGCTAAGCTCAAGGGACAGAGACAGTTTTCTGTCAGGATGTCTGATAGTCAGTGTGCATAGAACGCAGACCTAAGGTCTAATGTGAGCAGTGCCTCATGACGTGGGTTTCCATGACGTGAGAGACCAAGACAGAGGATAGTGATATCCTAGCGGAAAGTAGGACTGAAAGAGAGAGTGTTCAATTGGAGACGGATCCAGGAAAAGGACGCCTAGCAGTGTGGCCCAAAGTTTGTAACTCTAAGGCTGCAGTCACACTAGCAGTATTTGGTCAGTATTTTACATCAGTATTTCTCAGCCAAAACCAGGAGTGGGTGATAAATGCAGAAGTGATGCATATGTTTCTATTATACTTTTCCTCTAATTGTTCCTCTCCTGGTTTTGGCTTACAAATACTGATGTAAAATACTGACCAAATACTGCTAGTGTGACAGCAGCCTAAGAGGTAACAGGTCAAGGCGAGACAGGAACCAGGGTGGATAAAAATCAATGTTTTTTTTTTTTGTTTTTTTTTTTAAATCAAAAAAATCGGATTTTTTGATTTAAATCGGATTTTTTTTTCAATAAACTGCTTTTTGAGGAAAATATTTTACCATCCAAAGGTCCTTCCATCATGAGATAAAGCTGACTTGTTTAACTCAGTAGAATAAAGGCTGTATATGTGAAACATTTACAATGCCATGCTCTTCCAGAGGTTTCTGTAGGATTAGTGGGCAGTTTCTCTCCTATATTATCAAAGACGCTCGCTTTACTTACCGTATTTTCCAGCGTATAAGACGACTTTTTAACCCCTGAAAATCTTCTTAAAAGTCGGGGGCCGTCTTATACGCCGGGTATCGTCTTGTACGCCGGGTGTATATGGTGGGTGGGTGGGGGGGAGTGGTCCCGATGACGGAGGGGGCGTCTCACAGGAAAGTGAGTGGAGTATGCCCCATTACCTCACATTGTAGCTGCAGCCAGCGTCAGCGTGGGGTGCTGGGGAGCGGCGGCGGCTCCTCTTTGTGCCGCGTGGGTGCTGTGGGGCGGCGGTTCCTCTTGGTACAGCGTCGGGGCTCTGTGCTGTGGGGCGGCAGCGGCGGCGTATCTTCCCGCAGAGTCAGTCGGGGCTCCTCCCGCATCTCCTAAAAGCCCGGAGGCGCCGGCAGCTCCATTGCTGCGATGCAGTGGCCTCCGGGAAAATGGCCGCTGGGGGCGGCGCATGCTCAGATTCAGATCTCGTCTCGTCCAGTGATGTGTTGTGTACAATATGCAGAAATTGTATAAACAATAAAATAACAGCATTGACTTTTTTTGTTTAGGGGAATTCATGGATTCTGGAAACTATCCACCTCCAAGATCACCATCATCCTGTTCTACAGTTTCAGAGTTATCCATCCAGGATAGTGCTTCATTAGCAGCAGCATCATTATCAGACACCCACAGCCACATATCACCATCAGCCAAAAGGAAGAAAAAACCTTTACCTCCTGGAACCACCATAGATAGGTTTGTGATAAGAACTAGCAGATTAGAAAAAGAGTTGATTGATGAAAAAATTGCCCAGTTTATGCAACGAACTCTTCTTTCCGTCTGACTGAGAACCCACATTTCATTAATATGGTTCAGTCACTGAGACCAGGATACAGTCCACCCAGCAGAGCTGATGTTGCAGGGAAACTGCTGGATCAAGTGTATGACAGAGAAATGGAGCAGCTCTGGATGGTAAAATTGTTAACCTAAGTATTGATTGGTGGAGTAATGTCCACAATGATCCTATTGTATGTGCTTGTATAACAACAGAAGAAGGTAAAGTCTTCCTTGCACAAACAACTGATATGTCAGGAAATGCACACACAGCAGAATACTTACAAGAAGTGGCAGTAAAAGCTATAACGACATGTGAACAAAAATTCAAATGTCTAGTACGCAGTTTGGTCACTGACAATGCTGCAAACGTATCCAAGATGAGAAGAGATTTAGAAGAGCAGGGAGGGAATACAAAGCTGCTAATAACATATGGTTGCAGTGCTCATTTGCTGCACTTCTTAGCCAAAGACTTAAGTGTTCCAGAAATAAAGGCTAATGTTGTTGAAATTGCTAAATACTTCCGTAATAATCATTTTGCTGCAGCAGCTCTGAAAAGGATGGGTGGAACCAAGCTAACGCTCCCACAAGATGTTAGATGGAACTCTGTGGTGGACTGTTTTGAGCAGTATATCAAAAACTGGCCTATTCTGATGACACTTTGTGAAGAAAATCGAGATAAAATAGATGGCACTGTCACGGCCAAAATCCTCACCATTGGGCTTAAGAGAAATGTTGAACATATGCTGAGCTTCCTGAAACCCATCTCTCAAGCTTTAAACAAAATACGGAAAAATAGCTGTTTTATTGCGGATGCTGTTGAAATTTGGAAGGAACTGAGTGAACACTTAAAAACAGAACTACACATGGACAGAATTAAATTACAAGCAGTAAACAAACGAATGGGACAAGCACTGACTCCAGCTCATTTTTTGGCAAATATTGTCAATATCCAATATCAGGGTCAAAACCTAAGTGCTGAGGAAAAGGAGTTAGCTATGACATGGGTATCCAGCAACTATAATAAACTTCAGAGCTAAGGGGGAACCATTCAAGAAATATATGTTTGCTGAAGATATTTTAAGGAAGGTCACACCAGTAAACTGGTGGAAGTCACTTAAGCGCTTGGATTTAGAGACTGTTCAAGTAATGATTTCACTTTTAACAGCAGTAGCTTCTTCTGCAGGTGTTGAAAGAATATTCTCTTCCTTTGGACTCATTCATTCTAAATTGAGAAATCGGTTGGGACCCAATAAAGCAGGAAAGCTTGTTTTTCTTTTCCAGATTATGAATAGGAACAAAGAAGAAGATGATGATGAAGATGACGACAAGTGAGCTACAGGGGACAGCAGGGACAGTAGTATTTAAGTTTTTCATGGGTCGGCTGGGCTGACAGTCTAAGTTTCTTAGAATATATATATATTTTGTTTAGCCAAATTAGTTAACAAACATGGATGTTTGTTTAAGCAAATAACTTATGCTGTAATGTTGTTATTGTTTCAGTTGAATAAATCTATTTAAATTGTTATTAAGGTCAGGATTATTTTTCTCCTTCCTAAGTACAACAGAACAGTGGTGTCCAAATATGAATGATTAACCCATTAAACTGGGGAGAAAAAAGTAATATAAAAAGTGATTCTAAAAATCTTCATCTACTTGCATGTTAAAGTAGCAAGAACTAGTTTAGGTAGAAACTTTGATTTAAATCACTGATTTAAATCAAGCCTTACTGACTAGTGATTTAAATCGTGATTTAAATTGTGATTTAAATCAGTTAGATTTAAATCAAATCCACCCTGCATGAGACAAAGAGAGTGTCCCGAGCAGGAGTTCCAGAGCATCAGGCATAGAGAAGATAAGTACTGGCCATACAGCAATATAGTTCCCTAGAGGGGAAATGAGATGCAGAACCGCGGGTTGAGTAAAGCACTCTTGCTAACTGGACTGTAGTACTGAGCTGGAGTTGTGGTGAAGTAGAGAGGAACGGTGAAGATAGAGGACAAGTGAGAAAAGAGCAAGGAATTGAAACTGTGAGTGGAAAATGCTCTGTTTTGTGAAGGAAACGTTCATTAACCCCTTTCTGCCATTGGACGTACTATTCCATCCATGTGGGGTGGGCATTAATTCCCAAGGACGGAATAGTACGTCCAGAGGGATCAGCCGCGCTCACGGGGGGAGCGCGGCTGATCGTGGCCGGGTGTCAGCTGACTATCGCTGACATCCGGCACTATGTGCCAGGAGCGGTCACGGACCGCCCCCAGCACATTAACCCCCGGCACACTGCGATCAAACATGATCGCAGTGTCCTGGTGGTATAGGGAAGCATCGCGCAGGGAGGGGGCTCCCTGCCTGCTTCCCTGAGACCCCCGTAGCAACGCGATGTGATCGCGTTGCTGCGAGGGTCTCTTACCTCCTCCTCCCTGGAGCAGGCCCGGATCCAAGATGAACGCGGCATCCGGGTCCTGCAGGGAGGTGGCTTCACAGCGCCTGCTCAAAGCAGGCGCCGGGAAGCCTCACTGCTGTGTGCATGTCAGATCGCTGATCTGACACAGTGCACAGCAAAGTGTCAGATCAGCGATCTTACACTATAACATGATGCCCCCCCCCCGGGGCAATGTTATAGTGTAAAAAAAAAAATATTCACATGTGTAAAAAAAAAAAAATTACTAAAAAAATCCTAAAAATATATATATATATATATATATATATATATATATATATATATATATATATTGTTCCTATAAATACATTTCTTTATCTAAATAAAAAAAAAACAATAAAAGTACACATATCTAGTATCGCCGCGTCCGTAACGACCCGACCTATAAAACTGTCCAACTAGTTAACCCCTTCAGTGAACACCATAAACAAAAAAAAGAGGCAAAAAACAACGCTTTATTATCATACCGCCAAACAAAAAGTGGAATAACACGCGATCAAAAAGATGGATATAAATAACCATGGTACCGCTGAAAACGTCATCTTGTCCCGCAAAAAATCAGCCACCATACAGCATCATCAAAGAAAAAATAAAAAAGTTATAGTCCTCAGAATAAAACGATGCAAAAATAATTATTTTTTCTATAAAATAGTTTGTATCGTATAAAAGCGCCAAAACATAAAAAAATTATATAAATGAGGTATCGCTGTAATCGTACTGACCCGAAGAATAAAACTGCTTTATCCATATTACCAAACGAAGAACAGTATAAGTGCCTCCCCCAAAAGAAATTCATGAATAGCTGGTTTTTGGTCATTCTGCCTCACAAAAATCGGAATGAAAAGCGATCAAAAAATGTCACGAGCACGAAAATGATACCAATTAAAACGTCAACTCGTCCCGCAAAAAACAAGACCTCACATGACTCTGTGGACCCAAACATGGAAAAATTATAGCTCTCAAAGTGTGGTAACGCAAAAAATGTTTTTTGCAATAAAAAGCGACTTTCAGTGTGTGACGGCTGCCAATCATAAAAATCCGCTAAAAAACCCGCTATAAAAGTAAATCAAACCCCCCTTCATCACCCCCTTAGTTAGGGGAAAATAAAAAAATTTAAAAAATGTATTTATTTCCATTTTCCCATTAGGGTTAGGGCTAGGGTTAGTGTTAGAGTTAGGGCTAGGGTTAGGGCTACAGTTAGGGTTGGGGCTAAAGTTAGGGTTGGGGCTAAAGTTAAACAGTAAAACAGTGCTCCTTCCCTTCCGAGCTCTCCCGTGCGACTAAACAGGGGTTTACCCCAACATATGGGGTATCAGTGTACTCAGGACACATTGGACAACAACTTTTGGGGTCCAATTTCTCCTGCTACCCTTGGGAAAATACAAAACTGGGGGCTAAAAAATAATTTTTGTGGAAAAAAAAAGATTTTTTATTTTCACGGCTCTGCGTTATAAACTGTAGTGAAACACTTGGGGATTCAAAGTTCTCACAAAACATCTAGATAAGTTCCTTGGGGGGGTCTAGTTTCCAATATGGGGTCACTTGTGGGGGGGTTTCTACTGTTTAGGTACATTAGGGACTCTGCAAACGCAAAGTGACGCCTGCAGACAAATCCATCTAAGTCTGCATTCCAAATGACGCTCCTTCCCTTCCGAGCCCTCCCATGCGCCCGAACGGTGGTTCCCCCCCACATATGGGGTATCAGTGTACTCAGGACAAATTGGACAACTTTTGGGGTCCAATTTCTCCTGTTACCCTTGGGAAAATACAAAACTGGGGGCTAAAAATTAATTTTTGTGGAAAAAAAGGAATTTTTATTTTCACGGCCCTGCGTTATAAATTGTAGTGAAACACTTGGGGGTTCAAAGCTCTCACAACACATCTATATGAGTTCCTTAGGAGGTCTACTTTCCAAAATGGTGTCATTTGTGGGGGGTTTCAATGTTTAGGCACATCAGTGGCTCTCTAAACGCAACATGGCGTCCCATGGCTGCTCTATTTAACTCCACTCAGATCGTTACTCCATGCCAGCTGTCAATGTTCCTGCATTTGTTCAGTTCGCTCTTGGATCTTTCTGGTGACCTGTCTACTCCAGCAGAAGCTAAGTTCCTGCCAGTTATTATTTGATCATTGTTGCCTTGTCCAGCTGGATATCATGATTTTGCCTTACTAGCTGGAAGCTCTGGGATGCAGAGTGGCATCTCCGCACCGTTAGTCGGTGCGGAGGTCTTTTTGCACACTCTGCGTGGTCTTTTGTAGTTTTTTGTGCTGACCGCAAAGATACCTTTCCTATCCTCTGTCTGTTTAGTAAGTCTGGCATCCCTTTGCTGAAACCTGTTTCATTTCTGCGTTTGTGACTTTCATCTTTACTCACAGTCAATATATGTGGGGGGCTGCCTTTTCCTTTGGGGAATTTCTCTGAGGCAAGGTAGGCTTTATTTTCTATCTCTAGGGCTAGCTAGCTCTTAGGCTGTGAAGAGGCGTCTAGGGAGAGTCAGGAACGCTCCACGGCTATTTCTAGTTGTTGTGATAGGATTAGGGGTTGCGGTCAGCAGAGCTCCCACATCCCAGAGCTTGTCCTGTGTCAGTTTAACTATCAGGTCGTGCCGGGTGCTCCTAACCACCAGGTCCATAACAGTACAGCTGGCCCAAAGTATTAATGCATCTCAATAGAGGGATAAGAGAAGTTCTGAGACCATTTTTTTTCCTTTGCACTGTGTTTTACCTTTCTTTTCCCCTAAACCTTTGGGTGGTTCAGGACACAGGTGTAGATATGGACATTCAAGGTCTGTCCTCTTGTGTGGATCATCTCACTGCAAGGGTACAAAACATTCAAGATTTTGTGGTTCAGAATCCGATGTTAGAGCCTAGAATTCCTATTCCTGATTTATTTTCTGGGGATAGATCTAAGTTCTTGAATTTCAAAAATAATTGTAAACTGTTTCTAGCTTTGAAACCCCGCTCCTCTGGTGACCCCGTTCAACAAGTAAAAATCATTATTTTTTTGTTGCGTGGTGACCCTCAAGACTGGGCATTTTCCCTTGCGCCAGGAGATCCTGCATTGCGTGATGTTGATGCGTTTTTTCTGGCGCTTGGATTGCTTTATGATGAACCAAATTCAGTGGATCCGGCAGAGAAAATCTTGCTGGCTTTGTGTCAGGGTCAGGATGAAGCGGAGGTGTACTGTCAGAAGTTTAGAAAGTGGTCTGTGCTTACTCAGTGGAATGAGTGTGCCCCTTCTACTATCGAGATGGACCCTGTTAAAGTTCAGGCCATTTATGATTGGACTCAGCCGACATCTGTGAAGAGCCTACAGAAGTTCCTGGGCTTTGCTAATTTTTACCGTCGCTTCATCGCTAATTTTTCTAGTATTGCTAAACCGTTGACTGATTTGACCAAGAAAGGTGCTGATGTGGTCAATTGGTCCTCTGCGGCTGTAGAGGATTTTCAGGAGTTGAAGCGTCGTTTTTCTTCTGCCCCTGTGATGTGCCAGCCAGATGTTTCGCTCCCATTTCAGGTCGAGGTTGATGCTTCTGAGATTGGAGCAGGGGCTGTTTTGTCGCAAAGAAGTTCTGATGGCTCGGTGATGAAACCATGTGCCTTCTTTTCTAGAAAATTCTCGCCTGCTGAGCGCAATTATGATGTTGGCAATCGAGAGTTGTTGGCCATGAAGTGGGCATTCGAGGAGTGGTGACATTGGCTTGAAGGAGCTAAACATTGCGTGGTGGTCTTGACGGATCACAAGAATTTGACTTATCTCGAGTCTGCCAAATGGTTGAATCCTAGACAGGCTCGATGGTCGCTCTTTTTCTCCCGTTTTGATTTTGTGGTTTCATACCTTCCGGGATCTAAGAATGTGAAGGCTGATGCCCTGTCAAGGAGTTTTGTGCCTGACTCTCCGGGTGTTCCAGAGCCGGCGGGTATTCTTAAAGAGGGGGTAATTTTGTCTGCCATCTCCCCTGATTTGCGGCGCGTGCTGCAGAAGTTTCAGGCTGATAGACCTGACCGTTGTCCAACGGAGAAACTGTTTGTCCCTGATAGATGGACTAGTAGAGTTATCTCTGAGGTTCATTGTTCGGTGTTGGCTGGTCATCCTGGAATCTTTGGTACCAGAGATTTGGTGGCTAGATCCTTTTGGTGGCCTTCTTTGTCACGGGATGTGCGTTCTTTTGTGCAGTCCTGTGGGACTTGTGCTCGGGCTAAGCCCTGCTGTTCTCGTGCCAGTGGGTTGCTTTTGCCCTTGCCGGTTCCGAAGAGGCCCTGGACGCATATTTCTATGGATTTTATGTCTGATCTCCCTGTTTCTCAAAGGATGTCGGTCATTTGGGTGGTTTGTGATCGCTTCTCTAAGATGGTCCATTTGGTACCCTTGTCTAAATTGCCTTCCTCCTCTGATTTGGTGCCTTTGTTTTTCCAGCATGTGGTTCGTTTGCATGGCATTCCGGAGAACATCGTCTCGGACAGAGGTTCCCAGTTTGTTTCGAGGTTTTGGCGGTCCTTTTGTGCTAAGATGGGCATTGATTTGTCTTTTTCTTCGGCTTTCCATCCTCAGACTAATGGCCAAACCAAACGAACTAATCAGACTTTGGAAACATATCTGAGATGCTTTGTTTCTGCTGATCAGGATGATTGGGTGTCCTTCTTGCCTTTGGCTGAGTTCGCCCTTAATAATCGGGCCAGCTCGGCTACTTTGGTTTCTCCTTTTTCCTGTAACTCTGGTTTCCATCCTCATTTCTCTTCAGGGCAGGTGGAGCCTTCGAACTGTCCTGGTGTGGATACTGTGGTGGACAAGTTGCAGCAGATTTGGACTCATGTGGTGGACAATTTGACATTGTCCCAGGAGAAGGCTCAACGTTTCGCTAACCGCCGGCGCTGTGTTGGCCCCCGACTTCGTGTTGGGGATTTGGTTTGGTTGTCATCTCGTCATGTTCCTATGAAGGTTTCCTTTCCTAAGTTTAAGCCTCGTTTCATTGGGCCATATAAGATTTCTGAAGTTCTTAATCCTGTGTCATTTCGTTTGGACCTTCCAGCTTCTTTTGCCATCCATAATGTATTCCATAGGTCGTTGTTGCGGAGATATGTGGCGCCTATGGTTCCCTCCGTTGATCCTCCTGCCCCGGTGTTGGTCGAGGGGGAGTTGGAGTATGTGGTGGAGAAGATTTTGGATTCTCGTGTTTCGAGACGGAAACTCCAGTACCTGGTCAAGTGGAAGGGTTATGGTCAGGAAGATAATTCCTGGGTTTTTGCCTCTGATGTTCATGCTGCC
This sequence comes from Ranitomeya imitator, assembly GCF_032444005.1. Classification (NCBI taxonomy): domain Eukaryota; kingdom Metazoa; phylum Chordata; class Amphibia; order Anura; family Dendrobatidae; genus Ranitomeya; species Ranitomeya imitator. Next base: position 329,445,629 of record NC_091284.1, on the reverse strand, counting down.
GATGTAGTTCGTGCCTTTCATTTGGCTCATCCTGATCGGCCTGGGGGCTCTGGTGAGGGTTCGGTGACCCCTCCTCAAGGGGGGGGTACTGTTGTGAATTCTGTTGTCGAACTCCCTCCTGTGGTCGTGAATGGTACTTCGGCGAGTTCTGTCCATGGACTCTCTCTGGTGGCTGTGAGTGGAGCTGCTGCTTCTGAGGTTCCTTCCACAGGTGACGTGATTTATCCTTTGGTTGGCTGCTCTATTTAACTCCACTCAGATCGTTACTCCATGCCAGCTGTCAATGTTCCTGCATTTGTTCAGTTCGCTCTTGGATCTTTCTGGTGACCTGTCTACTCCAGCAGAAGCTAAGTTCCTGCCAGTTATTATTTGATCATTGTTGCCTTGTTCAGCTGGATATCATGATTTTGCCTTACTAGCTGGAAGCTCTGGGATGCAGAGTGGCATCTCCGCACCGTTAGTCGGTGCGGAGGTCTTTTTGCACACTCTGCGTGGTCTTTTGTAGTTTTTTGTGCTGACCGCAAAAATACCTTTCCTATCCTCTGTCTGTTTAGTAAGTCTGGCCTCCCTTTGCTGAAACCTGTTTCATTTCTGCGTTTGTGACTTTCATCTTTACTCACAGTCAATATATGTGGGGGGCTGCCTTTTCCTTTGGGGAATTTCTCTGAGGCAAGGTAGGCTTTATTTTCTATCTCTAGGGCTAGCTAGCTCTTAGGCTGTGAAGAGGCGTCTAGGGAGAGTCAGGAACGCTCCACGGCTATTTCTAGTTGTTGTGATAGGATTAGGGGTTGCGGTCAGCAGAGCTCCCACATCCCAGAGCTTGTCCTGTGTCAGTTTAACTATCAGGTCGTGCCGGGTGCTCCTAACCACCAGGTCCATAACACCCATCTCAATTCCTGTGAATTTTGCATTGAAACGTCAAACGGCGCTCCTTTCCTTCCGAGCTCTGCCACGCGCCCAAACAGTGGTTTACCTCCACATATGGGGTATCAGCGTACTCAGAACAAATTGCAAAACAACTTTTGGGGTCCAATTTCTTCTCTTACCCTTGGGAAAATAAAAAATTGGGGGCAAAAAGATCATTTTTGTGAAAAAATATGATTTTTTATTTTTACGGCTCTGCATTATAAATTTCTGTGAATCACTTAATGGGTCAAAGTGCTCACCACACATCTAGATGAGTTCCTTAGGGGGTCTACTTTCCAAAATGGTGTCACTTGTGGGAGGTTTCAATGCTTAGGCACATCAGGGGCTCTCCAAACGCAACATGGCGTCCCATCTCGATTCCAGTCAATTTTGCATTGAAAAGTCAAATGGCGCTCCTTCGCTTCCTAGCTCAGCCATGCGCCCAAACAGTGGTTTACCCCCACATATGGGGTATCGGCGTACTCAGGACAAATTATGCAACAACTTTTGAGGTCCATTTTCTCCTGTTACCCTTGGTAAAATAAAACAAATTGGAGCTGAAGTAAATTTTTTGTGAAAAAAAGTTAAATATTCATTTTTCTTTAAACATTCCAAATATTCCTGTGAAACACCTGAAGGGTTAATAAACTTCTTGAATGTGGTTTTGAGCACCTTGAGGGGTGCAGTTTTTAGAATGGTGTCACACTTGGTTATTTTCTATCATATAGACCCCTCAAAATGACTTCAAATGAGATGTGGTCCCTAAAAAAAATGGTGTTGTAAAAATGAGAAATTGCTGGTCAACTTTTAACCCTTATAACTCCCTAACAAAAAAAAAATGTTGGTTCCAAAATTGTGCTGATGTGAAGTAGACATGTGGGAAATGTTACTAATTAAGTATTTTGTGTGACATATCTCTGTGATTTAATTGCATAAAAATTTAAATTTGGGAAATTGCAATATTTTCGCCAAATTTCCATTTTTTTCACAAATAAACGCAGGTAATATCAAAGACATTTTACCACTATCATGAAGTAAAATATGTCACGAGAAAACACTGTCAGAATCACCGGGATCCGTTGAAGCGTTCCAGAGTTATAACCTCATAAAGGGACAGTGGTCAGAATTGTAAAAATTGTCCCGGTCATTAAAGGGACACTGTCACCTGAATTTGGAGGGAACAATCTTCAGCCATGGAGGCGGGGTTTTTGGGTGTTTGATTCACCCTTTCCTTACCCGCTGGCTGCATGCTGGCTGCAATATTGGATTGAAGTTCATTCTCTGTCCTCCATAGTACATGCCTGTGCAAGGCAAGATTACCTTGTGCAGGCGTGTACTACGGAGGACAGAGAATGAACTTCAATCCAATATTGCAGCAAGCATGCAGCCAGCGGGTAAGGAAAGGGTGAATCAAAAACCCCGCCCCTATGGCTGAAGATTGTTCCCTCCAAATTCAGGTGACAGTGTCCCTTTAACGTGCAAACCACCCTTGGGGGTAAAGGGGTTAAATTGTGTGCCCACTATCTACTGTATATAAACTTCACAAGTTTGGTCCTGGCCAACCAAAGTCATCGGTTATATGCGGTCTGCAAGGGCATAGCGCCCCCTTATAGCACAAGTCCACACACCCAGCCAGGACCTTAATGTAATGTGCCAGTGCTGAAGAGATGAATACCTCACCCACGGCTACCGCCTACTTGTAGTAGTCAGCAGGATCAAGTCTCACAGCCAGAAAAACAGTGATGGTGAAAAACTTGAGTTTTATGGAGGATGGCAGCCATTATGGGGCTTAAAATGGCACCAAGCACGAACTCTGTAATGGCAGTTGGTGGCGTAGAACAACAAGAAGATCCCGCAACTTGTGTACATAGAAGGAACGAAAGGCCATGAAAAGCTGTCCAGCCCTCCAGAGGTTACACCTACTGAAGGGAATGTTGGCGCTGGAAGTGACAGCCTACAGCAAGGAGTGGCTGCTGCAGTAAAACAAAGTGGAAGGAGAAGCCCCGCCAAGTAAGATGTAACTCAGGAAAATAGGAGTAGATAAACGTGATGGTGGACCAAAGAGAAACCTACCTAGTGAAAGGCGGAGCTGTAATGAAGGATGCTGAAAAGCGAGACAGGCAGCATCATTTGTCAGGTGAGTGTGGAAGAAAATACAGTACTGTGGAATGACAGAGACAAACAAAAAATTATAAAATAAGAGTTTTTGTTGGCAAAGGGAGACCTGGTGCTTGGCAAACCGTCCGAGAAGAGGATAGGGCAAGGACGGTTGTGTCAGTTAATGACGCTGATGAAGGAAGAGATGAGGCCTGGTGGTCTGATCTGACAGAAGATGACCAGGTACCTTGAGGAAGAGCCAAAGATTGGACGTTAGCCGGAGATTGAGAGCCTGACCATGGCCTGGTTCATGACCTGCGGAAGGGTCAAGCGCCTGGAGGCCTTATGGGCCCAGACGTTGGTGGGTTCCCTGCCGACCACAAAAGTGGTCCCCACCCCAGAGAGAGCACCCCCTATTACTAGGCACAATGAATTGCAAACATGATTCGGGGAAAGAAGAGAAGGGAGGAATGGGTACGAGCCCAGCTGGATGACCTCGAAAGAGAGGGTCTTGCTAGTCATATGACACAAGGGATGGTTCTGTGAGAGGGAGTAGGGTTTACTGGAAGAGCAGAGTACCAAGCATACTTGTTATGTGAATGCTCACTCTGTACGGCACCAGCCCTCTTCCCTCCCACACGCAAAGCTTAAAACCAGGGCAGTAGGTTCAATTTTTGAAGGAGTACAGACCGTACAGTGTCTCCAGAGTACAGATGAGGACAGAGCTTGAAAGACTGTCCGCGGCAGGGCAGCCTTGGGTGTGTTGCAAAGTTTAGTCGCAGAAGAAACTTCACAGAACATGAGGTACATGCATCAGCACTTAACACAGCATAGCAGGAAGTCTGAAGAACCTTTTACCAGAGAGACAGTGAAACCAAAGTACAAGTATATGCATTACATTCAACTAAGCATTTAACAGTATCAACATCGCCATTTACTGTCAGAAAAGTATAAACTGATCCTACATGTGGCGCCCCAGGGTCCTGGCCGTCACAGTAGCATTGCTTTCCTCACGGGGAGAGAGATGTTACGTTTGGAGGCAAGAAGCATGCAACACATTCACACTCCAGGCCATCAGGGGGAGCTTTTGATCCTATTTACTAGGCAATGCCCCATACACAGTATATGGTAGTTTGTAGGCAAAGTTAGTCAGTTCTTGCTAAGAAACAGACTGGAGCAGTCTGAGGCAGAAAAAGGTGTACGGAGCTGTGTAGCCGCAGTTCCTGGAAAGATATATACAGAAAGCTGAATATATTGCAGTAAGCGTGTAGGAGAGCGAAGCACAGGAGAGGATACCAGTGGGAGACCAGCCACGAGCGGGCTGCCTCCTTCTGAGGTGCAGAGACCGGTAGCCGGAACACCGAGGTTGTAAGGGCCTCTACGACTTACATCAGAGACCGTCAGGACAGCTGAACTCCAGGTTACCTGTCCGCCTTAATACCCAGGAGGCAAGGTGACACTCTTAGAGCCTGGGGCGCGCTAGAGTCCCTATAAACAGGCTCAAGTCACTAGTCATACGGGTTGTGTCCTATCCTATACAGGGGACAGAGAGATAACGTCTGTTAGGACCTTATCTGAAGCCATAAGCAGTAAGGGACTGCAACACCACGGCACTAGAGGAAGGGTTTGATTTCCACCTGGATAAGGGGACTCCTAACTTGCCTCCAAGCCGGCCGGACCCTGCCTGTCCTGTGATCTGGTGCCCTGGACTGTGGCTGCCTGAAGTCTTCAGTAAACAAGGTAAAGAGACTGCAAACCTGTGTCCTCGTTCCTTACTGTGCCATTTACCATCTTCACTCCAGGAGCCCTGGGGATATACTTCATCTGTGGGAAGGTATACCATCTAGCTGCCATAACATCACCCCAGAGGACCCCTTAAAGCAGCGTCGATCCCCACTGACCGACTACCACAGGTGGGGTCATGAACATAAACTTTATTCCCTTTAAATACCTTTCACTTTTACATGGGCGCCCAGGGCCACGGACCGGGTCGCCACCGTGACATCCCCCTGTGAACTCAGGACCCGGTACCGGGTAACCCACGGCCCTGGCGGGCGACGCACTACACACAAATAAGTCTGTATCTGTTGCATATCTGCCAACAGAGTGGAGGTGCCCATCCTGAGGGTTTTTGTTTCCCTGTGTCCGGGATCTCATGTGGAAGCCAGGAAAGCAGTCCAGAGTCTCCACAGTTCCACAGGGGAGGTAGGAGATGCAAGTGAAAAGTCTGCTAGACTTACCAGTGGTGGCAGCAGATCCAGATGTCGTGTATGTGACGCAGGGTGGGCACTCGGCTGTAGATGTGCGGTAGGCTGGAGCAAGGAAGAAGACTTTTTTCACAAGTTTACTGCAACAGAGAGGAGCCAGAAGACCGCATCTGCTTTCCCCTACTCCTTCACCTTCTTGTTGAACAATGTAAATTTCTTTTGGCAATGCAGGCATTTATCTGTTCTGTTGAGATCTCATGGCGAGTTTAGGCTGTCAGATGTGCACTGTTAGCCACTCATCTCCTATATAATTTTGGTCCTGACTAGCACTCATTGTTAAAGCAGCTTTTGCTGCATGGCTGGAGGTTGTTGGTGGTTATTTTCTTTTTCAAACTCCTTTTATCAGTTTTAGGCTGCCGTCACACTAGCAGTATTTGGTCAGTATTTTACATCAGTATTTGTAAGCCAAAACCAGGAGTGGGTGATAAATGCAGAAATGGTGCATATGTTTCTATTATACTTTTCCTCTATTTGTTCCACTCCTGGTTTTGGCTACAAATACTGATGTAAAATACTGACCACATACTGCTAGTGTGACGGCAGCCTTAAACAGTACATATCAAACCAATAGTATGTCATAAGCTCTATGTCAATTTGTCTTTTCCATTATGATCAATATGACATTATTGTCAAAACAATAAATTATTTAAACTCTACCTATTCTGTAATCCCTCCCCTTTACTCCCCCGGCCACACCTCTCTGGGTGCATCCATAACAATCTATAGTTTATGGAATCGGAATATGTCCATCAATAAAATTAAGAAGATACCATCTGGTGTCCTTCAACTGGGCACTCAGTCTATCTTTAATAACCATCAAATAAATAAGGCAGCACACTGTAGCGCCAAAACTTGCAAACATGAAATATGAAAATTGAATTGCATTACTGCACTAGAAATTTGGAAAAATTATAAAGTTTAGCGCATAAATTGGCCAATTCATGTGTACCTGGTCGCCACGATAAGGCATTTCTCGTATACCAGGGCCTAGCAATGCCTTTCCTCTCTGAGAATAAAGTCTTCATATGAATGGGAACCTAATGTGAGTCTTCTCTTAGGCTACTTTCACACTTCAGTTTTCTGGGGTCCGTCGTGGTGCAGTAAAATGACGTATCGACGGACGTCATGAAAATAGGTAAAAACGTCTTCCGGGAATTAAATGTCCAGGGACGAGAGATATTTTCCGAGACTTGAAAATCCTTCCAGGCATGCTCAGAAGGGAAAAACTGGATCCGTCACTGGATTCCTATGTGTGCCGGTCAGCAACGGATTTTCCAACGTGCTCAAAAAAACGTTACAATGAGCGTCTTCTCTGCACGTCAGACAGCTATTTTACGACGGATCCAGTGCACGACGGATGAAACGGATGGCTAAGGCTTCTTTCACACTAGCGTCGGAATCTCCCCGTCGCAATGCGTCGGGGAGAGATTCCGACGCTAGCGTTTGCTGCATTGCACAATGGAGGCAGCTGATGCATTTTTCCGGCGCATCCGCTGCCCCATTGTAAGATGCGGGGAGGTGGGGGCGGAGTTCCGGCCGCGCATGCGCGGTTGGAAAAAGCGGTCCGTCGGGAGTAAAAAACGTTACATGTAGGGTTTTTTTCTCCCGACGGTCCGCCAAAGCACGACGCATTCGTCGCAAGACGGATGCGAAGTGTGCAAATCCGTCGCAAATGCGTCGTCAATAGAAGTGTATGGGGAAAAAACGCATCCTGCAAGCACTTTTGCAGGATGCGTTTTTTCTGCAAAACAACGCATTGTGACGGATTTAAAAAAACGCTAGTGTGAAAGTAGCCTAACCGTCGCTAATACAAGTCTCTGGGAAAATGCAGGATCCTGCAAATTTTTTTCTCAAAAATAGACGGATTGTGACGGATCTGAAAAGACAGAAGTGTGAAAGTAGCCTTAGACTAAAACCTATATCTCTGTGGAGGGGTAATGGTCCTGCTGTGATTAAAAACACCTGTGGCTAAAAGGCGGAGTGCTCAGTCAGAAGGCTAATGAATACAAATTTCAAAAAACTGATCGTCACATCCAAACAGACTAAGTGTGAACAGGTGCTGAACCTAGAGTCACCAAATCATATACAATCAAAAAAATAAGACAGCACACTGTGCAGCCTTATAACTGGTGATAATCTCTCTTTGTCGGTAGTGTTTCCAACCAATCCATTTTGAAGAGGAACATTATTTTTGTATTAGTGATTGGGATGGTATATTAGGGTTCAACCAATGTTGTAATATACTCTTCCTGACTGCCTAACCCCATATTACAAAAATTTCTTTTATATGTTTGGGCAGAGATTGCTGAGATTCCCCTAGCACAGGGGTGGGGAATCTTTTTTTCTGCGGAGGGCAATTTGAATATTTATACCATCCTTTGGGGGCCGTACAAACTCCGCCGACAAAGTGCATCCTGACTCTGGCACTGGTTTCAGGATGTCATTTTTCATTGCATGCCCTTCAATGTTCAGTAGTGAACACTGTGTGTGTGTGTGTGTGCTAACAGAGCAAGAAGAAATTAGTGAGTTTGTGGCAATCAAAATACAGCTCCTTGCCCAAGAATGCAGTCCCTGAGTATCTGCTCGGGGGCCTGATAAAAGGTCATCAAGGGCTGTAAATGGCCCTGGGGCCTGAGGTTCCCCACCCCTGTCCTAGCACATTAACCCCTTCCCGACCTTTGACGCCACGTAGGCGTTATGAAAGTTGGTGCCAATCCGACCCATGACGCCTATGTGGCGTCATGGAAAGATTGCATCCCTGCAGATCGGGTGAAAGGGTTAACTCCCATTTCACCCGATCTGCAGGGACAGGGGGAGTGGTAGTTTAGCCCAGGGGGGGTGGCTTCACCCCCCCGTGGCTACGATCGCTCTGATTGGCTGTTGAAAGTGAAACTGCCAATCAGAGCGATTTGTAATATTTCACCTATTAAAACTGGTGAAATATTACAATCCAGCCATGGCCGATGCTGCAATATCATCGGCCATGGCTGGAAACACTAATGTGCCCCCACCCCACCGATCGCCCCTCCCAGTCCTCCGATCAGTCCTATGCACCGCTCCGTCCTGTGCTCCGCTCCTCCCGTGCTCTTGTCCGCTCCCCCCGTGCTCCAATCACCCCCCCTGCACTCCGATCCACCCCCCCGTGCTCCGATCCACCCCCCATGCTCCCCCCCCCCCACCCCATCATACTTACCGATCCTCCCGGGGTCCGTCCGTCTTCTCCATGGGCGCCGCCGTCTTCCAAAATGCGCCCGCCGAATCTGCTAGCTGGCAGATTAGTTCCAAAGTGCATTTTGATCACTGAGATATAACCTATCACAGTGATCAAAATGAAAAAAATTGTAAATGACCCCCCTGCCTTTGTCACTCCCATAGGTAGGGACAATAAAAAAATAAAGATTTTTTTTTTTCCACTAAGGTTAGAATAGGGGTAGGGTTACGGTATGTACACACGTATTCTGGTCCTCTGCGGATTTTTCCGCTGCGGATTTCATAAATCTGCAGTGCTAAACCGCTGTGGATTTATGGCAGATTTACCGTGGTTTTTCTGCGCATTTCACTGCAGTTTTACAACTGCGATTTTCTATTGGAGCAGTTGTAAAACCGCTGCGGAATCCGCAGAAAGTGACATGCTGCGGAATGTAAACCGCTGCGTTTCCGTGCAGTTTTTCTGCAGCATGTGTACAGCGATTTTTGTTTCCCATAGGTTTACATTGAACTGTAAACTCATGGAAAACTGCTGCGGATCCGCAGCATTTTCCGCAGCGCGTGCACATACCTTTAGAATTAGGCTATGTGCACACGATGCGGATTTGGCTGCGGATCCGCAGCGGATTGGCCGTTGCGGATTCGCAGCAGTGTTCCATCAGGTTTACAGTACCATGTAAACCTATGGAAAACCAAATCCGCTGTGCCCATGGTGCAGAAAATACCGCGTGGAAACGCTGCGTTGTATTTTCCGCAGCATGTCAATTCTTTGTGCGGATTCCGCAGCGTTTTACACCTGTTCCTCAATAGGAATCCGCAGGTGAAATCTGCACAAAAAACACTGGAAATCCGCGGTAAATCCGCAGGTAAAACGCACTGCCTTTTACTCGCGGATTTTTCAAAAATGATGCTGAAAAATCTAACACGAATCCGCAACGTGGGCACATAGCCTTAGGGTTAGAATTAGGGTTGTGATTAGGGTTATGGCTACTGTTAGGGTTAGGGGTGTGGGGGGGTTAGTGTTGGAGGTAGAATTGAGGGGTTTCCACTGTTTAGGCACATCAGGGGTCTCCAAACGCAACATGGCGCCACCATTGATTCCAGCCAATCTTGTATTCAAAAAGTCAAATGGTGCTCCCTCACTTCCGAGCCCCGACGTGCGCCCAAACAATGGTTTACCCCCACATATGGGGTACCAGCATACTCAGGAAAAACTGCGCAACAATTACTGGGGTCCAATTTCTCCTGTTACTCTTGTGAAAATAAAAAAATGCTTGCTAAAACATCATTTTTGAGGAAAGAAAAATGATTTTTTATTTTCACGGCTCGGCGTTGTAAACGTCTGTGAAGCACTTGGGGGTTCAAAGTGCTCACCACATATCTAGATAAGTTCCCTGGGGGATCTAGTTTCTAAAATGGGGTCACTTGTGGGGGGGTTTCTACTAATTAGGCACACCAGGGGCTCTGCAGACGCAACGTGACGCCCACAGACCATTCCATCAAAGTCTGCATTTCAAAAGTCACTACTTCCCTTCTGAGCCCCGACGTGTGCCCAAACAGTGGTTTACCCCCACACATGGGGTATCAGCGTACTCAGGAGAAACTGGACAACTTTTGGGGTCCAATTTCTCCTGTAACCCTTGGGAAAGTAAAAAATTCTGGGCTAAATAATTATTTTTGAGGAAAGAAAACATATTTATTATTTTCACGGCTCTGCATTATAAACTTCTGTGAAGCACTTGGGGGTTCAAAGTGCTCACCACACATCTAGATAAGTTCCTTTCGGGGTTTAGTTTCCAAAATGGGGTCACTTGTGGGGGGTTTCTACTGTTTAGCCACATCAGGGGCTCTGCAAACGCAACGTGACGCCCGCAGAGCATTCCATCAAAATCTGCATTTCAAAACGTCACTACTTCACTTCCGAGCCCCGGCATGTGCCCAAACAGTAGTTTACCCCAACATATGGGGTATCACCGTACTCAGGAGAAACTGGACAACAAATATTGGGGTCAAATTTCTCCTGTTACCCTTGGGAAAATTTAAAAATTCTGGGCTAAATAATTATTATTTTTTTTTTAAATTCGTTTATTAATTGCAGAATAAATCATACAATACACACATTTGCATTTGATTCTATCATTATCCATTATGACATATAATGTGAATCGTTACAATGCATAGTATTACAAAAGTAATAAACAGTGCATGTCAATCACAAGTATCTTATTGTAAAACCTTAACTACCTCAACTACTAAAAGAACGAAAAGAACTAAAAAAAAACGCCGCCAAAAGAAAGTTCCGTATAGATTTCACCCTGTAAGTAATGTCTCCAAAACCACAGGCCTCACTTCCTATGTATATATTAGAGTATTATAGGTTATAGAGTAAGATGAGAGGAGTTCCATTTACCCCATATTTTCTCAAATTTATCTGGACATCCTCTATTCTGATATAGTGTCCGTTCATACGGGATAATTGAGTTCACTAAATCCACCCAAGCTCTAAGAGATGGGCAAGAACCACCCATCCATCTCAGCGCCAGTACTTTTCGCGCCAGGAACAGTGTCTCTCGCAAAAAAATCCCAGTGTGGTGGTCCCAAACTCCTGCATCCCACACCCCAAATAAGCAGGTCAATGGCTCAAGTGGGACAGGGATCAACAGCAAGGATGTCAACAATGTTGTCACCTCTTTCCAATAATGAGAGATAATGGGACATCTCCATATCATATGAATAAAATCCGCATCACTTAAGTGACATCTCAGACAATCTGACGAATGGAGACGTCCCATCTTGAAAAGACGAGTCGGGGTCAGATAGGATTGATATATTATGTACAGCTGAGTCATCCTATTGTTAATTGATGGGGAAACCTTAGTTGGAGATTCCAAAATGTCTTCCCATTCTTCCCCCAGCGTATCCGGAAGAAGCCCCTCCCACCTTTTCTTAATAGAATCTATAGTAGACCCCTCTCCTATGGATAATAGATAAGTGTATAAAGAGGAGATAAGTCCTTGAGGGCCTTGTGAATTGAGAATACCTATCAGTGGAAGAGATGAAATGGCTCGACCCGTACCCACATTTCGCATGTGTGATTGAAAGGCTGATCTCAACTGCAGATAGCGGAAAAACTGGGATCTTGGGATGTTATAAGTATTTTGTAATTGTTCAAAGGAGGTAAAAAACCCTGGTTGTGTACATTTCCTACTGAGAGAACACCGTGTGATATCCAAAATTCCGTGGATGGGTGGCCTAATAATCCCGGGAGATAACTGTTATTCCACAGTGGCATTTCAGCCACTATATCAACAAATTTGGTTATTTTTTTTATTTGACTCCATATTGATCTTGCCAACCGAAGCAAAGGAAGCAAACGGGGAACACCGACCCTCTCCATCTCCAAAAACCCCAGTGGACAATCGATCCTAGCAGAGTAAAGCAGATGACTCTCTGAATTAGGAAGAGGATTAGAATTATTGGGCATCCACTTATTTATCATTTTAACCTGCCCGGCTAGATAATATAAGTAGAAGTCTGGCAAAGCCGCTCCTCCCCCCCGTCTCGGTCTCTGTAGAGTAGATAACCTAAGTTTAGGCCTACTTTTCCCCCATATAAAGGACGTGGTTAGGGAATTTAGAGTCGCAAAGAGGGATTTAGGTATTGGGACAGCACTATGTTGAAGGCAGTAGTTTAACTTGGGAAGCAGTATCATTTTGATCAAATTAATGCGGCCAGCCACAGAGAGAGGGAGTTTATCCCAAGTATTAAATTTAGATTTTACCAGATCAATTAATGGGTAAATGTTAAATTGTAAATCAAATCTACTATGTTGAGACATATGTATTCCTAGATATTTGAAATTAGAGACAATGGGTAACGCCGAGAGAGTCCCGAGACGCAACATTGGGACATGAGAAAGAGGCATCAGGGCAGACTTATCCCAATTTATATAAAGACCAGAGAATTTGCTAAATTTGTCTATAATTGTTATTACTTTTGGTAGCGTATCCTCTGTTTGATCCATAAATACCACCATATCATCAGCATAGAGGCCAATAATATCTACCCGATCTGCAATGCGTATCCCCTTGATGTCGCTGGAGGATCTCATCTGTATTGCCAGAGCCTCTATTGCCAATGCAAATAGAGCAGGGGAGAGAGGGCACCCCTGGCGAGTCCCTCTATGTAAAGAAAAAGGCTCGGATATTGAGCCATTCACTATCATACGCGCCCTAGGTTTCGTATATAATGTTCCTATCCCTTTCAGAAATCTGTCCCCAAAACCATACTTCCGCAAACATGCAAACAGAAAGGACCACTCGAGGGAGTCAAAAGCTTTGGCTGCATCCAGCGATGCCAATGCCCACTTATTATCTGGCTCCAAAGAGCTATATTGAATAACCGATTGGACCCGTCTAATATTGATGGAAGTACTTTTCCCAGGCATAAAGCCTGTTTGATCTGGGTGTATGAGATCTAATATAATCGTATTCAGTCTGGTAGCCAGAATTTTAGTAAAAATCTTGTAATCTACGTTCACCAGGGATATAGGTCGGTACGATCCACAATCGAGAGGATCCTTCCCCTCTTTCCTGTGTACTATAATATTGGCATCATAAAACGTTTCAGGGACAGACTCTCCCCTCCATATTCCCCCGAGTACCTTCAATAGAAGTGGTGCCAACTTGTCCCTGTATTTCCTATATAGCTCAATGGGGAACCCATCAGGACCCGGGGCCTTCCCTGTAGCCATGTCCGCTATAGCCTGCTCCACTTCCTCCAAAGTAAACTCCGCATCCATAAAGGCCTGTTGGGATGGGCTCAACGAGGGAAACGTTATATCCGATAAATAATCCAAACATTCATTAGTATCAAAACCGCTACCAGATTTATATAACAAATTATAATAATCGTGAAAACCTTGAAGTACCTCATCAGTAGAGGATACTAATGTACCATCAGGCATACGGATTTGTAATATTGTGTTGGATGTATTGTGTTGGCGCACTAAGAAAGCCAAGAGCGTACTGGCCTGGTTCCCCAGCTCAAAATAGGACTGGCGGGTAAAGAATAATTTACGTTTCGATTTAACGTCTATATGTTGGGCATATAATCTCTGGGAGGTGAGCCACTCAGCCCTGTTACTGCTGGTCTGATTTGCTATATATGTAGCCTCTGAATCCTTTAATCGTTGCTCCATCTCGTCATCCTCCCCCGCCGTCACCCTTTTAATGTAAGAGATTGTAGAGGACAAGCATCCCCTTAAATATGCCTTCAGAGTGTCCCAAAATAAACCAAGATTCTGGGGTTCTGGATGTGCTAAAATAAAACTATTTAATTGTTCGACTGTCCTGTCACTTGAATCTATCAATTTCAGCCAGAAAGGGTTTAATTTCCAGGATCTATTGTTATTGGATTGACCATATTTAAGTTTAAGAATTACTGGACTGTGGTCCGAGATCCCCCTGTTACCATGTTCAATATTATCCACCTGCAGTGCCACGCCACTAGATCCAAATATATAATCTATACGAGATAAAGATTGTTTAGTGGATGAGTGGCAGGTATACCCTCTATCCTCTGGATGACTCATTCTCCACAAGTCCAACCAACCGCTGCCATCCATAAACAGCGCCAGCTGGGAGGGCGACTGAGGCAAAGACTCCCCGGATACTGTGTTATCCAACCTCACTCTGTCCTTAGAATGGTCCATTACTAGGTTGAAGTCACCCATGCAGATAACATTGGCATCTGGATATTTTAAGGAGAAACCCAATGCCATACGGAGAACCGACATATTAGCAGGGGGAGGGTTATAAACACAAAGTATCACATATTCACATGAATTGAGAATTGCATGTACAAAAACAAAGCGGCCCTCCGGATCCCGCCGTGCCTCCCTCGCCTCCCACCTAACCCCCCTGTGTATCAATAAGGAGACCCCTCTTGAGTAGCTAGTATGGAATGCATGGAGCGACCACTGTACCCATGGCTTTTGTATACATCGAACCGTATCCCTAGTCAGGTGTGTCTCCATCAATGCCACGACATGAGGATTGTGTTTTTTGATCTGTGAAAATACTTTAACTTTCTTCCGAGGAGTCTTAATACCCCGTATGTTCCAGGTCATATATATGATTTCAGATCCCATATTTATATAAAAAGAGAAAAATAATATATGTCAACAATATTATACGGGCGTGATCCAGAGACACCCCACAGAGCAAAAAAAAATCAATATTGGCGGCAACCATATACATCAAACAGTCAGAACTAGTGCATAAACTCAAACCCAACATAACTTGAACAATAGAGGAGCATGTTTCCATACTCCCACAGTCAAATAGAAACGGGGATACCCTCACTGAATTCAGTGTCCGGTATTGTTGACTTCTTTCGCACCTATGTAAAGAGCTCTATTTATATTGCCATTTGATAAAGAACCCAAATTAGGAGTTTTTTTGGGCTTTGGACCCTCCGTGAGACCGCAACCATTCGGCCACTTCTGCTGGGTCTGTAAAAAATAAAGAGGATCCATCATGGACAATGCGGAGCCGGGCTGGATAGAGCATGGAATAAATTATATTCTTGTCTCGAAGTAGCTTTTTGACTTCCATAAATCGTGCCCGCTGTTTCTGGAGCTCCATGGAGAAATCCGGAAAAATCGATATGATGGTATTGTTGAGTTTAATGGGGCCCTTCTGCCTTGCCAAGCGAAGAATAGCATCTCTATCTCTGCAATTAAGGAGGCGTGCCAGAAACGGTCGAGGTGGAGTTCCAGGGGGCAGAGGTCTCGTTGGGACCCTATGGGCTCTTTCCACTGAGAATGTTGAGGAGAATCCATCTCCCAGGGTGGACTTAAGCCAGTCTTCCAGGAATTGCTCAGGCTGCTGACCCTCCGATCGCTCCGGGAGACCAATAATTCGAATATTATTGCGACGCAGTCTGTTTTCCAAATCATCCGCCTTTTGTTTCCATGCGTTTACGGAGCCAGCAGCTTTTGTCAGTTTAGCTTCCATGGGAGTAATAGTATCTTCTATATGTGACACTCTTGTTTCCACCTCCGAAATACGCCCTCTCATAGCTTGCATGTCATGTCGCAAACGACCCACCTCAGTATGCACATCCTCTATTTTTTCCGTAAGAGATGATCTAGTGAGGGAGATAGCCTGCATTAACTGCTCGGATGCTTGTTTAAGAGTCAGTTCGTCTTGTTCTCCCTCCTCGTTACTATCAGAAGGACGGCTCTTACGCTGGGTAAGTGCAGGATTATTTCTGAGAGTGCGCACATTGTCCGAGGAATCATCTCTGGCAAATTTCCTCAGCTTATCAGCCGCCCCTGCTCC
Organism: Ranitomeya imitator; assembly: GCF_032444005.1. NCBI lineage: Eukaryota > Metazoa > Chordata > Amphibia > Anura > Dendrobatidae > Ranitomeya > Ranitomeya imitator. The sequence continues at coordinate 329,429,806 of NC_091284.1, read as the reverse complement.
CCTAGGGTGTTGCATGGTGGGCAAGCAGAGGAACTCCACAAAGTAATCCTGATTGTGATTGCAGATAAACCAAGCTCTAGCTTCAGGTCCTGTATAATATTATACTGTACGTCAAAGGGGGTCACAGGGCTGGCAGACAGTAATAATGAGGGTCACAGGGTGGTTGTTCAGATGTTTACTCAGGCTCTATATAACTTAACGGGCTCTCAGTCCGCACACAGGGAGGTCAGCAGGAAGGGGGTTAATTCCCAGTTTTATGGTGCTGCTAAACGAAGCGGCTGTATGACAGGGGAGGCACAGGGCCCAATATTTCAGGGCACACACCGCACCACCCCCCCAGTTCCTTATTTGCGTGTTCTCCTTCCAAGCAGCACCGCAGGTATATGAGGCACTGCTCCCTTTGCTGTTAGGGAGCGTGCTATGCTAATGTCCGCCACTCCCGTGGGCACCGCTGTCCCCCTCAGGTCTCCCAACCTCCGTGCACAAGCACAGCTCTCACCGCTGCGATCCTGCTTCCGTTTGCCCCGACGAGAAGAGAGCCCGGCTTCAGCAGGAGACGGCGCCGCGTCCTGTGTCCTGGAGCGCGCGCACCGAAGATGGCCGCCACTGCACGTGGATCCTCCCGGCCTCTCTGTCCCTGCAGCTCCCGCCGCCTCAGATCACTACGGCAGCCGTCCGGAGGGCTCACAAGGTTCCTCTAAGTGTGGGGTCTCAGCCCCTGTCGGTTCTGTTTGCGGGGATGAGATATATGTGGCAGGATTGAATCAGGATGTATGGAGCTCTTACTCAGTGCGTCCTTCTTCTCCGGCTACATAGCCACGCCCCCCTAAATAATTATTTTTGAGGAAAGAAAACGTATTTATTATTTTCACGGCTCTGCGTTATAAACTTCTGTGAAGCACTTGGGGGTTCAAAGTGCTCACCACACATCTAGATAAGTTCCTTTCGGGGTCTAGTTTCCAAAATGGGGTCACTTATGGGGGGTTTCTACTGTTTAGCCACATCAGGGTCTCTGCAAACGCAACGTGACGCCCACAGAGCATTCCATCAAAGTCTGCATTTCAAAACGTCACTACTTCACTTCCGAGCCCCGACATGTGCCCAAACAGTGGTTTACCCCCATATATGGGGTATCAGCGTATTCAGGAGAAACTGGACAACAACTTTTGGGGTCAAATTTCTCCTGTTACCCTTGGGAAAATAAAAAGTTGCAGGCTAAAAGATCATTTTTGAGAAAATTTTTTATTTTTATTTTCATGGCTCTGCGTTATAAACTTCTGTGAAGCACTTGAGGGTTCAAAGTCCTCACCACACATCTAGATTAGTTCCTTTGGGGGTCTAGTTTCCAAAATGGGGTCATTTCTGGGGGATCTCCAATGTTTAGGCACATAGGGGCTCTCCAAACGTGACATGGTGTCCGCTAATGATTGGAGCTAATTTTCCATTTAAAAAGCCAAATGGCGTGCCTTCCCTTCCGAGCCCTGCCGTGCGCCCAAACAGTGGTTTACCCCCAAATATGGCATATCAGCGTACTCAGGACAAACTGGACAACAACATTTGGGGTCCAATTTCTCCTATTACCCTTGGCAAAATAGGAAATTCCAGGCTAAAAAATCATTTTTGAGGAAAGAAAAATTATTTTTTATTTTCATGGCTCTGCGTTATAAACTTCTGTGAAGCACCTGGGGGTTTAAAGTGCTCAATATGCATCTAGATAAGTTCCTTGGGGGGTCTAGTTTCCAAAATGGGGTCACTTGTGGGGGAGCTCCAATGTTTAGGCACACAGGGGCTCTCCAAACGCGACATGGTGTCCACTAACAATTGGAGCTAATTTTCCATTCAAAAAGTCAAATGGCGCGCCTTCCCTTCCGAGCCCTGCCGTGTGCCCAAACAGTGGTTTACCCCCACATATGAGGTATTGGCGTACTCGGGAGAAATTGCCCAACAAATTTTAGGATCAATTTTATCCTATTGCCCATGTGAAAATGAAAAAATTGAGGCGAAAAGAATTTTTTTGTGAAAAAAAAGTACTTTTTCATTTTTACGGATCAATTTGTGAAGCACCTGGGGGTTCAAAGTGCTCACTATGCATCTAGATAAGTTCCTTGGGGCGTCTAGTTTCCAAAATGGGGTCACTTGTGGGGGAGCTCCAATTTTTAGGCACACGGGGGCTCTCCAAACGTGACATGGTGTCCGCTAAAGAGTGGAGCCAATTTTTCATTCAAAAAGTCAAATGGCGCTCCTTCCCTTCCAAGCCCTGGCGTGCGCCCAAACAGTGGTTTACCCCCACATATGAGGTATCAGCGTACTCAGGACAAATTGGACAACAACTTTCGTGGTTCAGTTTCTCCTTTTACCATTGGGAAAATAAAAAAATTGTTGCTAAAAGATAATTTTTGTGACTAAAAAGTTAAATGTTAATTTTTTCCTTCCATGTTGCTTCTGCTGCTGTGAAGCACCTGAAGGGTTAATAAACTTCTTGAATGTGGTTTTGAGCACCTTGAGGGGTGCATTTTTTAGAATGGTGTCACTTTTGGGTATTTTCAGCCATATAGACCCCTCAAACTGACTTAAAATGTGAGGTGGTCCCTAAAAAAAATGGTTTTGTAAATTTCGTTGTAAAAATGAGAAATCGCTGGTCAAATTTTAACCCTTGTAACTTCCTAGCAAAAAAAAATTTTTTTTTCCAAAATTGTGCTGATGTAAAGTATACATGTGGGAAATGTTATTTATTAACTATTTTGTGTCACATAACTCTCTGATTTAACAGAATAAAAATTCAAAATGTGAAAATTGCGAAATTTTCGCCAAATTTCCGTTTTTATCACAAATAAACGCAGAATTTATTGACCTAAATTTACCACTAACATGAAGCCCAATATGTCACGAAAAAACAATCTCAGAACCGCTAGGATCCGTTGAAGTGTTCCTGAGTTATTACCTCATAAAGGGACACTGGTGAGAATTGCAAAAAACCGCCAGGTCATTAAGGTCAAAATAGGCTGGGTCATGAAGGGGTTAAAGGGAACCTGTCACCCCCAAATCGATGGTGAGGTAAGCTCACCGTCATCAGGGGCTTATCTCTCTCTCCCTCTCCTCAAACACCATGCCCAGGAACTTAAAAAACATGCGCAGTACATAGAGCCTGATCCAGCTAAAAAACGGATCCGGTGCATCAGTTTGCATCCGTTCTTTCACTATGTACACCGGATCCGTTTTTTAGCAAATTTGCCGGATTGTGCCTGAAACCGAAAACCTGATGTGTGAAAGTAGCCTCAGAGCGATTACTGACACACGAGGGCTTAATTGTTGCTCTTGGGTAAATGTAGTTTGAGCAATATTGGTGGTTATTGTTGGAGAAAGGCGTTTGGTGGATTTATCTGTGACTGTTGCTAGGTTCTCAGTGTGAGATAATTCATTCTTCTACTTTGGCTTAACCCTATCCTCCATTCCCCGATGCATCCATCTGTTATATGTGTGAGTATATTTATATGTTTAGTATTTTTTGTTACCCCTATTCGTATTACCTTGTTAGTCTGGTTGGTGTACTATGGCATACTACTCCTGCCCTTTTTCCTAGATGGGGGAAAGGCACAGACTCAGGGCGGATTCAAGAGCTAAGGCAAGGTATGTGGCCCCAGCATCTTCATCATCAGAAGTAATCCGGGGAGCAGGGCGCCCCCTAGCATTACGGACAGGGAAGGAGCCTCTGGTCCCGGACACCTGACAACAGAATCGTGACAACCTGGGCCATAAAGAGGAAGGATCAATAGAGAGAAGAAAAAAAACGGAATCAGGAGCTGTAAAGGTCTGTGTTGTGCCTGTTGCACTCATGTGTGGAACAGTTCTGAAGTTTCACAAGGACCAAGCCCTGCGGCTCTATGGTCCAAAAAGTCCGGGACTCCCCCACACTAATGGCCACGAATGGCCGAAATGTGCTTTTTCCCCCAGTTTTGTTGCGCTCGTTGCACATTCACCTACTGGATTAAATGACTCTACAGCCGCTGTAGGGTCCTACACTCAGTGAAGGAGTGAATCTAATCCAGGATGAATGTTTTCCTTAAGTGACTGTGGAATGCCCGCCAGGGCAGTTGGGTTCTCGGTACTGGGTCCGGTACTTAGGGGATGTGTCACAGCGGCGGCGACCATGTCCGTGGCCTTGGGTGCCCATGTAAAAGTCTTTAAGGGGGTTTTGTGAATAAAGTTTGTGTTCGTGACACCACCCGTGGTTCTCGGTCAGAAGTGACCGACGCTGCTTAAAGGGGGTCCTCTGGGGTGGTGTTATGGCAGCTGAGATGGTATGGCTTCCCATAGGTGAAGCTGGGTCCCCAGGGCTCCCGATGTGTAGATGGAGATTGTGAATGGTGCAGTAAGAAACGGAGGACACAGGTTTGCAGTCTCTTTACCTGGTTTACTGATGACATCAGAAAGTCACAGTATAGGGCACCAGATCACGTGTACAGGCAGGGTCCGGCCGGCTTGGAAGCAAGTTCCGGGTCCACCTCTACCGGGTGGAGATAGAAGCCTTCCTACGAGCGCTGTGGTGTAGTCCCTTGCTGCCTGTGGCTTCTGTCAAGGTCCTCACTGTTCCCTCTGTCCTCCACAAAGGAGTAGGACACTAACCTGTATGACAGGTGATGCGAGCCTTTTTACAGGGTCTCTATCATGACCCGGGCTCTATGTGCCACTGTGTCTCCAGGTGTCAGGGCGGGCGGGTGACGTGTAGTCCAGCTGTGCCTCGTGGAGTCCGACAACCTTGGTCTTCCGGCTACCGGTGTCCGCGTTCTGCAGGGAGGTAGCCCAATCGCAGTTGTCCTCCCAAGGTGTCACTCTCCTTTGCTTCGCTCTCCTCCACGCTCACTACAATCTGTTCTTCCTTCAATGTTGTCTCTGTCCAGGAGCTGCAGCACCCTCTTGGCTGCACGGCCCCTCACTCTCCTGTGCTTCTTTAGCCTAGCAGAAAGTAGGAGAGGAGTGATCAATTGGAGATGGATCGAGGATGCATAGCATACAGTACAGCCAAGTTTATAATTTCAAGAGGTAACAGGACAAGACAGGACATATGTCAGACGAAGAGAGTGCCCTGGGCAGGAAATCCAGAGAGTCAGGGACAGAGATGATCAGTACCGGCCGTTCTGGCAACTGATGTGGAGCTGCGGGTTTAGTAAGACTCTTTCTACATGGACTGTAGCACTGAGCTGGTCCCCCTCATCTGTCCATAGACAACTAAAGTCATCAGTAACATGCGGTCTGCAAAGGAGTAGCGCCCCCATAACACAAGTCCACACACCCAGCAAGGACCCCCTGCTTTCATGTAACGTGGTGGGGCGTAAGAGATGAGTACCCTCAGCTAACACCACCCTACATTACCACTACTATACAAAATGGAGATGGTACTTTTTATAGCATAAAAGTAAAACCTGTGCTAAATAACGCACATAACCTTTATGCCAAAACGACCTGTACGTGTCCTAAAAAGACAAAGGGATACTGGAGTACATGTCTGCTGTCCGCTCTACCAGTATCACTACGGCTACACATAGCACAAAGCTCCAGAACTGTGGTGTTCCTGGGTGAATGCACCTACGCAGATAAGTGCCACAGCCCCTCTAGGACATTCTGAACCCCGAGCCTCTCAATGCCAATCCCCTACGTCACACGCCTGAACACTACAGCGGCCATTTGATTTACGCGCGCTCGTTACAGAACTTTATAAAATGTCGTGCATCACGTGATTGGGCGGCGCCGCGATGAGGTTGGTCACGTGGTGCGGTAGGCGGTGGCCTGCGCCTAGTGATGATGCTACGCTCTGCGCGCCGAGACGACGGCCGTCAGCGATCGCCCAGTCCGTTGCATTGTGGGTATTGTAGTTCTGAAGGCTTCTGCTTCGTGTTGTCGGTAAGGTGCGTGTACTGTGACCCGAGGGCATTATTCACCCTGCAGAGTCATGGCCGGGACTAGTGTGCTGTGTGGTGAGGGGGGCAAGGAATAAGAAGTCTCACTGACCTGTCATTTATGTCTCCTCGCTAGCTGCAGTAATGGAGGCTCCCCCAGTGACCACCATGCCTGTATCAGGAGGAACCATTAACATGATGGAGTATCTGTTGCAAGGTAGGTTAAATAAAAACTGCGCGTGAGAACTAAAAGTCTCCTAGATTTCCGAAGGACACGTAAATCCGCTAATGTGCCCTATACCCTGTGAGGAGGAGACCTCACACCACCCATTTACAAAATGAGAACTCTGCCAGCTCTTCCTTAACCCCTTCATGACCGGGGGATTTTTCGTTTTTCCGTGTTCGTTTTTCACTCCCCTCCTTCCCAGAGCCATAACTTTTTTATTTTTCCGTCAATTTGGCCATGTGAGGGCTTATTTTTTGCGGGACGAGTTGTACTTTTGAACGACATCATTGGTTTTAGCATGTCGTGTACTAGAAAACGGGAAAAAAATTCCAAGTGCGGTGAAATTGCAAAAAAAGTGCAGTCCCACACTTGTTTTTTGTTTGGCTTTTTTGCTAGGTTCACTAAATGCTAAAACTGACCTGACATTATGATTCTCCAGGTCAGTACGAGTTCATAGACACCTAACATGACTAGGTTATTTTTTATCTAAGTGGTGAAAAAAAATTCCAAACTTTGCTAAAAAAAAAAAAAAAAATGCGCCATTTTCTGATACTCGTAGCGTCTCCATTTTTCGTGATCTGGGGTCGGTTGAGGGCTTCTTTTTTGTGTGCCGAGATGACGTTTTTAATGATAGCATTTCGGTGCAGATACGTTCTTTTGATCGCCCGTTATTGCATTTTAATGCAATGTCGCGGCGACCAAAAAAACGTAATTCTCGTGTTTCGAATTTTTTTCCCGCTACGCTGTTTAGCGATCAGGTTAATGCTTTTTTTTAATTGATCGGGCGATTCTGAGCGCGGCGATACCAAATATGTGTAGATTTGATATTTTTTTTTATTGATTTAGTTTGATTGGGGCGAAAGGGGGGTGATTTAAACTTTTATATTTTTTTTATTTTTTTAACATTTTTTTCAACTTTTTTTTTTTTACTTTTGCCATGCTTCAATAGCCTCCATGGGAGGCTAGAAGCAGGCACAACTCGATCGCCTCTGCTACATAGCAGCGATCTGCTGATCGCTGCTATGTAGCAGAAATGCAGGTGTGCTGTGAGCGCCGACCACAGGGTGGTGCTCACAGCCACCGGCGATCAGTAACCATAGAGGTCTCAAGGACCTCTATGGTTACAATGGAGACGCATCGCCGACCCCCGATCATGTGACGGGGGTCGGCGATGACGTCATTTCCGGCCGCCCGGCCGGAAACGGTAGTTAAATGCCGCTGTCTGCGTTTGACAGCGGCATTTAACTAGTTAATAGGTGCGGGCAGATCGCGATTCTGCCCGCGCCTATTACGGGCACATGTCAGCTGTTCAAAACAGCTGACATGTCCCGGCTTTGGTGCGGGCTCACCGCGGAGCCCTGCATCAAAGCAGGGGATCTGACCTTGGACGTACTATCCCGTCCAAGGTCAGAAAGGGGTTAAAGGAGATGTACATCTGTGGGGCACTTGTTGGGACTTACATGCATGTCATCGCGGCTAAATTACTTTTACAATGGGTTTTGATTGATAAAGCTATTGATAAAGCTATTGCCCCGCTTGCCTTCTGCAGCCTCAGCACTGTGTTGGTGGCCAGACATTCCACCAACATTAAGTTCATGCTAAAAACATACAACTCTGCCCTTCACCTCTCCAAAAAAACCTATTTCAACACCCTCATCACCTCACTGTCCAATAACCCTAAACGTCTCTTTGACACTTTCCAGTCCCTACTCAACCCAAGAGAGCAGGCCCCAAACACGGATCGCCGCGCTGACGATCTGGCCAATTACTTCAAAGAAAAATTGACCACATTTGACAGGAAATAACCTCCCAATCCCTTCATACCATGCACTGTCTTCCCTCCCCCATTGCATCTAGTTCACTCTCTGACTTTGAACCAGTTACAGAAGAAGAAGTTTCCAAGCTCCTTGCATCTTCTCACCCGACCACTTGCACCAGTGACCCCATTCCATCACTTATTCAACCTTTCTCTCACTTCCGGTATTTTTCCCTCTTCATTTAAGCATGCCATCATACATCTATTAATTAAAAAACCATCCCTCGATCAAAACTGTGCCACTAACTATAGACCTGTCTCTAATCTTCCCTTCATCTCTAAACTCCTCGAACGCCTGGTCCACTCCCGTCTTACCCGCTATCTCTCAGATAACTCTCTTCTCGACCCTCTTCAATCTGGCTTCCGCTCTTTACACTCTACTGAAACTGCCCTCACTAAAGTCTCTAATGACCTACTAACAGCTAAATCTAATGGTCACTACTCCATGCTAATTCTCTTGGATCTCTCTGCAGCATTCGATACTGTGGATCATCAGCTCCTCCTCACTATGCTCCGCTCCATCGGCCTCAAGGACACCGTTCTCTCCTGGTTCTCCTCCTATCTCTCTGACCGCTCCTTCACTGTATGTTTTGCTGGTTCCTCCTCCTCTCACCTTCTCCTTACTGTTGGGGTTCCTCAAGGATCAGTCCTAGGCCCCCTCCTCTTCTTTGTTTGTCCAATAGGGGCAGAATACAATCAGTAGATTTGGTTTCCAGTACCATCTCTATGCTGATGACACCCAATTATACACTTCTTCTCCTGATATCACACCTGCCTTTTTAGTAAACACCAGTGATTGTCTTACCGCTGTCTCTAACATCATGTCCTCCCTCTATCTAAAACTGAACCTGTCAAAAACTGAACTCCTCGTGTTCTCTCCCTCTACTAACCTACCTTTGCCTGACATTGCCATCTCTGTGTGTGGTTCCACCATTACTCCCAAGCAACATGCCCGCTGCCTTGGGGTCATCCTTGATTCCGAGCTTTCATTCACCCCCCACATCCGATCACTGGCTCGCTCTTCTTATCTGCATCTCAAAAACATTTCTAGAATTCGCCCTTTTCTTACTTTCAACTCTGCAAAAACTCTTACTGTTTCCCTTATTAATTCTCGTCTGGACTATTGTAACTCTCTACTAATCGGCCTCCCTCTTACCAAACTTTCCCCACTCCAATCTGTCCTGAATGCTGCAGCCAGGATCATATTCCTCACCAACCATTACACCGATGCTTCTACCTTGTGCCAGTCATTACACTGGTTACCCATCCACTCCAGAATCCAGTACAAAACTACTACCCTCATCCACAAAGCACTCCATGGCTCAGCACCACCCTACATCTCCTCCCTGGTCTCAGTCTACCACCCTACCAGTGCCCTCCGCTCCGCTAATGACCTCAGGTTAGCATCCTCAATAATCAGAACCTCCCACTCCCGTCTCCAAGACTTTACACGTGCTGCGCCAATTCTTTGGAATGCACTACCCAGGTTAATACGATTAATCCCCACAGTTTTAAGCGTGCCCTAAAAACGCATTTGTTCAGACTGGCCTACCGCCTCAGTGCATTAACTTAACTATCCCTGTGTGGCCAATTAAAAAAAAAAAAAAAAAACAAACAAAAAACTTAAACAATAATCAGGTTCCTCGCATCATGTTCTCATACACTTTATGCAGTATTAGCCCTCTGTGTCTGTACTGTTACATATTTAGGCTGATAACTGGTTCATGCAGCTTTACATGAACACCCGAGCCTTACACTATGGCCGGTCCGAATAACTAAAGCAATTGTTACCATCCACCTCTTGTGTCTCCCCTTTTTCCTATAGATTGTAAGCTTGAGAGCAGCAGGGCCCTCCCTCCTCTTGGTATCTATTTTGAACTGTGATTTCTGTTATGCTGTAATGTCTATTGTCTGTATAAGTCCCCTCTATAATTTGTAAAGCGCTGCGGAATATGTTGGCGCAATATAAATAAAATTATTATTATTATTCCCGCACGAGCGCTATTGGCTTATTCTCACACCTAGCACAACTGTCTGACAGTCTATGGGCTGTTCACAAGACCATGAGATGTTTGCTGACCATGCCAATGTGCAGAGACCTGTCTGATATTGATGTGTGTTGGATCAAACTCGTCAGTGATAAAGTACCGACACATACGAGTGCGGCCTGATCTGTGTGCGGTTTTTTTTCACTGACTGACAGGAGGTGGAGAAAAATGTTGTTTCTAATCAATTAAACTGCTGAAAATCGCTAAAGAAACTCATTGTTCTTGTACATGAAATAAAACTGTCTGAATAAAGGCTCATGCAGATGTCTGATCACGGACTGCAATACATTGACTAGCTGCAGGTCTGCCTCAGTGATCGTGACAGCATGCATGGATAGTCTGTTCCTTTCTGAACTGTGGAATAGTACATAAGGGGACTCCAATTTTGTCTGACCGGTGCGGGTTCCTCTTCCAGGACTACCAACTTTCAGACATTTGTCATGAACTTTTGATATACCATGAAAATTACAGAATCTCATCTTTAAAGGGAACCTGTCACCAGGTTTGGCCAATATAAGATGTGACCACCCCCTTTCACGTCTGATGGCATTCTATAATGCTGTATATAAGCCCCCGATCCGACCTATAAGAAGAAAAATAACTTATTATACTCGCCTGTGGGGCGGTCCGGTCCGATGGGTGTCGCTCTTCTTGGTCCGGTGCCTCCCATCTTCTTGTGATGCCGTCCTCCTGCTTGCTTCGTGTGGATGATGCGTCCCTGCATCATACACAAATGCTCCCCGGCATCTGCGCTCCTGCTCGGGCATGCTTCCCTGCCCTAGAGAAAACACCACAAAAAAAACGGATAAAGGTGCTTACTAGTGATGAGCGAGTGTACTCGTTGCTCGGGTGGTCTCCCGAGTATTTATGACTGCTCGGAGATTAAGTTTTCATCGTCTCAGCTGAATGATTTACAGCTATTAGCCAGGCTGAGTACATGTGGGGGTTGCCTGGTTGCTAGGTAATCCCCACATTTAACCCCTTCCCGACCTGTGACGCCACGTAGGCGTCATGAAAGTCGGTGCCAATCCGACCTGTGACGCCTATGTGGCTTCATGGAGGGATCGCGTCCCTGCAGATCGGGTGAAAGGGTTAACTCCAATTTCACCCGATCTGCACAGACAGGGGGAGTGGTACTTCAGCCCAGGTGGGTTGGCTTCACCCCCCGTGGCTACGATCGATCTGATTGGCTGTTGAAAGTGAAACTGCCAATCAGCGATTTGTAATATTTCACCTATGAAAACTGGTGAAATATTACAATCCAGCCATGACCGATGCTGCAATATCATCGGCCATGGCTGGAAACCCTGATCTGCCGCCCCCACCGCCACCGATCTCCTCCCAAGTCCTCTGTCCTGTGCTCCGCTCCCCTCCATCGTCCTGTCTGCTCCCCCGTCCTCCTGTCCGCTCCCCCGTGCTCAGATAAAACCTATCACAGTGATCAAAATAAAAAAATAGTAAAGGAACTCCCCCCCCCCCCCCCCCCCTTTATCACCCCCATAGGTAGGGACAATAATAAAATAAAGAAAATATATATTATTTTTTTTCCACTAGGGTTAGGGTTAGAACTAGGGTTAGGGTTAGAAATAGGGTTAGGGTTAGAATTAGGCTATGTACACATGGTGTGGATTTGGCTGCGGATCTGCAGCGGATTGGCCGCTGCGGATTCGTAGCAGTTTTACATCAGGCTTACAGTACCATGTAAACCTATGGAAAACCAAATCAGGTGTGCCCATGGTGCGGAAAATACCATGCGAAAACGCTGTGTTGTATTTTCCGCAGCATGTCAATTCTTTGTGTGGACTCCGCAGCGTTTTACACCTGTTCCTCAATAGGAATCTGCAGGTGAAATCCGCACAAAAAACACTGGAAATCTGCTGTAAATCCGCAGGTAAAACGCAGTGCCTTTTACCTGCGGATTTTTCAAAAATCGTGCGGAAAAATCTCACACGAATCTGCAACGTGGTCACATAGCCTTAGGGTTGGAATTAGGGTTAAGATTAGGCTTGGGGTTGGGATTAGGGTTAGGGCTGGGATTGGGGTTACGGGTGTGTTGGGGTTAGGGTTGTGGTTTGGGGAGTGTTGGGGTTAGGGTTGTGATTAGGGTTATGGCTACAGTTGGGATTAGGGTTAGGGGTGTGTTGGGGTTAGAATTGAGGGGTTTCCACTATTTAGGCACATCAGGGGTCTCCAAATGCAACATGGCGCCACCATTGATTCCAGCCAATCTTGCGTTCAAAAAGTCAAATGGTGCTCCCTCCCTTCCGAGCCCCAACGTGCGCCCAAACAGTGGTTTACCCCCACATATGGGGTACCAGCGTACTCAGGACAAACTGGGCAACAACTATTGGGGTCCAATGTCTCCTGTTACTCTTAAGAAAATAAAAAATTGCAGGCTAAAAAATAATTTTTGAGGAAAGAAATATGATTTTTTATTTTCCTGACTCTGCGTTATAAACTTCTGTGAAGCACTTGAGGGTTTAATGTGGTCACCGCACATCTAGATTAGTTCCATGGGAGGTCTAGTTTCCAGAATGGGGTCACATGTGGGGGAGCTCCAATGTTTAGGCCCACAGGGGCTCTCCAAACGTGACATGGTGTCCGCTAAAGATTGGAGCCAATTTTTCATTGCCCTCCGCGCCCTGTCGTGCGCTTAAACAATGGTTACCCCCCCCCCCCCACATATGGGGTATCGGCGTACTCATGACAAATTGTACAATAACTTTTGGGGTCCAGTTTCTGTTTTTACCCTTGGGAAAATAAAAAAATTGTTGCTAAAGATCATTTTTGTGACTAAAAAGTTAAATGTTCATTTTTTCCTTCCATGTTGCTTCTGCTGCTGTGAAGCACCTGAAGGGTTAATAAACTTCTGGAATGTGGTTTTGTGCACCTTGAGGGGTGCAGTTTGTAGAATGGTGTCACTTTTGGGTATTTTCAACCATATAGACCCCTCAAACTGACTTCAAATGTGAGGTGGTCTCTAAAAAAATGGTTTTGTAAATTTCGTTGTAAAAATGAGAAATCGCTGGTCAAATTTTAACCCTTATAACTTCCTAGCAAAAAAAAATTTTGTTTCCAAAATTGCGCTGATGTAAAGTAGACATGTGGGTAATGTTATTTATTAACTATTTGTGTCACATATCTCTCTCGTTTAACAGAATAAAAATTCAAAATTTGAAAATTGCTAAATTTTCTAAATTTTTGCCAAATTTCCATTTTTTTCACAAATAAACACAAGAATTATCAACCTAAATTTACCACTAACATGAAGCCCAATATGTCACGAAAAAACAGTCTCAGAACCGCTAGTATCCGTTGAAGCGTTCCTGAGTTATTACCTCATAAAGGGACACTGGTCAGAATTGCAGGGCCATGAAGGGGTTAATCAAACTGGCTAATAGCTGTAAATCATGCTGCTGAGGTGATGAAAACTTTATCTCCGAGCAGTCATAAATACTTGGAGACCACCCGAGCAACGAGTACACTCGCTCATCACTAGTGCTTACCTGTCTTGGCCTCAAGTTAAATGCACTATCATGGCAACTAAACAGGTGTGATAATACCAAATAAGACAGCCAGCCTACAATCAGGGAATTGCTGCTTGGCACACCAGTGCAAATAAATCATCTGCAGCAGTGTTCATATAGAGTATGCACAGCAACTGGATCCTAGCCTGTTAGTAACGCCATGTGGCGGGCTGCCCAGTACTAACTAATGCGTCCTGTGTGAACAGAGGCCACAACTTATAAAGCCATCAGGGTCCAACTGCACCTCAAAAAGTACAAGTAAAAAAGTGCACAAGAGCATATCAAAATATGTAAAGTATTAGTTAATATTATGGCCACAATACGTAAGCTGGCATCTTTACTTGGGCCCACTGCACCATGATAGTGCATTTGACTTGAGGACTAGACAGGTAAGCACCTTTGCCTGTTTTTTTGGTGGTGTTTTCTCTAGAATAGTGGAGGTTTTTTCCTCTTGTTGTGGTTTGTGCTTATCTGCCTTCTTGAGGGCAGAACAAAGTACTGCAGTGCACAGGCGCCAGGGAAGGTCAGAGAGGCCTCGCGCCTGCACACTGCAGGACTTTGTTCTACCCTCAACAGGGCAGGAAAGTACGCCTGCTCAGGAGCGCAATTCCTGGGAGCCTGTGTGGATGATGCAGGGGCATGTCATCTGCATGAAGCAAGCAGGAGGACGGCATCACAGGGAGATGGGAGGCACCGGACCAAGAACATTGACACCCATCGGACTGGACAGCCCCGCAGGTGAGTATAATAAAAGTTAGTTTTCTTCTCTTACATGTCAGGTTGGGGGCAGATATACAGCATTATAGAATGCTATCAGCCCTGAAAGGTGGTGGCCGTAACTCGTATCAGCCAAACCTGGTGACAGGTTCCCTTTAATTTGGAGATTAGTTTCGTCTGATGATGTGACTCTAGGAACAGGAGACATTGTGCACCCCCCCTGCTTTAGGGAATTGGGCTCTGTTTCTCTAGAAGGTTTAGTAAAGTGGTGGTCTGGGCTACTGATATTGATGACCTATCAATTGGATAAGTCATGAATTTCAGATGTGGTGATGGTGCCATATGTCGTACCCCCACCCATTGGCTATAATCAGCCTGCGACGGCCAGTTATGGACAATGTTTGGACTTCCATCACAGTCTAATGGCCACTGCCAAGAACTGCAGCTCAGCTCCCATGTTCTTAACCCCTTTCTGCCATCGGATGTACTATTCCGTCCATGTGACCTGGGACTTAATTCCCATGGACGGGATAGTACGTCCAACGCGATCAGCCGCGCTCACGGTGGGAGCGCCTGCCGGGTGTCAGCTGATTATCACAGCTAACACCCGGTACTTTTTGCCAGGAGCAGTCACGTACCGCTCCCGGAACTGTAACCACCGAAACACTGCAATCAAACAATATCACAGCGTTCCGGAGGCATAGGGAAGCATCGTGCAGGGAGGGGGCTCTCTGCGTGCTTCCCTGAGACCCTTAGAACAATGCGATGTGATCGCGTTGTTCCGAGAGTCTCCTCCCTGCAGGCGCTGAGAAGCCTCCTGCACTGCCTGTCACATCGCTGGTCTGACACAGTGCTCTGCAAAGTTTCAGATCTGCGATCTGACACTATATAGTGATGTCCCCCCTGGGACAATGTAACAAAATAAAAAATTAACGTGTAAAAATATATATTTTTTTAAATCCTAAATAAAGAAAAAAATCCATATTGTTCCAATAAATACATTTCTTTATGTAAATAAGCAAAACAATAAAAGTGCACGTATTTAGTACCCTGGGTCAATGTAACAAAGTAAAAAAAAATAATTAAAGAAGTTGTCCACTATTATGGCTATATTCACACTTTGCGGTTTTTACCGCGGAACCGCCGCGATTTTGATGCTGCGGGTCCGCAGCAGTTTCCATAGCGTTTACAGTAACATGTAAACCCTATGGAAACCGCAAACCGCTGTGCACATGCTGCGGGAAAAACCGCGCGGGAACGCAGCGGTTTACAACCCGCAGCATGTCACTTCTTTGTGCAGAATCGCTGCGATTCTGCACCCATAGGAATACATTGAACCGCTTACTTCCCGCATGGGGCTGTGCCCACGTTGCGGGAAGTAAGCGGATAATGTGCGGTTCCTACCCGGGGTGGAGGAGAGGAGACTCTCCTCCAGGCCCTGGGAACCATATTTGGGGTTAAAAAATAAAAAATCATGTTATACTCACCCTCTGAAGTCTTCAGCGCTGCACGCGGCCGTCCGGTCAGAGTTGCTGTGCGACCAGGACCTGCGGTGACGTCGCGGTCACATGACCGTGACGTCACGAAGGGTCCTTCTCGCACAGCATCTTTGGAACCGGACCGCCGGGTGCAGCGTCGAGGAGATCGGGACGTCAGAGGGTGAGTATAACCAATTTTTATTATTTTTAACATTACTATTGAAACTGCATATTGCTGCATATGCAGCATCAATAGTATAGGCGGAAACCCGCAGCGGAAAACGCCGGACAAACCGCGATAAATCTGCAGGGAGAACCGCAGTTGTTTTGCCCTGCAGATTTATCAAATCCGCTGCGGGAGAACCCGCAGAAGGACAACGCAAAGTGTGAACATAGCCTATAAGTTTTTTTGTTTTTGTCCATAAATCTTGCTTTTATGTGCCACTGAAAACATCCACTGTGTTTATTTTAGCAAAATTACCTTTTATCATGCTGTAGCAGCACATCTTCAGTGCTGGATCCAGCTCTCATGGGGTTAATCGACAACTTCCTTTCTCGTGACTTATTGTGCTCTAATATTACAAGTTCCATGATGCATTGCACTGGCCTCTAAGCCCAAACCTGGCACACCCACTCCAAAACACACCCAAACCCCTCCCTACTCTCTCTTCAAAAAGATTTGTGATGTAATTTCTTGTCCAACCTCCTCTTGTACATTTGTCCAACCCACACTCCATTACACACAGATAGATAATAGATAGATAGATAGATGGATAGATAGATACGGGATGGATAGCTACATACAGAGACATATCTATATATCTATTTCCATAGATATGTCCATATCCATGTTTCGAAACCCCTTCACCTCTGGAGCTTTTTTCGTTTATCGCTCCCCTTCTTTCCAGAGCCATAATTTTTCCGTCAATATGGCCATGTGGGGGCTTATCTTTTGCGGGACAAGTTCTACTTTTGAACGACACCATTGGTTTTACCATGTCGTGTAACAGAAAATGTGAAAAAAATTCAAAGTGCGATGAAATTGCAAAAAAAGTGCAATCCCACACTTGTTTTTTTTGCTTGACTTTTTTGCTACGTTCACTAAATGCTAAGGCTGTGTGCACACGTTGCGGATTTGATTGCAGATCCGCAGCGTTTTTTGCTGCACGGAATTGCATCAAATCCGCAGTGTAGTGCACAACCAATGTAAGTCTATGGGAGCCGCAGACTTGTTGTGCACATGCTGCGGAAAAAGCCGCACCGAAATGCAGCTTTTTTTTTCCGTAGCATGTCACTTCTTTTTTGCGGAACTGCAGCGTTTCTGCACCCATAGACTTGCATGGAGTCGGGCACATCCGCAGCAAAACCACAGATGTAAAAAAGATCTGCAGTTTTGCTGTGGATGTGGGTCCGAGAAACGCTGCAGCTCGTGAGGAGGGAAGTGTGTGGGCGGTGACTGTGTATGTGTGTGCAGGCTGTCCGGATGTGTTCGGGGGTGTGCGGGACTGTCAGAGTGTGTGCTGGTCTGTGCGGGGGGTCTTTGGGGGGGTGTGTGTGTGTGTGCAGGCATCATCCGATGGGATTACAAGTACGCAGCATCCAATCTGCAGCTAATCCGGATGTAATCCGGACAGTGGACAAGCATTCTACACTATCCATACATCTATCAATAGATATATCTATCCAGATATATCTGTAGATAGGTACAGTCATGGCCAAAAGTATTCACACCCCTGCAATTCTGTCAGATAATACTCATTTTCTTTCTGAAAATGATTGCAAACACAAATTATTTGGTAAAATTATCTTCATTTAATTTGTCTTAAATGACAAAACACAAAAGAGAATGAAGCAAAAAGCAAAACATTGATCATTTCACACAAAACTCCAAAAATGGGCCAGACAAAAGTATTGGCACCCTCAGCCTAATACTTGGTTGCACAACCTTTAGCCAAAATAACTGCGACCAACCGCTTCCGGTAACCATCAATGAGTTTCTTACAATGCTCTGCTGGAATTTTAGACCATTCTTCTTTGGCAAACTGCTCCAGGTCCCTGATATTTGAAGGGTGCCTTCTCCAAACTGCCATTTTTAGATCTCTCCACATTCTTCCAAAACGTTTTAGGTTTTTTCAGGTAAGTTTTGGCAAACTCCAGCCTGGCTTTTTTATGTCTCGGGGTAAGAAGTGGGGTCTTCCTGGGTCTCCAACCATACAGTCCTTTTTCATTCAGATGCCGACGGATAATACGGGTTGACACTGTTGTACCTTCGGACTGCAGGGCAGCTTGAACTTGTATTGGATGTTAGTCGGGGTTCTTTATCCAACATCCACACAATCTTGCGTTGAAATCTCTTGTCAATTTTTCTTTTCCGTCCACATCTAGGGAGGTTAGCCACAGTGCTATGGGCTTTAAACTTCTTGATGACACTGCGCACGGTAGACACAGGAACATTCAGGTCTTTGGAGATGGACTTGTAGCCTTAGATTGCTCATGCTTCCTCACAATTTGGTTTCTCAAGTCCTCAGACAGTTCTTTGATCTTCTTTCTTTTCTCCATGCTCAATGTGGTACACACAAGGACACAGGACAGAGGTTGAGTCAACTTTAATCCATGTCAACTGGCTGCAAGTGTGATTTAGTTATTGCCAACACCTGTTAGGTGCCACGGGTAAGTTACAGGTGCTGTTAATTACACAAACTAGAGAAGCATCACGTGCTTTTTTGAACAGTGTCAATACTTTTGTCCACCCCCTTTTTTATGTTTGGTGTGGAATTATATCCAATTTGGCTTTAGGACAATTCTTTTTGTGTTCTTTTTCATTTAAGACAAATTAAATGAAGATAATAATACCAAATAATTTGTGTTTGCAATCATTTTCAGGAAGAAACTGAGTATTATCTGACAGAATTGCAGGGGTGTGAATACTTTTGGCCATGACTGTATATGAATAGAGAGATGTATGCATCTATAGATCTATCTATACGTAGATCTATCTATCCATCTCATGTATCATCTATCTGTGTGTGTAATGGAGTGTGGGTTGGACAAATGTAAAAGAGGAGGTTGGACAATAATGACATCACAAATCTTTTTTTTTGTTCAATAATACTTTATTTAGCTTTCAAAATGCATTAAATAATGCATAAAAACCGTGCAAAAACTGCATAAAAACGAATAAAAAAATGCATCGAAACCGCACCAAAAACTGAATAAAAAACGCACCAAAACCTGAATCAAAATCACGCAAAAACCGCACGAAAAACTGCATCAAAACCACGCAAAAACCGCACCAAAAACGCATCAAAACGGCACCCAAACCTGAATCAAAATCGCACAAAAACTGCATCAAAACCGTGCAAAAAGCGCAACAAAACCTGAATCAAAAACGCATCAAAATTTCACCAAAACCTGAATCAGAATCGTGCAAAAAAAGCATAAAAAATGAATTAAAAAATTCATCAAAACTGCACCAAAACCTGACTCAAAACCGCGCAAAAACTGCATCAAAGATGGCATCAAAAACGCACCAAAAACTACCAAAAACTGCATCAAAAACGCACCAAAACCTGAATCAAAATCGCGCAAAAACTACATAAAAAACGCATCAAAACCGTGCAAAAAAACGTGCAAAAATGCATTAAAAACGCAGCTGCGTTTTCTGTCAGGAGATGCAGATTTTGTGCAGAAAATTCTGCACCCAAATCTGCAACGTGTGCACAGAGCTTAAAACTGACCTGCCATTATGATTCTCCAGGTCATTACGAGTTCATAGATACCAAATATGTCTAGGTTATTTTTTATCTAAGTGGTGAAAAAAAAATTCCAAACTTTGCTAAAAAATAAATAATTGCGCCATTTTCCGATATCCGTAGCGTCTCCATTTTTCGTGATCTGGGGTTGGGTCAGGGCTTATTTTTTGAGTGGATACCACTTTTGTGCAGATACATTTTTTTTTTCAATAATTTTTATTAGAATTTTAACAATTTTTAACTGGGTAGGGTAAACCAGGAGGGGGAGGAAGGGAAGGGGTATGAAAATAGGGGGAAAATGACAGGTTTACAAATGTATAGAAGTCATATTTTTACGCACATACATTTTTTTGATCGCCCGATATTGCATTTTAATGCAATGTCTCGGCAACCAAAAAAAACATAATTTTGGCTTTTGATTTTTTTTTCGCTACGCCGTTTAGCGATCATGTAAACTTTTTTTTTTTTTAATTGAACGCAGCTGACATGTTGCGGCTTTGAATTGGGCTCACCGCCGGAGCCCACCTCAAAGCGAGGGATACTGCCAGCTGACGTACTATTCCGTCAGCTGGCAGAAAAGGGTTAATGAACAATATGTTTCAGGTAAAAAAAAAAAATGGCGTGGGCTCCCGCGCAATTTTCTGCGCCAGAGTGGGAAAGCCGACGGCCGGGAGCCAATATTTGTAGCCTGGGAAAGGGTTAATACTCATGGCTCCTCTCTAGGCTATGAATATCAGCCCGCAGCTGTCTGCGAGGCCTTTACTGGCTATTAAACTAGGGGGACCCCCAAAAAAATGACGTGGGGTCCCCCTATATTTCATAGCCAGAAAGGCTATGCAGACAGCTGCGGGCTGATATTCATAACCTAGAGAGTGGCCACGGATATTGGCCCCGCTGGCTACAAATACCAGCCCGCAGCCACCCCAGAAATGTTGCAACTGTTAGATGCACCAATTCCGGCACTTAGCCCCTCTCTTCCCACTCCCGAGTAGCGGTGGGATATGGGGTAATAAGGGGTTAATGTCACCTTGCTATTGTAAGGTAACATTAAGCCCGGTTAATAATGGAAAGGCGTCAATAAGACGCCTATCCATTCTTAATCCTATAGTAGTGAAAGGGTTAAAAAAAAATAGACCCAGCCAGAAAAAAGTATTTTATTATTCTTAATTTCACCATACTTACCATACTTGATCGCCTGCAAAAAAAATTTAAATAATAAACCAACCGTATACTACCTATCCACCGTAGTCCAATTAATAACGAGTGTCCCACGACGATCTCCCCTATAGAACGGTGACATCGGGTGATGTCACCGCTCTATAGGACCTCCAGTGACACACTGATGCACTGCAGGAGCCATTGTCTCCTTTCACTCATGTTACCTTAGTTCAGACACTCTCACTTTATGGCAAAGCTTTGTGAGAATTTTCACACACAGCAGTGCCACAAGTGAGAGTAGGGACTATTTCTCACAGGGGCTGAGGAATACATTGTGGAAGGATATCTTCCGTCATTGTATTCCTGGAGCCCCTGGAGAGCGGTCGTATCAGCTGATGCTGCTGCTCTCCACGGGAGATCGTCGTGGGACACTCGTTTTAATTGGATATCTGCGGATCAGGGAGTATATTGTTTGTTTATTATTTTAATATTTTTTACAGGTGACACTGGCTTCGGGGATCAAGGTGACGCGGTACTCTGTTTAATGTACTGTATGTATGTACTGTATGTATGTTATGTATGTGGCATGTTGTATGTTGCATGTCGCGGGGTGCATGTCGCGTGGTGTATGTTGTATGTACTGTATGTGTAATGTATGTTGTATGTACAGTATGTACTGTATGTGCTACTGTCCCATCATTGGCTAATGTGTCACTCACTGTCACTGTAGCAGGCATAGCCCGATGGGACTTGTAGTCCCATTGGACGATGCCTGCACACAGAGACACATACACCAATGAGACAGAAACACACACCCCCATCCGAAGCAGACCCCCGCACACTCAGCACCTTCCGCAGACCCACTGCGCAGAACCCCCACCGCCAGCAGATCCACCGCCGGCAGATTCACCGCACAGACCCCCGCCGCCGCCGCACAGGCCGCAAGTCCCAGCACATGATCACGGCCAGCAGACCCCAGCCCCGTCGGCCAGCAAACAGGCCAGCCCACCTGCAGACCCCAGCCCCGCCCACAGCCCAGTCAGGCTGCCGTCACACTAGCAGTATTTGGTCAGTATTTTACATCAGTATTTCTCAGCCAAAACCAGGAGTGGGTGATAATGCAGAAGTGGTGCATATGTTTCTATTACACTTTTCCTCTATTTGTTCCACTCCTGGTTTTGGCTTACAAATACTGATGTAAAATACTGACCAAATACTGCTAGTGTGACAACAGCCTCACTTTTGATGAGTGACCGCTGTCTGGAGGCTGGGTCACGTCTGTTCATGATGTCACGCCAATTTCCAGAGTCTGGAAATTGACGTGACGTAGGCGGAAATTAGCGGCTGCTGCAGCCTGGGGGTCACGTGACCCGGACTCAGCCGCCGACATAGCGCCGCTCACAGGCGATAACCGCAACAGAAGGTATTTAGAAAATTCAGTAGGGGCCCCTGGGGGGATACATTGGGGGGGTTAATTGAAAGTAGTGGACAACCCCTTTAACATGTGTAAAAATATATTTTTTTTAAAATCGTAAATAAAGAAAAAAAACCCATATTGTTCCAATAAATACATTTCTTTATGTAAATAAACAAAACAATAAAAGTGCATATATTTAGTATCGCCGCGTCCGTAACGACTCGACCTATAAAACGGTCCCACTAGTTAACCCCTTCAATGAACACCGTAAAAAGAAATAAGAGGTAAAAAACAATCCTTTATCATCATACCGCTGAACAAAAACTGGAATAACACGCAATCAAAAAGAATGATATAAATAAAAATGGTACCGCTGAAAACATCATCTTGTTTTGCAAAAAACAAGCCGCTATACAGTGTCATCAGCAAAAAAAATAAAAGTTGTAGCCCTCAGAATAAATCGATGCAAAAATAATTATTTTTTATATAAAATAGTTTTTATTGTATAAAAGCGCCAAAACATAAAAAATGATATAAATGAGTATCGCTGTAATTGTACTGACTGGAAGAATAAAACTGCATTATCAATTTTACCAAACGTGGAACGGTATAAACGCCCCACCCAAAAATTCATGAATTGCTATTTGTTTTTTTTTTTCATTCTGCCTCCCAAAAATCGTAATAACAAAATGTCATGTGCCCGAAAATGGTACCAATAAAAACGTCAACTCGTCCCTGAAAAAACAAGACCTCACATGACTCTGTGGGCCAAAATATGGAAAAATTATAGCTCTCAAAATGTGGTGATGCAAAAACTACTTTTTGCAATAGAAAGCTGCCAAAACTTAAAAACCCGCTTTAATAGTAAATCAAACCCCCTTATGGAAAAATAATAATAAAAAAAAATGTATTTGTTTCTAATTTCCCATTGGGGTAAGGCATCTTTTAGGGTATGTGTCCACGGTCCGAATTACATCCGAATTAGCTGCGGATTGGATGCTGTGTACAACCGCAGCGTTCAACCCTCAGCGTCCAGATGTTACAGCATAGTGGAGGGGATTTTATGAAATCCCGTCTCCACTATGCATGCAAACATGCATCCAGCGGCCCTTCGTTTACGGACATGTGACGCGTCTTTTTAGAACGCAGCATGTCTGTTTACCTTGCGGTGATGCTCCGTCGCCGCAAGGTAAATAACAGGGTCCTATATATAGGTTGCGGCAATTCCGCATGTGTGCAGTGAATAGATCCGGAATCACCGCGCATACAGAAGGGGGTGGCACTTTCGGCGGAGCGGGATTTCCGCTCCGTCCAAAGCGCCGACAATCCGGACCGTGGACATGCACCCTTACACATACCATTGTTTTGCAGCCCGTTTTTGCGGCCCCAATAGATTTCTATGGGGCCGCAAAAACAGGCCACAATTTCACGGTGCGCCGCGAGGGCCATATTTACGGCCTGCTCGATCTTTTTCCTGGCTTACGGACACGGCCCCCATTAAATCAATGGGGCCGCAAAAACAACGGAAGTTTGTTTTTGCGGTGCACCGTGACTTCTGGTTTTGCGGTGCACCGTGACTTCTGGTTTTGCGGAACGCCTTTTTTTTTTCCCCAATACTATTTCCATAGTATTGGAAACCCGAAAAATGGCAATCCACAAGTTTTTTGTGGTCCGTTATTGCGGCAGACTGTGAAAATTGCGACGATACAGCTCGCAAAAAGGCCAACAATAAAACCCGGTATGTGTAAAAGAAGCCTTAGGGTTAGAGCTAAAGTTAGGGTTGGGGCTAAAGCTAGGGTTAAGTTTGGAGCTAGAGATGGGGTTAGGGTTTGGATTACATTTACAGTTGGGATTAGGGTTGGGATTAGGGTTAGGAGTGTGTCAGGGTTAGAGGTGTGGTTAGGGTTATGGTTAGGGGTGTGTTGGGGTTAGGGGTGTAGTTAGGGTTGAGATTAGGGCTGGAGCGTGTTTGGGTTAGGGGTGTGGTTAGGGCTGTGTTCGGGTTACGGTTAGAGTTAAAATTGGGGGGTTTCCACTGTTTAGGCACATCAGGGGCTCTCTAAATGCGACATGGCGTCCAATCTCAATTGCAGCCAGTTCTGTGTTGTCGTGTGCCCAAAAAGGGGTTTACCCCCACATATGGGGTATCAGCGTACTCAGGACAAATTGCACAACAACTTTTGGGGTCCAATTTCTCCTTTTACCCTTGGGAAAATAAACATTTGGGGGCTAAAAAAATCATTTTTGTGTAGAAAAAAAAAATTTTTTTTATTCAGACTCCCATGACGGCACCACAAGAGAGGGGATCCGCCCATTAGGAACAGGAAACCTGCAGATACAAAAGGGCGGCACCTCTCCCACATATCAGTTGGTTTCCTGTTCCTAAAGGGACTACAGAAAGACCTTAGGAATCCCAGGCCGGCTGGCCGGTTCAGGTAGCGGGGGGGCGGGGGTCTCCTACCTCGGCCGGTGCAGAGTTCCTGAAGTGCTCACGGTGGTCCTGGTAGGGCTGCATGGCGGTGGCATATTCAGCAGGGAGCGGTCACCAGGGGTGTCCTGTCTCCAGGGCCAGCGCGGGCTAAGTATTTCCGGTCCCCCTCCCTCATGCGGGTGCCGTTCGGGGCTCTGTTGGGGCGGCAGCATCATGGTGGCGCCACCCGGGGGTGTAGCTGGCTCCATCGGCGTCCCACGTTGCTCGCAGCGCTGACAGGAAAGTGCTGCGGGCCGGGGTGATGTCGGTAGGCGGAACCGGCGGTTACTTCCGGGTCGCGGGGGTTCTACGTATGCGCAGTAACTCCAAGATGGCGGCGCCCACTGGAGAATGACACGCCGCTCACCCCCAAGCCCTGGGGCGGTCTCTTGCAATGGTGGGGGTTGATAATATACCGGAGGGAGCGCTGAGCAGATCTGCTGACCGGAAGAGGGGCTATATAATGGCACTCCATGTGTGTGTTCCTTGCTTCTGGCCTCCAGTTAAGGATGGAATCTGAGCAGGGTCAGCAGCCTCTGCTGCTGGAAGAAGTATCAGAGAAGCCCAAGGATATGGAACACAATAGAAGGAGCAATGGATCTGGCCGCAAAAGCTCCTCCAGACAGGGGTCTGGAGCATCAGCCAGAAATGATCCCCCTCGTACTCCGGTATCTCTCTGATTTTGGGCAACCACTGGTAAGTGATCTTCGAGAAAGTTCACCAGTGACTGGTCTCCCCTCGTATGTTTTGTTATAGGGGAAGAAGAGCGTCAGTAAGCGAAACATAGAGAATGTGCCATCTGTGGGGTTCCCTTACCTGACTCATGCCCTAAAAACTATGTGCCAGCAGACGGTGAGGTCTTGGAAAGGGGGAGGGGATAACGGCATAGATCTATATAGACTAGACTGCATTACTTGCCCCCTCAGGTAGCGGAAGAATCCTCTTCTATTGCGACCAGCCTGAAAGAAATGGTCAGGATGGAGATTAAACAGTCCATTAAAGACCTATCTCATGCAGGAAGCTCTAGGCAAAAAGCCCAGTGGATATTCGATTCGTCTGTGGACGAAGACAAGGATGAAATCTCCGGCGATTCAGCTGCATCATCCTCCTCTTCGGATGAAGACGCTGCCCGTTTTTGCTTACCCCTGGAAAGGATAGATAAATTAGTAAAAGCAGTCAGAGGAACAATGGGTAAAACAGAACCCAGGCCTCAACTATCCAAGGAAGACATGATGTTCAGTGGACCAGAACAAAAGAAACGTAGAGTTTTCCCTTTGAATGAAAAAATACAGCAACTTATCAACAGGGAGTGGAAAAAAATGGAGAAAAAAGGTTTCTTGCCACCAGCACAGAAGCGTAGGTATCCCTTTGATGACCCGACAGTCAGCAATTGGGAAAAAGCCCCCAAGGATATGGGATCCCTCAAAGACCCCCTGGACAGGAAGGCGGACACCTTTCTAAAGGGTACCTGGGAGATGGCAGCCGGCGCCTTAAGACCTGCGGTGGCGTCGACCTGTACTGCAAGGTCAATGATGGTTTTGCTGGACCAGTTAGAGACCCAGTTGAAACGGGGATTCTAGAAACTCTATACTAGCAGCGTTACCAGTAATTCAGGAGGGGGCTGCTATCAGACGCTTCCATTGATTCTGTTAAGTTGGCAGCTTGAGCAGCAGGACTCTCCAATGCCGCTAGAAGAGCCCTATGGTTAAAATGCTGGTCGGGGGATATGCAAGCAAGAGCAAAGCTCTGTGCTATCCCTTGCAAGGGAGAATATTTATTTGGGCCCACCTTGGAACAACTCTTGGAGAAAGCAGGGAATGACAAAAAGAAATGTCCTAATTTATTTGGGTCATATCGTCATCCCTTCAACAAAAGGAAGTTCAATCGGGGAAGGAAGTGCACCTTCTCACCAGTTAGAGATCAGTCCAGATGGGATGATAGAAGGAAACGAGGTACAGGATTCATGTTCCGCCGTTCTTCGAGAGAAAGAAAAAAAGCAGACCAATGACTAGAAAGACCAGTGGGGGGAGATTGTTACACTTTACTGCAGAGTGGTTGAAAATTACAAATAGTGTTTGGATACAAAACACTATTTCCCAGGGTTTATTCATACCCCACGGGATAAATTTAAGTTAACCCCCTTACGTTCTTCTCCCTCTGAACAAACTGCTTTAGAAGACGAAGTGATGACTCTTTGTTCTGAAAACATCCTGATAGAGGTCCCAAACTCTGAGAGAGGAAAGGGTTTTTACTCTCCCCTATTCTTGATTCAAAAACCTGACAAAACTTATAGGACTATTATAAATCTTAGAGGTCTAAGAAATAGATTCCTGACAAAACGTATAGGACTATTATAAATCTTAGAGGTCTAAGAAATAGATTTTTGGTTAAGCATACTTTCAAAATGGAGTCCATCAACTCAACAATAAAAATGCTTTTTCACAACTGTTTCATGGTAGTAGTGGACTTAAAAGATGCCTATTATCATGTACCCATTCATGCGGATTTCCAACAATACCTAAGAGTAGCGGTATTAATGGGGGGAACGATTACACATTTTCAGTACAGAGCACTTCCCTTTGGCATAACTTCGGCCCCTAGAGTATTTACAAAAATAATCGCTGAAGTCATGGCACATTTAAGGGAATCAAATATCCTTATAATCCCCTATTTAGATGATTTCCTCGTAGTTGGAAATTCAGTACATCACTGCCTGTCACAATTGGAAATAACTAAGACTAAATTGGAAAACCTAGGGTGGGTCATAAACTACGAAAAATCTAAGTTACAGCCCCTAAACATTCAAAAAATGTTGGGGTTAATATTGGATTCGAAAACACAACAGTGTCTTCTCCCTATAGAGAAATTAGAGCAGATTCAAAGTCATGTCTTAAAAGCAATTACTACACCCTCTATGATGCTTCGACAAGCCATGTCCCTACTCGGGTCCCTTACGTCATGCATTCCAGCGGTTAGATGGGCTCAATTTCATACCAGATCCCTGCAAAAAGAAGTCTTGTTCCATGACAGAGTTTTGGGGGGCGCGTTAAATAAAAAATTAACGTTGGGATCAATAACACTAGAATCCCTTAGATGGTGGCTAAATAAAGAAAATTTATCAGCGGGGGTTCCCTGGATAGCAAATATTACTCGGGTGATAACCACAGATGCTAGCTCTTCAGGGTAGGGAGCCTACATGGAGAACATGGTGGTCCAGGAGCAATGGGAGCCCTTCACAACATCCTCATCCAATCAAAGGGAATTATTGGCAGTTGAATTAGCTGTTAAAAAATTCCTCATATATCTGCAGGGCCAACACGTCAGAATCCTATCGGACAACCGAGTTGCGGTCATTTATATAAACCGTCAAGGGGGAACACGTTCCGAGGCCGTAATGCGGATCACAGATCGCCTATTTCGAATAGCAGAGACAAATTTTCGATCTTTGACGGCTCTTCACATCAAATGGAAAGAAAACGTAACAGCAGATTTCCTCAGCCGCAATACACTAAAACAAGGAGAATGGTCTCTAAACAAGGACGTTTTCAATCATATCGTCCGCAGATGGGGTCAGCCAGTGGTGGATCTGTTTGTCACCAGAGGCAACAAAAAAGTGGAAAGTTTCTGCTCACTGAATCCCAGAGAGAATCCCCTGGCGGTGAACGCATTTCTAATAAAGTGGGATTTTCCGCTGGCCTATGCTTTCCCACCATTGAACCTGTTACCTCTAGTAGTGAGGAAAATCAGGGAAGACCGAGCAAAAGTCATTCTTATCGCCCCTTTCTGGCCCAGAAGAACCTGGTTCGCCTGGCTCAGGACAATGTCAGTGTCGGCTCCCTGGGTATTACCGGAGATTCCGGACTTGCTTTCTCAAGGACCGATCTGCCATCCACAAGTGGCAGCACTCCATTTAACGGCTTGGAGTTTGAGCGGTCATTATTAGAAGATAGAGGCTTCTCTCCAAAATTAGTAGATACACTTCTGATGAGTAGGAAGCAGATAATGAGAGTTTACTCCAGAACCTGGAGGAAGTTCTTGTCCAGTTCAGATTTTAATATCCAAGAAGGAGTGCCGATACATCAAATCTTGGAGTTTCTGCAGAGAGGGCTAGAATTAAATCTCTCTACCAGTACCTTAAAAGTGCAGGTTTCACCCCTGGGTGCCCTGTTTTCCTGCAATATTGCTAACAACTATTGGGTATCAAGATTCATTAAGGCAGTCCATAGAACTAGACTTACATAAAGATCCTTGGGATCTAAATTTAGTTCTTTCATCTCTAACGAAACCCCACTTTGAACCTCTACAAGAAGCCTCAATCAAAATGTTCTCCCTCAAGACAACTTTTCTGGTGGCTATAACATCAGCTCGCAGAATAGGGGACATCCAAGCGCTTTCCAGACCTCCCCCATACACGGAGTTCTTATCAGGCAGAGTAATCCGGATTAGGTATAAATGATGGTAGAACTATCTCTTGTGATCTATGAAATCGTGTTACTACCTTCGGCAAGTACGCAGGGTCTGGCGCAGGGCCGCGCTTAGTAACCTGATGTTTACCCTGGTTGCCAGCGTAAATGTAATAAAAACAAACACTACATACTTACCTTCCGTGTCTGTCCACCGGCGCTTATGTGGCGCACCAGCATTATGTGGCGCATATTTTAATATGGAGCATCTTATGGGGCCCATCATAAGCATTATATAGGCCTCCTGATTCAATATGGATATTCAAAAACACTTAACCTACTGATGTCTCAATTAATTTTACTTTTATTGGTATCTATTTTTATTTTTGAAATTTACCAGTAGCTGCTGCATTTTCCACCCTAGGCTTATACTCGAGTCATTAAGTTTTTCCATTTTTTTGTGGCAAAATTAGGGGTCTTGGCTTATACTCCGGTCAGCTTATACTCGAGTATATACAGTAAGTCTGTATTACAAACGGCTCTCCTTCCCTTCCGAGCTCTGCCATGCACCCAATCAGTGGTTTCCCCCCCACATATGGGGTATTGGTGTACTCAGGACAAATTGGACAACAACTTTTGGTGTCCAATTACTCCTGTTACCCTTGGGAAAATAAAAAATTGGGGCTAAAAGGTCATTTTTGTGAAAAAATATGATTTTTTATTTTTATAAACTTCTGTGAAACACTTGGGGGCTCAAAGTGCTCATCACACATCTAGATAAGCTCCTTAGGGGGTCTACTTTTCAAAATGGTGTCAATTGTTGGGGGTTTCCACTGTTTAGGCACATTAGGGGCTCTCCAAGCGCGACATGGTGTCCTATCTCAATTCCAGCCAATTTTGTATTGAAAAGTCAAACGGCGCTCCGTCCCTTCCGAGCTCTGCCATGCGCCCAAACAGTGGTTCCCCCCACATATGGAGTATCTGTGTACTCAGGAAAATTATATAACAACTTTTGGGGTCCATTTCTCCTGTTACCCTTGGTAAAATAAAACAAATTGGATCTGAAGTAATTTTTTTGTGAAAAAAAGTTAAATGTTCAATTTTTTTTTTTTTTAAACATTCCAAAAATTCCTGTGAAGCACCTGAAGGGTTAATAGACTTCTTGAATGTGGTTTTGAGCACCTTGAAGGGTTCAGTTTTTAGAATGGGGTCACTTTTGTGGATTTTCCATCATATAGACCCCTCAAAGTGACTTTAAATGTGATGTGGTGCCCAAAATAAAATTGGTGTTGCAAAAATGAGAAATCGCTGGTCAACTTTTAACCCTTATAACTTCCTAACAAAAAAAAAAACGTTGGTAGCAAAACTGTGCTGATGTAAAGCAGACATGTGGGAAATGTTACTTATTAAGTATTTTGTGTGACATATCTCTGTGATTTAAGGGCATGAACATTCAAAGTTGGAAAATTGCAAAATTTTCAAAATTTTCGCCAAATTTCCTTTTTTTTTTTTCCACAAATAAATGCAAGGAATGTCGAGGAAATTTTACCACTAACATGAAGTACAATATGTCATGAGAAAACCGTGTCAGAATCACCGGGATCCGTTGAAGCGTTCCACAGCTATAATCTCATAAAGGGACAGTGGTCAGAATTGTAAAAATTGGCCCGGTCATTAACATGCAAACCACCCTTGGGGGGGTTAAGGGGTTAAATATGAGCTGCAGTTCTAGGCTAGGTGCCCGCGTTGCAGAAATTGCTGCGGGTCCGCAGCAGTTTCCCATGAGTTTACAGTACAATGTAAATATATGGGAAACCGAAAACGCTGTGCCCGTGCTGCAGAAAAAACGCGCGGAAATGTAGCGGTTTACATTCCGCAGCATGTCATTTCTTTGTGCGGAATCCGCACAAAAACCGCGGTAAATCCGCCGCAAAAAAATCCGCAGAGGACCATTCTACGTGTGCACATAGCCCTAGACAGTGGCTGCTTGTCCCTGCAGGCCTTGGTGCTGACTGAGAAGTGGCAACACCCAGTTGTCAATTTATTCCTGCATTTCCAGGAGGCATAACTGAAACCGCACAATGAAGCTTAGCAGTAAGCAGACTGACAGACTGTTACATATTACTGCTTGTAGTGGTATCTGATGGTAAATTGTCACATGTCCTCATAAGGTACCATTATGAAAAATAAATTACTGCAGTTTTGTGGTTGTTTTTTTATTATGAACATAATTTCAACACGTGTGCACACTGACGCAAACGTGCATTAACCAATGTAAATCAATATGTTCACATGAGCACTTTTTAATATGTGGAGAAAATTGCTGTGTACTGTGGTCTCAGAAACAAAAGCTTCAAAACAAAAACCATTTCCTAGTTCGATATCTCCCGTAATCCAAGTGGTAGGGGTGCTACATTGGCACAGGATGCTCTCAAATAGCCATTTCACATGAGAGAAAAAATAGCACCAAAAGTCCCAAACAAAATCAGAATCATAATTTAATCAAAATTACATAAAAAAATAACAAAATAATAACAACAAAAATTCGCAGACAAATTAGAATAACTGATTTCACAGGTGTAACTCCCAGGAACCGCGTGTATTATAGTGGATGGGAGGGCAAAAAATGGCACCACATCAAATAATGCAGGTGCAGTGAAAAATATATTTATACACTACAGACCAAAAGTTTGGACACACCTTCTCATTTAAAGATGTTTCTGTACAAGTTTCATAGTCCTGAAAATACATTCACACTGAAGGCATCAAAACTATGAATTAACACATGTGGAATTATATACTGAACAAAAAAGGGTGAAACAACTGAAATTATGTCTTATATTCTAAGCTCTTCAAAGTAGACGCCTTTTGCTTTGATGACCGCTCTGCACACTCTTGGCATTCCATTGATGAGCTTCAAGAGGTTGTCACTGGGAATATATATATATATATATATATATATATATATATATATATATATATATATATATATATATATATATATATATATATCTATACCCCCTTAGCGACCGCCGATACACCTTTTAACGGCGGCCGCCAAGGGTACTTAAATAGCGCCCCCCAGAGTCGGATTTTCTCCGGGGTCTCGGCTGCCCGGGGTAGCCGAGACCCCAGAGAACATGATTCGGGGGGGGGGTTTACCGACCCCGCTTTTGCGATCGCCGGTAATTAACCGTTTACCGGCGATCGCAAAAAAAACCAACGCGATTTCTTTTTAATTTCTCTGTCTTCCGATGTGATCGCACATCAGAGGACAGAGAAAAGGGGTCCCCGATCGCCCCCTGATACTCACCTGTCACCCCCGGTGCTCCTCGTGGCTCCCGATGGGCGCCGCCATCTTCAAAATGGCGGGCGCATGCGCAGTGCGCCCGCCGGCCGGCCCCGGGAGGATCTTTGGGGCGAGACCCCAAAGAGCATGATCGGGGTCGGTTTTACCAACCCCTGTTTTGCGATCGCCGGTAATTAACTGTTTAGCGGCGACCGCAAAAAAAAAAAAAAAAAGCAAAGTGTAATTCTCTGTCCTCTGATGTGATCGCACATCAGAGGACAGAGAAATAGGGGGATTCGGGGACCCTATTATACTTATCGGTGTCCCTGGGTCCTCCTGCTGCTCCTCCTGGCCGCCGGCATCTTCTGGGGAAAAGAAAATGGCGGGCGCATTGCGGAGTGCGCCCGCCATCTCTCCATCTGCCGGCCGGCAGGAGAAGAGCAGTTGGGGCTAAAATTAGGGTTAGGGCTAGGGTTAGGGCTGGGGTTAGGGCTAAATTTAGGATTAGGGTTGGGGCTAAATTTAGGGTTAGGGATGGCGCTAAATTTAGGGTTAGGCTTCTTTCACACTTACGTCGGTACGGGGCCGTCGCAATGCATCGGCCCAACATACCGACGCACGTTGTGAAAATTGTGCACAATGTGGGCAGCGGATGTAGTTTTTCAACGCATCCGCTGCCCAATCTATGTCCTGGGGAGGAGGGGGCGGAGTTACGGCCACGCATGCGCGGTCAGAAATGGCGGATGCGACGTACAAAAAAACGTTACATTGAACTTTTTTTGTGCTGACGGTCCGCCAAAACACTGATCCAGTGCACGGCGGACGCGACGTGTGGCCATCCGTCAAGATCCGTCGGCAATACAAGTCTATGGGCAAAAAACGCATCCTGCGGGCACATTTGCAGGATCCGTTTCTTGTCCAAAACGACGGATTGCGACGGATGCCAAACAACGCAAGTGTGAGAGTAGCCTTAGGGTTGGGGCTAAAGTTAGGGCTAGGGTTGGGGCTAAGGTTAGGGTTAGAGTTGGGATTAGGGTTAGGGTTTGGATTAGGGTTGGTATTAGGGTTAGGGTTGGCATTAGGATTAAGCTTGGGATTAGGGTTAGGTTTGGGATTAGGGTTGAGATTAGGATTAGGGGTGTGTTGGATTTAGGGTTTTGATTAGGGTTATGGTTAGGGTTGACATTAGGGTTGTTTTGGGGTAAGGGTTGTGATTATCGTTAAGGTTAGTGATTAGGATTATGGATCAGGTTGGGATTAGGGTTAGGGGTGTGTTGGGGTTAGGGTTGGAGCTAGAATTGGGGGGTTTCCACTGTTTAGGTACATCAGGGGGTCTCCAAACACGACAGCCAATTTTTGCGCTCAAAAAGTCAAATGGTGCTCCCTCCCTTCTGAGCTCTGCCGTGCGCCCAAACAGTGGGTTACCCCAACATATGGGGCATCAGCGTACTCGGGATAAATTGGACAACAACTTCTGGGGTCCAATTTCTCTTGTTACCCTTGTGAAAATAAAAACTTGGGGGCTACAATATCTTTTTTGTGGAAAAAAAAATATTTTTTATTTTCACGACTCTGCATTCTAAACTTCTGTGAAGCACTTGGGCATTCAAAGTTCTCACCACACATCTAGATAAGTTCCATGGGGGGTCTAGTTTCCAAAATAGGGTCACTTGTGGGGGATTTCTACTGTTTAGGCACATCAGGGGCTCTCCAAACGCGACATGGCGTCCGATCTCAATTCCAGACAATTCTACATTGAAAAAGTAAAACGGCACTCCTTCTCTTCCAAGCTCTGAGGTGCGCCCAAACAGTGGTTTACCCCCACATATTGGGTATCGACGTACTCAGGAGAAATCGCACAACAACTTTTGTGGTCTAATTTCTACTGTTACCCTTGTGAAAATAAAAATTTATGGGCGAAAAGATAATTTTTGTGTAAACAAAAGCTATTTTTTATTTTCACGGCTCTACGTTATAAACTTCCGTGAAGCACTTGGGGGTTCAAAGTGCTCACCACACATCTAGATAAGTTCCTTAAGGGGTCTAGTTTCCAAAATGGTGTCACTTGTGGGGAGTTTCCACTGTTTAGGCACATCAGGGGCTCTCTAAACGTGACATGGCGTCCATCTCAATTCCAGCCAATTCTGTATTGAAAAAGTCAAACGGCGCTCCTTCACTTCCAAGTTCTGCAGTGCGCCCAAACAGTGGTTTACCCCCACATATGGGGTATTGGCGTATTCATGAGAAATTGCATAACAAAATTTATGGTTACATTTCTGTTTTTACACATGTGAAAATAAAAAAAATGGTTCTGAATTAAAATGTTTGCAAAAAAAAGTTAAATGTTCATTTTTTCCTTCCACATTGTTGCAGTTCCTGTGAAGCACGTAAAGGGTTAATAAACTTCTTGAATGTGGTTTTGAGAACCTTGAGGGGTGTAGTTTTTAGAATGGTGTCACACTTCATTATTTTCTATCATATAGACCCCTCAAAATGACTTCAAATGTGATGTGGTCCCTTAAAAAAAATGGTGTTGTAGAAATGAGAAATTGCTGGTCAACTTTTAACCCTTATAACTCCCTAACAAAAAAAAAAATTTTTTTTCCAAAATTGTGCTGATGTAAAGTAGACATGTGGGAAATGTTATTTATTAACTATTTTTTGTGACATATCTCTCTGATTTAAGGACATAAAAATACAAAGTTTGAAAATTGCAAAATTTTAAAAATTTTCGCCATATTTCCTTTTTTTTTCATAAATCGCAAGTAATATCGAAGAAATGTTACCACTAACATGAAGTACAATATGTCACGAAAAAACAGTCTCAGAATCAGCGGGATCCGTTGAAGCGTTCCAGAGTTATAAACTCATAAAGTGACAGTGGTCAGAATTGTAAAAATTGTTTTTTGTTTTTTTTATTTGGGACTTTTGGTGTACTCTGGTCTCAGCGGTTTTGCAGACTATTTTTTTTTTCATTAAAATTACCCTAACTAACAATAATGCAAGTGTGAATAGAGCCACATAAGTTTTCTCCTTTATCCCTGATATCATCCTATTTCAAAGTCATTCTTCAGTTTTTCTCTTTAGGCAGTATACTAGACCAAGGACTAGAGAGCCTCCTTCACCGCTTACGTGGATTATGTGACAACATGGAGCCAGAGACCTTTGCGGATCATGAAAGTGTATATTTACTAAAAGGCCAGCAAGCGAGCCCATTTGTACTTCGTGCCCGTCGACCACTTGACCGTCCAGGAGCACCGTGGCACCTTCGTTATCTTGGCCAACCAGAGGCTGGAGACAGAAGCCGACACACATTAGTTAGGAACTGTGTTGACATTTCTACCTCAGAAGTCTTACCTGAATTTCTTCAAGAGATGGGCTTTCGAATGGATCATGAATTTATAGCAAGAGGACACTTGTTTCGCAAGGGAGTTATGAAAATTGCAGTCTACAAAGTGTTTCGTGTTTTGGTGGCAGGAACAGCTGAAGGTGCTGAGCCACTGTCCCTTTCTTATTTGGTAGAACTCAGCGTAGTGGCACCTGCTGGTCAGGATAGTGTCTCTGATGAAGTCAGAAGTTTTGCTGAACAGCTTAGACCATTGGTGCAGCTAGAAAAAATAGATCCGAAACGTCTAATGTGAAAAGTTAATTTCATTCTGTTTAAGACTGTGTTTTGTGTTATGTTCAGTGGCTTTTTCAAGGCTTACATCCGAACCTCTAAAAAATGATTCTGGCATATGTGCCGACAGGGCCATTGAAAGTAACAATGCAAATGGAGTCACCGTGTGCTCTGTCATGCATTTTCGGCCACATACGCCTATTGGAGGCGGACAGCCAGATATAGTAGTTGTCAACCTCAACTAGGTATATCTACAGCTGAAAATAATGCATAAAATCACACTTTGACTCCGTCATGACTGCATCATTACTTTCAATGGCGCTGTCGGCGCATATGCCGGAATCCAAATTTATGGGGGTTCAGACATAATCCCTGATGGAACCACCAAAATTAGGGTAACATGTCATGTTAGCCTTGCCTTATAGAAAAAAAAACAGAAAGGGGCCACAATCACACAGTTCAGTTTTCTCTTGTAAATGTATGAATCTTTATTACTAGCGTTTGTACCAATATTCATAATTTATTAATGAATAGAGAGCTGTGCATGCATGGCCATCTCTTCATGACGTGTGATGGACCATGGTTCTCAAGATAAGGGTTCACACTCATCAGCGTAAATAAAATCGCTCCGATGTTGTTCCTGAAAGTAGAACGAGTGCCATGCAAGTACAATGCCATTTTTCTCGCCTAGCATCCGTATGACATGTTAAAAATGCATTATATAAGGATTGCATACACACCAGTCTTTACATACTGTACCTGTCATTTCAAGCTAGTTTACTAACTAACTCAACAGTTTTATATACATATATATGTCATTGAGCTACATAATCATTGCAATGCATGTTTAGCTTACTGTACATTTTTTTAATTATTAGCTAATTACAAGAAAAAAATGTAGTGGGGTAACCCTAACTTTCTTAACCAGCTGAGGGAAAGCTGACAGCTGGGGGCTGATGTTTATAGTCTGGAAAGGGGGTAATAAACATGAAGCTTCACAGGCTATTAGTATCAGCTCACAGCTCTCTACTTGGCCTTTACTGGTTGTTAACAAGGGGTGACCCCCCAAAAAATTACATGGAGTCCCAATAATCATCAAAGGCTAGGCAGACAGCTGCAGGCTGATATTAAAAGCCTAGGAAAGTGTCATGGATATGACTAATAACAGACTAATAACACCAGCCTTCAGCTGCCCCAGAAATGGAACATCCATTGGATGCGCCAACTCTAGCGCTTGGACTCCGCTGTTCCCACTTACCCTGGTGCGTTGGCAAGTGGGGGTAATAGTATTAGGGTTGATGTCAGCTGACATCAACTGGTTAGTTATGGAGAGGCTGTAAGACACACCCATTACTAACCCCAAAGTCAAATGTAATAGATACACAGAGAAAAAGTCCTTTAATTGAAAGAAACACACAAAGTCCTTTATTTGAAATAAAAACTCCCTGACTCTTTTAACCATTTATTAATGTAAAAATAATAAAATGCCATATTCCTCACCTGTCTGCAGATAATCCTTATGTCCAACTCTGGTACATCCGAATGGTTTGTTGAACGGTGGCATGATGCGACCACTCAGCAAGCCAGCCGGAACGCACTGAGACTGGAGCGTGATTACGCTCCTGCAGTATCTAGCGCTGACTTGAGTAAGGTCACCAGAGTTCATAGCTGATGAACCCGGGTCACCTTACTTCTGTCACTGCTACCATCGTGAAAAAAATACGATTGTATTTCTGACTAATATTAGTCAATGATTCTTTGTTCCTCTATGATTTTTATTTTTTCTCAGCTTGGTTATAAAAAATATAGCAGCATGCGGCGAATGGCTTTGTATATTGGAATTTTTTTTTTTTTTAATCTGATTGGACTAGTCCATTTTAAACGCTGATGAGTATGAGCCCTTAATCTGGGTCCCAGAGTTGGGTCTCTTCTCTATTAGATATTTATTCCATTTCCTGTGGATATACCATTAATATTTGGAATGAGACCACACCTATAGGCACAGATAATAAATACTATTACTTTTCAATTGAGTATTTCTTTGCTTTTGACAAATATCTAATTTTTTTATTATGTTTACTTGGATCTTTATTCTATTGTTGTGTAAACATTTTTATTAAATCTGTGTTTTGTATACAATTTATCACTATAGTTTACTTTTCTTGGGCAAGATTCATTGAGCTTTAAAAGTATTATCCATTAATGTGAATCTATGGAGCTGATTTCAGGGAGTTTCTGCTGTTGGTGGTCCTATTCACAGCTGGTACCAGTAAATGATAATGACTTTCATTTATAGAGCGCCAACATATTCTGCAGTAGTTTTACAATTCAGAGCGGACATGAGAAGATATCAGCTATTACAGTCTAACAAATTAAAGGGAATCTGTCACCCCAAAATTGGCCTATATGCTAAAGGTACCTTCACACATAACGATATCGTTGCAACGTCACGCTTTTTTGTGACGTAGCAACGATCTCGCTAACGATCTCCTTATGTGTGACAGCGACCAACGATCAGGCCCCTGCTGGGAGATCGTTGGTCGTGGGGAATGATCAGGACCTTTTTTTGGTCGCTGATCACCCGCTGTCATCGCTGGATCAGCGTGTGTGATGCCGATCCAGCGATGTGTTCACTTGTAACCAGGGTAAACATCAGGTTACTAAGCGCAGGGCCGCGCTTAGTAACCTGATATTTACCCTGGTTACCATTGTATAAGTTAAAAAAAAAAAAAAAAAACATTACATACTTTCACATTCCCCCGCCGTCCGCTTCCCTGCACTGACTGTGTCAGTGCCGGCCGTAAAGCAGAGCACAGCGGTGACGTCACCGCTGTGCTCTGCTTTACGGCCGGCGGCGCTGACAGTCCAGGGAAGCTGACGGCGGGGGACGTGACAGACATCGGAATGTAAGTATGTAGTGTTTTTTTTTTTTTTTTTTTTTTACTTTTACAATGGTAAAAAGGGTAAATATCGGGTTACTAAG
The DNA here is from genome assembly GCF_032444005.1 of Ranitomeya imitator. Taxonomy (NCBI): domain Eukaryota; kingdom Metazoa; phylum Chordata; class Amphibia; order Anura; family Dendrobatidae; genus Ranitomeya; species Ranitomeya imitator. The sequence goes on along the minus strand of NC_091284.1, from coordinate 329,391,009 downwards.
CGCGGCCCTGCGCTTAGTAACCCGATGTTTACCCTGGTTACCTGGGGACTTTGGCATAGTTGAAGACAGTTTCAACGATGCCGAAGTCTTTCCCCGGATCGTTGGTCGCTGGAGAGAGCGGTCTATGTGACAGCTCCCCAGCGACCACACAACGTCTCACCAACGATCACGGCCAGGTCGTATCGCTGGTCGTGATCGTTGGTAAGTTGTTTAGTGTAACGTTACCTTAAGGCCACCGGCTTCGGGCTTATCTACAGCATTCTGTAAAACTTTATAAAGCAAACATGACCTAGACACATGATCCCAATAAACTGCCGCATATTTGATCATGTGTCCATTAGGACTAGCAGACCCATCATCATATATAACATATGAAACCCATCAAGAAAAGAATGATGCAACTGAGGCCCCTTGAGAAAGGAATTAGGTCCGAAACGCGCGTCGGGGCAAACGCTTTCACCCGGACTCCTACCTTACCCTGGTACCGGGTGTTTGGCTGTTGTGCCGGGTGAGGGTGTCAGTCACCTATGTACCACGCAGAGTGTATTGGGTGTTCTAGTTTCACCCTTTTTCCCAATTTGGTCTGATGTTGTGTGTTTTTAATTGTTATTTAATAAAGTTTATATTGATTTTCTCTATACTATTGACCAGTTGCATCATTCTTTTCTTGATGGGTTTCAGCATTCTGTAAAACTGTAGATAAGCTCCCGATGTCACCTGCAAGATAAGAAAAACAAGTTAGATTATACTCACCCAGGGGCGGTCCGGTGTGGTCCGGTCCGATGGGCGTCGTGGTCCGGCGCCTCCCATCTTAATGCGATAATGTCCTTTTCTTGTCTTCCTGCCACAGCTCCGGCTTACTTTGTCTGCCCTGTTGAGGGCAGAGCAAAGTGCTGCAGTGCGCAGGCGGCGGGAAAAAGAGGCCCAGCGCCTGCGCACTGCAGTACTTTACAGCACATTACAGAATGCTGTAGATAGGCCCCTGATGCCAGTGGGCTTAGCTTATAGGCCAATTTTGGCGTGACAGATTCCCTTTAACAATTCAGCCAATAGGTTTGAGGGTCCTGTTCACAAGACCTTGTAGCCCATGTGAAAATGGGGATGAATCTCTGGTTTGTCTATTTTTCTATAATGACATTTAAATCCGTGGATGATCAGTCATTTTAGTGAAAACCAGCAGCACTGGAAGACATAGAAGGATATTTTGAAGGTGAAAACCCCCACAAGATTTGATCACTTATAAGAAAAAATAAATAAACAGGTCACACTTTTATTGAGTGCCATGCTATGTTTCTTTTTTTCCCCTCTGTTTTTTGTAGATATTTGTGATTTTTATAGAGCAAGGGTTAGAAAAGAGAAAACGAATAGGTCACGCATAGGGGATGTGCATGAAAATGAAGGTATCCAGCTCAGGAAATAAAATCAAAAGTCTTTATTTAGACAAATTTTAAAAAGTAAGCTGCTTGACAAGCCAGTGCGTACAGGGGGAAGGAATGTCTTGAATAACTGGACGCGTTTCGAACACGTGTAGTGTTCTTAGTCCTCAGTTTAGTCCTGTGTACTCACATTTTGGAGTTTTTTGTGAAATGTACTATCTGGTCTGACATTTTGGGCATGAGCGTATCACTCATTTCTTTATATATATTGGCCTCATATGTGGATACCATTGGAATGCCAAAACATATATACCATACTTCTGACTCTATATGAATATGACTGGTTTCTTGGTAACGTTTATAATGGCTGGACAACCTGCATCAGGCCTGTAGTGATGTATGTGAGAGACAGGTCAACATTTCTTTTTCTTAGGAGCTTTATTGTTCCTTTGCTTATCACGCACTATGACTATCTGAATGCTGATTTTGATATTTCGACATCCTTTATGTGTGATAAGAAGTTGTATTCCTCCCTTGTATGGATGTGGACAATTTAGGATATTTACATGGATATATAGATTGTTTTATATGTATATATCCTATTGCACCTACTGTATATATCCTGTGTCACCTGGATTGTGTATGACATTTAGCATACATTCTTGTCTCTGGTTTTGACCATTGTTGATTTTTTACATATCCTAAACTGGATTCTAGTGTGGGGCTGCACCACTGAAATTGGGAGCGCATTGTTCTCGTGGAATCTATTTGAATTTATTTGAACCTATTTGGGTTTGCGCTTCTCTAAAAATGTGTTTGATTGTATCTTTATATAAAACCCACTTGCCGAACGCGCTATGATGAATCCTATAGCGGTGAATGAATGTGCCGTTACTCTGAATTTACAGCGCATGCACCTTAATTGTCTTTGCCATGATAATGACTGATTAATAGTGGGATTAATTATGGGACTTATTATGCGTATGCCTTCTTGATATGTTTCATACATTCTATCCACCCAAGTATGGGCATTATATTTTAATGTGCTGGACTTCTTCAAGTATAGATACACTGCTATACTAAAACCCGGCTGTTCTCTGTTGTGATCGTGCCACCACATTAAACCTAAGCACACGCGCAGGTATTATGTTTACTTGTCTCCATGGTTGCCGCGTGGTTTGTGCGATGGCGGGCGTCCGGCGGTGTTACTGTCGGTGCGTCCATGAGGACTTCCTGCTTGATGTGCTCCACGCTTCTCTGGTAAGCAACACTGCTGCGATTGATCTTCAGTTATGATGCATATAAAACGACACAGGTAGCCTGCAGGAGGTACCCCTGACGAAACCACTTAGGGTGGCGACACGCGTTGGGTCTTTGCTCTGCCTGGCTTAACTCCGTATAGGTCTCTTCTTTTAATAACCGCACCGCTCCATGTTATTGGTCATTGGTGGCGCTTACAGCCTCTTGCTTTAACCCTTATGTGCTTAACTGTGTTTTGCCATCTGGCCTGTCCTCTATTCATGCAGCTCTTGAACTCAGATTATTTAATCAGGTAGTACCGCTTATGCCTGCATGCTTTTCTTATACACCTTATGTAAGTAGGCCGGGTTTATTGTCATCTAGTTATATTGCTTCTATTCTATGTGCCTCAAGCTGTTAAGTATTGTACAAGCCAGCATTTAAATCACAGAAAAAAATGTTTTGTCCAGACATTATATGTATTAATTGGAGTAGCGCATGGGTTATACATGTCCTTGAAATGCTGTTCATATACACTATGTTCCAAATTATTATGCAAATGATATTTTTCTCGGATTTTCCTAAATGGTCGGTGCAAATGACAGTCCAGTCTAATAAAAGTCATCACCTGTTACTGAGTATACATTGAATTTCATTGAAGAAACCTCCCAATGATAACAGTATAATCTCCAAAATGAATAAAAACTCAAAATGCACTGTTCCAAATTATTAGGCACAGTAGAATTTCTAAACATTTGATGTTTTAAAGAACTGAAAATGCTCATTTGTAGAATTTTCAGCATTAGGAGGTCACAGTCACTGAACAAAAAAACTATTTAACTCCAAAACATCCTAACAGGCCAAGTTACATGTTAACATAGGACCCCTTCTTTGACATCACCCTTCCAATTCTTGCAACCATTGAACTTTTGAGTATTTGGAGAGTTGCTGCTTTTATTTCTTTGCATGAAGTCAGAATAGCCTCCCAGAGCTGCTGTTTTGATGTGATCTGCCTCCCACCCTCATAGATCTTTTGATTGATGAGGGTTGAGGTCAGTGGAAGATGGTGGCCACACTGTTACACCGTTCTATACTTACCTCTCCGGCCGGCGCGCTCCCGACACTACTCCTCGCTCCTCTCCGTCTGGATTCCCTGGTGTTCATCCCTTCGGCGGTCCGCGCATGCGCAGACGTGCTCCTCTCACCGCCGGGACTTCTGGGAGGTCGTGACCTGCTGGCTCCGCCCCCAATATGGCAGTGCCCGTCGGGTATTTCTCTCCTGCATCTGACCGGGTAAGACGTCTTTGCGTCTATTGCGTTTTCTGGTTATTACTAGCATCACCTTAGGTTCCTAGGCTCCGTGGATCTCTTGATTTGTCTCTAGATTGTCTGCTGTGCCTTCCAGTCCCGCGTTCCTGCTGTGCCCTCCAGTTCCGTGTTCCTGCTGTGCCTTCCAGTCCCGCGTTCCTGCTGTGCCTGCCAGTCCGGTGCTCCTGCTGTGCCTTCCAGTCCCGTGTTCCTGTTGTGCCTTCCAGTTCCGTGTTCCTGCTGTGCCTTCCAATCCCGTGTTCCTGCCGTGCTTCCAGTTCTGTGTTCCTGCCATACCTGCCAGTCCTGTGTTCCTGTTGTGCCTGCTAGTTCTGAGTCTCCATTGTTTTCGTCTACGTGTGCCTTCATCTTTCCGGTCAGTACTTTGTCTTTTACTGCCCCTATCTGTCCAGTGCCTCCGCCATTCTAGCCTCTTCAGTAGCTCCATCTTCCCTCCATCCTCCGTTCTCTCTCTGTTCTATCTTCAGTCGCCCCTTTGGCTCCGGCAGTTGTGGCTTCACCCTCCTTGGGCCTGTCCCTAACACTCCCTGTACAGGGGGTGGCACCATCTGGTTCATTCGCCCTCGGGGGCACTGAAGTCGTGACCCAGAGGGTCCAATTCCTAGTCCTGATACACACCATGAGTTTATCTCCTTTTATGCTCATAGCAGCCCATGACTCAGAGGTATTCTTTGCAGCATGAGATGGTGCATTGTCATGCATGAAGATGATTTTGCTCCTGAAGGCACGTTTCTGCTTTTTATACATGGAAGAAAGTTGTCAGTCAGAAACTCTGTATACTTTGCAGAGGTCATTTTCACACCTTCAGGAACCTTTAAGTGCCCTACCAGTTGTTTCCCCATGAATCAAGCCCAAAACATGATTCCTCCACCTCCTTGCTGACATCGCAGTCTTGTTGGGAAATGGTGGCCATCCACCAACCATCTCCACTACTCCATCCATCTGGACCATCCATGGTTGCTCGACACTCATCAGTAAATAAGACTGTTTGAAAATTAGTCTTCAAGTATGTCTGGGCCCATTGCAACCGTTTGTTTGTGAACACTGTTTAGGGGTGACCAAATATTAGGTTTATGCACCACAGCAAGCCTTTGAAAGATCCTACACCTTGAGGATCGAGGGACTCCAGAGGCACCAGCAGCTTCAAATAACTGTTTTCTGCTTTGTAATGGTATTTTGGCAGCTGCTCTCTTAGGCTGCCGTCACACTAGCAGTATTTGGTCAGTATTTTACATCAGTATCTGTAAGCCAAAACCAGGAGTGGAACAATTAGAGGAAAAGTATAATAGAAACATATGCACCACTTCTGCATTTATCACCCACTCCTGGTTTTGTTGGCTTGCAAATAATGATAAAAGTACAGTCTCTAATAGTCCAAATTAGTATCAAAAAGAACAAACCAAAAAACCAACTAATATAAACAATAACTTTATTACAAAACCATTGGATTAAAAATAAGCACGACACCCAAACCCCTTATAGTGGGAGTGGGTCCATAAAAGCCTGGTTTGGTTAAAAAAGGGCAGAAATGGAGGGAGAAAAAATGGGATAAAAAATTCTAAATATCCCTGAAGAGTATTCCCTGCCTGTCTGCGGAGGTTGGCACCCTCTTGGACGCAATATGGCGCCCCCGCTCCTCGACGGCTCACCCTAAATGCCCTATGAGTCCCTTGATGTGATAATGTTAAATAACTATTGATACACCTAAATAGCCCACACAACAGGGCCCAAAGAAAATGAAAAAACACACACACAAACCAAATACCAGGTAGTAATTCACCAACAACATGCAAGCCCAAACGGGCTGGTCTGACCGTACAGAGCCCTACGACCTAAAGTACTCCGTAAATGGCTAAGGCTAGTATACCCTGAAGAGTCCCTATCCAAATGTCCCTGCCTGTCAGCGGAGGTTGGCACCCTCTTGAACGCAAATGGCGCCCCCGCTCCTCGGCGGCTACCCCTGTTGACCCTCAATGAGTCCCTACAAGTAGGGGGATCCTATACAAAAGTGGTGCCTGAGGGGCTAAAACGGTGACCCGTAACCCTAAACCCCTCTAACTTCGGTCAGACCAAAAGAAAAGATACAGACTGTGTAAAGGCACACAAACTAATACTAACTGCGATTTATTAAGTATCTTTTTGAAAAAAGCAACTTCTACACAAGGTGGCGGATGAATATTACACCTCTACCACCTAAGCATATATACATGAGTGAGGATATTTTTATTTTGATAATATAACCGAAGTCATATCCCCAATGACAATAGCTGGAATATATAGAGTACCTTTTAGGGTTCTAAAATATTTTACACAAGATGGCTGATAAACATTGCACCTCCACCATCTAAAGATGTACACATAAATGAAGACACAATAGCCTCAATGGTGTAGCCAAAGTTATACCCTCAATCACGATAGAATACATAGGGAGCATTCACATAAGTAATACAATGAAGGTTATATCCCAAATAGCCAGAACACTCATGTTCTATGTATGCCAATTATACGTCCACAGTTGGTGAAAATACCAGAAAACAATAACAAATAAAAAACCCAATCCACTTATCTGCGGTCAGGTTTTGCCTCTACGCGTTTCCCCCCCATGATGTGGTTCCTCAGGAGGCATATGGGAAATTAGACTTCCGTGTGTTCAAGTCACATCGGAGATGCATGCTGTGCCTGGTTGTAGGTGCAGGGAGTACACTGGCCAAAAAAACCCCTTAAATAGCCCCCTCCTTTTAAGATAAAAAATGCAGGGGCTATAGCCCATATACACACACTGTTGTTCATGTTGTCCTATGAATGTGATAACTTGCAGAGCCTCACATTACCTGAATACACTTTCAGCCGCCATTACTGCACGGCTCGTCAGCGTCCTCTCACTGCGCACGCGCCGATATAAGGCACTAGCGGTCGAAATGCATGATATGCGACTGCGCATGCGCCCGGCCGCCATTTTCTTGTGTATCGCCTCACACCAAGGAGCAACCAAGCAGGCGCCATACTGCCGGTACAGAGCCACATACCTGAAGGTCCCTACATTACGCTGGAGCCGCCTGACATACATTAACACACCTGCACTGTCTATGCATCACCCAGCCTAATGATTTACCAAAATTGGCCGTATTATTTATCTTATCATTATTACTGACGGCTAGATCCAGCCCCATTTACATATGACAATGCACTCATGGGATATTGTTCAACTCAATGTATATCGTCATTGAACCCCATGTGTCCATATAAAAAACATGACTAGATGTATAAAAACGATGCCCCAGTAATATCTCCAAGAATGATGTTATATACTATATTATACATGGGCTTCTACACGGGATTGTTACCACAAGGTGTACTCTCTAAGGCTGGGCACACATGATCAATACGTAGTGGCGTAAGGTTCAGACAACGTACACCCACACCCACAGCAATCTAATCCTAAATCGATAATATATTGATAGTTTGGAGTGCACATAAATAATAGATAAACATCACATCCCTATGTATATACTAATTTACTGCAAACCATCTAATAGGCCTGCAGTGCTGTCAAATTAATATCAGGGAAAAAGAAGGGGAGCAAAAAACGAAATCGACGAAAACAATTCACACAAAGCAACCATAGGTTAACCGCTCATTCAGTCCTCCAGGGACCACTGACCCCATCCTAAATATCCACTGGGTTTCCTTTTGAAGGATAACCCTATCCCAATCACCCCTCCTTCCATTTTGTTTTACCACTTCCAGGACACAAAAGGAGAGAACCTTACTGTCACCCTGGTGTGTCTCCCAAATATGGCGTGCTACCGGGGTATCTCTAGCATTTTTTTATGTCCCCTAAGTGCTCCCCAATCCTCCTTCTAAGTTCTCTTTTTGTCTTCCCTATATAATTTTTCGAACATGTACATGTAGCCATATAGACCACACCAATGGTCTTACAATTAGCAAAGTCCCTACAAAAGAAAAGTCTTCCATTAGATGCACTAGTAAAGCTTTTGCCTGGTGCTACATAATCACAAAAGGAACAGTTGCCGCACCTAAACGTGCCATTGATGCGTCTATCCAACCAGGTTCCTTCACGTTTAGGTCTTTTATAATGACTGTGTACAAGTCAGTCTTTTAGGGATCGTCCTCTACGGAAGGTGATCTGGGGTCTATCCGGGATGAAATCTGTCAGAGTCTCGTCCAACTGTAAAATGCTTCAATGTTTTTTGAGGACACTAAAAACCCGATTGGACTGATAATCAAAGGTTCCAATAATCCTCGGGATGTTATCAGCCTCTGGTTTCTTGTTAATGTGTAGGAGAGTCCTTCTCTCTCTACCCAGAGCATTTCTAAAGGCCGGATCTAGTACCTCATCCGGATAGCCCCGATCCCGAAACCTCTCCCTCAGATCATACGCTTGTGCCCTGAAGGTAGCAGGACTGGAGCAATTTCTCCTTGTCCTCAGGTATTGGCCCCGAGGAATGCCCCTCTTCAGGGGAGCCGGATGGTGACTCTCCCACCTAAGAAGGGCATTCGTGGCTGTTGGCTTTCGAAATAGTCTTGTACCCAACATCCCATTAGTGTTAATGCTAATTTTCACATCCAAAAAAGCCAGTTCACATCTATCACTCTCTGACGTGAACCTAAGACCAAAGCCATTGTTGTTCAACCCTTGTACAAAACTGTTGAACTCCGTTTCTGTACCTCTCCATATGACCAGGACATCGTCTACAGGTCCTTCTCAAAAAATTAGCATATAGTGTTAAATTTCATTATTTACCATAATGTAATGATTACAATTAAACTTTCATATATTATAGATTCATTATCCACCAACTGAAATTTGTCAGGTCTTTTATTGTTTTAATACTGATGATTTTGGCATACAACTCCTGATAACCCAAAAAACCTGTCTCAATAAATTAGCATATTTCACCCATCCAATCAAATAAAAGTGTTTTTTAATAACAAACAAAAAAACCATCAAATAATAATGTTCAGTTATGCACTCAATACTTGGTCGGGAATCCTTTGGCAGAAATGACTGCTTCAATGCGGCGTGGCATGGAGGCAATCAGCCTGTGACACTGCTGAGATGTTATGGAGGCCCAGGATGCTTCAATAGCGGCCTTAAGCTCATCCAGAGTGTTGGGTCTTGCGTCTCTCAACTTTCTCTTCACAATATCCCACAGATTCTCTATGGGGTTCAGGTCAGGAGAGTTGGCAGGCCAATTGAGCACAGTAATACCATGGTCAGTAAACCATTTACCAGTGGTTTTGGCACTGTGAGCAGGTGCCAGGTCGTGCTGAAAAATGAAATCTTCATCTCCATAAAGCATTTCAGCCGATGGAAGCATGAAGTGCTCCAAAATATCCTGATAGCTAGCTGCATTGACCCTGCCCTTGATGAAACACAGTGGACCAACACCAGCAGCTGACATGGCACCCCACACCATCACTGACTGTGGGTACTTGACACTGGACTTCAGGCATTTTGGCATTTCCTTCTCCCCAGTCTTCCTCCAGACTCTGGCACCTTGATTTCGGAATGACACGCAAAATTTGCTTTCATCAGAAAAAAGTACTTGGGACCACTTAGCAACAGTCCAGTGCTGCTTCTCTGTAGCCCAGGTCAGGCGCCTCTGCCACTGTTTATGGTTCAAAAGTGGCTTTACCTGGGGAATGCGGCACCTGTAGCCCATTTCCTGCACACGCCTGTGCACGGTGGCTCTGGATGTTTCCACACCAGACTCAGTCCACTGCTTCCTCAGGTTCCCCAAGGTCTGGAATCGGTCCTTCTCCACAATCTTCCTCAGGGTCCGGTCTCCTCTTCTCGTTGTACAGCGTTTTCTGCCACATTGTTTCCTTCCAACAGACTTACCATTGAGGTGCCTTGATACAGCACTCTGGGAACAGCCTATTTGTTGAGAAATTTCTTTCTGGGTCTTACCCTCTTGCTTGAGGGTGTCAATGATGGCCTTCTTGACATCTGTCAGGTCGCTAGTCTTACCCATGATGGGGGTTTTGAGTAATGAACCAGGCAGGGAGTTTATAAAAGCCTCAGGTATCTTTTGCATGTGTTTAGAGTTAATTAGTTGATTCAGAAGATTAGGGTAATAGGTCGTTTAGAGAACCTTTTCTTGATATGCTAATTTATTGAGACAGGTTTTTTGGGTTATCAGGAGTTGTATGCCAAAATCATCAGTATTAAAACAATAAAAGACCTGACAAATTTCAGTTGGTGGATAATGAATCTATAATATATGAAAGTTTAATTGTAATCATTACATTATGGTAAATAATGAAATTTAACACTATATGCTAATTTTTTGAGAAGGACCTGTATATACCAATATTCTGACTCAATGAACCAAACACCCGAAACTATGGGGCGTCCCTTCAGAGGGGAGAGACCTTTATGGACTTTAGGGAGGGCATAGAAAGTTGGAATCATCGGGGTACGAGGAGTCAAGAACCTGTATTCATTGTAGGAAATCAGTTTTTCATCTAAGCCTGCATCCAAAATCATTCTCAATGACCCAGTAAACCTTTCAGTGGGGTCATTCTCAAGTATACCACAGGTCTCTCTGTCATTGAGGATTAGTTTACACATACCAACATACTTTTGGTGGTCGAGGATGACCAAATTGCCCCCTTTGTCAGATGGCTTAACTACAATTTGGTCATTCTTCTCCAGCTTGTCTAAGGCCTCCCATTCTTCACCACTCAAATTAGGCGGTGTGTCTGCATTTCTCCGGCCAATTTTCCTAAGGTCATCCTCGACCACTTTCAGGAAAATGTCGATATTTGTGTAATCTCCCGGGGGGGGGGGGGGGGGGGGCGGGATTCTACTGCTTTTTAATTTTAGGTCAGTCTGTGGACCCAAACCTCTCCCCCTCTCGTTTTCCTCTAGGAGGTCTGTCAAAGCATTAAATCCCTCCAGATCGTCCTCTGATATACCAAGTTCCAAACACTGTTGTTTATTGTGTAAAGAGAAAAACTTCTTCCATTTTAATTTTACGACAGTAGAGATTCAGGTCCTTGACCCATGAAAAGGTACTAAACCACGTTGTAGGAACAAACGTGAGCCCTTTTCTTAACACACTAACCTCTCCAGGAGACAGAACATGGCTACTGAGATTTATAATCTGGTTATCCTCATATAGAGTTCTTACATTCGTTTCCTCAGATCGTACCCCACCGGGGGTCTCTGTTCTAAAAAAGAGGACGAGGAAGAGGGTACAGAAGTAGCTGGAATAGAGGATGATGGCACCGAGACTAGAGGTCTTGTGGGTGCCCCGAAGCCACTGGCTCCATTCGTTTGGCCCATGAAGCCCTAATTGTGACCTCTGCCACCTTGGTGACCGCCCATATATCCTCTTTGTCTCTGCCACTTTTTCTTCCCCCTGTAAGATGAAAAACCACCTCTCCCTCTCCCTCTTCTTTTTGATACTAATTTGGACTATTAGAGACTGTACTTTTTTCTTTTTGATACTAATTTGGACTATTAGAGACTGTACTTCTTTTACATTTTCTTTGTGATTATGGCTGGTTTTTTATCAGGGCCTATCTGTTCAGAAACATGGGTGAGTGAGGCGGATGGGGTGTTTTCAGTTGACTCAGGTTACACAGGCACCGACTCTAACCCATCTATATATTCCACTTTTAAGGAGCTTACTGGTTACTATAAAAAATATTTAAAGTCCCTGTGGGAAACAAAGGCATTAAGAACAACATTAAGAACAACATTGTACCAAAAGGTCTACGAGTGAACATCTCTCCGTCTCCACGAGTTAGTAACCCCTGCCTTCTGAAAGCCTGGCGGGAGGAGTCTATAGCCTCATCGGTCAGGTTTATGAAATTATTGCTGGAGGAAGAGAAAAAGATCTTAGGCACCACATCGAAACAACTAAACGAATTGATAGAGAAAACGTTACAGTTTAAGTCTGACCCTGACTTTAACAAAAAAGAGAGTACCCTACAAATCTCGGTGGAACGCTATCAGAATCAATTGAAAAATCGTAAACATACACAGTTTATGCGGGACTCGGAAGAATTTAAAACTGATAAAGCGTATAACTTCTCGGGTGTGGATACTGTCTCTGAGATCTCTTCCTCCGAGGCAGAGTGTTCTGATACAGAAGGATCAGGGGGATACTGGAGACAAAGAGAAAGAGGTGGTTTTTCATCTTACAGGGGGAAGAAAAAATGGCAGAGACAAAGAGGATATATGGGCGGTCACCAAGGTGGCAGAGGTCACAATCAGGGCTTCATGGGCCAAACGAATGTTGCCAGTGGCTTCGGGGCACCCACAAGACCTCTAGTCTCGGTGCCATCATCCTCTATTCCATCTACTTCTGTACCCTCTTCCTCGTACGATCTGAGGAAACGAATGTAAGAACTCTGTATGATGATAACCAGATTATAAATCTCAGTAGCCATGTTCTGTCTCCTGGAGAGGTTAGTGTGTTAAGAAAAGGGCTCACGTTTGTTCCTACAACGTGGTTTAGTACCTTTTCATGGGTCAAGGACCTGAATCTCTACTGTCGTAAATTAAAATGGAAGAAGTTTTTCTCTTTACGCAATAAACAACAGTGTTTGGAACTTGGTATATCAGAGGACGATCTGGAGGGATTTAATGCTTTGACAGACCTCCTAGAAGAAAACGAGAGGGGGAGAGGTTTGGGTCCACAGACTGACCTAAAATTAAAAAGCAGTAGTAGGGCACAAGCGTATGATCTGAGGGAGAGGTTTCGGGATCGGGGCTATCCGGATGAGGTTCTAGATCCGGCCTTTAGAAATGCTCTGGGTAGAGAGAGAAGGACTCTCCTACACATTAACAAGAAACCAGAGGCTGATAACATCCCCAGGATAATTGGAACCTTTGATAATCAGTCCAATCGGGTTTTTAGTGTCCTCAAAAAACATTGGAGCATTTTACAGTTGGACGAGACTCTGACAGATTTCATCCCGGATAGACCCCAGATCACCTTCCGTAGAGGACGATCCCTAAAAGACTGACTTGTACACAGTCATTATAAAAGACCTAAACGTGAAGGAACCTGGTTGGATAGACGCATCAATGGCACGTTTAGGTGCGGCAACTGTTCCTTTTGTGATTATGTAGCACCAGGCAAAAGCTTTACTAGTGCATCTAATGGAAGACTTTTCTTTTGTAGGGACTTTGCTAATTGTAAGACAATTTGTGTGGTCTATATGGCTACATGTACATGTTCGAAAAATTATATAGGGAAGACAAAAAGAGAACTTAGAAGGAGGATTGGGGAGCACTTAGGGGACATAAAAAATGCTAGAGATACCCCGGTAGCACGCCATATTTGGGAGACACACCAGGGTGACAGTAAGGTTCTCTCCTTTTGTGTCCTGGAAGTGGTAAAACAAAATGGAAGGAGGGGTGATTGGGATAGGGTTATCCTTCAAAAGGAAACCCAGTGGATATTTAGGATGGGGTCAGTGGTCCCTGGAGGACTGAATGAGCGGTTAACCTATGGTTGCTTTGTGTGAATTGTTTTCGTCGATTTCGTTTTTTGCTCCCCTTCTTTTTCCCTGATATTAATTTGACAGCACTGCAGGCCTATTAGATGGTTTGCAGTAAATTAGTATATACATAGGGGTGTGATGTTTATCTATTATTTATGTGCACTCCAAACTATCAATATATTATCGATTTAGGATTAGATTGTTGTGGGTGTGGGTGTACGTTGTCTGAACCTTACGCCACTACGTATTGATCATGTGTGCCCAGCCTTAGAGAGTACACCTTGTGGTAACAATCCCGTGTAGAAGCCCATGTATAATATATTATATAACATCATTCTTGGAGATATTACTGGGGCATCGTTTTTATACATCTAGTCATGTTTTTATATGGACACATAGGGTTCAATGCCGATATACATTGAGTTGAACAATATCCCATGAGTGCATTGTCATATGTAAATGGGGCTGGATCTAGCCGTCAATAATAATGATAAGATAAAGAATACGGCCAATTTTGGTAAATCATTAGGCTGGGTGATGCATAGACAGTGCAGGTGTGTTAATGTATGTCAGGCGGCTCCAGCGTAATGTAGGGACCTTCAGGTATGTGGCTCTGTACCGGCAGTATGGCGCCTGCGTGGTTGCTCCTTGGTGTGAGGCGATACACAAGAAAATGGCGGCCGGGCGCATGCGCAGTCGCATATCATGCATTTCGACCTCTAGTGCCTGATATCGGCGTGTGCGCAGTGAGAGGACGCCGACGAGCCGTGCAGTAATGGCGGCTGAAAGTGTATTCAAGGAAATGAGAGGCTCTGAAGGTTATCACATTCATAGGACAACGTAATGTAGGGACCTTCAGGTATGTGGCTCTGTACCGGTAGTATGGCGCCTGCGTGGTTGCTCCTTGGTGCGAGGCGATACACAAGAAAATTGCGGCCGGGCGCATGCGCAGTCGCATATCATGCATTTCGACCTCTAGTGCCTTATATCGGCGCGTGCGCAGTGAGAGGACGCCGACGAGCCGTGCAATAATGGCGGCTGAAAGTGTATTCAGTTAATGTGAGGCTCTGCAAGTTATCACATTCATAGGACAACATGAACAACAGTGTGTGTATATGGGCTATAGCCCCTGCACTTTTTATCTTAAAGGGGAGGGCTATTTAATGGGGGTTTTTGGCCAGTGTACTCCCTGCACCTACAACCAGGCACAGCATGCATCTCCGATGTGACTTGAACACACGGAAGTCTAATTTCCCATATGCCTCCTGAGGAACCACATCATGGGGGGGGGGGAAACGCGTAGAGGCAAAACCTGACCACAGATAAGTGGATTGGGTTTTTTATTTGTTATTGTTTTCTGGTATTTTCACCAACTGTGGACATATAATTGGCATACATAGAACATGAGTGTTCTGGCTATTTGGGATATAACCTTCATTGTATTACTTATGTGAATGCTCCCTGTGTATTCTGTCGTGATTGGGGGTATAACTTTGGCTACACCATTGAGGCTATTGTGTCTTCATTTATGTGTACATCTTTAGATGGTGGAGGTGCAATGTTTATCAGCCATCTTCTGTAAAATATTTTAGAACCCTAAAAGGTACTCTATATATTCCAGCTATTGTCATTGGGGATATGACTTCGGTTATATTATCAAAATAAAAATATCCTCACTCATGTATATATGCTTAGGTGGTAGAGGTGTAATTGTTGTGAATTGTGTTATCGAACTCCCTCCTGTGGTCATGAATGGTACTTCGGCGAGTTCTGTCCATGGACTCCCTATGGTGGCTGTGAGTGGAGCTGCTGCTTCTGAGGTTCCTTCCACAGGTGACGTAGTTTATTCTTTGGCTGGCTGCTCTATTTAACTCCACTCAGATCGTTACTCCATGCCAGCTGTCAATGTTTTTGTACTGGTTCAGTTCGCTCTTGGATCTTTCGGGTGACCTGTCTACTCCAGCAGAAGCTAAGTCCCTGCTAGTTTATTATTTGTTCTTTGTTTTCTTGTCCAGCTTGCTATCATGATTTTGCCTTGCTAGCTGGAAGCTATGGGATGCAGAGTGGCACCTCCGCACCGTGAGTCGGTGCGGAGGTCTTTTTGCACACTCTGTGTGGTCTTTGGTAGTTTTTTGTGCTGACCGCAACGTTACCTTTCCTATCCTCAGTCTGTTTAGTTAGTCTGGCCTCCCTTTGCTGAAACTTGTTTCATTTCTATGTTTGTGACTTTCATCTTAACTCACAGTCAATATATGTGGGGGGCTGCCTTTTCCTTTGGGGAATTTCTCTCAGGCAAGGTAGGCTTTATTTTCTATCTCTAGGGCTAGTTAGCTCTTAGGCTGTGAAGAGGCGTCTAGGCCGGTTAGGTACGCTCCACGGCTATTTCTAGTGTGTGTGATAGGATTAGGGGTTGCGGTCAGCAGAGCTCCCACTTCCCAGAGCTTGTTTTGTGTTAGTTTAACCATCAGGTCGTTCCAGGTGCTCCTAACCACGAGGTCCATAACAGTACAGCTGGCCAAAAGTATTAATGCATCTCAATAGAGGGATAAGAGAAGTTCTGAGACCATTTTTTTTTCTCTGCAGTGTGTTTTGTCTTTCTTTTCCACTTAACCTCTGGGTGGTTCAGGACACAGGTGTAGATATGGACATTCAAGGTCTGTCCTCTTGTGTGGATCATCTCACTGCAAGGGTACAAAACATTCAAGATTTTGTGGTTCAGAATCCGATGTTAGAGCCTAGAATTCCAATTCCTGATTTGTTTTCTGGGGATAGATCTAAGTTCCTGAATTTCAAAAATAATTGTAAACTGTTTCTTGCTTTCAAACCCTGCTCCTCTGGTGACACCGTTCAACAAATAAAAATCATTATTTCTTTGTTGCGTGGTGACCCTCAAGACTGGGCATTTTCCCTTGCGCCAGGAGATCCTGCATTGCATGATGTAGATGCGTTTTTTCTGGCGCTTGGATTGCTATATGATGAACCAAATTCAGTGGATCAGGCAGAGAAAATCTTGCTGGCTTTGTGTCAGGGTCAGGATGAAACGGAGGTATATTGTCAGAAGTTTAGAAAGTGATCTGTGCTTACTCAGTGGAATGAGTGTGCCCTGGCGGCAATTTTCAGAAAGGGTCTTTCTGAAACCCTTAAGGATGTCATGGTGGGATTTCCCACGCCTGCTGGTCTGAATGAGTCTATGTCCTTGGCCATTCAGATCGATCGGCGCTTGCGGGAGCGCAAAGCTGTGCACCATTTGGTGGTATTCTCTGAGCATAGGCCTGAGCCTATGCAATGTGATAGTACTTTGACCAGAGCTGAACGGCAAGAACACAGACGTCGGAATGGGCTGTGTTTTTACTGTGGTGATTCCACTCATGCTATCTCCGAGTGTCCTAAGCGCACTAAGCGGTTCGCTAGGTCTGCCACCATTGGTACGGTACAGTCTAAATTTCTTTTGTCCGTTACTCTGATTTGCTCTTTGTCGTCCTATTCTGTTATGGCATTTGTGGATTCAGGCGCTGCCCTGATTTGCCAGGCGCTGTGGTTTTTTCTTGGAGCCCTTGCAGTATCCTATTCCATTGAGAGGAATTGATGCTACGCCTTTGGCCAAGAATAAGCCTCAGTACTGGACTCAATTGACCATGTGCATGGCTCCTGCACATCAGGAGGATATTCTCTTTTTGGTGTTGCATAATCTGCATGATGTGGTCGTTTTGGGGTTGCCATGGCTACAGGTCCATAATCCAGTATTGGATTGGAAATCTATGTCTGTGTCCAGATGGGGTTGTCAAGGGGTACATGGTGATGTTCCATTGCTGTCAATTTCGCCTTCCACTCCTTCTGAAGTCCCTGAATTTTTGTCGGATTACCGGGATGTATTTGATTAGCCCAAATTCAGTGCCCTACCTCCTCATAGGGATTGCGATTGTGCTATTAATTTGATTCCTGGTAGTAAGTTTCCTAAGGGCCGACTGTTCAATTTATCTGTGCCAGAGCACGCCGCTATGCGGAGTTATATAAAGGAATCCTTGGAGAAAGGTCATATTCGCCCGTCGTCATCACCGTTGGGAGCAGGGTTCTTTTTTGTGGCCAAGAAGGATGGTTCTTTGAGACCTTGTATTGATTACCGCCTTCTTAATAAGATCACAGTCAAATTTCAGTACCCTTTGCCGCTGCTGTCTGATTTGTTTGCTCGGATTAAGGGGGCTAGTTGGTTCACCAAGATAGATCTTCGAGGGGCGTATAATCTTGTGCGTATTAAACAGGGCGATGAATGGAAAACAGCATTTAATACGCCCGAGGGCCATTTTGAGTACCTGGTTATGCCATTCGGGCTTTCTAATGCTCCATCTGTATTTCAGTCCTTTATGCATGACATCTTCCGAGAGTACCTGGATAGATTCATGATTGTATATTTGGATGATATTTTGGTCTTTTCGGATGATTGGGAGTCTCATGTAAAGCAGGTCAGAATGGTGTTCCAGGTCCTTCGTGCGAATTCCTTGTTTGTGAAGGGGTCTAAGTGTCTCTTTGGAGTTCAGAAGGTTTCATTTTTGGGTTTCATTTTTTCCCCTTCTACTATCGAGATGGACCCTGTTAAAGTTCAGGCCATTTATGATTGGACTCAGCCGACATCTGTGAAGAGCCTGCAGAAGTTCCTGGGCTTTGCTAATTTTTACCGTCGCTTCATCGCTAATTTTCCTAGTGTGGCTAAACCGTTGACTGATTTGACCAAGAAAGGTGCTGATGTGGTCGTTTTTCTTCTGCCCCTGTGTTGTGCCAGCCAGATGTTTCGCTCCCGTTTCAGGTCAAGGTTGATGCTTCTGAGATTGGAGCAGGGGCTGTTTTGTCACAAAGAAGTTCTGATGGCTCGGTGATGAAACCATGTGCCTTCTTTTCTAGAAAGTTCTCGCCTGCTGAGCGCAATTATGATGCTGGCAATCGAGAGTTGTTGGCCATGAAGTGGGCATTCGAGGAGTGGCGACATTGGCTTGAAGGAGCCAAGCATCGCGTGGTGGTTTTGACGGATCACAAGAATTTGACTTATCTCGAGTCTGCCAAACGGTTGAATCCTAGACAGGCTCGATGGTCGCTCTTTTTCTCCCGTTTTGATTTTGTGGTTTCGTACCTTCCGGGCTCTAAGAATGTGAAGGCTGATGCCCTGTCAAGGAGTTTTGTGTCTGACTCTTCGGGTGTTCCTGAGCCGGCGGGCATTCTCAAAGAGGGGGTAATTTTGTCTGCCATCTCCCCTGATTTGCGGCGCGTGCTGCAGAAGTTTCAGGCTGATAAACCTGACCGTTGTCCAGCGGAGAAACTGTTTGTCCCTGATAGATGGACTAGTAGAGTTATCTCTGAGGTTCATTGTTCGGTGTTGGCTGGTCATCCTGGAATCTTTGGTACCAGAGATTTGGTGACTAGATCCTTTTGGTGGCCTTCTTTGTCACGGGATGTGCGTTCTTTTGTGCAGTCCTGTGGGACTTGTGCTCGGGCTAAGCCCTGCTGTTCTCATGCCAGTGGGTTGCTTTTGCCCTTGCCGGTCCTGAAGAGGCCCTGGACGCATATTTCCATGGATTTTATTTCAGATCTCCCTGTCTCTCAAAGGATGTCGGTCATTTGGGTGGTTTGTGATCGCTTCTCTAAGATGGTCCATTTGGTACCCTTGTCTAAATTGCCTTCCTCCTCTGATTTGGTGCCATTGTTTTTCCAGCATGTGGTTCGTTTGCATGGCATTCCGGAGAACATCGTCTCGGACAGAGCTTCCCAGTTTGCTTCGAGGTTTTGGCGGTCCTTTTGTGCTAAGATGGGCATTGATTTGTCTTTTTCTTCGGCTTTCCATCCTCAGACAAATGGCCAAACCGAACGAACTAATCAGACTTTGGAAACATATCTGAGATGCTTTGTTTCTGCTGATCAGGATGATTGGGTGTCCTTCTTGCCTTTGGCTGAGTTCGCCCTTAATAATCGGGCCAGCTCAGCTACTTTGGTTTTGCCGTTTTTCTGTAATTCTGGTTTTCATCCTCGTTTCTCTTCAGGGCAGGTTGAGCCTTCGGACTGTCCTGGTGTGGATACTGTGGTGGACAGGTTGCAGCAGATTTGGACTCATGTGGTGGACAATTTGACATTGTCCCAGGAGAAGGCTCAACGTTTCGCTAACCGCCGGCGCTGTGTTGGTCCCCGACTTCGTGTTGGGGATTTGGTTTGGTTGTTGTCTCGTTATGTTCCTATGAAGGTTTCCTCTCCTAAGTTTAAGCCTCGTTTAATTGGTCCGTATAAGATTTCTGAAGTTCTCAATCCTGTGTCATTTCGTTTGGCCCTTCCAGCTTCTTTTGCCATCCATAATGTGTTCCATAGGTCGTTATTGCGGAGATACGTGGCGCCTATGGTTCCCTCCGTTGATCCTCCTGCCCCGGTGTTGGTCGAGGGGGAGTTGGAGTATGTGGTGGAAAAGATTTTGGATTCTCGTATTTCGAGACGGAAACTCCAGTACCTGGTCAAATGGAAGGGTTATGGTCAGGAAGATAATTCCTGGGTTTTTGCCTCTGATGTTCATGCTGCCGATCTAGTTCGTGCCTTTCATTTGGCTTGTCCTAATCGGCCTGGGGGCTCTGGGGAGGGTTCGGTGACCCCTCCTCAAGGGGGGGGGGGGGGTACTGTTGTGAATTCTGTTATCGAACTCCCACCTGTGGTCATGAATGGTACTTCGGCGAGTTCTGTCCATGGACTCCTTCTGGTGGCTGTGAGTGGAGCTGCTGCTTCTGAGGTTCCTTCCACAGGTGACGTAGTTTATTCTTTGGCTGGCTGCTCTATTTAACTCCACTCAGATCGTTACTCCATGCCAGCTGTCAATGTTTTTGTACTGGTTCAGTTCGCTCTTGGATCTTTCGGGTGACCTGTCTACTCCAGCAGAAGCTAAGTCCCTGCTAGTTTATTATTTGTTCTTTGTTTTCTTGTCCAGCTTGCTATCATGATTTTGCCTTGCTAGCTGGAAGCTCTGGGATCCAGAGTGGCACCTCCGCACCGTGAGTCGGTGCGGAGGTCTTTTTGCACACTCTGCGTGGTCTTTGGTAGTTTTTTGTGCTGACCGCAATGATACCTTTCCTATCCTCAGTCTGTTTAGTTAGTCTGGCCTCCCTTTGCTGAAACTTGTTTCATTTCTGTGTTTGTGACTTTCATCTTAACTCAGTCAATATATGTGGGGGGCTGCCTTTTCCTTTGGGGAATTTCTCTGAGGCAAGGTAGGCTTTATTTTCTATCTCTAGGGCTAGTTAGCTCTTGGGCTGAGAAGAGGCGTCTAGGCCGGTTAGGTACGCTCCACGGCTATTTCTAGTGTGTGTGATAGGATTAGGGGTTGCGGTCAGCAGAGCTCCCACTTCCCAGAGCTTGTTTTGTGTTAGTTTAACCATCAGGTCGTTCCAGGTGCTCCTAACCACCAGGTCCATAACATGTAATATTCATCCGCAACCTTGTGTAGAAGTTGCTTTTTTCAAAAAGATACTTAATAAATCGCAGTTAGTATTAGTTTGTGTGCCTTTGCACAGTCTGTATCTTTTCTTTTGGTCTGACCGAAGTTAGAGGGGTTTAGGGTTACGGGTCACCGTTTTAGCCCCTCAGGCACCACTTTTGTATAGGATCCCCCTACTTGTAGGGACTCAGTGAGGGTCAACAGGGGTAGCCGCCGAGGAGCGGGGGCGCCATTTGCGTTCAAGAGGGTGCCAACCTCCGCTGACAGGCAGGGACATTTGGATAGGGACTCTTCAGGGTATACTAGCCTTAGCCATTTACGGAGTACTTTAGGTCGTAGGGCTCTGTACGGTCACACCAGCCCGTTTGGGCTTGCATGTTGTTGGTGAATTACTACCTGGTATTTGGTTTGTGTGTGTGTTTTTTCATTTTCTTTGGGCCCTGTTGTGTGGGCTATTTAGGTGTATCAATAGTTATTTAACATTATCACATCAAGGGACTCGTAGGGCATTTAGGGTGAGCCGTCGAGGAGCGGGGGCACCATATTGCGTCCAAGAGGGTGCCAACCTCCGCAGACAGGCAGGGAATACTCTTCAGGGATATTTAGAATTTTTTATCCCATTTTTTTCTCCCTCCATTTCTGCCCTTTTTTAACCAAACCAGGCTTTTATGGACCCACTCCCACTATAAGGGGTTTGGGTGTCGTGCTTATTTTTAATCCAAATAAACTGCCAGAAATTGTATAATCAATCAGAGATAATATTTATTGAGAACTATACAAAATTATTTAAAACTTGTACCACATATATAATGACGTGTGAAAAATCCGTGAATACATCAAAACAATAGACCCCGGATCAAGACCCCATCAAATGGACTTATGTATAACATGCAACTGGTATGCTTTGATAGCAGGTGTGGATCATCTGACTGATCATGGCAATAAGACTGCCCATTAAAGTTTAACCTATGCGGTACCAATAGTATATACCAGCAGTCATATCGCCAGGCCAGTCAGACGTTGGTAATAATAATACATGCAAAACAAAGTAAAGTAATATGAAGTCCAAAACTTTATTTACCCATAGTTGGTGTGGCAGGTCCTGTCCTGGTCTATGTTGACTACCCCAACGCGCATTTCGCGTATGGTGAATACCGCTTCCTCAGGGGGCGTGGCCTAATTCGGATCTCCTTCCGGTTTATATATAGATCACCGCCAATCAGGCGACGATTGTGCCGATACTGGTGCGCATGCGTGAACCGCATCCCTGCGTTCCAGCCCTCTTACTCCCTCAGCACTCCACCATCACGTGAGTGGCCGAGCGCTACGCCCACATCACGTGACAAGCAGTCGCCGGCGAGCAGGGGGCCGAGACACAGTGATATGAATGATCAGCAATCCAACACGGTTTATAGATGGAATAGAAGAGGTACCCGGATTAGGGGATCCTCCCGTGCCAGATCTGCCTCCACTGTGTCAGTCGCATCAAGTGAGGAGTCAAACCCAACACAGCCCAGATATTATGATTTGCGCAATTCTGGTTTCAATCGTGATAAGAGTGTGGCTAGACGTAAAAATCTCCAAACCAGCCAACCAGCTAAGAAAAATAAAAAGGGATTGGAGGTAATAAATCTCTCTACGCACACTCTTACTAATGATCAACTGGATGTGTTACAAAAGGGTTTGACTTTCTCCCCGACTAATAAATTCGATCTTTTTACAGCCGTCAAAGATCTGTTCCTCTTCTCAAGGAAATTAATTTTCAAAAAAATCTTTGAAAAGGATGGCTGTATCCAAACAAGTGATGACATTGAAAGGGAGGCGCTGATGGCACTGGAAGATCTACTAAATGAACAGACGTCAACGGTGAGTACGTTCCCACGAGATTGTGGGCCCAGGTCCACTAACTTTCCCCCTTGTCTCTGTGTCCTGCAGTGGATATATTTACCAAAATGGTAATCAAAGAATTTCAAGATATATCCACTAGACGCAATAATGACAATCTGACATCCAGACAAAGGATAGCGTTAGAACAACTACAAAAATATGATGATCTAGTAATTAAACCTGCAGACAAGGGGGGAAATGTGGTCCTGTGGCCCAACTCGCTTTATGAAAAAGAGGCATTTAAACATCTGAGGGACAAAGAAACGTATAAAAAATTGGACTCTAATCCAACCAACACTTTCTTCCATGAACTTGAAGGGATATTAAAAGATGCCCATGATAGAGGCGTTATCCCGAAGAAGGTGTTGGATGGCCTACTCACGAAATTCCCCAGAGTTCCCACTCTTTATTTCATTCCTAAAATTCCTAAGAATCCCATCGATCCGCCGGGTCGTCCGATTGTCTCTGGCATGGGGGGATTGAGCGACCCTGTATGTAAATTAATCGATTATTATCTTAAACCACTTGTGGAGTCGCTACCCTCCTATGTCAGAGACACGTCGGACTTACTCCGCCGGATCAATGGGATACAACTTGAGGACAACATGTGTCTGGTTACTGCGGATGTGCAGTCATTGTATACGTGCATTGGCCATAGGCAAGGGCTGGAGGCTGTCCGCTTCTTCTTGGGTGCAAGCAATTGGGATGGTGCCATGTGTGAGCTGGTCATGGATTTGTTGACTTTTATTTTGACAAAAAACTTTTTTGTCTTCAAGGACAGTTTTTATTTGCAGCAGCGCGGCACTGCCATGGGCGCGGCCTGTGCGCCTTCCTTCGCCAATCTCTTCCTGGGGTATTGGGAGAGGGAGATTTTTGGCGGGGGGGGGCCGCAGGCCGTGGACCATGTGCAGTGCTGGCTGCGCTACATTGATGACCTGCTCATCATATGGCAGGGGCCTGATGACGCACTGCATAAATTCATGCATGAATTAAATGACAATGCATATAATATCAAGTTGACGTATCAGACAAGCAGGACCGAGGTGGACTTTCTGGACATCAAAATTGAGGTGGATGAAAATCTGTATTTACAGACGGATGTCTTCAGAAAGTCCACCTCTGTTAATTCATTGCTACATGCGAACTCGGGCCACCCGTACAGTACCATTAGGGCCATCCCCGTTGGTCAGCACCTAAGAGTGAAGCGGATATGCTCTTCTACCGCTAAATTTGAAGCACAGGCAGCAGACCTTAGAGTCAGGTTTCAAGCGAGGGGGTATAGTAACAGAAGCATCAGAAAGGGATATCTGAGAGCTAGACATGCGCCACGTGATGAACTATTATGTTCAAGTGGCAGAAATCAAACAAGAAAGGAACAACAGGATGTCATACGTTATATTACAACCTATAACAGTGAGTGGTCTACAATGAGGGGTTGTCTCCAAAAACATTGGGATATTCTCAGGAGTGATCCAACGCTCTCTAAATGCCTTACCAATTACCCCGCAATGACTGCCAGAAAGAGCAAAAATTTGAGAGATCTGCTGGTCTCCAGCCATTATGCCCCTAAAAAAACTAAGTATGATTTTGGTTCGGGTGGACCACCTAAAGGATGCTTCCCCTGTGGAAACTGTATCACATGCCCAAATATCTGCCGGACTACTACTTTTGATTCAGCAGACGGCAGTAGAACCTACACCATTAACCATCATATAAACTGCAATACGACTCAGGTAGTTTATTACGCGGTATGTGGCTGCCCGAAAATCTATGTGGGCCTAACGTCCCGACGTCTGGGAACCCGCATACGTGAGCACGTACGCGATATAGTGGCCGCAAAAACAATGACGTGTCGCTCTTAAAGACGATACCACGTCATTTTAGACAATTTCATGGATGTAGTCCCAAAACGTTTCAAGCAAGAGGGATTGATCATGTCCTTTGTGGTATAAGAGGAGGTGATATCAAGCGTATACTGGCACAGCGGGAGTGCCGCTGGATTACCCTACTTGGCACCATGGCTCCCATGGGTCTCAATGAAACCCAGGGCTTTTCATCCTTCTTATAGACAATATCGGGTATCCCCTTTTGGTCCTTTGTTGTTATCCATTGATTTTAATTTGTTTCTCTTTCTTAATTTTAGAATGTTGTGAGTCTGATTCTTTCCACATGCCTTCCGTTGTTGGGGACATCCACGTGAATATGGCACAAGAGGTTATCCATGTCTGAAGGAACCATAAGAAGCCGTTATACAGAACACACTATGGACTATAAAATGTCATGTTATAACATATGTGTTACCTGTCATTTATGTGTTATGGATTACACACAGTGTTTGTGTTGGCGTATTTGGACATAATCATCAGGCAATTTGGTGAGGTGACCACACATTGATATAGATGATCTGTATATAAATATCTATCTTGTTTCTGTTCGGGGGTTGCTCTTATATTTCGGAATAGACATGTGGATCGATGATTTTAAAAATGTTATATAATTACCACATTATGCTATGGCTCACCAAATCATATTTTTCTTCACTTTTTCTTGTTTATTAATTTTTTTATATTACGCGGTTTTTGCACCATCATATTCACTGTACCTTACGGTACGTGAACCGTATCTTAAGTTCCTCTTCTTCACTTTTGGGGGGGACCACAGCCCATGGGTTAGGTGGACTGTGTCCCATAGTGGAGGACTGGACTTATTATAATATGTTAGCCGTCTATTTTTTATGGTCGGCTACGGATAGCGATTCACACAGAGCACTTGTCACTTTCTTATTAGCACCTGTCACTTTATATGTTCCTGTGTCTCGGCCCCCTGCTCGCCGGCGACTGCTTGTCACGTGATGTGGGCGTAGCGCTCGCCCACTCACGTGATGGTGGAGTGCTGAGGGAGTAAGAGGGCTGGAACGCAGGGATGCGGTTCACGCATGCGCACCAGTATCGGCACAATCGTCGCCTGATTGGTGGTGATCTATATATAAACCAGACGGAGATCCGAATTAGGCCACGTCCCCTGAGGAAGCGGTATTCACCATACGCGAAACGCGCGTTGGGGTAGTCAACATAGACCAGGACAGGACCTGCCACACCAACTATGGGTAAATAAAGTTTTGGACTTCATCTTACTTTACTTTGTTTTGCATGTATTATTATTACCAACGTCTGACTGGCCTGGCGATATGACTGCTGGTATATACTATTGGTACCGCATAGGTTAAACTTTAATGGGCAGTCTTATTGCCATGATCAGTCAGATGATCTACACCTGCTATCAAAGCATACCAGTTGCATGTTATACATAAGTCCATTTGATGGGGTCTTGATCCGGGGTCTATTGTTTTGATGTATTCACGGATTTTTCACACGTCATTATATATGTGGTACAAGTTTTAAATAATTTTGTATAGTTCTCAATAAATATTATCTATGATTGATTATACAATTTCTGGCAGTTTATTTGACTCTTAGTTCTCCTTGGATATAAGATTACGATTTGAGTCGCCATCAGTTATTTTGAAAAATAACTTTTTGCTGATGTTCTGTTTATATAATTATTTTTAATCCAATGGTTTTGAAATAAAGTTATTGTTTATATTAGTTGTTTTTTGGTTTGTTCTTTTTGATACTAATTTGGACTATTAGAGACTGTACTTCTTTCAGATTTTCTTTGTGATTATGGCTGGTTTTTTATCAGGGC
This sequence comes from Ranitomeya imitator, assembly GCF_032444005.1. Taxonomy (NCBI): domain Eukaryota; kingdom Metazoa; phylum Chordata; class Amphibia; order Anura; family Dendrobatidae; genus Ranitomeya; species Ranitomeya imitator. The sequence goes on along the minus strand of NC_091284.1, from coordinate 329,364,531 downwards.
CTAACTGTTCAGAAACATGGGTGAGTGAGGCGGATGGGGTGTTTTCAGTTGACTCAGGTTACACAGGCACCGACTCTAACCCATCTATATATTCCACTTTTAAGGAGCTTACTGGTTACTATAAAAAATATTTAAAGTCCCTGTGGGAAACAAAGGCATTAAGAACAACATTGTACCAAAAGGTCTACGAGTGAACATCTCTCCGTCTCCACGAGTTAGTAACCCCTGCCTTCTGAAAGCCTGGCGGGAGGAGTCTATAGCCTCATCGGTCAGGTTTATGAAATTATTGCTGGAGGAAGAGAAAAAGATCTTAGGCACCACATCGAAACAACTAAACGAATTGATAGAGAAAACGTTACAGTTTAAGTCTGACCCTGACTTTAACAAAAAAGAGAGTACCCTACAAATCTCGGTGGAACGCTATCAGAATCAATTGAAAAATCGTAAACATACACAGTTTATGCGGGACTCGGAAGAATTTAAAACTGATAAAGCGTATAACTTCTCAGGGGGTGTGGATTCTGTCTCTGAGATCTCTTCCTCCGAGGCAGAGTGTTCTGATACAGAAGGATCAGGGGGATACTGGAGACAGAGGGAGAGGTGGTTTTTCATCTTACAGGGGGAAGAAAAAATGGCAGAGACAAAGAGGATATATGGGCGGTCAACAAGGTGGCAGAGGTCACAATCAGGGCTTCATGGGCCAAACGAATGGAGCCAGTGGCTTCGGGGCACCCACAAGACCTCTAGTCTCGGTGCCCTCATCCTCTATTCCATCTACTTCTGTACCCTCTTCCTCGTCCTCTTTTTTAGAACAGAGACCCCCGATGGGGTACGATCTGAGGAAACGAATGTAAGAACTCTGTATGATGATAACCAGATTATAAATCTCAGTAGCCATGTTCTGTCTCCTGGAGAGGTTAGTGTGTTAAGAAAAGGGCTCACGTTTGTTCCTACAACGTGATTTAGTACCTTTTCATGGGTCAAGGACCTGAATCTCTACTGTCGTAAATTGAAATGGAAGAAGTTTTTCTCTTTACACAATAAACAACAAATAAAATGTTAAAAAAACAGACAATGTGATTTTCTGGATTTTTTTTTCTCAGTTTGTCTCCCATAGTTGAGGTCTACCTATGATATAAATTACAGACGCCTCTCATCTTTTTAAGTGGTGGAACTTGCACTATTGCTGACTGACTAAATACTTTTTTGCCCCACTGTATATAGACAACATCTTACGTCTGTTTGTAACATCATTACCCTCATATGTGCAGGACACGTCGGCCCTACTCCAGAAAATAGATGGCATTGTGGTGGAACAGGGAACTATTCTAGGCTCAATAGATGTTGAAGCTTTATACAGTAGCATTCCCCACACCATGGGCCTGAAAGCACTTGAGTACTATTTGAGGACAAGAGCCATTTTCTTTGAGAAACACAGTGTCACGCTCACGCCCTGACTGGTGAGCGTGAGCTCGGGGGTTTTGTGGCCCCACTGTGCCACAAACCAGACTTCCCTGGAAGGGGCGTGACTATGACAGCTGCCTGGGTTTTCACTGGAGCCTCTGATGGTGAGGACAGGCTTGTGCAGCAGGCAGCTGCCAGGTGCTACTCCAGGGTGGTGTCTGGCTGTGGCTGCTGATCCCACTTGGGAGACAGGAACACCTGGATTGGTGCGGGCATTAGGCAGGACTGGCAGAAGAGCACGGCTGGAACACAGACGAGTAGGCTGGCACGGCTGAGACAGGGCTGGCAGAGACACGGCAGAGAACTCAGGGCTGGCAGAGACACAGCAGGAAACAGGACTGGCTAAGACAGCAGGAACACAAGACTGGAAGGCAGGGCAGAGACGGCAGGACTGGCAGGAACACAGGATTGGGAGGCACTGCAGAGAACACAGGACTGAAAGGCAGGGCAGGAACGGCAGGACTGGCAGGAACACAGGATACACAGGACGTGTTGATGTGATGTATGAATCAGGCTGCACTCTGATGACACCCGAGTGCAGTCCTATTGTGAGTGTGATGAAGGAACAGGTAGGGACCTGTACACACAGAAGAAGCAGGTACGGAAACAAGCCAGAAGGAAAGGAGAATGAAGGAACAGGTAGGGACCTGTTCACACAGGAGGACCAAGTAACAAGTAGAAGGTGGAACTAAGAAGAGAAGGAGAAGGCAGAGCCAAGGACGGAGCCGCAAGAGGTGGAGCCAAGGGCGGAGACGCTGGAGGCGGAGCCAAGAGTGGAGACGCTGGAGGCGGAGCCAAGAGCGGAGACGCTGGAGGCGGAGCCAAGAGTGGAGACGCTGGAGGTGGAGTCAAGAGTGGAGACGCTGGAGGCGGAGCCAAGAGCGGAGATGCTGGAGGCGGAGCCAAGAGCAGAGACGGAGCAAAGTGCAGAAACACAGGAGGCGGAGCCAGATAGTACCGCAAAGAGCGGAGCCAGATAGAACCGCAAAGAGCGGAGCCACATAGCAAAGCCAGAGAGTGCGAAGCAAAATCTGAGTGCTGAGCCGCAAGAGTGCAGAGTGTAAGTAGACAGAAAACACAAGGAAAGAAAGCAGGGAAGAAAGCGACAGACAAGGAGACCGAGAAAAGACAAAGTACAGACAAGGCAATAGAACAAGACACAGGGACAAAGATAGAGGGACCAGGATATTCTGCCTCCTGGAGGGCGGACTACAAGAACAAGGCAAAAGCACAGAGAAAAGCTCAGAGGGAATAACTCAGAGCAAGGCCAGGCAAACTCAGCAGCTAAACACTAACTGAGCTAACACATTGCACAGGCCCAGACCACAGGGTGGAGCTGCACTATATACTGGAGGCCTCTTGGTAATTGGTCAGGAACTGATTGGACAGATGCACCTGATTCCTATAAGAACCAGAGAGTTCAGGCGCCGGCCCCCTATACACATAGCCATGAGGCATGCAGAGAGCAGAGACACAGAACATGGAGCTGGCATTAAAGAGAAAGCACATCATGGCCTGGAGCAGTGGGTAAGATTGTGTGAGAGATGTGAGGCCATGCTGTGATGCCAGCAGAGTTGTTACAGTCAGCAAATTTGTGGTGGAATTGATGGAGTTTGTTTTAACCCACAACTATTTCCTTTTTGACGGTAAGTACTTCCGCCAGCTCAGGGGGACCGCGATGGGTTGCTCTTGTGCACCCTCGTATGCAAATCTCCTCCTGGGCTGGTGGGAGGAAACCGTAGTGTTTTCTGGAGTAGAGGAATGGTGGACCAACAAGATATCGGCTTGGTACCGTTATATAGACGATGTCCTGGTCATATGGAGACGTACAGAAACGGAGTTCAACAGTTTTGAACAAGGGTTGAACAACAATGGCTTTGGTCTTAGGTTCACGTCAGAGAGTGATAGATGTGAACTGGCTTTTTTGGATGTGAAAATTAGCATTAACACCAATGGAATGTTGGATACAAGACTGTTTCGAAAGCCAACAGCCACGAATGCCCTTTTTAGGTGGGAGAGTCACCATCCGGCTCCCCTGAAGAGGGGCATCCCTCGGGGCCAATACCTGAGGACAAGGAGAAATTGCTCCAGTCCTGCTACCTTCAGGGCACAAGCTTATGATCTGAGGGAGAGGTTTCGGGATCGGGGCTATCCGGATGAGGTTCTAGATCCGGCCTTTAGAAATGCTCTGGGTAGCGAGAGAAGGACTCTCCTACAGATTAACAAGATACCAGAGGCTGATAACATCCCGAGGATTATTGGAACCTTTGATAATCAGTCCAATCGGGTTTTTAATGTCCTCAAAAAACATTGGAGCATTTTACAGTTGGACGAGACTCTGACAGATTTCATCCCGGATAGACCCCAGATCACCTTCCGTAGAGGACGATCCCTAAAAGACCGACTTGTACACAGTCATTATAAAAGACCTAAACGTGAAGGAACCTGGTTGGATAGACGCATCAATGGCACGTTTAGGTGCGGCAACTGTTCCTTTTGTGATTATGTAGCACCAGGCAAAAGCTTTACTAGTGCATCTAATGGAAGACTTTTCTTTTGCAGGGACTTTGCTAATTGTAAGACCATTTGTGTGGTCTATATGGCTACATGTACATGTTCGAAAAATTATATAGGGAAGACAAAAAGAGAACTTAGAAGGAGGATTTGGGAGCACTTAGGGGACATAAAAAATGCTAGAGATACCACGGTAGCACGCCATATTTGGGAGACACATCAGGGTGACAGTAAGGTTCTCTCCTTTTGTGTCCTGGAAGTGGTAAAACAAAATGGAAGGAGGGGTGATTGGGATATGGTTATCCTTCAAAAGGAAACCCAGTGGATATTTAGGATGGGTCAGTGGTCCCTGGAGGACTGAATGAGCGGTTAACCTATGGTTGCTTTGTGTGAATTGTTTTCGTCGATTTCGTTTTTTGCTCCCCTTCTTATTCCCTGATATTAATTTGACAGCACTGCAGGCCTATTAGATGGTTTGCAGTAAATTAGTATATACATAGGGATGTGATGTTTATCTATTATTTATGTGCACTCCAAACTATCAATATATTATCGATTTAGGATTAGATTGTTGTGGGTGTGGGTGTACGTTGTCTGAACCTTACGCCACTACGTATTGATCATGTGTGCCCAGCCTTAAAGAGTACACCTTGTGGTAACAATCCCGTGTAGAAGCCCATGTATAATATAGTATATAACATCATTCTTGGAGATATTACTGGGGCATCGTTTTTATACATCTAGTCATGTTTTTATATGGACACATAGGGTTCAATGACGATATACATTGAGTTGAACAATATCCCATGAGTGCATTGTCATATGTAAATGGGGCTGGATCTAGCCGTCAGTAATAATGATAAGATAAATAATACGGCCAATTTTGGTAAATCATTAGGCTGGGTGATGCATAGACAGTGCAGGTGTGTTAATGTATGTCAGGCGGCTCCAGCGTAATGTAGGGACCTTCAGGTATGTGGCTCTGTACCGGCAGTATGGCGCCTGCGTTGTTGCTCCTTGGTGTGAGGCGATACACAAGAAAATGACGGCCGGGCGCATGCACAGTCGCACATCATGCATTTCGACCTCTAGTGCCTGATATCGGCGCGTGCGCAGTAAGAGGACGCCGACGAGCCGTGCAGTAATGGCGGCTGAAAGTGTATTCAAGGAAATGAGAGGCTCTGAAGGTTATCACATTCATAGGACAACGTAATGTAGGGACCTTCAGGTATGTGGCTCTGTACCGGTAGTATGGCGCCTGCGTGGTTGCTCCTTGGTGCGAGGCGATACACAAGAAAATGGTGGCCGGGCGCATGCGCAGTCGCATATCATGCATTTCGACCTCTAGTGCCTTATATCGGCGCATGCGCAGTGAGAGGACGCCGACGAGCCGTGCAGTAATGGCGGCTGAAAGTGTATTCAGGTAATGTGAGGCTCTGCAAGTTATCACATTCATAGGACAACATGAACAACAGTGTGTGTATATGGGCTATTATCTTAAATCTTAAAGGAGGGGGCTATTTAAGGGGGGTTTTTGGCCAGTGTACTCCCTGCACCTACAACCAGGCACAGCATGCATCTCCGATGTGACTTGAACACATGGAAGTCTAATTTCCCATATGCCTCCTGAGGAACCACATCATGGGGGGGGAAACGTGTAGAGGCAAAACCTGACCGCAGATAAGTGGATTGGGTTTTTTATTTGTTATTGTTTTCTGGTATTTTCACCAACTGTGGACGTACAGTATAATTGGCATACATAGAACATGAGTGTTCTGGCTATTTGGGATATAACCTTCATTGTATTACTTATGTGAATGCTCCCTATGTATTCTATCGTGATTGGGGGTATAACTTTGGCTACACCATTGAGGCTATTGTGTCTTCATTTATGTGTACATCTTTAGATGGTGGAGGTGCAATGTTTATCAGCCATCTTGTGTAAAATATTTTAGAACCCTAAAAGGTACTCTATATATTCCAGCTATTGTCATTGGGGATATGACTTCGGTTATATTATCAAAATAAAAATATCCTCACTCATGTATATATGCTTAGGTGGTAGAGGTGTAATATTCATCCGCCACCTTGTGTAGAAGTTGCTTTTTTCAAAAAGATACTTAATAAATCGCAGTTAGTATTAGTTTGTGTGCCTTTACGCAGTCTGTCAGGCAGGGACATTTGGATAGGGACTCTTCAGGGTATACTAGCCTTAGCCATTTACGGAGTACTTTAGGTCGTAGGGCTCTGTACGGTCACACCAGCCCGTTTGGGCTTGCATGTTGTTGGTGAATTACTACCTGGTATTTGGTTTGTGTGTGTGTTTTTTCATTTTCTTTGGGCCCTGTTGTGTGGGCTATTTAGGTGTATCAATAGTTATTTAACATTATCACATCAAGGGACTCGTAGGGCATTTAGGGTGATCCGTCGAGGAGCGGGGGCGCCATATTGCGTCCAAGAGGGTGCCAACCTCCGCAGACAGGCAGGGAATACTCTTCAGGGATATTTAGAATTTTTTATCCCATTTTTTCTCCCTCCATTTCTGCCCTTTTTTTAACCAAACCAGGCTTTTATGGACCCACTCCCACTATAAGGGGTTTGGGTGTCGTGCTTATTTTTAATCCAATGGTTTTGAAATAAAGTTATTGTTTATATTAGTTGGTTTTTGGTTTGTTCTTGCAAATAATGATGTAAAATACTGACCAAATACTGCTAGTGTGACGGCAGCCTTAATCCAATGAATTTGTCTGGCAGAAACCTTCCTCATTATGCCTTTATCTGCATGAACTCTGTCTGTGCTCTGTTTCAGTCACAAATTTCTTCACAGTATGATGATCACTGTTAAGTTTTCGTGAAATATCTAATGTTTTCATACCTTGTCCAAGGCATTGCACTATTTAATGCTCTTCGGCAGCAGAGAGAATCTTTTTATTTCCCATATTGCTTGAAACCTGTGGTCTGCTTAATAATGTGGAACATCATTTCTAAGAAGTTTTCCTTTCATTAGAATCACCTGGAAAACTAATTATCACATGCATTTAAGATTGATTTCAGTGATCCACTGAGCCCTGAGACACAATACCATCAACGAGTTTATTTGAAAAACAAGACAATTAAATCTTTGACACTTAAATGCAATTTGCATAATAATTTGGAACACAGTGTAGACACTAGGCCTTTGTTTACACTAATTATAGCGTGTGTGTGTGTATATATATATATATATATATATATAATGTATTTATTTATTTAAAAAAAAAAAGGCAGCAATCCATTTCATCAGTGAAAAATGTGGAAGGTTTAATCAACCCACTTGTCTGGGCGACGTTTCGGCTCCATCTGAGCCTTTCTCAAGCAGTGGGTATCTCTACTTAGTGTTTATTTATAAGTGTCTCAACAATCATCAATTAGTCCCAATTACAATTTACATTAAATAAAGTGCATTTATAAAATAGTGCATTATACAATACTCAGTTGAAGCAACACAACGTGCTCATATATAAAGTGCTTTGCTTTGTAGGTAGGAAGGAAGGAAAGAAAGATAATTTCTGGTGGAACGTCACGTGCGAATTTTAAAGTGCTCCTTGGGGCTCCGCCGTGTACTCCTGTGTCCACAGGAAAAGTAAGCTCCCGGCCGGTACAGCCTCTCAAAATCCAGACTGTCCCGCTGGATCCGGGATGGTTGGGAGGTATGAAATTTGCTCCCCACCATACACCAACCTCGTATATGTACGGCTCCACACACCTCCGCTCTGTACACCTCGTACGCACACGGCTCTGCTATTTCCACCATGCAAACCCTTCCTGAACCCACACATACTTCCCCTCATCCAGCACCATGAGACAACCAGCATAGCAGAGTCCTGCATAGTATGCATACACGAGGACCCTGATCATGTGACCGCTGACTCCTCCCCTCCTTTGACCTCATTACAGGTCCTGTGTGCACAGAGCAGCCATCCATGAGCAACCCGAGGAGATGCATGGAGAAGAGCGACTTCAGCGTCAGGACCTGTGATGATGTCACGTGAGTTGGGGAGGGCTGGATGAGGAGATCCAGGACGGAGCCCTGAATAGACTCAATAGCATAGCGTAGTAAAGGTACCGTCACATTAGCGACGCTGCAGCGATCTAGACAACGATCCCGATCGCTGCAGCGTCGCTGTGTGGTCGCTGGAGAGCTGTCACACAGACAGCTCTCCAGCGACCAACTATGCGAAGTCTCCTGGTAACCAGGGTAAACATCGGGTTACTAAGCGCAGGGCCGCGCTTAGTAACCCGATGTTTACCCTGGTTACCAGCTTAAACGTTAAAAAAAACCAAACACTACATTCTTACATTCCCGTGTCTGTCCTCCGGCGCTGTGCTTCTCTGCACTGACTGTGAGCGCCAGCCGGAAAGCACAGCGGTGACGTCACCGCTGTGCTCTGCTTTCCGGCCGGCCGGCGCTCACAGTGCAGAGAAGCACAGCGCCGGGGGACAGACACCGGAATGTAAGTATGTAGTGTTTGTTTTTTTTATGTTTACACTGGTAACCAAGGTAAACATCGGGTTACTAAGCGCGGCCCTGTGCTTAGTAACCCGATGTTTACCCTGGTTACCAGTGAAGACATCGCTGAATCGGCGTCACACACGCCGATTCAGCGATGTCTGCGGGAGTCCAGCGACGAAATAAAGTTCTGGACTTTCTGCTCCGACCAACGATGGCACAGCAGGATCCAGATCGCTGCTGCCTGTCAAACTCAACGATATCGCTAGCCAGGACGCTGCAACGTCACGGATCGCTAACGATATCGTTCAGTGTGACGGTACCTTAACTGAACCTGCGTCTCCGTCGCAAATCCAGTTACTACACCGACAGAATCTGCAGCCCCCTCTCTTCAGGGATGGCAGTGACACCTGGGCCAAAGAGCTCAATTCGCCTCATGTAGCGGCGCCATTGATAAAGTGCATACAAAAAAATTATTGAAACTGTTAAACTATAAAGCGCTGCGGAATATGTTGGTGCTATATAAATAAAGATTATTAGCTTATTATTATATTATACAAAGCAGTATATATACAATATACAATTATATACACAAATATACGAAGAACTAGATGGTGGCCCGATTCTAACGCATCGAGTATTCTAGAATATGTATGTAGTATATAGCACAGCCCACACAGTATATTACACAGCCCATGTACTATATTGCACAGCCACGTAGTACAGGTCCTTCTCAAAAAATTAGCATATAGTGTTAAATTTCATTATTTACCATAATGTAATGATTACAATTAAACTTTCATATATTATAGATTCATTACCCACCAACTGAAATTTGTCAGGTCTTTTATTATTTTAATACTGATGATTTTGGCATACAACTCCTGATAACCCAAAAAACCTGTCTCAATAAATTAGCATATCAAGAAAAGGTTCTCTAAACGACTTATTACCCTAATCTTCTGAATCAACTAATTAACTCTAAACACATGCAAAAGATACCTGAGGCTTTTATAAACTCCCTGCCTGGTTCATTACTCAAAACCCCCATCATGGGTAAGACTAGCGACCTGACAGATGTCAAGAAGGCCATCATTGACACCCTCAAGCAAGAGGGTAAGACCCAGAAAGAAATTTCTCAACAAATAGGCTGTTCCCAGAGTGCTGTATCAAGACACCTCAATGGTAAGTCTGTTGGAAGGAAACAATGTGGCAGAAAACGCTGTACAACGAGAAGAGGAGACCGGACCCTGAGGAAGATTGTGGAGAAGGACCGATTCCAGACCTTGGGGAACCTGAGGAAGCAGTGGACTGAGTCTGGTGTGGAAACATCCAGAGCCACCGTGCACAGGCGTGTGCAGGAAATGGGCTACAGGTGCCGCATTCCCCAGGTAAAGCCACTTTTGAACCATAAACAGCGGCAGAGGCGCCTGACCTGGGCTACAGAGAAGCAGCACTGGACTGTTGCTAAGTGGTCCCAAGTACTTTTTTCTGATGAAAGCAAATTTTGCATGTCATTCGGAAATCAAGGTGCCAGAGTCTGGAGGAAGGAAGGGGGGAAGGAAATGCCAAAATGCCTGAAGTCCAGTGTCAAGTACCCACAGTCAGTGATGGTGTGGGGTGCCATGTCAGCTGCTGGTGTTGGTTCAATGTGTTTCATCAAGGGCAGGGTCAATGCAGCTAGCTATCAGGAGATTTTGGAGCACTTCATGCTTCCATCGGCTGAAATGCTTTATGGAGATGAAGATTTCATTTTTCAGCACGACCTGGCACCTGCTCACAGTGCCAAAACCACTGGTAAATGGTTTACTGACCATGGTATTACTGTGCTCAATTGGCCTGCCAACTCTCCTGACCTGAACCCCATAGAGAATCTGTGGGATATTGTGAAGAGAAAGTTGAGAGACGCAAGACCCAACACTCTGGATGAGCTTAAGGCCGCTATTGAAGCATCCTGGGCCTCCATAACATCTCAGCAGTGTCACAGGCTGATTGCGTCCATGCCACGCCGCATTGAAGCAGTCATTTCTGCCAAAGGATTCCCGACCAAGTATTGAGTGCATAACTGAACATTATTATTTGATGGTTTTTTTGTTTGTTATTAAAAAACACTTTTATTTGATTGGATGGGTGAAATATGCTAATTTATTGAGACAGGTTTTTTGGGTTATCAGGAGTTGTATGCCAAAATCATCAGTATTAAAAGAATAAAAGACCTGACAAATTTCAGTTGGTGGATAATGAATCTATAATATATGAAAGTTTAATTGTAATCATTACATTATGGTAAATAATGAAATTTAACACTATATGCTAATTTTTTTAGAAGGACCTGTATATAGGACAACCCACACAGTATATAACACAGCCCACGTACTATATTGCACAACCACGTAATATATAGCACAGTCCATGTAGTATATAGCAGAGTGACGTACTATATAACACAGCCCACGCAGTATATAACACAGCCCAGCCCCAGGGTTTGATTTACTTTTATAGCGTTTTTTTGGTGGATTTTTATGATTGGCAGCCGTCACAGACTAAAAGACGCTTTTTATTGCAAAAAATAGTTTTTGCATCACCACATTTTGAGAGCTGTAATTTATTCATATTTTGGCCCACAGAGTCATGTGAAGTCTTGTTTTTGGCGGGACAAGTTGACGTTTTCAGTGTTGGCATATGCAACAGATTAGAACTCATTACAGTATAAGTGAAAGGAGGACTTTATACTAACCAGACAGCAGATGGCGATAGTGTGTAAAGTTATATACTTGCTGTAATGTGGGGAGGGAAGCTCTCAGTTGTTGGTTGTTTTCTTACTTTCTGTTTTGCTTTTCTTCATGAATGTGTTGTCTTCAGTGCACGGACTGTGTGACACTGAATTGTATCTCATGTTTATCCAGTATGAAGTAAATACTGTTTACTCAAGATATCTTGCTGATTGAAGCTCTCCTAAGTACAGCGGTGACTGCAAGAAGACGCACTCTGCAACATTCAGCGGTACCATGATTATTTATATCTGTCTTTTTGATCGCGTGTTATTCCACTTTTTGTTCGCCGGTATGATAATAAAGCGTTGTTTTTTGCCTAGTTTTTTTTTTTTTTTTGCGGTGTTCACTAAAGGGGTTAACTAGTGGGATAGTTTTATAGAGCGGGTCATTACGGACGCGGCGATACCAAATATGTGTACTTTTATTGTTTTTTTATTTACATACATAAATGGATTTATTGGGATTTTTTTTTCTTTATTAGGGGATTTTTTTTTTGTACATTCTATTTTTTTTTTTACTTTCTAACATTGTCCCAGGGTGGGACATCAGTATATTAGATCAGATCGCTGATCTAACACTGTGCATAGCACTGTGTCAGATCAGCGATCTGACAAGCAGTGCAGGAGGCTTTCCGGCGCCTGCTCTGAGCAGGCGCCGGCTAGCCGCCTCACTTCATGACCCGGAAGGAGTCCCGTGGCCACCTTGGATACGGGGACTCCTTCCGGATCACCGGAACAAAGCAATCGCATCGCGTTGTTCCGGTGTGGGAGCGCAGGGAGCCCACGTCCCTGCGCGATGCCCCTCTATGTTGCTGTTACTATTGACAGCGGCATCAGAGGGGTTAAATGCCCACGATCGGCACTAGCACCGATTGTGGGCATTGCTGTGGGGTGTCAGCTGTCATATACAGCTGACATCTGCACGCGATCGACGTGACGCTCAGCGCATAGCTCCCAACCGGCTCTCATTGTGCGGGACTGTCCCGGTTTTGAGCCTTTGCACTGCTGTCCAGCACGGGACGCTCAGTTTCCCGCAGACAGTAGGAGAACCAGCCGACACGCCCCCTGGTGTAAAGCCATGCCCCTTACCCTTCCGTATGCAGTGCAGTACGTATCAGCCGGTCATCCCTGCACCACATATTGGCTGCCTGCTTTGTGCGCACAGGACCTGTGATGAGGTCACAGGAGGGGAGGAGTCAGGGGTCACATGATCGGGACCTCCGTGGATTGCAGGACTCGGCTGTGCTGGTTGTCAACTTGCCACATGGTGCTGCTGGATGAGGTAAGTAATGCCTTGTGTGGGGTCAGGAGGTGTACAGTGTGGATGTAGCAGAGCCATGTGTGTACGAGGTATGGAGCGGAGCCATGTGTGTACGAGGTGTATGGAGCGGAGCCGTGTGTGTGCGAGGTGTATGGAGCAGAGCTGAATGTGTACGAGGTGTATAGAGAGAGCCATGTGTGTGCGAGGTGTATGGAGCAAAGCCGTGTGTGTATGAGGCGTATGGAGCGGAGCCGTGTGTGTGCGAGGTGTATGGAGCGGAGCTAAATGTGTACAAGGTGTATGGAGCGGAGCTAAATGTGTACAAGGTGTATGGAGCGGAGCTAAATGTGTACAAGGTGTATGGAACGGAGCTAAATGTGTACAAGGTGTATGGAGCGGAGCTAAATGTGTACAAGGTGTATGGAGCGGAGCTAAATGTGTACGAGGTGTACAGAGCGGAGCTAAATGTGTACGAGGTGTACAGAGCAGAGCCGTGTGTGTATGAGGTGTATAGAGCGGAGCTAAATGTGTACGAGGTGTGCGGAGCCGCGTGTGTACGAGGTGTACGGAGCGGAGCCGCGTGTGTATGGAGCGGAGCCATGTGTGTAAAGTGTACGGAGCGCAGCCGCGTGTGTAGGAGTAGCTATGTGTGGCCATTATACGGTACGAAGTATCATGTGCGGTCATACAGTATGAAGCATCACGTGCGGTCATTATACAGTATGGAGCATCACGTGTGGTCATTATACAGTATGGAGCATCACGTGCGGTCATTATACAGTATGGAGCATCACATGCAGTCATTATACTGTACGGAGCATCATGTGCGGTCATTATATAGTACGGAACATCATGTGTGGCCATTATACAGTTGGAAGCACTGTGTGGCCATATTTTTTTGTTTATAATTATTGTATATGAAACAGGGATCAGCAGTGCTAAATGGGTGTGGTTGGGACGTGGATATGGGTGTGACTAATTATGAATGGGTGTGGTCAGAGGCGTGGCCTAAAATTTGCCGCGGCGCGCAATGCGCAAACTTTGTCCCTCTTTCCCATCTTCAAAAGTTGGGAGGTATGCTCAGCGTGAGGCCACGCGATCGTGCCGCCGTACTAGTATTGCCGTTTACGGGAACTCAGTTCCCGCAGAGTAGTACTAGTACGGCGCATGTCAGGAAGGGGTTAAGCCTGTGTTCTGACTAGAAACGCCCCCCTGGTTTCCCAGGCAAGAGTAGCTATTTTCCCCAGGACCTTGAGTTGTACACACATGTTCCTGGCTCTCTTCCTGCAGATCATTGCTCTTGATAAGCGGATTCCGGTGAGGCACAAATGTACTTACATGTGTGCGTTATGTTAGAACAGTTATGCAGCCACTGTGTAGCAGAGTGTGTAGTTTGGCATGTTGTGCTTTGTTTCGTATTGCTGTTTCCCTCTATGCAGACAGATGTTTGCCTGTATAAAGTAATGCAATGCTGATAGCCTGAACTTGCCCTAAGGCTAAGTGTTGTGAATTCTGCTCTTGGGCTCCCTCCGGTGGTTATGAGTGGTAGTGCTGCTGTCTTTGGATCGCAGCATTTATCAGGTGTGTTCACTTTTTGCAATTTCGACTCAGCTATTTAGTCCTGCTTGATCCTTTAGTCAGTGCCAGTTGTCCATTGTTTTTGGAGGATTCACATCCCTTACTGGTTTCTCCTGTTTGCTGTGATTTTCAACAAAGATAAGTCCTGGCTTTGTTTTTGCTGTCCACATGCTGTGGGCCTTATAGTTCAGTGCATTTTCATGTTTTGTCTTGTCCAGCTTGTCTGTGTAAGGATTTTTTGCAGCCAAGCGGTATCTCTGGAGATGCAGATATACCCTCCATGTCTTTAGTCAGATGTGGAGTTTTGTATTTTCTGTGGTGGATATTTTCTAGTGTTTTAATACTGAGCGCATAGTTCTCTGTCCTATTCTTTCTTTTTAGCTAGTAAAGCCTCCTTTGCTTATCCTGATTTCAGTCTGCGTTTGTCATTTCCCTCTCCTCTCACAGTCAATATTTGTGGGGGGCTGTCTATCCTTTGGGGATTTTCTCTGAGGCAAGATAGTTTTCCCGTTTCTATCTTTAGGGGAAGTTAGTCCTTAGGCTGTGTCGAGGTGTCTAGGGAGTGTTAGGTACATCCCACCGCTATTTCTAGTTGCGCTGCTAAGTTCAGAGTCTGCGGTCAGTACAGGTACCACCTTCTCCAGAGTACGTCACATGCTGCTCCTAGGCCACCAGATCATAACAGCTAGGTTCACATTGCGTTAGTGGGTGTCCGCTAACGGAATCCGTTACATGGCGACATTGTCGCAATTAACGCTATGTAACGGATCCGTTAACGCACCCATTGACTGCAATATGCAACGGATCGCTAACGCATCGCTAACGTATGCCATTTTTGGCATGCGTCAGCACTGTGCCGTTATTTTCGGATGGACCTCGAACGCTGCTTGCAGCGTTCAGGGTCCGTTCTTCGCGAACGCAGATCGGGCATCTGCGCTAGCGGGATTGCCAAGCGCAATCCCTTTTTGGACATTGCGTTAGCGCAATCCGTTGGCGTATCCGCTAAACGGATTGCACTAACGCAATGTGAACCTAGCCTATGATAGCCATGATCTGTCAACTGTGTATCTGTCTTATCCTGTGTTCAGTGTTGGCTCTCTAATGTTTGTTATTCATGTTATTGTATCCTGTAACATGCTGTAATGTGCCGAGTACTGATGCACTGTTATTTCCTTTGTAGTTTTTACCTGATCATCCATTATATCGCATATCTCACAATATCATCCACTATTGTTGTTCATCGTTCACCATCTCAATAAATATAGACTTAAGAACTTATACAGTCCATTTACTGAGGAAATGGACGAAGGTTTAGCTGTATGCTAGAATCCACATTGCATCATACGTGGAGGAAGGCAGAACATGAGGGCTTATGTTTTGCCGGACGAGTTGTACTTTTGAACAACACCATTGGTTTTCCCATATCATGTACTAGAAAATGGGAAAAAATTCCAAGTGAGGTGAAATTACATAAAAGTGCATTCCCACACTTGTTTTTTGTTTGGCTTTTTTGTTAGGTTCACTAAATGCTAAAACTGACCTGCCATTATGATTCTCCAGGTCATTACGAGTTCATAGACACCAAACAGTCTAGGTTCTTTTTTATCTAAGTGGTGAAAAAAAATTCCAAACCTTGCTAAAAAAACATTGCGCCATTTTCCAATACCTGTAGCATCTCCATTTTTCATGATCTTGGGTTGGATGAGGGCTTATTTTTTGCGTGCCGAGCTGATGTTTTTAATGATATCATTTTGGTGCAGATACGATCTTTTGATCACCCGTTATTGCATTTTAATGCAATGTCACGGCGACCAAAAAAAACATAATTCTGGCATTTTGACTTTTTTTTTCTCATTACCCCGTTTAGTGATCAGGTTAATCCTTTTTTTTTGTTGATGGATCGGGCGATTCTGAACGCGGCGATAACAAATATGTGTAGGTTTGATTGTATTTGTATTGTTTTAATTTGAATGGGGTGAAAGGGGGGTGATTTGAACTTTTATATTTTTTTATATTTTTAAACACATTTTTTTACTTTTGGCATGATTCAATAGTCTTCATAGGAGACTAGAAGCTGGCACAACTCGATCAGCTGTGCTACATAGAGGCGATGGTCAGATCATCTCTATGTAGCAGAATTGCTGACTTGCGATGAGCGCCGACCAATGGGTGGCGCTCACAGCAATCCGGCAGTCACAATCATAGATGTCTCCAGGTGACCTCGGGTTGTCATCCCAACACATCGGTGACCTGCGATCATGTGACGGAGGTCACCGGTGTGTGTATTTCTGGCGTGATTGCTGGAAGCACCATTCAAATGCCGCTATCAGCGTTTGACAGCGGCATTTAATTAAAAGCTGATTCCACCCGCGGCTATTACGGGCACATGTCAGCTGTTCAAAACAGCTGACATGTTTCCGAAAAGATGTGGGCTCACCACCAGAGCCCACATCAAAGGGAGGGTATCTGACATCGGCGTACTATTACTCCTGACACGGAAAGAGGTTAAAAAGTCTCTATTCACAACCCTCAGTGATGGTTTACGCTCAGTGCATTCTCCAGATAGATGGAAATTGAAAAATTGTGGTAGGCCCCTATCCACCTAAACACCTATCTCTGGGCGACTATCTCAAACAAATTAGAATCTTCCATGTTGGGACCAATAGTTTTTACTAATGTCTGAACACTCCCCGATAACTTCATTCCTATTTAACCCTACATTACCCGACAGTTTGAAAAGTAACTTCATGAGGTCGTGGTTCAATAAGCTACTTTTTTGCTTTGCAGATACAGTTGACATGCACACAAGGGTTCTACTATCCTTTGAGACCCTCCAATCCCGGCTTGCTTTACAATTTAACTTTCACTATCAGTACCTGCAAATTACGCATTATATGCACTCTCTTTTCTGCTCTTTTAAGGTCTCCTAGATAACTTATTTGAAGAAGTTATGTAGAGCTGGCGTCTCTACTAAGGAACATATATGTGATATTCACAAGTTATTACTTAACTCTTACATAGATAATCACCTGAAAAGCTAAAATATGAGTAAGTGTGAAGGGTTTTGGGGGGAATCCTTTTGCCTAGCATTTGGCAATGAGTATGGAGAAGTGCAGCTAAAACCTCCACATGCTTACCTATAGGGAAAACCAATATAAACTTATGTTTTGGCATCACACCCCATTGCCTACTACTTAAATTTAACCCCAACATTCCTAACTGGTGCTGGAGATGTGGTAATATTGAGGGGGATTTACCTTATATATTTTGGCCATGTGCAGGTATCCAAGGCTTTTGGAAATCCGTTAAGGATTTCATTTTGTCACTGGTTTTCTGGTTCCCTACTCAATATTCTACCATTTGAGAGCAATCACAAATTCGGTCAACTGTTATTGCGCACGTCCACTGCTGCCAGATGTTGGATAGCATCTAAGTGGAATTTCACTCCACCCCCATTGAATAATGAATTACACATGCGTATACAAGATGTGCGAAGCATGGAATACCTCACGGTCATACTGAATAAATAATACGAGTGAGCGCATTGAAACACTGTGTACAAAGGGACTGTTAAAGGGACTCTGTCACCTGAATTTGGCGGGACTGGTTTTGGGTCATATGGGCGGAGTTTTTGGGTGTTTGATTCACCCTTTCCTTACCCGCTGACTGCATGCTGGCTGCAATATTGGATTGAAGTTCATTCTCTGTCCTCCGTAGTACATGCCTGTGCAAGGTGCAATCTTGCCTTGTGCAGGCGTCTACTATGGAGGACAGAGAATGAACTTCAATCCAATATTGCAGCCAGCATGCAGCCAGCGGGTAAGGAAAGGGTGAATCAAACACCTGAAAACTCCGCCCATATGACCCAAAACCAGTCCCGCCAAATTCAGATGACAGGTTCCCTTTAATTACTATGGTAATAAAAATGGTGTGGGTAATGGATGTTGAATTGTATCTACTCTTTAATTCTACCCCACACCTCACCTCCTGTGCCATTGTCTTGTTATTGCTCAGGTACATTTGTAACTACCAACGGTGAACTCTTTGGCTTTGAGTTCACTTATTTATGCTAATGAATCACTCAGTGAAATGATGTTATGTTTATAACTAATAATTTGTGTACTTTTATAAGTGCCATTTTGTATTTCTGTATTTTTTAAAAATTCAATAAAATGTTAGTTATAATTTTTTTTTAATGATTTGCTTTCAAAACTCCTCAAAACTATGTGAGCATATACAAGGTTCTGGAGTGGCCATCTCAGTCTCCTGACCTCAATATCATTGAGCCACTCTGGGGAGATTTCAAGCATGCAGTTCATGCTAGACAGCCCAGGAATTTACAGGAACTGGAGGCTTTTTGACAAGAAGAGTGGGCAGCTTTACCATCTGAGAATATAAAGAACCTCATCCACAATTAACATAAAAGACTTCAAGCTGTCATTGATGTTAGAGGGGGCAATACTTGGCATTAAGAAATGGGGTATGTGAACTTTTGAGCATGGTCATTTGAATGTTTTGGGTTGTCATTATGATTTAAAAAGAGAAAACACAGTAGTTTGATAATAAATGGCTTCACCCAACCACTAACCATGAGTGGAGAAAAAGTTTTGGTGTTGTTATTCATATTCTCTGAAAAAAGGCCAAGAAAGCAAAAAATTCTGCCCGGGTATGTAAACTTTTGAGCACAACTGTATACCCTTAGAGACAGATATGGACTACTATGTAACACAGCTGGCATCTATTGTATGTGGAAGGACCTTGGCCTCATTTACAAATGCTGACCCTAGTGCTGACATATCTTAACCTGTTAGCACAAAAGTAACGGTGTGACACTCGAGTATGAAAACTGCTCTAGGAAACGTCAGTGTAACACCACTTCTTGTGTCTCTGCATGGTTTCCTATCCCCCACCATGCAGGCACGCCAATATACTCACCACCCCGGTCCATGTATTGAGCTCCTTGTCCTCTGCTTGCTATGTACTCTGTGCATGTTTCCTGGTTGCATGATTAGGGCGTGCACTACCTATTTCTCAATGAGACAGCGCGTGCGCTCCTAATGTGTCCTCAGCCAATTGCTGGGAGGCACTAAGTACATAAGGCACCTTCACCTGTTGGGAGGTGTCTGAGCAACATTCTCCTTTAGTGTTGGTGCAACTACTAAGCATTTCTGGACCTTATATCTGATATCTGATCTTGCCTGAATTTGCTTACCCCGAGCCTGTCTGACCAGGGCCTGAAATCTGAATCTGTTGTGTCTGAAACAGGATCTATCCCTGAATCTGTTGTCTGAATCAGGAAATATTCTTGTATCTAGTAGCGTAGCTACCTAGGGGCAGAGGGGGCAGTCACCCCGGGCCCTGCCCTCTGAGGGGGCCCACCCAGAACTACGCTACTGTAACTGTATCGGCGTGCAAATCGCCCCGTTAGTTACATTCTGCGGCAGAGCAGGGAGAATCGATCTTCCTGCTCTGCCACCTGGCCACTATGAGGCCCCTGAGCAGGCGGTGTGGGGACCAGTGCCAGCAGTAGCCCGTCATCGCAAGTTCTACGTTATCGGCTAGATGCTGATACATCTCACCTTATTGATGAGAGGAGTGTTACGCTCTCTCTCCGATGATCCCCCTCTCAGCATCTGATGTCACCAACGCTGACACTGACAGTGGGGGCGATGACTTCACCACTACTCGGTGCCTTCAGTCTGGAGATGTGCTGGCGCTCAGGGCAGCGGAAGAACTAGGAGGAAGAGAGGTGAGTATTGGATTTATTGTTTTATTGGAGTGCATTATACTATAGAGGCTGCCTATGGGGGTGCATTATATTAGGGGCTGCATTATACTATAGAAGCTGCCTATGGGTGCGCATTATATTAGGGGCTGCATTATTCTATAGAGGCTACCTATGGGGGTGCATTATATTAGGGGCTGCAATATACTTTAGAAGCTGCCTATAGAGAGTGCATTATACTATAGAGTCTTCCCATGGGTGTACATTATATTATAGAGTCTGCCTATGGGGAGTGCATTATAATATATGGAGACCTCTGGGGAGTGCATTATAATATAAATATAGGAGTGAGGGAGGCACAGACTACCACTGGGAACTTTTGCACCTGCCCCTTACTCGGTATAGCACAGCTGCACGGACTATTATGCCCCTCTCCTCCCAGGTAATAGCACTATATTTATAAGTATACTACTAACTGTCCCTGGGGTACAATTATAAGGGTATGGTCTGAACCTATTATACCTATGCAGTTGGGCTACGTTCTGTGGACATACCTATTTGAACAATATACCCATGCTTCCCAGAATCGGCATTTTGATGGAGTTTTCCTAGATTACAATATATCTAATAGATTATCTCTACAATTGTCTCTACCTTTACTAATAGCACTGTATACCAGCACATTGCACTTTTTATACACTTGGTATAATATTTATTTTTGTGCATTAGATATTAGTTCTATTGATTTAACTATCTATCTAGGTTTATTCCACCCTTGGTCCCTTCATTTTTTCAGGTTATGACACTGTGCGTCTCCTTCCCTCATTGGAGTTTTTTTGCCCTGTCTTTTTAATATCTTATTTATGTCTTTTATCTTATCTATATATATAACTAGATTGTGGCCCGATTCTAACGCATCGGGTATTCTAGAATATGCATGTCCCCGTAGTATATGGACAATGATGATTCCAGAATTCGCGGCATACTGTGCCCGTCGCTTATTGGTCGAGGCAACCTTTACAACATCATCGTCGCCATGGCAACCATTATGACATCTACGTCGATACTGTGCCCGTCGCTGAATCAGAAGCGTGGGATTTCTACGTCCTTTATGACATCATTATGACATCATCGTCGCTGTGCCCGTTGCTGATTGGTCGAGGCCTGGCGGCCTCGACCAATCAGAGACGCGGGATGTCTACGTCCTTTATGACATCATCATCGCTGTGCCCGTCGCTGATTGGTCGAGGCCTGGCGGCCTCGACCAATCAGAGACGCGGGATTTCTACGTCGATGCTGTGCCGGTCTCTGATTGAGGCCTGGCGGCCTCGACCAATCAGAGAGCCGGGATTTCCAGGACAGACAGAAAGACAAACAGACAGACAGAAAGACAGACGGAAAAACCCTTAGACAATTATATATATAGATTGTCTATATAGACGGGCACAGCGACGATGATGTCATAAAGGACGTAGACATCTCACGTTTCTGATTCAGCGACGGGCACAGTATCGACGTAGATGTCATAATGCTTGCCATGGCGACGATGATGTCATAAAGGTTGCCTCGACCAATCAGCGACGGGCACAGTCTGCCGCGAATTCTGGAATCATCATTGTCCATATACTACGGGGACATGCATATTCTAGAATACCCGATGCGTTAGAATCGGGCCACAATCTGGCGGCCTCGACCAATCAGAGACCGGCACAGCATCGACGTAGAAATCCCGCATCTCTGATTGGTCGAGGCCGCCAGGCCTCGACCAATCAGCAACGGGCACAGCGACGATGATGTCATAAAGGACGTAGAAATCCCGCGTCTGATTGGTCGAGGCCTGGTCGAGTGTCTCTGATTGACACTTCTATATTGATCAGTCCTCCTGACACTTCTGTATTGATCAGTCCTCCTGACACTTCTGTATTGATCAGTCCTCCTGACACTTCTATATTGATCAGTCCTCCTGACACTTCTATATTGATCAGTCCTCCTGATACCTCTATATTGATCAGTCCTCCTGACACTTCTATATTGATCAGTCCTCCTGACACTTCTATATTGATCAGTCCTCCTGACACCTCTATATTGATCAGTCCTCCTGACACTTCTATATTGATCAGTCCTCCTGACACTTCTATATTGATCAGTCCTCCTGACACTTCTATATTGATCAGTCCTCCTGATAC
Organism: Ranitomeya imitator; assembly: GCF_032444005.1. NCBI lineage: Eukaryota > Metazoa > Chordata > Amphibia > Anura > Dendrobatidae > Ranitomeya > Ranitomeya imitator. The sequence goes on along the minus strand of NC_091284.1, from coordinate 329,342,541 downwards.
CTCTATATTGATCAGTCCTCCTGACATTCTATATTGATCAGTCCTCCTGACACCTCTATATTGATAAATCCTCCTGACACTTCTATATTGATCATTCCTCCTGACACTTCTATATTGATCAGTCCTCCTGACACTTCTATATTGATCAGTCCTCCTGACACTTCTATATTGATCAGTCCTCCTGACACTTCTATATTGATCAGTCCTCCTGATACCTCTATATTGATCAGTCCTCCTGACATTCTATATTGATCAGTCCTCCTGACACCTCTATATTGATAAATCCTCCTGACACTTCTATATTGATCAGTCCTCCTGACACTTCTATATTGATCATTCCTCCTGACACTTCTGTATTGATCATTCCTCCTGACACTTCTATATTGATCAGTCCTCCTGATACCTCTATATTGATCAGTCCTCCTGACACTTCTATATTGATCATTCCTCCTGACACTTCTATATTGATCAGTCCTCCTGACACCTCTATATTGATCAGTCCTCCTGACACTTCTATATTGATCAGTCCTCCTGACACCTCTATATTGATCAGTCCTCCTGACACTTCTATATTGATCAGTCCTCCTGATACCTCTATATTGATCAGTCCTCCTGACACTTCTATATTGATCAGTCCTCCTGACACTTCTATATTGATCAGTCCTCCTGACACTTCTATATTGATCAGTCCTCCTGACATTCTATATTGATCAGTCCTCCTGACACTTCTATATTGATCAGTCCTCCTGACACCTCTATATTGATCAGTCCTCCTGACACTTCTATATTGATCAGTCCTCCTGACACTTCTATATTGATCAGTCCTCCTGACACTTCTATATTGATCAGTCCTCCTGATACCTCTATATTGATCAGTCCTCCTGATACCTCTATATTGATCAGTCCTCCTGACACTTCTATATTGATCAGTCCTCCTGACACTTCTATATTGATCAGTCCTCCTGACACTTCTATATTGATCAGTCCTCCTGATACCTCTATATTGATCAGTCCTCCTGACACTTCTATATTGATCAGTCCTCCTGACACTTCTATATTGACTAAGGGTTTTTCCGTCTGTCTTTCTGTCTGTCTGTCTGTTTTTCTGTCTGTCTGTCTGTCCTGGAAATCCCACGTCTCTGATTGGTCGAGGCCGCCAGGCCTCGACCAATCAGCGACGGGCACAGCATCGACGTAGAAATCCTGCGTCTCTGATTGACACTTCTATATTGATCAGTCCTCCTGACACTTCTGTATTGATCAGTCCTCCTGACACTTCTGTATTGATCAGTCCTCCTGACACTTCTATATTGATCAGTCCTCCTGATACCTCTATATTGATCAGTCCTCCAGACATTCTATATTGATCAGTCCTCCTGACACCTCTATATTGATAAATCCTCCTGACACTTCTATATTGATCATTCCTCCTGACACTTCTGTATTGATCAGTCCTCCTGACACTTCTATATTGATCAGTCCTCCTGACACTTCTATATTGATCAGTCCTCCTGACACTTCTATATTGAACAGTCCTCCTGATACCTCTATATTGATCAGTCCTCCTGACATTCTATATTGATCAGTCCTCCTGACACCTCTATATTGATAAATCCTCCTGACACTTCTATATTGATCAGTCCTCCTGACACTTCTATATTGATCATTCCTCCTGATACCTCTATATTGATCAGTCCTCCTGACACTTCTATATTGATCAGTCCTCCTGACACCTCTATATTGAACAGTCCTCCTGACACTTCTATATTGATCAGTCCTCCTGACACTTCTATATTGATCAGTCCTCCTGACACCTCTATACTGATCAGTCCTCCTGACACTTCTATATTGATCAGTCCTCCTGACACCTCTATATTGATCAGTCCTCCTGACAACTCTATATTGATCAGTCCTCCTGACATTCTATATTGATCAGTCCTCCTGACACTTCTGTATTGATCAGTCCTCCTGACACCTCTATATTGATCAGTCCTCCTGACATTCTATATTGATCAGTCCTCCTGACACTTCTATATTGATCAGTCCTCCTGACACTTCAATATTGATCAGTCCTCCTGACACTTCTATATTGATCAGTCCTCCTGACACTTCTATATTGATCAGTCCTCCTGACACTTCTATATTGATCAGTCCTCCTGACACTTCTATATTGATCAGTCCTCCTGATACCTCTATATTGATCAGTCCTCCTGATACCTCTATATTGATCAGTCCTCCTGACACTTCTATATTGATCAGTCCTCCTGACACTTCTATATTGATCAGTCCTCCTGACACTTCTATATTGATCAGTCCTCCTGATACCTCTATATTGATCAGTCCTCCTGACACTTCTATATTGATCAGTCCTCCTGACACTTCTATATTGATCAGTCCTCCTGACACTTCTATATTGATCAGTCCTCCTGACACTTCTATATTGATCAGTCCTCCTGACACTTCTATATTGATCAGTCCTCCTGATACCTCTATATTGATCAGTCCTCCTGATACCTCTATATTGATCAGTCCTCCTGACTCTTCTATATTGATCAGTCCTCCTGACACTTCTATATTGATCAGTCCTCCTGATACCTCTATATTGATCAGTCCTCCTGACACTTCTGTATTGATCAGTCCTCCTGACACGTCTATATTGATCAGTCCTCCTGATCTATATATATAATTGTCTAAGGGTTTTTCCGTCTGTCTGTCTGTCTGTCTGTCTGTCCAGGAAATCCCGCGTCTCTGATTGGTCGAGGCCGCCAGGCCTTGACCAATCAGCGACGGGCACAGCGACGATGATGTCATAAAGGACGTAGACATCCCGCGTCTCTGATTGGTCGAGGCCGCCAGGCCTCGACCAATCAGAGACCGGCACAGCATCGACGTAGAAATCCCGCGTCTCTGATTGGTCGAGGCCTGGCCTGTCAGTGAGACATATCTATATATATAATTGCCTAAGGGTTTTTCCGTCTGTCTGTCTGTCTGTCCTGGAAATCCCGCATCTCTGATTGGTCGAGGCCTGGCGGCCTCGACCAATCAGCGGCGGGCACAGTATCGACCAATCAGTGACGGGCACAGCGACGATGATGTCATAAAGGACGTAGAAATCCCGCGTTTCTGATTCAGGTACGGGCACTGTATCGACGTAGATGTCATAATGGTCTGCCGCGAATTCTGGAATCATCATTGTCCATATACTAAGGAGACATGCATATTCTAGAATACCCGATGCGTTAGAATCTGGCCACAATCTAGTCTATATATATAATTGTCTAAGGGTTTTTCCGTCTGTCTGTCTGTCTGTCCAGGAAATCCCGCGTCTCTGATTGGTCGAGGCCGCCAGGCCTCGACCAATCAGCAACGGGCACAGCGACGATGATGTCATAAAGGACGTAGACATCCCGCGTCTCTGATTGGTCGAGGCCGCCAGGCAACGGGCACAGCGACAATGATGTCATAAAGGCCGTAGAAATCCCACGTTTCTGATTCAGCGACGGGCACAGTATCGACGTAGATGTCATAATGGTTGCCATGGCGACGATGATGTCATAAAGGTTGCCTCGACCAATCAGCGACGGGCACAGTCTGCCGCGAATTCTGGAATCATCATTGTCCATATACTACGGGGACATGCATATTCTAGAATACCCGATGCGTTAGAATCGGGCCACAATCTAGTTATACTATAAATAGAAACTGCAGATGGGGAGTGCAGTATACTATATGGAGACCTATGGTGAGTGCATTATACTATAGAGTCTACAGATGGGGGTGCAATTAGAGTCTGCATGTGGGGAGTGCATTATACTATATGGAACTGTACAGGGGGAGACTTGGGACTTTATTAAATGTAAAGTGGGAACTTATTGTTATAGGGGAACTCGGGTAACAGTGACTATCAAATGGGTACACAGAGGGCATTATTACTTTCTAGGGGCAAAATATGGGCATGTTTTCTAGGACACTTGCACCCGTCATTACTATATTCTAGAGGGTTGCTTTAGAAGTTAGAGGGCACAGAGAACCACACAGCAGGGGCAGTAATAGGGACACATAAGGCAGCAGCGGCTCAGTATTGGGGTATCAGGGGCAGTAATAGGGACACATACGGCAGCAGCGGCTCAGTATTGGGGTATCAGGGGCAGTAATAGGGACACATAAGGCAGCAGCGGCTCAGTATTGGGGTATCAGGGGCAGTAATAGGGACACATACGGCAGCAGAGGCTCAGTATTGGGGTATTAGGGGCAGTAATAGGGACACATAAGGCAGCAGCGGCTCAGTATTGGGGTATCAGGGGCAGTAATAGGGACACATACGGCAGCAGCGGCTCAGTATTGGGGTATCAGGGGCAGTAATAGGGACACATACGGCAGCAGCGGCTCAGTATTGGGGTATCAGGTGCAGTAATCGGGACACATACGGCAGCAGCGGCTCAGTATTGGGGTATCAGGGACAGTAATAGGGATACATGGCAGCAGCGGCTCAGTATTGGGGTATCAGGGGCAGTAATAGGGACACATATGACAGCAGCGGCTCAGTATTGGGGTATCAGGTGCAGTAATAGGGACACATACGGCAGCAGCGGCTCAGTATTGGGGTATCAGGTGCAGTAATAGGGACACATAAGGCAGCAGCGGCTCAGTATTGGGGTATCAGGGGCAGTAATAGGGACACCTATGGCAGCAGCGGCTCAGTATTGGGGTATCAGGGGCAGTAATAGGGACACATATGGCAGCAGCGGCTCAGTATTGGGGTATCAGGGGCAGTAATAGGGACACATACGGCAGCAGGGGCTCAGTATTGGGGTATCAGGGGCAGTAATAGGGACACATATGGCAGCAGCGGCTCAGCATTGGGGTATCAGCGAGATGAGGAGTTTGTGTTGGTTGGGAATAGATGGTGATGGGGCTGGAATATGACAAGTGAAACGTGTCTTTGTTGTATTCTCTGCAGCTGTGTCCTGGCTGGAGGAGTTGTCATGTCGGTCTGGGCCAGATGGAAAAGACGGGAAAAATGAACGATTCCATCATAAAGAACATCAGCGGTAAGTCACCATCTATAACTGGGCTGTGATCTCTTATATGTTCTGTAGGACTGTTATCTACCACTGACCATGTGGCGGTAATATCAATAGTGGTCTTTATATAGAGATTATTTTCAGTAATAGCACGGTTATCTGCTGAGGTTCTCCTCCACTAAGGGTAAGTTCACACAGGGCATTTTTGCTGCATTTTTTTCTGCTTTTTTTCTGCTAATTTTCAGCTGCTTTTTACAGTACTAGCAAAACCTATGAGATTTCAGAAATCTCATGCACACACATTGGGTTTTTGAGTGATTAGTATTTTGTGCTTTGCTGCGTTTTTTGGACATAGAGCATGACACTTCTTTCAGCGTTTTTCTACCACTTTAATTAATGGTGAAAAAATGCTGCAAATACGCAGGTTGACTTTTCCTGCAACGTATTTGTTGCAGAAAAGTCAAGGAGAGCCGGATGTGACATCACACAAGGCTTTGCTACATCTAGATGGCAGGCTGCATGGTGCGTCCATGCAGCCCGTCATCCAGCAGAGCAGACCCGAACCCCAATTACTTGAATGGGGGGTCCAACATACAGTGTTTAACACGCTGTGAGACGCATTGTAGCGCAGCAAACACCCCTTCTGATCGGCGGGGAAATCATCCCCGCCGGTCAGAGAGCCGCAGTTCCCACGCTGTCAGAAGACAGAGGGAGCGTTCAGCTGTGATCGGAGGTGTAAACTTCACCTCTGATCACTGGTGTCAGCTGATGGGACTACTGCTCCCATCATCTGACACCTACAGCCACTAATTACAGTGAGAGCAGGAGCAGCGGATGGGAGTTTTCATCTGCCGCTCCTGCGCTATAAATAAATCATTAAAAAAAACTGTGTGAGTTCCCACCTATTTTTGATAACTAGCCAGACAAAACTCTCAGCTGGGGGCTGCAAAGCCCAGCTGTGAGCTTCAGCAAGGATAGTTATCAAGAATAGAGGGGTCCTCACACTTTTTTATTTAAAATTATTTAAATAATTTAAAAAAACAGCGTGGGGTCCCCATTTTTGACAACCAGCCTTGCTAAAGCTCACAGCTGGGGGCTGGTATTCTCAGGCTGGTAAGGTGCCATTGATATAGGCCCCCCCAGCTTAAAAATAGAAGCCTGCAGCTGCCCAGAAAAGGCGCATCTATTAACGGCGGATTAAACACGCGAAATGCGCGTCGGGGTTATCTTACACCGGCCCAGGGTCTTCCTACTCTTGCTCCTGCCCGTGGTAAGTGTTCTCCCTATACTGGGGGAGTCTGTACTATCGCATCTAGCTACCTGCCTACCTTATCTTATATAGGAGGTCCTCTTACCACAAATGATATTATTGCACAAGCACTTTCATATTACTAATAATGATCGGGCGGTTGCAATGGGTGTTCCTGGGGCTTTGCTGTCTCTTTTCCTGTGTGTTACTTTTTATGACTACTGTTTGATGGTGACCTTTTTCCTATTATTGGACTCTTAATAAAATATATACCTTTTTATCTAAACATATCTGATGACTCCTTGCTTCTCCGGTTATATATACAGTCATGGCCAAAAGTATTGCCACCCCTGCAATTCTGTCAGATAATACTCATTTTCTTCCTGAAAATGATTGCAAACACAAATTCTTTGGTATTATCTTCATTTAATTTGTCTTAAATGAAAAATTTGCACATTTTCTGTTAGTACAATAAACCTCATTTCAAGGCAGAAACATTACTGTGTCCAACAGTTATTATATATTGGAAACTGAAATAGCTGTTGCAAAAAAAAACAATTTTTATAAAACATTAAGCTTAAGATTAATAGGGGTGCCCAAACTTTTTCATATAACTGTATGTATGCACTGTGTTCCAAATTATTATGCAAATTGGATTTAAGTGTCATAAAGATTTAATTGTTTTGTTTTTCAAATAAACTCATGGATGGTATTTTGTCTCAGGGCTCAATGGATCACTGAAATCAATCTTAAACACATGTGATAATTAGTTTTCCAGGTGATTCTAATTAAAGGAAGACTACTTAAAAATTATGTTCCACGTTATTAAGCAGGCCACAGGTTTCAAGTATTATGGGAACTAAAAAGGATCTCTGCTGCTGAAAACTGCTGAAAAGCATTAAATAGTGCAATGCCTTGGACAAGGTATGAAAACATTAGATATTCCATGAAAACTTAAGAGTGGTCCTCATACTGTGAAGAGATTTGTGACTGAAACAGAGCACAGACAGAGTTCATGCAGATAAAGGCATAATGAGGAAGGTTTCTGTCAAACAAATTCATGGGATTAAGAGAGCAGCTGCCAAAATACCATTACAAAGCAGCAAACAGTTATTTGAAGCTGCTGGTGCCTCTGGAGTCCTTCGAACCTCAAGGTGTAGGATCCTTCAAAGGCTTGCTGTGGTGCATAAACCTAATATTTAGCCACCCTTAAACAGTGTTCAGAAGCAGAAATGGTTAAAGTGGGCCCAGACATACATGAACACTAATTTCCAAATAGTCTTGTTTACTGGTGGGTGTCAAGCATCCCTGGATGGTCCAGATGGATGGCGTAGTGGATGGTTGGTGGATTGCCATCATGTCCCAACAAGGCTGCGACGTCAGCAAGGAGGTGGAGGAGTCACATTTTGGGCCAGAATCACGGGGAAACAGCTGGTAGGACGCTTTAAGGTTCCTGAAGGTGTGAAAATGACCTCTGCAAAGTATACAGAGTTTCTGACTGACAACTTTCTTCCATGTATAAAAAGCAGAAACGTGCCTTCAGGAGCAAAATCATCTTCATGTATGACAATGCACCATCTCATGCTGCAAAGAACACCTCTGAGTCATTGGCTGCTATGGGCACAAAAGGAGATAAATTCATGGCGTGGCCACCATCTTCCCCTGACCTCAACCGGGTCAACCCTATAGAAAACCTTTGGAGTATCATCCAGCACAAGATCTATGAGGGTGGGAGGCAGTTCATATCAAAACAGCAGCTCTGGGAGGCTATTCTGACTTCATGCAAAGAAATACAAGCAGAAACTCTCCAAAAACTCACAAGTTCAATGGATGCAAGAATTGTGAAGGTGATATCAAAGAAGGGGTCCTATGTTAACATGTAACTTGGCCTATTAGGAGGTTTTGGAGTTAAGGCTGTCTGCACACGTTGCGTTTTTTTCGTGGTTTTTCCCGATAAAAACGCTATAAAACCGCAAAAAAACACATACAGTAAGCATCCCATCATTTAGAATGAATTCCGCATGTTTTGTGCACATAATGCGTTTTTTCCTGCGAAAAAAACGCATCGCGGTAAAAACCGCAGCATGTTCATTAATTTTGCGGGTTTTTTTGCGGATTTCCCACAAAATGCATTGGGAAGTGTCCAGAAAAAAAACGCGGCAAAACCGCATGCAGATTTCTTGCGGATTTCTTGCTGAAAATGTCCGTTTTTTTCTCAGGAATTTTCTGCAAGAAATCTTGAACGTGTGCACATAGCCTAAATAGTTAAGTGAATGTGACCTCCTAATGCTGCAAATTCCTCAAATGAGCATTTTCAGTTCTTTAAAACATATCAAATGTATAGAAAGTCTACTGTGTCTAATAATTTGGAACAGTGCATTTTGAGTTTTTATTCATTTTGGAGATTATACTATTATCATTGGGAGGTTTCTTCAATAAAATTTGATGTATAATCTAACGGGTGATGACTTTTATTAGACTGACTGTCATTTGCACCGACCATTTAGGAAAATCCGAGAAAAATATCATTTGCATAATAATTTGGAACACAATGTATATCCTAAATAAGAGCCATTAAATCAATATAAACACCTATAGAAAAAGGCTATACACAAGAATAACCATAATAAAACCAATATTTTATTATCACAAAAAACAAATAAAAACAGAACCAAAAAATTGGTAGTAAAACATCAGTAGAAATAACAGGTGAGGACCAAATAGACAGGAAGAAAAAGGTGGATATGCCTGGAGACAATTAGTATATTGACAATCAAACATAAAGTAGACTGTGCTGGATAATTATTATCATTATTTATTATTATAGCGCCATTTATTTCAAGGCGCTTTACATGTGAGGAGGGGTATACATAATAAAAACAGGTACAATAATCTTAAACAATACAAGTCACAACTGGTACAGGAGGAGAGAGGACTCTGCCCGCGAAGGCTCACAATCTACAAGGGATGGGTGAGGATACAGTAGGTGAGGATAGAGCTGGTCATGCAGTGGTTTGGTCGATCGGTGATTACTGCAGGTTGTAAGCTTGTCTGAAGAGGTGGGTCTTCAGGTTCTTTTTGAAGGTTTCGATGGTAGGTGAGAGTCTGATATTTTGTGGTAGAGGGTTCCAGAGTAGGGGGTGATGCGCGAGAGAAATCTTGTATGCGATTGTGGGAAGAGGAGATAAGAGGGAAGTAGAGAAGGAGATCTTGTGAGGATCGGAGGTTGCGTGTAAGAAAGTACCTGGAGACGAGGTCACAGATGTATGGAGGAGACAGGTTGTGGATGGCTTTCTACGTCATGGTTAGGCTTTTGTACTGGAGTCTCTGGGCAATGGGGAGCCAGTGAAGGGATTGACAGAGAGGAGAGGCCGGGAAATAGCGGGGGGACAGGTGGATTGGTCGGGCAGCTGATTTTAAAATAGATTGAAGGGGTGCGAGAGTGTTCGAGGGGAGGCCACAGAGCAGGAGGTTACAGTAGTCGAGGCGGGAGATGATGAGGGCATGGACTTTGGTTTTTGCAGATTCTTGGTTTAGGAATGTACGGATCCATGAAATATTTTTGAGTTGAAGGCGGCAGGAAGTGGAAAGGGCTTGGATATGCGGTTTGAAGGAGAGATCAGTGTCAAGGATTACCCCGAGGCAGCGAGCTTGTGGGACTGGGGAGAGTGGGCAGCCGTTTACTGTAATGGATAGGTTCGTTGGGGGAGTCGCGTGAGATGGGGCAAAGACAATGAATTCTGTTTTGTCCATGTTAAGTTTTAGAAATCTAGCGGAGAAGAAGGATGAAATAGTGGACAGACATTGAGGGATTCTGGTTAGTAGGGTGGTGATATCTGAGTAATGATGAGTATAAATTGACTACTCGCATACAAACATAATATAAATCAGCATAGTGCTGTATGTAATACAGAGAAACAGATTCAATACTGCAGGACACACCTATCCAATAAGCCTATGTATGCAAAAATAATTTAAGCATACAAATACATGTAAGGGCCGACAGGGGTCCTGCAAAATCAATCAGGTCAGTGCGGGATGCATGTGAGAAATGAACGGCTTTAAACATTCATTACCAGTTCAAGTGAAGAGGATCCAGGCGTCCACCACACCCGACGCGCTTTTTGCAATGAAATGCACCTTGACCATGATGTCACGGCAGGTCGTTCTCGCGCAGGTGCACAGGCCCTGTGATGACGTCGCGGTCACATGACCGTGACGTCATGGCAGGTCCTTCTTGCGCAGGGCCTGTGATGACGTTGCGGTCACATGACCGTGACGTCATGGCAGGTCCTTCTCGCGCAGGCGCGCAGGGCCTGTGATGACGTCACGGTCACATGACCGTGACGTCATGGCAGGTCATTCTCCCATACCATTTTTGGCACCGGAACCTGCTGGAGGTCACCGGAGCGTCGTGAAAGGTGAGTATATAATGATTTGTTATTTTTTTAATTATTTTTAACATTAGATGTTTTTACTATTGACAATGCATAGGCAGCATCAATAGTAAAAACTTGGTCACACAGGGTTAATAGCGGCGGTATCGGAGTGAGTTAACCGCTGCATAACGCGGTCCGTTACCACTGGCATTAACCCTGTGTGAGCGGTGACTGCGGGGAGTATGGAGCGGGCGCTGACTGCAGAGGAGTAGGGAGGGACTAATCGGACTGTGGCCGTCGCTGATTGGTCGCGGCAGCCATGACAGGCAGCTGGCGAGAGCAATCAGCGACTTGAATTCCATGACAAAGGCCGCGACCAATGAATATCCGTGACAGACAGAAGGACAGACGGAAGTGACCCTTAGATAATTATATAGTAGATGGCTTCACCCAACCACTAACCATGAGTGGAGAAAAAGTTTTGGTGTTATCATTCATATTCTCTGAAAAAAGGCTGAGATAGCAAAAATTATGCCAGGGTATGTAAACTTTTGAGCACAGTTGTACTTCCAGAAAATGGTGATGCTCAGGCATAATATAAGTTAGGTGTAGAGTATTCGCAGAGGTAAGTGGGCTCTGAAGGACTGATGTGGAGTAGTCACGGTCTGTCATCGACGTGTTACTGGGACAGGAATATATTAGGAGCAGCATATTATAGTGTAGCACATTTTTCATCAAACCAGTTTGTAACAATTAGACATTTTTGACATAGCTAAGACTACTTTCATACATTACATTTGTTCTGGTAGTTTCGCTCCTGCAATATGTTAACTGCAGCAGCCATTGCTAGCCTAAACGCTACAGGATCCACAGAGACGAGACATCCTGGGAGACAAGGTGCCTACTATCTAATGTGATTTCCTGAAATCTATCCCTGGGACACTGGGCAGTTTATTTTGCTAAATCTTTCAAGCCATACAGAGCTACATGTATATGAAAGCGAACTGTGAGTATTGAGCATGCTGGCAATTACTGGCACAGCAGAGCTTCTCTGGTGTAATACATATGTATTACAATGTTTCGTGTACATCTTTGCCTTAACAAAGAATATAGTATTATTTTACTATCCATAGCGAGCAGGGGTTTTTCAAGAGGCAGGGTGAAAAAACTTGTGAAGTTTTCCACAATTGAACAGTGGATCCCAAACATTGCCTGTCATGTAATGAAAATTCAGTATTCACCCTCAATAACAAGTCCAGTAGTGAGGCTAGGTCACATCGGCTGCTCACATCACCGCTGCAGCCAAACACTGAGCAAATTGGCTTAGCATTGGCTACATATGGTAATAGTGCCCCTCATAATAACAGTACCCCCTCGTCTCCAACTGCAACATGAAAAACTCCCCTAAATCTCATCGTGTGAACACAGCCTTAGCCTGTAAGGTGATGAAGGGCTTACTCACTTATGGCGGAGCATACCTAAGCCAGTCCCCTGAATACTGTACAGTGTTGTCATGTATACCCCATGAAACAGCATACAGAGAACCTGTGCCGGCGAATAGGAGCGCTGCGAGACCAGAAAATTAACGCTTGGAATATATTTAAACCTTGATTTCTAGCCAACTCCCCACGGCTACTAGTGCAAGCTTCACCAGCAGGGCATAACACCCCTGTGCCAATCTGTGGCTGCCCCTGTATATGTAGGTAACAGCAGCACATCCGAAATATTCTAGTCTCTGATATCTACTAGAAGTTCAGGGAAACACTTTATACACATTGGTAATGATCTGGCAGTGGGTGGACAGCGGAAAATTACAAGCAGCCACATTATTCTTAGGGCTCATTCATACAACCGTGTTTTCGTCCGACTGCTGCTTATGAAAAAAACGGACCGCACTCGGACCAGTGTTATACAAGGTGCAGCATTCAATAGGTTATAGGATCATAGAATGTTAAGAGTTGGCAGGGACCTCCTGGGTCATCTGGTCCACCCCCCCTGCTCAAAGCAGGATTCACCAAATCATCCCAGACAGATGTCTGTCCAGCCTCTGTTTGAAGGTTTCCATTGAAGGAGAACTCACCACCTCTCATGGCAGCCTGTTCCACTCACTGATCACCCTGTCAAAAAGTTTTTTTCTAATATCTAATCTGTGTCTCCTCCCATTCAGTTTCATCCCATTGCTTCTAGCTTTCCTTGTGCAAATGAGAATAAAGATGATCCTTCTACAATGTGACAGCCCTTGAGATATTTGTAGACAGCTATTAAGTCTCCTCTCAGTCTTCTTTTTTGCAAGCTAAACATTCCCAAATCCTGTAAACGTTCCTCATAGGACAAGGCTTGCAGACCGGTCACCATTCTGGTCGCTCTTCTCTGAACTTGCTCCAGTTTGTTGATGTCTTTTTTAACCCCTTAATCCCATATGACGCACTATCCCGTCAAGATGACCTGGGACTTAGTTCCCAGTGACGGGATAGTACATCATATGCGATCGGCCGGGTGTCAGCTGACTATCACGGACCGCTCCAGGCACATTAACCCCCGGCACACTGTGATCAAACATGATAGCAGTGCCGTATAGGGAAGCATCGCGCAGGGAGGGGGCTCCCTGCGTGCTTTCCTGAGACGATCGGTACAAGGCGATGTGCTCACCTTGTACCGAGCGTCTCCTCCCTGCAGGCCCCGGATCCAAAATGGCCGTGGGGATACTTCCGGGTCCTGCAGGGAGGTGGCTTACCAAGTGCCTGCTCAGAGCAAGTGCTGGTAAGCCAGAAGCAGTGCACGTCAGATTGCTGATGTGACACAGTGCTCTGCAAAGTGTGAGATCAGCGATCTGTCACTATACAGTGATGTCCCCCCTGGGACAAAGTAAAAAAGTTAAAAAAAAAGGTTTTAACTGTGTAAAAAAAAATAAATCCCTAAATAAAGAGAAAAAAAAATATTGTTCTCATAAATACATTTCTTTATCTAAAAAAAAAAAAAACAGTAAAAGTACACATATTTAGTATCACCGCGTCCGTAACGACCCAACCTATAAAACTGGCCCACTAGTTAACCCCTTCAGTGAACACCGTAAAAAAAAACGAGGCAAAAAACGCTTCATTATCATATCGCCGAACAAACAGTGGAATAACACGCGATCAAAAAGATGGATATAAATAACCATGGTACCGCTGAAAACGTCATCTTGTCCCGCAAAAAACGAGCCGCCATACAGCATCATCAGCAAAAAAATAAAAAAGGTATAGCTCTCAGAATAAAGCGATGCAAAAACAATTCTTTTTTCTATAAAATAGTTTTTATCGTATAAAAGTGCCAAAACATAAAAAATAATCTAAATGAGGTATCGCTGTAATCGTGCTGACCCGCAGAATAAAACTGCTTTATCCATATAACCAAACGTGGAACGGTATAAACGCCCCCCCCCCCTCCCAAAAGAAATTCATGAATAGCTGGTTTTTGGTCATTCTGCCTCACAAAAATCGGAATCAAATGCGATCAAAAAAGGTCACATGCCCAAAAATGTTACCAACATAAACGTCAACTCGTCCCACAAACATCAAGACCTCACATGACTATGTGGACCAAAATGTGGAAAAATTATAGGTCTCAAAATGTGGTAACGCAAAAAATATTTTTTGCAATAAAAAGCGCATGTTAGTGTGTGACGGCTGCCAATCATAAAAATCCGCTAAAAAACCCGCTATAAAAGTAAATTAAAACCCCCTTCATCACCCTTTAGTTAGGGAAACATAAAAAAATAAAAAAATGTATTTATTTCCATTTTCTAATTAGGGTTAGGGCTAAGGTTAGAGCTAGGGTTAGGGTTAGGGCTAGGTTTAGGGTTGTGGCTAGGGTTAAGGCTACAGTTAGGGTTGGGGCTAAAGTTAGGGTTAGGGTTGGGGCTAAAGTTAGGGTTTGGATTACATTTACGGTTGGGAATAGGGTTGGGATTAGGGTTAGGGGTGTGTCAGGGTTAGGGGTGTGTTTAGGGTTACAATTGAGATTAGGGGTAGGGATGTGTTTGGATTAGGGTTTCAGTTATAATTGAGGGGTTTCCACTGTTTAGGCACATCAGGGGCTCTCCAAACGCCACATGGCGTCCGATCTCAATTCCAGCCAACTCTGCGTTGAAAAAGTAAAACGGTGCTCTTTCCCTTCCGAGCTCTCCAGTGTGCCCAAACAGGGGTTTATCCCCACATATGGGTAACAGCGTACTCAGGACAAATTGGACAACAACTTTTGGGGTCCAATTTCTCCTGTTACCCTTGGGAAAATACAAAACTGGCGGCTAAAATATAATTTTTGTGGGGAAAAAAAAGATTTTTTTATTTTCACGGCTCTGAGTTATAAACTGTAGTGAAACACTTGGTTGAAAGTTCTCACAACACATCTAGATAAGTTCCTTGGGGGGGTCTAGTTTCCACTATGGGGTCACTTGTGGGGGGTTTCTACTGTTTAGGTACATTAGGGTCTCTGCAAACGCAATGTGACGCCTGCAGACCAATCCATCTAAGTCTGCATTCCAAATGACGCTCCTTCCCTTCCGAGCTCTGCCATGCGCTCAACGGTGGTTCCCCCCTACACATGGGGTATCAGCGTACTCAGGACAAATTGGACAACTTTTGGGGTCCAATTTCTTCTCTTACCCTTGGGAAAATAAAAAATTGGGGGCGAAAAGATCATTTTTGTGAAAAAATATGATTTATTTGTACGGCTCTGCATTATAAACTTCTGTGAATCACTTAATGGGTCAAAGTGCTCACCACACATCTAGATAAGTTCCTCAGGGGGCCTACTTTCCAAAATGGTGTCATTTGTGGGGGGTTTCAATGTTTAGGCACATCAGTGGCTCTCCAAACGCAACATGGCATCCCATCTCAATTCCTGTCAATTTTGGATTGAAAAGTCAAACGGCGCTCCTTCTCTTCCGAGCTCTCCCATGCGCCCAAACAGTGGTTTACCCCCACATATGGGGTATCAGCGTACTCAGGACAAATTGTACAACAACTTTTGGGGTCCAATTTCTTTTCTTACCCTTGGGAAAATAAATAATTGGGGGCGAAAAGATCATTTTTGTGAAAAATATGAGTTTTTATTTTTACGGCTCTGCATTATAAACTTCTGCAAATCACTTAATGGGTCAAAGTGCTCACCACACATCTAGAGAAATTCCTTAGGGGGTCTACTTTCCAAAATGGTGTCACTTGTGGGGGGTTTCAATGTTTAGGCACATCAGGGGCTCTCCAAATGCAACATGGCGTCCCATCTCAATTCCAGTCAATTTTGCATTGAAAAGTCAAATGGCGCTCCTTCCCTTCCGAGCTCTATCATGCGCCCAAACAGTGGTTTACCTCCACATATGGGGTATCAGCATACTCAGGACAAATTGTACAACAACTTTTTTGGGTCCATTTTCTCCTGTTACCCTTGGTAAAAATAAAAGAAATTGGAGCTGAAGTAAATTTTTTGTGACAAAAAGTTAAATGTTAATTTTTATTTAAATATTCCAAAAATTCCTGTGAAATACCTGAAGGGTTAATAAACTTCTTGAATGTGGTTTTGAGCACCTTGAGGGGTGCAGTTTTTAGAATGGTGTCACACTTGGGTATTTTCTATCACATAGACCCCTCAAAATGACTTCAAATGAAATGTGGTCCCTAAAAAAAAATGGTGTTGTAAAAATGAGAAATTGCTGGTCAACTTTTAACCCTTATAACTCCCTAACAAAAAATAAATGTTGGTTCCAAAATTGTGCTGATGTAAAGTAGACATGTGGGAAATGTTACTTATTAAGTATTTTGTGTGATATAATTGCTCAAAAACTCAAAGTTGGAAAATTGCAAAATTTTCGCCAAATTTCCATTTTTTTCACAAATAAACGCAGGTAATATCAAAGAAATTTTACCACTATCATGAAGTACAATATGTCACGAGAAAACAAGATTTCCTTGTGCAGGCGTGTACTACGGAGGACAGAGAATGAACTTCAATCCAATATTGCAGCCAGCATGCAGCCAGCGGGTAAGGAAAGGGTGAATCAAACACCCGAAAACCCCGCCTCCATGGCTGAAGATTGTTCCCTCCAAATTCAGGTGACAGAGTCCCTTTAAACCTGTAGTTTTCAATCAGTTTCATGCCTCGACCTTGTCTTCTCCTTCCCCTATATCTGCGGATAATGTCTTCGAGATTAAGGATATTTTGGCTATGAAAAAACGTAGGGGAAGAACTTTGTTTTTGGTGGACTGGAAGGGTTTCGGTCCTGAGGAGAGGTCCTGGGAGCCTCGGGAAAACATTCAGGCTCCTCGTATTTTAGCTAGGTTTCTTTCCAGCCTTAAGAAAGGAGGGGGGTGTAAGGATGGGAGTACTGTCATGCCGCTATCGCCTCCCGCGCCCTGTCATACTCACCTGTCTTCGGCGTTCCGGCACGCCTCCTCTCCTGCGGTGTCCTCCTCTCTGCGCTCGCTCCCGGCCACTCCTGCTCGTCGGGCGCACGCACGCACCAGATTCAGCACTGCGCGTGCGCACCTTTTATCTTCCTGTTCGCGCTCCTTCTTGTCCTCTCAATCGTCTTGGAGGACCTTCACCCGGAAGTGCTGCGTCGCGCCGGTATGTAAGCTCCTCCCGTCCTTTCCTCTATGCCTGTAGATCATTTGTGGTTGCAAGTGTTCTTAGCCCCTCGCTACTTCTGAGTAGTCCCTGTTTCTCCTGACCCTGGTTCTCTATGTTTCTTCCAGGGCCATACCTGTGTCTCTGCCTCTCTGGGTCTCTGCGTTCCAGTGCTCCTGCTCTCCCTGTATCGCCAGTTCTGTGTCTCTGTGTCTTTTCTTCCCTGGCTCTCTGTAGTCCTGTCCCATGAGCCACCTATCATAGCAATCCTGCTCCTTTACAGTCCTGTGTCTCTACAGCCTCTGTCTATACAGTCCTGCATCTCTGTACTCCTGTCCTCAGTGCCGTGTCTCTACCTATCTCGCTTGTCCGGTGTCTCTCCTGGTCCCACGTCTTCTTTGGTCCTTATCCGTACTGTTTTCCCCAGCATCCGAGGCGATAGTCCCTCACGGGCCTGCCCCTAACTCTCCCTGTATAGGGGGCGGTCCACAGTGATAGGAGTGGAAGGACTGATAGTGATAGGAGATGGGAGGACCGACAGTGATAGGAGATGGGAGGACTGACAGTGATAGGAGATGGGAGGACCGACAGTGATAGGAGATGGGAGGACCGACAGTGATAGGAGATGGGAGGACCGACAGTGATAGGAGATGGGAGGACCGACAGTGATAGGAGAAGGGAGGACCGACAGTGATAGGAGTGGAGAGGACAGACAATGATAGGAGATGGGAGGACCGCCAGTGATAGGAGATGGGACGACCTACAGTGATAGGAGTGGGCGGACTGATAGTGATAGATGGGAGGACCGACAGTGATAGGAGTGGGGAGGACTGATAGTGATAGGAGATGGGAGGACTGACAGTGATAGGAGATGGGAGGACCGCCAGTGATAGGAGATGGGAGGACCGACAGTGATAGGAGATGGGAGGACCGACAGTGATAGGAGTGGAGAGGACGGACAATGATAGGAGATGGGAGGACCGCCAGTGATAGGAGATGGGAGGACCGACAGTGATAGGAGTGGGGAGGACGGACAATGATAGGAGATGGGAGGACCACCAGTGATAGGAGATGGGAGGACCGACAGTGATAGGAGATGGGAGGACCGACAGTGATAGGAGTGGGGCGGACTGATAGTGATAGATGGGAGGACCAACAGTGATAGGAGTGGGGCGGACTGATAGTGATAGGAGATGGTAGGACCGCCAGTGATAGGAGATGGGAGGACCACCAGTGATAGGAGATGGGAGGACTGCCAGTGATAGGAGATGGGAGGACCGACAGTGATAGGAGATGGGAGGACCGCCAGTGGTAGATGGGAGGACTGACAGTGATAGGAGATGGGAGGACCGCCAGTGGTAGATGGGAGGACTGACAGTGATAGATGGGAGGACTGACAGTGATAGGAGATGGGAGGACCGCCAGTGGTAGATGGGAGGACTGACAGTGATAGGAGATGGGAGGACCGCAAGTGATAGGAGATGGGAGGACCGACAGTGATAGGAGATGGGAGGACCGCCAGTGGTAGATGGGAGGACTGACAGTGATAGATGGGAGGACTGACAGTGATAGGAGATGGGAGGACCGCCAGTGGTAGATGGGAGGACTGACAGTGATAAGAGATGGGAGGACCGCCAGTGATAGATGGTAGGACCGACAGTGATAGGAGATGGGTGGACCGCCAGTGATAGATGGGACTACTGACAGTGATAGGAGATGGGAGGACCGCAAGTGATAGGAGATGGGAGGACCGACAGTGATAGGAGATGGGAGGACCGCCAGTGGTAGATGGGAGGACTGACAGTGATAGATGGGAGGACTGACAGTGATAGGAGATGGGAGGACCGCCAGTGATAGATGGTAGGACTGACAGTGATAGGAGATGGGAGGACCGCCAGTGATAGATGGTAGGACTGACAGTGATAGGAGATGGGTGGACCGCCAGTGATAGATGGGACTACTGACAGTAATAGGAGATGGGAGGACCGCCAGTGATAGATGGGAGGATTGATACTGTTAGGAGTGGGAAGGTCGGGTGTCCCTCATTCACCCCAGATGCTGGTCAGTTACAACAGTTATTTCTATGGAGAAAATGGGATATCCCAGGGGCGCAGGTCACAGCGGCCATACCCAGCAGGGAGCGTACACTGAGGGCACAGGTTACACGCGGGCCGGTGGGATAAAACACCTCTGATAACTGACTGCTTTCTCCTCGCAGGTTCGTAGGACAGGCCCATGTGCAGTCGGCCGATCACATCGCATTGTAGAATCTCGTCACACAAATACTACAACTCCCGTGAGACCCTGCGTGGAATTCATCCCGAGCTTCCGGTAATTGCTGCTCAGGACAGGTAGGACTTCCTGTGATGTCAGAGACAGAGAGAGCCCCAGGACGCGGAGAAAGCGGCGAGAGAGACAGAGAGGGACGGCTGGAGAGCGAGGAGCTGGCCCCGGACGCGCCGGCTGGTGAGTGTGTGTGGTCACTGGTCCATGCTCCCTTGTTCTGTCGCCCGCTTACCTACCTGCCGGGCTGTGGCAGCTCGCCAGCAACTTGCCATCATTTGTACGTGCTGTATGCAGGGCGTGTTCTGTGCCTTTCTTTAATATGGGAGCGTTACTGCTATGCTATGTGTGACCTGAGGGACTTACTTTACTCTGTGCGGATTAGCAGCTTAACCCCTTCATGACCTAGCCTATTTTGACCTTAAAGGGAACCTGTCACCCCCAAAATTGAAGATGAGCGGCGGCCACCGCCATCAGGGGCTTATCTACAGCATTCTGTAATGCTGGGTTCACATTGCGGTAGTGGGTGTCCGCTAACGGAATCCGTTACATGGCGCAATTGTCACAATTAACGCTATGTAACGGATCCGTTAGGGCACCATTGACCGCAATGTGCTAACGCATCGCTAACGTATGCCATTTTTGGCATGCGTCAGCGATGTCCCGTTATTTTCGGACGGACCTCGAACGCTGCTTGCAGCGTTAGGCTAGGTTCACATTGCGTTAGTGCAATCTGTTTAGCGGATACGCTAACGCAATGTCCAAAAAGGGATTGCGTTTGGCGATCCCGCTAGCGCAGATGCCCGATCTGCGCTAGCGAAGAACGGACCCTGAACGCTGCAAGCAGCGTTCGAGGTCAGTCCGAAAATAACGGGACATCGCTGACGTGTGCCAAAAATGGAATACGTTAACGATGCGTTAGCGATCCATTAGCACATTGCGGTCAATGGGTGCGCTAACTGATCCGTTACATAGCGTTAATTGCGACAATTGCGCCATGTAACGGATTCCGTTAGCGGGCACCCACTAACGCAATGTGAACCTAGCCTTCAGGGTCCGTTCTTCGCTAGCGCAGATCGGGCATCTGCGCTAGTGGGATCGCCAAACAATCCCTTTTTGGACATTGCGTTAGCGCATTCCGTTAGCGTATCCGCTAAACAGATTGCACTAACGCAATGTGAACCTAGCCTAATGCATTCTGTAATGCTGTAGATAAGCCCCCGATGTATCCTGAAAGATGATAAAAACAGGTTAGATTATACTCACCCAGTGGCGGTCCCGCTGCGGTCTGGGTCTGATGGGTGTCGTGGTCCGGTGCCTCCTATCTTCATACGATGACGTCCGCTTCTTGTCTTCCTGCCGCAGCTCCGGCGCAGGCGTACTTTGTCTGCCCTGTTGAGGGCAGAGCATAGTACTGCAGTGCGCAGGCGCCGGGCCTCTCTGACCATTCACCGGCATCTGCGCACTGCAGTACTTTGCTCTGCCCTCAACAGAATGCTGTAGATAAGCCCCTGATGCCGGTGGGCTTAGCTCACCTTCGATTTTGGGGGTGACAGGTTCCCTTTAATAAAAACCCTGGTATAAAAATCTACTATATAATTGTCCAAGGGTCACTTCCGTCTTTTTGTCCGTCTTTCTGTGTCTCTTTCTTTCTTTCACGGATATTCATTGGTCGCGGCCTCTGTCTGTCATGGAAATCCAAGTCGCTGATTGGTTGTGGCAAAACGCCCACGACCATTGCCACGACCAATCAGCGACGGGCACAGTCCGGCGGCAACATGGCCGCTCCTTCCTCCCCGCAGTCAGTGCCCGCTCCATACTCCCCTCCAGTCAGCCCTCACACAGGGTTAATGGCAGCGTTAATGGACCCCGCTATGCTGCGGTGTAATGCACTCCATTAACGCAGCTATTAACCCTGTGTGACCAACTTTTTACTATTGATGATGCGTATGCAGCATCAATAGTAAAACGATCTAATGTTACAAATAATAATAATAATAAAAAAAAACAAAAAACGTTATTCTCACCCTCCGACGTGCGCGTTTTCCTCGGCAGTGCAAGCGGCAGGCTCCGGTGCCAAGGATGCTATGCGAGATGGACCTTCCATGACGTCACGGTCATGTGACCGCGACGTCATCACAGGTCCTGCGCTCATACCAACCCTGGGACCGGAAGCTGCCGAGTGCACCGCACACAGGCGCCAGGACTACAAGGAGCCCTTCTGAAGGTGAGTATATGTTTATTTTTTATTTTAAGTCTTTTTTAACCTGTTACATACGCGTCTGGGCAATATACTACGCGGCTGGGCAATATACTACGTGGACATGCATATTCTAGAATACCTGATGCGTTAGAATCGGGCCACCATCTAGTCTATCATAAGTGTCTGTTGGTTCATGAAAATCAGTAAAAGGTTATGGATGTGCCGTCCATTTAGCATTGAAATGGCTAGGAGAAGCTTACCAATTTTTATTTTTTTCTAACATATGAGAGAATTAAATCACTGATTGTAAATATGGATAAACTGAGCAAGCACTGATTAGGCCTCTTTCACACTTCCTTTTTTCAGCTTCCGTCACAATCCGTCGAGTTTTGAGAATGCAGGATCCTGTTTTTCCCATAGACTTGTATTAGCGACGGATTGTGACGGATAGCCTTCCATTGTGCACTGGATCCTGCGTAAAAAAACGGTCCGTCGGGCAGAGAAAACGTTCAGAGGAACGTTTTTTCTGCAGGTCGGAAAATCAGTCAGCGACGCATCCTGCGCTGCCCGTCATTGGCTACAATGGAAGCCTATGGGCGCAGGATGCGTCGCTGACTGTGAAAAGTAGGAATCCAGCGACGAGTCCTGTCTTTTCAAACTGAGCATGCGAGGAAGAATTTCCCGTTAGGGAAATTCTCTCTCGCTCGCTCTCTTTCTCTTTTTACTATTGATGTTGCCTATGCAGCATCAATAGTAACAAGACATAATGTTAAAAATAATTTAAAAAATAAACGCAATATTCTCACCTACACATGCCCCGCGCAGCGTCACCGATGCTCCCGGCTGCTAGCGTTCTTCTCGCGAGATTTTGCAATGTATTACTAGGAACGCTTGCTGCCACGAGCATCGCTGCGTGGGACGCCGGTAGGTGAGAATACTGCGTTTTGTTTTTTTTTAACCTGGTTTGTGTTGTGTACACAACAGGTGCACATAGCCTCGACGGGTCCGTCAGAAAGACGGGCCCAGTGCACCCATTTTTTACAATCTGCACAGGATCAGTCTTTTCAACATTTTGACGAATCCTGTGCAGATTGTAAAAACGGAAGTGTGAAAGAAGCCTTAAAGATCTGATACCGATGAAAATTAGCCCATTTTTTTCCTCACATCTATAAATATAATTGTCTAAGCGGTACTTCCGTCTGTTTGTCTGTAACTTCCGTAACGGAAATCCCTGGTCGCTGAGTGGTGGCGGGAGTTCAACACCGCTTCACTTTTTAGGGTACCGTCACACTATACGATTTACCTACGATCACGACCAGCGATATGACCTGGCCGTGATCGTAGGTAAATCGTAGTGTGGTCGCTGGGGAGCTGTCACACAGACAGCTCTCCAGCGACCCACGATGCCGAGGTCCCTGGGTAACCAGGGTAAACATCGGGTAACTAAGCGCAGGACCGCGCTTAGTTACCCGATGTTTACCCTGGTTACAAGCGTTAAACTAAAAAAAAAAAAACAGCACATACTTACATTCTGGTGTCCGTCAAGTCCCTTGCAGTCTCTGCTTCCCGCACTCAGTGACTGCCGGCCGTAAAGTGAAAGTGAAAGCACAGCCGCTGTGCTCTGCTTTCACTTTACGGCCGGCAGTCACAGTGCGGGAAGCAGACGGCAAGGGACCTGACGGACACCAGAATGTAAGTATGTGCTGTTTGTTTTTTTTTAGTTTAACGCTTGTAACCAGGGTAAACATCGGGTAACTAAGCGCGGTCCTGCGCTTAGTTACCCGATGTTTACCCTGGTTACAAGTGAACGCATCGCTGGATCGCATCGCTAGATCGCTAGATCGGTGTCACACACACCGATCTAGCGATGACAGCGGGAGATCCAGCGATGAAAGAAAGTTCTAAACGATCTGCTACGACGTACGATTCTCAGCAGGATCCCTGATCGCTGCTGCGTGTCAGACACAGCGATATCGTAACGATATCGCTGGAACGTCACGAATCGTACCGTCGTAGCGATCGAAATGTTATAGTGTGACGGTACCCTTACTATTGATGCTGCCTATGTGTGGTACTGCGTGGCCTGTGTTATATACTACTTCGATGTGTTATATACTGCGTGGGCTGTGTTATATACTGCGTGGGCTGTGTTATATACTGCGTGGGTTGTGTTATATACTGCGTGGACTGTGTTATATACTGCGTGGGCTGTGCAGTATACTGCGTGGGCTGTGTTATATACTGCGTGGGCTGTGCTATATACTTCATACATATTCTAGAATACCTGATGCATTAGAATCGGGCCACCATCTAGTATGAGATAAAAACGGACATCTGAATGAGGCCTATGGTTTGTAAATTGACCACATACCGTACTTTTTCTACAGAGTGCAGATGTCCGTCATGAACAATACAACTTATGAATACAAAATAACTTATAGGGCATGTTCACACTCTGCATTTTTGCTATGCGTTTTTCAAGGGTAGAAGAATGCCGCACTTTATAGTACCAGCAAAGTGAGATTTCTGAAATCTCATGCACATGCTGCTTATTTTCTTTTTTACGAACTTGAGCCATCAATGTATTTCTTTCAATCATGTCAATTGTTTGTGTTTTTGCAGTGTTTTTCACTCATTAAAGTAAAGGTGGGAAATAAGCACTTATTTGACACTGCGTTTTTCCCTGCCAACACTCTTGGTTTTTGGTACAGAAAAATCTGCTGCAAGTGCTTAATGTGTGCAGTTATAATCCACACCTCCGCATGAGTGAATATACCATTTATATAAATCTTAAGGCACTACTAATGTAAGTTCACTGACCCTAGTATTATTATACTTACCCGCCGACGCCTCGGTTCCTATGCCGCCATCTTGTGACCTCAACGCCTCACTGACCTGAAGTCGGGGCTAACTATCACAAGCTCTCAATGCAAGTCTATTGGCTTCATTCTGGCTCTCATTGACGTACATTGAGTAGTGAGTTCCGGATCGCCCAGCAAACAGTGGAGCCGTCCGGCTGGGCACCAGCTGCTGTGGCGCCAGAAAGAGCTGGACACGACAGCTGGTAAGTATGAGACTAGGGACAGTGAGCTTACATTAGTGACACCACTCCAGCACTGCAATAAAAACCCCTCTGAAGTGGTGCTTTAACATAATGTGCGTCTGCAAACAACCAACTCAGATCGGTCTGGGATAACCTCTATGAACCTAGAAAGCCATATATTTTGCATGCAAACCTGATAAAGCAGATGACGGCCGTTTCGCTTTGTATCACGCTTTTCCTGTTCTTACAGTATAATTATGTGTTTTACTGCTGCAGATCCTGAACTTTTATGCTCATATAAGCAAAGTATGATCTACAAATCTCTGCACTTTCATTCGAACATCTAATTTTGAACACACGCCTGTTCAAATGCCAGGTTTGCCAAGAAGAATCATTTCATAGCTTTTTTCACATTAATGTTGCCCATCTGTTCAATTCAATTGAAAGATGCACTGAAATTGCAGAGAATGTCAGAAAAAAATTATTAAAACAGTTGAGCTTTATATCAGGTTAATCAGACTCACTTTACATGATCACAGCTATGTATAGACTTCTGTTTAGCAGCACTATGGAGCCTGGGTCGGTGTCCATTTTGGTGGACTGACTCCTAAAATATATAATAAATTGGGTACAGTAGTTCAGTGCAGTTAGTGCCGTAAATGTTTCCATAATAATTTGGGAAAGTTATAAAATGTCCTATAAATGTCTGTTCTGTTCCTGATCTAAGGATTTGGGCTTTTAATTGAGATAAATCTGTTGGTGCTGCACTTTATGTACATGCTCAGTAGTGAGGCAGCGCTGGTGCTGCACCTTATGTACATGCTCAGTAGTGAGGCAGTGCTGGTGCTGCACCTTATGTACATGCTCAGTAGTGAGGCAGCGCTGGTGCTGTACTTTATGTACATGCTCAGTAGTAAGGCAGTGCTGGTGCTGCACCTTATGTACATGCTCAGTAGTGAGGCAGGGCTGGTGCTGCACTTTATGTACATGCTCAGTAGTGAGGCAGCGCTGGTGCTGCACCTTATGTACATGCTCAGTAGTGAGGCAGTGCTGGTGCTGTACTTTATGTACATGCTCAGTAGTAAGGCAGTGCTGGTGCTGCACCTTATGTACATGCTCAGTAGTGAGGCAGTGCTGGTGCTGTACTTTATGTACATGCTCAGTAGTGAGGCAGTGCTGGTGCTGCACCTTATGTACATGCTCAGTAGTGAGGCAGTGCTGGTGCTGCACCTTATGTACATGCTCAGTAGTGAGGCAGTGCTGGTGCTCCACTTTATGTACATGCTCAGTAGTGACCAGTGCTGGTGCTGCACCTTATGTACATGCTCAGTAGTGAGGCAGTGCTGGTGCTGTACTTTATGTACATGCTCAGTAGTGAGGCAGTGCTGGTGCTCCACTTTATGTACATGCTCAGTAGTAAGACAGTGCTGGTGCTGTACTTTATGTACATGCTCAGTAGTAAGACAGTGCTGGTGCTGCACTTTATATACATGCTCAGTAGTGAGGCAGTGCTGGTGCTGCACTTTATGTACATGCTCAGTAGTGAGGCAGTGTTGGTGCTGCACTTTATGTACATGCTCAGTAGTGAGGCAGTGCTGTGCTGCACTTTATGTACATGCTCAGTAGTGAGGCAGCGCTGGTGCTGCACCTTATGTACATGCTCAGTAGTGAGGCAGTGCTGTGCTGCACTTTATATACATGCTCAGTAGTGAGGCAGTGCTGTGCTGCACTTTATATACATGCTCAGTAGTGAGGCAGTGCTGTGCTGCACTTTATGTACATGCTCAGTAGTGAGGCAGGGCTGGTGCTGCACTTTATGTACATGCTCAGTAGTGAGGCAGCGCTGGTGCTGCACCTTATGTACATGCTCAGTAGTGAGGCAGTGCTGGTGCTGTACTTTATGTACATGCTCAGTAGTAAGGCAGTGCTGGTGCTGCACCTTATGTACATGCTCAGTAGTGAGGCAGTGCTGGTGCTGTACTTTATGTACATGCTCAGTAGTGAGGCAGTGCTGGTGCTGCACCTTATGTACATGCTCAGTAGTGAGGCAGTGCTGTGCTGCACTTTATGTACATGCTCAGTAGCGAGGCAGTGCTGGTGCTGCACTTTATGTACATGCTCGGTAGTGAGGCAGTGCTGGTGCTGCACTTTATGTACATGCTCAGTAGTGAGGCAGTGCTGGTGCTGCACCTTATGTACATGCTCAGTAGTGAGGCAGTGCTAGTTCTGCACCTTATGCACATGCTCAGTAGCGAGGCGGTGCTGCACTTTATGTACATGCTCAGTAGCGAGGCAGTGCTGGTTCTGCACCTTATGCACATGCTCAGTAGCGAGGCATTGTTGGTGCTGCATTTTATATACATGCTCAGTAGTGAGACAGTGCAGTGGAGTCGGCGGTTTAGCTTACCGAAGCAAACAAATAGCACTCATACCTGTGATAGTACCGGGGGTTGCTGAGACCCCAGAGAACATGATTTGTGTCGTTTTTTACAGACCCTGGTATTGCGATCGCCTTTAGCGGTATAACTGCACATCAGAGGAGAGAGAAATAGTGTCATTATCACAGTAATAGACCCTATCACAGTGATCAAAATTAAAAATAATAGTAAATCAAACCTCCCTTTATCACCCCATTAGTTAGGTAAAAATAATAAAATAAAAAATATTTCCATTTTTCCATTAGGGTTAGAGTTTGGCTAAAGTGGGTTTGGGGTTAATGTTGGGGTTAGGGTTAGAATTGGGGGGATTCCACTGTTTAGGTACATTAGGGGGTCTCCAAACGCGACATGGCGCCACCATTGATTCCAACCAAGTTTGATTTCCAACCTGTTCAAAAAGTCAAATGGCGCTCCTTCCCTTCTGAGCTCTGCCGTGCGCCCAAACAGTGGCTTTCCCCCACATATGGGGTATCGGCGTACTCAGGACAAATTGCACAACAACTTTTGTGGTCCATTTTCTCCTGATACCCTTGTAAAAATTAAAAAAAATTGGTTCCAAAGTAAATTTTTTGTGAAAAAAAAAAAAAAAAAATTTTCCTTCCACATTGCTTCAGTTTTTGTGAAGCACCTGAAGGGTTAATAAACTTCTTGAACGTGGTTTTGCGCACCTTTAGGTATGCCATGACAACTTCTTGAAACACATACCCATATCAACTAATTATCAATATAAGAGGAGCATTACATATTATAGTATGGGTCAGATCATAGACAATATTGGGGTAATCGCAATTCATAAATAGAAAAACCGCAGCAAAGAAGCGATCAGACAACACCCATAATTTATAAAAATGAAAAAACTTTATTAAATATTACCAAGATCAGAAGCATAGGGAAAACAAGGTTCATGCCATAATGCACATGTCAGAAACTCAGGGGTGCACATCCATGGGTGATAGTATATACATACATTAAATGGGTGTCACAGCTCAACAATATTGGCAATGTGAGTACAACCGTACAAGCAATTCCGTTTTCAATCCAACCCTGTGTGTATACAAACGTCAGGTAAACATAGTAGTATAATCAATTCATGTCCAAATCGTACTTACAAATAGGTGATTACCTGAGCAGGTTAGGACGTCCACACACCCACCGAGTGCACCTTTAGGTATGCAGTTTTTAGAATGGTGTCACCTTTTGGAATTTTCTGTTATGTTAACCCCCCAAACTCACTTCAAATGTGAGATGGTCCCTAAAAAAATGGTTTTGTAAATTTTGTTGGAAACATGAGAAATCGCAGGTCAACTTTTAACCCTTATAGCGTCTTAAAATCAAAAATTGTGCTGATGTAAAGTAGACATGTGGGAAATGTTAACTATTTTGTGTGACACCACTCTCTGATTTAAAGGCTACAAAAATTAAAAGTTTGAAAATTGGAAAATATTCAAAATTTTTGCAAATTTCCATTTTTTTTTTTCATAAACGCAAGTCATATTGAATAAATGTTACCACTAACATGAAGTACAATATGTCGGGAAAAAAACAATCTCCGAATCAGTGGGGAAACATTGAAGCGTTCCAGAGTTATAACCTCATAAAAGGAGTGGTCAGAATTGTAAACATTGGGTTAAAGGTAAAAATCGATCACAGGAGCGCTGAAAGGAGACACTGACACTGGGTAAAGGTTTTAGCCACAACGCGTTTCAACGGACAGGCCGCCTTCATCAGGTGACCGATTTCTACCTTTAACCTTGTGTCCATCCTCCTTTGGAGGTTTTCGGCTGGAGCTGCAGCAGTTCCTGGCACTTCCCTTATCCCTGGGGCTGCCTCCTCTGCGCTCCTAAATGACCGCCTTACATTGACTCTGAGAATTGTAAACATTGGCTCTATCACTAAAGGTACCTTCACACTCAGCGACGCTGCAGCGATACCGATAACGATGTTGATCGCTGCAGCGTCGCTGTTTGGTCGCTGGAGAGCTGTCACACAGACAGCTCTCCAGCGACAAACGATGCCGGTAACCAGGGTAAACATCGGGTTACTAAGCGCAGGGCCGCGCTTAGTAACCCGATGTTTACCCTGGTTACCAGCATAAACGTAAAAAAACAAAAACTACATACTTACCTTCCGCTGTCTGTCCCCGGCGCTGTGCTTTCCTGCACTGACTGTGAGCACAGCGGCCGGAAAGCAGAGCGGTGACGTCACCGCTGTGCTTTCCGGCTGGCCGGCGCTCACAGCCAGTGCAGACAAGCACAGCGCCGGAGGACAGACAGCGGAAGGTAAGTATGTAGTGTTTGTTTTTTTTTACTTTTACGATGGTAACCAGGGTAAACATCGGGTTACTAAGAGCGGCCCTGCGCTTAGTAACCCGATGTTTACCCTGGTTACCAGTGAAGACATCGCTGAATCGGCGTCACACACGCCAATTCAGCTATGTCTGCAGGGAGTCCAGAGACGAAATAAAGTGCTGGACTTTCTGCACTGACCAACGATGGCACAGCAGGATCCTGATCGCTGCTGTGTGTCAAACTGAACGATATCGCTAGCCAGGACGCTGCAACGTCACGGATCGCTAGCGATATCGTTCAGTGTGACGGTACCTTAAGGGAATAATACTTGGTTGCACACCCTTTAGCATAGATACCAGGCTCCAAATGTTTCTTGTAGCCATCTATAAGCTTCTTGCACTTGTCAGTTGGTATTTTCTCCCACTCTTCCTCTGCAGTTTGTTCAAGCTCTTGAATGCTTGCAGAATTCTTTTTCCCAATGGCAGATTTCAGTTCACCCCAAACATTTTCAATGGGATTGAGGTCAGGGCTCATTGCTGGCCATTTTAAATTAGTCAGTTTTTTTCTTTTTCAACTATTCCTATGTGCATTTGGATGTGTGCTTTGGATCATTGTCTTGCTGTTGGATCTATGATCTTCCAGTTGAAACTGGGCTACCAAGGTCCTTTGAGACGGCCTTATACCATTTGGAAGTCTTGTGATTGCTAATGGCTGTTCTGATGTCTTCAGACAGCTTCTTTGTCAAAGAAACATGGCCTACCATGTGGAATTTCTAAACACTGAAGTCATCATTCATTGGCTAATTCATGTCACATGGGCACCGACAATTAATCAAGGGGATTCTCATTTGTGATTTAGCACAGGGAGTCAAAATGTTTCTATACAAATTTAATGTAAAGGTGCCAATATCAGTGTCGCAGGAAGCTTTAGGTTCTTCTATTTTTCCCTCCTGTTGTTTTTTGTTTTAAATGATTGTTTATAATTTGCTTTTTTGTTTTTATCGTGCGTGCTCTATACAGAAAACGGTTTCACTTGATTCCTTTTTTCAGGAGATATTCCACATTATGTACTTAGACTTCATGGGTGCCAATAACTCTGAGCAGGACTGTATGGCATAGAAAGTTCTACAACATATTTTGTGTGTGAACATTACCTCTTATGAAAAAGCTTAGCCCCAAGAATTATAATCACTTTTGCTAATATAAGATGTAACCTAATGTAAAGAAGATGCTGTATTTGTCGCACACACTTGATGCAAACTACCTGACTCCTCTACAATGGCTCCTAGAACTCACAGCATTGCTCCCATAGACCCCTGGGTGGCATGCAGTATTGTAGCTGCAAGATCACGCTGCTTATTTTGAGATCTCTCATTTCCAACTAATAGAACGCTGTCTAGAGCAGGGGTGCACAACCTTTTCTGGTGGACCATATCCTGTTGAATAACTCCCAAAGGCTGCATTAAAACTTGCAGAGGAATTCGTATCTGAGACATTTCAGTTAGCAGCAGTAGAGCACAAGGCCATAAACTACGTACAATGTAGAGCCACAAGTATAGATGGCCACCTGTAAGGCTATGTGCACACGTTGCGGATTGTATGCGTTTTTGCCTCATTTTTTCGCCGCGAAAACGCATACACAACACAACCCATTGAATTCAATGGGATTCCGCAATGCTGTGCTAATGCGTATTTTTCCATGGTGGAATCGCATCGCAGAAAAATACGCAGCATGCTCATTCTTTGTGCGGAATCACGGCGATTCTACACACATAGGAATGCACTGAGCGGCTTACTTCCCACCATGCGCAAAGTAAGTGGATCATGTGCGGATGGTACCCAGGGTGGAGGAGAGGAGACTCTCCTCCAGGCCCTTTAAAAAAAGAATTAAAATTAAAAAAGTTATATACTCGCCTTCCGGCGGCCCCCGAATCCAGCCCAGGTCTTAACGATGCTCCCAGCAGCTCCCGTTCCCAGCGATGCTTTGCGACAATGACCTGTGATGACGTAGCGGTCTCGCGAGATGCTTCGTCATCTGGGGTCATTGCCGCGAGGCATCGCTGGGAATGGGAGCTGCCGGGAGCATCGCGAGGAGCGGGAAGACTGCCGGGGACGCCGGAAGGTGAGACTATCACAATTTTTTTATTATTATTTTTAACATTAGATCTTTGTACTATTGATGCTGCATAGGCAGCATCAATAGTAAAAAGTTGTTCACACTTGTCAAACACTATGTTTGACAAGTGGGACCAACCTGTCAATCAGTTTTCCAAGCGATGCTACAGATCGCTTGGAAAATGCTAGCATTCTGCAAACTAATTATGGTTGTAAAATGCTAGTGTTTAGCGGGAATACGCATGCCAATTCCGCATGCGATATTCTCGAGGCAGGGAGTTGCAGAATTGCTGCATAAATTTCCGGGCCAATTCTGCAACGTGGGCATATAGCCTAAGTCTTATTTATCTTTTTGGAGTAACAAAAAAAAAGGGTCAATTGACCAAATTCTCCTAACATTTATGGGGTTACATTAGCCAATTGTGTATGGTGTGTCTGGTCAGTATTTAAAATGTAACCGTTAATTATTACTCTTTAAAAGCAAAACCATAATAAAAATGCCTCTTGGGATAAATAACTGCACTGGCAGAATAAACACAATAGATATACCGTAATCCACTATAGGGTGATCCACTATGAAATCAGTCCCCCAATGGGTTCAATCAAGGTTCATTCGGTCACAATCCACTGTAGGGTGGTCAACAAGAAAATCAAAAATACATCCAGGGGATTCAATCAAACCACCTTGTGGCCTATCTATGTCACCTATGTCAGCCTACCTTCAAAAAAAAAAAGCAACGGAGTGCGGTTTCTTTTGCAGATACTGTAAAAATGTAAGCTGTGTGCTTTCAGGTTAATGTTTCCTCTGATGGGCAAGGTACAAATACCCTGCATAGCTGCTCTTATGAGGTATGTGTGCCTGGAGCCACGTCTATAAAATTGGGCACACTATTATTTGTAAACGCTCGAAGATAGCAGAGGCTGTGTGGGCTTCAAGAGAATTGGATTGAATGGCCATACCTAGAAAGACACTTGTGCCTGTTTTTATTCAGTGTAAACCCCGTAGGTTTGACTTGTACAATAGTCTTTCTCAATAAATATGTCAAATCCTAATTAGCTGCTGTTATTTATTTCTACTTCTGGGAAAGCTGATTGGTTGTCACTGAGATTACCTACCTGTATAGCAAATGTGAATCTGAGATTGCACAACGTGGAACACTTGGCTTTTGTTTGCGAGCATAGGTCTTGCATGAGTGTACAGTGTTTGTAAAGGAAGAACACGGCACTATGTATGTGCATGTGCTGAGTTGTTCCATGACTCATTTAACACTAGGTAAATATTAACTGCCCATGTGTGCCAGGACTGAGCAACCAAATGATTCATGCCATTTATACGCAGCGTTGTCTGTGTTCCCTTTGCCTGATGGTTTTTCAATGTTTTCCAAGACGTTTTCAAAACGTGGCAAAGATATAGAGTGAAGAAATAACCTATATTTCTCTGATCGCCCATGACGGCACCACGGAGAGAGGGGATCCGCCCACCAAGGACAGGAAACCTACGGATAAAAAGGCGGTACCACTCTCCTGCATCAGTTGGTTTCCTGTCCTTGATGGGAGACCTACGGACTTACCAGTCGTCGTTGGAATTCCGGGGCCAACCAGTCCGATTCAGGCAGCTGGGGTCCCTCTGCCTCGGCTAGGGTGGTGACCCGAAGCGCCACCGCTGGGAGCCAGTGGGCCGACAGGGTGTGCGGGGGAGGTGGCAAGGAGTTCGCGGTCACCTCCCCAGGTAAGATGCAGCAGCGGCAACATCCAGGGGGGTCCCTCTGTGGTTGCGGGAGGTGCAGCGCGACCCTCCCTAAAACAAGCATAAGTCTGCACGCTGCACCGCCATCGGGCATGCAGAGTAAGCGCTACAGGGACTGCATAGGACCGGGGGCGCCGGTCAGCAGCGCCATATCTGCTTCCCGGGCGCCATCTTGAAAGTTCGGCGCATGCCCGGGATCTAGGCTGGTCTCGCGAGAGGCGCCGATGTGCTCGTGCGCCGGTATGCGCAGGCACCGGCGGGGCTTCCGGCCGGGCGCTTGGTGTGCTTCGCGCAGGCGCCGGCGAGTCTTCCGGCCGGGCGCCTGGTGCGCTCTGCGCAGGCGCCGGCGGGGCTCCGGCCGGGCGCTTGGCGCGGTCTGCGCAGGCGCCGGCGGGATGGCCGCTAGAGCGCTTCTGGCACAGTGTATGACAGAGTTACTGCGCAGGCGCCGGCGTTCGGCGCTCCTCTATGGGAGCGGTCGCTACTGCGCATGTGCGGGGAGCGGCGGGAGGGTTCAAATAGTAGAATCCATATCCTCCCAGTGGCTCTGCAGTAATAACCAGGAGCCTCAAGAGGAAGAGCGCCAGCTCAGCCAAGTCTCAAGGCAGCATCCGCAGACCAGCAGCAGTATGAGCGACCCGGCATCACCTTTGCCCGAATCACCTCCACTTGTAGCATCGCCACAGCAGCAGCAGCAGCAAAAAAGGCGACAGCAGAAAGGGCACCAGGACACCAGCAAAGAACGCCAAAGGTCTCAACACAGTAAGGAGTCCAGTACGGCGTCGGGGAGAAAGCCAGAGGCAGAGAACCCCCAACCGGTATTTATGGGTCCTGGAGGTGGTAAGTGGATCTTCGTGAATGTCAGAGACAGTAAGAGTGTTATTTGTCTCTTTTAGGGGAGGAAAAGCGTAGCTAAAACTAAGCACAAAAGTTGCGCCATCTGTACAGAGGATCTTCCACCTACATGGGATAAGAGACTATGCAATACTTGCATTCAGCAGACTGTATCTGAAAACCTTCCAGGGTTTGCAACAGATCTTAAAAGCCTAATTAAAGAGCAAGTGGAGGACACCTTTAGGTCACTAAAAAGTGGGGAAAAAAGGAGAAAGACCAAACACAGGTCCCCATCTCCAGTCTCAAAATCCGAAAGTGATAGTGAGAGTTCAATGTCCTCCGTCTCCTCCGACTCATCTGCATCATCTACTTCTTCCTCAGGGGGACATAACTGTTTCCCTCTAGAGGATACTGATGGCCTCATAAAGGCGGTGAGAAGTACCATGGGGTTGGTAGACTCCCATCCTAAAAAAACAGTACAAGACATCATGTTTGGGGGCCTAGAACAGAAAAAGAGAAGAGCTTTTCCGCTTAATGAAGCAATCACAGCCTTAATTAAGAAGGAATGGAAGAAGCCCATGAGGAAGACTCTCTTAACGCCAAAAAGGAAATACCCCTTTGAGGAAGAATCGTGCTCCTTTTGGGAGAAGGCCCCCAAATTAGATGTAGCAATTGCTAAAGCCTCAAAGAAATTCGCCCTCCCGTTTGAGGACATGGGGGTTCTAAAAGACCCCATGGACAAGAAGGCAGATGCCTTTCTCAAGGGTTCCTGGGAGGCAGCAGGAGGAGGCCTGAAGCCGGCAGTTGCAGCAGCATGTACTTCACGCTCGCTGATGATCTGGCTGAACCAACTAGAGAGTCAATTAAAGGGGAAAACTTCCCGGGACTCAATTCTGAACACATTACCCGTAATGAGAGGGGCCGCGGCTTTCCTAGCTGACGCCTCGGCCGACTCCATCAGGCTATCCGCCAGAGCAGCAGTGTTTGCTAATGCGGCCAGGCGCGCCCTCTGGCTTAAGAATTGGCCAGGTGACCTGCAGACGAAAACGAAACTGTGTACCATCCCTTGTGAAGGAGAGTTTCTGTTCGGGTCGACTCTAGATGACATCCTGGAAAAAGCAGGGGACAAGAAAGTCCTTCCCCTCTCTGGGTCTCCCCTCTTATAGGAAGCCCTTTCGGAACAAGAGGTTTTTCCGTAAGAACCCAGGGAGAGGCCAGGGGAAGTGGGAAGATAAGAAGAATAAGAATAAAGGATTTATCTTCAACAAAAACCTCAATGACGGCAAGAAACCTCCACAATGAAGGTTCGCCCCAGGTGGGAGGGAGGTTATCTCTCTTTCTCCCAGCCTGGGAAAAGATTACCTCCAGTCAATGGATCTTAAACATCATAAAATCAGTACTGAGGTTAACATTCAAGAGATACCCTCGTCCCTCTTTCAAGATAACATCTACAAGATCCTCGGCAGAAGAGCAGTTAACACTAGAGAACGAGATTGTGGGGTTAGTAAAAAAAGGAGTACTCCTGGAAGTTCCCCCTCAAGAAAGAGGACAAGGGTACTACTCCCCTCTATTCCTGAGAAAGAAACCAGATGGTTCCTTCAGGACTATTATCAATTTGAGGAACCTAAACAATTACCTAGAGGTTCAGGCATTCAAGATGGAAACGATAAAATCATCAATCAAAATGCTGTTTCCTCAATGCTTCATGGTGGTCCTGGACCTGAAGGACGCATATTATCACGTCCCAATACACAAGGATCACCAAAGATTCCTCAGAATGGCAATCCACATCAAGGGAGTCCTAAGCCACTTCCAGTTCACAGCCCTACCATTTGGCCTAGCAATAGCCCCGAGGGTTTTTACAAAGCTGGTCGCGGAGGTAATGGCTCACCTCAGGGAAGAAAACACCCTGATCGTACCATATCTGGACGATTTTCTGGTGATAGGCTCCTCCCCGCAACATTGCAAGAATCAACTAGATTTAGTGATTCATTCTCTAAAAAACCTGGGCTGGCTAATAAACTTAGAGAAATCCAGATTGGTGCCTTCTCAGGTTCAGGAGTACCTAGGTCTCACTCTAGACTCCAGGAAAATGGAATGCCGGCTCCCAGAGAGCAAAATACAAAAGATAATGAGCTTAGCGTCAAGAGTACAATCTCTCCCCTCTATAACTCTCCGTCAGGGCATGTCCCTGTTAGGCTCTATGACCTCTTGCATCCCTGCGGTCCAGTGGGCCCAACTACATTCAAGAGATCTCCAATGGCAGCTACTATCAGAGCAAATCCTCCTAGGAGAGCATTTAGACGGGCGGTTAACATTATCTCCTCGCACCAATCACTCTCTGACTTGGTGGACGTTGCAGGGAAATCTTTCCCAGGGAGTCCCATGGGTAATCCCGATATCAAAGGTCCTAACCACGGACGCAAGCCCCTCAGGGTGGGGAGCTCATCTGGGCGACTTGGTAGCTCAGGGCATTTGGTCTCCTTCCCTTGCAAACAATTCCTCCAATATGAAGGAACTCCTGGCAGTAAAATTTGCCCTTCAGGAATTCTCGGGAGTCCTTCAATCTCACCATGTAAGGGTGATGTCGGACAATCGGGTGGTAGTGTCTTACATAAACCATCTCACCATGTAAGGGTGATGTCGGACAATCGGGTGGTAGTGTCTTACATAAACCATCAGGGGGGTACCCGTTCCAAAAGCCTAATGGAAGTGGCCAACTCGATCCTTCAATTAGCCGAGAACAACCTTCTATCGCTGACAAGCCTACACATAAAGGGGGTAGACAATTACAAGGCAGACTTCCTCAGTCGTTCCAGCCTAAAACAGGGGGAATGGGAACTAAATCCAGAGATATTTACCCAGATCACGCAAAAATGGGGTGTTCCCAAAATAGATCTCTTCGCGAGCCATTTAAACAAAAAAGTAGCCTCCTTTTGCTCCCTATCTCCCCTGGGGAACCCAGTAGCTGTGGACGCGTTCCTGATTCCTTGGGGTCACCATCTGGTCTATGCCTTTCCTCCCCTCATTCTGATTCCAGCAGTGCTGAGGAAGATTCGGGAGGACGGGGCGCTGGTCATTTTAATTGCCCCGTTCTGGCCAAAGAGACCTTGGTTCTCATGGATGAGGAAGATGTCAATATCCGACCCTTGGGTATTACCAGACCTCCAGGATCTGTTGTCACAGGGCCCAATCTGTCATCCACGAGTCAAGAACTTGCACTTGACAGCCTGGCTCTTGAGAGGAAAATATTAGAAAGCAGAGGGTTCTCTTCGGGGTTAATCTCAACTCTGTTAAAAAGTAGGAAGCCGGTTACAACAAAACAGTACGGCAAAATATGGAAAAAGTTTCTGTCCTTTTCAGGTGCAAAAATAGGGAAAGAGATCCCCCTTAATTCCATATTAGAGTTCCTACAAAACGGGTTGGATATGGGTTTAGCCACCAGTACCCTAAAAGTTCACGTGGCAGCATTAGGAGCCCTATTTAATTTTGACTTAGCTTCAAATACAGTGGGGCAAAAAAGTATTTAGTCAGTCAGCAATAGTGCAAGTTCCACCACTTAAAAAGATGAGAGGCGTCTGTAATTTACATCATAGGTAGACCTCAACTATGGGAGACAAACTGAGAAAAAAAAATCCAGAAAATCACATTGTCTGTTTTTTTTATCATTTTATTTGCATATTATGGTGGAAAATAAGTATTTGGTCAGAAACAAAATTTCATCTCAATACTTTGTAATATATCCTTTGTTGGCAATGACAGAGGTCAAACGTTTTCTGTAAGTCTTCACAAGGTTGCCACACACTGTTGTTGGTATGTTGGCCCATTCCTCCATGCAGATCTCCTCTAGAGCAATGATGTTTTTGGCTTTTCGCTTGGCAACACGGACTTTCAACTCCCTCCAAAGGTTTTCTATAGGGTTGAGATCTGGAGACTGGCTAGGCCACTCCAGGACCTTGAAATGCTTCTTACGAAGCCACTTCTTCGTTGCCCTGGCGGTGTGCTTTGGATCATTGTCATGTTGAAAGACCCAGCCACGTTTCATCTTCAATGCCCTTGCTGATGGAAGGAGGTTTGCACTCAAAATCTCACGATACATGGCCCCATTCATTCTTTCATGTACCCGGATCAGTCGTCCTGGCCCCTTTGCAGAGAAACAGCCCCATAGCATGATGTTTCCACCACCATGCTTTACAGTAGGTATGGTGTTTGATGGATGCAACTCAGTATTATTTTTCCTCCAAACACCACAAGTTGTGTTTCTACCAAACAGTTCCAGTTTGGTTTCATCAGACCATAGGACATTCTCCCAAAACTCCTCTGGATCATCCAAATGCTCTCTAGCAAACTTCAGACGGGCCCGGACATGTACTGGCTTAAGCAGTGGGACACGTCTGGCACTGCAGGATATGAGTCCATGGTGGCGTAGTGTGTTACTTATGGTAGGCCTTGTTACATTGGTCCCAGCTCTCTGCAGTTCATTCACTAGGTCCCCCCGCGTGGTTCTGGGATTTTGGCTCACCGTTCTTGTGATCATTCTGACCCCACGGGGTGGGATTTTGCGTGGAGCCCCAGATCGAGGGAGATTATCAGTGGTGTTGTATGTCTTCCATTTTCTAATTATTGCTCCCACTGTTGATTTCTTCACTCCAAGCTGGTTGGCTATTGCAGATTCAGTCTTCCCAGCCTGGTGCAGGGCTACAATTTTGTTTCTGGTGTCCTTTGACAGCTCTTTGGTCTTCACCATAGTGGAGTTTGGAGTCAGACTGTTTGAGGGTGTGCACAGGTGTCTTTTTATACTGATAACAAGTTTAAACAGGTGCCATTACTACAGGCAATGAGTGGAGGAAAGAGGAGACTCTTAAAGAAGAAGTTACAGGTCTGTGAAAGCCGGAAATCTTGATTGTTTGTTTCTGACCAAATACTTATTTTCCACCATAAAATGCAAAAAAATGTTAAAAAAACAGACAATGTGATTTTCTGGATTTTTTTTTCTCAGTTTGTCTCCCATAGTTGAGGTCTACCTATGATGTAAATTACAGACGCCTCTCATCTTTTTAAGTGGTGGAACTTGCACTATTGCTGACTGACTAAATACTTTTTTGCCCCACTGTAGGTGGGTCTCTAGATTCATTAGGGCAGCAGGAAGATCGAGGCCTCTGCCAGTAAAAGTGGTTCCTCAATGGGACTTAAACTTGGTCCTTAAAGCCCTGACCAGTCCTCCATTCGAACCATTACATGAATCTACAATAAAAACGCTATCTCTCAAAACAGCTCTATTAGTCGCCCTCACTTCTGCCCGTAGGGTCAGCGACTTACAGGCTCTTTCAGCCAACCCTCCTCACACACAATTTCTAGAGGACAGAGTTGTTCTAAAAACAGACCCAGCATATCTCCCGAAAGTGGCTTCAAAATTTCACAGGTCTCAAGAGATATCTCTCCCCTCCTTCTGCCCTAACCCTAAGAACAAGGAGGAACAAACACTACATACACTAGATGTAAGAAGATGTCTCTTACACTACCTAGAAGTCACTAGAGAGAGTAGGGAGGATTCCTCTCTGTTTGTGTGTTTCCAGGGTCCCCGGAAGGGGAAAAAAGCATCTAAAGCCACCATAGCAAGATGGATTACAGACGCCATCAGTCTATCATACTCAGCAAGTGGGATGTCCGTTCCCGGGGAGGTTAAGGCTCACTCAACGAGGGCAGTAGCAACTTCCTGGGCGGAGAAGGCCGGAGCTTCCATAGACCAGATATGTAGAGCTGCTACCTGGTCCTCACCATCCACATTCTATAGGCACTATAGATTGGACCTAATCTCCTCTTCAGACCTTACTTTTGGTAAAAGGGTTCTGGAGGCGGTGGTCCCCCCCTGAATGTACTATCTATGCAATTCTCTCCGTGGTGCCGTCATGGGCGATCAGAGAAAAATATAGTTCTTACCGATAACGGTATTTCTCTGAGCCCATGACGGCACCCGTACATTCCCTCCCTTCACTTATGGGTGCACACATTGAAATAGTGCCATAGTCCATTTATAGTTTAAAGTTACGCGGTATCTTGTTATGCTAAACAGTTAAAATTTTACAAATGTCTTAGTAGTCTCCCATCGTTATCTATGTAAACAACTGATGCAGGAGAGTGGTACCGCCTTTTTATCCGTAGGTTTCCTGTCCTTGGTGGGCGGATCCCCTCTCTCCGTGGTGCCGTCATGGGCTCAGAGAAATACCGTTATCGGTAAGAACTATATTTTTACTCATTAAAGGAGTTGTCCACTATTGAACAGCCCCCTTTTAATTGCTCCAGTGCTCGCGATTAAATAAAACACGTAATACTTGCCACCCCGAACGGTGCTGGCAAAGCGCATTTCCACTCTAACGGAAATCTGAAGTACTCATGTGCCACTGATTGGCTGAAGCAGTCACATGACATAACAATGTCTCGTTACAACCAGGAGATGCGCTTTGACAGAATACTGACAGGCTGCAGCGATCCTCGACCATTGATTGGCCAAAGCATTCGTATGACGTAATGTCTCGTAACAGCTGGGTTGCACCCCGCAGACAACATAGGAACCGCTCTACTTCAGGAGCTAAAACTCATGTGGTTTGACTTTGATGGGCACTGGAACAATGAGGTAGGCGTTCTCTAGCAGTGGGCTACACCTTTTAAATTCCCTTCCAGACTTGCAGCAGTCAAGATTTAATACACTTAATAGCTGCAGCCAATCACTGCACTTGGCAGCCATGTTTCATATTTTGATAGTCCAAAAATCTTTCACCAATAAGAATTGCACTGCTAACATGTTGCAAAATCAGGCCAAATCATTAACTTATGCTGTTTAAACATGCTTTTTTGTGTAACGTGTGCCTCTTAAATAAATTACTGAATTGTCAGGACATTGCTGCATTAGTATCATGCAATTACAGATGTCACAAGATTTTTTTTTATTTTTTATTTTCAATTCCTTCTTTAGTGAGACCTCCGCTTGGTCACACCTAGCATTGCGGTATGGCTTTCAGAAAGGTAGGTGAGATGTATACATTTCCCCCAGATTTAGGCGTTGTGGCTGTCACTAATTCGTCACGTACCCGCTCTCAGCACATGACTTGGGGTTGTGACTGCAAGGATTAATCTATCTCCCCACTCTCAGTCCAGCATTCAACCTCTGTCCTGTGCTGTGATGGGAGCATAAATCACACACCGACCCAGGCCACACACCCGCTCATACACGCTGCCACCACTCAGCGAACACACGGGCGATGAGTCCCGGACTATTACTAATACTGTCTACCACTCATAAGGCTCACACACCTTAGGCTATGGATTCTTTAAAACATACAAGTTTTAACTGTTAAAGTTTTATGTTTTAATACAAAAAAGATTCAGTGCTTACAGTAAGAAAAAGGTATAATATATGATAATAAACAGACATACAGGTATGCAAAACAGTATAAAATAAACAGGAGAAAGCTTACAGAAATGGCTAACTTGTAGTCTGCTTCTGCTCCCTGAGGGTGGTGGTGGTGGTGGGGGTGGGGGGTGGGGGTGTGAATATGGAATTGGTGGAACACATCAGCTTCCCAGTATGCCCTCACATGTGAACACGATTCTATGTATACAGGCCTAATTTATAGATTTACTCTGGAGGTCAGACTTCCAGACCAGCCCCTCAGGCCAACACCATAACTGCTTGTTTTGTTGGACCGCGGCCGCTCCCCCAATGAACACAGGGTTAATAGCTGCGGTAACGGCGTGCGTTACCCATGGCATAACGCGGTCCGTTACCGCCGGCATTAACCCTGTGTTAGCGGTGACCGGAGGGGAGTATGCGGGCGACAGGCACTGAATGCGGGGAGTAAGGAGCGGCCATTTTCTTCCGGACTGTGCCCGTCGCTGATTGGTCGCGGCAGCTATGACAGGCAGCTGCCGAGACCAATAAGCGAATGAATAACCGTGACAGAAGGATAGACAGACGGAAGTGACCCTTAGACAATTATATAGTAGATAGATATAACTCCAATGTCCACATCTTCAAGAAAATTGTTAAGAGACATTGGAGTTTACTTAAAGAGGATAAAATAATTGGCGATCAAATTCCCGTGAACTCCAGATTTATTTTCAGAAAAACCCGGAATGTGGGGAATCTAATAGCCCCTTCAATACCAATTTACAATCAAAAAGGAAAATTTACCTCCTGTACTGGGAGTAAAGCTTCCATTTTTTTCCCTTGCTGTTATTGCAATATATGTAAAATACTAAAAACACCAAAACAGCAATTTATTACTAGTGGGACAAAGGACTTTAAAATTCGTGATGTCATCACTTGTAATACTACTGGTGTGATTTAGGCTTTAAAATGCCCATGCGGTAAGATTTATGTGGGGCGCACTAAGCGCCCACTTAAGGTTAGGATTAACGAACATTTGAGAAACATCAGGAAGAAGTTCATGGGCCACCCATTATCTAAGCATTATAGAGAGCACCATAATGGGTTAATTAATGGTACGATAATTACAGGTCTTGAGATAATAAAAAAGACTGTCGAAAAGGGGATTTTATCAAAAAAATATCGAGAGTAGAGAGCAGTTGCATTTTTAATTTGGATTCAATAAAGCCATCGGGTTTGAATAGTGAAATTGAGCTGTTCGCGTTCATTTAAAATATCCACCTCCATTTTTTGTTCTACTGCAGCGAAGGTAACAGTTAGTATACAATATATAGCAGCTGTGTTTGTCCAAGGACCGTCCCTGATGAAGGAGACCGCGATCTCCGAAACGCGTTGGATTGTATTTGGTCCTGGCAGCGCCTTGTACTCTGCACACCACGTGACACCCTGCGTCACTCAAGGTCCTGCTAGCCGGACGCGGCGGCACACTCCTTGGTCACGGAGCTCGGTGAGTCCGTGCTGCATCGGGAAGGAGGCTAGGGGAACGTTTGTTACCGGCCGGGACAATGTTCCTGAAGATTTACTGGTATCTAAAGATGCTGCAGCGTGTGTTTTTACACACCAACCACCACGTGCATCGAAGGAGTTTATGAAGAAGATTTCAGTGATTTAACCCTGGACTCCAACACCA
Organism: Ranitomeya imitator; assembly: GCF_032444005.1. NCBI lineage: Eukaryota > Metazoa > Chordata > Amphibia > Anura > Dendrobatidae > Ranitomeya > Ranitomeya imitator. The sequence goes on along the minus strand of NC_091284.1, from coordinate 329,299,256 downwards.
CCTTGAGGCTATGTGCACACGTTGCTTATTAGGCTTAGGAATTTCTGGTGCAGATTCTGCCTCTCCTGGCAGAAAACGCACCTGCGGTTCCGCAGCGTTTTTTGTGTGTTTTTTGCTGCGGTTTTCTTACGGATTTGCTGCGGTTTTTACCCCTGCGGTTTTCTATAATGGAATGGTGCGGTTTTCTATAATGGAATGGGTACAAAAACGCTGCAGATTCACAAAAATGAAGTGACATGCTACTTCTTTTAAACCGCAGAGTTTCCGTAGCGGATTTTCCGCAAAGTGTGAACAGCATTTTTTTTTTCTCATTGATTTACATTGTACTGTAAATCAATTGCGGATCTGCAGCGTTTCTGCACCTCAAAAACGCTGCGGATCCACAGAGAATCCGCAACGTCTGCACATACCGTAAAGATAAGGTAATAATTTATAGTTGCCATCTGGAGTATTTGCATGTGCACGAACAATCAAACTTATATTAATGCTTATTGCACTTAGTCTACTAACAATCCTGTTTTTTAGGGGATTTATACATGTTTTTAGTAATAGCCTTTTTTCCTCGTTATAGGGTGTATATATAGGCGCAAACTCTTTTTCTTTATTTGCTTGACTTTTGACAACTTTGGTGTTGCCCTGTTTGCAGCCGTATATTCCCAATACCTGTCCTGCACTAGCGCCTACCTATACGTTTTATACATTATATATAAGGCCTAGGAATGGTAAAAAAACACATTTTTATGTCGCATTCTTGTTCACCTTTTCATGTCTGTGCAAATGTCTGAAACGCTGCACATCAGATACGTTGCTTGCATCTTTAAAAGGGTGTGCGGTGAATTTCTATCAATATGATTTGGGGATTGCATATCCCATTCCACCAGCACCTCGCCCAACTTTACTGCGTGCCCCCCAATCTTCCTTCCTTTCCGGTCCCCGAGACTGGAGATGGCAGTTGCTGCTAAGAAGATTCTGTGTATATGGGAGGAGGATGGAGGAGTGAGGATCTCTGCCTATAGCACCTCATCTGCTACCTCTACAAAGAATCTTCTCAGTAGCAATGCCATCTCAGTAAAGGGAAGGTCTGCCTTCTACAGATTTTACCCGTAAATTGAGACATTTGAGAATGATCAGTCCTGAAGGAGAAAGAAGCAAATTCCTCTGCCAAGATATATTACGGAGTTGCTTATTTTTACGTGTTCTATTGATATAGGAAATAAAATTGAAAACAACGGTTACACTTTAAATACCTTGTGAATATCAATGAGCTCCCCTGATTCTGCCGTTTTTTTTTGTACTGCTGTCACTCTATTGCAGAGATATTCTCATTTGATGCATTTTGGAGCACAATATGTGAAATCTCTGCAGCTTAAGTGTTTGTCTTTTCAGTGTTCTTGGGGGTGTGCTGTCCCATTTTTCCTTTTCAGATGCTGCCAATGAAAGCTAATCAGTGTCCAGCTGCCAAGCTCTGATTGTCCGTAACGGGATTGGGGAAAGTTCATAAGAGAAAACTGAAGAAATGCCAGTTGGTTTGCCAGCTGAGATTTGACATATTGTCCTCCAAAGGCAACAAATGTAAATATCTCTGCAATTGAGCGACGCAGCACAAAAAGGAAAAAAAACGGTGGAGTGGTGAGAGCTTAAAGGGAAGGTGCCACCAGTTTTCTTGTATTTTGTTTTTTTGTGAAATTAAGCTTAAAATAGTAATTAAAATGTATTAATGCAATGTTTGCACTGTTTGCAAACATTTCTATATGAAAAATATATATTTTTCTACAAATATACATATTTACCACTAGGGGGAGCATTTTCCGTTTTAGACCTCAAGCAGCTATAGTAAGATTTAGCAGCTGTACTGTTAGCAGCAAAATTGGGGCAGTAACTGCTGATATCACCATTTCCCTCCCCTTTTGGGTGGTCTAATATCCCTGGGGCAGAATGAAGAGCAGCATCACAGGGCAGCACCATTTTGTGTGTGACTGCCCTGTGACCTGCTATCACCAGCAGTTACTGCATCAGAGGCACAGCTTGTTTACAGAGGAGCAGAACACAGTGGGCTCAGCAGCATTTTTTGTGAATAACATTCTTGCCATCCCCCTTCCCCCACCTTAACCCCTTCCCGACCTGTGACACAGCGTATGCGTCATGAAAGTCGGTGCCAATCCGACCTGTGACGCATATGCTGTGTCACAGAAAGATCGCGTCCCTGCAGATCGGGTGAAAGGGTTAACTCCTGCAGGGACAGGGGGAGTGGTAGTTTAGCCCAGGGGGGGTGGCTTCACCCCCCCGTGGCTATGATCGCTCTGATTGGCAGTTTCACTTTCAACAGCCAATCAGAGCGATTTGTAATATTTCACCTAAAAAACTGGTGAAATATTACAATCCAGCCATGGCCGATGCTGCAATATCATCGGCCATGGCTGGAAACACTGATGTGCCCCCACCCCACCGATCGCCCCCCCCCCCCCCCGCCCCCCGATCTGTGGTCCGCTCCCCTCCGTCCTGTGCTCCGCTCCCCCGTCCTCCTGTCCGCTCCCCCCGTGCTCCAATCAAACCCCCCCGCACTCCGATCACCCCCCGCGCACAGCGATCCTCCCCCCGTGCTCCGATTCCCCCCCCCCCCGTGCTCCGATCCACCCCCCTGCACAGCGATCCCCCACCCCGTGCTCCAATCCACCCCCCCCCCCCCGTGTTCCGATCCACCCCCCATGCTCCGATCCACCCCCCCATGCTCCGACGCTCCCCCCGTGCCCTAAACCCCCCCCTTATACTTACCTCCCGGGATCCGTCCGTCTTCTTTCCTGGGCGCCGCCATCTTCCAAAATGGCGGGCGCATGTGCAGTGCGCCCGCCGAATCTGCCGGCCGGCAGATTCGTTCCAAAGTGAGTTTTGATCACTGAGATAGGTTATATCTCAGTGATCAAAATAAAAAAAAAATAGTAAATGACCCCCCCCCCTCCCTTTGTCACCCCCATACGTAGGGACAATAAAAAAATAAAGAATTTTTTTTTTTTTTACACTAAGGTTAGAATAGGGGTAGGGGTAGGGTTAGGGGTAGGGTTTCGGTATGTGCACACGTATTCTGTTCCTCTGCGGATTTTTCCGCTGCGGATTTGATAAATCCGCAGTGCTAAACCGCTGTGGATTTATCGCGGATTTACCGCGTTTTTTCTGCGCATTTCACTGCGGTTTTACAACTGCGATTTTCTATTGGAGCAGTTGTAAAACCGCTGCGGAATCCGCAGAAAGAAGTGACATGCTGCGGAATGTAAACCGCTGCGTTTCCGTGCAGTTTTTCCGCAGCATGTGTACAGCGTTTGTTTCCCCATAGGTTTACATTGAACTGTAAACTCATGGGAAACTGCTGCGGATCTGCAGCGTTTTCCGCAGCGTGTGCACATACCTTTAGAATTAGGCTATGTGCACACGGTGCGGATTTTGCTGCGGATCTGCAGCGGGTTGGCCGCTGCGGATTCGCAGCAGTGTTCCATCAGGTTTGCAGTTCCATGTAAACATATGGAAAACCAAATCCGCTGTGCCCATGGTGCGGAAAATACCACGCGGAAATGCTGCGTTGTATTTTCTGCTGCATGTCAATTCTTTGTGCGGATTCCGCAGCGTTTTACACCTGTTCCTCAATAGGAATCCACAGGTGAAATCCGCACAAAAAACACTGGAAATCCACGGTAAATCCGCAGGTAAAACGCAGTGCCCTTTACCCGCGGATTTTTCAAAAATGATGCTGAAAAATCTCACACGAATCCGCAACGTGGGCACATAGCCTTAGGGTTGGAATTAGGGTTGTGGTTAGGGGTGTGATTAGGGTTACGGCTACAGTTGGGATAAGGGGTTAGGGGTTAGTGTTGGAGTTAGAATTGAGGGGTTTCCACTGTTTAGGTACATCAGGGGTCTCCAAACGCAACATGGCGCCACCATTGATTCCAGCCAATCTTGTATTCATAAAGTCAAATGGTGCTCCCTCAATTCCGAGCCCCGACGTGCGCCCAAACAGTGGTTTACCCCCACATATGGGGTACCAGCATACTCAGGACAAACTGCGCAACAATTACTGGGGTCCAATTTCTCCTGTTACCCTTGTGAAAATAAAAAAATGCTTGCTAAAACATAATATTTGAGGAAAGAAAAATGATTTTTTATTTTCACGGCTCTGCGTTGTAAACGTCTGTGAAACACTTGGGAGTTCAAAGTGCTCACCACATATCTAGATAAGTTCCTTGCGGGTTCTAGTTTCTAAAATAGGGTCACTTGTGGGGGGTTTCTACTGTTTAGGCACACCAGGGGCTCTGCAAACGCAACGTGACGTCCGCAGACCATTCCATCAAAGTCTGCATTTCAAAAGTCACTACTTCCCTTCTGAGCCCCGACTTGTGCCCAAACAGTGGTTTACCCCCACACATGGGGTATCAGCGTACTCAGGACAAACTGGACAACAACTTTTGTGGTCCAATTTCTCCTGTAACCCTTGGGAAAATAAAAAATTCTGGGCTAAAAAATTATTTTTGAGGAAAGAAAACATATTTATTATTTTCACGGCTCTGTGTTATAAACTTCTGTAAAGCACTTGGGGGTTGAAAGTGCTCACCACATATCTAGATAAGTTCCTTTGGGGGTCTAGTTTCCAAAATGGGGTCATTTGTGGGGGGTTTCTACTGTTTAGGCACACCAGGGGCTCTGCAAACGGAACGTGATGCCTGCAGACCATTCCATCAAAGTCTGCATTTCATAAGTCACTACTTCCCTTCGGAGCCCCGACGTGTGCCCAAACAGTGGTTTACCCCCACACATGGGGTATCAGCGTACTCAGGACAAACTGGACAACAACTTTTGTGGTCCAATTTCTCCTGTTACCCTTGGGAAAATAAAAAATAGCGGGCTAAAAAATCATTTTTGAGAAAAGAATTTTTTTTTTAAATTTTCATGGCTCTGCGTTATAAACTTCTGTGAAGCACTTGAGGGTTCAAAGTGCTCACCACACATCTAGATTAGTTCCTTTGGGGATCTAGTTTCCAAAATGGGGTCATTTGTGGGGGATCTCCAATGTTTAGGCACACAGGGGCTCTCCAAACGCGACATGGTGTCCGCTAATGATTGGAGCTAATTTTCCATTTAAAAAGCCAAATGGCGTGACTTCCCTTCTGAGCCCTGCCGTGCGCCCAAACAGTGGTTTACCCCCACATATGAGGTATCTGCGTACTCAGGACAAACTGGACAACAACATTTGTGGTCCAATTTCTCCTATTACCATTGGCAAAATAGGAAATTCCAGGCTAAAAAATCATTTTTGAGAAAAGAAAAATTATTTTTTATTTTCATGGCTCTGCATTATAAACTTCTGTGAAGCACCTGGGGGTTTAAAGTGCTCACTAGGCATCTAGATAAGTTCCTTGGGGGGTCCAGTTTCCAAAATGGGGTCACTTGTGGGGGAGCTCCAATGTTTAGGCACACAGGGTCTCTCCAAATGCGACATGGTGTCCGCTAACAATGGAGATAATTTTCCATTCAAAAAGTCAAATGGCGCTCCTTCCCTTCCGTGCCTTACCATGTGCCCAAACAGTGGTTTACCCCCACATATGAGGTATCGGCGTACTCGGGAGAAATTGCTCAACAAATTTTAGGATCCATTTTATCCTATTGCCCATGTGAAAATGAAAAAATTGAGGGTAAAAGAATTTTTTTGTGAAAAAAAAAGTACTTTTTCATTTTTACGGATCAATTTGTGAAGCACCTGGGGGTTTAAAGGGCTCACTATGCATGTAGATAAGTTCCTTGGGGCGTCTAGTTTCCAAAATGGGGTCACTTGTGGGGGAGCTCCAATTTTTAGGCACACGGGGGCTCTCCAAACGTGACATGGTGTCCGCTAAAGAGTGCAGCCAATTTTTGATTCAAAAAGTCAAATGGCGCTCCTTCCCTTCCAAGCCCTGCCGTGCGCCCAAACAGTGGTTTACCCCCACATATGAGGTATCAGCGTACTCAGGACAAATTGGACAACAACTTTCGTGGTTCAGTTTCTCCTTTTACCATTGGGAAAATAAAAAAATTGTTGCTGAAAAATCATTTTTGTGACTAAAAAGTTAAATGTTCATTTTTTCCTTCCATTTTGCTTCTGCTGCTGTGAAGCACCTGAAGGGTTAATAAACTTCTTGAATGTGGTTTTGAGTACCTTGAGGGGTGCAGTTTTTAGAATGGTGTCACTTTTGGGTATTTTCAGCCATATAGACCCCTCAAATTTACTTCAAATGTGAGGTGGTCCCTAAAAAAATGGTTTTGTAAATTTCGTTGTAAAAATGAGAAATCGCTGGTCAAATTTTAACCCTTATAACTTCCTAGCAAAAAAAAAATTTTGTTTCCAAAATTGTGCTGATGTAAAGTAGACATGTGGGAAATGTTATTTATTAACTATTTTGTGTCACATAACTCTCTGGTTTAACAGAATAAAAATTCAAAATGTGAAAATTGCGAAATTTTCAAAATTTTCGCCAAATTTCCGTTTTTATCACAAATAAACGCAGAATTTATTGACCTAAATTTACCACTAACATGAAGCCCAATATGTCACGAAAAAACAATCTCAGAACCGCTAGGATCCATTGAAGCGTTCCTGAGTTATTACCTCATAAAGGGACACTGGTCAGAATTGCAAAAAACGGCCAGGTCTTTAAGGTCAAAATAGGCTGGGTCATGAAGGGGTTAATCCCTGTCCTGTCAGCTGCCCTGCTCTCTCTCCAGGTGTCACCTCCCTCTCTGCAGGCTGTGAGTGCAGCTTAGATCACAGGGACTGTGTGTGAGGGGGAGGCGGAAACACAGCAGGAGAAGCACACAGGGCAGTGTGTGAGGAGCAGAGGATGTCTTCCCAGGATGTGCCTGCCTGGAGTACAGAGGAGCAGGGAGGTAAATCATCTGCACTCCCTACTCTCCATCATCCGGCTCCAGTGAGGGCTTCTTCTGTCCTGTGATAGAGAGTAAGTGGAGCTCGACAGATAGCACAGGGCTATAATAAAATGGCAGCTAGTCACACCTACAGCAGTGAGTTGTGCAGCCCACCGAGGCGTGCCCAGCTCACTGCTAATGCTGCTACAATGTTAAGGTACCTTCACACTGAGCAACTTTTTAACGATAGCGATCCGTGACGTTGCAGCGTCCTGGATAGCGATCTCTTTGTGTTTGACACGCAGCAGCGATCAGGATCCTTCTGTGACATCGCTGGTCGGAGCTAGAAGGCCAGAACTTTATTTTTTCTCTGGATCACCCGCTATCATCGCTGGATCGGCGTGTGTGACGCCGATCCAGCGATGTGTTCACTTGTAACCAGGGTAAACATCGGGTTACTAAGCGCAGGGCCGCGCTTAGTAACCCGATGTTTACCCTGGTTACCATTGAAAATGTAAAAAAAAAAAAACAAAAAAAACAGTACATACTTACATTCCGGTGTCTGTCACGTCCCCCGCCGTCAGCTTCCCGCACTGACTGTGTCAGCGCCGGCCGTAAAGCAGAGCACAGCGGTGACGTCATGACGCGTGGCCCTGCGCTTAGTAACCCGATGTTTACCCTGGTTACCCGGGGACTTCGGCATCGTTGGTCGCTGGAGAGCTGTCTGTGTGACAGCTCTCCAGCGACCACACAACGACTTACCAACGATCACGGGCAGGTCGTATCGCTGGTCGTGATCGTTGGTAAATCGTTTAGTGTAACGGTACCTTTAGAGATAGGGTCAGCGCTGGTCTATTATCTCCTATGTCCATGGGGTGCCGTAATCTGACACTGATAGTGCCCTGCTACTGCTGCAAAACCAAGATGTCAGCCCCCAGTGCATTCTTTAAACTCATATAACACATGAAATCTGTTTCACATGCATTTCAAACTTGCTTATAGCAGCATGTTATGCTACATTACAGTGATTTATTAATTACCTACAAACGCGGTACCTTACCTTTAAGGATTTCTAAGTCATTTAAAAAAAAATTTTTATTTTATTTTATAAACTAACAGGTCCTCTCTAGTTTAAAGCTTTTAAAGATTCTTGTAGAGTGCCGTGCTTTTTTGGGGAGCGTAAATGTTTTAGTTTAGCGACGTACTGTATATCATTGTTCTTCAGAAGGAGCAGTTTTGAGCTTTGTGAATCTGTGTATGGAATCAAATTGCATTGTTCACTGACATTTTTTTTTCCCACCCCCAGAAGCGCAAAAGAGCAGCTCTGCAGAGATCACCTGCCCCCCTCGCGCCCCTGTAATGGAAGACAGGAGCGGTAAGTTGTAGTGATAGTAAGTAGAGCATATTTGATAACTGTGTTACGGACAGCTTGGCTATATTTCTAGTAAAGAGCTTGAGCTCTATTCACACCTCTCCATTTGTGTCTTTTTTCCCGTTTGGGATAAAAATAACCTCTGAAACGTTATAGCAGACCCTATTGTCTTTACTGTATTGCCCTAACAGTCATTCGCAATTAACAGTGAAACTTTGAGTGCAATTTTTAATTACATTGAACATGACTAGTGATGGGCGAACCTCAACAGTACAGTTGGCAGTCCTGATCAGACGCCTACTGTCCGTGCACAGGCCCGGAACAGTCTTCTCACAGAAGTCCGTGTTAGGGTATGTGCACACATAGAAAGGTGCTCTGCGGATTTTTCCGCAGCGAATTTGAGAAATCCGCAGGTAAAAGGTACTGCGTTTTACCTGCGGATTTACACCTGCGGATTCCTATTATGGAGCAGGTGTAAACCGCAGCGGAATCCGCACAAAGAATTGACATTCTGCGGAATGTAACCCACAGTGTTTCCGCGCGTTTTTTTTCGTAACATGGGCACTGCAGATTGCAGTTTCCATAGGTTTACATTGTACTGTAAACGCATGGAAAGCTGCTGCGGACCCGCAGCTGCAGATCTGCTGTGGATTGGAAGCAAAATCCGCAACATGTGCACATAGCCTTACTGTTTGGGTTCGGCAGCCCAAATAAAGCTTGTAAAAAGGCTGCAGCGTAGCCAGTTAACAAGCTTTTCCGATGTGAGCACTTCTGGCCCCATCACAGCCAAGTATTTGCATAGCTGTGATTGGCTGGTGCAGTATGTTACAAAAATGTAAAAAAAAAAAAAATTAAAGGATGAGGGGTCCCCTCTATTTTTGATAACAGGCGCAGGTAAAGCAGACAGCTGCAGCCCTCAGCTGTCTGCTTTATCTTGCCTGATTATCAAAAATAGAGGAGCCCACTAAGCTTAAAAATGTATCTAAATAATTTTTTTTTAAAAACGACGTGAGGTTCTTCATGTTTTTGATAGCCAGCCAAGGTACAGCATACAGCTGAGGGGGCTAGTATTCTAAGGCTGGGAAGGTCAATGAATATTTGGCCCTACCCAGCCTAGAAAATGGCAACCTGCAGCCCTTCCAAGAAAAGGCGCATCCATCAGATGCGCCAATTCTAGCAAGCTGGGTATTGTCTGGGGTTTTGTCAGATGTGCATTGTCCGCTGGGGTTAGCCCAGGGGTTAGTAATGGAGAGGCCTCTTTGAGATACCCCTATTACTAGTCTCCTAAGTCTAAAGCAACACACACACGTCCTTTAATAGTAAAAAAAACACTCCCGTCCCTCTTTTACCCATTTATTACCTTTAAAAAAAACAAAATAATCCAAAGTGGTTTGCCTTAAATCTGTCCCATGACAATCCTTGACTGTGCTACAATCAGCTACTGTGATCACCACTGACTTCAGTAAGGTTATCGCAGTTCGCAGCTTATGAACTGCGGTAACATTACTGACGTCACCGCTTGTTGCAGCAGCTGGATTCATATGCTACTGACATTGTGTGCCAGATGAGTGCTAAGCAGTGCATCCGGATGTCAGGGATCAACGTGGGATGAAATTACCACAGACCCCATTTGAATTATTTTATTTTTTAAAGGTAGTAAATGGGTAAAAGAGGGGAATTGTGATTGTATGTGTATATTGCTTTTGACTAAGGGGTTACTAGTGGGGGGTGTCTGACACCTCTCCATTACTAACTCCTGAGCTTCATGTCAGTAGACATTACACTATTTACATTAACCCCAAAATTCTTACCCCGCTTGACAACTCACCAAGGCAAGCATGAAGAGCCGACAGTAAGCACCAGCATTGGCACATCTAATGGATGCGCCATTTCTGAGGCATCTGAGGGTTGTTATTATTCTGGGAGGAGGCCAGTATCCATGGCCCCTTCTCAGCCTGTTATTATCAGCCCTTAGCTGTCTGCTTAGCCTTTGCTGGTTATTAAAAAATAGGGTGGACCCTACATAATTTTTTTTTTTTTTTGAGTGGGAGCTATTCGGACAGCTGATATTAATGGCCTGGGAAGCTTCATGGACATTGGCCTCTTCCCAGAATAATGACACGAGCCCCCAGTGGTCTGCTTTCCCTCAGCTGTATATTAAAAATAAGTGGGACCCCATGACTTTTATTTATTAGCTAAATACTTGTACAGTAAGCTACATATACACTGCATGAATTATATATTTCACGTAAATATTTCTTACTATGCACAAGAGCTGGCTGGTGAGTACTCTCATCAGTCACTTGCTCTCACTGCTACCAGTGAGAGGAGGTGATGCTGATGTAAGTAGTAGTCATTAGCTGATGCCTGACCAGCAGTAATCTTTTTACCACCGGTCTCAGTTGTTGGCTCACATGCTGTACTCTGTGTGACAGCGTGGGAACCCGCAGCTGTCTGCGATACCCAGCAGCTGTGACCGGCGTTGACTTCAGAACCAGTGTTTCTTATGCTGTCATACAGAGGGCAGCGTGGGAACCACTGAATATTCGATCCCCCCATTTACTTTAACCCCTTTCTGACCTTGGACGGGATAGTACGTCCGAGGTCAGAACCCCCGCTTTGATGTGGGCTCCGGTGGTGAGCCCGCATCAAAGCCGAGACATGTCAGCTGTTTTGTACAGCTGACATGTGCCCGCAATAGCGGCGGGTGAAATCGTGATTCACCCGCTGCTATTAACTAGTTAAATGCCACTGTCAAACGCTGACAGCGGCATTTAACCGGCGATTTCCCATTTAATTTCTCTGTCCTCCGATGCGATCGCACATCAGAGGACAGAGAAATGGGGTCCCCGATAGCCCCCCGATACTCACCTGTCTCCCCCGGTGCTCCTCGTGGCTCCCGATGGGCGCCGCCATCTTGATCAGGCCAAAAAATAGCAGGCGCATTGCACCCACCGGCCATCACCCGGAAGATCTTTGGTGTCTCGGCTGCCAGGGGTAGCCGAGACCCAAAAGAACATGATCGGGGTCGGTTTTTACCGACCCCAGTTTTGCGATCGCCGGTAATTAACTGTCATTCTCTGTCCTATGATGTGATCGCACATCAGAGGACAGAGAAATAGGGGGATTCGGGGACCCTGTTATAATTACCGGTGTCCTTGGGTCCTCCTGCGTCCCCTCCTGCCCGCCGGCTTCTTTATCCGGTAAGAAAATGGCGGGCGCATGATCTGCCGGCCGGTAGCTAGAGCAATTGGGGCTAAATTTAGGGTTCGGGTTGGGGTTAAATTTAGGGTTGGGGCTAAATTTAAGGTTAGGGCTAGGGTTAGGCTTCTTTCACACTTGCGTCCGTACAGGGCCGTCGCAATGCGTCGGCCCAACGTACCGACGCACGTTGTGAAAATTGTGCACAACGTGGGCAGCGGATGCAGTTTTTCAACGCATCCACTGCCCAGTCTACGTTCTGGGGGGGAGGGGGCGGAGTTACGGCCACGCATGTGCGGTTGGAAATGGCGGACACGACGTACAAAAAAAGTTACATTGAACTTTTTTTTGTGACGACGGTCCTTCAAAACAACGGATCCAGTGCACGACGGACACGATGTGTGGCCATCCGTCGCGATCCGTCGGCAATACAAGTCTATGGGCAAAAAACGCTTCCTGCGGGCACATTTGCAGGATCCGTTTTTTTTTCCAAAACGATGGATTGCGATGGATGCCAGACGACGCAAGTGTGAAAGTAGCCTTGGGGTTAGGGCTATGGTTGGGGCTAAAGTTAGGGCTAGGGTTAGGGTTGGGGCTAAAGTTAGGGCTAGGGTTAGGGTTGGGGCTAAATTTAGGGCTAGGGTTAGGGTTGGGGCTAAAGTTAGGGTTAGGGTTGGGCTAAAGTTAGGGCTAGGGTTGCAGCTAAAGTTAGGGTTAGAGTTGGGATTAGGGTTGGTATTAGGGTTAGGGTTGGCATTAGGGTTACTTTGGGATTAGGGTTAAGGTTAGGGGTGTATTGGGATTAGGTTTAGGTTTGAGGTTAGGGTTGAGATTAGGATTAGGGGTGTGTTGGATTTAGGGTTTTGATTAGGGTTATGGTTAGGGTTGAGATTAGGGTTGTTTTGGGGTTAGGGTTGTGATTATCGTTAGGGTTGTGATTAGGATTATGGATCGGGTTGGGATTAGGGTTAGGGGTGTGTTGGGGTTACGGTTGGAGTTACAATTGGGGTGTTTCCACTGTTTGGATACATCAGGGGGTCTCCAAATGCGACAGCCAATTTTGCGCTCAAAAATTCAAATGGTGCTCCTTCCCTTCTGAGCTCTGCCGTGCGCCCAAACAGTGGTTTCACCCCCACATATGGGGCATCAGCGTAATCGGGATAAATTGGACAACAACTTTTGGGGTCCAATTTCTCCTGTTACCCTTGTGAAAATAAAAACTTGCTGGCTAAAAAATCTTTTTTGTGGGAAAAAAAAATATATTTTATTTTCACGACACTGCATTATAAACTTTTGTGAAGCACTTGGGCATTCAAAGTTCTCACCACACATCTAGATAGGTTCCTTGGGGGGTCTAGTTTCCAAAATGGGGTCACTTGTGGGTGGTTTCTTATGTTTAGGTACATCAGGGGCTCTGCAAACGCAACATAATGCCCGCAGACCATTCTATCAAAGTCTGCATTCCAAAATGGCGCTCCTTCCATTCCGAGCTCTGCCGTGCGCCCAAACAGTGCTCCCCCCTCATATGGGGTACCAGCATAATCAGGACTAATTGGACAACAACTTTTGGGGTCCAATTTCTCTTGTTACCCTTGTGAAAATAAAAACTTGGGGCTAAAAAATCTTTTTTGTGGAAAAAAAAAATATTTTTTTATTTTCATGACTTTGCATTATAAACTTCTGTGAAGCACTTCGGCATTCAAAGTTCTCACCACACATCTAGATAAGTTCTTTGGGGGGTCTAGTTTCCAATATGGGGTCACTTGTGGGGGTTTTTACTGTTTAGGTACAGCAGGAGCTCTGCAAATGCAGCATGATGCCCGCAGACCATGCCATCAAAGTCTGCATTCCAAGCGGCGCTCCTTCCCTTCCGAGCCCCAACGGGTGCCCAAACAGTGCCCCCCCCCCCCACATATGGGGTATCAGCATACTCAGGACAAACTGGTCAACAGATTTTGGGGTCCAATGTCTCCTGTAACCCTTGAGAAAAAAAAAAAACTTGGGGGTTTAAAGATCATTTTTGTGGAAAAAATGATTTTTTTATTTTCATGGCTCTACTTTATAAATTTCTGTGAAGCACTTGAGGGTTTAAAGTGCTCACCACACATCTAAATAAGTTCCTTAAGGGGTCTAGTTTCCAAAATGGTGTCACTTGTGGGGAGTTTCCACTGTTTAGGCACATCAGGGGCTCTCCAAACGCGACATGGCGTCCGATCTCAATTCCAGCCAATTCTACATTGAAAAAGTAAAACGGCGCTCCTTCACTTCTAAGTTCTGCGGTGCGCCCAAACAGTGGTTTATCCCCACATATGGGGTATCGGTGTATTCAGGAGAAATTGCACAACAAAATTTATGGTTACATTTCTGTTTTTCCACTTGTGAACATAAAGAAAAAATGGTTATGAAGTAAAATGTTTGCAAAAAAAAGTTAAATGTTCATTTTTTCCTTCCACATTGTTTCAGTTGCTGTCAAGCACGTAAATAGTTAATAAACTTCTTGAATGTGGTTTTGAGCACCTTGAGGGGTGCAGTTTTTAGAATGGTGTCACACTTGGTTATTTTCTATCATATAGACCCCTCAAAATGACTTCAAATGAGATGTGGTCCCTAAAAAAAAAATTGCTGTTGTAAAAATGAGAAATTGCTGGTCAACTTTTAACCCTTATAACTCACTAACAAAAAAAAATGTGTTTCCAAAATTGTGCTGATGTAAAGTAGACATGTGGGAAATGTTACTTATTAAGTATTTCGTGTGACATATCTCTCTGATTTAAGGGCATAAAAATACAAAGTTTGAAAATTACAAAATATTAAAAATTTTCGCCATATTTCCGTTTTTTTCATAAATAAGATTCACAAGTAATATCGAAGAAATGTTACCACTAACATGATGTACAATATGTCATGAAAAAACAATCTCTGGATCTGTTAAAGCGCTCCAGAGTTATAACCTCATAAAGTGACAGTGGTCAGAATTGTACAAATTGGCTCTGCCACTAAGGGGTTAAACATCTAGGCTGTCCTGAGCTGTTGGTATTGTACTCCATGGGTAGTTTTTCTTCTGGGACAGAAAAGAACCCAAAAGTAATTGACCAGACATGCAGGACAGGAATTTGAGTCCTTCCCATACCTTTTACTCTTCCTCCTCCTTCATTCCTACAAATTGCATGTCTCATCTAGTGCAGAGCAGCTTTAATTTCTCTCTTCCTAAATAGCTATTTGTTATAGGTCTTGGGGTAGGATACTCCTCAAGACTGTACTTTTTCTTTCCCCTTCTACAGCTAAATCTAGATTAACCCCTTGTCATAATGTGACATGCCTTGCATTGAGATTCTGTCATCTATAGTGATGGTTCAAAGTGTCCCTGTGGGATTAATAGTGGGATGTTGGCTGTACATCCACAGTAGGGATTGTGGAATCCAAGTACAAGCCACACATTTTAACCCCTTTATGATGGAGCCCTTTTTCGTTTTTGCGTTTGTTTTTCGCTCCCATTCTTCCCAGAGCCATCACTTTTTTTTAAATTTTTTCATCGATATGGTCATGTGAGGGCTTGTTTTTTGCGGTATGAGTTGTACATTTGAACGACACCATTGGTTTTACCATTTTGTGTACTCGAAAATGGGAAAAAAAATTCCAAGTGCAGTGAAATTGCCAAAAAAAAGTGCAATTTCACAACTGTTTTTTTGGATTATTTTTACCATGTTCACCAAATGCTAAAACCGACCTGCCATTATGATTCTCTAGGTCATTAAGAGTTCATAGGCACCAAATTTGTCTATGTTCTTTTTTACTTAAGTCGTGAAAAAAAAATCCCTTTTTTTCTTTTTTATTGCGTCATTTTCTGACACCCGTAGCATCTCCACTTTTTGTGATCTCGATTTTGGTGAGGGCTTATTTTTTGCATGCCGAGCTGACATTTTTAATGATGCCATTTTGGTGTTGATACGATCTTTAGATCGCCCATTAGTGCATTTTAATGCAATGTTGCGGCGACCAAAAAAATGTAATTCTGGGGTTCTGACTTTTTTTTTCCGCTACCAGTGAGCCACCAGCTAGTGAGGTGTATAAGGCTGAGTTCCCACGATCAGGATGTAGCAGCGTTTTGATACAGGGTATTTTGGCTGCTTTCTAAACGCTCCGTTCTAATCGCACAGGTAAATCCTCATGTGTTCAGTGAACCGTGCAGATTTACCGCATCCAAATACTTTCTATTGTTGAACTTTCTGTTGCGGAGCCTAGCGTATCCACAAGAGAAATTGACTCACTGTGGCTCGTAAACCAGCGCCGCATGTCAGTGTCCTCGGATGACCCACAGGCGCACATACATACATAACATCTGGCAGCTGTGGGTTTGATGCTGTGTATTCATAAATACACAGCGTCAAACCCGCAGCAATTCCTGATCGCGGGAACGTACCCTTACCCTGTGCAGTGAGGACGCCGCCAATGCACATGTGCTTTCTCTCGGCACAGAAGGAGGCTATCCACTCTAGAATGATAGCTGATATCTACCATTCAAATAGAGAACTAGTGGGGATAAATGCGCATTTGGAACAATAACATTTTAGGATCTTGAAAACTTGAGTTGCATTCACTGTAGATCTATCTTATTTAACAACTCTTCTTTTAGCATTGAACAAACTGTTAAACTGTTCCCTTCAAACTAGTCTGCAAAACCACAATCTCCGTTTCCTGCATGTGTATAACATTGCCATCTCTAAAATATTGTAGGAAAAATAACCATGCTTGAGATATTCAGTTAAGATGGACAAAACCCCCTTTTAATTTGGAGCCACTATGGGTCCAGCTCTTGGCACCTTTTGCAAACGCCGTACTTTGTGAGTGGAGGCCACAGCCAATTAAACAAATATCATATTAATTGACTGTCTATGGCTCTCTAGTTTGCCCATAGGTAACCTGTTCTGGCTCAGAGGGGGCTTGTGGAGCAGGATACCCTCCTGAATGACATGGCATGCAAACAAAGACGGTTTGATACAAGGATTACCCACAGCTGGGGTTTACCTATGTTAATGCACCGATATACATATTCTGTCTACTTTTAATAATGTGAACTAGGAGACAAACCCTTTACTGTTTATAGATATTTGATTAAAATTGTTGGATCTGCCTCTGTCTATCCAAGATGATTTTGTAGATAATAGGCATTGCGGTGTGTGAATTGAATACCCATGTACCCCCACTTAGGTGCCCCCTAACCTAACACGTTTTCTTTTCTGAAGTAGTGGCAACTAACTGCAATGCATAAGAACAATACCAGGTTGCATTTTCGCTGCAGACAAATTGCACTAAATTGCGCAAGAGAAATCCAAAGCTAGAGAAATTAGCAACTCCATAATTAATAGTAAATAAGGAGGAAAAGGGAGTTTCATGCTTAAAAAAGTTATAATTTTATTAGCTACTTACAAGTATTACAAAAATACAAAAGAGAGTCATTAAAGTGCACAAGGACAGAAACAGAGGACCACTGGTGCCAATCAACCAAAGAACCTGGGCTATAAGCAGGTAAGATACAGCTCAATTGAGTAAATAGTTACAGCCTAATATCAAATTGTGGCATGCAAAATATTACCTTAGAACAGTGCTTACCAATGTAAATGAGGAATTGAAGGCACCAGGCTGGATCCAATAAACCCCAACCCTCGTTTTTCTTTTTATTTCATGCTTTCTCAAGTGGATGTACATATCAATCAATGGCAAGGACCGTTATATCTCATTGGTGGCCAGTCAGATGACCGATCACATGTTACGCGTTGGTCAATGAAAGTGGCCCCCTTGGCTGCGGGCTTCAAACATCACAATGCGGAGGGGGATGGGGGGGCACAGTTCAAATAACTCCCGGACATGCCCAGGAGTCACCAGTGACACTGCACCGACACAGGAGAAGGTCGGTCATGCAGCGCGTATGCACACCGCCGCGACAGTGTACCAGATCGCCAGCATGTAAGAATATATAGAGAGTAATTAACGGGCAATCATACATATGAACCAAGATGTATACCAAAGATATAAGGAATGACAACAGACAGTTACAATTAATTTAAATCCGACGTCATTCCTGAAGATGCAGGTTCAGTCCGATATTAATGGATGTGAGTACATTCAGGTCAATGCCAATGTGGAAAAATAATAAAAACTAGAAGAATGATAAGCATAAAAAAGGATACACTTTAAAATATAATATAAAAAAGGTAAAAGAAGGAATTCAGATTAGGTCTGGGGGAGGATAGTGAAACAGGAAGGGCAAGCAGTGATCAAAAGTACATTATATACTTACGGTATGTTGTAGATCATAAAAATGAGAAGAACCTAAGGAATTTAGGCCTCTGGGTGTCAGTGTTAAGTCGCACAATCCAATTTCATGTTGTCCTAGGAGTTTTTTTTTTTTTAAATTACCACCCCTAATCCCCATATGGAGACTCTCAATCCCCCTGACCAAAAGAGACTCGGCATCACAGTTATGGTGAACTCTGAAATGACGTGGGATCGTCTTCAAGTTCGAGGGATTGGCCGCTGTAAATGTTCCAAACATTTTATTCGGACTCTCATGACAGCACCACGAGCGAGGGGATCCGCCCTTCAGGAACAGGAAACCTACAGATACAAAAGGGTGGCACCTCTCGCACGCATCAGTTGGTTTCCTGTTCCTGTGGGACTGGATCCTACAGAGGAAGAATCTAAATGGATAGCAGGCGGCCCGAATCAGGTAGCGGGGGGGGTCTCCTACCTCGGCCGGTGCGGAGTTCCTTGCTGGGCTGCACGGCGGTGGCGTTCGAGGCAGGGAGCGGAGTCCGGAGGATGTCCGTCTCCGTACAAACCAGCGCTGGGTAAAGATCCCCCTGAGGCCTTCTGCTCCAGCAGTGCATTGACCTGGCCGGGCCCGGCGGTGGTGCGTGCAGGGCCTGAGGCGTGACTGTGGGCGCTGTCCAGGGATCTGGTGGCGCCGCAGGCGGCTCGGATGTCACGTGCTGCTTCTGGACGCATTGGGAGCGTTGATGGGCCGCGGTGATGTCGGAGGCGGAGCTGGCGTGCGCTCCCGGGTCACCGGGGCTACCGCGCATACGCGGGAATCCAATCTGGCAGCGCCCACCGGGATAGGATGCCGGGCACACACTCGTCCCACTGGCTGCACGTGTGGGGGCGCAGAGCCAATCGGTAGGGAGGGCGAGGCATATTTGCTGACCAGAAAAGGGGATATAAGCAGGCTCTGGGAAAGGACCCATGCTTCTGGCCTCATCCGTACATAATGGAGAGTGATCGAGAGCAGCAGCCTGCTGGAGGAAGTGCGACAGAAGCCTAAGGATAAAGAGCGTGATGGACGGAGTGACCAGTCCAGTCGTAAGAGCTCCTCCAGACGGGTCAGGAGCATCGACTGAAAAATCCCCCTCATATTCCGTTACCTATTCGCTGCAGGCACTGGTAAGTGATCTACGTGAATGTTCACTCAGTGACGCAGTTTCCCCTGATATTTTTATTTTAGGGGAAGAAGTGCGTGGGTAAGGCAAAACACAGGGAATGCGCCCTCTGTGGAAGCTCCTTACCAGATTCGTGCCCGATAAAGTTGTGTACCCCCTGTATCCAGCAGACGTGAGGTCTCAGGAAGGGGAAGGGGTGGAGCGGCATTAGGTCTAGATAGACTATATTGCTTTTACTATCCTCCCTCAGGTAGCAGAAGAATCCCTTAATGTTACTGCAAGCTTGAAAGATATAGTCAAGGCAGAAATAAGGGAATCCTTGAAGTCCCTGTCTCAAGCGGGACGCTCAAAATACAGGGCCCCTTTGGACTCAGATTCTTCGGCAGAAGGGGAGAAAGATGAGGGTTCATCTGATTCAATTACCTCGTCCTCTTTGTCGGAGGAAGACTGTCTGCTCGCTTCTGTCTGCTCCTAGACCTGGTAGATAAATTGGTGAAAACGGTCAGGGGAATGATGGGCATAGCGTAACCCAAACCGCAGCTATCCATGCAGGATGTCATGTTCAGAGGGCTGGAACAACAGAAGCGAAGGTCTTTCCCGTTAAACAAAAAGATTTGGGAGCTCATTTGCCAGGAATAGAAAAAGCCAGAGCAGAGGGGCTCTTTACCACCAGCTCTTAAGCGTAGATACCCCTTTGAGGATCCGGCTGTCAACACCTGGGACAAAGCCCCTAAGTTAGACTTTGCAGTGGCCAAGGCATCAAAAAGAGCCTCACTACCTTTTGAAGACATGGGAACCCTTAAAGATCCCCTAGACAGGAAGGCAGATACCTTCCTTAAGGGAACCTTGGAGATTGCGGCCGGTTCATTAAAACCATCGGTAGCAGCAACTTGTATGGCCAGATCCATGATGGTCTGGCTGTACAAATTGGAGTCTCAGTTTAAGGAAGGGGCTCCTAGAGATGCAATTCTGGGTGCCCTGCCAGTGATTCAGGAGGTCACATCTTTCCTATCGCATGCCTCAGTTGACTGTTAGAATGGCGGCCAGAGCAGCAGGACTTTCCAACGCGGCCCGCAGAGCCTTGTGGTTAAAATGCTGGCCGGGGGACATCCAAACAAGGTCAAAACTCTGTGCTATCCTGTGCAAAGGGGAATATATATTTGGTCCAGTCCTGGATGAGTTGCTGGATAAGGCATGGGATGAGAAAAAGAAGTTTCCTAATTTATCATCCATGTCCTCTCTCGTGGTGCTGTCATGGGCCTCCGAAAAATACCGTTACTGGTAAGTAACTTAATACTTTCGCGTGCTCGAACCCAGAGCTCCCTTGTTATCAAGCCTAAATATATCTGCGAGCAACCACAAGTAGCTTATTATAGAACATTAGTAGTACTACAGGTGATATGCTGTCTGATTTGAAATTGTTTCAAACAGTCTGAGGACTCAAAAGTAGAGCTACAGTATGCAGGACATTTGCGCAGGTGAGACAGCGGCCGCATTGGAAGCACCGCAAAAGAGGGCACCTAGTGCCAAATGGATAATTGGTGGGACATAATGGCTCCTAACCAACAGGCTACCTAAATTCGGTGATCTCCTAGAGGTTATAGAGGGGAAATCACCCAAAACTGACCCCAGGGAGGGCTCGGTATTAAATAAAGACCAATGTTATTATTATTTATTATTATAGCGCCATTTATTCCAAGGCGCTTTACATGTGAGGAGGGGTATACATAATAAAACAAGTACAATAATCTTGAACAATACAAGTCACAACTGGTACAGGAGGAGAGAGGACCCTGCCTGCGAGGGCTCACAATCTACAAGGGATGGGTGAGGATACAGTAGGTGAGGGGATGTCTCTTATATTAGTCCATTCATGATTATAAGTTGATATAAATGTTATTTTATCCTCCACTCCACCTCTCCTATTAGTTTTTTTCAGATATAAAAGGTCATTTCACGATGTTTTTCTGGCCCTATCAAAGCCATGTCTAATGCTTCTGCAGCTATAGCCGCCTGATTCAAACCACGATCTAAGATCAGCGGCCTGAACAGAGAATTTCTCCTCAGAGGAGCAAATACGCCTCATCCTTAGAAAATATCCATCCAGGGACGGCCCTTATGGTGGCAGGATTATCAGCTGAATCAGCACGAATTAAGGTGTTGACAGATGTTGACTTTCTAAAGATGTCAGTCTGGATACGTCAGAGATGGTTGATCTCCAGAGTGACGTCTAAGAATTGAATTTTCTTGGAGTCATATTGATATGTCAGCCTAATATTATAAGGATTTGCATTAAGTTGATTCATGAATAGCTCGAGCTGCTGTGCTGTCCCACCCCACATCAAAAAGATGTCATCAATGTATCTCAGCCAGCACAGCACATGATCAGCGTCCTGTGCTCCCGCATTGCCGAACAGGAATCTCCCATGACCCCAGGATGAGATTAGCGTATGGGGGCGCACAGGCCGCACCCATTGCCATGCCATGCTTCTGCTAATAGAACACATCTTTGAAGACAAAAAAATTATGGGTAAGGATGAAATACAGCAGCTCGAAAATAAGCTCACCTAAAGGGCAGTCCAGGTTGGCGGTCCCCAAGAAGAGGCGGACTGCATCCAGGCCGTGGCTGTCATCAATACATGTGCATAAAGTTTGGACATCAGCGATGACCGGGAGGACATCTTGGTCCACAGAGACGCCGTCAACCCGAGAAAGGACATCCGTCGTGTCACGGACATAAGATGGTAAAGTTTAAGGTAATAATCAATAAACCTACAGACTGGATCACAAAGTCCCTCTATGCCCAACACGATCGGACGCCCCGGAGGGTTGACGGCGTCTTTGTGGACCTTAGGTAAGAAGTAGAAGGTCGGTATTTTGGGGATCTGACTGTGAATCCCTCCAACACCTTTTTATTAATGATTAGTGATGAGCGAGTGTACTCGTTGCTCGAGTGACCGCCGAGTATTTATGTCTGCTCGGAGATGTAGTTTTCATAGCGACAGCTGAATGATTTACAGCTACTAGCCTGCTTGATTACATGGTGGGATTCCCTAGCAACCAGGCAACCCCCACATGTACTCAGCCTGGCTAATAGCGGTAAATCATTCAGCTGACGCAATGAAAACTAAATCTCCGAGCAGTCATAAATACTCGGAGATCACCCGAGCGTGCTCTGGTAAAACCTGAGCAATGAGAACATTCGCTCATCACTATTAATGATACAATAGTCAAAAGCCCTGATAAGGATCTGCTGCAACTGAGACGTGAAGGAGGTCACTGGATTGTAAGACAATTTTGTATATGTTTCCACATCTTTTAATTGGCATAAGCCTCTTTTTCATATTGATCACATGGCCAGATCATATTGTTATTCCCCCCCATATCCACTATTTTGTAAACGACGTCCCTATAAGACTGCAATTGTTTAATAGCCTCACGTTACTGATGTGTAAGGTTATCAAACTTTCATCTTGAGGATACTTTTTTCAAATCCTCAGACACCAATTTAGTAAAAATATCAATAGCCGGACACAGATACAAAGGGGGAAGCCACGTTGGTCTGGGCATGATAGTTGATGGAAACCTACCTCGGTGTGATGTAGACTGTTCACCAAGAAGATCTTCCAAATTTTGAAGTGCCTCCCTCTGTCGCAGTTAAGGATTCTTGAATAAATTGATCTTTATGATGTAGTTTTCTCAAAATAATAGTTTTCTTAAAACAGATGCAGATCCTTCAGGGCTATGAAATAATCGAAAGATTTAGTTGGAGAGAAAGTCAGGCCCCTCCCCAATACATTTAATTGGACATATGAAAGGCAATGAGTTGACAAATTGAGTACCTGTAGTCCTCCATGGGAGCCAGAAACCTGCTGTCTTCCGGTCGGACATTTATTCTTGGTAGTCTGTTGGGTAACGATCTTTTTCAGGGAGGGAGCAGGTGTTAGTCCCCAGATACATTCGTTTGATGTGAAGTGAATTCATCATGGGATATATTAGATTTAACAGATGTGTATCTGGATCGTGAGTTGGAGTAATTTCTATATCGTGATTGTGACTGATCCTCAGGACTCCACCACCTATATACAGTGGGGAAAAGTAGTCCGCTACCAATTGTGCAAGTTCTCCCACTTAAACACATGAGAAAGGCCTGTAATTGACATCATAGGTAGACCACAACTAAGAGAGTCAAAATAGAGAAAACCAATCCAGAAAATCACCTTATCTGATTTGGCAAGATTTATTTTTCAAATTATGGTGGAAAATAAGAATTTGGTCATTAACAAAAGTTCATCTCAATATTTTGTTATATATCCGTTGTTGGCAGTGACAGAGGTCAAATGTTTTCTGTAAGTCTTCACGAGTTTGGCACATACTGTTGGTGGTATTTAGTTGGTGGTATTATTGGTGGCAATTTCCTCCATGCAGATCTCCTCTAGAGCAGTTATGTTTTGTGCCTGTCGCTGAGCAACATAAACTTTCAACTCCCTCCAAGGGTTTTCTATGGGGTTGAGATCTGGAGACTGGGTAGGCCACTCCAGGACATTCATATGCTTCTTATGAAGTCACTCCTTCGTTGCCCTGGCGGTGTGCTTGGGATCATTATCATGGACCCATCCACATTTCATCTTCAATGCCCTTGCTGATGGAAGAAGGTTTGCACTCAAAAACTCACGATACATGGCCCCATTCATTCTTTCATGTACACGGACCAGTTGCCCTTGTCCCTTTGCAGAGAAACAGCCCCAAAGTATGATGTTACCACCCCCATGCTTCACAGTAGGTATGCAGCAGAATGCAGCTCAGCATTCTGTCTTCTCCAAACACAAGTTTTTTTTCTACCAAACCGTTTTACTTTGGTTTCATCAGACCATATGACATTCTCCCAATACTTTTCTGGATAATCCAAATTCTCTCTAGCAAACTTCAGACGGGCAAGGACATTTACTAGCTTAAGCAGGGGGACACGTCTGGCACTACAGGATCTGAGTCCCTGGCAGCAAGGTGTTTTACTGATAATATATATATATAATATAATACCTGCGCTCCAAGTCATTATGCACTTGTAAGACACCAATATAAAATTAATTACTTGTTGGATGTATAAAGGGCTGTTTAGCGCTGTATGCTGAAGGTGGATCAGATGGGTATTTGCTGACTCAAACTAGAGTGAGAGGGAAAAGGGGTAATTAGTATACACCCCAACAAACTAAACGCTATGCAGTAACTAGGGGATACTGGGGTGAGAATAAATATTTGTATGTATAATCCGTGACGTGCTTTCACAGGCCAATATTAGATGACTTAAATAACAAAAGTGTAATAAAACTTAATGAGGGATGTGCCTCCTGAATAAAAATGTCGGGACTTTTGGTATTAAAAAGATTGGTACCTGTGTTGGAGGTACGCGCTGTTTTCGGAGAAAGTGTTCTTATTAATAGAAGTAATGGGATAATACTTAGCTCCATTTTCCTTAGCGGTCTGCTTGCAAAAGAGTCCTGAGCTAGCTGTCCCCGCTGGTGACAGGCGCTCGTTCAGTAGAGAATGTAGCGCTCGTAGCGCTTTGCTGTACCCTGATGAAGGAATCCGTTGTTGTTCCGAATCGCGTTTGTAATTGGCTCCTACCGCACTCCGTACTGCATACAGGGGCACCACATGACTGGGCGAGTCACGTGACCCGAACGTCACGCAAGTCCTGCAAGCTGCTGCTCAGGACAGCAAAGCACTACGAGCGCTACATTCTCTACTGAACAAGTGCCTGTCACCGCCCGGGACAGCGCACACAGGACTCTTTTGCAAGCAGACCGCTAAGGAAAAAGGAGCTAAGTATTATCCCATTACTTCTATTAATAAGGACACTTTCTCCGGAAACAGCGTGTACCTCCAACACAGGTAACGATCTTTTTAATACCAAAAGTCCCGCCATTTTTATTCAGGAGGCACATCCCTCATTAAGTTTTATTACACTTTTGTTATTTAAGTCATATAATATTGGCCTGTGAAAGCACGTCACGGATTATACATATAAATATTCTCACCCCAGTATCCCCTAGTTACTGCATAGCGTTTAGTTTGTTGGCGTGTATACGTTTGTAACGTTTTTTGCTGCCAACGGACCGCTTTTTCCGAACTCCGCCCCCACCTCCCAGCACCTCACAATGGGGCAGCGGATGCGCCGGAGAAATGCATCCGCTGCACCCGTTGTGCGGCGAATCAAACGCTAGCGTCGGAATCTCGGCCCGACGCATTGCGATGGGCAGATTCCGACGCTAGTGTGAAAGTAGCCTAAGATGCTCCATATTATATGCCCTCGTACACTGCTCCATTATGGTTGATGGCCCCATAAGATGCTCCATAGTGTATGCCCCGTATGCTGCTGCGATATATATAAAAATAAAATACCATACTCACCTATCGTCGCTGGGCGCCGAGCGCTGGGGGGCTGAGCAGGCGGGGACACCGGCGCGCTGTGGGGGTCAGGTGCCTGTATCGCCGCTAGCTCAAGCCCCCGACACTTGCTATATTCACCTATCTGTCCCGTTCCAGCGCTGCGTGCCGCTCTCTTCCGGGTCCTCTGACTGTGACTGTTCAGTCAGAGGGCGGCGCGCATTAAGCGCGTCATCGCGCCCTCTGAACTGTGAACGTCACAGGCAGAGGACCCGGAAGAGAGCGGCACGCAGCGCTGGAACGGGACAGACAGGTGAATATAGCTTATACTCGCCCTCCTGGCGCGTCCCTGCTATCCGTTGGAGATCGCGGTGTTCGTTGTGTTTACGCATACCGCGATCTCCTGGGAGCGTCACTCTGTGGGGTCCAGACTGCGCTGGCGCTTGCGCAGTCTATAAAGGCTTCGGACAGAGTGACGCTCCCAGCGTTATGTTATAGATTGTAGCTTTATTACTTCCCTATGTGGTTTGGGATTATACTTGCAGCTGACTCTATGCACCTACATTAGTACCGCTACAAAATATACACGTTTTACTGATAATAGCCTTTGTTACGGTGCTCTGAACTCTATGCAAGTCATTCACTAGGTCCCCCCCGTGTGGTTATGGGATTTTTGCTCACTGTTCTTGTGATCATTTTGACCCCACAGGGTGAGATCTTGCTTGGAGCCCCAGATCGATGGAGATTATCAGTTGTCTTGTGTGTCTTCCATTTTCTTATTATTGCTCCCACAGTTGATTTCATCACACCAAGCTGCTTGAATATTACAGATTCAGTATTCCTTACCTGGTGCAGGGCTACAATTTTGTTTCTGGTGTCCTTCGACAGCTCTTTAGTTTTCACCATAGTGAAGTTTGGAGTGTGACTGTTTGAGGTTGTGGACAGGTGTCTATTATACTGATAAGAATTTCAAACAGGTGCCATTACTACAGATAATGAGTGGAGGACAGAGGAGTCTCTTAAAATAGAAGTTACAGGTCTGTGAAAGCCAGAAATCTTGCATGTTTTTAGGTGACCACTTATTTTCCACCATAATTTGAAAAAGAAATCTTGCCAAATCAGACAAGGTGATTTTCTGGAATTATTTTCTCAATTTTGACTCTCATAGTTGTGGTCTATGATGTCAATTACAGGCCTCTCTCATCTTTTTAAGTGGGAGAACATGCACAATTTGTTGCTGACTAAATACTTTTTTCCCCCACTGTACATTGGACGTCTGTTTATCATGTACGTCCCTCTTGAGTTTTATGGTTAAAAAAGTCATACTTCTATTGTATGTAGCTAATAAAATTATTACACAAATACAAAAGAGTGATGATAAAGTGCTTGCAGCTTGGGAGGTTACATGATTAGCATCAGAGTGTGACATTCAGGCTGGCGGAGGGCACCTTCATGTATTATGGCTACCACTTATGAAGGAAATTTGACTTGCTTGATTACATTGTTGAGAGTTATGAAGCACTTTAGCATCTGTCAGTGTTGCAATAAAATTTTACAGTATTTTAACCAGTCTTTCCACATTTAGGGTAAGTTCACACAGGGCGTTTTGCTGTGTTTTTGCTGCGTTTTTTATGCTAATTTTCAGCTGCTTATTACAGTACCAGCAAAGCCTATGAGATTTCAGATTTCAAATCTCATGCACACGCATTGGTTTTTTGTGTGATCAGTATTTTGTGCTTTGCTGCGTTTTTTGGATATAGATCATGTCACTTCTTTCAGTGTGTTTGCTGCGATTTTTTAGCGTTTTTCACCCATTGACTTGAATGGGTGTTGAAAAAACGCAGGTATCATTATTTGCTGCTGAAAATTCAAGGACATTAGCATAGACAAAGAGAAAAAAAAGCACCAAATACGCAACAAAAAACGCACCTAAACCTGTGTTTTTGACGTAGCTTCTTTCCTTCCAAGAAGATCAGGTTTTGCTGCAGAAAAAAAGCAGCAAAAACTGTGTGAACTTACCCTTAGGCCGGCGTCACACTACCGTGTTTTACGGACGTAAGAGAGGTGCTGAAAATACGGATTGCATACGGTACAATGCTTCTCTATGCCCCTGCTCCCATCAGCCGTATTTTACTGATCCGTATTATACGGTCTTCTACGGCTGTAGAAAATCGCAGCATGCTGCGTTTGTCACCGTATTGCGCAAAAAATACGCCAATGAAAGTCTATGGGGGCCAGAAAAATATGGATTACACACGGACCAGCAGTGAACTTGCGAGAAATACGCAGCGGTGTTCTATAGAAAAGCCGGCAATTCAGTGCGGTGTACAGTAAAGTCACACTGACAGGTTACAATAGAATAGCTAAAATAAATGTCTACACATAGTATAGGGGTGTGTATGTTTATATGTTTATATGTGTGTGTATATATATATATATATATATATATATATATATATATATATATATATATATATATATATATATATATATATATATATATATATATATATATACATATATACATATATACATATATATATACACACATATATATATAAACACACAGGGCCTGCCAGATGATATTACCAGACCACAGACAATGTATAGTTCAAAAAAATATATATTTTATTTATACAAAAAGGAATAAAAACATCCATATAATGCAATCTCATAAATGTGGAAAAAATTCCTCCGCACCAATGTCTGGTTTAAAGTGCGGTGCATATAAGCTAAACAACAACCCCTCTTGGGCACTGTATGGTAAATATAAATAACTTTATTCCTGGTTGTTATTACTTGGAGGCAAATCTCTAGGTCAGCCTGAAGCAATACATTCAGTCAATTGGTATATCAATGTATTAGCACAATTTACTTGAGCGCCAGCCCATAAGCTTATATGGACTTAATAATACGTCAAGATTTGCTGCCATAATAAAGCCTCCATGTACCACTAATGACTAAAAAATCTAGGCCATGCTAGCATATATTCAGCTAACTAAGATGTAAAATAGAAGACCATAATTACCTCTATGCACACACACGAGACCAGCTTATACCCCTACGCGCGTTTCGATATGTTCTTCCTCTGGGGGCGTATAGTAAGAAAGGGAAGGAGGGCTATTTAAAATACCATCAGCCAATCATCTATTCTCCGGCAATACCACGTGTGAATACAGATGTCAGCGTTACATCCGGAGCGCCGGATCAGTGATGACGCTCCGCTGCGTTGCCTAGTGACCATGACGCTCTCCTATATCAGCGTTATATCCGGAGCGCCGGATCAGTGATGACGCTCCGCTGCATTGCCTAGTGACCATGACGCTCTCCTATATCAGCGTTACATCCGGAGCGCCGAATCAATGATGGCGCACCACTACATTGCCTAGTAGCCATGACGATCCCCTAACATGCCCATAAACCTAATGCGCAACCACTAGCAAACGGCCTATCATAGTTACCCTCGCCGGATCAGTAATGACACACCGCTATGTTGCCTAGTAACCATGGCGCTACCCTAACACGCCCATAAACGTAATGCGCAACCGCATGCAAACAGCCTATCATAGTTATCCATCGCCCAAAGCTCTGTATGAGCACAAGAGCGATAGCTGATACAGTCCACCAAGCAATCTTAATAATAAAAGGTATTTCATATACTTTGCGCATTGTCAGGAACGCCAAATCAATGATGTAGTATACCATAGCAGTATACCATCATTGATTTGGCGTTCCTGACAATGCGCAAAGTATATGAAATACCTTTTATTATTAAGATTGCTTGGTGGACTGTATCAGCTATCGCTCTTGTGCTCATACAGAGCTTTGGGCGATGGATAACTATGATAGGCTGTTTGCATGCGGTTGCGCATTACGTTTATGGGCGTGTTAGGGTAGCGCCATGGTTACTAGGCAACATAGCGGTGTGTCATTACTGATCCGGCGAGGGTAACTATGATAGGCCGTTTGCTAGTGGTTGCGCATTAGGTTTATGGGCATGTTAGGGGATCGTCATGGCTACTAGGCAATGTAGTGGTGCGTCATCATTGATTCGGCGCTCCGGATGTAACGCTGATATAGGAGAGCGTCATGGTCACTAGGCAATGCAGCGGAGCGTCATCACTGATCCGGCGCTCCGGATATAACGCTGATATAGGAGAGCGTCATGGTCACTAGGCAACGCAGCGGAGCGTCATCACTGATCCGGCGCTCCGGATGTAACGCTGACATCTGTATTCACACGTGGTATTGCCGGAGAATAGATGATTGGCTGATGGTATTTTAAATAGCCCTCCTTCCCTTTCTTACTATACGCCCCCAGAGGAAGAACATATCGAAACGCGCGTAGGGGTATAAGCTGGTCTCGTGTGTGTGCATAGAGGTAATTATGGTCTTCTATTTTACATCTTAGTTAGCTGAATATATGCTAGCATGGCCTAGATTTTTTAGTCATTAGTGGTACATGGAGGCTTTATTATGGCAGCAAATCTTGACGTATTATTAAGTCCATATAAGCTTATGGGCTGGCGCTCAAGTAAATTGTGCTAATACATTGATATACCAATTGACTGAATGTATTGCTTCAGGCTGACCTAGAGATTTGCCTCCAAGTAACAACAACCAGGAATAAAGTTATTTATATTTACCATACAGTGCCCAAGAGGGGTTGTTGTTTAGCTTATATGCACCGCACTTTAAACCAGACATTGGTGCGGAGGAATTTTTTCCACATTTATGAGATTGCATTATATGGATGTTTTTATTCCTTTTTGTATAAATAAAATATATATTTTTTTGAACTATACATTGTCTGTGGTCTGGTAATATCATCTGGCAGGCCCTGTGTGTTTATCATTGTGCTCAATGTGTTCTGTTAATTAATTGGACTAATATGTATAAACACATATATATATATATCAGTGAAACACATATATGTATATACATTAATATTTCATACAGCGCTAGATAGCTTAAAAGCCGGTAATTCAATTGCCGGCTTTTGCGATCTCCTTCACAAGCCCGACATGATATGAGACATGGTTTACATACAGTAAACCATCTCATATCCCTTTTTTTTTTTTTTTTTTTGCATATTCCACGCTACTAATGTTAGTAGTGTGTATGTGCAAAATGTGGGCTCTGTAGCTATTAAATTTAAGGGTTAAATCGCGGAAAAAATTGGTGTGGGCTCCCGCGCAATTTTCTCCGCCAGAATGGTAAAGCCAGTGACTGAGGGCAGATATTAATAGCCTGGAGAGGGTCCATGGTTTTTGCCCCCCCCCCCTGGCTAAAAACATCTGCCCCCAGCCACCCCAGAAAAGGCACATCTGGAAGATGCGCCTATTCTGGCACTTGGCCACTCTCTTCCCATTCCCATGTAGTGGTGGGATATGGGGTAATGAAGGGTTTATGTCACCTTGCTATTGTAAGGTGACATTAAGCCAGATTAATAATGGAGAGGCGTCAATTATGACACCTATCCATTATTAATCCAATAGTATGAAATAGTTAAAAAACACACACACACATTATTACAAAGTCTTTTAATGAAATAGACAGGTTGTTGAAATATTTTATTATTCTGGTAATCCACCTGAAGACCCTCGTCCTGTAACAAAGTTAAAATAAAAAAACAACAATATCCCAAACCTTCCGTCGTTCTGTAACATCCCACGATGTAAATCCATCTGAAGAGGTTAACTATTTTTACAAGCAGCAGCTCTGCTAATGCAGCTGTGCTTCTGTCTGTAAAACCCCAGCGAATGAATGGAATGTAGGTCAATGACCTGTAGTTACCTTCAGTTGCGGTGATGTGCCCTCTGCTGGATGTCCTCATATGAACTCGAGCCTGGGAACTTTTCTGAATATTTTCCCACGATAGATTGTATATATATATATATATATATATATATATATATATATATATATATATATATATATATATATCAGCATATATGTTTTTATGATTTTTTGAGAACATGGATCCATTGTATGTCCGTATGTCGGTTTTGCAAGCCTGCGAGAAAATCTCGCAGTACGGATGCCATACGGATTGCATACAGAGGATGCCATGCGCAAAATACGCTGACACACCCTGCCTACGGAGTACTTACTGATCACCATTTTTTGACTTTTCTGGCGTATTACGGCCGTAAAATACGGACCGTATTTTTATACGCTGAGTGTGACGCCGGCCTTAAGGTTTTTTTTTTTTAAAGGTTTCCATGAGACTTATCTCCAGTCAAGCATTGTCTATTTTCACAATCCCCAGCTTTGTCAGCAGCACAATTAAAGTCTGATCCTTGCCTAGTCACTGATTTATGAAAGGAGTAAACGTTCTTGTGAACCTGTCGTATTGAACATGGCATCTGATCATTAGGCAGCATGGCATAGAGCAGGAAGAGACAAACCAATCAAGCTTTGTGGGAAGTGTATTTTGGATTTTATTCATTTAAATTTCTGTTCTTTGTATGCTTGAGTCCAGGAAACTGTCCTCTTCAGTGATGGCCTTCTATATGACTGCATGTGCAGAGATGGCTGTCAGTCACTGATTAGGACTGCCCACATGATTCCTAAGCCTAAAGATTAAATGAATAAAATTCTTTCACCAATGTAAATGCAAATCTTATGTATAATATATGAATAACACTAGCACTGCCACCAAAACACAACACACCTTTTGCCTAGGTAATAGACTATGTCCCTTAGAATAAATAAATAAACTGTGGTGTGTGCTGAAAACTAACTGAATAAAGATGAAAAAAATTCTATAACTGTATTGCAGAGGGGATCGTGTGCAATGTGTGCCTGCAACGGTCTGTGCTTAGCAGGGGGATGAATCCATGTGCGGTAAGACCTATAATCCTGGACCTGTGCTAATTAGGCAGTAAAGGTACTGTCACACTAGACGATATCGCTAGCGATCCGTGACGTTGCAGCGTCCTCGCTAGCGATATCGTCCAGTGTGACAGCGACCAACGATCAGGCCCCTGCTGGGAGATCGCTGGTCGGGGAAGAAAGTCCAGAACTTTATTTCGTCGCTGGACTCCCCGTAGACATCGCTGAATCGGCGTGTGTGACACCGATTCAGCGATGTATTCGCTGGTAACCAGGGTAAACATCGGGTAACTAAGCGCAGGGCCGCGCTTAGTAACCCGATGTTTACCCTGGTTACCATCCTAAAAGTAAAAAAACAAACACTACATACTTACCTACAGCCGTCTGTCCTCCAGCGCTGTGCTCTGCACTCCTCCTGCTCTGGCTGTGAGCGTCGCTCAGCCGGAAAGCAGAGCGGTGACGTCACCGCTCTGCTTTCTGGCTGCCCGGCGCTCACAGCCAGACCAGAGAAGCAGAGCGCCGAGGACAGACAGCGGAAGGTAAGTATGTAGCGTTTGTTTTTTTACTTTTTAGGATGGTAACCAGGGTAAACATCGGGTTACTAAGCGCGGCCCTGCGCTTAGTTACCCGATGTTTACCCTGGTTACCGGGGACCTCGGGATCGTTGGTCGCTGGAGAGCGGTCTGTGTGACAGCTCTCCAGCGACCAAACAGCGACGCTGCAGCGATCCGGATCGTCGTCGGTATCGCTGCAGCGTCGCTATGTGTGACGGTACCTTTAGAGGTGTCTTTGCAATGTGTGCTTGCAACAGTCCATCCTTGAAGACACAAAAGAGCACAGTGAGGTCAAAAATACTCTTGTAAAAAAATCACAGTAATTAGCAAGTGCTAGTCAAAAGATGGAAAAAAACAGGGTATTTAGTTGATGTTTTTTTGCAAAAAAATGTATACTAAGCTGCTCCACGAATCGTCAAGGTATACCCATATAGAGCAGTCATATATAATGTATATAATCCCTATCTGATGTATTTAAAAACCTGATCATCTGTATAGTACCTGTATAAGCAGGGTTCAGAGAAGGGATATCCATGTGGACCTGCTAGATGGAACAGCTTTAGTGCAAATGACCCAACAACAGAGTATTTTTGACCTCACTGTGCTCTTTTGTGTCTTCAAGTTTCTTGGTGGTGTGAACATGTTCCTACAGACTTGTTCAATGTGCAAGTAGCCCATGTGTTTCTGGTTCTATAACAGTCCATCCTTGACAGGGAGAGGATTCCACATGTGTTATGTCCCTAAGTCCTGCACCCATCCTGAATAGTTAGTAAGCGGTGTTTGGCAAAGTGCCGGTTGGCCACATTTGTTGTAATACCCTTTCAAAAAGAAACTACCGTCTGGAGGCTGTGTGACATCACTGAAGGTACGGACACTCATTAGGAAAAAATGAGTGCCGACAATCCAACTCGTTTCTGTGGTTGTGACAGCCTTCATCAGGGGTACCCACACTGATGTCACACATCCTCCAGATGGTAGTTTCTTTTTGAGCGGGTGTTACAACAAATGTGGCCGGCCTGTACTTTGCCAAACACCACTTATTAACTATTCAGCACTGGTCCAGGACTAAAGGACATACTGCATGTAGATTCGTCTCCCTGTTAAGCACAGACCGTTGCAAGCCCACATTGCAAACACTGCTTGCTGACTAATTGGCATGGGTCGAAAATTAAATACATTACTGCACGTGGATTCATCCCCCTGCTAAGCACATACCGTTGCAGGCACATATTGCATGGGATCCCCTCTGCAATGCAGGTATAGAAGAATTTTTTCATCTTTATTCAGTTGTCTTTCAGTGCTTACCACAGTATATTTATAAATGCCAATCTGTTCTGTCTTTTTTTTTCAATAAGTTGCAAGAACAATGCTTTTGTACAGTAGTGTCAACTCAATTTTTAATCTCCTTCCCTTCCTGCAAAACAGAGCACTGCTGTTTGATGCCTGCTGCTAACAATCAGTGATATGAAACTGTAACTGCTGCTCAGTTGATGCATATAGCAGAAGTTAATCCTCTGCCATATGCATCACAAGAATGGTATTTGAAGTTTTGTGTTACTGATCTGTCAGTAGCAGGTCCTCATTGTCCGCTCTGCGGTGTTTAGTTATTATAAGTTCAGTTGTATAAGCAGAGTGGAGTGCATGGCTGTAGGTCTCTGCTGGACACCAGCTAACAGATCAATGATGTAAAAACACACAGACAGCTATGTAGATAGCAAAAGATAAAGTGGAATTAGACAGAGTTGTGTACAAAACCATACAATCCTCAGAAGAACATAGTGTATTTTAAATATATATTAACATAAAGATCATGCCAAATTTCTCTGGTGGATGCAGCTGAGATGAGCACAGTAAAACAGACCTGTGCCGGTAAGCTGTGGCATTTTACACATTCATAAGTCATGAATTCCCAGATGTGGGGCAAGTCGGGAACACACAGAAGAGGGAGGTGTCTGCAACATTGAAGAGAAGCAAAGTGCGGCTGGGAAATGTGTAGTTTTCACCAGGTCTGTGGAGTCCGTAAACCAAACCACAGACTTGGACTCTGAATCTGACTACTCAATTTCCCTGACTTCCAACCCTGACTCCGACTCCACAGCACTACCTCACTACTGAGCATGTACATAAAGTGCAGCACAGATTCATCTGCACTAAAAGCCCAAAATTCATTTATAGGACATTTCATAACTTTCCCAAATTATTATGAAAACATTTACAACACATCCTGCATTGTACTACTGAACCCAATTATATATTTTAGGAGTCGGAGTTGCCCTCCACAGCCCTGGTTTTCGCAGATAGATGAAGGGGCAACCTATTATGTGAAGCTAATTGCACAGGGGCAGATGGAGATTATTTAAAGAAAGGGAAAAAAAACGTAAAAGTAGAAATCTTTGTTGGGCTTGGTCTGTGTATTAGCAATAAGTATTAATTTTCTTTGCTGTTGTATAAAAAGTGATTGTGAGAATAAACCTTTAAAGGGAATGCATCACTATTTTTATTGATTATTATTTAAACAATTATTTTTAATACAAAATTAGAAATTTTTGTAGCATTTATCTCCTTTTTCTGCAGCCGCTGGGGACAGCCAATTTTATTTGCTGATGTGTAAGGCTACGTTCACACTAGCGTTCGGCTAGTGTGCGTCGCGCTAGCGTCGGGCGACGCAGCGGCGACGCACGCGTCATGCGCCCCTATGTTTAACATGGGGGACGCATGCGTTTTTGTTTGTTGCGTTTTCCGACACGTGCGTCTTTTTTGACGCTAGCGTCGGACCAAAAAAACGCAACAAGTTACATTTTTCTTGCGTCCGATTTTCGTCAAAAAACGACGCACGCGTCGAAAAACGCAGCGTTTTTGCGTGCGTTTGCACGCGTTTTTCGGTGCGTTGTGCGTCGCGTCGCCGACACAGCGGCGCACAACGCTAGTGTGAACGTAGCCTAAGTGACTGAGCACGACATTTACTGGAAATACAGCAGCCCCACGCAATAGGAGATTGCAGTCGGTGTCCAACTGCATCTCCTACACTGTGGCTGTCTAAGGCTACTTTCACACTAGCGTTGTACGACGCACGTCGCAATGCGTCGTTTTGCCGAAAAAACGCATCTTGCAAAGTTGTTTGCAGGATGCGTTTTTTCTCCATAGGCTTGTATTAGCGACGCATTGCCACACGTCGCAACCGTCGTGCGACGGTTGCGTCATGTTGTGATGCGGACCGTCTGCACCAAAAAACGTTGCTTGTAACGTTTTTTGGTGCGTCGTGTCCGCCATTTCTGACCACGCATGCGCGGCCGGAACTCTGCCCCCTCCTCCCCGCAACTCACAATGGGGCAGCGGATGCGTTGTAATAATTTATCCGCTGCCCCCGTTGTGCTGCGTTGTTACAGGATGCGTCGGTACGCCGGCCCGACGCACTGCGATGGGCCGACGCTAGTGTGAAAGTAGCCTTAACTGTTAAC
Organism: Ranitomeya imitator; assembly: GCF_032444005.1. Taxonomy (NCBI): domain Eukaryota; kingdom Metazoa; phylum Chordata; class Amphibia; order Anura; family Dendrobatidae; genus Ranitomeya; species Ranitomeya imitator. The sequence goes on along the minus strand of NC_091284.1, from coordinate 329,263,126 downwards.
TGGACATTCTCCCCTGGGCTGTTATATTCACAGCTAGGTGTCATGTTGTTGTAGTCCAGAGCTGTTCCCAGAGCTACAATTTCCACTTTTCAGTATTCTGCCACGAGTAGTGACCGGAGGTGGAGGTGAGCATAGGTTGGCAGCTTTGCATTGTGCTACTAATGCCAGGCTACTGAGCTGGTGTCATGACTGGAATAAGTTATCTCAATTCATGCTCTGAGCAGTGATAGCACGCCAGGGGAGATGACCCCTTCCAATGGTAAGAATAGGTTTGGTAGTCTGGGATTAGTAGTACATTGCCAGGCTGCCAGACCTGTGCACACTGCCGCTGTTAGCACTGCAATGTTAAGAGCACCGCAGGAAAATCTGCTGTGCTCTGATCACTGACTCTGCTCTGATAAGTCAACGTAAAGCCTCATTCAGATGTCTGTAATGTAGGGACATCTGAGGTTTTGCTGCTGCGCCTTTTTCAGACACCCCTGCGTTAGATAATGAAAGCGTCTCTACTCTGACATAGCAGAGCCATGCGTCTAATCCTATTATATGCGATACTCTGTTGAGCCGTATGTGTATGTATCATGTGTGATGCTCTGCTGTTCCGTGTATATATTCCCATCATGTGTGATAAACTCCGCTGAAATTCGTATGTAATCCCAGCAGGTGATATAGCGATTTACACCAAGTATCCGAATCGGCTCTGCCAGCCATTTTCAGTGACACTGTCCATGTCGGTATCACTTTGCAATTGCCAACTACGGTAAATGTTTCTACACTGTGATCCTAAATCTCATCCTCCATTACCCTTTTGCAAACTCTCAGAAGAGGAGGACAGGAGTGACATCACACACATGAGCAAAGACATTTTTTTTATGACACATTCCCTTTAAAGGGATTGTTCGGGTATCCAATAATGATGACCTATTATACGCCGACCTACTCGCCTCATGTTTCGCTGTGCTTCACCCAGTATCTGACAATTGCTCTGAGCTTGCCTGTTGCTTCTCTTCCAGCTCTGCTGCTGAGTCACAGGGGGGCACGGCTGTACTCTGCAGGAATTTGCATCCATTCAGTCTTGCAGAGATCTTCTTCACTGGCCTATCACCTGCCAGCAGGTGATATCAGCCTACCCCACCCTCCATTCCTCGCCTGAACTTAGGTTCTTCGTAGCCCTGTCTCTTGTTCCTATATTGGCTTATTCCTGTTTTGTCTAGCCTGTTATTGACCCGGCTTGCCTTCTCATTTATCCTAATCTCTCCGTTCCGCTCTGCGTAACACTGAGAAAAATCTGCATTTAAGTCATCTGGAGACTGAGCCGCACGGGATACAAGTCCAAGAGGCCGGTCCCCAGCTGTTTCTCCTTGTCCCGCACCCCTTGACTGACTCTTTTCTCTATACACATAGGGAGAGACCAGTCAACCTTTTGGACTAGCTACCCAAGCAGTATGGTCCCAGGTGGCTTTTACATTTTTTCTGTTCAGGAAGCATGCATCAGCTGTAATCGGCCAGTGGCTCATTATAGAGAACCTATCTAGTAGATTAATCTAAGGGGATCATTCTAGTGATGGGCATCCTTTTAGGTTTGTGTTTCAGATTCACTGCTTAGACATTCCTTGACCAGCCTGAACATGTAGAGGCTCTTAGAGTATGTGCACACGGTCAGTAATTGGAAGTGCTTTGGATGCAGCACTTGTCCGCTGCGTCCAAAGCGCCCCCAGCTGTTGAATGCAGGTGAATACGCATGTGTTCACTGGACCATGCGGATTTGCCTCGTTCAATGCATTGGCTGAAATTTATATTGCGGAGACTCGGGTCTCCGCAAGATAAATAGACAAGCTGCAGTCCCCACATGTCCGTCACTGCGAGTGAGCGGCGGACGTCTGTGCACGGATAGTGGCCATGGGATTTCTTGAAATCCCATCAACACTGCTCTAATACCTGGACGCTGCAGGTTGGATGCTATGCAAGTACACCGCTTCCAAAACGCAGCTTTTACTGAACATGTGCACCTACCCTTACTGGTTTAGAACCAGAAGTGCTCACAGTTGCGGTTTCTTTAGGTTGACAGAAACCATTCACCTAAAAGATTTTTTTACCCCTAATTTCCTTTTGCTGTGTGTATATGTTTAGTGAGCGTTGCACCTCTCACTTACTCTGGTCTTCCCTTCCAGTCTGTCCACAAGGGAGCAGTGCAGGATAAGACGGAGATTGTACCTAACTAGACTTCCTGCTAGTAGAAAAGATTAAAAAGCATTTAATGGGCATTTAAGGGTACATGCCCAGTTCAGGATTTTCTGCAGTTTTGACGCTGTGTATTTATGCAGCGTGAAACCAGCAGAGGCCAGATGTTACAGCATAGTGAATGGTCTACTATGCGTGTATAGTTGCCTGCGGACAACGCGTGGACACGGACGTGTGTGTCTTTCAGGACCGCAGCATGTCAATGTCTAGCTAGTCTCTGCAATAGAAATGTAATCAACAGAAATGTGTTGATTGCAGTAAATCCGCACAGTTCAGTGACCACATGCGGATTTACCTGCGTTCAATAGAAGGCAGCGGTTTAGATGCAGCAAACATACTGTGTCCAAAGCGCTGCTGGTTCCAGATCGTGGGCACCCGGCCTAAAAGTGACCCATAGGCGGCAGCGTTAATGAGTGTATGTGTCCCCTACAGGAAAGCAAGGTGTAGTATTTAGAAAGAATGGCTCATCTATGAAGGATGTTTTCTCTGGGAGGGAGGGGAAGGAGGTGCAACCACTGAATCACTTGTTGAGTCATTGGGCTCCCCCCACCCACCGCTGCCAAAATCTATTCCTATTCAATCTAAGGATTTATTTCTGTTGTGTGAAGGTAGTTTTGATAGATCATATGAACTGGTTAAGAGTTTGACAGCTTTCTCCAAGTGGCTGCATTCTTTGTACATGTTGCTTACGGCAATGAGGTTGTCCTCCCGGGCTGTCTGTGCTTTGGGTCCCCTTTTATAGGGTGCGGTTTTTAGCATTTTCTGCTTCATTTGGAAAATTGTGTATATTCTATGAAGGGGTAGTAAGGCTCCCTTCACACATCAGGTTTTTTGTTTCAGGCACAATCCAGCAACTTTTGAAAAAAAAATGGATCCGTTTTTTGCCAGATCCGTTCAAATAGTCGTTTCCGGCGGATGGAGAAAACGTCCACTGCAACAATTTTTTTGTCCGGTGGAAAAAAACGCACACTGATGGAATCGGCAAAAAACACATGAAACGGAGGTGTGAAATAGTAATCCCGGAGTCCGGATTAGGTTTTCACAGCATTTTCCATTCTGGGGTCTCCCCCTCTCTCCCTTCCTCTCCCTCCCTCTCCCCCCTCCCTCTCCCTTCCTTTCTCTCCCTCCCTCTCCCTTCCTTTCTCTCCCTTCCTTTCTCTCCCTCTCTCTCCCTCCCTCTCTCTCCCTACCTCTCTCTCCCTCCCTCTCTCTCTCCCTCCCTCTCTCTTCCTCTCCCTCCCTCTCTCTCCCCCCTCCCTCTCTCTCCCTCCCTCTCCCTCCCCCTCTCTCCCTTCCTCTCCCTCCCTCTCTCCCTTCCTCTCCCTCCCTCTCCCCCCTCCCTCTCCCTTCCTTTCTCTCCCTCCCTCTCCCTTCCTTTCTCTCCCTCTCTCTCCCTCCCTCTCTCTCCCTCCCTCTCTCTCTCCCTCCCTCTCTCTGCCTCTCCCTCCCTCTCTCTCCCCCCTCCCTCTCTCTCCCTCCCTTTCTCCCTCCCTCTCCCTCCCCCCTCCCTCCCCCCTCCCTCCCTCTGGCTCTCTCTCCCTCTCTCTCCCTCCCTCTCGCTCCCTCTACCTCCCTCTCTCTGCCTCTCCCTCTCCCTCTCTCTCTCTCTCTCTCTCTCTCCTGTGTCCCCGGAATCAGGAAGTCACAAAAAAAATCCATGCGCAGTAAAGACGACTGGATCCAGCTAAAAAACGGATCTGGCGCATCAGTTTTTCACAATTTGTCTAATCCGTTTTTTAAAACATTAGCCGGATTTAGCCTGAAACAAACAGCCTGATGTGGGAAAGTAGCCTAAGAGGTTTTAGGAAAGGCTCGGGGAAACATCTCTAGCTAAAATAGGATGAGGAGCAGAGAACATGGTTAAGGAGTTAAAGGCAATATGAGAAATGCAAAGCACTGTGGGGAGTGGCTGTGACATGACTGCTGATACTGTACATGCAGGTTTCAGATGGAGGCGTTCTGCTTATTTAATTGTAGCAACTTCCCAGATGTCGTATAGAATTGACGTCCTTCCTCAGATTGTAGAATCTCTGCTGGCAATCTAGCTGGTATCACTTCTGTATGCAACAGAAACGATAATTATGTCCGGGATCCTGTTCATCCTGTTTGTTGCAGGCAAGGGGTGTGGAAAGAGTTAAGAGGGCGGCCATGGTATTATATTCCCAGTGTAAGTGTGTGTGTCTCCATTGAGTGCTTTGCTCTGTTTAAAATCCCACTAGGCTTGTTCTGACTGCCCCTTGCCCTGAGGGGGTATTTAATAAACTACAAGGGACCCTTCCTCTATAGAGGTATCCTTGGATGCACTTCAGGGGGCATTAATGGGGCAAGCGTTCTTTTCCCGGCCTGTGATCCCAGCCTTGCAGGGTGAGTAGAATTGTAGTTTTTCTTCTAGAATGGTGCTACTGATTTATTGCGTATGGTATCTAGTATGTTTCAGGAAGTAAACACTGACTTGTCATCAGGTAGTGCCAAGGGAGCAGTATGTAATTCTAGGATTATTAGACTCTCATTGCTGTCATATATAATGTTATGAATGCTGTGACCTCATATTTAAAGTGTTGGCCATTAGTAGAGGTTTCTAATATATTAGTCATCTGAGATGTTTACTTCTTGTTCCACTCGAGGTTTCACTCTCGTCTTGAGAAACTTTATTGCTAATGCCAATTGGAGTATGCCAACCTAAAGTGTATTAATTCTTTTCCTCTGATACCTAGCTTGGGGATCCAACATTTGTATCTCCTGACTTGACACACAAATAGCAACATGTTATTTGTTCTTGGACCTTGCGCTTTATGTGCCCTGTCTTTACCTGCATACCACAGCCTGATCTCCCACAGGTCTTGCTTTACATCAATGGATAGTGGGTTTTTTGTTTTGTTTTCAAATGTGACCATGTTACGGTAAGAATGTGGTTGGAGCACTCAGCAATTAGAACTATGTCACATATAAACATCTGTATAATAAACTAAAAGCTTATGTACAGTATACATGATGGTAGTCAATATATCTGTTTTCATGGTTCTGTTTAATAAGCACATGTCTGTGTTATCTGCAGTGCAATACGCGTGCTTCATGCTCTACACCCAGAAATTTCTTGCTTTTCCACAATTCATATTAATATTATTTTCCTCTGCTTGGGTATTGTAGGGTTAAGTCCATTAATTAAGTGCTGTACACTCCCTGCATTGTGCAACAGATTGTGACTGGTTTCCACACAAAGGCAGATATCCAGCTTGCATTTTCAAGTACATGATGGAGTTATTTGTAGAGGCATCTCTTTAATGAAGATATGCCAATGTAGAAAATAGTACCAGTTAGTAATAAATGGTTATTACCATTTTCAGTGCACTATGGAGACTATGGAACTCTCTGCCACCTGATGCTGTAATGGTCGATTCACTACAAAAGTTCAAGAAGGGCCTGGATGCCTGTTTTGAAAATATATTACAGGTTATGTGTAGAGTTGAGCGACTTTTACTTTTTTAGGATCGAGTTGGGTTTCGCGAAACCCGACTTTGTCAAAAGTCGTGTCGGGTGAAATCGGCCGATTATTGCGAAAAGTCGGGGGCCGACCGAAGCACGAAACCCAATGCAAGTCAATGGGGAATCAAAGTCGGCAGTGAGTGGAGGAAAACTCCTACAGTGCCCATTTTAATGCCGAAAACATCAATTATTTCTTAAGCTTGTCAATCTTAATTTTCTTTATAATAATAGTTAGACATTGAAAACGGGGTCATTTGGCTAAAGTTGTGGGGGACGGGGGGGTAGGGCTGGCTCAACATTTTCGTGGGCCCAGGAAACGTGGAATACGTCATGGCGGTGGAGCAGGGAGAGGTAAGTATGTCAACTTTGCAAGTGCAGTGATCCTGAGCAAGCAGGGGGGCCCACTCGTTGGCACTGGCACAGGGCCCCTCATAGTACGGCGGTGTGTTTGACGACGGGTGGCGCCTCCCACTGCCAGAGACACTTGTGCATACTATGAGGGGCCCTGTGCCAGTGATGTCGCCAACGAGTATGCCCCCCCCCCCACCTGATGCAGGAACCTGCACTTTCATCTGCATCTTCCTATTTGTCCCCGTGTAAGGTGGTATAGTATGCGGGAAGGGGAACCTGACTTTCAGCAGGGTCAGATTCAGGCTGTGTAGAGTGCAAGGGGAATGTAGTGGTCTGGGTCAATGTACCAGCAGACTCATCTAGCAGTGGCTGGGCAATGGGCTGGATGAAGAGGAAACAGATATAGGCCCAAATAATAAAGTAGGCTAAATGCAGTTCAAAATTGGTAACAGGACTAAACAAGCGGCATTGCTTTGTTGAGTGGAGGACAACTGTAATGAGTGGCGTAGACACAGTTTGTAGGCCCACAATAAAAAAGTAGGCTAAATGCAGTTCAAAATTGGTAACAGGACTAAACAGGTGGCCTAGCTTTGTTCAGTGGAGGACAACTGTAATGAGTGGCGCAGACACGGTTAGTAGGCCCAAATACAAAAGTAGGCTAAATGCAGTTCAGAATTGGTTACAGGACTAAACGGGAGGCATAGCTAGGGACTGGGGTGGGCTCCTCTGCTGAGTTGCAGACAGTGGTAGTAGGCGCAAAGTAATAACTGGTCTAAATGGAGGCCAGGGCCCCTGTATATTTTAACTATCATCTATCATTTCAACAAATTTGTGTTGGCAGTGCCATTGAAGGATTTAACAGCACAGACTACACAGTGGTGGAGCAGGGAGAGGTAAGTATTGCAAGTGGTAGAGCACTGTTCGACCTGGGGGGAACACTCTCTCGTGGGCGGCGGTACTGGCACAGGGCCCCTCATATTACGACAGTGTGTCTGACGTTGGGTTGTGCACCACCACCGTCAGAGACACTTCATTGTACTATGAGGGACCCTGTGCCAGTGCCCAAGAGTGGGTGCACACACCTGTCCAGGCAAACGGCACTCGCACGGGTGCTTGCGCCAGGTGGTGACCACGGCCCTGTTGGGGGAGTCAGCCCATTTAGGGAGGTATAAAAATGGCCTATGGTGGACATTCAGCAGCTGCAAATAGCGGAATTGGAGAAGTCAGTAAGAGGAGGCCAAAAGTAAGACATTTTTCAGGCAAGCTACGTGTCAGCAGGAAAAGGTGGGGCAAAATAATTTGAAATCCATGATTGGTTCATTTTAATGAAGGTTAGAGCATCAACATTCTGGGTAGCCAGACTTGTCCTTTTTTCGGTCAGTATTGAACCAGCAGCACTGAAGACTCTTTCTGATAGCACACTAGAAACAGGGCAAGCGAGCTCCTGTAATGCATATTCTGACAATTCAGGCCAGCTGTCTATTTTAGATGCCCAGTAATCAAAGGGGAATGAGCTGTGAGTGAGAACATTGATAATGGAGGAAAAGTAGTTCGTAACCATACTGGACAAATGCTGTCTCCTGTCACTTTGAATCGATGCAGCACTACCTGTCTTGTCAGCGGTCATTGCAAAATCACTCCACAACCTGGTCATCAAACCCCTCTGTCCAACGCCACTTTGGATTTGTGCACCTCTAACACCTCGACCATGTTGCCCTCTACGGCTCGTGTGAGAACCATCACCGCCGCTGTGTGCTGGGAATGCCTGAACCAAACGGTCTACAAGAGTTGCTTGTTTGGTAGCCAATATTTGCTCAAGGTTCTCATGTGGCATGATATTTTGTAATTTTCCTTTTATATCGTGGATCCAGGAGGCAGGCCAACCAGTAGTCGTCATCGGTCATCATTTTGATAATGCGGGTGTCCCTTTTTAGGATATGCAAGGCATACTCAGCCATGTGGGCCAATGTTCCAGGTGTCAATTCACTGCTTGTACTGGGTTGAGGAGCACTTTCTTGCAAATCAACATCACTTGTGTCCCGCAAAAACCCTGTACCTGATCTTGCAACGCCACGAGTTTCTTTTGCCCCCTGTGAAGCATCCTCCTCCCATAAATATTCATCCTCATCATCCTCCTCCTCTTCATCCGCCACCTCGTCCAGGAGAGTTCCCTGAGCAGACAATGGCTGACTGTCCTCAAGGCTTCCCTCCTTCTCGGCTGCAGACGCCAGCTCCTTAATGTGCATCAAACTTTGCATCAGCAGACGCATTAGTGGGATGCTCATGCTTATGATGACGTCGTCTGCACTTACCAGCCGTGTGCATTCGTCTGCACTTACCAGCCGTCTTGGAGCTTCGACCACTGCACACCAGACAACTCCATGTCTGCCATCCAACTGCCTGCCCGTGTATGTGTATCCTCCCACAAGTTAGTTACAGCACGCCTCTGTTCGCACAGCCTCTGAACCATGTGCAGTGTGGAGTTCCACCTTGTTGCAATGTCGATTATTAGGCGGTGCTGGGGAAGATTCAGTGATCGCTGATGGTTCAGCATACGGCTGGAGTGTACGGGCGACCGGCGGATGTGCGAGCAAAGTCTTCGCACCTTCAGGAGCAGGGCCGGAAACTCCGGATAATTTTTGAGGAAGCACTGCACCACCAGGATCAAGGTGTGAGCCAGGCAAGGTGTGTGTTTCAGTTCTCAAAGGGCTATGGCAGCCATAAAATTCCTTCCGTTATCACTGACTACCTTGCCTGCGTCAAGATGTACACTGCCCAGCCATGACTGAGTTTATTGCTGCAAGTACTTGGCCAGTACTTCCGCGGTGTGTCTGTTGTCGCCCAAACACTTCATTTTTAACACAGCCTGCTGACTCTTACCACTAGCTGTTCGATAATGGATCACCTCATGTGTAACACTGGAGTGGTCATGCGACTGCGCTCTGTGGACGAGCTTTCGCTTAAGGAAGAGGAGGAAGGGTGGCGAACGCCTACAGTCAACTGTTTCCTAGACCGTGGGCTAGGCACAACTGTCCCACTGTGGGTCTCCCCTGTGGACCCTGCATCCACCACATTAACCCAGTGTGCCGTGATGGACACGTAATGTCCCTGGCCATGCCTACTGGTCCATGCATCTGTTGTGAGGTGCACCTTTCTACTGACTGCCTCAGTGCATGGACAATGCGGTCTTTGACATGCTGGTGGAGGGCTGGGATGGCTTTTCTCGCAAAGAAGTGTCGCCTGGGTAGGTCATATTGTGGTACTGCATAGGCCATCAGGGCTTTGAAAGCTTTGCATTCAACCAACCGGTAGGGCATCATCTCTAACGAGATTAGTCTAGCAATGTGGGCATTCAAACCCTGTATACGCGGATGAGAGGATGAGTACTTTCTTTTCCTAACGAGAGTCTCTTGTAGGGTGAGGTGGACTGGAGAGGTGCATATGGTGGAACTAGCAGTGGTGGTGGTGGACATGGCAGATTGATAGAGGGTTGGTGATGGTATTCTCGATGTTGACCTACATACAGTGTTTCCTACCAATAACCTTGTGATTCCCTGACTGCTTTGGCCTAGCGACGATACCTCCACATTTGATGCTGGTGGTGTCCTAACCGGTGGGCTTACAGTCAGGGAAGCAATGTAGCGTTGCTGACTACCTTCATTCTGAGCAGGTGCACCAACGGTACGGGACCTTTGGTAGTTAGTCCAGGCTTGCAAATGCATGCTGGTTAAATGTCTAAGCATGCACGTTATATTTAAATTTTGAAGATTCTTCCTTCTGCTAAAGGTCTGTAAAGCATTTCTTACAGATAACTTTTGACTGATCATTCGGATCTTGGTTAAAAAATTGCCACACTGCACTCTTCCTACTATGGAATACCTTTTCAGGCATTTCACGCTGTGCTACTTTCACCGGATGGCCACACTGTCCTAAAACTGTTCTTGTTTTTGACAAACGTTTTTGGCCTTTTACGGACCTGCCAGATAACAGCTGTTGCAATGTAGATGGCTGTTGCGGATCATCCTCCACTTCTGTGCTACTGGCAGCGGCACCCTCTTCCCCCAATGGCTGCCAATCTGGGTCAACAACTGGGTCATCTTTCACCTCCTCTTCGATGTCATGTGTACCTTCCTCTGTGTCACCGTGTAAGGTGCTATAGCGTTCGGGACGGGGCACCATAGTCTCATCAGGGTCAGATTCTGGCTCAGTACACTGCGAGGGCAATGTAGTGATCTGAGTCAATGGAACAGCATAATAATCTAGCTGTGGCTGTGCATCAGTGCACTCCATGTCCGATTTATCTTGTAATGGGCAGTTAACAATTTCCCGTTGTAACCCAGGCATGGTATGTGTAAAGAGCTCCATGGAGTAACTTGTAGTTACGCATCCTTCACTTTTGGTTTGGGTGAAGGACACAAGGAAACATCTTGTTCCTTACCGGGAGCATCCACTGACGACTCGCTGCTTTTATATTTGGAACTTTCTGAAGAGGAGGCGAAAGAACTAGAGGCTGAGTCAGCAAGGAAAGCCAAAACTTTTTCCTACTCCGGCTTTAAAGGCCGTTTTCCTACTCCCAGATAAGGGAGCCTTCGAGGCCTTGTGTAGCCAGATGATGACGCTGGCTCAACACCTCCAGCCTTAGGTGCTAATGTGCTTTTGACACTACCACCAGATGCACCACCACCAGCATCAGTACCAGCTTGCAACCACCGCCCACGGCCTGTTCCACCTGACTTCCTAATTTTTGGGAAAATCTAACCAAAATAACTGTTATATGGTACTGTAAAACAAGGTAGAAGGTGTATATAAACGTGTTGAGATTTTAAATCTCCCTTTTTTGGGGGGAGACTGAACAAAAAGTCAGGCCCTGTTCAAAAAAACAACACAATGTAAGTGGCTGAAAGTGTCTGGCTGATATACTACAAACTAAGAGGACAGAAGTATATCCACTTTGTGAGAATTTGAATCCTCCCTTTTTTTGGGGAGACTGAACCACAACTTAGGCCCAGTGTATATAACAACGCAATCTAAGTGGCAGAAAGTGGCTGGCTGATATACGACAAAGTAACAGGACAGAAGTATATCCACTTTGTGAGAATTTGAATCTCACTTTTTTTGGGGGGGAGACTGAACCAAAACTCAGGCCCAGTGCATAAAACAACACAATGTAAGTGGCAGAAAGTGGCTGGAAGATATATGAAAAAATACAAGGACTGTAGTACAATTTCAATCTCACTACAACGATCTCAGGAAAAGTATGGCAGCAATAAAAAGGACTGCTGCACACGAAAGTGTGGACAAATAAACAAGATAACTGTGCAGAAAGGAGCAACAGGATTTTTGCTTTTAAAAAAGCAGTTGGTTTGCACAGCGGCGTACAAACAGCAATGCAGCTATCAGGGAGTCTTATAAGGCAGCCTAATAAGCTACAGAGCTGATGCACAAAAATATAGCCTCCACTGTCCCTGCAAACAAATGGTGGTGTTGGACAGTGGAAATCGCTACAGCACAAGCAGTTTTGGGGCTTAATCTTCCCTCCCTAACTATATCCCTTCTTCTGATGAAGCGCGGCAACCTCTCCCTATGCTACGATCGGCAGAAGTAAGATGGCGGTCGGCGTGCACGCCCCTTTATAGCCCCTGTGACGCCACAGAAAGCAATCCAATCACTGTCATGCCCTTCTCTAAGATGGTGGGGACCGAGACCTATGTCATCACGCTGCCCACACTCTGCGTCCTCCTTCATTGGCTGAAAAATAGCGCTGAAAGCGTCATACGAAACGCGACTTTGGCGCAAAGCTCGCCGACCTCATGGCCGATCCCACACTGGGATCGGGTCGGGTTTAATGAAACCCGACTTTGCCGAAAGTCGACGATTTTTTTAATTTGTCTGATCGCTCAACCCTAGTTATGGGTACTGAATTCTATGATGGGACATTGTTCCATGGAGCTAGTCCGATTGCTGTATGTGGAGTTGAGAACTAATTTTGCCCCTAATATGGGGCAATTGGCATTTGCCTCATGGAGTTTTTGCCTTCCTCTGGATCAGCATGTTAGAAGGTAGACATGGTTCCATCAAGTTCAACTTATTGACTGCACTGAATACTATGAAATTAACTTAAAGACCGAATGTGCTGATAATACAGGAAGTTTTCCAATGAACACAAAAAACATTTTAAGGGAATCGGTCTTCATTATTTCACACCCAAAACTATTTATATACTGTACACACGTGTATTTCTTTCAAAGATAAGTCCAGCAATACGTTTACATGGCCAATCTGTTCCTGAGAAATCTGCATTTAAATTAATACGCATATGAGGCTGTAGATCTGAAGCCTCTGTCACTGCAGCTCTATTCCCCGCCCAGCGCCGCCGTCTCCGGCTTGACTGACAGCCTCTATTCAGACTTAGGGCAAGGAAGCTGTCATTCAAGCAGGAGAAGGCGGCGCTGGACACTAGAGCTGGATTAGCAGAGGCTTCACATTTACAGTCTCGGTTGCATAACTATTGAAACACGGATTTCTAAGGAATGGTTACACTAGATAAATGTATTGCTGGACTTGTCTTTGAAAGAGCTACATGTACATAAAAATAGTTTGGGGTGCGGGGGGATAACCCCTTCCCGACCTTTGACGCCACGTAGGCGTCATGAAAGTCGGTGCCAATCCGACCTGTGACGCTTATGTGGCGTCATGGAGGGATCGGGTCCCTGCAGATTGGGTGAAAGGGTTAACTCCAATTTCACCTGATCTGCAGGGACAGGGGGAGTGGTACTTCAGCCCAGGGGGCTTCACCCCTTCCCCCGTGGCTACGATTGCTCTGGTTGGCTGTCGAAAGTGAAACTGCCAATCAGAGCGATTTTGTAATATTTCACCTATGAAAACTGGTGAAATATTACAATCCAGCCATGGCCGATGCTGCAATATCCTCGGCCATGGCTGGAAATCTTGATGTGCCCCCCCCAACGCCACCGATCTCCTCCACAGTCCTCCGTCCTCTGCTCTGCTCCCCTCCGTCGTCCTTTCTGCTCCCCCCGTCGTCCTTTCTGCTCCCCCGTCCTCCTGCTCGGTCCCCCCGTGCTCCGATGCCACCCCCCGTCCTCTGATTCCCCCCACCCAAGCTCCGATCTCTCCCCCCCCCCCCCCTCATACTTACCAAGCCTCCTGGTGTACGTTTGTCTTCTCCTTGGGCACTGCCATCTTCCAAAATGGTAGGCGCATGCGCAGTGCACCCGCCGAATCTGCCGGCTGGCAGATTCATTCCAGGTATATTTTGATCACTGAGATATCACCTATCACAGTGATCAAAATAAAAAAATAGTAAATGACCCCACCCCCCCTTTATCACCCCCATAGGTAGAGACAATAATAAAATAAAGAAAATATATATGTATATTTTTTTCCTCTAGGGTTAGGGCTAGGGTTAGGGTTAGGGCATGTGCACACGGTGCGGATTTGGCTGCGGATCCGCAGCGGATCCGCAGCGGATTGGCCGCTGCGAATTCGTAGCAGTTTTCCATCAGGTTTACAGTACCATGTAAACCTATGGAAAACCAAATCCGCTGTGCCCATGGTGCGGAAAATACCGCGCGGAAACACTGCGTTGTATTTTCCGCAGCATGTCAATTTTGTGCGGATTCCGCAGCGTTTTACACCTGTTCCTCAATAGGAATCCGCTGGTGAAATCCGCACAAGAAAACACTGTAAATCCGCAGGTAAAACACAGTGCCTTTTACCTGCGGATTTTTCAAAAATCTTGCAGAAAAATCTCACATGGATCCGCAACGTGAGCACATAGTCTTAGGGTTAGGGTTGGAATTAGAGTTGGGGTTGGAAATAGGGTTGTGTTGGGGTTAAAGTTGTGGTTAGGGTTAGGATTAGGGTTATGAGTGTGTTGGGGTTAGGATTGTGGTTAGGGGTGTGTTGGGGTTAGGGTTGTGATTTGGGTTATGGCTACAGTTGGGATAAGGGATAGGGGTGTGTTGGGGTTAGTGTTGAAGTTAGAATTGAGGGGTTTCCACTGTTTAGGCACATCAGGGATCTCCAAACGCAACACCATTGATTCCAGCCAATCTTGCGTTCAAAAAAGTCAAATGGTGCTCCCTCTCTTCCGAGCCCCGACGTGCACCCAAACAGTGGTTTACCCCCACATATGGGGTACCAGTGTACTCAGGACAAACTGGGCAACAACTAGTGGGGTCCAATTTCTCCTGTTACCCTTGCGAAAATAAAAAATTGCTTGCTAAAACATAATTTTTGAGGAAAGAAAAATTATTTTTTATTTTCACGGCTCTGCGTTATAAACTTCTGTGAAGCTGTTGAGGGTTGAAAGTGCTCACCACATATCTAGATAAGTTCCTTGGGGGGTCTAGTTTCCAAAATGGGGTCACTTGTGGGGGGTTTCTATTGTTTAGGCACATCAGGGGCTCTGCAAATGCAACGTGACGCCCGCAGACCATTCCATCAAAGTCTGCATTTCAAAAGTCACTACTTCCCTTCCCGAGCCCCGACGTGTGCCCAAACAGTGGTTTACCCCCACATATGGGGTATCGACGTACTCACGACAAACTGGGCAACAACTCTTGGGGTCCAATTTCTCCTGTTACTCTTGTGAAAATAAAAAATTGCAGGCTAAAAAATAATTTTTGAGGACCGAAAAATTATTTATTTTCACGGCTCTGCGTTATAAACTTCTATGAAGTACTTGGGGGTTTAAAGTGGTCACCGCACATCTAGATTAGTTCCATGGGAGGTCTAGTTTCCAAAATGGGGTCACTTGTGGGGGAGCTCCAATGTTTAGGCACACGGGCTCTGCAAAGGCGACATGGTGTCCGCTAACGATTGGAGCTAATTTTTCATTCAAAAAGTCAAATGGCACTCCTTCCCTTCCGAGCCCTGCCGCGTGCCCAAACAGTGGTTTACCCCCACATGTGAGGTACCAGTGTACTCAGGAGAAATTGCCCAATAAATTTTAGGATCCATTTTATCCTGTTACCCATGTGGAAATGAATAAATTGAGGCTAAATGAAATTTTTTGTGAAAATAAAGTACTTTTTCATTTTTTTCAGATCAATTTGTGAAGCACCTGGGAGTTCAAAGTGTTCACTATGCATCTATATAGGTTCCTTGGGGGGTCTAGTTTAGAAAATGGGGTCACATGTGGGGGAGCTCCAATGTTTAGGCACACAGGGGCTCTCCAAACGCGACATGGTGTCCGCTAAAGATTGGAGCCAATTTTTCATTGAAAAAGTCAAATAGCACTCCTTTCCTTCAGAGCCCTGTCGTGCGCCCAAACAGTGATTCCCCCCACATATGAGGTATCGGCGTACTCAGGACAAATTGTACAATAACGTTTGGGGTCCAGTTTCTCTTTTTACCCTTGGGAAAATAAAAAAATTTGTTGCTAAAACATCATTTTTGTGACTAAAAAGTTAAATGTTAATTTTTTCCTTCCATGTTGCTTCTGCTGCTGTGAAGTACCTGAAGGGTTAATAAACTTCTTGAATGTGGTTTTGAGTACCTTGAGGGGTGCAGTTTTTAGAATGGTGTCACTTTTGGGTATTTTCAGCCATACAGACCCCTCAAACTGACTTCAAATGTGAGGTGGTCCCTAAAAAAAAATGGTTTTGTAAATTTCGTTGTAAAAATGAGAAATCTCTGGTCAAATTTTAACCCTTATGACTTCCTAGCAAAAAAAAATTTTGTTTCTAAAATTGTGCTGATGTAAAGTAGACATGTGGGAAATGTTATTTGTTAACTATTTTGTGTCACATAACTCTCTGGTTTAACAGAATAAAAATTCAAAATTTGAAAATTGCAAAATTTTCAAAATTTTAGCCAAATTTCCATTTTTTTCACAAATAAGCGCAAAAATTATTGACCTAAATTTACCACTAACATGAAGCCCAATATGTCACGAAAAAACAATATCAGAACCGTTACGATCCGTTGAAGCGTTCCCGAGTTATTACCTCATAAAGGGACACTGGTCAGAATTGCAAAAAACGGCCTGGTCATTAAGGTCAAAATAGGCTGGGTCATGAAGGGGTTAAGTCCTGCTGACAGATTGCCTTTTAACTCCTTTACGACATTTGACGTAAGTTTGCGTCGTGGTCAGGAAGGGTTTCCAGTAAAATTATTAATTTAGCGTCATGGTGATTGTGCGGGAACTGCTCAGGTCCAATTTTACCTGTCCAATGTATTGGGACACATGGATTCCGCATGGTTCAGTTTAGACATGCAGAATCACCTGCGTTGAAAAGCTGGCAGCCTTTTGGATGCAGTGAATATGTGCTGCGTCCAAAGCGCTGCCGATTACTGACCCTGGGGACATAGCCTATAATCCAAAAAGTAATAACAATTTAGTTAAGAGCACACAGAAATAACCTAAAATGTGATAAAAGACTATTTCCTCTGTCTCTTTATCTATATATATATAATTGTCTGTCGGCAACTTCCGTAACGGAAATCCCGCGTCGCTGATTGTTCTCGCCAGCTGCCTTTCATGGCTGCCGCGACCAATCAGCGACGGGCACAGTCTGATTAGTCCCTCCCCTACTCCCCTGCTGTCAGTGCCCGGCGCCTGCTCCGTAATCCCCTCCAGTCACCGCTCACACAGGGTTAATGCCAGCGGTAATGGTCCGCGGGTACCGCACTCCGTTACTGCTGCTATTATCCCTGTGTGTCCCCAACTTTTTTACTATTGATGCTGCCTATGCAGCACCAATAGTAAAAAGATGTAATGTTAAAAATAATAATAATAAAAAAAAAACCTGCTATTCTCACCTTCCGTCGTCAGACGATGCACTCGCGCCGGCTGCCATCTTCCGTTCCCAGAGATGCGTTGCGAAATTATCCAGAAGACTTAGCGATCTCGCGAGATCGCTGAGTCATCTGGGTAATTTTGCAATGCATCCTGGGAACGGCTGGGAACGGTAGATGGCGGCAGCCGCGCCCGCATTGCTAGAGTTTCGCTGGATCCCAAGGGGTGAGTATATAACTATTTTTTATTTTAATCATTTTTTTTTTTTTTTTTTAATCATTTTTTTTTTTTTTTTTTTAACAGGGATTTGGTGCCCACACTGCTAAATACTGCGTGGGCTGTGTTATATACCGCGTGACTGCTATATTATTATTATTATTTATTGTTATAGCGCCATTTGTTCCATGGCGCTTTACATGTGAGGAGGGGTATACATAATGAAAACAAGTACAATAATCTTAAACAATACAAGTCATAACTGGTACAGGAGGAATGAGGACCCTGCCCGCGAAGGCTCACAATCTACAAGGGATGGGTGAGAATACAGTAGGTGAGGGTGAGGTGCTATATTCTACATGGGCAGTTTTATATACTCCGTGGGCTGTGTGATATACTCCGTGGGCTGTGTGATATATTCCGTGGGCTGTGCTTTATACTACGTGCCCTGTGTTTTATGTTACGTGGGCTGTTATATACTGCGTGGCTGCTATATACTGCATGGGATGTGTTATATACTCCGTGGGCTGTGTTATATACTGCGTGGGCTGTGTTATATACTGCGTGGGCTGTTATATACTGCGTGGGCTGTGTTATATAGTACGTGGGCTGTGTTTATATAGTATGTGGGCTGTGTTTATATAGTACATGGGCTGTGTTATATACTCCGTGGGCTGTGTGATATACTGCGTGGGCTGTGCTATATACTACGTGCCCTGTGTTATATACTGCTTGGCCTGTGTTATATACTATGTCACCTGTGTTATATACTGCGTGGCTGCTATACTACGGGGACATGCATATTCTAGAATACCCGATGCGTTAGAATCGGGCCACAATCTAGTACATACATATTCTAGAATACCCGATGCGTTCGAATCGGGCCATCATCTGGTTGAAACATAGTTGGCTTGGTTTTTTATAGTACATCTGGCAGATTCATATTCTTATTTGCCTTCCAAGCATGTCTCGTATTCCGTGGCAGACACCATATGTATGCTGAACAAGTGCCCCAAGTGCAGTAAGAACGTAGGTTTTTCCAACTGCGCAGCCAGTGATTGGCTGCAGCTGTCCCCTGTGTTGTAGTAGTTGTCACTATTCAGCAGGTCAACAAATAACAGAGACTGCAGCAGACACTAAACAATCTAAGTAAGCTCTGTTCATTGGTTTGTTTGTTTTTTGTTGGGTTTTTTTTTTCTACATATTGGCAAAAATCTGAATAATAATACTAATAATTTGAAAACCTCTTAACTTTCCGTGCTGCAGGGATAGGGGGGTGATGGGTAAGGAACACATCTTTAGACAGGGACAGGAGGATCTCACCCTCATCAAATTAAGTAAGAAGAAAATAAAAATATGGAAAAAGTAGGCCTTGTTCAACCATAAAAATTCTCATTTTGCATCACCACATCTGAACCTACCTCGTAAATGTAACTTCTCGCTTATCTCTTCCATTGAATGCCGCAAAAAAGACATAAACCCAAACTATAAAGTGAGCACACTTTGTCGCACCCATGTTATTTGTTGCACCCAGTAAAGACCATAAAAACAACCAAAATTTATTTTATGATCACGTCGCTTTAAAAAAAAAAAATCACTCAAATAATCTCATGAACCCCATAATGACACCAATAAATACCATGTTTCATCATGCAAAAGATAGGCCATCACACATCTCCGTAGACAAAAACAATTGGGTTGTCTGAGACTTTTATTAATGACCAATCAGGATAAGGTCATCAATACCCCTGCCAATCAGCTTTTCCCTGGTTCCGGTGGTGGCTAGATACTGCTCATCCAACACCTTTTGATTGGAATATTCCGCACAGCCAGCCTCCGTCTGCATCGGGAATGGCTGACCTGCAGCTGGTGTTGGCTGTCACACCCCCACCTATTCTAAGGATAGGCTATCAAAATAGGTTCCTTTCATTAACCGCATTTACAATATACTGTTTGTTTTTTCTTAATTGTAAGAAACACTCAAGTGGTGATAAACTATACATATTTGGTATCATCTCTGTGGTGATCCAAACTATAAAATAAGTACTTTGTAGATTTTATTATGGTGTTCACGTTCACCAGATGATATACATATCAGAATTGCTGCTGCCTCACAAATGATGGAATAAAAAGTGAACAAAAAGTCATATACCCCAAAATGGTACCAATAGGAAAAACACTATTCATCCGGCCGAAAAGAAGGAAATAGAAATTTCAATCATAGCAATATACTCATTACTCAAGTCCTGAGGATTATACAGAATGCAAAAAAGCACCATTTGAGTTTTTAAAAATCCAAGATATGGAAATACATAGCCAAAATTGCTAAAGCCGGTTGTAATAGACCAGACAAACATAAGCAAAGAAGAGAAGGGAGCTTCGGTAGCATGAGTGTTCCCAGTTGAGACACATTTCCATTCTCTCCCCATAGAGGCCAGGTAGTCGTCCAACATTCTGCATGCCATCCGGCAGGTTCTGTAGAGACGATTGAGCTATTTATCGTGGAAGTAAGTTCTCTCATTAGCATAACCTCATTTACTTTGGTAAACCAAAGAGAAATTGTTGGAATACTGTTTTTTTTTCCGGAGAAGGGGCATGCACGCTTTGCAGTTGTAGATTTTTAAGGTAATGTCAGTGATGGAAAAGGACGAGAGCCAGATCCAGGCCTGAAATGAAATTTGTGATTTTTGCATATCCCCTGCATCACTTTCCTCCAAATAGAGGATAGAAGCCTACAGGGCCAAAAGACGTGTAACAAATCGCCCTCCTGCTCCCCCGTATCTTCAACACAATGGACTCGCCTCCAGAAAGAGAGTGCAGGCGAGTCTGGACCCTATACCACCTAAAGAGTCATTTCTACCCGGCTTCATGAAAATGCGAGCAGATAGATAATGTATGCACTAAGGTAAAAAAAATACGCTTCCACTGACCCTTTGTTGGAGAGAGGCCCAAATCGACTTTCCATTGGATTTTAAAATTTGGTTTTAGGTCTGACTTGGGGTTCTAACATCAGGGAATATGAGAAGGATAACGTGTGTCTTAATGACCCCTTGTCTGCTCACGCAGTTTTAAAAGGTGTGTTGCTGTTGTAGAAACGTCTTGGAGGAAGTGGTTGGAGCTGTTACTTTCTGGATACTGAAATGTTGCATAAAGTGATTCACTATACTTTAACGAAAGGAGAAGATTTACTTTAGAAATGGTGTTTTTTCTATACATAAAATAGCTGTTGTCTTTTTCTCTGCTTTACAGCTGAGGAGGGGGATCCTCCTATGGTGCCCCCAGGTCCTCCAACTCCACCTACCAAGAGAAAGAGCAAGTTCTCTGGGATTGGAAAGTTCTTCAAGCCTTGGAAATGGAGGAAGAGGAAGAGCAGCGATACCTTTCGTGAGACTTCAGAAGGTAGTTGTAAAAGTGCATAGTTTGTGTATTGTATTGTTATCACAAATATTCAATATTGAAAAATTCTAATGATGCAAAGTAATATGGCATTACTTTGTAATGCTGTATGTTTACATTAGTTTAAAAACACATCTATGGATCCCTCGATACCAAAAATGCGGATCAGAACTCCATGTAAGGCCGGGATCACACATGCGAGAAATACGTCCATGTCTCGCATGTGAGATCCAAGCTCTGGCGCCGGCATTGTGGAGCGGAGCGTGCGGCCGCATAGCAACACATGGAGCCGCACGCTCCGCTCTGGAGTGCCGGCGCCAGAGCTTGGATTTCACATGCGAGACACGGACGTGTTTCTTGCATGTGTGATCCCGGCCTAATAAGGTGAATAGGATTGCAAGGACCTGGGTCGGGAGAAGAGCAGTGCAGGAAGGCGCCACTGTGCTTGGAAATTGAAGTTAATACTTTGTTCTAAATCGTGGATTTCAAACTTGAATGGGGTCTGCGGACACTTAAAAAAATCCCGAGAGAGACAAAGTCTGCCACACTATGCCCCTGAATACATATCTGCGCCACACCATCAATGTAGAATTAGCCACTGTGCACTATACCACTATAAATTGGTAAGCCAGCCTCGCCCACTCCACCCATTTACAATAATTAGCCATTTTTTCTCCTTACCAAAAAAATACAAATTTAATTAGTAACTGTTCCCCTTTCTATCCGCCACCCCCCCCCCCCCCCAATTCATTAGATGTGACTGTCCTGTGTCCTTCACCTCATCTCATTTCAATTACATTCTTTCTCCCACCCCCCCTCCAATTCGTACAGTTACATGTATAAGCCCCCCCCTCAATTCATTGCAAATTCATGTGCTCTGTTGCCACCCAACCCCCCAAGTTCATTAATTCATTACAATTCTGTGTCCTCTCTCTCCCATCCCCCTACCCAGTCAGTCACAGTTCATTGCAATTACATGAGTCTTCTCTCCCCCACTCGGTGTTTAATATAAAAATAAATGGGATGCACACTGCCAGTGGTGGAGAAAAGGTTTAATGAAGACAGTCCAGCCATGGGATTCCCCCGCCCGAAGCCTTTGCAATTGGGTAGTAGTCCCTATTGCCCTAATTTTAATCTGCCACTGGCCACGGGCCTCGAGTAATTACTTTAGCTTGTTCTCGGGACACCTTTTTTGAGACTTGTTTTAAGTATTATTTCCTGGAAATCTGTAATGTTCCTGGTGCTACATTTTTACTTGGGTGCAAGAGTAGAAAAACTCTTTAAAAAAAAAAGTCACCACTGCTTCTGAATGTTCTAACTTGTCAGATTGCATTAAAGGGGTCCACCAAGGGTCTATTTTTCTTTGTCTCCAGACACAGTACCATTCCTGCCCTTGCTTTATACTTGGTTGGAAGCTCTGCCCCACACATATAGACACGTGCTTCTATACCAGACACCGCCCATGCAATAAATGTTCTCTTCAAAGTATGTTTTTTTGTTCATTGTGTTTTTGCTTTTTTACCACAATATAATCAACAAAGGCCTTTGTTTTTGTTTGTTTTTTTTCCTCTTCAAGTGCTGGAAAGAAAAATCTCTATGAGAAAACCCAGAGAAGAGCTAATAAAAAGAGGGGTTCTAGTGGAGGTTCCTGAATTACCTGAAGGCAAGTAGCAAGTCCATCCATTTTTATTAGATATGTTACTAACAGCTTAATTGTCATCCATTAAAATGACCTTGAATTTTGAGCCCCAGTGGTACTGATGTGTGCATTCTGTCAATTCTCTAAAATATACTGCAACAACATATGAGTATAAATGATATGTAGATTTCATTGACTTTTGTTTGCATTTCTCAGATACTTCTGTGAAATCGGAGTCGCCTCCTTTAAGAAATGGCCATATGAGCCCAGGGCCCAGAGAGTCACGAGATGATAATGAAAAAAGTATAAAGCGGAACAGTCGACCAGGTAATGGCTACACCAAGCTGGATCGTGTGTGTGTTTTTTTTTTTTTTTAAATATTTATATCCGTTCGATACACATGACCATCTTTTTAGATTCAGTAGGACCACGTCCCGATTCTCAAATTGAACCTGCACAGGAAGTCTTAACGGAATCTTCAAAGCAACCGCTTGCCTTACGGGAATCCTCGAAGCATCCACTTCTCCCTCCAAAAAGACCACTGTCCACCTCAAATTCAGTTGCTCAGGATCATAGTGAGGGCAAGCGTCCAGAACAACCCCAGCCTGTGACCCGACCGGTGAACACTACACCGTCGCCTGCACCTAGAACACTGCTTCCGCCAACAGCGCCTAAACAACCACCTGTTCCACCGCCTAAGCCCCAGAACCGTAACAGCACCCCTCTAATGGGTAAGATATGCAAAGATTGTTGCACCTTTGGAGCTCTGACAAATTAACTTTTTTAAATTCTACCTTCTTCTTTAACACCTGCTTTTTGTAATGGGTTGTTTTATAAGATGGCATGGTCCAAAATGATTTTGTGCAATGTCCTATTCATTATGCTACAGCTTTGCTGGGTTGAAACATTAATAAAACTCCAGACCTTCTGCACACTTAATTAAGAATGGACAAGCAAATACTTTCATACATGAAAGTTTTTTTTTTTTTTAATGCGATGTAAAAATGCTATAATTTGTGCATTCTGCTATGTAATATGCGATGTCTACCTAGTAAAGATTTGTGGAAATGTCCATGATAATTTTGTGAGGCTCGTGACCTGAGAATCCTGGTCACTAGAATAAAGAGCCACTCTAGTGCAGTCTTTGTTCAGCTGCACTAGGAAATGGCCTTATTATTCACAAAGCTGACTGGGCTGAAGCCTAGGGACCTTTTTCTTGCTTCTTTTTGCTGAGATACTGTTTCCTGCCCCCGTACATAGTATAATATCACAGCAGACCAATCAAGTACTAGCATTAGGGTTGTGATATCATGCTGCCCCCTTCCTTTTTACACCACTTTCCGACAGGTCCGCTCGTCTTGTGAATCCTAGCACAGCAGGAGGCTGTCTTATCATGTAAATGGGGCTCCGAAAGGATGCTTCAGTTAGGGTACCGTCACACAGTGGCATTTTGATCGCTACGACGGCACGATTTGTGACGTTCCAGCGATATATCCGTGACGTTCCAGCGATCTCGCTGTGTCTGACACGCTCCTGCGTTCAGGGACCCCGCTGAGAATCGTACGTCGTAGCAGATCGTTTGAAACTTTCTTTCGTCGTCTAGTGTCCCGCTGTGGCGGCATGATCGCATGGTGTAACAAAGGTGTGCACGATATTGTATACGATGTGCGCATAGTAACCAACGGCTTCTACATTGCACATACGTCATGAAATTATCGCTCCAGCATTGTGCATTGCGAAGTGTGACAGCAGTCTACGACGCTGGAGCGATATTGTTACGATGCTGGAGCGTCACGGATCGTGCCGTCGTAGCGATCAAAATGCCACTGTGTGACGGTACCCTTAGTGGGGAAAAAATAACAATAAAAGGAAAAAATGTTCCCCAGAGATCTCTTATGATTTCTTGGAGGACAAATTATGTTAAAAGTAAAAACCTGTATAAAACATATAATAATGCTGCAGTCTGTCATAAAGCCAAAAAAGGAGCTATGGTTAAAAATAGGAACAGTACTAAGCAATCCCAGTAACTTAAAACCAAGCACAGATTGTCATGCTACACTATTAGGGAAAAGAAAAGCTGACTAGTGAGTCTTCAAAATGGCAGTATCTGACTTTCAATGCATAGTGTCTAACCAGTCTTCGATCTGGTTTCTAGAAATATACCCAACCACTTGCTGAATGATCTACAAAGATAGTGCAGATTCCCTGGACTCTGGGGGCCTAAACTTTTATCTTAAATATTGATAAATATAATTTAAAAAAACATTGATCACCTAAAAATCATGGGAATTAATTCTGGTAACCTATTCCCACTTTGTGGGATGCTGATCAGCGTTCCATAAGCCGCATACTGTTGGTTTGAAGATTGGACCTTATCCAAGTCCAAGCTTGTAACTGCCGATATGCAGGGACTTAATTTCTGTGTGTTTTTTCCCCCTGTTGATTAATCTTGATGAGTGGAATATCTCTCTAACCACTTTTTCTTACTGTTCCCTTAGTGTACCAAGGTAATCTGTGTTATACTTAAATATACTGTGAGAAAAGAGTTCTGCTCCGGTAATACAAAGTTTTTAAACCTTGTCAATTGAGTTCTTTGAGATCCTTAAAATGGCTATAGGGGTATATAACAGTAATACTGCACTAGGATCAGGCTGTCTGCTTTAGTGGGGTGAAAGATTGAAGTGTCAAAGGGGTCCAAAAATATTGAAAACCCCAAGTGCTCTGCTCTGGATATAATATGGACTTGAACATGGTTGTCTACAAAGGGAAATCGGATTTCTCTTTGACAATAAAACTGCTTCAATAATTTACCATGCCAAATATTTTTGATTTGCGTTTTTTTATATTTAGATTTTTTTTATTTCATATAAGTCTCAAACTATTACATCTGAATTCTACAAATATTACTGTGAGCATTCAACTCGGTTTGTAACTTGTTAGTATGTGGTTATTTTTCAAATAATTGTGATTTTTATTCTAGCGGAACTGTGCTTGGCAATAGGTGGGACCACCCTCACGCCTGCCGGGTCTCGTCCCTCTCCACCACTTCCTTCTAAACGAGGACTTCCACCGTCTACGGATCTTATGAGCAACAAAGAGAAAACTGCTCGGCCAGTGTCGCTCCCTTCTGTTCTTGCAAATGAAGTTCCAGCACATTCTCCCCCATCTCCAACACTTCCTCCTCAAGACCCTACTTTGTCGATTTTGCCTGCCCAAGATCCTCCACCAAAAGTAATGCCTCTTCCAAGCACAGAAGGGAATAAAGGAGAAATGCCACTAAATGTGCCTATACTGCCTCTTCATATTCGCATTCAGCAAGCTCTTAACAGTCCACAGCCGGTACCCACATTGGATAATTCTCAGCGGGCACACTCCCTCTTGTTTTTTTCCAATGAAGTGGCGTCAAGTGAGGAGAGAACACGTGTGAGATCCTTGCCTGTCACTATAGAGCTTCTTAAAGTGTAAGTTTTTGCATGGCCATTTCCTGAAAAGCTTCTCATATTTTCTTCGCCTGCTGTAATTCTAATTGTTTACTGGTCCACATGTTGGCATGTTAATGTATATTAAAGGGTTATTCTCCTCTCAGACGTGTGACAAATCCACAGGGTATGCCATATATGTGTGATATCTGTAGAACCCAACTCTATTTCCAGTGGTGTGGGATGAGTTCCTGGACTTTGAGTTAGGTATGGGTCTCATTGTTGGAACCTGCATCTAATAGACATGACACGCCTCAAGGATATTCAGTAAATGTCTAAGATGGGAATACCCCATTTAAAGAAAAATTCCTAGGACACTAATTAAAGGTGCTTTTCCATCAAGAATTTGATTGCAGAAATCTAAGTTGAGAGTCCTGAAATATTAAGTTGCAACATTGCAGTTTTAATGCTGACACTTCACTAGAGGTCCAATAGAAAATCCATCCATGATTAGGGACTGGTTTACAGTCAGAAACGTTAGGAAATTTATATTACATTGCTGGATGAATTTGAAGATGTCATTCATTTTTTAATCTAGCACTTAAATAAAGTTCTATTTTTCTACCTGTTTTTTCACCTGGAGGAACTTTTTCTATTGGATTTATACAGCGCTGAGACTAGCCGAAGTGGCTTCCCCTGTTCCAGTTATTTCCATTATTTAGCAAGGGTGAGCTGGCTGTCCCTGTTTTTTATTTCAGTACAGGTCTAAGTAGGCCCCCTGCTTCATAGGAAACTGCAACAAAGCCCCATTTTCCTGCATATTAGAATTTGAGGCCACTCGCTGTGAAGTGATCATACCTCCAGAATCAAATAGGCCTGTGCTGAAGATTCTTACACTGCTGGTGGAGGATGGTTTTCACTCTGGGGTCTCTTTACATAGGCATCCCATTTTGATTGAGAACTGTGTAATTCTTAACTTCTCCTGTTCTGGTGCTGCAGGACAATTGAAGCCTCACTACCAGATTTTCCATCAGATCATAATTGATCACTGGAAGTGCCAGCAGAAAAAGCCTCTGCAATCAAGACGCACAATTAATTTTGACAATTCAGTCGTACAGTATACACTGCGTGCAGAATTATTAGGCAAGTTGTTTTTTACAGGATTATTTTTATTATTGATCAGCAACTATGTTCTCAATCAACCCAAAAGACTCATAAATATCAAAGCTTAATATTTTTGGAAGTTGGAGTGGGGTTCTTTTAGATTTGGCTATCTTAGGAGGATATCTGTTTGTGCAGGTAACGATTACTGTGCAGAATTATTAGGCAACTTTAATAAAAAACAAATATATTCCCATCTCACTTGTTTATTTTCACCAGGTAAACCAATATCCCTGCACAAAATTTAGAAATAAACATTTCTGACAAGCAAAAACAAAACCCCCCAAAATTAGTGACCAATATAGCCACCTTTCTTTATGATGACACTCAACAGCCTTCCATCCATAGATTCTGTCAGTTGCTTGATCTGTTTACGATCAACATTGCGTCCAGCAGCCACCACAGCCTCCTAGACACTGTTCCAAGAGGTGTACTGTTTTCCCTCCCTGTAGATCTCACATTTTATGAGGGACCACAGGTTCCCTATGGGGTTCAGATCAGGTGAACAAGGGGGCCTTGTCATTATTTTTTCTTCTCTGAGACCTTTACTGGCCAGCCACGCTGTGGAGTAGTGATGGAGCATTGTCCTGCATAAAAATCGTTTTTCTTGAACGATACCAACTTCTTCCTGTACCACTGCTTGAAGTTGTCTTCCAGAAACTGGCAGTAGGTCTGGGAGTTGAGCTTCACTCCATCCTTAACCCAAAAAGGTCCCACAAGTTCATCTTTGATGATACCCGTCCATACCAGTTCCTCACCTCCACCTTGCTGGCATCTGAGTCGGAGTGGCGCTCTCTGCCCTTTACTGATCCAGCCTCTGGCCCATCAAGAGTCCCTCTCATTTCATCAGTCCATAAAACCTTTGAAAAGTCAGTCTTAAGATATTTCTTGGCCCAGTCTTGATGTTTTATCTTATGTTTCTTGTTCAAAGGTGGTCGTTGTTCAGCCTTCCTTACCTTGGCCATGTCCCTGAGTATTGCACACCTTTGTTACTCCAGTAACGTTGCAGCTCTGAAATATGGCAAAACTGGTGGCAAATGGCATCTTGGCAGCTTCACGCTTGATTTTCCTCAATTCTTGGGCAGTTATTTGGCGCCTTTTTTGCTCAACACGCTTTTTGCGACACTGTTGGGTATTTGCCATGAAATGCTTGATTGTTCGGTGGTCACACTTCAAACGTTTGGCAATTTCAAGACTGCTGCATCCCTCTGCAAGACATCTCACAATTTTGGACTTTTCAGAGCCCGTCAAATCTCTCTTCTGGCCCATTTTGCCAAAGGAAAGGAAGTTGCCTAATAATTAAGCACACCTTATATAGGGTTTTGATGTCATTAAACAACACCCCTCCTCATTACAGAGATGCACATCACCTGATTTACTTAATTGGTAGTTGGCTCTCAAGCCTGAACATCTTGGAGTAGGACAACATGTATAAAAAGTATCATGTGATCAAAATACAACTTGCCTAATAATTCTGCACACTGTGTATGAGGGAAGTGGTTGTCGCTCTTATCTTGGTTTTTCTTGTAAATGGAAACGTGAGAGTTTTTTTTCTCTCCTTACTTTGCAGGCCTGATGATGACGATGAAGAAATGAGCAATGGGGAAGAGGATTTCTCTCCTGAAGGGGGAATTTCTCGTGCCTCAAGAGTATATATTGGAGATGTTCCTGCTGTTACTGTAATTCCAAGCTACATTCCCCCATGTCTTCAGGAGGAGGATGAAGATGAATGTGTTAGTGATAGTGATTCAGAGGGGCCCATACTGTACAAAGAGGAGGAGGAGGAGGAAGAGGATGATGATTCTTCAACAAGTAAGTTAAATACAGTAAAAATTCTCACAATTTGGCACTGAATTCAGGATTATCTGTTTGGTGTTTTTTTTTTTTTTTTTTTTTTTTTTATATTCATTTTAATGTACATACAAGAGTAAATAACTTTCTTTAAGAGTCCTAAACTAAATGATACCACATTTTTTGTTCTGCGTTTTTTTTTTTATATAATTAAGAGGAATGTTGTAATTGGTGTTCCTCTACACTGGACAGAAGGTCTCCCATAGTTGGAGCAATATTATGAAATGCATTAAGGTACACATTAAAATAGTTTCTTCAGATGCAAGAGAAATATAATTAATCATAAAATCCAACTATTCAAAGGGTTATACTTATTGTAGCCTGTGGAGACATGGGGGGGGCAGCGGGTGCCCTGGTCTTCTAGCCTAAACTGCATGTAGTTGGGAGCATCTTACTGAACGCCCACTCTTAATAATAATAATTTTATATATATTTATATTCCGCCAACATATTCCGCAGCGCTTTACATTTACATTATAGAGGGGTCTTGTACAGACAATAGACATTACAGCATAACAATAAACATAGATCAAAATAGATACCAAGAGGAATGAAGGCCCTGCTCACAAGCTTACAATCTATGAGGAAAAAGGGAGACACAAAATGTGGATAGTAACAATTGCTCTCGTTGTTCAGACCAGCCATCTTTCCCCATGGGCGTAATACTAAGACAACACATGGTGAGGGTAAATCAGTGTGGCAATTCTTTATTGAACCACAAAACAGGCAAATAACACGTAGAAGAGTCCCAGCAAAATACCCAAGATGGTGCAAAATTACAGAGTCTCGTTCTTCCGCTGACTTGTCGGGATAAGAGCAGCTGTGACTTCAGATCTTCCAGGGCCGACTACCCCACCTGTGGTACGCACACAGAGGAGTTATTGACAGCTTAGTAAGACGACAGTCCATTGAGGTACAAGGCCAGGTGCCCAGAGGGTCACAACCTGGCTTCTCCGAACAACTCCCTGAAGCTAGGTGAATTGTGGCTCCCGTTTCAGGCCCCCACAAACGTATCCATGGTGCTCAGGCGATCGGTGGGTCCAAATCCTGACTACACTGAACGTATCCATGGTTTAGTGATGTTAATGGATCAGATCTGTATTCTTCCAGCTGGTGCTGTTGTCCCTGAAGCTGACATCCTATAGAATGTCAAATCTGTATCCCTTGTGATGGAGCCATGATGTCTTGGCTGCTGTCCTGTAGAGTCTCTGGTTCTTTGGATGTCTTGGCTGAATATCTGTCTGATTGTATATATCTCACTTATATAGCTCACATAGCCGTTGTCCTTCAAGCTAGCATTCACAGGTAAAGGGGAAGGATGGTGACCATCTCAACTCCCGTTCTTTAATCAATCTATTTGCATAGTTTATCCTCCCTCTGTTTGGCAAGTCAACAAACTGGCTGGTCTGAACAATGTGTAATCAGCATATCCGCAAACATCATTGTCCAATGACCCTGTATCACTAGTCATCTAGCACAATAAAGTGTTAATTTAAAAGTCAATATTGCAGGCTTAAATAAACAAAAGGCTGTGTTTTCTTGACCAATTCCAAAGTCAACATACAGATAAAGGTACCGTCACATTTAGCGACGCTGCAGCGATCTAGACAATGATCCCGATCGCTGCAGCGTCGCTGTGTGGTCGCTGGAGAGCTGTCACACAGACAGCTCTCCAGCGACCAACTATGCGAAGTCCCCTGGTAACCAGGGTAAACATTGGGTTACTAAGCGCAGGGCCGTGCTTAGTAACCCGATGTTTACCCTGGTTACCAGCGTAAACGTAAAAAAAAAAAACACTACATACTTACATTCCGTTGTCTTTCCCCCGTCGCTGTGCTCCTCTGCACTGACTGTGAGTGCCAGCCGGAAAGCACAGTGGTGACGTCACTGCTGTGCTCTGCTTTCCGGTCGGCTGGCGCTCACAGTGCAGAGAAGCACAGCGCCGGGGGACAGACACCGGAATGTAAGTATGTAGTGTTTGTTTTTTTTATGTTTACGCTGGTAACCAGAGTAAGCATTGGGTTACTAAGCACGGCCCTGCGCTTAGTAACCCGATGTTTACCCTGGTTACCAGTGAAGACATCGCTGAATCGGCGTCACACGCTGATTCAGCGATGTCTGCGGGAGTCCAGCGACGAAATAAAGTTGTGGACTTTCTGCTCCGACCAACGATGGCACAGCAGGATCCTGATCGCTGCTGCCTGTCAAACTCAACGATATCGCTAGCCAGGACGCTGCAACGCCACGGATCGCTAGCGATATCGTTCAGTGTGAAGGTACCTTTAGTCTATTCCTCCTGGCATGCTGAAGATAGAGGTCTGGTTAATCAAGATAAAATGCTGTGTTGTCATAGCCATTCATGATTATTTTCATAACTTTGACTGTCTTCTGAGAGTCACTGCAGTCGCATAACTCACCAGTGCTTTTAGTTCTCAATAGCACCCACATATAAAAAAGAGGTACAGTAACTGGGTAGATTTGCTAAAATTGTGTGAGTGCAAACTGGACAGCCTTACAATGTACCATGTTTATCAGAGGGGTTCATGCGGTTTGCTAAATTTTATCACATTTAATTTTTGATTATTATTAGTTTGCTTTTTTGGTCCACTAATTTATGATAAATTGTGGTGCAACTTTGGCACACCTGATCACAATTTACATTTTGCCCCTTTTCTAGATGAATTTCTGGTTGTCTATGTGCCTTGTTACGCATGCTCAAAAATGTCTATATCAGATAACTGTAGTGCACAGCATGTTAAACAGATTTTTAGCGTAAATAAACCAGATTTCTGGTGCTTTTAAGTTGCTAAATCAGCCATATTGAATGTGTAGATTTTATGTTTCTTGCCTTTTCCCTCAGATTGTCAAATCTGGAATTGTATGATATTGAGTCACCTTTTTTATGTGTAGGCGCCTTGGCCAATAAAGTAAAAAGAAAGGATACTCTGGCCATGAAGTTAGGTGGAAAGCCAAGTCCTCAAGAACAAGACACAGAGTTACCTCATCGCAGCCGAGAAGAGTGGAATCAAATAAGGGAGCAGATTGGCTCCCAACTAAACCGAAGATTGAGTCAGAGACCCACAGCAGAGGAGTTGGAGCAGAGGAACATACTACAAAGTAAGAACAGAATTTAATTTGTATATGGAGAAGGACCAGGCTAGCTACAAATGCAGGGTATGATAATATTTGTTGGATTTGCAATAGGAAAATTCAGCAAGCATTTATTATAGATTCTGAAAATGACACCGGTTTCTTCTGTAGATGTGTATAAGGATTAGCCCACATTTCATAACTTTCCCAAATTCTTATGAAAAATGATTCAGCACATACTTCATTTAAATACTGTAGCAAATGTATTATATATTTTAGTTGTTCCATTTTATACTGAGTCCACCAAAATGTACACCTACTCCACGACTCCAACTCCACAGCCCTTGTCTGAAGGCACCATGTTATATTATAAGGAACCTGGCATCCTGAAACTGCAATCCAGTCGGCGGGCACCATGTTATTAGAACTGATTAGCTTGATATATACACTACTCAAAAAAATAAAGGAAACACTAAAATCCCACATCCTAGATATCACTGAATGAAATATTCCAGTTGTAAATCTTTATTCATTATATAGTTGAATGCGATGAGAACAGTAAAACCTAAACATGATCAATGTAAATCACAACCAATATCCCATGGAGGTCTGGAGTTGGAATGATGCTCAAAATCAAAGTGTAAAATCAAATAACAGGCTGATCCAACTTCAGTGAAAATGCCTCAAGACAAGGAAATGATGCTCAGTAGTGTGTGTGACCTCCACGTGCCTGTATGACCTCCCCACAACGCCTGGGCATGCTCCTAATGGGGCGGCGGATGGTCTCCTGAGGGATCTCCTCCCAGACCTGGACTAAAGCATCCGCCAACTCCTTGACAGTCTGTGGTGCAACGTGACGTTGGTGGATGGAATGAGAAATGATGTCCCAGATGTGCTCGATTGGATTCAGGACTGGGGAACGGGCGGGATAGTCCATAGCTTCAATGCCTTCATCTTGCAGGAACTGCTGACACACTCCAGCTACATGAGGCCTAGCATTGTCATGCATCAGAAGGAACCCAGGGCCCACTGCACCAACATATGGTCTCACAAGGGGTCTGAGGATCTCATCCCGGTACCTAATAGCAGTCAGGCTACCTAATGTCCAATGTCCCGTCTTTTGAGTGACTGACAGCTTTCTATGTATAACTGTGTAGATATAGCTGTCAGTCACTGATAGGACCAACCACGGGATCAAAAATGCCAGAAAGAGCAGAGATTTATATGAATTAAACTCAGATTATACTAACTATTTTCTTCCAAAAACTATAGATAAAACTACTTGGCTCCTCCTGCTCTGTAACATGGTGCCTACAGGTTAGACTTCACTTTCATTGTAAGAGCTCAATAGGCTTTTATTCTTGATGCGTTTTGAAGTAAACAAACTTCTTCAGGAGATCCATAAAAGTACATCATATTATAAAAGATTGCATTTTTCATGTAATTCAGATTACAAAATGCCATGTTAAAAACTTGCCTTAAGGTGGAGCTTCTTATGAGGTAAGGCTATGTGCACACATCAGGATTTCTTGCAGAAATTTCCTGACAAAAACCGGACATTTCTGCCAGAAATCCGCATGCGTTTTTCTTCTTCGCCTCATTGGGGGGGGACAGACCGTGGGTGTATGCTGCTGCCAATAGGAGGCTGACACTGATACAAAAAAAAGTTAGCTCCTCTCCTGCAGCATATACCTTCCTGCTGGCTCTCAGCTAACCAGTTCTTGCTTAGTGTCTGTAGGAGGCACATGGCTCTGGTTCAGGCCCCATCGTTTTTATTTTTTACTTTTCTGTAAATTTTTATTTATTAATTAATGGAGTGAAGGGGGCAACGGATCCATTCAAGGTTCCGATCTCCCCCGAACCATCAACAGGCGAGAACACGGAGTGTTGCCTCCCCGTACCCTCTCCTGCGACATGGGAAGCCATGCCTGAGCTCACTTCAGGGGCGACGGTTCCTTCGGGTCCCGGTCTCCCCACACCAGCAATGGGCGAGCACATGGAGTGTCGTCTCCATGTATCCTCTCCTGGAGCCAGGCCTAATGCCGGACAACTGGCCCTGTCCACCTGGGGGCTTGAACTCCGTGGATGTACAGAGGCTCCTTCTCTTCGGCGTCCGAGCAGCCCCCCGTCCCACCACTGCTAAAGCGGATAGCACAAGGAGGCGGGCGGTTCCTCTCCACCTCCCTAACAAAGGGATGATGGTTTGAGGGTTATCGCTTTATCCCTGCACTGTCACGCTGCAATACCTGCAATAACTGCAGCAGAACAGCACAGTCATCTGCGGAGGCTCCATACCGGCATGCACACCAATTGTGAGTGGATCCAGTCAGCGATGGGCCCCTGCAGTGGGATATTAAAGGAACCTGTCACCTGAATTTGGCAGGCTCTGTTTACGGTCCGATGGGCGGTGTTTTCTGTTCTTTCATGCACCTCTTCCTTTCCCGCTGGCCGCAATATTGTCTTGAATATGATTAGGTTTCCTCCGTACTACACGCGTGTGCAATGCAATCTTGCCTTGCGCACGCGCAGTATGCTTTGCCCAACTGCGGGCAAAGCTGAAAAGCATTAGTGCGCATGTGCCGGCGCACTATGTCCCGGAAGTATTTCACTGTTTTCCGGGACATAGTGCGCCGGCGCATGACCCTTGCGAACACTCAGGGTGCGGTAGCAAGGCAGAAGGACAAGGTCATGACTTGAAAATGTTGTTTGCGAATGGAAAAGTAAAGGAATTTTTGAAGAGGGGAAAATAGGAATGTGAAGGTAAGCATCCCAAATGTTAGTGGATGCCAGAAAATCCACCCTTTTTTCCGTTGAAGTAATGGCTGAGCGGTGGAACTCCATTCGAAGAAGGAGGACCATGTCGAGCTTGGTAAAAGTTTGAGGTCCAGGATCAGTTTTGATCTTGATGGCGGCTGTCATGTTCCTCTTGCACCCTAGAGGCGTGGTCGTCCTGCCCTATCCGATCGACTTTCTATCCGCTCTTTCAGGACTATGCTGAGTCGTTTATATCAATTGCTATACCCTCTGTCTCCTGGGCTGGCAGCTTCATCTAGGTTTTTCCTCTTTTCGAGCCCAGCAGATATCCTTTTTGAGGATGATCCTGGACACTTCCAGAGGGTTAGTATTTCTCCCTTGAGACAAGGCCGTGGCCCTTCAACTCAGAACTCACTTAATTGATCACTCATTCCATTCAATTTGCTGGGAGGGTCATGAGGAAAAAGGTGACAGCAATGGAAGCTGTTTCCTTCGCTCCGTTTGTTTTCTGTAGGTCAAATAGGCTTTCAGAGGATAGTCTCTGAGCTTCTTCCTCATCCAGGGGAGTTCCTTCCGGTTCAATGATTATTAGTAACTACCGATGCCAGCCTTCTTCTCCCGATCTTTGTTCTGGGGATCTGATCGATACGGCTAGTCCTACAGCAGGTCCTCTGCCTTCTAGCAGGTCACCCCATCCGAATTCGATTGGATAATGCCACGGCTGTGCCATACGTCAATAATCTAGCAGGTACCCTCGGTCAGGCAGCATGGATGAGGTACCTCACATTATCTGATGGGCCGAGATCTGTCATTCGGCGATCTCGGCAGTACACATCCCAGGAGTAGATCTCTGGGCGGTAGACTTCCTCAGCCATCAGGGTCCCGCCTCAAGTGAGTGGGAACTTCTCCCGGAAGTCTTCCATCAGATCTGTCTTCACTGGGGCACTCCAGATGTAGATCAGATGGCGTCCAGACTGAACGCCAATATACTCGTGTTCATGGTTCGGCCTCAAGATCCAAAAGCCATTGCAGTGAATGCTCTGGTTCTTCCATGGTACCAGTTTCCATAACCCCCATCCCCTACTTCCGAGAGTCGTTTGGAAGCAAGAAGGCCCCCAGTGGTCCTGGGAGATCCGCTCGGACCACGTTAGTTTTTTTGTTTGCGGAGCTAGTACTTTTTCTGACTTAATGCAACAAAACTGCAAGTAGGGACTTTCTCGCAGGGAGTTTTCACATGTGGTCTTTCCCTTTCACATACCACTAGATTATTATTATTATTATTTATTTATATAGCACCATTGATTCCATGGTGCTGTACATGAGAAGGGGTTACATACAAGTTACAAATATCACATACAGTAAACAAACTAACAATGACGGACTGATACAGAGGGGCGAGGACCCTGCCCTTGCGGGCTTACATTCTACAGGATTATGGGGAAGGAGACAGTAGGTTGAGGGTTGCAGGAGCTCCGGTGTTGGCGAGGCAGTAGCTCCGGTGTTGGTGAGGCGGTAGCTCCGGTGTTGGTGAGGCGGTAGCTTCGATAGTGATGAGGCAGCAGCGGTGTCAGTGCAGGCTGTAGGCTTTCCTGAAGAGATGAGTTTTCAGGTTCCGTCTGAAGGATCCGACTGTAGTTGATAGTCGGACGTGTTGGGGCAGAGAGTTCCAGAGGATGGGGGATATTCGGGAGAAGTCTTGGAGGCGATTGGATGAGGAGCGAATAAGTGTGGAGGAGAGAGGGAGATCACGTGAGGGAAGATATCGAGAGATTAGTTCAGAGATATATGGAGGAGACAGGTTGTGGATGGCTTTGTAGGTCAGTATTAGCAATTTGAACTGGATACGCTGAGGGAATGGGAGCCAGTGAAGAGATTTGCAGAGGGGGGAAGCGGAGGAGTAGCGAGGAGAGAGATGGATTAGTCGGGCAGCAGAGTTAAGGATGGACTGGAGAGGTGCAAGGGTGTTAGCAGGGAGGCCACAGAAAAGGATGTTGCAGTAGTCAAGGCGGGAAATGATGAGGGCGTGCACAAGCATTTTAGTAGATTGGGGGTTGAGGAAAGGACGGGTCCTGGAGATATTTTTGAGCTGGAGGCGACAGGAGGTGGAAAGCGCTTGGATGTGTGGTTTGAAGGACAGGGCAGAGTCGAAGGTTACTCCGAGGCAGCGGACTTCGGGTACAGGGGAAAGCATGATGTCATTGACTGCGATAGATAGGTCAGGTAAGGAAGATTTGTGGGATGGAGGAAAGATGATGAGTTCAGATTTGTCCACATTGAGTTTGAGGAAGCGAGAGGAGAAGAAGGAGGATATGGCTGATAGGCACTCTGGGATTCTGGACAGCAGAGCGGTGACGTCTGGGCCAGAGAGGTAGATCTGAGTGTCATCAGCATAGAGGTGGTACTGGAATCCATGGGACTTTGAGTTGTCCCAAGCCAAGTGTATAGATTGAGTAGAGTAGGGGTCCTAGAACAGAGCCTTGAGGGACTCCAACAGAGAGAGGGTGGGATGAGGAGGTAGTATGGGAGTGGGAGACGCTGAATGTGCGGTTTGAAAGGTACGAGGCGATCCAGGATAGGGCGAGGTCTTTGATGCCAAAGGAGGAGAGCATCTGCAGTAGGAGGCAGTGGTCAATTGTGTCGAAATCAGAGGACAGGTCTAGAAGGAGGAGTACAGAGTATTGTCCAGTAGCTTTGGCGGTAAGTAGGTCGTTAGTGATTTTGGTCAGGGCATTCTCAGGTGAGTGATGGGGGCGGAAACCAGATTGTAGATTGTCGTACAACAAGTTAGATGAGAGGTGGGAGGAAAGTTCAGCATGGACGTGCTGCTCCAGGAGTTTGGAAGCAAATGGGAGCAGCGATATTGGGCGATAGCTGGACATAGCAGTTGGATTGAGGGTTGGCTTTTTAAGGATAGGCGTGATTGTGGCATGTTTGAACGCAGAGGGGAAGGTGCCAGAAGTTAGTGATAGGTTGAAGAGGTGGGTTAGGGATGGGATAAGTGTGGTGGTGAGGTTGGGGAGGAGGTGGGATGGGATGGGGTCGAGCGCACAGGTGGTGAGGTGGGATTTGGAGAGGAGACAATTAAGTCCCCCTTCAGTGATGTTGGATAGGGAGGTTATGGGGTTTGGGCATTGGTCTGGTATACAAAGGGGTTGTGGTGGTTGAACAATAAAGACTTGCCTTGTCTGGTCCATCTTATTTTTAAAGTGTGTGGCAAAGTCCTCAGCAGAGATGAGGGAGGTTGGAGGGGGCAGTGGGGGGCGGAGGAGGGAGTTAAATGTTTTGAATAACTGTTTGGGGTTGTGGGATAGGGAAGATACGAGGGTTGTGAAGTAGGCCTGTTTAGCAGAGGTGAGTGCAGATTTAAAAGCGAGTGTTGCTTGTTTGAATACAGTGAAGTCGTCTTGCGAGTGTATTTTCTTCCAACGCCGCTCCGCAACCCTGGACACTTGCCTTAGCTTTTTGGTGGTGTTACTGTGCCAAGGTTGTCTATTGATACGTCGCGCTCTGCCATGGACGAGAGGGGCAACCGTGTCAATAGCTGATGCGAGAGGGGCATTGTAGAAAGCAGCGGCACTGTCTGTGTCGTGGAGTGAGGATATGGATGCCAGTGGTAGGATGGAACTAGATCTTTGGGACCTTAAAAGGAACCTGTCACCCCTCCCCTCAGGCGTTTTTAACTGAAGGAGCCACCTTGTGCTGCACTAATGCTGCATTCTGTCAAGGTGGCTCTTTTAGTTTTTTTAATTTGTCCCTCATACCTCTATTTTTTCAGGGGGGCATGTCTTCCCCCCCCTGACACAAACTCCTCCCAGCCATCACTCAGGGCCTCCGGGCACCGCCTCCATTTCCTTCATGAACGTCCCCGGCGCCTGCGCTGTAAGTTCAAAGGGCAGCGCAAACTGCGCATGCCCGAAAAAAAAATGGTCCTGGGAGTCCTTTTTTTTTTTTTTTTTTTTTTTGATCCGGACAGACTTTACTATCAGGGAAGGTCGACCCTTTTTTCTCTGTGATCTCGTCATCCTGACAAGTCTTCGGACCTAGACCCTCTGTTCTTTCAGACTTTTTTTCTTATTACCATCAAGGCAAGGATGTCCTCAGGCCATCCCCGTCCCTTGTTACCATGGTAGTATTGTATTCCCATTGTTACGTGGGCATCGTTCTTCCCTCATCTCTTTCGGCACCAGTCCATAAAACGGGAGGGATGGGTACTCCATATTCTGGAAGAAGTGAGTGCTCTGAGTAGGTACGTATCGTGCACGGCGTCCATCCGAAGGTTGGACACGTTATTTGGGCTTTCTGACGGTCAGAGGAAGGCTTCCTGATGGTTACATGAAGGGTTTAGCCATTTCATCGGCCATGTTAGCCTGGTGGATTCGCTACACCATCCAAGAGTCCTTCCGGGTTAGACGTCAGGCTAACTCCACTCCACTCTGTCGATCGAGGTTTCTTGTGCTCTTGGCACCAGGCGTCGGTAAAGCATGCTTGCAAGCTTGCGGGTTCATGCAGTCTTGAAGCACTATAATTCCCAGACTTCCGCAGATGTGAGTCTGGGCAGGCCGACTCTGCATTCCACGGTGGCGCTCTTGTAAGTAGCGGTTACACAGGGCCTGATCTAATGATGTACCCACCCAGGGACTGCTTTGTGACGTCCCACGTTCTGTGTCCCCCAATGATGCGAAGGAGAAATAGGGATTTTTGTGTACTCTGTAAAATCCTTTTCTCCGAGCCATTCATTGGGGGACACAGCTCCCACCCTGTTATTAGCTTCTGCTTGTTTTATAGTTTGACATGCTATACTCTCATATATAATGCCATACTTTATGTTGTTATTGATCTCCTACTGCTTTTGCACCGAACTGGTTAGCTGAGAGCCAGCAGGAAGGTATATGCTGCAGGGGAGGAGCTAACTTTTTGTATCACTTAGTGTCAGCCTCCTATTGGCAGCAGCATACACCCACGGTCTGTGTCCCCCATTGAATGGCTCAGAGAAAAGGATACACAAAAATCCCTGTTTTTTTGCGCGTTTTTTCCCAATGCATTAAATAGTGGGAAAAATGTGAAAAATCCGCAAAATTAATGAACATGCTGCTTTTTTTTAACTGCGATGCGTTTTTTTCGTGGAAAAAAACGCATCATGTGCACAAAAATTGCGGAATGCATTCTAAATGATAGGATGCATATGTATGCGTTTTTTATGCGTTTTTATCATGAAAAAAACGCGAAAAATCGTGAACGTGTGCACATACCCTAAAACTAGAAAATGTTGCAAGTAAATGAGAACATTTAAGAATGAAGATATCAAGTCGGTCTTTATCTAAACAAACCAGATGTGGGATGAGTAGGTGTTTTTGCAAATAAATGCATTCCAGAGGCTTTTATATTATTACATGACATTCTTGTGCATATTTTACTTGTAGTAAAGAATGAAGCTGACAGGCTTGCAGAGAGACGGGAAATCAAAAGACGACTGACCCGCAAGGTATTTGCCTAGAAAATAATTTATACTAGCTATCATTAAACAGCCTTTATTCTAGAAGAAAAAAATCTGACTATACTTATATTAAAAATATCTGTTTTACAGTGGTCTAATTCTATTATTTTCCAACAGTCAGAAAAGTTATACCTTAATATATCTTCTCCTTTTGTGTGTAGCTTAGTCAAAGACCTACAGTGGCTGAGTTGTTGGAGCGAAAGATTCTTAGATTTAATGAGTATGTGGAGGTGACTGATGCACATGACTATGATAGGAGAGCGGATAAACCCTGGACCAAGCTCACTCCCGCTGACAAGGTAAGAGTCCACCTCCTTCTGTGCATTATTAAATGTCTGAATTAGCAGGCTTGCTGTACCTGCAAATTTCTAGCCAGTGAATATTCGTGAATGCATGATAAAATGGTCTGCACCCTTATATTCTGCTTCTAAGGCTATGTCCACACTTTTAGGAATTTTCGCGTTTTTTCGCTATAAAAACGCGATAAAACAGCGGGAAAAACGCATACAATAAGCATCCTATTTTTAGAATGCATTCCGCATTTTTTGTGCACATGCTGCGTTTTTTTCCGCTGTGGAATCGCATTCCGGAAAAAACGCCGCATATCCATTAAAGTGAGGTATCGAGGCGATTCCGCACACATAGGAATACATTGATCCTCTTACCTATTGCATGTGGCTATGCGGTTGGTACCCATGGTGGAAGAGAGGACACTCTCCTCCAGGCCCTGGGAACTATATAATTGTAAAAAAAAAAAAATTGAATTAAAATAAAAAATAGTAATATTCTCACCTTCCGGCGACCCGCGCAGCTTTCCTGCTCCTCGCGATGCTTGCGTTCCCAAGGATGCTTTGCGGCAATGACCTGTGATGACGTGCGGTCTCGCTACATCATCTGGGGTCATGCTGCAAAGCATCACGAGGAGCTGGAAAGGCTGCCGGGTACGCCGGAAGGTGAGGATATCATGATTTATTTATTTTTTTTATTTTTAACATTCTATCTTTTTACTATTGATGCTGCATAGGCAGCATCAATAGTGAAAAGTTGGTCCCATTTGTCAAACAAGTGACCAACTTGTCAATCTGTTTTCCAAGTGATGCTACAGATTGCTTGGAAAACGCTAGCATTCTGCAAGCTAATTACGCTTGCAAAACTCTAGTGTTTAGCGGGAATATGCATGCCAATTCCGCTTGCGATATACCCGCGGCAGGAGTTGCGGAATTGCCGCGGTAATTTCCGCGGCAATTCTGCAACGTCTGCACTTAGCCTAAAGATGGAAAAGTTCACTATAGTCAGTGCTCACAGCCATGTGGTAGGTGAAGTTTTATTATCGAATAAGCTTTCTCTCAACCTCAATAAACATATGTATAGTGATGCTAAAGGGATTGTACCCTTTTATACTTCAGCAACTTAGACTTAATATCCACTACTAGGACAACCCCTTCTTGATCAAAATGTTTGGCCCCCATGAAATAAAGCCTATACTTGCCTGCCGTTCCCACTGTGTCGGCACTCACTCTCTCGGGTCTGCGCTCTGCTTCACCATGCCTCACTGACTCTTGTTACTCACTATTACTTCAAGGGTTTTCTTCTACTAAATGCCAGCAGGTATCTCCCCTTTGTCCTATCGGATCCGGTCTCTATTCTGCATAGGGTCACCGGGAAAGGATTTGGGATTTGTTTCTCTGTGCAATTTTCTTGCAATTCTGATGTTTTTATACTAGGTACAGTGGTTTGTAGCAAAAGGAGATTGCCTATCTCCATGATAGATATATATATATATATATATATATATATATATATATATATATATATATATATATATATATATATATATATATATATATATATATATATACATATATATATATGTGTGTGTGTGTGTATATATATATATATATATATATATATATATATATGTATGTATATATATATATATATATATATATATATATATATGTGTGTATATGTATGTATATATATATATATATATATATATATATATATATATATATATATATATATATATATATATATATATATATATATATATATATATAATCTAGATGGTGGCCCGATTCTAACGCATCGGGTATTCTAGAATATGCATGTCCACGTAGTATAATGCACAGCCCACGTAGTATACAGCACAGAGCCACGTAGTATATTGCCCAGCCACGTAGTATACAGCACAGAGCCACATAATGTATTGCCCAGTCACATAGTATATTGCCCAGCCACGTAGTACTGTATATTGCCCAGTCACGTAGTATATTGCCCAGTCACGTAGTATATAACACTGCCCACACAGTATATAACGGTGGCCACGTAATATCTAGCACAACCCACGGAGTATATAACACTGCCTATGTAGTATACAGCACAGAGCCACGCGGTATCTAACAGCCCACGTAGTATACAGCAGTGTGGGCACCATATCCCTGTTACAAAAAATAATTTAAATAAAAAA
Organism: Ranitomeya imitator; assembly: GCF_032444005.1. Classification (NCBI taxonomy): domain Eukaryota; kingdom Metazoa; phylum Chordata; class Amphibia; order Anura; family Dendrobatidae; genus Ranitomeya; species Ranitomeya imitator. The sequence goes on along the minus strand of NC_091284.1, from coordinate 329,220,802 downwards.
TAGTTATATACTCACCCGCCGGGATAGAATCCAGCGAGGCTCTGGCGCAGGCGATGAGCGCGCGGCTGCCGCCATCTTCCGTTCCCAGGATGCATTGCGAAATTACCCAGATGACTTAGCGGTCTCGCGAGACCGCTAAGTCTTCTGGGTAATTTCGCAATGCATTGCTGGGAACGGAAGATGGCGGCAGGCGCGAGCGGCTCGGCGGACAACGGTGGGTGAGTATAGCAGGTTTTTTGTTTTTTTATTATTTTTAACATTACATTTTTTTACTATTGATGCCGCATAGGCAGCATCAATAGTTAAAAGTTGGGGACACACAGGGTTAATAGTGGCGGTAACAGCGTGCGTTACCCGCGGCATAACGCGGTCCGTTACCGCCGGCATTAACCCTGTGTGAGCGGTGACTGGAGGGGAGTATGCGGGCACTGACTGCGGGGAGTAAGGAGCGGCCACTTTCTTCCGGACTGTGCCCGTCGCTGATTGGTCGCGGCAAAACAGCCACGACCAATCAGCGACTTGGATTTCCATGACAGTCAGAGGCCGCGACCAATGAATATCCGTGACAGAAGGACAGAAAGACGGAAGTGACCCTTAGACAATTATATAGTAGATATATATACGTATATATGTGTGTGTGTGTGTATATATATATATATATATATATCTATCCTGGCAGAATTTTTGCTTTCTTGGCCTTTTTTTCAGAGAATATGAATAACACCAAAACTTTTTCTCCACTCATGATTACTGGTTGGGTGAAGCCATTTATTATCAGAGCATGCACAGAAGTTGACACAAATGGGTTTGAATGGCTACTAAAGGTAACATCCTCACCTGTAACCTGTTTGTAAAAGCCCCAAAACACAAAAAATCTATATAAATGAAGTATCACTATAATCGTACTGACCTGAATAATAAAGCTGCTTTATCATTTTTACCACGCGCAGAACTGTATAAAAAAAAAAATCCTTCGTTTTTGTTTATTGCTGGTTTTTGTTCATTCTACCTCACAAAAATTGGAATAGAAAGCGATCAAAAAATGTCATGTGCCCAAATGTGTTACCAATAAGAACGTCTACTCATCTCGCAAAAATCAAGCCCTCACATGACTGTCAGACGAAATATGGAAAGAATATAGCTGTCTAAATATGACGATGCAAAGACTAGTTTTCGCAATAAAAAGCGTCTTTAGTGTGTGACAGCAGCCAAACATAAAACCCCGATATAAATCTGGTATCTCTGTAATCGCACCGACCAGAAGAATAAAATAGTCTAATTATACCGCATGAGGAAGGGTGTAAAAAAAAAAGATAAATAAATTAACCAATTCTTCATCTTCTGTTGATTTGTTTTTTCTGCCTCCCGAAGATTGCAGTATGCCTCAGTGCACATTTATCCTTCTCTCCGCTCTGAGCGCTTACACTGGGGTTTCCGTGTAAATCTCTGAAATACAGGGTTCAGACGGAATCCCCTGCTGAAGATTCCCTTTATTGAGGAAGATGGAGGCACTGTGGACACAGTCTGCTCTGTGATCCAGTGGTGTCCATCTTTGTAGGCGAGTATAGAAGCGCAGACTACCAGAGTTTTGTGTACTTCTGAAGCGGCCAGACAGAGTCCAGAGTAACCCTGCTGCCTCATTATAGTGAATGGATCCCTCGGGCGTTTAATCTGTCATGTCACTCAGAGATTTAGATGGAAACCCAATGAAAGTGCTTAGAGTAGAGCATCGGATTAATGTGATAGGAACATTTTTCATAACATTTACGAAGAAAAGCTTCAACTTAATCCACAAAAAAAGCAATTCCCCACTCAGGGCCGTCATCTGTTAATGGAAATATAGTGGGCTTCCACATTACAGGTAGCACAAAGGCTCTGGAAAAGCGAAATGGCTCATTGCCCCCCAAAAGAAATGTAGCAAATTTCTGTAGTGATGAGAGCCCACCTAATTTACGGGTGCGTGTCTCCAGAAGTATTAGCTGGCATAATGCACTGGTGACTGCAAAGTACTGGTCACCGCAACATACTGGCCACTACAATGGCAGTTTTCAATTTACACTCCGGAACATCCACTGCTGGTTGTTTCTGGAAAAACACCCATGTGGTCAAAATTGTCACTACACTTGTAGATAAATTCTCAAAGTGGTATATTTTCCAAATTGGGGTCTCTTGAGGGAGGGATTCTGCTTTTCTAGCACTTAGGTCTCTTTATATGTTGCCCGCAAACTAGCCTAGGAAAATCTGCACTCCAGGAGGCAAATAGCGCTCGGTCTCTCCAGAGTCTCGTTGTGGGTCTTGGCAGTACTGTACATCCACATATGGGGTATTTCTACATTCAGCAGAAATTGTGGGACACATTTTGGTGCCATTTCCCATTAGGCTGTGAGCACACGATGCAGATTTAGTGCAGATCTGCGGCGTTTTTTTCCACGCAGAAACGCTGCAGTTCTGCACTGTGATTTACAGTACAATGTAAATCAATGTGAAAAAAAAGCTGTACAGATGGTGCGGAAAAATCTGCGCAGAAACGCTGCGGATTTCAAAGAAGTGCATCTCACTTCTTTTGTGCAGCTCTGCAGCGTTTCTGCGCCCCTCAATTAACAGAAGTCCGCAGTGGTAAAAACTGCAGAAAATCCGCATCAATTCCGCACAAAAAACGCATTAAAACCGCAGCAAATCCGCAGCTGCGGATTCTGCCAGGAGATGCGGATTTTGTGCAGAAAATGCTGCACCTCTTCTCTTACGTGTGCACATAGCCTTATGAAAATGTAAAACTTAATGCCATCACACAATCTTAGTGGTAAAAATGTACATTTATTTTTTCTTCACTGCTGAATGGTATAAAATTGTGACACACCTGTGGTGTCAATTAAATTACTGCACCTCTAGGTGAATTCATTGAGAGGCTTAGTTTGTAAAAAGTGGTCTCTTATATGGCTTTTTGCTGTTCTGGCACCTCAGGGGCTCTGCCAATGTGACACGGCACCCTCAAACCATTCCAGCTAAATCTGTACTGTAATATGCTTTGCACTGTGCCTCAAAATAAGTTTTTGACCACATACGGGATATCTGTGAACTCAGGAGGAATTGCACAATAAATTCAGGGGTCCATTTTCTCATGTTCCCAACAAAATTTGAAGCTAGAAAACGTTTTTTGTGGGAAAAATTAGTTTTTTGTTTTAGTGCTTTTTTTCAATTCTTATTCTATTTTCAAGGCTCTACATTTCCAAAGGAGTCTAGTTTCCAAAATGGTTTCACTTGTTGGGGGTTTCCACTGTTAAGGCCATCAGGGGCTCTCCAAACGTGACATGGTGTCCCTAATCATTCCAGCAAATTTTGCATTCAAAAAGTCAAATGGCACTTTTTACCTTCTGAGCGCTACCGTGTGCCCAAACAGTGGTTTTCCCCCACATATGGGGTATTGGCATGCTCAGGAGAAATTACACAAATTGTATGGTCCATTCTCTCCTGTTACCCTTGCCAAAGTAACAAAAATTGTCTAAAGGAAAATTTTTGTGAAAGAAATTGAAATGTTCATTTTTTCCTTCCGCATTCCATTAATTCATGTGAAGCACCTGAAGGGTTAGTAAACTTCTTGAATGTGGCTTTGAGGACCTTACGGGGTGCAGTTTTTAGACTGGTATCACTTTTGGGTATTTTCTGTCATATAGGCCCCGCAAAAATGGTTTTGTAAATTTTGTTGTAAAAATGAGAAATCGCTGGTCATCTTTTAACCCTTATAACTTCCTTAAAAAAAAAAATGTTTCAAAAATTGTGCTGATGTAAAGTAGACATTTGGGAAATGTTATTTAATAACTATTTTCTGTGCTATAACTCTGATTTAAGGGCATAAAAACTAAAAGTTTGAAATTGCATAAGTTTCAAAATTTTCGCCAAATTTCCGTTTTTTCACAAATAAACGGAAGTCATATCATAGAAATGTTACCACTGTAAGTACAATATGTCACGAGAAAACAGTCTCCGAATTAGTGGGATCCATTGAAGCATTCCAGAGTTATGACCTAATAAAGTGTGGTCAAAATTGAAAAAAAATTGGCCTGGGCAGGAAGGTGAAAATAGGCTTCTGGGTGAAAGGGCTAAACTACACGAAAATGAAATTCAGACCAGTGACTCCTCTCTGCCACTCCCAGCTCTTATCTGACTTCAGCAGTGTCATCATGTCCATAGCAAGTAACTGCTGCAGACAATCACAGGTTGTAAGGAGGCCTGCTAATGTAGGTGGCACAAGACCTCTCAGTTCATTGATTGTCTGCAGTTGTCACAAGCTGTCCACCTGAGATCCCCACTACTTCTACTGTCAACAAAAACTGTCTGGGAGCAGCAGAAAGGCAGTGCTGGTTTGCTGGGCTAATAGACTGTAAAACCGAACAGTCCTTTTATTTCACTTCCCAGCGTGTGTTGTATATGTTCGTCACAAGTCGGATGGTGTTGGCTCAAGAACTAAAAACAGATGCTGACTGTGTTAAAGGCATCTTGATTGCAGGGTGTTGATTCTTAGGTCACAATCATTTACCCTACATACATCAATGCTAATGTATTGCAATGTTTAGAACAAGTGATCAAGCAATCACAGGTTGAGATTCCTTAAAGAGAATTTAAAAAGTTTGCATGTGGGTGATGGTGCATGTGAACTTAATATATAAATATATCCTTATTGTGTGTATGTATGTGTGTATGGCCTCCTCATCCCCATCCTGGTATGCATGCGCCCCCCCTCCTCCCTTCATCGGAAACACATTAAAAGACAAACCATTATGCTTACCTTCCCTGTGATCCCTTGCAGCGTCCTGTTGTGATGCCAGTAGTTTTATGCTTGTAAGCAGCGCATGGCCGTGACATCATGTGCTTCTTACAAGCAGAGGACAGCTTCCGGAATACTCACTGCTCCCCATGCCGGGTCTTAGGACGTGTGGAGCAGTGAATATTCATTGATCTGTAGTAGTGGGCACAGTAACCTCAGCTGCTGGCTTGCTGCAGCTGTCGGGGGATCATGCGTGCCCGCTAATAAAGGGAATGCATATTCACTGGTCTCCATGCCCATGGGAATGGAGAGCAGTGAATATTCATTCCATTAAGTAGCGGGCACACCTCAGAGGCCAGCAGCTGCAGGTATCTGGCTGCTGCAGCTAACACCTGTGTTTTCTATTAAAGAAAAATTAATATTCATTTCTCTCCACTCCAATGGCCATGGAGAGCAGTGAATATTCATTTCTCTTTAGCAGCGGGCACAGGTGTTAGCTGCAGCAGCCGACTCCGGCCTCCTGTGGTCCGCTGCCCTCCTCTGTCTTATAGTCCAAAAAATACGGCAAGTTGGACCCTCACTTGAGTATAAGCTGAGGGGGCTTTTTCAGCATAAACAATGTGCTGGAAAAACTCAACTTATACACGAGTATATACGATAGTTATGTCAATGAATTACGGTGGCTAAATTGTTAATTATATATCATACTAGATGGTGGCCCGATTCTAATGCATCGGGTATTCTAGAATATGCATGTCCACGTAGTATATTGCCCAGCCACGTAGTATATTGCCCAGCCACGTAGTATATTGCCCAGCCACGTAGTATATTGCCCAGCCACGTAGTATATTGCCCAGCCACGTAGTATATTGCCCAGCCACGTAATATACAGCACAGTGCCACGTAGTATATTGCCCAGTGACGTAGTATATTGTCCAGCCACTGTGCTGTATACTACGTCGCTGGGCAATATACTACTTCGCTGGGCAATATACTACGTGGCTGGGCAATATACTACGTGACTGGGCAATATACTACGTGGCTGACAGAAGGACAGACAGACGGAAGTGACCCTTAGACAATATAGTAGATTTTATACATAATTTGATAGGAAGATATTTTGTACTAAAATAGAACTAATACTGTAGTGTTCTATTAGTCCAGGAGGTATATAGGATTATGTACATTGATGTATAAAAAGTAATAAAATGGCATGTCTGTCTTATAAGTCATATCAAATAAAGTTTATCACTGCCATGAAGTACAATATGTCACGAAAAAACAACTCCAAATCCCTGGGATCCGTTGATGTGTTCCAGAGTTATTACCTCTTAAAGTGACACTGGTCAGAATTTCATAAATTGGTCTGGTCACAAAGGCCCAAACGGGCTTCTGTTGCGAAAGGGTTAACTTTTCTTATACAGAACAGAACCCCTATAAAAATCATAATGGTAATGTATAAATGGTGGAAGCGCACCTTTCTGCCTCCTCAGTTACAGTTCTCAATTACTTTGCCCCTTTGAAGCACTGCAGATTAGTTCTGAGCAAGTGTGCTCGTTACTCAAGTTTTCTGAGTATGCTCTGGTGTTCCCGAGTATCTTGGGCATGCTCATAGATTTTGTGTTGCCGCAGCTGCATGATTTTCGGCTGTTAGACAGCCTGTACACATGTTGGGATTCTAGCAGCCGCAAATCATGCAGCTGCAGGGACACAAACATAATCTACGAGCACGCCCAAGATACTCGGAGAACACCCGAGCATACTCGGAAAACTCGAGTAACGTCACACTCGCTCACCACTACTGCTGAGCTATTTCCCCATCCCTGCCCATACTGATACTGGAGGGGCCGAGCATCTGTATACAGTATCAGTGTGTGTGTAGGGGGCGAGTTCTCATTGTTCTCTTGTGTACAGCAGATGCTCACTGCACACAAACCAGCGCTGGCCAATGTAGTCGGCATACGACACTGTGTGCACGCACTCGCCCTCTGCAAGTGTGCGTATATCAGCTGTTCACTACACACAGGATCAAACAGCAGCGTAAGGCACTATAAACAGAGAGGGAGGTGAGCTCACATACATAATAACATTGTGCACATTATCACACACACAAGGACACTGTGTGCAGCTGCTTCCAGGTCAGTTATTATGTGCAGGACTGGGGAGTTGGATCAGACAGCCCTAAAGAAAAAAAAAAAAGTGATTGCGGTCAATCACCATGAGAGGAGAGGCAGAGTATTGTAATTGAGGGGGCTTTAAGGTGGACCGAGCCCTTGACGTTGTTCTCGCTGAGATGTGCTGGAGTTTAAAGGTTCCTGATTCATGAAGAACTGTGTGCGTCTCGCCACAAATCCTACTCCAGTCCCTACTCCAGAGAAGGATTTGTGGTGTAGAAAACACTGCCATTCCCCAAGAAACTGACAAACTGCAGTCATTGTGCCCCATCTTTCCCAGGTGTGCCACTTTGTCAGAGCTGGGTGAAAATGGGGTAGAACGCGAAAAGTCTCTTTATTTTTGCTTGGACTCAATTTGCACCAACATTATGTTTTTCAAAGCTTTTTACACCAGAATACTAGCATAATAACTTTTATGTATCAGCCTAATGTGTCTAGTAAACTGCAACAATACACCTGTTTTGGGGATCTCAATATCTGCTGTTTCATGAGGTCCCATTACATATTGCATTATTACCTCTATCGTTTATACTGACTGGACAGTAATCTTTCTAATTTACTACTATGTCTAGCTATCTGATTATCTGATACATCTGTCACATTTTTCTGTGTTACAGGCAGCAATCCGTAAGGAGCTAAATGACTTTAAAAGCACTGAAATGGCTGTGCATGACGAAAGCAAGCACTACACACGGTGAGTCTGGTAGTTAGATTCCCATAACTCCTAATGAGTATTAAGCCTTACAGTGAAGGAAAAAAGTACCCACTGACAAAGATATGAACAGTCTATAATTTTAAGGGAAAATTAATTTTAACATTGAGAGATAAAATATTAAAAATAAAATCCAGAAAATCACATTGTATAAATTATATACATTTATTTGCATTTAGCAGTGAAAAATAATTATTTGATCCCCTACCAACCATTAATAGTTCTGGCTCCTACTTACCAGTTAGACGCTCCTAATAACTCATTACCTGCATTTAAGACATCTGTCTTACATAGTCACCTTTATAAAAGACTCCTGTCTCGCAGGCTTAGTTATTATCAGTCAGACTCTAATCTCTACAACATGGGCAAGACCAAAGAGCTTTATAAGGATGTCAAGGACAAAATCATAAACCTGCACAAAGCTGGAATGGGCTACAAAACCATACTTAAGGCGCTGGGTGATAAGGTGACAACTGTTGGTGCAATTGTAAGAAAATGGAAGAAATTGAAACTGACTGCCAATCGATATCGACCTGGAGCACCATGCAAAATCTCACCCTGTGGGGTGGCATTGATCATGAGGAAGGTGAGAGATCAGCCTAAAACTAGACTTGGGGTACGTGTTAATGATCTCAAGGCAGCTGGGACCACAGTCACCAAGAAAACTATTCCTAACACATTACATTGTAAAGGTTTAAAATCCTGCAGTGTCCACAAGGTCCTCCTGCTCAAGAAGGTACATGTGCATGCCTGTCTGAAGTTTGCCAATGAAAACCTGGGTGATTCTGTGAGTGATTGAGAGAAGGGGCTGTAGTCAGATGAGATAAAAATTGAAGTCTTTGGCATTAACTCAACTCGCAGTGTTCGGAGGAAGAGAAATGCTGCCTATGACCCAAAGAACACCATCCCCACTATCCAGCATAGAGGTGGAAACGTTATGTTTTGGGGTGTTTCGCTGCTAATGGCACAGGACTACTTCACTGCATCAATGGGAGAATGTATGGAGCCACATATCGTAAAATCCAGAATGACAACCTCCTTCCCTCCACCAGGACATTAAAAATGGGTCATGTCTTCCAGCAAGACAATGACCCAAAACATACAGCCAAGGCAACAAGGAGTGGCTCAAAAAGAATCACATTAAGTTCATTGGGCTACCTGGCCAGTCTCCAGACCTTAATCCCATAGAAAATTTATGGAGGGAGTTGAAGCTCCGAGTTGCCAAGTGACAGCCTCCAAATTTTAATGATTTAGAGATGATCTGCAAAAAGTAGTGGACCAAAATTCCTCCTGACATGTGCGCAAAATTCATCAACTACAAAAAATGTCTGACTACTGTGCTTGCCAACAAGGGTTTTGCCACCAAGTATTAAGTCTTGTTTGCCAGAGGGATCATATACTTTTTTTCTCACTGCAAAATGCAAATAGTAACATAGTTATTGAGGTTGAAGGAAGACTTTAAGTCCATCTAGTTCAACCCATAGCCTAACCTAACATGCCCTAACATGTTTTTCCAGAGGAAGGCAAAAAAAACCCATGTGGCAAATAGTAAGCTCCACTTTGGGGAAAAAAATTCCTTCCCGACTCCACATACGGCAATCAGACTAGCTCCCTGGATCAACGCCCTAACAAGGAATCTAGTATATATATACCCTGTAACATTATACTTTTCAAGAAAGGTATCCAGTCCCCTCTTAAATTTAAGTAATGAATCACTCATTACAGCATCATACGGCAGAGAGTTCCATAGTCTCACTGCTCTTACAGTAAAGAACCCTCGTCTGTTATTTGTTATGACCTGGTGGTCGGGACAATAATGGACCTGGTGGTTAAGAGCACACGGAATGACCTGATAGTTACTGATAATAAGGACGAGCTCTGGGACGTGGGAACTCTGCTGACCGCAATCCCTAAACCTATCAAACACACTAGAAATAGCCGTGGATTGCGCCTAACGCTCCCTATGCAACTCGGCACAGCCTAAGAAACTAGCTAGCCCTGAAGATAGAAAAATAAAGCCTACCTTGCCTCAGAGAAATTCCCCAAAGGAAAAGGCAGCCCCCCACATATAATGACTGTGAGTAAAGATGAAAATACAAACACAGAGATGAAATAGATTTAGCAAAGTGAGGCCCGACTTACTGAACAGACCGAGGATAGGAAAGGTTACTTTGCGGTCAGCACAAAAACCTACAAAAAGACCACGCAGAGGGCGCAAAAAGACCCTCCGCACCGACTCACGGTGCGGAGGCGCTCCCTCTGCGTCCCAGAGCTTCCAGCAAGCAAGACAACAAATTAAATAGCAAGCTGGACAGAAAAATAGCAAACCAAAGAAATACAAGCTGGAACTTAGCTTCTGATGGGAAGACAGGTCACAAGAACGATCCAGGAGTGAACAAGACCAATACTGGAACATTGACAGGTGGCATGGAGCAAAGATCTAAGTGGAGATAAATAGAGCAGCAGCTAACGAATTAACCTCGTCACCTGTGAAACTCAGAAACACCCACCAGAGAAAGTCCATGGACAGAACCAGCCGAAGTACCATTCATGACCACAGGAGGGAGCCCGACAACAGAATTCACAACAGTACCCCCCCCCCCCCCCCCTTGAGGAGGGGTCACCGAACCCTCACCAGAGCCCCCAGGCCGACCACGATGAGCCAAATGAAAGGCACGAACCAGAGCGGCAGCATGAACATCAGAGGCAAAAACCCAGGAATTATCTTACTGACCATAACCCTTCCACTTGACCAGGTACTGAAGTTTCCGTCTCGAAACACGAGAATCCAAGATCTTCTCCACCACATACTCCAACTCCCCCTCAACCAACACCGGGGCAGGAGGATCAACGGATGGAACCACAGGCGCCACGTATCTCCGCAATAACGACCTATGGAACACATTATGGATGGCAAAAGAAGCAGGAAGGGCCAAACGAAATGACACAGGATTGATAACCTCAGAAATCTTATACGGACCAATGAAACGAGGCTTAAACTTAGGAGAGGAAACCTTCATAGGAACATAACGAGACGACAACCAAACCAAATCCCCAACACGAAGTCAGGGACCCACACAGCGCCGGCGGTTAGCGAAACGTTGAGCCTTCTCCTGGGACAATGTCAAATTGTCCACCACATGAGTCCAAATCTGCTGCAACCTATCCACCACAGTATCTACACCAGGACAGTCTGAAGACTCAACCTGCCCTGAAGAGAAACGAGGATGGAAACCAGAATTGCAGAAAAACGGCGAAACCAAAGGAGCCGAGCTGGCCCGATTATTAAGGGCGAACTCAGCCAACGGCAAAAAGGACACCCAATCATCCTGATCAGCAGAAACAAAGCATCTCAGATATGTTTCCAAAGTTTGATTAGTTCGTTCGGTTTGGCCATTTGTCTGAGGATGGAAAGCCGAGGAAAAAGACAAATCAATGCCCATCCTAGCACAAAAGGATCGCCAAAACCTTGAAACAAACTGGGAACCTCTGTCAGAAACGATGTTCTCCGGGATACCATGTAAACGAACCACATGCTGGAAAAATAATGGCACCAAATCAGAGGAGGAAGGCAATTTAGACAAAGGTACCAAATGGACCATCTTAGAAAAGCGATCACAAACCACCCAAATGACCTACATCTTTTGAGAGACGGGGAGATCCGAAATAAAATCCATAGAAATATGCATCCAGGGCCTCTTCGGGACCGGCAAGGGCAAAAGCAACCCACTGGCACGAGAACAGCAGGGCTTAGCCCGAGCACAAGTCCCACAGGACTGCACAAAAGAACGCACATCCCACAACAAAGACGGCCACCAGAAGGATCTAGCCACCAAATCTCTGGTACCAAAGATTCCAGGATGCCCAGCCAACACTGAACAATGAATCTCAGAGATAACTCTACTAGTCCATCTATCAGGGACAAACAGTTTCTCCGCTGGGCAACGGTCAGGTCTATCAGCCTGAAATTTTTGCAGCACCCGCCGCAAATCAGGGGAGATGGCAGACAAAATTACCCCCTCTTTGAGAATACCCGCCGCCTCAGGAACACCCGGAGAGTCAGGCACAAAACTCCTTGACAGGGCATCAGCCTTCACATTCTTAGAGCCCGGAAGGTACGAAACCACAAAATCAAAACGGGAGAAAAATAACGACCATCGAGCCTGTCTCGGATTCAACCGTTTGGCAGACTCAAGATAAGTCAAATTCTTGTGATCTGTCAAGACCACCACGCGATGCTTGGCTCCTTCCAGCCAATGACGCCACTCCTCGAATGCCCACTTCATGGCCAACAATAAAACTTTCTAGAAAAGAAAGCACATGGCTTCATCACCGAGCCCTCAGAACTTCTCTGCGACAAAACAGCCCCTGCTCCAATCTCAGAAGCATCAACCTCAACCTGAAACGTAAGCGAAACATCTGGCTGGCACAACACAGGGGCAGAAGAAAAACGACGCTTCAACTCCTGAAAAGCCTCTACAGCCGCAGAAGACCAATTGACCACATCAGCACCCTTCTTGGTCAAATCAGTCAACGGTTTAGCAACAGTAGAAAAATTAGCGATGAAGCGCCGATAAAAATTAGCAAAGCCCAGGAACTTTTGCAGGCTCTTCACAGATGTCGGCTGAGTCCAATCGTAAATGGCCTGGACTTTAACAGGGTCCATGTCGATAGTAGAAGGGGAAAAATGAACCCCAAAAATGAAACCTTCTGAACTCCAAAGAGACACTTTGACCCCTTCACAAACAAGGAATTCGCATGAAGGACCTGGAACACCATTCTGACCTGCTTCACATGAGACTCCCAATCATCCGAAAAGACCAAAATATCATCCAAATACACAATCCGGAATTTATCCAGGTACTCTCGGAAGATGTCATGCATAAAGGACTGAAATACTGATGGAGCATTGGAAAGCCCGAATGGCATAACCAGGTACTCAAAATGGCCCTCGGGCGTATTAAATGCTGTTTTCCATTCATCGCCTTGTTTAATACGCACAAGATTATACGCCCCTCGAAGATCTATCTTGGTGAACCAACTAGCCCCTTTAATACGAGCATACAAATCAGACCGCAACGGCAAAGGATACTGAAATTTGACTGTAATTTTATTAAGAAGGCGGTAATCAATACAAGGTCTCAAAGAACCATCCTTCTTGGCCACAAAAAAGAATCCTGCTCCTAACGGTGATGACGACGGGCGAATATGGCCTTTCTCCAAGGATTCCTTTATATAACTGCATAACGGCGTGTTCTGGCACAGATAAATTGAACAATCGGCCCTTAGGAAACTTACTACCAGGAATCAAATTAATTGCACAATCGCAATCCCTATGAGGAGGTAGGGCACTGGCTTTGGGCTCATCAAATACATCCCGATAATCCGACAAAAACTCTGGAACTTCAGAAGGAGTGGAAGACGAAATAGACAAAAATGGAACATCACCATGTACCCCCTGGCAACCCCAGCTGGACACAGACATAGATTTCCAGTCCAACATGGTCAATTGGGTCCAGTACTGAGGCTTATTCTTGGCCAAAGGCATAGCATCAATTCCTCTCAATGGAATAGGATACTGCAAGGGCTCCAAGAAAAAACCACAGCGCCTGGCAAACTCCAAGTCCATCAAATTCAGGGCAGCGCCTGAATCCACAAATGCCATAACAGAATAGGATGACAAAGAGCAAATCAGAGTAACAGACAATAGAAATTTAGACTGTACCGTACCAATGGTGGCAGACCTAGCGAACCGCTTAGTTCGCTTAGGACAATCGGAGATAGCATGAGTGGAATCACCACAGTAAAAACATAGCCCATTCCGACGTCTGTGTTCTTGCCGTTCAGCTCTGGTCAAAGTCCTCTCACATTGCATAGGCTCAGGCCCATGCTCAGATAGTACCGCCAAATGGTGCACAGCTTTATGCTCACGCAAGCGTCGATCGATCTGAATGGCCAAGGACATAGACTCATTCAGACCAGCAGGCATGGGAAATCCCACCATGACATCCTTAAGGGCTTCAGAGAGACCCTTTCTGAAGATTGCTGCCAGGGCACATTCATTCCACTGAGTGAGCACAGACCACTTTCTAAACTTCTGACAATATATCTCCGCTTCATCCTGACCCTGACACAGAGCCAGCAAAATTTTCTCTGCCTGATCCACTGAATTAGGTTCGTCATAAAGCAATCCAAGCGCCAGGAAAAACGCATCAACATCACGCAATGCCGGATCTCCTGGCGCAAGGGAAAATGCCCAGTCTTGAGGGTCACCACGTAACAAAGAAATAATGATCTTTACTTGTTGAACAGGGTCACCTGAGGAGCGAGGTTTCAAGGCAAGAAACAATTTACAATTATTTTTGAAATTCAAGAACTTAGATCTATCACCAAAAAACAAATCAGGAATTGGAATCCTAGGCTCTGACATCGGATTCTGAACCACAAAATCTTGAATGTTTTGTATCCTTGTAGTGAGATTATCCATCCAAGAGGACAGACCTTGAATGTCCATGTTTACACCAGTGTCCTGAACCACCCAGAGGTAAAGGGGAAAATACAGAAAAAACACACTGCAAAGAAAAAAAAAATGGTCTCAGAACTTCTCTTATCCCTCTATTGAGATGCATTAGTACTTTGGGCCACCTGTACTGTTATGACCTGGTGGTCAGGACAATAATGGACCTGGTGGTTAAGAGCACACGGAATGACCTGATAGTTACTGATAATAAGGACGAGCTCTGGGACGTGGGAACTCTGCTGCCGCAATCCCTAAACCTATCAAACACACTAGAAATAGCCGTGGATTGCGCCTAACGCTCCCTATGCAACTCGGCACAGCCTAAGAAACTAGCTAGCCCTGAAGATAGAAAAATAAAGCCTACCTTGCCTCACAGAAATTCCCCAAAGGAAAAGGCAGCCCCCCACATATAATGACTGTGAGTAAAGATGAAAATACAAACACAGAGATGAAATAGATTTAGCAAAGTGAGGCCCGACTTACTGAACAGACAGAGGATAGGAAAGGTTACTTTGCGGTCAGCACAAAAACCTACAAAAAAGACCACGCAGAGGGCGCAAAAAGACCCTCCGCACCGACTCACGGTGCGGAGGCGCTCCCTCTGCGTCCCAGAGCTTCCAGCAAGCAAGACAACAAATTAAATAGCAAGCTGGACAGAAAAATAGCAAACCAAAGAAATACAAGCTGGAATTTAGCTTCTGATGGGAAGACAGGTCACAAGAACGATCCAGGAGTGAACAGACCAATACTGGAACATTGACAGGTGGCATGGAGCAAAGATCTAAGTGGAGATAAATAGAGCAGCAGCTAACGAATTAACCTCGTCACCTGTGAAACTCAGAAACACCCACCAGAGGAAGTCCATGGACAGAACCAGCCGAAGTACCATTCATGACCACAGGAGGGAGCCCGACAACAGAATTCACAACATTTATTATGCCTAAACCTTCTTTCCTCCAGACGTAGAGGAGGCCCCCTTGTCCCTGTCTCAGGTCTATGATTAAAAATATCATCAGAAAGGTCTTTGTACTGTCCCCTCATATATTTAAACATTAAAATAAGATCACCCCTTAGTCTTTGTTTTTCCAAGCTAAATAGCTCCAAGTGTAATAACCTATCTTGGTATTGCAGACCCCCCAGTCCTCTAATAACCTTGGTTGCTCTTCTCTGCACCCGCTCTAGTTCAGTTATGTCTTTCTTATACCCCGGAGACCAGAACTGTGCACAGTATTCTAAGTGTGGTCGAACTAGTGACTTGTATAGAGGTAAAATTATGTTCTACTCATGTGAATCTATGCCTCTTTTAATGCATCCCATTATTTTATTTGCCTTTGTAGCAGCTGCCTGACACTGGCCACTGAACATGAGTTTGTCATCCACCCAGGTCTTTTTTATTGACTGTTTTGTCCAGAGTTTTAGAATTAAGCGCATAGTTTTACATCTTATTACTACCCAAGTGCATGACTTTACATTTATTCCCATTAAAGCTCATTTGCCATTTATCAGCCCAAGCTTCTAGTTTACATAAATCATCCTGTAATATAAAATTGTCCTCCTCTGTATTGATTACCCTGCAGAGTTTAGTGTTATCTGCAAATATTGAAATTCTGCTCTGAATGCCCCCTACAAAGTCATTAATAAATATGTTAAAAAGAAGAGGGCCCAATACTGACCCCTGTGGTACCCCACTGCTAACCGCAACCCAGTCCGAGTGTGCTCCTTTATTAACCACCCTTTGTTTCCTATCCCTGAACCAGCTCTTAACCCACTTACACATATTTTCCCCTATCCCCATTATTCTCGTTTTGTGTATCAACCTTTTCTGTGGCACCATATCAACAGCTTTTGAAAAGTCCATATACACTACGTCCACTGGGTTCCCTTGGTCCAGTCTGGAACTTACCTCTTCATAGAAGCTGATCAGATTAGTCTGACATGAACGGTCCCTAGTAAACCCGTGCTGATACTGGGTTATGAAGTTATTCCTCTCCAGATACTCCAGTATAGCATCCCTTAGAATGCCCTCCAGGATTTTACCCACAATAGAGGTTAAGTTTACTGGCCAATAGTTACCGAGTTCAGTTTTTGTCCCCTTTTTGAATATTGGCACCACATTTGCTATACGCCAGTCCTGTGGTACAGACCCTGTTATTATGGAGTCTGTACTGCTGGGTTAAGCAGGTGACATTTAATGAGGAATTTTTATCACTAGTCATTTGGTCTGCCATGGGATTTTCTTGTGTGAATACTGATGAAAAAAAGTCATTTAGCATATTGGCTTTTTCCTCATCCACCATTTCACCCAGACTATTTTTAAGGGAGCCAACACTATCATTTTTTAGTTTCTTACTATTTACGTAGTTAAAGCATATTTTGGGATTATTTTTACTCTCTCTGGCAATGAGTCTCTCTGTCTCAATCTTTGCTGCCTTGGTTTGCGTTTTACAGAATTTATTTCATTTTCTGTATTTATTTAATGCCTCCTCACTACCTACTTCCTTTAATTCTCTAAATGCTTTCTTTTTGTCACTTATTGCGCCCCTTACAGCTCTATTTAGCCATATTGGTTTCCTCCTATTTCTAGTATGTTTCTTCCCATACGGTATATACTGTGCACAGGTCCTATCCAGGATGCTAATAAACGTCTCCCATTTTCTTTGTGTATTTTTATGTCTCAGGATATCGTCACAGTTAATTGCACCAAGATCCTCTCTCATCCGTTGGAAATTTGCCCTCCTGAAGTTTAGTGTCCTTGTAACCCCTCTACTACACATCTTATTAAAGGATACATGAAAACTTACTATTTTGTGATCACTATTCCCAAGTAACCCCCAACCCTTATATTTGATATGTGGTCTGGCCTGTTGCTTAATATTCGGTCTAGCAGTGCCCCCCTTCTTGTTGGGTCCTGAGCCAGTTGTGAAAGGTAGTTGTCTCTCATAGTTGTCAAAAGCCGATCACCTTTGCTGGAACTTCAGGTTTCTGTTCCCCAATTTATTTCAGGGTAGTTGAAGTCCCCCATAATAATGACTTCCCCTAAATAAAAGTATATAGTTTGTACAATGTGACTTTCTGGATTTTATTTTTGATATTCTATCTCTCAATGTTAAAATTAACCTACCCTTAAAATTCTAGAATGTTCACTGTATGTGTCATTTTTACCATGACTTTAGTCAGTTCGTCAGTTGGAGCAAGAACCTGTAATTCTCGGGGAGTTTCAAAAATAATTTATCTTCTAAAATTTCTCCTTATTGCTGCCCATTGTAATACAGTCCAGAATTTGTGCTTAAAAAAAAGGGTAAAATCTTGTGCTTCCCTTCTACTTTTCCCTACAAGCCTGAGTCTGGTTGTGCACAAGTGTCCCCCAAACTGTCATACCGCAAACATGGCAAACTGATTACTAGAGATTGTATATTGCATCTCTCAAACAACATTTTTCTATCTCTGTCTTTCATGGAGTTACAATATTGATTGTTCCAGATTTCCATTTTATGTTGAATATATTGTAACTTGTCATTAGAGGTGTATGGAGAACTAGTAGTTGTTTCTGAAGAAATAAGAAAAAAAAAAGATTAAGGCAAATTATCCGATAACTAACACAGATGAAACAAGACCTATAAAAGTTGTGGAGTGCGCGAGTCATCAGAAAAACATCCAATGGTGCACTGCTCCAAATACCTGACTGCTGCAGCACCACACACCACAGGGCTGGAGGCCCTTCAACCCCAGCACATCACATATACAGGTCTTTTGTGGTGATTTTAGCAATTGTCTATCTCACAGGTCCCACAAGGAGTAGACCTTATATTCGAATGGCAATAACTGAGGTCATTAAAATGCTACGGAGTGGTCCGCCTTAGCCTTTATTATAGTTTATAGAAAATGATCTTGTAAATTTTGGTTATTTAATTGCAGCATGTCCCTATAATGTGCTATATTAGTATTGTGGGAAATTGGAGTCAACAAGGATTTGTGGAAAGGTGACAAATTTAGATCAGTCAAAATAGAAAAGGCGTTCCCTTTATATTGCTGTTACATACCGGTGGGGCCCCTAGTGTCTCTCCATTCACTCTCAGAATGTCTACAATAATGTCCTCACCTCAGCCATTTAGAAAAGTATCCAGGCAGTGTGACGGACCTACTGCACATGTGTAATCGCCATCAGTTCTGGGAGGGAATCTAAGGGGGCGCTATAACGAGTATGTATCAATGATATCTAGACGCAAGAGCTTTGGATTGATGACGCCAGTTGAAAACTAAAATTAGTTAATATGTAGGTTTCTACGATTGTGTCTTAGAATTAAATGGTAGTATTATCAAAAAGATAATCTGCTAAATGTGTGATATATATATTTTTTCTCGTTTGCAGATTTCATCGGCCTTAATAAAATCAAGAGAAATGTTAGGCAAGAAGCTCTTACTTGCATAGGAAGTTGTGCCAATCACAAGCCTGTCTTCCCTCTGATTGACCTCAGTCCTGCACATACATTAGGTTTAGGTGGTTTTGTAGAGTATTTCTGTGTAGCTTGTGATTTCCCAGTTATAACAGAACAATTTTCCCTGTGGTGTAAGGGCTTGTCTTGTAATTAGAACCGTGGTTCTCCATATCAATTAGCGCTGAGCTTCCAGTATTTTTCCTTGTGGCACCAAGGACGTCTCTTCCAATCACATGTTCTCCCGGTGCCTTATTTTCGCTGTCCAGGAGTCTGGGCCTGGCCCTGTGGGGGGTTTTATCTTAAATACATTCTGTATTTAGAATCGGATTGACTAGAGTTTTCTTACCTGTGTGTGCAGGTCTTCCAATGGATACAAGGTATCTCAGGGATGAGTGGTTTAGTTTGTGTTTTAAATTTAATACAGCACAAGTATTACATGGCTGACTAATATCAGGCCTTCAATCTGTAAGACCATTAGTCCCGTGTATAGCATATCGTGGAGGCTTAGACTTCTACATGACCATGGACACAGTGTTTGCAGTAACTCACTGTGAGATTGATACTGTCTACACTAATGGTTTAAGAAATGGGAACCACTTTTATCACACTGATGCTAATAGCATATATTTTAGGCAGCATTATAAGCTGTAGCTTTTGAGGTCAGGGAGCCATGAAGATTGTTTTTTTTTTTTTTTTTTATACACCTGGTTTAATATAAGTAATACACTACGCCTTATTATAAACCATTAATGTGCTTTAGAAACATGTTCTGAGAGGTAAAATCTGTGTGTATGTATGTGTGTGTGTGTGTGTGTGTGTATATATATATATATATATATATATATATATATATATATATAATGTACCATATGTCTGACTTTGCAAGGGGCAACTGGAATATTATTTTTCTGAATGTATCTATTTATGTATATATATGTATACTTGGATAGCATCTCCGTTTGTATATCAGTTTGTCTTAATCTGAATTTCACTGATGAAAATAAAAATATTTTAGGCAAAAATTGGCTTTTTGGTGTATTATTTTTCAGAGTAAATGTTGTTTATTTACAAATAAAAAAAGAACTTTATGCAGTGGCGTCATGACAAAAATATATATACAGTGTGGAAAATAAGTATTTGATACTCTGCTGATTTTGCAAGTTTTCCCACCTACAAAGAATGGAGAGGTCTGTAATTTTTTTCATAGGTGCACTTCAACTATGAGATTCAGAATCTTTAACCCTTTTCTGACATACTGTCCCGTCAAGGTGACCTGGGACTTAATTCTCAGGGATGGGATAGTACGTCATGTGCGATCAGCCGAGCTCACGGGGGGGGGGATCGCGGCCGGGTGTCAGCTGATTATTACAGCTGACATCCGACACTATGTGCCAGGAGCGGTCACGGACCGCTCCCGGCACATTAACCCCCAGAACACTGCAATCAAACATGATCGCAGCGTTCCAGCGGCATAGGGAAGCATTGTGCAGGGAGGAGGCTCCCTGCTTGCTTCCCAGAGACCCTCAGAACAACGCGATATGATCGCGTTGTTCCGAGCGTCTCCTCCGTCCTCCTCCCAAGATGGCCGCGGGGGGCCTTGCAGCGCTTTGCAAAGTGTCAGATCAACGATCTGACACTATACAATGATGTCCCACCCTGGCACAAGGTAAGAAAGTAAAAAAAAAATATATATATATATAATATACAGTTAGGGCCAGAAATATTTGGACAGTGACACAAGTTTTGTTATTTTAGCTGTTTACAAAAACATGTTCAGAAATACAATTATATATATAATATGGGCTGAAAGTGCACACTCCCAGCTGCAATATGATAGTTTCCACATCCAAATCGGAGAAAGGGTTTAGGAATCATAGCTCTGTAATGCATAGCGTCCTCTTTTTCAAGGGACCAAAAGTAATTGGACAATGGACTCTAAGGGCTGCAATTAACTCTGAAGGCGTCTCCCTCGTTAACCTGTAATCAATGAAGTAGTTAAAAGGTCAGGGGTGGATTCCAGGTGTGTGGTTTTGCATTTGGAAGCTGTTGCTGTGAGCAGACAACATGCGGTCAAAGGAACTCTCAATTGAGGTGAAGCAGAACATCCTGAGGCTGAAAAAAAAGAAAAAATCCATCAGAGAGATAGCAGACATGCTTGGAGTAGCAAAATCAACAGTTGGGTACATTCTGAGAAAAAAGGAATTGACTGGTGAGCTTGGGAACTCAAAAAGGCCTGGGCGTCCACGGATGACAACAGTGGTGGATGATCGCCGCATACTTAATTTGGTGAAGAAGAACCCGTTCACAACATCAACTGAAGTCCAGAACACTCTCAGTGAAGTAGGTGTATCTGTCTCTAAGTCAACAGTAAAGAGAAGACTACATGACCGTAAATACAAAGGGTTCACATCTAGATGCAAACCATTCATCAATACCAATAATAGACAGGCCAGAGTTAAATTTGCAGAAAAACACCTCAAGAAGCCAGCTCAGTTCTGGAAAAGTATTCTATGGACAGATGAGACAAAGATCAACCTGTACCAGAATGATGGGAAGAAAAAAGTTTGGAGAAGAAAGGGAACGGCACATGATCCAAGGCACACCACATCCTCTGTAAAACATGGTGGAGGCAACGTGATGGCATGGGCATGCATGGCTTTCAATGGCACTGGGTCACTTGTGTTTATTGATGACATAAGAGCAGACAAGAGTAGCCGGATGAATTCTGAAGTGTACCGGGATATACTTTCAGCCCAGATTCAGCCAAATGCTGCAAAGTTGATTGGACGGCGCTTCATAGTACAGATGGACAATGACCCCAAGCATACAGCCAAAGCTACCCAGGAGTTCATGAGTGCCAAAAAGTGGAACATTCTGCAATGGCCAAGTCAATCTCCAGATCTAAACCCAATTGAGCATGCATTTCACTTGCTCAAATCCAGACTTAAGACGGAAAGACCCACAAACAAGCAAGACCTGAAGGCTGCGGCTGTAAAGGCCTGGCAAAGCATTAAGGAGGAAACCCAGCGTTTGGTGATGTCCATGGGTTCCAGACTTAAGGCAGTGATTGCCTCCAAAGGATTTGCAACAAAATATTGAAAATAAAAATATTTTGTTTGGGTTATGTTTATTTGTCCAATTACTTTTGACCTCCTAAAATGTGGACTGTTTGTAAAGAAATGTGTACAATTCCTACATTTTCTATCAGATATTTTTGTTCAACCCTTCAAATTAAACGTTACAATCTGCACTTCAATTCTGTTGTAGAGGTTTCATTTCAAATCCAATGTAGTGGCATGCAGAGCCCAACTCGCGAAAATTGTCACTGTCCAAATATTTCTGGCCCTAACTGTATGTATGTATGTATGTATATGTATATATATATATATATATATATATATATATATATATATATATATATATATATATATGAATGATTGTGGCCCGATTCTAACGCATCGGGTATTCTAGAATATGCATGTCCCCGTAGTATATGGACAATGATGATTCCAGAATTCGCGGCAGACTGTGCCCGTCGCTGATTGGTCGAGGCAACCTTTATGACATCATCGTTGCCATGGCAACCATTATGACATCATCGTCGCTGTGCCCATCTCTGATTGGTCGAGGTCTGGCGGCCTCGACCAATCAGAGACGCGGGATGTCTACGTCGATACTGTGCCCGTCTCTGATTGGTCGAGGCCTGGCGGCATCGACCAATCAGGGACGTGGGATTTCCAGGACAGAAAGACAGACAGACAGACGGAAAAACCCTTAGACAATTATATATATATATATATATATATATATATATATATATATATACATGTATAAAAAAAAAATTTTAAATGAAGTAAAGAAAAAGATATTGTTCCAATAAATACATTTCTTTATGTAAATTAAAAAAACAATAAAAGTACACATAATTAGTATCATTCACATCAAAAAACATGGTGCTAAAAAAGACCACATCTACTATATTCCGTATATACTCGAGTATAAGCCGAGATTTTCAGCCCAAATTTTTGGGCTGAAAGTGCCCCTCTCGGCTTATACTCGAGTCACGGTGGGCGGCGGGTGAGGGAGAGAGGGCGCTGAGGTATATTCACCTAGTCCCGGCGCTCCTGACGCTGCCCCTGCCTGTCACACTGTCTTCGGGTGCCGCAGCTCTTCCCCTGTTCAGCGGTCACATGGGACCGCTCATTAGAAAAATGAATATGCACTCCACTCCCATAGGGGTGGAGCCGCATATTCATTGCTCTGTGCGGTGCCAGTGACCGATGACAGGAAGAGCTGCGGCACCCGTATGGCACCGAAGAGCTGCGTTATAAACTGTAGTGAAACACTTGGGGGTTCAAAGTTCTCACAACACATCTAGATAAGTTCCTTGGGGGGTCTAGTTTTCAATATGGGGTCACTTGTGGGGGGTTTCTACTGTTTAGGTACATCAGGGGCTCTGCAGACACAACATGATGCCTGCAGACCATTCCATCTAAGTCTGCATTCCAAACGGCGCTCCTTCCCTTACCAGCTCTGCCATGCCCCCAAACTGTGGTTCCCTCCCACATATGGGGTATCAACGTACTCGGGACAAATTGGACGACAACTTTTGGGGTCAAATTTCTCCTTTTACCCTTGGGAAAATACAAAACTGGGGGCTAAAAATCATTTTTGGGGGTTATTTTTTTTATTTTTTTTTATTTTCACGGCTCGGCATTATAACTGTAGTGAAACACTTGGGGGTTCAAAGTTCTCACAAGACATCTACACAAGTTCCTTAGGAGGTCTACCTTCCAAAATGCTGTCTCTTGTGGGGGGTTTCTAATGTTTAGGCACATCATGGGCTCTCCAAATGTGACATGGCATCCTATCTCAATTCCAGCCCATTTTGCCCTGGAAAGTCAAACGGCGCTCTTTCCCTTCCGAGCCCTGCCATGCGCCCAAACAGTGGTTCCCCCCAAATATGGTGTATCTGCATACTCAGGACAAATTGTACAACAACTTTTGGGTTCCAATTTCTCCTGTTACCCTTGTTAAATAAAACAAATTGGATCTGAATTAAAATTTTTGTGAAAAAAAGTTCAATGTTCATTTTTTTAAAACATTCCAAAAATTCCTGTGAAACACCTGAAGGGTTAATAAACGTCTTGAATATGATTTTGAGCACCTTGAGGAGTGCAGTTTTTAGAATGGTGTCACACTTCGGTATTTTCCTTCATATAGACCCCTCAAAGTGACTTAAAAAAAAAATGATGTTGTAAAAATGAGAAATTGCTGGTCAACTTTTAACCCTTATAACTCCCTAGCAAAAAAAAAATTTTGGTTCCAAAATTGTGCTGATGTAAAGTAGACATGTGGGAAATGTTACTTATTAAGTAATTTGTTTGACATATCTCTGTGATTTAAGGGCATGAAAATTAAAAGTTGGAAAATTGCGAAATTTTCACCAAATTTCGTTTTTTTTTTTTACAAATAAACACAAGTATTGTCAAGGAAATTTTACCACTAACGTGAAGTACAATATGTCACAAGAAAGCAGTGTCAGAATCACCGGGATCCATGCAAGCTTTCCAGAGTTATAACCTCATAAAGGGACAGTGGTCAGAATTGTAAAAATTGGCCCGGTCATTAACATGCAAACCACCCTTGGGGGTTAAGGGGTTAAAAAGAATCTAGAAAATCATTGTATGATTTTTATATATTTAATTTCCATTTTATTGCATGAAATAAGTATTTGATAAAATAGAATTTAATTTTTGGTATACTAATTATGCAAATTCTTTTCAGAGAGGAAGAGAGCTAGAACTCTAGTGCCACCTATTGGAAGGTAGCAACCCTACAAGTAAATGTTGACCCTTTAATGAGCCTTGTCACATGACTTAGGATAATAGCCAAACCAGAATCTCAATTTGCAGACACTGTGTTTCGGGGTACTGCCCCTCGTCAGTGCAAAGCGTAGATCTGGTTTGGCTGTGTGAGAGGCGTCAGACAGTTATCCAAGAAGTATTGTTTCTCCTTGCGGAGATCAACATGCTAAGCATGCCGAGATGAGGAGACTTAAAGCCACAATGCTCCTCTGGGTAATATGCTAATTATGCAAATTGTCTTCAGAGAGGAAGAGAGCTAGATCTCTAGTGCCACCTTTTGGAAGGTAGCAATCCTACAAGTATAGAAACCTTTGTTTTCAATTACTGAGGTCAGACATTTCCTGTAGTTCTTGACCAAGTTTGCACACACTGCAGCAGGGATTTTGACCCATTCCGCAATACAGATCTTCTCCAGATCTTTAAGGTTTCGGGGCTGTTGCTGGACAACATTAAGTTTCAGCTCCCTCCAAACATTTTCTATTAGGTGTACATCTGGAGACTGGCTAGGCCACTCCAGGACCTTGAAATGCTTCTTACAGAGCCACTCCTTAGTTTCCCTGGCTGTGTGTTTCAGGTCATTGTCATGCTGGAAGACCCAGCCGCGACCCATCTTCAATGCTCTTACTAATGGTAGGAGGTTGTAGTCCTGTCTCCTGTGCAGAAAAGCACCCCGAAAGTATGATGTTTTTTCTTTCACTCGTGACAGCACCTGCGGCAGAGGGGTTCCACCCTTTTAAGGACAGGAAATTTTCTAGATGAAAAAGGTGCCTCTCTCAGCATCAGTGGTTTCCTGTCCTTGACTGGGGAACCTTTCCTGCACGGCAACAGAAGACAAGTTTACAGCCCCGGGCCGGTCAGTCATGTCTTAATTCTCTTAATGGTATTGTTGTTTTTCTACTGGTTGCACCCCGACTTCTATACTCTCCATATTGCAGTGCGCCTGGCTCTTTAAATATTGGTCAGTCATGGCAGGGCACCGTGTCTGTAACTGCCGGCGCCAAAAGTGCTGCGTGGGGTGGGTTTGGTGCACAAGTGTTTATGGAAAACAAACCACAGGAGTTGTGCTCTGTGTGGCCAGGGGTAATCGAGGGTATGGCCTAAAACATTGTGCCAGTCTTGTATCGATGAGACCATAGCGGAAGAGGCCCCAAACCTTTCCTCCAGATTAAAATCCCTCAATAAGACAGAGGTAGAGAATTCATTGAGATCCCTATCCCACTCAAAGCAAACACCCTGCAGTCACAAGAGATCTCCCACAGTATCCGCCACCGATTCAGATGGGGGAAGGGAGTTTGGATGATTTGTCAGGGTCATCCTCATCTGAAAGTGCCTCAGGAGTGGGTTACGGTTTTCTTTTCTCCTGGAATAAATAGACAATCTGGTAAAGGCTCTAAGGTCCACAATGGGCTTGGTCGACCAGAAGTCAGAAACTCCGTTCAGCACTTAATGTCTGGGACTCTGGATCAGAGGAAGTGTAGGTCCTTCCCTTTTAATGAGAAAGTACAAGGACTCCTAAATAAGGAATGGAAAAGGCCAGAGAAGGGCCCCTACCATCTTCCTTCAAAAGGAAATACCCCTTTGATGTGGAGGCAACAATATCCTGGAATAAAGCCCAAAATTGGATGTTGCCTCTCAAAGAAATCATCCATTCCCTTTGAGGATACTGACCTGTTAAAAGACCCACTGGACAGAAAAATATCAACTTTTCTCAAGGGTACCTGGGAGTTGTCGGCTGGTGCACTGAGACCAGCCATTGCGGCAACTTGTACAGCCAGATCTCTAATGGTCTGGCTGAGTAGGTTAGAAGATCAGCTGAGGGATGACTCACCCCAAGACTTCATCTTGGCCACACTTCCAGTGATTAAGGAGGCGGTGGCGTTCCTTTCAGATGCCTCAGCAGATTCAGCTAGATTGGCAGCGAGATCTGCAGTGCTGTCTAATACAGGCCGTAGAGCGGTCTGGTTAAAGTGCTGGCTAGGAGACATGCAGGTAAAAAGGAAGTTTTGTTCTCTCCTTTGTGAAGGACATTGGACGATCATCCCAGGAAGGGTAAAGGATTCCTTTTCGATGGTCTCTCCCAGCATAACAGACCTCCAAATGACTTATTTCCCAAGGTGGGGGGGACTCTCTGTTCCTTCCAGTCTGGGAATTTCCTCCAGAACTTGGATCCTCGATCTGGTAAAATTGAGATTGAGCCTAGAGTTTGTAAAGTATCCACCATAGATTTGTCGTGACTGCTCCATGAGTGTCTCTACTGGAACAACGCGCATTAGAAACAGCCTCTTAGAAAAGAACGTTTTACAGGAGGTTCCACCAGAAGAAAGGAGGAGAGGATTTGATTCCCCTCTGTTTCTCATAAAGAAACCGGACCGCTCATACAAGAGGATTATCAACCTGAAAAACTTGAGCAAGTTCTTGAAAATTCCCACCTTCAAGATGGAATCAATAAAATCAGCAGTACAGTTGCTGTTTCCTGGATGTTGTATGGCCGTCCTAGATGTGTTTTACCATATGGTAGTACATGCAACTTTCCAGAAATTATTTCAATACAAGGCCCTTACCTTCGGCCTAGCAGTAGCTCCCCCCGTGTTTATGAAGCTAATGACAGAAATTACGGCCTACCTCAGGGACGAAAAGCGGCTGATCATTCCCTATCTAAACAATTTCCTAATAGTGGGAAGCTCGTACGGTCATTGTCAGAGTCAAGTGGAGGAGCTAGGCACCATCTTAAAGAGCTTAGGATGGTGTTTGAACATAGTAAAATTAAGGTCAGACCCACAAAGGACACAGATCTTTTTGGGTCTCTTAATGAACTCAGTCTGACAGGAATATCGTCTGCCAGATCAGAAGAGAGAACATTTAATCTGCTCTTTACCGCAATACAAAATCCGGTAATTACTCTCTGGAAAGCAAAAATGGGCCCAGATCCACTCAAGTGAGTTAACATGACACATACAAGGGCTTCTCACTAAATTAGAATATCATCAAAAAGTTAATTTATTTCAGTCTTTCAATACAAAAAGTGAATCTCATATATAGTCATTACAAACAATGATTTATTTCTGTTAATGATTATGGCTTACAGCTAATGAAAACCCAAAAGTAATTCTCAGTAAATTAGAATGCCTTATAACACCAGCTTGAAAAATGATTTAAAAAAATCCAAAATGTTGGCCTACTGAAATGTATGTTCAGTAAATGAACTCAATACTTGGTCAGGGCTCCTTTTGCATCAACTACTGTATCAATGCGGCTTGGCATGGAGACGATCAGCCTGTGGCACTGGTGAGGTGTTATGGAAGCCCAGATGGCTTTGATAGCAGCCTTCAGCTCATCTTCATTGTTGGGTATGGTGTTTCATCTTCCTCTTGACAATATACCATAGATTCTCTATGGGGTTAAGGTTAGGTGAGTTTGCTGACCAATCAAGCACAGTGACACTGTTGTTTTTAAACCAGGTATTGGTACTTTTGGCAGTGTGGACAGGTGACAAGTCCTGCTGGAGAATTAAATTTCCATTTCCAAAAAGCTTGTCAGCAGAGGGAAGCATGAAGTGCTCTAAAATTTCCTTGAAGGCGGTTGCGCTGACTTTGGTCTTGATAAAACACAGTGGACCTACACAAGCAAATGACATTGCTCCACAAACCATCACTGTTTGTGGAAACTTCACACTAGACCTCAAGCAGCTTGGATTGTTTTCCTCTCCACTCTTCCTCCAAACTCTAGTACAATGATTTCCAAATTAAATGCAAAATTTACTTTCATCTGAAAACAGCACCGTGGACCACTTAGCAGCAGTCCAGTTCTTTCCTTTGCCAAGGTACGACGCTTCAGGCATTGTCTATTGGTCATGAGTGGCTTGACACATGAAGTGTGACACTTGTAGCCCATGTCCTGGATACGTCTGTGTGTGGTGGCTCTTGAAGCAATGACTCCAGCAGCAGTCCACTCCTTGTGAATTTCCCCAAAAATTTTGAATGGCCTTTTCTTAACAATCTTTTCAAGGCTGCCGTTATTGCGGTTGCTTGTGCAACATTTTCTACCACACTTTTCCTTCCACTCAACTTTACATTAATATGCTTGGATACAGCACTTGCCAACAGCCATCTTCTTTAGCAATGACCTTTTGTGTCTTACCCTCCTTGTGGCTTTTGTCAATGACTGCCTTCTGGACATCTGTCAAGTAAGCAGCCTTCCCCATGATTGTGGAGTCTACTGAAACAGACTAAGGGACCTTTTTAAATGCTTAAGAAGCCTTTGCAGGTGTTTTTTGTTATTCTAATTTACTGAGATAATGACTTTTGGATTTTCGTTGGCTGAAAGCCATAATCAACATTAACAGAAATAAACACTTGAAATGGATCACTGTTTTTAATGACTTTATATGAGTTTCACTTTTTGTATTGAAGAATCGAAATAAATTAACTTTATGATATTCTAATTTAGTGAGAAGTACTTGTACTAGAAAGTACTAGGGTTATCTGGAAGGCAGACTGACGCTCCCTCAAGAATTGATGCTCTCGCTCCATTGGTGGATGAGGATCTCTCAGGGAGGGTGTTCCTTGGGTTCCCTGTATCACCAAGTTAGTCACCACAGATGCCAGTCCCACGAAGATGGGAACTCACCTGGACATCTAGTCCAGGGGACATGGCCAAAGGTAGAAAGATGGGGCTCCTCGAACATTTGGGAGCTTCTTGCGGTAGATAACACACTAAACAGTCTGCTACCCTTCCTTGAGGCCACCATATAAAAATTATTTTGGAAAACCAAGTCACGGTCGCATACTTAAATCATTAGGGGGGGTACTCGCTCCAGAACCCTAATGCAGATTACGAAGTGGATTTTTTTCTGGCAGAAGCGAACATCCTGTCATTGTCTGCTCTATATATCAAATGAAAGGACAACATTAAGTCAGACTTCCTGAGCCAAACCGCTGCTACAGAGTGAGTGGTCCCTCAACAATTCAGTGTTCATACAGATCATGGCATGTGGGGGTTGTCCGGAGATCGACCTTTTCGCAACCCGACGAACCAGCAATTTAAAGTTGTTCTGTTCCTTGAACACAAAGGAAAACCCTGAAGCAGTGTATGCCTTTCAAATCAGATGGGATTTCACCCCTTCTTACGCCTTCCCCCCCAATTTGTCTGATTCCAGTGGTGTTAAGGAACATCAGGGAGGATGAGGCAAGAGTAGTTCTCATAATCCCCTTCTGGCCAAGGAGACCTTGGTTCTTTTGGCTGAAGAGCATGTCAGTCACGAGTCCATGGGTTCTTCCAGAGATCCCGGACCTTCCTGGTCATGGGCCCATATTCTGTACTCGGGTTACTGGGCTTTACTTAACAGCCTGGAACTTGAGAAGTCATTACTAGAAAACAAGTGTTCTCTTCTAGTATGGTCTCTTGTTCTCTTCTAACCTGGCCTCGATTTTACTCATTAGTATTAAGCCAATCACTACGAGAATTTATGGTAGAACCTGGAAGAAGTTCCTGTTATCCACAGGGTCTGCTTTGGGGGGATGGGTAGCCCTAAAAAAAATCCTAGAGTTCTTTCAGGAGGGGTGTGAGCAAGGTCTTACAGTTAGTACCTTGAAAGTCCAAATTTTGGCCTTGGGAGCGTTATACAACTGTAACCTCTCCGGAAACCAATAAGCATCTAGGTTTGTTTAGGCAAATGTTAGATCCAGACCGATCCGGGTAGCTAGAACTCTTCCATGTGATTTAAATTTTGTTCTAAATGCATTAACAGAAGCACCCTTTGAACCCCTAAGTTCAGGGTCCATAAAGATAATCATCCTGAAAGCAATACTGCCAGTAGCCTTAACATCAGCCTGCAGGGTAAGTGACATACAGGCTTTATCTGCAGAACCCCCTTTACCCTGGTATTTTATGATATAATAATCTTAAGACCCAACCCAGCTTTTTTACCTAAGGTTGTATTCAAATTTCATAGGTCGCAAGAGATAGCTCTGCCATCCTTCTTTCCTGACCCTAATAAGAAGAAAATTTTCACACTTAGATGTTAGGTGCCCTCTTCAGTATTTAACAGCAACAAAGTCTTGGAGGAATGATAGGTCTCTATTCCTCTATTTTCTGCCATGTCCTGGCGGAAGCATAGGCCATGGGAAAGGAACGATAGTTTCAAAAGGTACTCAATAAACATGGATAAGAGGATCCCCTATCTGTGGGCAAGAAGAGCGGCTCCTGACAAACTGAAAGCAAACTCTTTGAGAGCGGAATCAGCGTCCTGGGCAGAAAGAGGGGACGTCCATCGAACAAATCTGTAAAACAGCTGCTTGGTCATCAAAGTCTACCTTTTTATAGCTACTATAAACTAGATCTATCTGCCTCCTCTGATCTCATGATTGGGAAAAGGGTTTTATAGGCTGTGGTCCCTCCCTAACATATAAGTAATTCAATGTAAATCTCTCACTGGTGCTGTCATGGGTATCAGAAAAACACGTATATTACTTGTTTACTAATGTGTTGTTGTTTTTTCGGAACCCATGACAGCATCCTTATATTCCCTCCCGTTATTAAATTAATTTCCTTCTGGTTGGTGGGGGGGGGGGGTTTATGTTGTGCACCACTTGTGGTGGAAGTTGGAAATGGTTATATATATGTATACAGGTGTGTGTGCACTAACTTGGAGGTCCTCTCGTGCTCTGTAATCCACTAATTCGAAGAGAGACGCCCCCTTTTTATCTCGAAGGTTTCCTGTCCTTGAAGGGTGGAACCCCTCTCTCATTGGCGCTGTCATGAGTTCCGAAAAACACGTTACCGGTAAGAAATACAGTAAAGATATATTTATTTTTGTTTCATTGGGGGACACAGTTAACCATGGGTGTATGCTGCTGTCGCTAGGAGGCTGACACTAGACAAAAAAAGAAAATAGCTCCTCCTCAGCAGTATACACCCACCGACAGGCACCAAGTACCTCAGTTTAAGCTTAGTGTCTGTAGAAGGTGGACCTGCATCTGATCCCAGATCTGCATTTTCCTTTTTAGGTATCTTGTGTGTTTTTATTAATCTTTTCTTTCTCTTTCAGGTTCTTCTTCCTTAGGGTAACAGGGTGTAATTTCTCACACTGTTTTCCTGTACTTATGCGACTGAGAGAGCAATGTGGTGTCACTCACATTGATCACTCTCAGACCCACAGGCAGGACCTAATCCCCTGTAACCCTTTCAGGTGCTTCAGGGCGATTCCCGGTGGCCAGTTCTAGCCTTTTCCCCTCCCCACCCCTCTCCTTAGAGAGGGCTGGGAAGAAGACTGTGGTCACCAGCGGTGACCTTCCCCCTTCTCATAAGGGTTGACTGTTATGACCTGGTGGTCAGGACAATAATGGACCTTGTGGTTAAGAGCACACGGAATGACCAGATAGTTACTAATAATATAGGACGAGCTCTGGGACGTGGGAACTCTGCTGACCGCAATCCCTAATCCTATCACGCACACTAGAAATAGCCGTGGATTGCTCCTAACGCTCCCTATGCAACTCGGCACAGCCTAAAGAACTAGCTAGCCCTGAAGATAGAAAAATAAAGCCTACCTTGCCTCAGAGAAATTCCCCAAAGGAAAAGGCAGCCCCCCACATATAATGACTGTGAGTAAAGATGAAAATACAAACACAGAGATGAAATAGATTTAGCAAAGTGAGGCCCGACTTACTGAACAGACTGAGGATAGGAAAGGTTGCTTTGCGGTCAGCACAAAACCCTACAAAAAGACCACGCAGAGGGCGCAAAAAGACCCTCCGCACCGACTCACGGTGCGGAGGCGCTCCCTCTGCGTCCCAGAGCTTCCAGCAAGCAAGACAACAATAAAAATAGCAAGCTGGACAGAAAAATAGCAAGCCAAAGAAAATACAGGTCCATCTCAAAAAATTAGCATATAGTGTTAAATTTCATTTACCATAATGTAATGATTACAATTAAACTTTCATATATTATAGATTCATTATCCACCAACTGAAATTTGTCAGGTCTTTTATTGTTTTAATACTGATGATTTTGGCATACAACTCCTGATAACCCAAAAAACCTGTCTCAATAAATTAGCATATTTCACCCATCCAATCAAATAAAAGTGTTTTTTAATAACAAACAAAAAAACCATCAAATAATAATGTTCAGTTATGCACTCAATACTTGGTCGGGAATCCTTTGGCAGAAATGACTGCTTCAATGCGGCGTGGCATGGAGGCAATCAGCCTGTGACACTGCTGAGATGTTATGGAGGCCCAGGATGCTTCAATAGCGGCCTTAAGCTCATCCAGAGTGTTGGGTCTTGCGTCTCTCAACTTTCTCTTCACAATATCCCACAGATTCTCTATGGGGTTCAGGTCAGGAGAGTTGGCAGGCCAATTGAGCACAGTAATACCATGGTCAGTAAACCATTTACCAGTGGTTTTGGCACTGTGAGCAGGTGCCAGGTCGTGCTGAAAAATGAAATCTTCATCTCCATAAAGCATTTCAGCCGATGGAAGCATGAAGTGCTCCAAAATCTCCTGATAGCTAGCTGCATTGACCCTGCCCTTGATGAAACACAGTGGACCAACACCAGCAGCTGACATGGCACCCCACACCATCACTGACTGTGGGTACTTGACACTGGACTTCAGGCATTTTGGCATTTCCTTCTCCCCAGTCTTCCTCCAGACTCTGGCACCTTGATTTCCGAATGACATGCAAAATTTGCTTTCATCAGAAAAAAGTACTTGGGACCACTTAGCAACAGTCCAGTGCTGCTTCTCTGTAGCCCAGGTCAGGCGCCTCTGCCGCTGTTTATGGTTCAAAAGTGGCTTTACCTGGGGAATGCGGCACCTGTAGCCCATTTCCTGCACACGCCTGTGCACGGTGGCTCTGGATGTTTCCACACCAGACTCAGTCCACTGCTTCCTCAGGTTCCCCAAGGTCTGGAATCGGTCCTTCTCCACAATCTTCCTCAGGGTCCGGTCTCCTCTTCTCGTTGTACAGCGTTTTCTGCCACATTGTTTCCTTCCAACAGACTTACCATTGAGGTGCCTTGATACAGCACTCTGGGAACAGCCTATTTGTTGAGAAATTTCTTTCTGGGTCTTACCCTCTTGCTTGAGGGTGTCAATGATGGCCTTCTTGACATCTGTCAGGTCGCTAGTCTTACCCATGATGGGGGTTTTGAGTAATGAACCAGGCAGGGAGTTTATAAAAGCCTCAGGTATCTTTTGCATGTGTTTAGAGTTAATTAGTTGATTCAGAAGATTAGGGTAATAGGTCGTTTAGAGAACCTTTTCTTGATATGCTAATTTATTGAGACAGGTTTTTTGGGTTATCAGGAGTTGTATGCCAAAATCATCAGTATTAAAACAATAAAAGACCTGACAAATTTCAGTTGGTGGATAATGAATCTATAATATATGAAAGTTTAATTGTAATCATTACATTATGGTAAATAATGAAATTTAACACTATATGCTAATTTTTTGAGAAGGACCTGTACAAGCAGGAACTTAGCTTCTGCTGGGAAGACAGGTCACAAGAACGATCCAGGAGAGAACTAGACCAATACTGGAACATTGACAGGTGGCATGGAGCAAAGATCTAAGTGGAGTTAAATAGAGCAGCCAGCTAACGAATTAACCTCGTCTCCTGTGGAAGGAAACTCGGAAACACCCACCAGAGGAAGTCCATGGACAGAACCAGCCGAAGTACCATTCATGACCACAGGAGGGAGCCCGACAACAGAATTCACAACAATACCCCCCCCCCTTGAGGAGGGGTCACCGAACCCTCACCAGAGCCCCCAGGCCGACCAGGATGAGCCAAATGAAAGGCACGAACCAGATCGGCAGCATGAACATCAGAGGCAAAAACCCAGGAATTATCTTCCTGACGATAACCCTTCCAATTGACCAGGTACTGGAGTTTCCGTCTCGAAATACGAGAATCCAAAATCTTCTCCACCACATACTCCAACTCCCCCTCAACCAACTCCGGGGCAGGAGGATCAACGGATGGAACCACAGGCGCCACGTATCTCCGCAATAACGACCTATGGAACACATTATGGATGGCAAAAGAAGCAGGAAGGGCCAAACGAAATGACACAGGATTGATAACCTCAGAAATCTTATACGGACCAATGAAACGAGGCTTAAACTTAGGAGAGGAAACCTTCATAGGAACATAACGAGATGACAACCAAACCAAATCCCCAACACGAAGTCGGGGACCCACACAGCGCCGGCGGTTAGCGAAACGTTGAGCCTTCTCCTGGGACAATGTCAAATTGTCCACCACATGAGTCCAAATCTGCTGCAACCTATCCACCACAGTATCTACACCAGGACAGTCCGAAGACTCAACCTGCCCTGAAGAGAAACGAGGATGGAAACCAGAATTGCATAAAAACGGCGAAACCAAAGTAGCCGAGCTGGCCCGATTATTAAGGGCGAACTCAGCCAACGGCAAAAAGGACACCCAATCATCCTGATCAGCAGAAACAAAGCATCTCAGACATGTTTCCAAAGTTTGATTAGTTCGTTCGGTTTGGCCATTTGTCTGAGGATGGAAAGCCGAGGAAAAAGACAAATCAATGCCCATCCTAGCACAAAAGGATCGCCAAAATCTCGAAACAAACTGGGAACCTCTGTCAGAAACGATGTTCTCCGGGATACCATGTAAACGAACCACATGCTGGAAAAATAATAGCACCAAATCAGAGGAAGGCAATTTAGACAAAGGTACCAAATGGACCATCTTAGAAAAGCGATCACAAACCACCCAAATGACCGACATCTTTTGAGAGACGGGGAGATCCGAAATAAAATCCATAGAAATATGCGTCCAGGGCCTCTTCGGGACCGGCAAGGGCAAAAGCAACCCACTGGCACGAGAACAGCAGGGCTTAGCCCGAGCACAAGTCCCACAGGACTGCACAAAAGAACGCACATCCCGTGACAGACGGCCACCAAAAGGATCTAGCCACCAAATCTCTGGTACCAAAGATTCCAGGATGCCCAGCCAACACTGAACAATGAATCTCAGAGATAACTCTACTAGTCCATCTATCAGGGACAAACAGTTTCTCCGCTGGGCAACGGTCAGGTCAATCAGCCTGAAATTTTTGCAGCACCCGCCGCAAATCAGGGGAGATGGCAGACAAAATTACCCCCTCTTTGAGAATACCCACCGGCTCAGGAACACCCGGAGAGTCAGGCACAAAACTCCTTGACAGGGCATCAGCCTTCACATTCTTAGAGCCCGGAAGGTACGAAACCACAAAATCAAAACGGGAGAAAAATAACGACCATCGAGCCTGTCTCGGATTCAACCGTTTGGCAGACTCAAGATAAGTCAAATTCTTGTGATCTGTCAAGACCACCACGCGATGCTTGGCTCCTTCAAGGCAATGACGCCACTCCTCGAATGCCCACTTCATGGCCAACAACTCTTGATTACCAACATCATAACTATGCTCAGCAGGCGAAAACTTTCTAGAAAAGAAAGCACATGGCTTCATCACCGAGCCATCAGAACTTCTTTGCGACAAAACAGCCCCTGCTCCAATCTCAGAAGCATCAACCTCAACCTGAAACGGGAGCAAAACATCTGGCTGGCACAACACAGGAGCAGAAGAAAAACGACGCTTCAAATCCTGAAAAGCCTCTACAGCTGCAGAAGACTAATTGACCACATCAGCACCCTTCTTGGTCAAATCAGTCAACGGTTTAGCAACACTAGAAAAATTAGCGATGAAGCGCCGATAAAAATTAGCAAAGCCCAGGAACTTTTGCAGGCTCTTCTCAGATGTCGGCTAAGTCCAATCGTAAATGGCCTGGACTTTAACGGGGTCCATCTCGATAGTAGAAGGGGAAAAATGAACCCCAAAAATGAAACCTTCTGAACTCCAAAGAGACACTTTGACCCCTTCACAAACAAGGAATTCGCACGAAGGACCTGGAACACCATTCTGACCTGCTTCACATGAGACTCCCAATCATCCGAAAAGACCAAAATATCATCCAAATATACAATCAGGAATTTATCCAGGTACTCTCGGAAGATGTCATGCATAAAGGACTGAAATACTGATGGAGCATTGGAAAGCCCGAATGGCATAACCAGGTACTCAAAATGGCCCTCGGGCGTATTAAATGCTGTTTTCCATTCATCGCCTTGTTTAATACGCACAAGATTATACGCCCCTCGAAGATCTATCTTGGTGAACCAACTAGCCCCTTTAATACGAGCATACAAATCAGACCGCAACGGCAAAGGATACTGAAATTTGACTGTAATTTTATTAAGAAGGCGGTAATCAATACAAGGTCTCAAAGAACCATCCTTCTTGGCCACAAAAAAGAACCCTGCTCCTAACGGTGATGACGACGGGCGAATATGGCCTTTCTCCAAGGATTCCTTTATATAACTCCGCATAGCGGCGTGTTCTGGCACAGATAAATTGAACAATCGGCCCTTAGGAAACTTACTACCAGGAATCAAATTAATTGCACAATCGCAATCCCTATGAGGAGGTAGGGCACTGGCTTTGGGCTCATGAAATACATCCCGATAATCCGACAAAAACTCTGGAACTTCAGAAGGAGTGGAAGACGAAATAGACAAAAATGGAACATCACCATGTACCCCCTTGCAACCCCAGCTGGACACAGACATAGATTTCCAGTCCAATACTGGATTATGAACCTGTAGCCATGGCAACCCCAAAACGACCACATCATGCAGATTATGCAACACCAGAAAGCGGATATCCTCCTGATGTGCAGGAGCCATGCACATGGTCAATTGGGTCCAGTACTGAGGCTTATTCTTGGCCAAAGGCATAGCATCAATTCCTCTCAATGGAATAGGATACTGCAAGGGCTCCAAGAAAAAACCACAGCGCCTAGCATACTCCAAGTCCATCAAATTCAGGGCAGCGCCTGAATCCACAAATGCCATTACAGAATAGGATGACAAAGAGCAAATCAGAGTAACGGACAATAGAAATTTAGACTACCGTACCAATGGTGGCAGACCTAGCGAACCGCTTAGTGCGCTTAGGACAATCGGAGATAGCATGAGTGGAATCACCACAGTAAAAACATAGCCCATTCCGACGTCTGTGTTCTTGCCGTTCAGCTCTGGTCAAAGTCCTATCACACTGCATAGGCTCAGGCCCATGCTCAGATAGTACCGCCAAATGGTGCACAGCTTTACGCTCACGCAAGCGTCGATCGATCTGAATGGCCAAAGACATAGACTCATTCAGACCAGCAGGCATGGGAAATCCCACCATGACATCCTTAAGGGCTTCAGAGAGACCCTTTCTGAAGATTGCTGCCAGGGCACATTCATTCCACTGAGTGAGCACAGACCACTTTCTAAACTTCTGACAATATATCTCCGCTTCATCCTGACCCTGACACAGAGCCAGCAAGATTTTCTCTACCTGATCCACTGAATTAGGTTCGTCATAAAGCAATCCAAGCGCCAGGAAAAACGCATCAACATTACGCAATGCCGGATCTCCTGGCGCAAGGGAAAATGCCCAGTCTTGGGGGTCTCCACGTAACAAAGAAATAATGATCTTTACTTGTTGAACAGGGTCACCTGAGGAGCGAGGTTTCAAGGCAAGAAACAATTTACAATTATTTTTGAAATTCAAGAACTTAGATCTATCACCAAAAAACAAATCAGGAATTGGAATCCTAGGCTCTGACATCGGATTCTCAACCACAAAATCTTGAATGTTCTGTACACTTATAGTGAGATTATCCATCAAAGAGGACAGACCTTGAATGTCCATGTTTACACCTGTGTCCTGAACCACCCAGAGGTAAAGGGGAAAAGAGAGACAAAACACACTGCAAAGAAAAAAAAATGGTCTCAGAACTTCTATTGATTGAGATGCATTAGTACTTTGGGCCACCTGTACTGTTATGACCTGGTGGTCAGGACAATAATGGACCTGGTGGTTAAGAGCACACGGAATGACCAGATAGTTACTAATAATATAGGACGAGCTCTGGGACGTGGGAACTCTGCTGACCGCAATCCCTAATCCTATCACGCACACTAGAAATAGCCGTGGATTGCTCCTAACGCTCCCTATGCAACTCGGCACAGCCTAAAGAACTAGCTAGCCCTGAAGATAGAAAAATAAAGCCTACCTTGCCTCAGAGAAATTCCCCAAAGGAAAAGGCAGCCCCCCACATATGACTGTGAGTAAAGATGAAAATACAAACACAGAGATCAAATAGATTTAGCAAAGTGAGGCCTGACTTACTGAACAGACTGAGGATAGGAAAGGTTGCTTTGCGGTCAGCACAAAACCCTACAAAAAGACCACGCAGAGGGCGCAAAAAGACCCTCCGCACCGACTCACGGTGCGGAGGCGCTCCCTCTGCGTCCCAGAGCTTCCAGCAAGCAAGACAACAATAAAAATAGCAAGCTGGACAGAAAAATAGCAAACCAAAGAAAATACAAGCAGGAACTTAGCTTCTGCTGGGAAGACAGGTCACAAGAACGATCCAGGAGAGAACTAGACCAATACTGGAACATTGACAGGTGGCATGGAGCAAAGATCTAAGTGGAGTTAAATAGAGCAGCCAGCTAACGAATTAACCTAGTCACCTGTGGAAGGAAACTCAGAAACACCCACCAGAGGAAGTCCATGGACAGAACCAGCCGAAGTACCATTCATGACCACAGGAGGGAGCCCGACAACAGAATTCACAACAGTTGACGCCGTCTTCTGCACCATCTGGAGATGGTGTGGGAAGGAGGATCCCTGATTCCAGTGACCCTCATCCACTCGAGGGATCCTGATGTGATCCTCATCGATGAAGAGGAACCGTGGATCCACCTTGCAGGTATGTATGTTTCCTCCCTCGCAGCGGCGCATGGCAGGACTCGTCGCCATTTTTGTCCCTTAACTGAGGACAGGGCGGCTTTAGGCATTATTCCCTGCACAGTCACGGCCATTTTTTCCATGTGACCGGTTCACGACTTTGAGACAACTTCCTTTTCCTATCGCCACGACAGCACCCCTACAAGAGAGGGGATCCGCCCACCTTCCGGACAGGAACCTACAGGATTTAAAGGGGCGGTCCCCCTCATCACTCCAGTTTAGGTTCCTGTCCAGACGGCGGGAGCCTGCAGGAAAATCAGCAGTCTTACCCGGGCCTCCATGCCTCTGCGCGGTGTCTTTAGGAATGGCAGAATTGGGGGCTCGGAAGCAGCGTCGGGGGTGTCCTGCGTGCAGACCCCCCCTCGTCTGGCCATATGGAGTGCGTCCCAGGAGTCGGGCAGTGCCGTCCTGGTCCGCAGTTGAGCGCGGTGCAGCGTTCACACCGGCGCTGGTGAACCCGGAAGTAGTTCTTACACTTCTGGGGTAAGCCGGGGGAGGAGCGCTGCAGCGCTGTAAAAGAGCGGCACCTATGGAATAATGTGTGCAGCTATGTCCTCAGTAGGGGACGCCGAGCACCCTCATGGAGAGGGAACGGAGCAGCGCAGTAAGAGCGGTAGCGGCCGCTCAAGGAGAAGCAGCAGCGTGGTACGGGGGCAGCAGCGTGCGAGCGCCCCAGCGTCACATTTGGATCCTACTCCTCCAGAACCGGTATTCACAGAATCAGTCTTATGGTGAGTGTTAACAAAACACCTGGTGCTGATATGGTCTGTTATTTGTGCTTTGTTTTAGGGGAAAAAAACAGCTAAATCTAAGCACAAGCAATGTGCTCTATGCACGACTCCAATGCCTGACAGTTATACTAAAAGGCTTTGTCAGGCTTGCATCTGTCAGACCTTAGAAGAGGAAGCTCCCCTTCGGTCATCAGACCTTAGAGCGGTCATCTGGGAGGAAATAAGCTATTCCCTTAGAGGCAGCCGCCAGGAAAGGTCGGGCAGGGACATATCTCCAGGATCTAGCCTGTCCCTGCAAGAAGGTGAATATTCCCGCTCCTCATCTCCATCATCCTCAGATGAAGAGGGAAGGCCTTGTTTCTCGGTGGATAACATGGACATGTTAGTTAAAGGAGTCCGAGCTACCATGGGTGTTGCAGAGAGCAAGGAACCAAGGTCCGCACAGGAGATAATGTTTGCGGGCTTGTGCCAGAGGAGTCGTAAGGCATTCCCGGTTGTGGATACAGTTAAGTCCCTTATAAAACGGGAATGGGATAAACAGGATAAAGGTTTCCTGCCGTCATCAGCCAAAAGAAGGTATCCCTTTGACGACAATGATCTGGCAGAATGGATGAAAGTCCCGAAAGTGGATGCAGCGGTGGCTTCTACGTCTAAAGC
Source organism: Ranitomeya imitator (assembly GCF_032444005.1). Lineage (NCBI taxonomy): Eukaryota > Metazoa > Chordata > Amphibia > Anura > Dendrobatidae > Ranitomeya > Ranitomeya imitator. Next base: position 329,180,053 of record NC_091284.1, on the reverse strand, counting down.
CGGTGCTTTGTCGCTGGAAGACGTGGGCCTTCTGAAAGATCCGTCGGATAGGAAGGCGGACATGTTTTTGAAAAAAGTATGGGAATCATCTGCGGGGGCGTTCAAACCTGCTATCTCTAGCACGTGTGCGGCTAGATCCGTCATGGTGTGGATATCCCAGCTGGAGGAGCAACTGAAATCCAAGGTGCCCACAGACAAGATGCTGAACTTCCTTTCGCAAATACGGGAAGGGGTGGCGTATTTAGCGGATGCATCGGTGGATTCTTTAAAATTAGCAGCAAGATCAGCAGGTCTCTCAAACGCTGCTCGCCGAGCCTTATGGCTTAAGACCTGGAAAGGAGATGCCCAGGCGAGAGCTAAACGGTGTACAATACCGTGTAGGGGTGAGTACCTGTTTGGCCCGGTATTGGATGATATCCTAGCTAAAGCTGAGGATAGGAAGAAAGGTTTTCCTAAAGCTTTCAATCCTACCTTTAGGAATACCTTCAGGAGACGCTTCCAATACCGAAGACCTTACCACAACCGAGACTGGGAACCAACAGACCCGAAAAAGAAAGGTTCGGACTTTAATGCCTCATCATCTTCCTCAAGAAGAAGAAGAAATTATCGCTAATAAAGATCTTCCAGTAGGGGGCAGGTTAAAATATTTCTATGCGCAGTGGGCTAAAATAACTGCGAGCAATTGGGTTTTAGGTATAATTTATTCAGGGTTAAAATTAGAGTTCCGGGAAAAACCTTCTGATTTTTATATCTTAACTGCCCCTGATTCCTTAGACCAACAAAAGGCCCTTGAAAAAGAGGTCCAAATGTTAAGACGGAAGGAAGTTATAGTGGAGGTTCCAAAACATCAGCAGGGGAAAGGGTTCTATTCCCCTTTATTTTTAATCTCCAAACCAGATGGATCCTATCGAACCATCATAAATTTACGGAGATTGAACAAACCTCTAAATTACCATGCCTTTAAAATGGAATCTATTAAAACGGCGACTAAACTTCTTTTTCCCAGATGTTATATGACAGTCCTGGATTTAAAAGATGCGTATTACCCATCTGCCCATTCACCAGGATCATCAACAATTCCTCAGAATGGCGGTGCGCTTAAACGACCAGGTCATAGTAACATAGTAACATAGTTAGTAAGGCCGAAAAAAGACATTTGTCCATCCAGTTCAGCCTATATTCCATCATAATAAGTACCCAGATCTACGTCCTTCTACAGAACCTAATAATTGTATGATACAATATTGTTCTGCTCCAGGAAGACATCCAGGCCTCTCTTGAACCCCTCGACTGAGTTCGCCATCACCACCTCCTCAGGCAAGCAATTCCAGATTCTCACTGCCCTAACAGTAAAGAATCCTCTTCTATGTTGGTGGAAAAACCTTCTCTCCTCCAGACGCAAAGAATGCCCCCTTGTGCCCGTCACCTTCCTTGGTATAAACAGATCCTCAGCGAGATATTTGTATTGTCCCCTTATATACTTATACATGGTTATTAGATCGCCCCTCAGTCGTCTTTTTTCTAGACTAAATAATCCTAATTTCGCTAATCTATCTGGGTATTGTAGTTCTCCCATCCCCTTTATTAATTTTGTTGCCCTCCTTTGTACTCTCTCTAGTTCCATTATATCCTTCTTGAGCACCGGTGCCCAAAACTGGACACAGTACTCCATGTGCGGTCTAACTAGGGATTTGTACAGAGGCAGTATAATGCTCTCATCATGTGTATCCAGACCTCTTTTAATGCACCCCATGATCCTGTTTGCCTTGGCAGCTGCTGCCTGGCACTGGCTGCTCCAGGTAAGTTTATCATTAACTAGGATCCCCAAGTCCTTCTCCCTGTCAGATTTACCCAGTGGTTTCCCATTCAGTGTGTAATGGTGATATTGATTCCCTCTTCCCATGTGTATAACCTTACATTTATCATTGTTAAACCTCATCTGCCACCTTTCAGCCCAAGTTTCCAACTTATCCAGATCCATCTGTAGCAGAATACTATCTTCTCTTGTATTAACTGCTTTACATAGTTTTGTATCATCTGCAAATATCGATATTTTACTGTGTAAACCTTCTACCAGATCATTAATGAATATGTTGAAGAGAACAGGTCCCAATACTGACCCCTGCGGTACCCCACTGGTCACAGCGACCCAGTTAGAGACTATACCATTTATAACCACCCTCTGCTTTCTATCACTAAGCCAGTTACTAACCCATTTACACACATTTTCCCCCAGACCAAGCATTCTCATTTTGTGTACCAACCTCTTGTGCGGCACGGTATCAAACGCTTTGGAAAAATCGAGATATACCACGTCCAATGACTCACCGTGGTCCAGTCTATAGCTTACCTCTTCATAAAAACTGATTAGATTGGTTTGACAGGAGCGATTTCTCATAAACCCATGCTGATATGGAGTTAAACAGTTATTCTCATTGAGATAATCCAGAATAACATCCCTCAGAAACCCTTCAAATATTTTACCAACAATAGAGGTTAGACTTACTGGCCTATAATTTCCAGGTTCACTTTTAGAGCCCTTTTTGAATATTGGCACCACATTTGCTATGCGCCAGTCCTGCGGAACAGACCCTGTCGCTATAGAGTCACTAAAAATAAGAAATAATGGTTTATCTATTACATTACTTAGTTCTCTTAGTACTCGTGGGTGTATGCCATCCGGACCCGGAGATTTATCTATTTTAATCTTATTTAGCCGGTTTCGCACCTCTTCTTGGGTTAGATTGGTGACCCTTAATATAGGGTTTTCATTGTTTCTTGGGATTTCACCTAGCATTTCATTTTCCACCGTGAATACCGTGGAGAAGAAGGTGTTTAATATGTTAGCTTTTTCCTCGTCGTCTACAACCATTCTTTCCTCACTATTTTTTAAGGGGCCTACATTTTCAGTTTTTATTCTTTTACTATTGATATAGTTGAAGAACAGTTTGGGATTAGTTTTACTCTCCTTAGCAATGTGCTTCTCTGTTTCCTTTTTGGCAGCTTTAATTAGTTTTTTAGATAAAGTATTTTTCTCCCTATAGTTTTTTAGAGCTTCAATGGTGCCATCCTGCTTTAGTAGTGCAAATGCTTTCTTTTTACTGTTAATTGCCTGTCTTACTTCTTTGTTTAGCCACATTGGGTTTTTCCTATTTCTAGTCCTTTTATTCCCACAAGGTATAAACCGCTTACACTGCCTATTTAGGATGTTCTTAAACATTTCCCATTTATTATCTGTATTCTCATTTCTGAGGATATTGTCCCAGTCTACCAGATTAAGGGCATCTCTAAGCTGTTCAAACTTTGCCTTCCTAAAGTTCAATGTTTTTGTGACTCCCTGACAAGTCCCCCTAGTGAAAGACAGGTGAAACTGCACAATATTGTGGTCGCTATTTCCTAAATGCCCAACCACCTGCAGATTTGTTATTCTGTCAGGTCTATTAGATAGTATTAGGTCTAAAAGTGCTGCTCCTCTGGTTGGATTCTGCACCAATTGTGAAAGATAATTTTTCTTGGTTATTAGCAGAAACCTGTTGCCTTTATGGGTTTCACAGGTTTCTGTTTCCCAGTTAATATCCGGGTAGTTAAAGTCCCCCATAACCAGGACCTCATTATGGGTTGCAGCTTCATCTATCTGCTTTAGAAGTAGACTTTCCATGCTTTCTGTTATATTTGGGGGTTTGTAACAGACCCCAATGAGAATTTTGTTACCATTTTTCCCTCCATGAATTTCAACCCATATGGACTCGACATCCTCATTCCCTTCGCTAATATCCTCCCTTAAAGTGGACTTTAGACAAGACTTTACATAGAGACAAACCCCTCCTCCTCTCCGATTTTTACGATCCTTTCTAAACAGACTGTAACCCTGTAAGTTAACTGCCCAGTCATAGCTTTCATCTAACCATGTCTCGGTTATTCCCACTATGTCAAAGTTACCTGTAGATATTTCTGCTTCTAGTTCTTCCATCTTGTTTGTCAGGCTTCTGGCGTTTGCGAGCATGCAGTTTAGAGGATTTTGTTTTGTTCCAATCTCCTCACTGTGGATTGTTTTAGAAATGTTCTTACCTCCCTTCTGAGTATGTTTTCCTGGGTCGTCTTTGTTCGAGTCTAATGTTTTTCTTCCCGTCCCCTCTTCTTCTAGTTTAACGCCCTCCTGATGAGTGTAGCGAGTCTTCTGGCGAATGTGTGTTTCCCAGGTTTGTTGAGGTGTAGTCCGTCTCTGGCGAGGAGTCCATCATACCAGTAATTCACACCGTGGTCCAGGAATCCAAATCCTTGTTGTCTGCACCATCGTCTTAGCCAGTTGTTTGCATCAAGGATCCTGTTCCATCTCCTGGTGCCATGCCCGTCTACTGGAAGGATAGAAGAAAAAACTACCTGTGCATCCAGTTCCTTTACTTTCTTCAGGTCAGACACTTTCAGTTTACTGCAATGCCATTTGGTCTATCTATGGCACCGAGGGTGTTTACTAAAGTCATGGCGGAAGTAATGGCCTATGTCAGAGAACATGATACGTTAATTATACCCTACTTGGATGACTTCCTGGTAGTGGGAAATTCGTTTTTTCAGTGTAGTACTCGCCTAAATCATGTAATATCTTCCTTACAGGACTTGGGTTGGATAGTCAATATGGAAAAATCAAGATTGGAACCATCAATGACTCAAACCTTCCTGGGTATTCTGCTAGATTCGGAAGAGCAACTATGTTTCCTTCCGGAAGAGAAAAAGCAGAAAATTGTGCACAAAGTCCGTACGGAAACAAGAAGGCCAGATCTGACTTTGAGAGACGCTATGTCCCTTCTGGGATCTCTAACGTCTTGCATACCAGCCGTTCAGTGGGCTCAATTCCACACTCGGGTGTTGCAGGCCCCAGGTCTTGGATGCAGAGAGGAGTCTTCAAGGGCAATTAGGCGGAAGACTCAGGCTGTCCACTGCCACTCTACACAGTCTGAGATGGTGGTTAAACAGGGGACATTTAGAAAAAGGAGTACGCTGGAGTATAGTTCCAGACAACACGGTTACAACCGATGCCAGTCCGATAGGATGGGGAGCTCATATAGGAGATGTTTGGACTCAAGGGCAATGGTCTCTCTTTGAGGCTCAAGAGTCCTCGAATTGAAAAGAGCTCACGGCAGTAAAAAAGGCCCTACTCAGGTTGCTACCATCTCTGCAGGATTCACATGTAAGAGTCCAGTCAGACAACACAACAGTAGTGGCGTATCTCAACCATCAAGGAGGTACAAGGTCAAGATCTCTAATGAATACCACCACGGACAGAGGGTTTTCAGAGGCTCTCATATCTACCCTTTTAAATAGCCGAAAAGAGGTTACTACCAAGATCTATGCTAAAACTTGGAAAAAGTTCCTTGCCTTCTACCAAAATCCCTTTTCAGGCAAGGTTCCAATTCCGGCTATTCTGGAGTTTTTACAGAAGGGCCGAGAATTGGGCTTGGCGGTAAATACCCTTAAAGTCCAAGTATCAGCTTTGGGGGCGTTATATAACAGCAATGTGGCGGGAAATAGATGGGTTTCCCAATTTATTAGGGCCACTGAACGTAGTAACCCAGTGTATATTCCTAGATTACCACCATGGGATTTAAATTTGGTTTTAGACGCCTTAACAGAACCCCCCTTTGAGCCATTAGATTCTGTCTCCATAAAAAATTTAACTTTAAAAACAGCTTTCCTAGTAGCCCTGACCTCTGCTAGAAGAGTGAGTGATTTACAAGCATTGTCGATAGATCCTCCTTATTTAATGGTCTTTCAGGATAGGGTAGTATTAAAACCAGACCCAGCATACCTACCAAAGGTAGCTTCCAAATTTCATAGAAGTCAAGAAATAATTTTACCATCTTTCTGTGACAATCCGAATTCAGCTGATGAGCAGAAATATCACATGTTAGATGTTAAAAGAGCTCTATTAGAATACCTACACAAAACAGAACCATGGAGGCAGAGTAGGGCTCTGTTTGTTTCCTTTCAGAATCCAAGGAAAGGGGCGAGTGTAACTAAGGCGTCTATCGCCAGATGGATAAGAGATGCCATATACAGTGGGGCAAAAAAGTATTTAGTCAGTCAGCAATAGTGCAAGTTCCACCACTTAACAAGATGAGAGGCGTCTGTAATTTACATCATAGGTAGACCTCAACTATAGGAGCCAAACTGAGAAAAAAAAATCCAGAAAATCACATTGTCTGTTTTTTTATCATTTTATTTGCATATTATGGTGGAAAATAAGTATTTGGTCAGAAACAAACAAGATTTCTGGCTCTCACAGACCTGTAACTTCTTCTTTAAGAGTCTCCTCTTTCCTCCACTCATTACCTGTAGTAATGGCACCTGTTTAAACTTGTTATCAGTATAAAAAGACACATGTGCACACCCTCAAACAGTCTGACTCCAAACTCCACTATGGTGAAGAACACAGAGCTGTCAAAGGACACCAGAAACAAAATTGTAGCCCTGCACCAGGCTGGGAAGACTGAATCTGCAATAGCCAACCAGCTTGGAGTGAAGAAATCAACAGTGGGAGCAATAATTAGAAAATGGAAGACATACAGGACCACTGATAATCTCCCTTGATCTGGGGCTCCACGCAAAATCCCACCCCGTGGGGTCAGAATGATCACAAGAACGGTGATCAAAAATCCCAGAACCACGCGGGGGGACCTAGTGAATGAACTGCAGAGAGCTGGGACCAATGTAACAAGGCCTACCATAAGTAACACACTACGCCACCATGGACTCAGATCCTGCAGTGCCAGACGTGTCCCACTGCTTAAGCCAGTACATGTCCGGGCCCGTCTGAAGTTTGCTAGAGAGCATTTGGATGATCCAGAGGAGTTTTGGGAGAATGTCCTATGGTCTGTTGAAACCAAACTGGAACTGTTTGGTAGAAACACAACTTGTCGTGTTTGGAGGAAAAAGAATACTGAGTTGCATCCATCAAACACCATACCTACTGTAAAGCATGGTGGTGGAAACATCATGCTTTGGGGCTGTTTCTCTGCAAAGGGGCCAGGACGACTGATCTGGGTACATGAAAGAATGAATGGGGCCATGTATCGTGAGATTTTGAGTGCAAACCTCCTTCCATCAGCAAGGGCATTGAAGATGAAACATGGCTGGGTCTTTCAACATGACAATGATCCAAAGCACACCGCCAGGGCAACAAAGGAGTGGCTTCGTAAGAAGCATTTCAAGGTCCTGGAGTGGCCTAGCCAGTCTCCAGATCTCAACCCTATAGAAAACCTTTGGAGGGAGTTGAAAGTCCAGGTTGCCAAGCGAAAAGCCAAAAACATCACTGCTCTAGAGGAGATCTGCATGGAGGAATGGGCCAACATACCAACAACAGTGTGTGGCAATCTTGTGAAGACTTACAGAAAACGTTTGACCTCTGTCATTGCCAACAAAGGATATATTACAAAGTATTGAGATGAAATTTTGTTTCTGGCCAAATACTTATTTTCCACCATAATATGCAAATAAAATGTTAAAAAAACAGACAATGTGATTTTCTGGATTTTTTTTTCTCAGTTTGTCTCCCATAGTTGAGGTCTACCTATGATGTAAATTACAGACGCCTCTCATCTTTTTAAGTGGTGGAACTTGCACTATTGCTGACTGACTAAATACTTTTTTGCCCCACTGTATCTTGCTTATACTGCTAAAGGCCAGACACCACCAGATGGCATCAGGGCTCACTCTACTCGAGCCATGGCCTCATCCTGGGCGGAAAGAGCGGACGTCTCCATAGACGTAATATGTAAGGCGGCAACGTGGTCATCTCCTTCCACCTTTTATAGACATTATCGTCTTGATTTATCTTCAGAGGCCAATTTAGTTTTTGGCCGTACAGTACTTAGTGCTGTAGTCCCCCCCAGGTGATTGATCTTTGAAAATCTCTCGTAGGGGTCCTGTCGTGGCGATAGGAAAACCGGTTTTTACGTACAGGTAATAGGATTTTACGGAGCCACGACAGCACCCGCACACCCGTAGTTGATCACTGGTTTCTGCACCCTTTTGGGGAAAGTGTGCTTTTTAAAAATCACTCTTTAGAAGGTGATGGTATTTAGTAATGTTTAATTATATATGTTTATGTACTAACTCAATGGCGATGTCCCTTATGCTCTGAAAAACAAACTGGAGTGATGAGGGGGACCGCCCCTTTAAATCCTGTAGGTTCCTGTCCGGAAGGTGGGTGGATCCCCTCTCTCGTAGGGGTGCTGTCGTGGCTCCGTAAAATCCTATTACCGGTACTTAAAAACCGGTTTCTTCCCTTGCCGCACCTCCTCTCCGGCTACCCCGGCCACTCACCACCAGGCATTTTAATTTTGCGCTCTTTTGGGCCAATATGATGTCTCGCCGGGTCAAAGATTCTTCTGCTCTGACCTGGCCACGCCCCAGAAACGTGCGCATCTCCACAGCGCCCTTTTATTCAGTCGCCATGACAGCACTAATGAGAGAAGGGATCCGCCCTTCAGGGACAGGAAACCTACAGAGATGAAAGGGCGGCACCTCTCTCCCGCATCAGTTAATTTCCTGTCCCTGACAGGGGACCCTGCAGACATACCTTAAGAAGAAGGTGAAGATGGAAGACTATGCCTGGGCCCAACAGACCGGTTCAGGAGGCGGGAGCTCCCCTTCCTCGGTATTGTTCAGAGTCTTGGAGGTGCCACACCACAGAGGGCTGTGGGAGTAGGCAGCAACCTTCAGGGGGAGTGCTGACTTTGAGGTGTCCCATCGCCACAGGAACAGGTCTGTATGTTATGGGAGGCCCTGTCTTCCAGAGCCCTGCGGCGAAGCGGGTGTCCTCTTCTGGTCAGACCGGGGGGGTGTCGCACATGTGGTGGGCCGCGGCGGTGATTCTGGCAGTGCCCTGTAGATTGTGGCCGGCGGGGAGTGATTGCGCGCGGCGCATGCGCAGTTGGGCCGCGGCAGTGAATATGGACGTGCCCTGTAGAATGTGGCTGGCGAGGAGTAATGACGTGAGGAGTAATGACGCGCGGCGCATGCGCAATTGGGCCGCGGCGGTAAATATGGTGGCAAATCTGGTGGCGCCCTGCAGTACACAGCATGGGAATGCGGGCACTTGGCGGTTCCTGGGTCAGGTGAAGCCATTAAGGGCGACACACGGCACAGCTGTGGGGAGGTTCCGATAAAGGGGCGAGCTTGTGGACAACCACATAAAGAAGCTGTGCGGACCTTGTATTAAGCATTTGATAGCGGAGGAGACGCCAGACTTTACCAGCCTGAGACAGATGGTCAGGCAGGAGGTCAGAGGCTCGGTCAAATCCCTTTCTCAGGATAAAGATATAAGGGGAAGGGAACCCAAATCCCCAGTTTCAAATAAGGACAGTGACTCAGGGGAGTCTACTCATTCTTCATCATCTTCTTCAGAGACTGAGTCCGGTCACTCATGTTTTTTCTTTTGACCGTATAGACCGGCTGGTCAAGGCGGTAAATAATACTATGGGGTTGATGAGACCCCGTCAGAGAAATCTATGCAGGATGTCATGTTTAAAGGGCTAGACCGGAAATCTCGTAGATGTTTTCTGGTGGTTGACAAGGTGAACTCCCTTATTTTACGAGAGTGGAAGAAACCTGAGAGGAAAGGTTCTCTTCCGCCATCGTTTAAAAGGAAATATCCTTTTGAAGAGGCGGCATCTTCAGCATGGGATAAAGCCCCAAAACTCGATGCTGCTATAGCCAAAGCTTCCAAGAAATCCTCTCTACCATTTGAGGATTTGGGACCCGTTGGACAGGAGAGCTTCCTTAAAGGGGCTTGGAAACGTCAGGAGGAGCTCTCAGGCCGTCAATTGCAGTAACCTGTACAGCACGTTCTATGATGGTGTGGTTGGACAGTATAGAAGATCAACTTAAAAACAAGACTCCCAGGAATGAGATATTATCCTTTCTTTCTATGGTTCAAGGAGCGGCAGCTTACCTTTCAGATGCTTCTGCAGATTCTGTGAAGCTGGCAGCCAGATCATCGGCCTTTTCTAATGCTGCTCGTAGAGCCATTTGGCTAAAATGTTGGCCAGGTGACATGCAGGCCAGATCAAAACTGTGCAGTATTCCGTGTGAGGGGGCGCATTTGTTCGGGTTAGTTCTAGATGAACTATTGGAGAAAGCAGGGGATAGTAAGAAACATTTCCCTTACTTAGGAAGACCCTCCTACAGACTGGGTACTAACAGAAGATGGTTTAACCATACAAGATCTAATAAAGAAAGGTCCAGATATGACACCAGTAGGACGAAAGGTAGAGGCTACATGTTCAACTCCTTTCGGGACAACAGAAAGCCACAATGACTGCCGGACCGGGTGGGAGGCAGACTTTTGGCCTTCTATCCGGCTTGGCTAAATATTTCCAGTAGCCCATGGGTCCTAAACATTATTATATCAGGACGAAAGTTTGATTTTCAGAACATTCCTAATGATACATTTCTGGTAACACCTGTACGTTCTTCACCTGCAGAACAACTTTAGAGTCTGAGATCCAGGAACTTCAACAAAAGGGTGTATTGGTGGAAGTTCCTGAAGCACAAAGCGGTAAGGGGTTTTATTCTCCCCTCTTCTTGATTAAAAACCCAGACAATTCTTTTCGTACCATCATCAATCTTAAAGGCCTGAATAAATTCCTATGGGTCCAATCGTTTAAAATGGAGTCGGTAAAAACAACAATAAAGCTATTGTTTGACAAGTGTTTCAAGGTCGTCTTAGATCTCAAAGACGTCTATTATCATGTTCCTATACACACAGACCATCAACAGTTCTTAAGGGTATCAGTCTCTCTAGGCGGGACAGTTAAACACTACCAATACAGGGCACTCCCCTTTGGAGTTGCAGTTGCCCCTCGTGTTTTCACGAAGATAATGGTGGAGGTCATGGCACATCTTCATGAACAGGATATTCTAGTGGTTCCATATCTGGATGACCTATTAATAATAGGAAACTCAGAATCACATTGCTCGGCCCAACTAGTAAAAATAATTGTGGCCTTACAAAGGTTGGGATGGATTATTAATTTTAAAAAATCACGGTTACAGCCCCTAAGAGTACAAGAATTCCTGGGTCTCATCTTAGACTCCAGGTTGCAAGAATGCCGCCTACCAGACACAAAGGTAGACAAAATTCTACAGCAAATACTCAAGGTTGTTAACAATCCATCAGTCACATTAAGAGGGGCAATGTCACTGTTAGTCTCACTCACGTCTTGTATCCCGGCGGTTCTTTGGGCCCAGTACCACACCAGAGTCCTACAGTGGGATGTACTGTGCAATACTCGTCAGTTAGAAGGCCACCTCGGTAGTACCTTTTCCTTGCCTGAGGCTTCTATACATTCCTTACGTTGGTGGTTACACACGCCAAACCTGCGGACAGGTGTTCCCTGGATAAACCAGATATCTCATGTGGTGACAACAGATGCTAGCCCCAGGGGATGGGGAGCACATATGGGTGATATATGGGTCCAGGGAGTTTGGTTACATTCTGAGCAAAAACTATCCTCCAACCTTAAAGAGTTATTAGCGGTAGAGCGAGCTCTGAGTTATTTACTTATGTCCTTACAGGGCCGACAGGTCAGGCTATTTTCAGACAATCAGGTAATGGTAGCTTATATTAATCATGAGGGGGGAACCCGATCCAGATCTTTAACCCCTTCCCGACCTTTGACGCATACGCTGCGTCATGAAAGTCGGTGCCATTCCGACCCATGACGCAGCATATGCGTCATGGAAAGATCGCGTCCCTGCAGGCCGGGTGAAAGGGTTAACTCCCATTTCACCCGATCTGCAGGGACAGGGGGAGTGGTAGTTTAGCCCAGGGGGGGTGGCTTCACCCCCTCGTGGCTACGATCGCTCTGATTGGCTGTTGAAAGTGAAACTGCCAATCAGAGCGATTTGTAATATTTCACCTAAAAAACTGGTGAAATATTACAATCCAGCCATGGCCGATGCTGCAATATCATCGGCCATGGCTGGAAACACTTATGTGCACCCACCCCACTCCTCCGATCGCCCCCCCAGCCCCCAGATCTGTGGTCCGCTCCCCTCCGTCCTGTGCTCCGCTCCCCCGTCCTCCTGTCCGCTTCCCCCGTGCACCAATCACACCCCCCGCGCTCCAATCAAACCCCCCCGCACTCCGATCCCCCCCCGCACACAGCGACCCCCCCCGTGCTCCGATCCACCCCCCCCGCACAGCGATCCCTCACCCCGTGCTCCAATCCTCCCCCGTGCTCCAATCCTCCCTCCCGTGTTCCGATCCACCCCCCCCATGCTCCGATCCACCCCCCCGTGCTCCGACGCCCCCCCCCGTGCCCTGATCTCCCCCCCCCTTATACTTACCTGGCCGCCCGAGGTCCGTCCGTCTTCTTTCCTGGGCGCCGCCATCTTCCAAAATGGCGGGCGCATGTGCAGTGCGCCCGCCGAATCTGCCGGCCGGCATATTCGTTCCAGAGTGAATTTTGATCACTGAGATATAACCTATCTCAGTGATCAAAATAAAAAAAATAGTAAATGACCCCCCCCTTTCTCACCCCCATAGATAGGGACAATAAAAAAAATAAAGAATTTTTTTTTTTTCACTAAGGTTGGGGTAAGAACTAGGGTTAGGGTTAGGGGTAGGGTTAGGGCTAGGGTTAGGGCTAGGGTTAGGGTTTCGGTATGTGCACACGTATTCTGGTCCTATGCGGATTTTTCCGCAGCGGATTTGAAAAATCCACAGTGCTAAACCGCTGCCGATTTATCGTGGATTTACCGCGGTTTTTCTGCGCATTTCACTGCGGTTTTACAACTGCGATTTTCTATTGGAGCAGTTGTAAAACCGCTGCGGAATCCGCAGAAAGAAGTGACATGCTGCGGAATGTAAACCGCTGCGTTTCCGTGCAGTTTTTCCGCAGCATGTGTACAGCGATTTTTGGTTCCCATAGGTTCACATTGAACTGTAAACTCATGGGAAACTGCTGCTGATCCGCAGCGTTTTCCGCAGCGTGTGCACATACCTTTAGAATTAGGCTATGTGCACACGGTGCGGATTGGCCGCTGCGGATCCGCAGCAGTGTTCCATCAGGTTTACAGTACCATGTAAACATATGGAAAACCAAATCCGCTGTGCCCATGGTGCAGAAAATACCGCGCGGGAACGCTGCGTTGTATTTTCCGCAGCATGCCAATTCTTTGTGCGGATTCCGCAGCGTTTTACACCTGTTCCTCAATAGGAATCCACAGGTGAAATCCGCACAAAAAACACTGGAAATCCACGGTAAATCCACAGGTAAAACGCAGTGCCTTTTACCCGCGGATTTTTCAAAAATGATGCTGAAATATCTCACACGAATCCGCAACGTGGGCACATAGCCTTAGGGTTGGGTTGGAATTAGGGTTGTGGTTAGGGTTAGGGGTGTGTTGGGGTTAGGGTTGTGGTTAGGGGTGTGTTGGGGTTAGGGTTGTGATTAGGGTTACGGCTACAGTTGGGATAAGGGTTAGGGGTGTGTTGGAGGTAGAATTGAGGGGTTTCCACTGTTTAGGCACATCAGGGGGTCTCCAAACGCAACATGGCGCCACCATTGATTCCAGCCAATCTTGTATTCAAAAATTCAAATGGTGCTCCCTCACTTCCGAACCCCGACGTGTGCCCAAACAGTGGTTTACCCCCACATATGGGGTACCAGCATACTCAGGACAAACTGCGCAACAATTACTGGGGTCCAATTTCTCCTGTTACCCTTGAGAAAATAAAAAATTGCTTGCTAAAACATCATTTTTGAGGAAAGAAAAATGATTTTTTATTTTCACGGCTCTGCGTTGTAAACGTCTGTGAAGCACTTGGGGGTTCAAAGTGCTCACCACATATCTAGATAAGTTCCTTGGGGGGTCTAGTTTCCAAAATGGGGTCACTTGTGGGGGGTTTCTACTGTTTAGGCACACCAGGGGCTCTGCAAACGCAACGTGACGCCCGCAGACCATTCCATCAAAGTCTGCATTTCAAAAGTCACTACTTCCCTTCTGAGCCCCCACGTGTGCCCAAACAGTGGTTTACCCCCACATATGGGGTATCAGCGTACTCAGGAGAAACTGGACAACAACTTTTGGGGTCAAATTTCTCCTGTTACCCTTGGGAAAATAAAAAATTCTGGGCTAAAAAATTTTTTTTGAGGAAAGAAAACGTATTTATTATTTTCACGGCTCTGCGTTATAAACTTCTGTAAAGCTCTTGGGGGTTGAAAGTGCTCACCACACATCTAGATAAGTTCCTTTCGGGGTCTAGTTTCCAAAATGGGGTCACTTGTGGGGGGTTTCTACTGTTTAGCCACATCAGGGGCTCTGCAAACGCAACGTGATGCCCACAGAGCATTCCATCAAAGTCTGCATTTCAAAACGTCACTACTTCACTTCCGAGCCCCAGCATGTGCCTAAACAGTGGTTTACCCCCACATATGGGGTATCAGCGTACTCAGGAGAAACTGGACAACAACTTTTGGGGTCAAATTTCTCCTGTTACCCTTGGGAAAATAAAAAATTGCGGGCTAAAATTCATTTTTGAGAAAATAATTTTTTTTTTTTATTTTCATGGCTCTGCGTTATAAACTTCTGTGAAGCACTTGAGGGTTCAAAGTGCTCACTACACATCTAGATTAGTTCCTTTGGGGGTCTAGTTTCCAAAATGGGGTAATTTGTGGGGGATCTCCAATGTTTAGGCACACAGGGGCTCTCCAAACGCGACATGGTGTCCGCTAATGATTGGAGATAATTTTCCATTTAAAAAGCCAAATGGCGTGCCTTCCCTTCTGAGCCCTGCCGTGCGCCCAAACAGTGGTTTACCCCCACATATGGGGTATCTGCATACTCAGGACAAACTGGACAACAACATTTGTGGTCCAATTTCTCCTATTACCATTGGCAAAATAGGAAATTCCAGGCTAAAAAATCATTTTTGAGAAAAGAAAAATTATTTTTTATTTTCATGGCTCTGCATTATAAACTTCTGTGAAGCACCTGGGGGTTTAAAGTGCTCAGTATGCATCTAGATAAGTTCCTTGGGGGGTCTAGTTTCCAAAATGGGGTCACTTGTGGGGGAGCTCCATTGCATAGGCACACAGGGTCTCTCCAAACGCGACATGGTGTCCGCTAACGATGGAGATAATTTTTCATTCAAAAAGTCAAATGGCGCTCCTTCCCTTCCGAGCCTTACCATGTGCCCAAACAGTGGTTTACCCCCACATGTGAAGTATCGGTGTACTCAGGAGAAATTGCCAAACAAATTTTAGGATCCATTTTATCCTGTTGTCCATGTGAAAATGAAAAAATTGAGGCTAAAAGAATTTTTTTGTGAAAAAAAAGTACTTTTTCATTTTTACGGATCAATTTGTGAAGCACCTGGGGGTTTAAAGGGCTCACTATGCATCTAGATAAGTTCCTTGGGGCGTCTAGTTTCCAAAATGGGGTCACTTGTGGGGGAGCTCCAATTTTTAGGCACACGGGGGCTCTCCAAATGTGACATGGTGTCCGCTAAAGAGTGCAGCCAATTTTTCATTCAAAAAGTCAAATGGCGCTCCTTCCCTTCCAAGCCCTGCCGTGCGCCCAAACAGTGGTTTACCCCCACATATGAGGTATCAGCGTACTCAGGACAAATTGGACAACAACTTACGTGGTTCAGTTTCTCCTTTTACCATTGGGAAAATAAAAAAATTGTTGCTGAAAAATCATTTTTGTGACTAAAAAGTTAAATGTTCATTTTTTCCTTCCATGTTGCTTCTGCTGCTGTGAAGCACCTGAAGGGTTAATAAACTTCTTGAATGTGGTTTTGTGCACCTTGAGGGGTGCAGTTTTTAGAATGGTGTCACTTTTGGGTATTTTCAGCCATATAGACCCCTCAAACTGACTTCAAATGTGAGGTGGTCCCTAAAAAAATGGTTTTGTAAATTTCGTTGTAAAAATGAGAAATCGCTGGTCTATTTTTAACCCTTATAACTTCCTAGCAAAAAAAAATTTTGTTTCCAAAATTGTGCTGATGTAAAGTAGACGTGTGGGAAATGTTATTTATTAACTATTTTGTGTCACATAACTCTCTGGTTTAACAGAATAAAAATTCAAAATGTGAAAATTGCGAAATTTTCAAAATTTTCGCCAAATTTCCGTTTTTATCACAAATAAACACAGAATTTATTGACCTAAATTTACCACTAACATGAAGCCCAATATGTCACGAAAAAACAATCTGAGAACCGCTAGGATCCATTGAAGCGTTCCTGAGTTATTACCTCATGAAGGGACACTGGTCAGAATTGCAAAAAATGGCAAGGTCTTTAAGGCCAAAATAGGCTGGGTCATGAAGGGGTTAATGGAAACGGCGGGTCGGATCTTTCATATAGCCGAAATTCATCTACTGTCGCTCACATCTCTTCATATAAAGGGAAAACACAACATCGTGGCAGATTACCTAAGTCGCAGAAAACTCAGGCGAGGAGATTGGGTTCTCAAGCAAACCGTCTTCAACCAGATCACACTTCTATGGGGGTACCCGGATATAGACCTCTTCGCTAGCAAAGAGAACAAAAAGAGTCACCAGTTTTGCTCCCTAAACCCCAGAGACAATCTGTACGTGGTAGACGCCCTTCTAATTCCATGGCGTTTCAACATAGCCTATGCCTTCCCCACCCCCACCCCCCCCCACTGAACTTGATCCCGATTGTTCTGAGGTAATCCTAATAGCGCCATTTTGGCCCAGGAGGCCGTGGTTTCCGTGGCTGTGGAAAATGTCTGTTTCCCAGCCTTGGATTCTTCCAGACCTCCTCTCCCAAGGTCCAATTTTCCATTCACGAGTGTCCAAATTACATCTGGCGGCATGGAATTTGAAGGGACATTACTGAAAAGGAAGGGGTTTTCACAAGGTCTGATTAATACTTTACTTAAAAGTAGGAAAGTTTCCACAACGAATATTTGTTAGAGTCTGAAAAAAATTCCTATTTCAGGAGCAGAGATTGGTCAGAAAGTCAGTATTACTAAAGTTCTGGAGTTCCTGCAGAGGGGTCTGGAGATGGGACTAGTCACTAGCACTCTTAAGGTACCGTCACACTGAACGATATCGCTAGCGATCCGTGATGTTGCAGCGTCCTGGCTAGCGATATCGTTCAGTTTGACACGCAGCAGTGATCTGGATCCTGCTGTGCCATCGTTGGTCGGCGCAGAAAGTCCAGAACTTTATTTTGTCGCTGGACTCCCGCAGACATCGCTGAATGGGCGTGTGTGACGCCGATTCAGCGATGTCTTCACTGGTAACCAGGGTAAACATCGGGTTACTAAGCGCAGGGCTGCGCTTAGTAACCCGATGTTTACCCTGGTTACCAGCGTAAACGTTAAAAAACCAAACACTACATACTTATATTCCGGTGTCTGTCCTCCGGCGCTGTGCTTCTCTGCACTGTGAGCGCCGGCCAGTCGGAAAGCAGAGCACAGCGGTGACGTCACCGCTGTGCTTTCCGGCTGGCGCTCACAGTCAGTGCAGAGAAGCACAGCGCCGGGGGACAGACACCGGAAGGTAAGTATGTAGTGTTTGGTTTTTTTTACGTTTATGCTGGTAACCAGGGTAAACATCGGGTTACTAAGTGCGGCCCTGCGCTTAGTAACCCGATGTTTACCCTGGTTACCCGGGGACCGGCATCGTTGGTCGCTGGAGAGCTGTCTGTGTGACAACCCTCCAGCGACCACACAGCGACGCTGCAGCGATCGGGATCATTGTCTAGATCGATGCAGCGTCGCTAAATGTGACGGTACCTTTAGAGTCCATGTATCAGGTTTAGGAGCTCTATACAATTGTAAATTAGCTAACAATTACTGGGTTGCTAGATTTATCAAAGCAGCGGCTAGGTCAAGACCCATTGTTAAAAAAAAACTAGCGGGGCGTGGCCTATCTGCTGATGGAGTAGGTCGCACAGAGTGGGAGCTCCTCAGCCAGGAACCTCAAAGCGGCACACTTCTACCTCTCAGGTGTCCTCTTCTGCCTTCACGACATCGGTGCTGGCTCCCGGAGCGTCGGTGAGTGCATGGGGAAATCCAGAGCGTCCAACCGCGATCCCCCTAGGAGAATTCCCGACTTCTTTGCAGCCTCCCCGCAGCCACCGCCGGAATCCAAGATGGCGCCGTCCTCCCCCAGGGCTTCCCGCTCCTCACAACGCAACGCTCAGGCGTCGCGGTCCGGCGTTGCATCCAGATGGAACAGCGCTACATTCGGACGCAGCAGCGTCGCATTTTGGCGGAGCAGCGTTAAATTCAGGCGGCTCGGCGTCTGACGCAGCTGATGGCCCGGTGACCGCATCTCTCCTTAAAGGACTGCTTGGGGGCCTTAGATCCTCCATCCAAGAGGACTTGCATTCTATGCTGGCTGAGCTAAGAGGAGAGGTGGCGGAGCTGGGCAACCGCACGGACCGCCTGGAGCGCAAGATGGCGGAACTGGTCTCCTCTCATAATGAGCTCTGGGACGCACATGAATCCCTGCAAACCCTAGCTGCTAAAACCCACGCTAAAGCCCTGGACCTGGAAGATAGGTCCAGGAGAAATAACGTTAAACTGAGAGGCATCGAGGAGTCTGTCCTGGCAGGGGATTTGAAGCCATTCCTGCAGGACTTTATGGCGGCAGCCTTACCGCAGTTCGCGCCAAAGGACTTCATAATAGACCGCGTGCATAGGATCCCTAAACCCTCTGGCCTGGGGCCCTCCATTCCCAGAGATGTGCTGGCGTGCATACATTTTTTTGAGATAAAGGAGGACTTCCTACAGGCCCTAAGGAGAACCCCAGCGCTTCCTGAACGATTTGCAAACATCTCAGTCTTTCCGGATCTCTCTCCGGGCACTTTGGCTCTGCGGAGGACCTTCGCCCCCTACACTGCCATCCTCAGAGAGAAAGGCATCCTGTATCGCTGGGGATTTCCGACGAAGCTGCTCATTCGCAAAGATGGATCAATCACTACCTGCCTAACTCCGTCCCACGCGGCTTCGGCTCTCGCTAAATGGGGACTCCCGACTCCGGACTCCTCGAGTGCCGTGAACATTCCTAAGCATGGGTCTGACGGAGGTCCCAGGGCCCGTATCACACCGGACTGGGAGGAGGCCTGAGTCTACTGTATCTTTGGTTCCTGGCTATTTTCCCGCACGGATTTACTTGGTTTTTCTTTTTTTTTCCTTTTTTAAGCTGCGTTGGTTTCTCGCTTGAGAGCTGCAGCAGCATCTGTTTGCCCCATAGGTGAACTGTTTTTTTGATTCTCACCTTCTGGACTCAGGATATTCCTGAATGGACCTTGGTCCGCTGGTTTTTTTGTTGTATGTCCTGTTTGTTTCCCTATGTTCTTTCTCTCCTGTTTCTGTTTTGCCCTTTCTTATGTCCTGCTATATTGACCACATGTTTTCTTTGCCTTTGCTCAGGTTATCAGTGTTTGAGGACTGTAAAACTGTTCTTATGCCTTTTCAATGAGTATCTCACTGTATTCAATTAACGTTAATGGCCTCAACTCGCCGGGTAAGAGGTCTGTGGTCTGGCGTCAGTTGAGCAAATCCCGTCATGATATTTTATGTCTCCAGGAAACGCACTTGCTGGAATGTGATAACTCCAGAATGCAATCAGGTCTGTACCCGCATCAGTTTTTTGCCAATGGCCCGTCAAAAAAGGCGGGTGTAGCCATTTTCTTCAGCAGGTCCAACTCCTTCCAACTGGTTCGATCTATAGCGGACCCATTGGGTAGATTCATTGTGGTGTTGTGTCTCATTAATAATGCCCCATATACTATTGCCTCGATATATGCCCCTAATGTAGGCCAACTTAAGTTCTTGGAGGGTGTATTCAAAACTCTTAATGATATTCAACATGGGCACAAGCTGATAGCTGGTGACTTCAATGCCCCAATGTCCAAAGTCCTTGACTGCTCTGCCTCTTCACTGTCTAGATGTGAAGTCGGGCCTCTAGCTGACTCTTTCCACTTGCATGATGTCTGGCGGTACCTGCACTGCGGTGAGAGAGACTACACATTTTTGTCTCCCAGACACGGTTCTTATAGCAGGATCGATTTTGTGCTGGTGAATGACGTGGCTCTCCCTCACTGCATCGCAGCAGATATTGGCAGTATCACCTGGTCGGATCATGCCCCGGTGTCCCTTACCCTGAAGGACCCCTTGGCCATCAGACCCCCTGCGCGTTGGCGCCTTAATGCCCACCTCCTGGCTGACCAATCCAATTCCCAATGTATAGAGGAGGCCTTGGGAGAATTTTTTGCCTCCAATGACACTCCTGACATTGGTGACGATACCCTCTGGTTCGCCCACAAGGCGGTGATTAGGGGTCACTTCATCAAGCTAGCGGCAAAGGCTAAGAGGAAATACAATGCGGCACTTCAGGTAGCCTTAGACGAATTATCTCGCCTGGAATCTGCTCATAAACTTTCTCCTACTCCAGCACTTCTCTCTGACCTTTCTAAAGCCCGCATACATGTTCGCAATCTCCTCCTCCATAAGGCTGAGAAGGCCCTGAGGAAAACCAGAGCCAAATTCTACACAATGGGGGATCGAGCGGGTGCTGTTCTGGCTAGACGTGTTAGGAAGAGAGAGGCCCAATCCAGGATCCCATTCTTGCTCCGGTCTGACGGCTCCCAGGTTCGCAACCCGATTCAGATTGCGGAGGAGTTTGCTTCTTATTATTCCTCGCTTTATGACCTCGGGTCTGACCTGGGGATTCCTCAACCTACGCGGGAGTCAATTTTGGCGTTCTTGGAGAGGGCTAATCTCCCCTCGGTCACTCAGGAGCAGCTCTCCTTCCTAAATTCCCCCATTGTCGAGTCTGAACTCTCGCAGATTATCAGAGAGGCCAATAAGGGTTCTTCCCCGGGGCCTGATGGCTTTCCCTTCTCCTACTATGCTCAGTTTTTTCCTGTCCTTGCCCCCTTTCTGTTGCGTCTTTTTAATAATTGGCTGGCGGTTGGTAGTATTAGGGCTGAGGGGTTGGAGGCTGCCATTGCGACTCTCCCCAAACAAGGGAAACCCACAACATCTCCGGGGAACTTCCGCCCGATAGCACTCTTAAACTGCGACGTTAAGATCTACGCAAAAGTCTGGGCCAATAGATTGTTCTCAGTCCTTCCTGATCTCATTCACCCCGACCAAGTTGGGTTTGTTCCTGGCAGACAGACGAGGGATGGTACCAGACGACTGATAGATCTCTTGGATGTGGTGGAGAGGGGGAGTCTCCCCAGTGTATTCCTGTCGCTTGATGCCGAGAAGGCGTTTGACAGAGTGCACTGGGGCTATATCGAGCTCACATTGGAGAAATTTGGGCTTACCGGGCAGATTAGCAAAGCGGTTATGGCATTGTATTCCAACCCATGCGCGTCGGTTCGATCGGCGGGATTCGGGTCTCGAACGTTTCCTATTAGGAACGGTACTCGTCAAGGCTGCCCCCTCTCCCCTATCATCTTTGCTCTGATCATGGAGCCCTTGGCCGCCATGGTCAGGCAGTGCGCGGACATAAGGGGAATTGTGGTGGGGGGAACTGAACATAAAATTGGTCTTTATGCCGACGACGTGGTCCTGACCTGCACCTCTCCCTTAACTTCATTGACTGCAATCACCACCATCCTATCTGAGTTTTCGGCGGTCTCATATTATAAACTTAATCTCACCAAATCCACAATTTTCCCCCTCTTCCTCCCCCCCCCCCTTCAGATTCAAATTCAATCTCAATATGCTTTTATTTGGGCTGCCTTGGGCTTTACATATCTGGGCATCAAGATTACTAGGCTAGATAACATAGTCCGAGTAAATTGCGAAGAAACTCTTTCGGAGGTCAGGAGGGGCATGGAGCAAATATCAAGCGCGTCTCTCTCGTGGATGGCCCGCATACAAACGGCGAAAATGCTATTCCTCCCCAAAATAATGTACCTCTTTCGGTGCCTTCCCCTTTTTATCTCCTCGAAGTTTATTTCGGCTTTTCAATCTTTGATAGACCGATTTATCTGGAATAAGAAGCCCCATAGGGTCAGGCGTCGGATTATGTCCCTTCCGTACTCTGCGGGGGGGTTGGGAGCTCCTGCGGTCCAGGCGTATTACAGGGCGGCGATCCTTGAGCCCCTTAAAATATGGTGGGAGGGGAACTCATGTTTGCCCTGGTTTCTGATTGAATCCCATTTTGCTCCCCAAAACTCACTTAGATTGCTTTTGGAGCTCCAACTACTTCAAGTTCCTCCTGTGGGCCCCTGTCTCCGTTCTATTAGGAACGCATCTAAACTATGGGCGCTCCTTAGCACTTCTCTCCTAACATTCATGTTTGACTATGTCTCTTTGCAGGCTGTGGAGCGTGCCATTGCCCACATTTCTCTTGCCTCCTGGACGAGGCGTGGGGTGCACCCACGGACCTTTTCGGCTCGGACGGTCTCTTGTCGTTTGAGGACCTTGTGGGGAGATTTTCCCTCACTGGGTCTGACTTCTTTCAATACCTGCAGATTCGCAGCTTCCTCAGACCGTGGCGGTCATTCGGTGCACCCCCGCCTCTGACAGAGGACCCGGCCCATAGATTCTTCAGACCATCCACCATTGTGCCACATGGCATCTCCATAATTTATAAAGCCCTCATTTCATTTGGTTCTACTGACAAACTTCCTTTTATGTCTTCCTGGGAGTCAGCGCTGGGCTTTGAGGCTTCCCTGGAGGATTGGCAATTTGCTATGGTACACCCTTCTAGGTTCTCGTCTTGTTTGGGCCACTTGGAGCAGGTGAAAAAAATTCAGCTCCACTGGTACCTCACCCCCGCCCGATTGGCGAGGGTTTTCCCGGCTACCTCTCCGCGCTGCTGGAAGGGATGTGGCGCCCTTGGGTCCTCCTCTCATGTCTGGTGGTCGTGTCCGCAGGTCCGGATCTTCTGGCGTGAGGTAGAGACTTTGATTGAGGATCTGATCCGTATGCCCCTTGTTCTGAGTGGCCAACTCGCTGTCCTGGGCATCTCCCTCATCGATCTCCCTGCCCCCCTGCGCCCCATAGTTTCTAACATCCTAGTGGCTGCTAGGCAATGTATCGCGAAGCATTGGAAGACCTCCGTTTCCCCCTCCAGAGCAGAGCTGATCTCCAGGATTGATTTACATTTTTGTTATGAGGTCATAATGGCGGGGGGTCTATCGAAAAGAGCTAAGGTCCTCTCGTGGTGGGACCCTTGGACGTCCTCGCCATTTGTATCTCAGTCTGCCCTTTCCCTTATTTAAACTGTTTGCTCCTACAATTCTGCTCTTGTTTTTTGGTTTTCTGTTTATTTCTTATATCCTCTATATGACACTGTATTTATGTATTTTGTATTGATTACATTGTGGTCCTTAATACGGTATGCATTGGATTTTTCCCCTGATCCCCCCCTTCCCTCCCCCCCACCTTCCCTTTTCATTCTGATATGTTGTTTATTGTGAAAAATGTTCAATAAATATTGATTGGTTAAAAAAAAAACAAAAAAAAAACTAGCCCCGTGGGGCTTAAACGTGGTACGTACAGCTCTAACTGAACCCCCCTATTGATTCTGCTCCTATAAAAATCCTGTCTTATAAAACAGCTCTTTTAGTTGCTCTTACATCAGCAAGAAGGGTTATTGACCTACAAGCCCTCTCTAGACAGCCTCCATACATCCAGTTTAGAGACGATAGAGTAGTATTAAGAACGGATCCTCTTGACCTTCCTAAGGTAGCATCAAGGAGATAAAATTCCCACTTTTTGTCCTAATCCTAAAAATCAAAAAGAACTCAAACTCCATTCATTAGATGTTAAAAGATGTCTACTCAAATACATAACTTTAACAGACCCTTGGAAAAAAGATGGTTCTTTGTTCATATCCTTTCAGGGAGTCAGGAAAGGGTTTAGGGTGTCCAAAAACACCTTAGGTAGATGGATTAGGGAAGGGATATCTTTGGCTTATTCAACAGGTGGCCTAGAAGTCCCGGAAGGTATAAGAGCTCATTCCACTCGGGCCATGGCAACATCCTGGGCGGAAAGGTCGGAGGTGTCGATTGAGGATATATGTAAGGCGGCCGCATGGTCATTTCCGTCTACTTTCTTTAAGCATTATAGATTAGATCTGGGTGGTCCCTCCGATCTCATGTTTGATAGAAGGGTGCTGGAAGCAGTAGTTCCTCCCTAAGACTCTTTTCTCTGTAAATCTCTCGTTAGTGCTGTCATTGTGACTGAATAAATACTCAAGCTACTTACCGGTAGCGGTGTTTTTCAGGAGCCCATGACAACACTCCTATATTCCCTCCCTTTATGCTGGCATGGCTTATCACCACTTGTTTATATAAATTTTTACGTTTAATCACAGGGTGAAATGTATAAATTAATTATGTGCTACTAACCAAGGAGGTCCTCTCATGCTCTGTAATCTAACTGATGCGGGAGAGCGGTGCCGCCCTTTTATCTCTGTAGGTTTCCTGTCCCTGAAGGGCGGGTCCCCTCTCTCGTTAGTGCTGTCATGGGCTCCTGAAAAACACAGCTACCGGTAAGTAGCTTGAGAATTTTTCTTCTGTTATGGAGTTCCCTCTCCCTACCGGTACACGCCCCACGGCGATTCACCAATCAGATGGGGGTTTTCTGCTTCTTGTCGGCTGGCAGATCCTCCTGGCTGTTCATGCCCCCTGGCGTTTCAGCCAATCAGAGGCATACTTTGTTACCCCAGCCAGCAGTTTTAGCCACGCCAACCACACTGCATCGTTGTTGTGTTCAGCATAGCCGATGCTATTTCGAATCTTGTGCCTCAGCAGATCGTGATTCCTGTCTGAGACACTGCATTTATCTGCACATTTCCTGCGCATTCAACATCAGACCTCGCTGCATCTAGTTGTGGACATCTAGCAAGGGGGACACAGCTAACCTCACAGTTATCTGCTGACCGTTGTTGACATCGGGTAGACTCTGCCCTCTCCTTCCGTATTCTGTCGCCCTATCTATAGTATCACCAAGGCTCGACTTATGCCCATCACTGCAGAGGCTTCTTGTCCTCCCTCTAACCCTAGTGTGGTTTATTACACCTGCACCCTCTGCAAAAGAAAGTGGTCTTTAGGTCAGCCTTCCCCTTCCTGCCCATCCTGCTGTCCTTCCACCATGTCTGCCCCACAGGAGCACCCTAATGCCCGGGATGAGAGCACACCCTTCCCTCCGGAGTGTGCTGTTGCCATGTCACAGTCAGTCTCTTACCTGACTAAAGTATCACAGTCCCTGGTTCAGGTCCTGGATCATCTTTCTCTACTATCTACCGTCACCAGTGCCCCAAACGCCTCTCATTGGGATTCGCACGCACCTGACCACGTCCTTCACAGGGACAGTTCGGGCACAAAGCAAAGGAAGTGGGCTCTTTCTAGTTCCCTGGGTCCCTCTGCATCATCCAGAATGCCCTCCTCTCTCCATGCCCGCTCCTCGGAGGCGGCTTTTGGATCGGATGCGGATTCCCAGTCTGAGTCTGAGCCTGATTCGGACCAGGTCTCAAAAATGCAAGATATGGTAAATAGCCTTATCTTGGCTATTTCCCAAACTCTTAACCTAAAGGAGGATGAGGTACCCAGCCCAGGAGCACTCTGTTTCCTTCAAACGGGTAAATCACAGGGAATTTGAAGCGATTATGGCTAAACACTGGGAACATCCCGAAAAGCGCTTCCCGTGAAGGAAGCAACTAGACATTCATTGTTGGTAGATGGGTAGAGTACTAAGGTGGACCCGCCGGTTTCTCACCTGTCTTCCAAGACAGTCTTGTCTCTACCAGACGGTGCATCTCTTAAGGACGATACAGATAGGCAGACTGAATCCTTAGATAAATCAGGTTTTGGAGCAGCTGGCACCTCCCTCTGCCCCATTTTTGCCTCCACCTGGGTGGCAAAGTCCATGTCGGCCTGGGCAAGAATGTTTCGCAAAGGTATCCTGGCGGCAGCTCCTCCTGATGAGATCGCAGATTTGGCAGACCAGATTGCCCATGCCGGAAAATATTTTCTGACCACTTCCTTGGGATGCGGCCGGTTGTTCAAACAGGGCAAACAGCAGCATCATTGCTATACACCGTATTCTATGGCTGAAAGAGTGGAATGCAGATCCACCCTCCAAAGAAGTCTCTCACTAACCTTGCCTTTCAAGGCTCTTGACTTTTTGGGTCCAAACTGGATCAAATAGTTTCTGATGCTACCGACGGGAAAAGTAACTCTCTTCACCAGTCCAAGCCTAAACGTCTTTTCAATAGGAAAAGGTTGTTTCAATTTAGTTCCTTTCGGCCCTTCTATTCTTCAGGGACCTCCTTCCAGCTGGACCGCCTTCCGCCCAAAGAGAAAGGAAGAAGCCGTCCTTCAAACCAGCTCCTCACTGATGACCAAAGGGTCATTCTTCCAAGCCATCAGGGTCCCATGCCAAAAGGCTATCCTTGCTATCCTCGTCGTGACTGGTTACCCCACCCGGGATTTTCTCCAGGGTGGGAGGCCGGCTTCTTCTCTTTCGGAACGCATGGTTGTCGGTGGTTGATGATGCCTGGGTCAGAGAGATAGTTACGTCTGGTTACAAAATCGACTATTCTTCCCCCCAGTAAGTCGTTTCTTTCTGTCTTGTCCACCCAGACTTCCGTGTCAGGGTCCAGGGATTCTTCAGGCTGTCTCTTCCCTACTACGCACGGGAGTAATTGCATCCGTTCCCTGGAATGAACACTTTTCAGAGTTCTACTCCAATGTTTTTGTAGTCCTGAAGAAAAATAGATCGCTCCGTCCGATCTTTGGACCTCAAGCGTCTGAACCGTCACGTTTGCATCCGTCATTTCAGGGTGAAGTCCTTATATTCGGCAATCGCCTCCATGGAGCCAGAAGAATTTCTTTGCTCTGTAGACATTCAGGATGCTTATCTTCACATCCCTACTTGTGTTCAGCATCAGAGATTCCTACGGTTTGCAATCCAGGATGACCACTATCAGTTCACAGCTCTTCCCCTTCTGCCTGGCCTCGGAGTATTCACGAAGCTCATGGCAGTGGTCATGGCCATCCTTCGTTCCAAGGGGATTCTCATAATCCCTTACTTGAATGATCTTCTGATCAAGGGGCCGTCCCGCCAAGACTGTGGCCTGAGTCTTCAGATCACCTTGGACACTCTGGTCCGTCTTGGCTGGATTGTCAACAGAGAAAAGTCCTCTCTGACCCCAGCTCAGCGCCTGGTATTTCAGAACATGAGGTTCAACACGGCGCAAGCCCGTATTTTTATTCCAAATTAAAAGTTTCTCTCAACGAGGCGATCCATGTTCTAAAGCGACCAACTCCTCTCTCCCAACGGTCCTGCATGAGAGTTCTGGGTAGATGGTTGCCGCCATGGAAACCGTGCCTTTCAGTCCTGCGCGGAAGATCCTTCCTTCCTCTTCGGTGGAAGTATATCACCACAGACGCCAGTCTCCTCGTATGGGGAGCAGTTTTTGTTCATCACACAGCGCAAGGTCGCTAGAACTCCCTAGAAGCTGATCTTCCCATCAATCTCCTGGAGATCAGGGCAATTTTCTTGGCCCTTTGCCACTGGCAGTCCCTCCTCGCGGGACAGCCGGTCTGCATATAGTCGGACAACGCCACCACCATGGCCTACATAAACCATCAAGGCACGACTCGCAGCAAACAGATGTTGGCAGAGGTATCGAGGATCCTGCGATATGCGGAGCATCTCGTTCCCGCCATATCAGCCGTTCGCATTCCGGGGGTGAAAAATTGGGCAGCCGATTTCCTGAGTCGTTAGGGCCTCGCATCGGTGAGTGGTCTCTCAACCCCACCGTCTTCAATGATATATATACCAAAGGTGGAGCACCCCGGACGTTGACCTGATGGCATCTAGGATGAATCACAAGGATCCTCAGTTCAAGGCCAGGTCCTGAGATCTGCTGGCTATTGGCTTCAATGCTCTGATGATCCTATGGTCTCAATTCCAGCTGCCTTATCTTTTTCTGCCTCTCCCCTTAATTATGAGAGTCATAAAAAAAGATAAAGGCGAAGGGAATTCCCGTAATTCTCGTAGCTCCGAATTGGTCAAGAAGGACCTGGTACGTGGAGCTGGTGAACATGCTCATGGACATTCCCTGGAGGATGTCAGACCGTTGAGATCTCATCTCACAAGGTCCCCTCTTCGACCAGAGTTCACAGTCTCTGAGTTTAAGGGCTTGGCCATTGAGGCCGCAATCCTAAAAGACACCAGTTTTTCCCAGCAGGTCATTCAGAATATGATTAATAATAATAATAATAATAATAATGATTAGAGCTAGAAACCATCTTCCTCACATATCTATCACAGATACTGGAAGGCCTTCTTTTGGTGGAGTGAGGACAACGATTTGGCACCTATGTCTTTTTACCTTCCTTCCATCCTGGGCTTTCTACAAGCGGGTCTTGATCTGGTCTGTGTCTCAGTACCCTAAAGGGTCATGTTTCCGCTCTGTCAGTTCTTTTTTCAACAAAATCTGGCTTCTCGTTCCCAGGTAAAGACTTTTCTTCAAGGAGTCGCCCACCTGGTTCCTCCTTACCATCTTCTGATAGATCCATGATATCTTAACCTTGTTCTTGGCGCACTCCAGCGCTCTCCTTTTGAATCCATTCAAGATATTCCATTTTCTCTCCTGTCATGGAAAGTTTTCTTCTTAGTTGCCATTACGTCCATCAGGAGAGTTTCTGAGTTAGCGGCATTATCCTGCCGTTCCCCGTTCCTGATTCTTCATCAGGACAAGGTAGTTCTCAGACGTGTTCCTTCCTTCCTTCCTTCCTAAGGTGGTCTCTTCATTTCACATTAATGAAGACATTGTCCTTCCTTCGCTATGTCCCTCTTTGGTCCATCCCCTGGAGACGTCCCTCCACAAGTTGGATCTGGTCAGAGCTATCTGAGTCTACTTCTCAAGGACTGCTTCCTTTTGTCTCTTTGATGCCCTATTTGTCATCTTTGAAGGTCATTCCAAATCCACAATTACCCGTTGGATTTGTTTGGCAATATTAGAAGCATACCGCGTTCAGGACTAACCGCCCCCTCTGTGGATAAAGGCTCACTCCTCCCGTGGAGCTTCCTGGGCAGTTCATCACTAGGTATCGGCTTTACAGATTTGGAAAGCCGCGATCTGGTCTTCTCTGGACACCTTTGCAAAGTTTTACAGGGTTCATACGCATGCGTCGTCTGACGCAGGCCTGGGAAAGAAGGCAGTGCAGGTGGCTGTTGCACACCTGCCAACCTGAGTCTGTTTTTTCTTTGCGTTCTTTGTTTCCCACCCTAGGGACTGCTTTGGGACTTCCCGTGGTTACCTGTGTCCCCCAATGAAGCGATAAAGAAAGAGGGATTTTTGGTACTCACTGTAAAATCTCTTTCTTGGAACCTTCAGTGAGGGACACAGCACCCTCCCTAACTGTTTGTACCACTTTTGGGGCCTACGTGCCTTTGTTGTTGGGTTGGTACATATGATGAGTTTTGGTTGCTTCTCCTACTGGTTTAAAACTAACTGAGGTACTTGATGCCTGTCGTTGAGTGTATACTGCTGAGGAGGAGCTATTTTCCTTTTTTGCCTAGTGTCAGCCTCCTAGCGACAGCAGCATACACCCATGGTTACCTGTGTCCCCTAATGAAGGCTCCAAGTAAGAGATTTTACAGTGAGTACCAAATATCCCTCTGTCTTTGTACCGTGTTAGCCAGTAGATAGAAAAATATTTAGATTTGAGAGTCCTCAGTGGTTTATACCTTTTAATAGCTAACTGAAAGATAGTAACAAATTGCAAGCTTTCGAGACTACTCACATCTCTTCATCAGGCTGAAGAGACTCGAGAATCAACCACTGAGGACTCAAATCTAAATATTTTTCGGTAAGTAATATACATGTTTCCCAACCTTGCTTCACGGATGGGACTCTGTTCTTGGGTTTGTACTCATGCTTCTTTCTCTAAACACTGCGAATGGGCTTGATACCAAAAGGATCAATTTTGGTTTAATCTGACCACATGACCATCTCGTTTGCCTCCTCTGGCTCATCGAGATGGTCAATTGTGAACTTCTAATGGCCTGGGTATGTGTTGGTGTGAGCAGGGGAACTTTGCGTGCCCTGCAGGATTTTTATCAATGACTACATAATTCTCTTCAGGTCATTGACCAGCACCTCCCTTGTAGTTCTGGGCTGATTCCTGACCTTTCTCAGATTCATTCCTAGCCCACAAGGTGAAATCTTGCATGGAGCCCCAGACTGAGAAATATTGGCAATCATCCTGTGTTCCTTCCATTTTCTAATAATTGTGCCAACAGTTATTGCCTTCTCACCAACTGTTTGGCTGTTGTTCTTTAGCCCATCTGTCACGATAGGACTGGTGAGTAAACTGAGACCAACGGCACCGTTCCTGGCCCTAGCACTAGGGGGCGCCCTAACTCGCCCTGTTCCCCGGGATACCTCAAATAGCGAGGATGCCGGGGCCTCCGTCCTTGCCCTGTCTCCTTACTGCAGCCCTGTGTCTGTCCCCTTCCCCCCACCCAGGGAACAGAGGCGCTACTGTGTGCCGCAGTACACCAACCCGACAAACAGGGGAACCAAGACAAGGGTAAAAGAAAACTCCACTCACACAAAATATACTCTCACAAATAACAGAGGTATTCACCAGGGTGTGAAAGAGGGGGGAAGAAAATAAGGCAGGTAAGGATGAGGAATTTCAAAGTGTACAAACCAAGCAACAGTCGTATAATAAAATCCTCCAACTCTCCAGACACCAGCTCCTCACTTCTCCAGGTCAAACTAGCAAGTGCTACAATACAAAAGATCTAACCCCGGCACACTCCAAAAACGTGAAGGCAGAACTGTTGCTTTCAAAGTTTTTTTAATATATCTTGGGCAAAAGAGAATGGTTTCCAACGTTTCAGCTCAGGCACGAGCAGAAACGTTGGAAACCATTCTCCTTTGCACAAGATATATTAAAAAAAAACTTTGAAAACATTTCTTTCCTCACGTTTTTGGAGTGTGACGGGGTTAGATCTTTTGAATTGTCTTACCATTTTACCCCAGAGCACCCAACAGTGGTTGAGCCTGGTCCTCTCCGCTTTTAGTATCTAGCAAGTGCTATCTCAGACAAGGATCTGGCCAGAAGGCCTAGCTTTTATAGGAGAGAGGAGTGGCTAACCTAGCACAGCTGAAAGCAGGGATTTCCACATGGCAGATTAGCCCCTGTCCTGTTGAAAGAAAACAAATACATTTAATACACTGGAGAAGTGCTTCTCAATGGCAAAGCAGGAGCCATCAGACGCTGCATCTTCTGGTACTGCCTTGTGCATGTATATAATTTTGTCCTTGTGTCCTTAGACAGCTCTTTGGTCTTGGCCGTGGTGGAAAGCATGGAGTGTGATTGATTGTGTGGACAGCTGTCTTTTATACAGGTAATGTGTTCAAATGGGTGTAATTAATACAGATAATGAGTGCAAAGTAGGAGGGCTTTAAAGAAAAACAAGTCAACGAGAGACAGAATTCTTGCTGGTTGGTAGGTGATCCAATACTTATTTAATGCAATAAAATGCAAATGAATTATGTAAAAATCATACAATGTGATTTTCTGGTTTAATTTTTAGATTCTGTCTCTTACAGTTGAAGTGTACCTACAGACCTCTCCATTCTTTGCAGGTGGGAAAGCTTGCGAAATCTGCAGTGTATCAAATACTTATTTTCCCCACTATATATTCCAAAGAGGACAAATAAAGGGGTATATCTATGTCCAAGATTCTGTAACAATATGTAGTAGGTGTAACAATATTAGCAAACACCTCCAATTAGAAATGTGGTATAGTTTTTCTAATTTGCTCCATGGTCTTCATAGACTTTTAGAAAAAAACGTCTCATCCTTCATTCCTTCAGTGAATGCAGATTCTACCCATAGATTGAGAGTAAAAGACCAGTCAAGGAAAATATATAAGCAAATTTCTCTGGTAAGACATATTATAAACATCCTTATCAATTATACTACTAAATGCTAAATAAAAAAAATAAAAACGTTTGATACTACTTTAGTGGGAAAATCACTTTAAAGGGATATTCCCATCTCCAAGACCCTATCCCAATATGCAGTAGGTATAATAATAATAATATTAGCAATTACCTTAAATTAGAAATGTTTAGTTTTTCTGATTTGCTATGTCTCTTTCC
Organism: Ranitomeya imitator; assembly: GCF_032444005.1. Lineage (NCBI taxonomy): Eukaryota > Metazoa > Chordata > Amphibia > Anura > Dendrobatidae > Ranitomeya > Ranitomeya imitator. Next base: position 329,147,904 of record NC_091284.1, on the reverse strand, counting down.
TCTTGTGCAGGCATTGCAGAACCTTAGGTATCCATGGTTATGACCACTATTAACTAGCTGTCACTGTATCAGTGGTCTTAACCATGGAAATTGAATAAAATACATTTAAACTTTTCGGTCTCTTTCGTCCCGCTACATTTAGCCCAACTTGGGTCTCTCCCTAAGGTGGCTAGCATTTAAATATTAGACATTTTACTAAATAACTATTATTTAGTAAAAATTTGACAAAAAGGTAATCTTTATTGCAAAATGTCAGGATTTTAAATATGTCGAAGTATAATGAAAAAAATAAAGAAAAAACAGCACTCACCATTCCTTAAAAAATGATGTCCTTTATTTCACGTGATGGGACAGTCGTTAGATAGCAACAAATGCTTGGACCCACAGAAGTGCTGGGATAGGCATGGAATGGCTGTTTCATCATTTTTAAGGAATGGTGAGTGCTGTTTTTTCATTATTTTTCATCATACTTCGTCCTATTTTACATGCACCACCATTCCTATATTTACGTTGTATTCCTTATATTAACCAGAGATTCGCGCAGTAATTGACTGGTTGGTGCCGTTTTTTTCTTGTAACTTATTTTAAATGTCAGCTGCAAAAGAAGTTTCCCAGCTGTGACTTGGTAGGACTGATTGCTTAACCCCTTTCTGACATCCAACGTAGTAATCCGTCCATGTGCCCTGGGCCTATTTGACCAGGGATGGATTATTACGTCGGTGCGATCACTCGCACACACTGGGAGTGTGCGGGCAATCGCCACCGGGCGTCAGCTTATTATGACTGTTGATACCCGACACTTTAAAGGGAACCTGTCACACACCCCCACCTTGTGCAGCACTAATGCTGCATTCTGTCAAGGTGGCTCTTTTAGTACTGGTCCCTGCCAATGCTGCAATAATCGCTTTTATAATGTGCCCCCTCATATCTTGAATTTGTCAGGGGGGCAGGTCTTTCCCCCCTGACACAGACGCACAACAGCCGTCACTCAGGGGCTCTGCACGCCGCCTCCTCTTCCTTCATTAGCGGCCCCCGACGCCTGTGCTGTAAGTTCGAAGGGCAGCGCAACTGCGCATGCCCGAAAAAAAACTTACAGCACAGGCGCCAGGAACGTCAATGAAGGAAGAGGAGGCGGCGCGCAGAGCCCCTGAGTGACGGCTATGGTGCCTCTGATTCACGGGGAAAAGACCTGCCCCCCCTGACAAATTTGTGGTATGAGGGGCACATTATAAAAGCGATTATTGCAGCTTTGGCAGGGACCAGAACTAAAAGAGCCACCTTGGCAGAATGCAGCATTGGTGCTGCACATGGTGGCTCTTTTAGTTAAAAACGCTTGGGGGGGTGACAGGTTCCCTTTAACCCCCGAAATGCTGCAATCTAAAACGATTGCTGTATTCCGGGAGCTGGCAGAGGGCTAACAGCTCCTCTGCCTTTGGATCGGAGACCCCGCAGCGTGACGCAGGGTTCCGATCGTTGTCATGACGACCCGATGTCGTCATGACGACCCGATGTCGTCATGACGACCCGATGTCGTCATGACGACATCCGGGTCACTAGTCCTATGAAACTTGCTGATCATGCCCAGTGCATGATGAGCAATTTTGCTGCTGTAGAAGCAGCCTGCAAAAAATGATTGTCCCATAGTGGGACAAAGTGAAAAAGATATAAAATAAGTATAGCGTTTTTTTTTTTTTTTTAAATAATTGTAAAATTATTATTTTTTAAATAAAAAATAATAAAAAAAATCAAAAGAAATTGTATCTAAATAAATATTTGAATTAAAAAAAAATATAAACAATAAAAGTACACATATTTGGTTTTGCCACGTCCGCAATGACCATACCTATAAAACTGTCCCACTAGTTAACCCCTTTAGTGAACACCATAAAAAAATAAAAAATACGGCAAAAAACAACGCTTTATCATCATGCTGGCAAACAAAAAGTGGAATAAAATGCAATCAAAAAGACGGATGTACAGTTAGGGCCAGAAATATTTGGACAGTGACACAAGTTTTGTTATTTTAGCTGTTTACAAAAACATGTTCAGAAATACAATTATATATATAATATGGGCTGAAAGTGCACACTCCCAGCTGCAATATGATAGTTTCCACATCCAAATTGGAGAAAGGGTTTAGGAATCATAGCTCTGTAATGCATAGCGTCCTCTTTTTCAAGGGACCAAAAGTAATTGGACAATGGACTCTAAGGGCTGCAATTAACTCTGAAGGCGTCTCCCTCGTTAACCTGTAATCAATGAAGTAGTTAAAAGGTCAGGGGTGGATTCCAGGTGTGTGGTTTTGCATTTGGAAGCTGTTGCTGTGAGCAGACAACATGCGGTCAAAGGAACTCTCAATTGAGGTGAAGCAGAACATCCTGAGGCTGAAAAAAAAGAAAAAATCCATCAGAGAGATAGCAGACATGCTTGGAGTAGCAAAATCAACAGTTGGGTACATTCTGAGAAAAAAGGAATTGACTGGTGAGCTTGGGAACTCAAAAAGGCCTGGGCGTCCACGGATGACAACAGTGGTGGATGATCGCCGCATACTTAATTTGGTGAAGAAGAACCCGTTCACAACATCAACTGAAGTCCAGAACACTCTCAGTGAAGTAGGTGTATCTGTCTCTAAGTCAACAGTAAAGAGAAGACTCCATGACAGTAAATACAAAGGGTTCACATCTAGATGCAAACCATTCATCAATACCAAAAATAGACAGGCCAGAGTTAAATTTGCAGAAAAACACCTCAAGAAGCCAGCTCAGTTCTGGAAAAGTATTCTATGGACAGATGAGACAAAGATCAACCTGTACCAGAATGATGGGAAGAAAAAAGTTTGGAGAAGAAAGGGAACGGCACATGATCCAAGGCACACCACATCCTCTGTAAAACATGGTGGAGGCAACGTGATGGCATGGGCATGCATGGCTTTCAATGGCACTGGGTCACTTGTGTTTATTGATGACATAAGAGCAGACAAGAGTAGCCAGATGAATTCTGAAGTGTACCGGGATATACTTTCATCCCAGATTCAGCCAAATGCTGCAAAGTTGATTGGACGGCGCTTCATAGTACAGATGGACAATGACCCCAAGCATACAGCCAAAGCTACCCAGGAGTTCATGAGTGCCAAAAAGTGGAACATTCTGCAATGGCCAAGTCAATCTCCAGATCTAAACCCAATTGAGCATGCATTTCACTTGCTCAAATCCAGACTTAAGACGGAAAGACCCACAAACAAGCAAGACCTGAAGGCTGTGGCTGTAAAGGCCTGGCAAAGCATTAAGAAGGAGGAAACCCAGCGTTTGGTGATGTCCATGGGTTCCAGACTTAAGGCAGTGATTGCCTCCAAAGGATTTGCAACAAAATATTGAAAATAAAAATATTTTGTTTGGGTTATGTTTATTTGTCCAATTACTTTTGACCTCCTAAAATTTGGAGTGTTTGTAAAGAAATGTGTACAATTCCTACATTTTCTATCAGATATTTTTGTTCAACCCTTCAAATTAAACGTTACAATCTGCACTTGAATTCTGTTGTAGAGGTTTCATTTCAAATCCAATGTGGTGGCATGCAGAGCCCAACTCGCGAAAATTGTGTCACTGTCCAAATATTTCTGGCCCTAACTGTAAATAAACATGATACCGCTGAAAACGTCATCTTGTCCTGCAAAAAGCAAGCCACCATACAGCTCCATCAGCAGAATAAAAAATAGTTGTAGCTCTCAGAATAAAGCGATGCAAAAATAATATTTTTTTCTATAAAATAGATTTTATTGTGTCCCAAAACATAAAAAAAGATATAAATTTGGTATCGCTGTAATAAACCTGCCTTATCAATTTTACCACACACGGAACGGCATAAACCCCCGAAAACAAAATTCCTGAATTGTTTTTTTTTTCACTCTGCCTCCCAAAAATCAGAATAGAAAGCGATAAAAAATGTCATGTACCTGAAAATAATACCAATAAAAATGTCAGCTCGTCCCGCAAAAAAACAAGCCATAACATGGCTCTGTGGGCCAAAATATGGAAAAATTATAGCTCTCAAAATGTGGTGATGCAAAAACTACTTTTTGAAATAAAAATCAGAACCAAAAAAATGGAGTAAACACAACATTTCACAAATCATTATAAAATATTCATTTTATTAGATAAATACAAAAGAACAATTGTATCAAAAATAGTACATAATACACAGGAACTATCTGAGGAACAGACTAGTGGTATAGCAGAGAGTTCATGGGAACACAAAAGGTATATTATATCAAGGTAAAAGCCCAGTCCATATACCAATGTACACACTACAAGAGGCACAGCATGTCATCAAATCCATAACCACATCATATAGGTCAGAATACAGCTAGCCACAAGGTGCACCGGTGTGATTATAAGTGCTTACCCATGGTAGAAAGTAAGTCCCACAGACTCCCTGACGCGCGTTTCGCGGTCCAGCTTTCTCAAAGGGGAGACGCACATAAGCTGGTCTCTCAGGTTTATATGACCCAGTGGTAGGCTGGTTCAGGTACAACGATGATGTTCTGTTAATTTGGAACGGAGATGACACCAGCCTATCCAAATTCATGCAGCAATTCAATATCAATCCGTTTAATTTGAAATTTACTTATAATTGGCATCCTAACAAAATTGATTTTTTGGATATTAGTTTGTGTGTTTGAGAGGATGGGGCTATTGAAACGGACCTTTACTGTAAAGAAACATCAGTTAATTCACTGTTGCACGCCTCTTCAGCACACAACTATTCCACAATTAAGGCCATCCCAGTTGGACAGTTTCTTAGGAACAGGCGGGTCTGCTCCACTGAAGAGCGCTTTGAGAAGCAGTCCGTTGCCTTGACCGATCGTTTTCGTGCCAGGGGATACAGCCATCGGTGCATTAAGGCTGGGTATAGAAGGGCCAAAAACACGAGAAGAGAGGATTTACTCGTTCAACCCAAAAAAAGTAAACAGACGGATGAACCCATGGTTCGGTTCATCTCAACGTCGAATTGCCATTGGGATCGGATCCATGGTATTTTATCAAAGCATTGGTCTGTGCTACGTACAGATCCTATGCTGACAGCGCTACTACCTGCGTCACCAATGATGACACAACGTAGAAGCAAGAAACTTAGGGACAACCTAGTTAGGAGCCACTATGTGGCAAAACAAAAAACTTTTTTTAGTGTCGGCAGTCCTAAACAGGGATGTTTCCCATGCGGCTCATGTGTCGCGTGTCCTAACATTCTCAGATGTAAAACATTCTCATCTTCGGACAGTAAGAGAGAATATAAAATTCGAGATTTCATCTCTTGCAATACCACACATGTGGTTTATTATGCCACGTGTCCATGCTCTCGTATATATATCGGACTCACATCAAGGGAGCTGAAAGTTAGGACACGCGAACACATGAGGGACATCAAGGCCGCTAAAGACGTAACAGATACCTCCATGTTGAAGACACTGCCTAGACATTTTCGTGAATACCATGGATCCGACCCTGGCTGTTTGATGGTGAGGGGGATCAAAAAAATTCATGGGGGTGTCAGGGGTGGCAATCTGAATCAGCTTCTGGCACAACGGGAGTGTAGGTGGATTGTCACCCTTGACACTTTGACTCCAAAGGGATTGAACGAAAATTTGAGCTTCATTCCATTTTTATGACTTCTCTCTTCTCGTGTATTATGGTATTTTGATATTCCTGTTCCACCACTCACATCTTCAATCCTTTATGGGTTGGTAATTGGTTTAATGATGCTCTCTCCGCTTATCCCTGGTGTTTTTCTTACCATTTGTTTTTATTTGTATTTTAATTTGTGCCTTTGTCTCTTTTAGTTATGTATATGTGTATTGGGGGAACCGGATCTCTCTCAGGATTTTTTCCATATAATCACCTTGGGATATTTCCAGCCGCTTATGAAGAAGGATTCAGAAAAGGAAGTCCACCGTCGCTTTCCACATTATTGTTTGTCTTTTTTTATTTATTTTTTATTTATTGTTTTATATTTATTATTTTTATTAATTAATTTCTTTATTTATTATTTATTTTAATTTTATTTTTATTTTTGTTTTTCTTTATTATTATTTTTTCTTTTTCATTATATTTATTCTATTTATTTTATTTTTGTTTTTTTGCAATTCATTAATTATTATTGTGTTATTTCATTACTTTGTCCTCTGTCTTTGCTACATATGACTTTGTTTAGGGGGCATTGCACATGATATTCACCAGCGTATAATATGTGACAATGGATCTGAATCTGGCTCCATGATATCTTCTGCACGTGCGCACTTTATTTATCCATTATGGTTAATAGCACAATGTTGCACTTTATATTTCCTCTATTTGGAGGCCACGTAGATATAATATTAATCTTATGCTTGTGACACACTTTTTGCACAAGTATTTGTTACCACTTTATGTCGCACTTACCACTCTAGTGCGTGACAGTGTGAATACTTCCTTTTGTTCTATCCATAAGATCATGGCCGCTTGACCTGGTCTTCAGTAAGATGGTGGCTGTTGGTGCGCACACGTACCCTGGCTGCTGTATTCCCCTTGTCTCGGTGGCTATCTACTCTGGTGGATTGCGCATGTCTCAGTGACGTCAGAGGCTGGAGTTCCGCCCACATGCGCACTTCCTCCATGACGGCCACTTGGATGATGGGTAATGTAGTCCGGGACGCGTGCGGCGCTTCTCTCAGACACTTCCGGTTTCCCCTCATATAAACCTGAGAGACTAGCTTATGTGCGTCTTCCCTTTGAGAAAGCTGGACCGCGAAACGCGCGTCAGGGAGTCCGTGGGACTTACTTTCTACCATGGGTAAGCACTTATAATCACACCGGTGCACCTTGTGGCTGGCTGTATTCTGATCTATATGATGTGGTTATGGATTTGATGACATGCTGTGCCTCTTGTAGTGTGTACATTGGTATATGGACTGGGCTTTTACCTTGGTATAATATAGCTTTTGTGTTCCCATGAACTCTCTGCTATACCACTAGTCTGTTCCTCAGATAGTTCCTGTGTATTATGTACTATTTTTGATACAATTGTTCTTTTGTATTTATCTAATAAACTGAATATTTTATAATGATTTGTGAGATTTTGTGTTTACTCCATTTTTTTGGTTCTGATTTGTCTGGGAGTACTCTCACACAAAAAAAACTATTATTGTGATGGTTTTGAAGGAAGGGTGATATTTGTTTACTCTTGGCCACGGTGTAATCCTGCGTTTTATGACCCATTAAATAAATATTTGTTTTCTGTGTTGTTCACAGCATCTAGTCAAAAGCAGATGGACTTTCGTACCCGAGACCAAACCTGGCTGTCTCGTCTACAGGATGTATTTAAGGAGGATTCTGGTGGTGTTTTAACTACAAATAGTGGTGACTCCAGGGATTGAGCCTAAATCTTTATTGTACAAATGTACTAACTTGTGGTGGAACAGGGCTTCCCTGGGACAGTACCTGGCCCATGGTTTGATACCTGGAGGGTTAAGGGTTCAGATCTTCCCATCGTTTCCGGTGGAAGATGAAGGATTTAAAAAGGACTGGTAGGGTGTTGCTGCTGGGTGTTCCCGTGGCTTCATGGAGCTTCTGATTAAGTTTGATGAGAGCAAGTTAAACGATATTGAAAAAGAAATTGATACCATCCAGACACTTGTTAAGGAAGAATTAACCTCTGATGCTCTGGATAAACTGAATGGGGATTTGGAAAAGGATTTTTCAAAATGGGAGCAAGAGATTCGTGCTCTAAAAACCAAGAAATTGCAGAGAGATAATACTGATTACAAAGAAAATAAGGTGTATCGATGGAGAAATAATAAATCTAGAACACGTCCCCCTTTTCAACTGAGATCTGGTTCCATCTCTTTACTTACTTCCGTAGAGGATTCAAGTGTAGCCTCAGATCAGTCTAGAACCACAGGGGGGGAGAAGACTAAACGGATATTACCAATGAGGAAAACAAAAGGACAGTTTAATAAAAGAAAACCTACATCACCTCCAGCCTATGACCGCAAGGCCAAGAGTTCAAATTTAGAGGTAATTAATTTGTCCTCACATATCCTTTCTGAAACTCAATTAGAGCTGTTGAAATTAGGTTTAAATTTTGTGCCGAGTAATAATTTTGATTTTTTTTCACAGTTCTGAAAGATACGCATTTATTTTGTCGTAAACGTGTTCTCAAAAAGCTACATGGCCATGGGAGCACTCAGCTTGGCACATCCAATGATATGGAACTTGAAGCGCTGACTACCCTGGAGGATTTGCTAAGGGAACAGCAACCTGATTTTATAGGTAATTTTCCTCGGTCTCTCACTCCCAGATCACGCACATTTCCCCCCTTGTCCTTATGCCCACAGGTTGAAATATTCTGTAGATTGGTGTCTGAGGATTTGAAAAAGATACCTAATAGGATGCACAAAGACAATCTCACATGTGCACAAAGGAATGCATTGAAAGAGCTACAATCACTGGATTCAGTAGTAATTAAACCGGCGGACAAGGGGGGGAATGTGGTGATCTGCCTGTTGACAAATACGAAAAGGAGGCTTTTCGTCAGTTGAGGAACAAGGAAACATACCAAATGTTACATCAGAACCCTACACCCCTTTTCTCCAATAAATTGGAACACATTTTGTTCTGTGCCAGGGAGTCGGGTATTGTCCCAGGGAAGATTTTGGACGGATTATTACCTTTGTGTCCAAAAGTGGCCACTTTTTATCTTTTGCCGAAAGTGCACAAGGATGTTGTTAATCCTGCAGGCCGACCGATTGTCTCTGGCATAGGAGGGTTGTGCGATAATGTGTGTAAATTCATTGATTACTATCTGAAGCCACTGGTTGAAACGCTCCCCTCCTATGTCAGAGACACTATGGATGTACTAACCAAGATCAACGGACTGTTTCTGGAGGATGGCATGCTGTTAGCAACAACTGACATAGAATATTTATATACATCAATTAAGCATGCAGATGGCCTCAGGGCGGTCCCGCTTTTTCCTGGAGACAACCAACTGGGATGGCCACTTGATTGATTTAATTTTGGATTTACTGGAATTTGTGTTGACTCACAATTATTTTGTTTTCAAGGACAGATTTTATTTACAGACACAGGGGACTGCTATGGGGGCGGCCTGTGCCCCGTCATACGCCAACCTCTTCACGGGACACTGGGAGAGGTGGCTATTACATGGTGACGGGGCACAGGTCGCTGACCCAGTGGTAGGCTGGTTCAGGTACATCGATGATGTTCTGTTAATTTGGAACGGAGATGACACCAGCCTATCCAAATTCATGCAGCAACTCAATATCAATCCGTTTAATTTGAAATTTACTTATAATTGGCATCCTAACAAAATTGATTTTTTGGATATTAGTTTGTGTGTTGGAGAGGACGGGGCTATTGAAACGGACCTTTACCGTAAAGAAACATCAGTGAATTCACTGTTGCACGCCTCTTCAGCACACAGCTATTCCACAATTAAGGCCATCCCAGTTGGACAGTTTCTTAGGAACAGGCGGGTCTGCTCCACTGAAGAGCGCTTTGAGAAGCAGTCCGTTGCCTTGACCGATCGCTTTCGTACCAGGGGATACAGCCATCGGTGCATTAAGGCTGGGTATAGAAGGGCCAAAAACACGAGAAGAGAGGATTTACTCGTTCAACCCAAAAAAAGTAAACAGACGGATGAACCCATGGTTCGGTTCATCTCAACGTCGAATTGCCATTGGGATCGGATCCATGGTATTTTATCAAAGCATTGGTCTGTGCTACGTACAGATCCTATGCTGGCAGCGCTACTACATGCATCACCAATGATGACACAACGTAGAAGCAAGAATCTTAGGGACAACCTAGTTAGGAGCCACTATGTGGCAAAACAAAAAACTTTTTTTAGTGTCAGCAGTCCTAAACAGGGATGTTTCCCATGCGGCTCATGTGTCGCGTGTCCTAACATTCTCAGATGTAAAACATTCTCATCTTCGGACAGTAAGAGAGAATATAAAATTCGAGATTTCATCTCTTGCAATATCACACATGTGGTTTATTATGCCACGTGTCCATGCTCTCGTATATGTCGGACTCACATCAAGGGAGCTCAAAGTTAAGAAACGCGAACACATGAGGGACATCAAGGCCGCTAAAGACGTAACAGATACCTCCATGTTGAAGACACTGCCTAGACATTCTCGTGAATACCATGGATCCGACCCTGGCTGTTTGATGGTGAGGGGGATCGAAAAAATTCATGGGGGTGTCAGGGGTGGCAATCTGAATCAGCTTCTGGCACAACGGGAGTGTAGGTGGATTGTCACCCTTGACACTTTGACTCCAAAGGGATTGAACGAAAATTTGAGCTTCATTCCATTTTTATGACTTCTCTCTTCTCGTGTATTATGGTATTTTGATATTCCTGTTCCACCACTCTCATCTTCAACCCTTTATGGTTTGGTAATTGGTTTAATGATGCTCTCTCCGCTTATCCCTGGAGTTTTTCTTACCATTTGTTTTTATTTGTATTTTAATTTGTGTCTTTGTCTCTTTTAGTTATGTATATGTGTATTGGGGGAACCGGATCTCTCTCAGGATTTTTTCCATATAATCACCTTGGGATAATTCCAGCCGCTTATGAAGAAGGATTCAGAAAAGGAAGTCCACCGTCGCTTTCCACAATATTGTTTGTCTTTTATTTATTTTTTATTTATTGTTTTATATTTATTATTTTTATTAATTAATTTCTTTATTTATTATTTAGTTTAATTTTATTTTTATTTTTGTTTTTCTTTATTTTTTCTTTTTCACTATATTTATTCTATTTATTTTATTTTTGGGTTTTTTCCAATTCATTAATTATTATTGTGTTAATTCATTACTTTGTCTTCTGTCTTTGCTACATATGACTTAGTTTAGGGGGCATTGCACATGATATTCACCAGCGTATAATATGTGACAATGGATCTGAATCTGGCTTCATGATATCTTCTGCACATGCGCACTTTATTTATCCATTATGGTTAATAGCACAATGTTGCACTTTATATTTCCTCTATTTGGAGGCCACGTAAATATAATATTAATCTCATGCTTGTGACACACTTTTTGGACAAGTATTTGTTACCACTTTATGTCGCACTTACCACTCTAGTGCGTGACAGTGTGAATACTTCCTTTTGTTCTACCCATAAGATCATGGCCGCTTGACCTGGTCTTCAACAAGATGGTGGCTGTTGGTGCGCACACGTACCCTGGCTGCTGTATTCCCCTTGTCTCGGTGGCTATCTACTCTGGTGGATTGCGCATGTCTCAGTGACGTCAGAGGCTGGAGTTCCGCCCACATGCGCACTTCCTCCATGACAGCCACTTGAATGACGGGTAATGTAGTCCGGGACGCGTGCGGCGCTTCCCTCAGACACTTCCGGTTTCCCCTCATATAAACCTGAGAGACTAGCTTATGTGCGTCTCCCCTTTGAGAAAGCTGGACCGCGAAACGCGCGTCAGGGGCGTCAGGGAGTCCGTGGGACTTACTTTCTACCATGGGTAAGCACTTATAATCACACCGGTGCACCTTGTGGCTGGCTGTATTCTGATCTATATGATGTGGTTATGGATTTGATGACATGCTGTGCCTCTTGTAGTGTGTACATTGGTATATGGACTGGGCTTTTACCTTGGTATAATATACCTTTTGTGTTCCCATGAACTCTCTGCTATACCACTAGTCTGTTCCTCAGATAGTTCCTGTGTATTATGTACTATTTTTGATACAATTGTTCTTTTGTATTTATCTAATAAACTGAATATTTTATAATGATTTGTGAGATTTTGTGTTTACTCCATTTTTTTGGTTCTGATTTGTCTGGGAGTACTCTCACACAAAAAAACTATTATTGTGATGGTTTTGATGGAAGGGGTGATATTTGTTTACTCTTGGCCACGGTGTAACCGTGCGTTTTATGACCCGTTATATAAATTTTTGAAATAAAAAGCATCTTTATAAATCTGGTATTGCTGTAATCACACCAACTCGAAGAATAAAGTCGTTTAATCACTTACACCACACGAGGAACGATGTAAAAAATATATAAAACCAATTCTTCGCAAACTGTTGATGTTTTCATTTTGCCTCCCAAAGATTGCAGTAAGGCTCGGCGCTGAGCGCTTACATCGGGGTTTTGGTGTAAGTCTCTGAAATATGTAAATCAGACGGAACCTCTGGGAGAAGATTCCCTATAATGAGGCAGATGGAGATACGGTGGACAGCGACTGACCTTTGATCAGGCGGTGCCCGTCTTTTTAGGATTGCATAAAAGGGCTGTTGGCCACAGTTTTGTGCACTTTTGAAAAGAAGGACAACGCTGATCAGAGGCCAGATGGAGACCAGGGTAACTCTGCTGCTTCATTATAGTGAATGGATCCCTTGGGGGTTTCATCTGAATCGCATCACTCAGAGATTTAGATAGAAACCTCAAAGCATGTGCTCAGCGTAGAGTGCTGGATAAATGTGATTCCAAACGTTATGTAAAATGTTCCCAATAAAAGCATCAACTCAATCCTCAAAAAAGCAAGCCCTCACTCCGGTGGGTCATCTGTTAATGGAAATATAGGGGGTTTTCAAGTTACTGGAAGCAAAAAGGCTCTGGAAAAGTGAAATGGCTCCTCACCCACCAAAAGAAATTCAGGAAATTCTGCTCTCCCAAATCCAAATGCCCCCTCCTTTCTGAGCCCCACAGTGTACCTAAACCACATATTGCATCCACGTTTGGCATTTCTGAAGTGATGATAGCCTGTCTGACTTACGGGTGCATCCCTCCAAAAGCATGGCTTGGGCATAACGTACTGGTGACTGCAACATACTGGTCACTACAGCATACTGGTCACTACAACGGCAGTTTGCAATTTTCACTCGGCAACGTTTATTGCTGCTTGTTTCTGGAAAATACCCATGGAGTCAAAATCGTCACTACATCTGTAGATAAATTCCCCAAGGGGTATAGTTTCCCAAATGGGGTCACTTGAGGGGGAATTCTGCTCTTCTAGCAATTAGGGGCTCTGTATAAAGTATTTGCGGGTTTGCAAACTGTTCTAGGAAAATCTGCACTCCAGGAGGCAAATAGCGTTCTGTTCCTCCCGAGTCTCTCCGTATGGCTAAGTAGTACCGTACTGCCACATTTGGGGTATACCCAAGTTCAGTAGAAATTATAGGACAAATTTTGGTGACCTTTTTACCCACTTATTGTATGAAAATGTAAAATCTGGGGCAAAAACTACATTTTGCCCATCACTGCCCAATGGTATAAAGTTCTGTGACACACCCACGGTGTCAATATGATCACTGTACCCCTAGATGAATTCATTGAGAGGTGTAGTTTGTAAAATTGGGTCACTTTCCCAAGGGCCTGTGATCCATCCGCAAGTAAAAAAACTTAAACTTGACAGCATGGAACTTGAAAGGTCACTTTTAAGCAATAGGGGGTTCTCCCCAAACTTAATTGCCACCCTCCAAAAAAAAAACGCTAACTACCAAAGCATACGGTAGAATTTTGAAAAAATGTATCTCAGGGTTAGGCGCTTCCTGGGACAGGGAGGTTCCTCTCATGACCATATTAGAATTTTTACAGAAGGGCCTAGTACAGGGTTTGGCCACAAGTACCTTAAAAGTTCAGGTTGCAGCACTAGGAGCCCTGTCCAATTATGACTTGGCTGGGGATCGCTGAATAGCTAGATTTATCAAGGCTACAAGTAGGTCCAGACACCCTGGGATCTGAATTTGGTCCTCTCCACTCTAACTGAGGCCTCTTTTGAACCTCTATCAGAAGCCCCGCTGAAAGTGTTGTCCCTAAAAAATTCCTTACTAGTGGCCTTAACTTCGGCGCATAGGGTCAGCGATATTCAGGCTGTATTGGCATACCCACCTTTTACTCAGTTTTAGAGGATAAAGTGGTGCCTAAAAACAGATTCGGCTTACCTTCCAAAAGTGGCGTCACGTTTCCAGAGGGCTCAAGAAATTTCCCTCCCGGCTTTTTGTCCCAACCGCAAAAATAGTAGGGAGGAAGCATTACACACCCTAGACGTCAGGAGATGCATAGTTCAATATCTAGCGGCAACACGCAAGTGTAGGAAGGATAGGTCTCTATTTGTGTGCTTTTAGGGACCGCAGAAAGCATCCAAAAGTACACTCACAAAGTGGATAAGAGATGCTATCACACTCTCATACTCCTCTCATGGGGCAGCCATTCTGGAGAAAATAAAGGCCCACTCAGCAAGATCAGTGGCAACTTCCTGGGCTGAAACAGTCAGCTGAACAGGTTTATTTAAGGACAGGAGGACGGAGCTGCTGGAGAAGGAGGATGGAGCTGCTGATGTGCAATACAAACTGTCTTCGGGTTGAGGGAATACACTTGCCACTCTTCAACCAGACGTACTTTCTCCCAACTGGATTACATATTTGGTTCCAGTAATTTAGTAGTCTGGGTAAGAGATGTAGAACTGGGGACAGAGGTGTCTCGGATCATAGTCTGGTTATGCACTTAAATTTGACCATATGATTTATAACTGAATTTTGGTTGAAATTGTTTGGTCTTAATGATATTAGTTGGGTTTTTTTTATATCGGTGCACCATAAACCTCGTAATGTTAACTTATTCTGGAACACTCTGAAACTTTATCTTAGAGGCTGTCTATCTTCAACAATCTCATATAAAAAAGTAACATTGAATGTGACAATGACATGGAGGTTGAGGGAATCAGAGGAAGTTTATGTATCTAACCCATCAAATGAAAATAGAGTAGAATAGTAGAATGGCTGTGCTCCCATAGACTATACACATGGATATTAAATCTAATTGTAAACTCTTTTTTAATTGTCAGTCATACTTTGAACTAGTGAATCAATAAAGTAAGCTTGTTTGCATTTATAGTCCGTCAGCATCACATATCAAACACTATACTTCAAATTTGTGAACCAAGTGGCTCTGAAGTTACTTCTGCAGATGACATTCTCTGGTATGAATATTATAAATTGTTATATAACTCTAGAAGTGATGATGTTTCGGATTGTGTTTATCAGATTTATAATTTCCTACAAATGAACTCTTCTCAACAATCTTTTTGGAGGCTGATTTTACTGTGGAAGAATTAAGTATGGCCATTGCAAACATGGCCTCGGGTAAAACACCAGGGCCAGTTAGCTGGTTTTCCTATAGATTTGTATGGTAGAAAAAAGGAAAGGACCCTTTGGAATGTGGATTGTATCGTAAGATTTCATTAGTGAATGTCCATTATAAAATTAGAACTAAACTTTTAGCTACTTGGATTAACTCGGTCATTCTAGGAGTAACACATCTAGATCAAACTGGATTTATGCCAGGGAAAAACACGTCCATTAACAGAAGAGTTCCATCTATTTGATCTTTGCTAAGGTTCTAGATTCTCTGGAGTGGCCTTTTCTATCTGCTTGTCTTCAAAGGTTGTGTTTGGATTCATATGCTGTATGTGACCCCCCCTCCCCCTAAAGGTACCGTCACACTAGACGATATCGCTAGCGATCCGTGACGTTGCAGCGTCCTGGCTAGCGATATCGTCCAGTGTGACAGGCAGCAGCGATCAGAATCCTGCTGTGATGTCGTTGGTCGGGGAAGAAAGTCCAGAACTTTGTTTCGTCGCTGGCTCTCCCGCTGACATCGCTGAATCAGCGTGTGTGACGCCGATTCAGCGATGTCTTCGCTGGTAACCAGGGTAAACATCGGGTTACTAAGCGCAGGGCCGCGCTTAGTAACCCGATGTTTACCCTGGTTATCATCGTTAAAGTAAAAAAAACAACCACTACATACTTACCTACCGCTGTCTGTCCCCGGCGCTGTGCTTCTCTGCTCTGGCTGTGAGCACAGCGGCCGGAAAGCAGAGCGGTGACGTCACCGCTGTGCTTTCCGGCCGCTGTGCTCACAGTCAGTCAGTGCAGGAAAGCACACCGCCGGGGACAGACAGCGGTAGGTAAGTATGTAGTGGTTGTTTTTTTTACTTTAACGATGGTAACCAGGGTAAACATCGGGTTACTAAGCGCAGCCCTGCGCTTAGTAACCCGATATTTACCCTGGTTACCGGCATCGTTGGTCGCTGGAGAGCTGTCTGTGTGACAGCTCTCCAGCGACCAAACAGCGACGCTGCAGCGATCCGGATCGTTGTCGGTATCGCTGCAGCATCGCTTAGTGTGAAGGTACCTTTGGAAGCCTGAATAGCAATTAATAACATTGTCATACTCTGTCTCCAACTCTTTTAGCTTTTGCTATGGAGGCACAGGCAATAAGGATACTCTCTACCCCAACTATTAGAAGTATTACCATAGCCGATCGCCTACATACTATTGGTTTGTATGCGGATGATATGGTGATCTTCATCGATAAAGTGGAAGTAACGTTACCTAGTGTTATTTCTACTATAGATATGTTTAGTAAATACTTCAGAATATACATAAATTGCCATAAATCTGCATTAATGCCCAATATAATGTTCCAAGATCCCACATAATTTACAAAATGTGGGCTCAATCAAATTAATATCGTCCTTTAATAGGAATTCTCTGCTTTGTACACGTACGTTATCTGTAGGTGTTGAATCTGTACCACTAATGGTAAACGAGAAATGGAAACTTTTGATCCCTACTATACAAGAAGAGAATTTGTTGGCGATTTGGAATCCCCAACCAAGGTTTCCACCTCAGCCAACAACAAAATGATTCAACTTTATATAATACATCAGTCATAACTTACCCCTTTAAGGTTATTTCGAATGGGTTGGTCCCTGACCTCAGAGTGCTTGACGGGCCACGCATTAGATGGACATTTTATACATATGATATGGAGCAGTCCAGTTATTATATCCTTTTGACAAGAAGTAATTTCATTATCTTCTCTAAAATCTATACCTAATACCTTTGATCTAATCATCTGCCTATTTGTTATTTTGGAAGAGGGAATGTGTGAGCACTATATTAAAATTTACCTATTAAAACTCTATTTTTGGCAAGGAAATTACTAGCTTTGTGCTGGATGTGTGGCCCTTGCCCTTCTCTATGATCTTGAATTGAGTTACTTACAGTTAGGGCCAGAAATATTTGGACAGTGACACAATTTTCGCGAGTTGGGCTCTGCATGCCACCACATTGGATTTGAAATGAAACCTCTACAACAGAATTCAAGTGCAGATTGTAACGTTTAATTTGAAGGGTTGAACAAAAATATCTGTAGGAATTGTACACATTTCTTTACAAACACTCCACATTTTAGGAGGTCAAAAGTAATTGGACAAATAAACATAACCCAAACAAAATATTTTTATTTTCAATATTTTGTTGCAAATCCTTTGGAGGCAATCACTGCCTTAAGTCTGGAACCCATGGACATCACCAAACGCTGGGTTTCCTCCTTCTTAATGCTTTGCCAGGCCTTTACAGCCACAGCCTTCAGGTCTTGCTTGTTTGTGGGTCTTTCCGTCTTAAGTCTGGATTTGAGCAAGTGAAATGCATGCTCAATTGGGTTTAGATCTGGAGATTGACTTGGCCATTGCAGAATGTTCCACTTTTTGGCACTCATGAACTCCTGGGTAGCTTTGGATGTATGCTTGGGGTCATTGTCCATCTGTACTATGAAGCGCCGTCCAATCAACTTTGCAGCATTTGGCTGAATCTGGGCTGAAAGTATATCCCGGTACACTTCAGAATTCATCTGGCTACTCTTGTCTGCTCTTATGCCATCAATAAACACAAGTGACCCAGTGCCATTGAAAGCCATGCATGCCCATGCCATCACGTTGCCTCCACCATGTTTTACAGAGGATGTGGTGTGCCTTGGATCATGTGCCGTTCCCGTTCTTCTCCAAACTTTTTTCTTCCCATCATTCTGGTACAGGTTGATCTTTGTCTCATCTGTCCATAGAATACTTTTCCAGAACTGAGCTGGCTTCTTGAGGTGTTTTTCTGCAAATTTAACTCTGGCCTGTCTATTTTTGGTATTGATGAATGGTTTGCATCTAGATGTGAACCCTTTGTATTTACTGTCATGGAGTCTTCTCTTTACTGTTGACTTAGAGACAGATACACCTACTTCACTGAGAGTGTTCTGAACTTCAGTTGATGTTGTGAACGGGTTCTTCTTCACCAAATTAAGTATGCGGCGATCATCCACCACTGTTGTCATCCGTGGACGCCCAGGCCTTTTTGAGTTCCCAAGCTCACCAGTCAATTCCTTTTTTCTCAGAATGTACCCAACTGTTGATTTTGCTACTCCAAGCATGTCTGCTATCTCTCTGATGGATTTTTTCTTTTTTTTCAGCCTCAGGATGTTCTGCTTCACCTCAATTGAGAGTTCCTTTGACCGCATGTTGTCTGCTCACAGCAACAGCTTACAAATGCAAAACCACACACCCGGAATCCACCCCTGACCTTTTAACTACTTCATTGATTACAGGTTAACGAGGGAGATGCCTTCAGAGTTAATTGCAGCCCTTAGAGTCCATTGTCCAATTACTTTTGGTCCCTTGAAAAAGAGGATGCTATGCATTACAGAGCTATGATTCCTAAACCCTTTCTCCGATTTGGATGTGGAAACTATCATATTGCAGCTGGGAGTGTGCACTTTCAGCCCATATTATATATATAATTGTATTTCTGAACATATTTTTGTAAACAGCTAAAATAACAAAACTTGTGTCACTGTCCAAATATTTCTGGCCCTAACTGTAATTTGATAATACCTTATGAACAAACAGTGTATTAAAATAGAGGTCGTCCGGATAAATATTTCTAGAGTCTGGGATCTTTGGAATTCATCCCACCTCACAATCTCAACACACAGACACTAAATTAGGGTTGTCATATTAGTGTAATGTAAATTGGTGTAATAACTAGCGATGAGCGAACTTGCTCAGAAGTGCACGGTGCTCGCCCGAGCATCTCGCTGCTTGCGATGCTCGGCGAGCATTTCTGTGGTTCTGCGGGAGTTCGGGTCACCGCCCTGCATGTTTGCCGCTCTTTAGAGTGCCAATCAACATGCAGGGACTGTCTGCCACACACTGTAATGCTGCAGCCATGTTGGTTGTGGCATTACAGTGATTGGCTGGCCAAAGAGCGTCATCAGGTCTATATTAGACCTGGCGCCGCCCTGCTCGTCACAGTGAGCTCCGGACTTAGGCAGAGTAGGGAGAGGTGCTGCTGAGATAGGGACAGATTTGGTGGTGTATAAGTTAGTGTGGGTATACCATACTGAATACATAAATCCATCTAAACCAACAGTCCTGTGGACTAATTACGGTGTAAAAAGGTGTCAGTGCTATGTAGGCTAGGCAGGCATTGTATGTGGCATACTTCATTGCATGCAGTAAGAGGGTCCATTCCATTACTGTCTGCTGCTGCCTATTACAGATATTTACCGTAGATACATAGCCCCGGGTATCAGTGGCCAGGAATAATTTTTTTTGCATCTTTATCCTGAATATTTTTTTTAAAAGCAATCCACAGCACACTTTTTTGCTCCATTTGCTTGATGGCAATGCAGAATACAGCCAGATCCTTTCCATCTTACAGTGTAAAAATCCAGCAATTTTAAACAGGGTTTGGCTATCCCAGCGATCACATCTGAGTGCGCAGACAATTCTGCCATTTCTTGGCAACTGTAAAATTTTGTTGGAGAGTCTTATACAAATTATTGACACCAGTTTGCTGAAAAAAAAAAGTTACCTACAGGGCATTTATTTTAAACGGGTTTGGCCATCCCAGTGATCACATCTGAGTGTGCAAACAATTCTGCCACTCTGGGCTACTGTAAAATTTTGTTGGAGTGTGTATCTTACCACCTGTCTTGCAACCTTATATCTTTTGGTATGACATAGTAACATAGTAACATAGTAAGGCCGAATAAAGACATTGGTCCATCCAGTTCAGCCTATATTCCATCATAATAAATCCCCAGATCTACGTCCTTCTACAGAACCTAATAATTGTATGATACAATATTGTTCTGCTCCAGGAAGACATCCAGGCCTCTCTTGAACCCCTCGACTGAGTTCGCCATCACCACCTCCTCAGGCAAGCAATTCCAGATTCTCACCGCCCTAACAGTAAAGAATCCTCTTCTATGTTGGTGGAAAAACCTTCTATCCTCCAGACGCAAAGAATGCCCCCTTGTGCCCATCACCTTCCTTGGTATAAACAGATCCTCAGCGAGATATTTGTATTGTCCCCTTATATACTTATACATGGTTATTAGATCACCCCTCAGTTGTCTTTTTTCTAGACTAAATAATCCTAATTTTGCTAATCTACGTGGGTATTGTAGTTCTCCCATCCCCTTTATTAATTTTGTTGCCCTCCTTTGTACTCTCTCTAGTTCCATTATATCCTTCCTGAGCACCGGTGCCCAAAACTGGACACAGTACTCTATGTGCGGTCTAACTAGGGATTTATACAGAGGCAGTATAATGCTCTCATCATGTGTATCCAGACCTCTTTTAATGCACCCCATGATCCTGTTTGCCTTGACAGCTGCTGCCTGGCACTGGCTGCTCCAGGTAAGTTTATCATTAACTAGGATCCCCAAATCCTTCTCCCTGTCAGATTTATCCAGTGGTTTCCCGTTCAGTGTGTAATGGTGATATTGATTCCTTCTTCCATCAGATGACCATCAGATAGCTAAAAGATCTGCATTTTGAAACCTCTTTGAGTTTCAAGCTGTTTAAAAAAAAAGGGTAAATAAACATTTTATTTCCTTCCATTTTGTGAGCTTTTGCTCCTGCATTCCAGAGGATTCCAGGTATGTGGCATTGATTGGGTTTATTTGGACATGCAGCAAAGTAATGTTAAAAATGTGTTATAAAAAGAGAGAAGATGGATTGTTCTATTAAAGAAATAAGTTATAAGTAGTGTTGAGCGATACCGTCCGATACTTGAAAGTATCGGTATCGGATAGTATCGGCCGATACCCGAAAAATATCGGATATCGCCGATACCGATATCCGATACCAATACAAGTCAATGGGACATCAAGTATCGGAAGGTATTCTCATGGTTCCCAGGGTCTGAAGGAGAGGAAACTCTCCTTCAGGCCCTGGGATCCATAGGGATGTGTAAAATAAAGAATTAAAATAAAAAATATTGATATATTTACCTCTCCGGCGGCCCCTGAACTCAGCGCGGGTAACCGGCAGGCTTCGTTGTTCAAAATCAGCGCTTTTAGGACCTGAGAATCACGTCCCGGCTTCTGATTGGTCGCGGGCCGCCCATGTGACCGCCACGCGACCAATCACAAGCCGCGACGTCACCGCAAGCTATTAACGCGCTCATTTTTAAAAATGAGCGCGGTAATGACTTTCAAAGACGTAGCGGCTTGTGATTGGTCGCGGCCACGCGACCAATCACAAGCCGCGACGTCACCGCAAGCTATTAACGCGCTCATTTTTAAAAATGAGCGCGGTAATGACTTTCAAAGACGTAGCGGCTTGTGATTGGTCGCGGCCACGTGACCAATCACAAGCCGCTACGTCTTTGAAAGCCATTAACGCGCTCATTTTTAAAAATGAGCGCGTTAATAGCTTGCGGTGACGTCGCGGCTTGTGATTGGTCACGTGGCGGTCACATGGGCGGCCCACGACCAATCAGAAGCCGGGACGTGATTCTCAGGTCCTAAAAGCGCTGATTTTGAACAACGAAGCCTGCCGGTTACCCGCGCTGAGTCCAGGGGCCGCCGGAGAGGTAAATATATCAATATTTTTTATTTTAATTCTTTATTTTACACATCTCTATGTATCCGATACCCGATACCACAAAAGTATCGGATCTCGGTATCGGAATTCCGATACCGCAAGTATCGGCCGATACCCGATACTTGCGGTATCGGAATGCTCAACACTAGTTATAAGCCATTCCTTGGTTGGCGCAACAGTATAACTCATATCAGCTCATGCTTTCCTCTCAGTACGGCGCTCATTTTAGTTTCAATATGTTTATTTGAAATTTTTAACATAACATAACAGTACATATATACTCCTCCATGTAGAAGAGATAAGTAAATTATTGGTAAGTGCAACCCTTATTGAATGGAAGAGTCAATTTAACACAGAGTAGGTCAAACATAAAGACATGGGAAACACAACATAAACACAGACAAAGGAAAGAAACAACAGGGCTAAGAACTTCATTGCTGTGAGCATAGTTATATGTATGGCACGGAAGGGAGTAGAATATTATAATACAACACTCAGACGCGCTCGGGTTTTAATCAAACAGGAATATGCAAGATTGTGTGGATTATAAACAAATAGGGGAGCACCCCTAGATCCCCCGATGATCCACTTTACTATATAGGTAACCTAAACTAACATACGGCTCATACATTTGTGATTATTTACGGGGATAGTGTGAGGGCCTGAGCCAGATGAGCGCCGGAGTCAAGGTCAAGCAAGGGGTTCCAGGTCTTAGAAAAAACATTCCACTCGTCATTCCTGGTAGCTTGAATTCGTTCATATAGTAGGATCTCATTCACCCTATCTTTAACCAGTGAGATAGACAATGATGGAGATCTCCATTTGGAGGCTATGTGAATTTTGGTCGCCATACATATGGTGGTCACCAATTTCTGCAGGCTCTTTGAAAACCCGGGGTGCTTCTTACCCAGCAAGAATACTGTAGGATCCATGGGAATCATTTTACCAAAGATCTGGTCAATAATCAATTTGACCTCACGCCATAAAGCCTCGGCGACTGGGCACTTCCACCAAATATGTAGCATATCGCCTGGAACATTACAGCCTCTAAAGCAATTTTCTGAAATGTGAGGGTTTATGGCATGAAGTCTTGTTGGAACGTGATATGCTCTATGTAGTACTTTAAGTGATGTTTCAGCCAACGATGTCTGATGACTGCCTTTTGATAGTGTGTCGCAACAAATATGCCATGTCTTTATGGGCATTGTAAGTCCCAGATCCGCTTCCCACTGTAACATATATTTTAATTTCCCTGCAGTGTGCGGTATGTTAAACATAGAGTATAGCAAGGATATCATCCCGTTCCCCATTGGGTCATTTATACACCTCTGTTCAAAGCTAGTTGGACAGAATGGGATCCCGTGGGGTGAGTTCTGCCTAGCAAAATGGAGGACCTGGTTTATGCCTAAGACTTCTCTAGGCGGTGGCTCATATCGTTGAACAAATTCTTGTCTGGTGAGTAATAAGTTAAACGATGAACAAAGATGTCTCAACGTGGTAATCCCCTTTAGAATCCACCAGGAAAAGCGTGCTGGTTCCAACCCTGGCAGGAACATGGGATTATGAAACAGGGAAATGAGGGGGGGAAAACTTGGACTGCAATCCATACTTAAATCTCTCCTTCCTCCATAGGATTAGGGAGAGGGCCGAAAAAGGGGCTATAGCTAAAATATTTTGCGGGAGTTTTTCAGTAGACCATAATAGGCCACGAAGTGAATGTGGTCGTAGGAAATGAGATTCTAATTGTACCCACCTGGGACTATGGCAATTAGAATTAAGTTTGGCCATTTGGGCTATTTGGGCGGACTTAAAGTATAGCGCAAAATTGGGTAGCGATAGGCCACCTACCTTTCTATGGAGAAACATGACATTTTGTTTGATGCGCGGTCTCTTACCGTTCCATATAAACCTAGATATAGTTGACTGGATATCCCAGAGGCTTTTTGATGGTACCATAACAGGGAATGACCTAAATAGATATAAAAATCTTGGGAGGGAGATCATCTTTATTGTATGCAGCCGGCCCAACCAAGATAGTGTCATACGTGACCACTTGGTTATATCAGCTTGAAAATGTCTGATTAAGGGGGAGTAGTTCCATTTAAAAAGAGATGATTTGTGGGTTGTAAGATTAATTCCCAGGTAAGTTAGGAAGTGTTCCTTCTTAGTAAAACCGAATTGCGAAACTAAATTATCTTGGTCTTCCCTGGGGGTGTTGATAAACAAAGCCTCCGATTTATCCACATTAATTTTAAGGCCAGATATTTTTTCAAATGTGCGGAGGAGAGAGAATAGATTAGGTAGAGTGGAGTAAGGGCTAGTTAGTGTCAGGAGGAGGTCATCCGCGAAAAGACTAACCTTATATTGTTCACCTAGACCTGAAGGGCCTAGAATGTTAGGGTTATTTCTTATAGCTGCGGCTAACGGCTCCATGGCTAATGCAAATAGCGCAGGGGATAACAGGCATCCCTGTTGTGTGCCTCGTTGTATAGCTATAGGGGTAGGCTTGGTCAAGGGGAGTTTGAGGTAGGCAGTCGGTTTGTCATATATTAGCTGGAGGCATGAGATTAATTTTTTGGGGAAGCCAAATTTAGTCAACACTGTAAAGAGGTAGGGCCATGTAACTGTGTCAAAAGCTTTTTCAATATCTAAAGCTAATACCATGAGCATTTTTTGGGAACTATTTGCTGAATGGATGACGTTAAGGTTTCTTCGTATATTATCAGGGCCCTGCCTCATGGGAGTAAAGCCTACTTGATCTTGATGAATTGGCGAAGGGAGAATTTTATTAAGTCTATCAGTGATGATTGATGTAAATATTTTTAGGTCAACGTTTAGTAAAGAGATGGGCCGGAAATGTTTAACTAATAAGTGGTCTCGTTTTGGCTTGGGTATAACCGTTACATGCGCGACATAGAACTCGGGAGGCATTTGGGAGCCCGTGAGAAGGGCGTTACAAAATTTTTTAATATGGGGCATAAGGAGGTTTCCAAATTTTTATAGTAGAGAGCTGAAAGGCCATCCGGTCCCGGTGCTTTTCCTGCTTTTAGATTTTTAATTATCAGATTAATTTCCTCAGGTAAAATTTCTGACTGGAGCTGCTGTGCCACAGGTTCCGTAATTTTGGGGAGGTTTATGTCCTGTAAGAAAGAATCTAAAAGATTCGTGGGAGGTGCCTGGGGAGAGGAGTATAATTTCTGGTAATAATCTTTAAAGACTCTGTAGATGGCCTAGGGATGAGCTGATATATGCCCTGAATTATCCTTGATGGAGGGGATAGTATTTATAAATTCTCTCGCTCGCAATTGACGTGCTAGCATTCTGGAGGGTTTGTTCGCCTGCTTATAGAAGGTGGCTCTGGTCCATGCCAGGGCCTTTTCCATGCTACTAGTGAGGATAGCATCCAACTGCCTTTTAACGTCGTGAATTTGTTTTATTAGGTAACGGGACGTAGATAATTGATTCGCCTGCTCAAGCTTAAATAATTTGGTTTCTATTCTATTTTGGAGATCAGTTCTGCTTTTTTTTACGAAAAGAGGCTATTTTGATTAATGAGCCAGTGATTAACTTTTTATGGGCCATCCAAATATTCCCGGGGGTGGCTTCACTGGTTGCATTAGTTTGGAAGAAAAGTTTTAGTTCCTCTGCGATTGGAGATGATATTGAAGGATCTATGATTAGGGATTCATTTAATCTCCATTTAAAAAGGTTGGACGTAGTGATATCAAATTTAAAGACAGATAGGACGAAGTCGTGATCCGACCATGGCGATGGAACATGGCGCGAGTACAAGACCGTCGTGAGTGAACTCGCTGTCGTTATTTGTAGATCAATACGTGAATACGATTTATGGACTGGTGAGAAGAATGTGTAGCCCCTCATAGGCCCATTTACCTCCCTCCATATGTCCACCAACCTATTCTCGTTCATCATACGTAGAATTTTTTTTCTGTCAGTCTTGGTGATGTCAGATCTGCGTACTGAACTGCTATCCAGGCTCGGGTTCAAGGCTAAATTGAAATCTCCACACCAAACTAGGTAATGGTATGAGATTAGGGATAGTTTTGTGTGACGCCCAGGAGACCGGGGTACTCAGCACCGGACCAATGGGGTCTGTCTCTTGAGGGGGATGTCACGGGTGGCTTGACCCGGTGCTGTGGCCTCAGGCAATGCACAGTGTAAGGGTATCGTGAGGGAACAGGCACTTACTCGATCAGCAGCAGGTTCTCCCAGCGGTGATGATCCCGATCCTGGATAGATGGCTATTGTCCAAATGAAAGACTGAGGCACTGAAACATTTAACCAGTTTACTTCAACATAAAGGGATTTACAACCAGTCCTGACACCGGAGTCTGTATGGGAACTCTGAGTTACTTTGACCCTGCCGGGGTCTTCGCCTCTTATTGTATGCAGTTTCTGTGTGGCCCTGCTGTTGTATGTGAACTGGCTGCCGGCCCAATCTGTCCCCTCCGGGTCCTGGTTCGACGGGCAACCCGAGTCCTTTTATCGGCTTACCCCCTCCGGGAGTACCGCTGAACTCTGTGTCTGTTGCTGCGTCCGGCCCTAGTGAAGCTGATATCACTTCACGTTTTTCCGGTTGCTGTATTATATATAATGAATACAGCCGCGGATCCGGTATCCATCTTTGCGCCTGTTCTTGGTAGTGATTAATGCTACCCGGTTCTCACAATGTCCTTTTTCTCTGTCCCTCTTCTCCTCAGGCCAGTGATTTGGGCCCAGAAACCGTCATAGGGCTGTTAGAAATTCAGCTGTATGACCTCTCACTTTCAACTCCTTAGCCCAACTGCCAGTTCTTTACTCAGACCAGAATGGATCAAGGGGAGTCTCTGGAGCTCCCCTGTTATGGCTGGCAATCAGGCAACACAGCGTGCAGTAATCAGCGCACATACAGAGATCTGGCAATAACCCAAAACAATAGGACGAGCTCTGAGACGTGGAATCTCTGTAGACTGCAGTACCTGATCTATCCTCACACAACTGGAAGCAGCAGTGGATTGCGCCTATCAACTACCTATGCAACTCGGCACTGCCTGAGGAGCTGACTAGCCTGAAGATAGAAATACAAGCCTGACTTACCTCAGAGAAATACCCCAAAGGAATAGGCAGCCCCCCACATATAATGACTGTTAGCAAGATGAAAAGACAAACGTAGGAATGAAATAGATTCAGCAAAGTGAGGCCCGATATTCTAGACAGAGCGAGGATAGCAAAGAGAACTATGCAGTCTACAAAAAACCCTAAAACGAAAACCACGCAAAGGGGCAAAAAGACCCACCGTGCCGAACTAACAGCACGGCGGTGCACCCCTTTGCTACTCAGAGCTTCCAGCAAAAGATAATAACAAGCTGGACAGAAAAAAACAGAAAACAAACTAGAAGCACTTATCTAGCAGAGCAGCAGGCCCAAGGAAAGATGCAGTAGCTCAGATCCAACACTGGAACATTGACAAGGAGCAAGGAAGACAGACTCAGGTGGAGCTAAATAGCAAGGCAGCCAACGAGCTCACCAAAACACCTGAGGGAGGAAGCCCAGAGACTGCAATACCACTTGTGACCACAGAAGTGAACTCAGCCACAGAATTCACAACAGTACCCCCCCCTTGAGGAGGGGTCACCGAACCCTCACCAGAACCCCCAGGCCGACCAGGATGAGCCACATGAAAGGCACGAACAAGATCTGGGGCATGGACATCAGAGGCAAAAACCCAGGAATTATCTTCCTGAGCATAACCCTTCCATTTGACCAGATACTGGAGTTTCCGTCTAGAGACACGAGAATCCAAAATCTTCTCCACAATATACTCCAATTCCCCCTCCACCAAAACAGGGGCAGGAGGCTCCACAGATGGAACCATAGGTGCCACATATCTCCTCAACAACGACCTATGGAATACATTATGTATGGAAAAGGAGTCTGGGAGGGTCAGACGAAAAGACACCGGATTGAGAATCTCAGAAATCCTATACGGACCAATAAAACGAGGTTTAAATTTAGGAGAGGAAACCTTCATAGGTATATGACGAGAAGATAACCAAACCAGATCCCCAACACGAAGTCGGGGTCCCACACGGCGTCTGCGATTAGCGAAAAGCTGAGCCTTCTCCTGGGACAAGGTCAAATTGTCCACTACCTGAGTCCAGATCTGCTGCAACCTGTCCACCACATAATCCACACCAGGACAGTCCGAAGACTCAACCTGTCCTGAAGAGAAACGAGGATGGAACCCAGAATTGCAGAAAAATGGAGAGACCAAGGTAGCCGAGCTGGCCCGATTATTAAGGGCGAACTCAGCCAACGGCAAAAATGACACCCAATCATCCTGGTCAGCGGAAACAAAACATCTCAGATATGTTTCCAAGGTCTGATTGGTTCGTTCGGTCTGGCCATTAGTCTGAGGATGGAAGGCCGAGGAAAAAGATAGGTCAATGCCCATCCTACCACAAAAGGCTCGCCAGAACCTCGAGACAAACTGGGAACCTCTGTCAGAAACAATATTCTCAGGAATGCCATGTAAACGAACCACATGCTGGAAGAACAAAGGCACCAAATCAGAGGAGGAAGGCAATTTAACCAAGGGCACCAGATGGACCATTTTAGAAAAGCGATCACAGACCACCCAAATGACAGACATCTTTTGAGAAACGGGAAGGTCAGAAATGAAATCCATTGAAATATGTGTCCAAGGCCTCTTCGGGACCGGCAAGGGCAAAAGCAACCCACTGGCACGTGAACAGCAGGGCTTAGCCCTAGCACAAATTCCACAGGACTGCACAAAAGCACGCACATCCCGTGACAGAGATGGCCACCAGAAGGATCTAGCAACCAACTCCCTGGTACCAAAGATTCCTGGATGACCGGCCAGCACCGAACAATGAAGTTCAGAGATAACTTTACTAGTCCACCTATCAGGGACGAACAGTTTCTCGGCCGGACAACGATCAGGTTTATTAGCCTGAAATTTCTGCAACACTCTCCGCAAATCAGGGGAGATGGCAGACACAATGACTCCTTCCTTGAGGATACTCGCCGGCTCAGATAACCCCGGAGAGTCGGGCACAAAACTCCTAGACAGAGCATCCGCCTTCACATTTTTAGAGCCCGGAAGGTATGAAATCACAAAATCAAAACGAGCAAAAAATAACGACCAACGGGCCTGTCTAGGATTCAAGCGCTTGGCAGACTCAAGATAAGTAAGGTTCTTATGATCAGTCAAAACCACCACGCGATGCTTAGCACCCTCAAGCCAATGACGCCACTCCTCGAATGCCCACTTCATGGCCAGCAACTCTCGGTTGCCCACATCATAATTACGCTCAGCAGCAGAAAATTTCCTGGAAAAGAAAGCACATGGTTTGAACACTGAGCAACCAGAACCTCTCTGTGACAAAACCGCCCCTGCACCAATCTCAGAAGCATCAACCTCGACCTGGAACGGAAGAGAAACATCAGGTTGACACAACACAGGGGCACAGCAAAAACGACGCTTCAACTCCTGAAAAGCTTCCACGGCAGCAGAAGACCAATTAACCAAATCAGCACCCTTCTTGGTCAAATCGGTCAATGGTCTGGCAATGCTAGAAAAATTACAGATGAAGCGACGATAAAAATTAGCAAAGCCCAGGAATTTCTGCAAACTTTTTAGAGATGTCGGCTGAGTCCAATCCTGGATGGCCTGAACCTTAACCGGATCCATCTCGATAGTAGAAGGGGAAAAGATGAACCCCAAAAATGAAACTTTCTGCACACCGAAGAGACACTTTGATCCCTTCACGAACAAGGAATTAGCACGCAGTACCTGGAAAACCATTCTGACTTGCTTCACATGAGACTCCCAATCATCTGAGAAGATCAAAATGTCATCCAAGTAAACAATCAAGAATTTATCCAGATACTCACGGAAAATGTCATGCATAAAAGACTGAAAAACAGATGGAGCATTGGCAAGTCCGAACGGCATCACCAGATACTCAAAATGACCCTCGGGCGTATTAAATGCCGTTTTCCATTCATCTCCCTGCCTGATTCTCACCAGATTATACGCACCACGAAGATCAATCTTAGTAAACCAACTAGCCCCCTTAATCCGAGCAAACAAGTCAGAAATCAATGGCAAGGGATACTGAAACTTAACAGTGATCTTATTAAGAAGGCGGTAATCAATACACGGTCTTAGCGAACCATCCTTCTTGGCTACAAAAAAGAACCCTGCTCCCAATGGTGACGACGATGGGCGAATATGTCCCTTCTCCAGGGACTCCTTCACATAACTGCGCATAGCGGTGTGTTCAGGTACGGACAAATTAAATAAACGACCCTTAGGGAATTTACTACCAGGAATCAAATCGATAGCACAATCACAATTCCTATGCGGAGGAAGGGCATCAGACTTGGACTCTTCAAATACATCCTGAAAGTCCGACAAGAACTCTGGGATGTCAGAAGGAATGGATGACGAAATAGACAAAAATGGAACATCACCATGTACTCCCTGACAACCCCAGCTGGTTACCGACATAGAGTTCCAATCCAATACTGGATTATGGGTTTGTAGCCATGGCAACCCCAACACGACCACATCATGCAAATTATGCAGTACCAAAAAGCGAATAACTTCCTGATGTGCAGGAGCCATGCACATGGTCAGCTGGGCCCAGTACTGAGGCTTATTCTTGGCCAGAGGTGTAGCATCAATTCCTCTCAACGGAATAGGACACCGCAAAGGCTCCAAGAAAAATCCACAACGTTTAGCATAATCCAAATCCATCAGATTCAGGGCAGCGCCTGAATCCACAAACGCCATGACAGAATATGATGACAAAGAGCACATTAAGGTAATGGACAAAAGGAATTTGGACTGTACAGTACCAATAACGGCAGAGCTATCGAACCGCCTAGTGCGTTTAGGACAATTAGAAATAGCATGAGTAGAATCACCACAATAGAAACACAGTCTGTTCAGACGTCTGTGTTCGTGCCGTTCTACTTTAGTCATAGTCCTGTCGCACTGCATAGGCTCAGGCTTACTCTCAGACAATACCGCCAGATGGTGCACAGATTTACGCTCGCGCAAGCGACGACCGATCTGAATGGCCAAGGACATAGACTCATTCAAACCAGCAGGCATAGGAAATCCCACCATTACATCCTTAAGAGCTTCAGAGAGACCCTTTCTGAACAAAGCCGCTAGTGCAGATTCATTCCACAGAGTGAGTACTGACCATTTTCTAAATTTCTGACAATATACTTCTACATCATCCTGACCCTGGCATAAAGCCAGCAGATTTTTCTCAGCTTGATCCACTGAATTAGGCTCATCGTAAAGCAATCCCAGCGCCTGGAAAAATGCATCAACATTACTCAATGCAGAATCTCCTGGTGCAAGAGAAAACGCCCAGTCCTGTGGGTCGCCGCGCAAAAAAGAAATAATAATCAAAACCTGTTGAATAGGATTACCAGAAGAATGAGGTTTCAAGGCCAAAAATAGCTTACAATTATTTCTGAAGCTCAGGAACTTAGTTCTGTCACCAAAAAACAAATCAGGAATCGGAATTCTTGGTTCTAGCATCGATTTCTGATCAATAGTATCTTGAATCTTTTGTACATTTACAACGAGATTATCCATTGAGGAGCACAGAGCCTGAATATCCATGTCCACAGCTGTGTCCTGAAGCACTCTAATGTCTAGGGGAAAAAAAAGACTGAAGACAGAGCTAAGAAAAAAAAATGATGTCAGGATTTCTTTTTTCCCTCTATTGGAAATCATTGAATGGCTCCTTGTACTGTTATGGCTGGCAATCAGGCAACACAGCGTGCAGTAATCAGCGCACATACAGAGATCTGGCAATAACCCAAAACAATAGGACGAGCTCTGAGACGTGGAATCTCTGTAGACTGCAGTACCTGATCTATCCTCACACAACTGGAAGCAGCAGTGGATTGCGCCTATCAACTACCTATGCAACTCGGCACTGCCTGAGGAGCTGACTAGCCTGAAGATAGAAATACAAGCCTGACTTACCTCAGAGAAATACCCCAAAGGAATAGGCAGCCCCCCACATATAATGACTGTTAGCAAGATGAAAAGACAAACGTAGGAATGAAATAGATTCAGCAAAGTGAGGCCCGATATTCTAGACAGAGCGAGGATAGCAAAGAGAACTATGCAGTCTACAAAAAAGCCCTAAAACGAAAACCACGCAAAGGGGCAAAAAGACCCACCGTGCCGAACTAACAGCACGGCGGTGCACCCCTTTGCTACTCAGAGCTTCCAGCAAAAGATAATAACAAGCTGGACAGAAAAAACAGAAAACAAACTAGAAGCACTTATCTAGCAGAGCAGCAGGCCCAAGGAAAGATGCAGTAGCTCAGATCCAACACTGGAACATTGACAAGGAGCAAGGAAGACAGACTCAGGTGGAGCTAAATAGCAAGGCAGCCAACGAGCTCACCAAAACACCTGAGGGAGGAAGCCCAGAGACTGCAATACCACTTGTGACCACAGAAGTGAACTCAGCCACAGAATTCACAACACTCCCCCTTCTGGCCGGAGGTGGTAGTGCAGTCTTGCTATTTTAGTATTTGCATTTAGTGTCAGTAACTATTTTTGTGGCAAATACCCCTAGGGGTGCCACATTCCCCCTTAGTTAAGAACAGTACTCCGGGACTGTGGGCCGATAACATTTTGAAATAACAATTAATATGTACAGAGTCTTAAAAATGAAAAGTTACAAAAACCACTCAAAGAAACAAAAATAGAGTTCTGTAAAAAGTCACTTCAAATAGCGTCCATTAATACAGTTCTATCCTTGAAGGTACTAGGAAAGGCACTGCACTTTGTGTCCAGGAATTTAGTTCCATTTTTCCAACGGAGTTATCAATATAAAGTCTAAAGAAAGTTCAAAAAGAGCAAAAAGCAAAGTTCAAAAAGCAGACTTTCCAGAGTTTTGATTTAGCGCCTCCGGGCTGATAAAAAGTTCAAGAATATGCAAGAAGTTCATACAGACAAGTCTCTGTAGGTACTGGGCTTAAACGTTGCAGAATGATAACAATGACTATAGTTTTATAGTTGGTAATCCGCATACCTGGCCGGTAATTGACCCTGGGTACTACGCTGTGATCTACGTAATAGCGGTGTCTCTTCATGTGATGTACTACTGTCTACTGTGGATGTAGTATCTGCCCGCTCTGCTAAAGATAATTCCACGACTATGGAGTTGGCAAGTCCACCGTGAATGGGATTACTCTGATCAGGAATCTGTTCTTCCTGGCCTGGAACCTCCTGTAGTACGGGGTCAGCCTCTTCCTGTCTTGGGACTTCTGGTATTGGGTTCGGTGTTGGGTAAAAGGCCACCGTGGGAACCACTACTGCACCATGGTATGTTAGTAGGGTTTTGGGAAAGTCTCCTATACAGGTGTGATACATTTCCTCTTCTTTTTCCTTTACTGGTTGAACCAGTATGGGTTGAATAACTTCTGGTTCTGGCTGGACAACTTCTGGCTCTTTCAGTGCTTCCGGACATAATTTAAGATTGTCTCTTGACACTAGTACAGATGTTAAGCCTCCGTTTTTGCTAATGAGACACATTTTAGGATTATCCAATCTTGTTGGTAAAACTGTGTAGGGTACGGCTTCCCACTGATTGTCTAGTTTATTGGTTCGACGATTTCTCTTGAGCACTTGGTCACCCGGTCTTAATGGGGTCGCTAGAGCATTCTGGTTGAAAGTTCGCTCTTGTCTTACTCTAGTTTGCTGAAGGCTTTTTTCCACACTCTCTTGCACTTGGCGATACTGCTTTTGCCGTATGATATCCCAATTGGAGTCTTGAACTTCTGCATCTGGTTTCAGAATTCCCATTTCTAGATCGATTGGTAATTGGCTGGGTCTTGCACGCATAAGGTAAGCTGGGGTGCAGTTGGTGGAGCTCACCGGGACATGATTATACAGATCCACCAAGTCAGGCAATTTCTCTGGCCATTGATTCCTTTCTGTCTCAGGTAAAGTCTTTAGTAGGTCTATTACAATATGGTTCATCTTCTCGCATAAGCCGTTTGTGGATGATAGGCCGTCGTCCGGATCTTTTTGCAACCATACATATTACAGAATTCTCTGAAGATCTCTGATTCAAAGGCTGTACCTTGGTCGGTGAGAACCTGTTCCGGATATCCATGGGGTCTACAAAAGTACGTTTGGAACGCTTTGGCCGCTGTTTTTGCTGTCAGATCTTTTACGGGTACTACTACCAAGAAGCGTGAATAATGGTCCACGATGGTCAAGGCATAGACATAGCCGGACCGGCTTGGTGTCAACTTCACGTGGTCTATGGCTACAAGTTCAAGTGGTTGTTTGGTGATTATGGGCTGCAGTGGTGCTCTTTGGTTCTTTTGATCGTTTCTTCTGAGGTTGCACGGGCCACAGTTTCTGCACCACTGTTCGATTGATTTTCTCATCCCGACCCAATAAAATCTTTCTCTTAGAAGTACTTCTAACTTTTTCCAACCGAAGTGACCAGCACCATTATGGTAAGCTTCGAGGACCATCTTCACATCTTGTTTAGGCACAATAATCTGCCAAACCAATTAATGTGTTTTCGGATTGGTGTATCTTCTACAGAGCTTCCCTTGATACAGGAACATTTTGCCTCTCTCTTTCCAGAGTTGATGCGTCTCTTCTGGGGCATCCTCATCGGGATATGCACTTTGCTCAGTCAACAGTTCCTTCACCAACTTCACAGCCGGATTGCTGTCTTGGGTGTCAGCCCATCTATGGTGTGCTAACGGATTAAAATTCACCTCTTGTTGTTTCTGATAGGTACTTGACTGATGATGTTTTGCCTTGGGACGATGGAAGGCTGGTAGTTCAATTTCTTCAAGCTCCCCCGTTTCCTCTTCTACATCTCTCAAGTGTGGCATCCGGGATAGGGCATCGGCATTTCCATTCTTGCGACCTGCTCGATACTTGATTATGAAGTTGTAATTAGATAACCGGGCTATCCATCGCTGTTCTAGCGCACCTAATTTGGCTGTGTCCAGGTGGGTCAACGGATTGTTGTCAGTATAGACAATAAATTCTGCAGCGGCCAGATAGTGTTTGAAACGTTCAGTCACAGCCCAAACTACTGCCAGTAGTTCCAATTTGAAGGAGCTGTAATTTTCTGAATTTCTTTCAGTAGGCCGGAGCTTTCTACTTGCAAAGGCGATGACTTTCTCCCGACGTTCTTGCTTTTGTGACAGCACCGCTCCTAGTCCCACATTACTGGCATCGGTGTAGAGGATGAAAGGTTGATGGTAATCTGGGTATGCCAGAACCTCTTCTCCGGTTAGTGCCTTCTTTAGTTGTTCAAAGGAGTCTTCCCTTTCGTCGTTCCACTGAAAAGGAGGGTTTCGGTTTGAAGGTTTCTTCGTCTGCCCTACCAAGGTGTCTTGCAAGGGTGCTGCCAACTTGGTAAATCCTTTTATAAATCTGCGATAGTAACCCACCAATCCCAGGAATTGTCTCACTTCTTTTGCGCTGGTAGGTCTTGGCCAATCCCTTATGGCGCTTATTTTCTCGGGATCTGGTGCTACTCCCTCCGAACTCACGATGTGTCCCAGGTACTGTACCTTTGGCTTGAGAAGGTGACATTTGGATGGCTTGACTTTCATGCCATACCTGGATAAGGCTTTGAACACTTCTGCCAGGTCTATTAAGTGTTGTTCGTAAGTCTTTGAGTAGACGATCACATCATCTAGGTACAGGAGGACGGTCTCGAAGTTCTTGTGTCCGAGGCAGCATTCCATCAGCCGCTGGAAGGTACCGGATGCGTTGCAGAGTCCGAACGGCATGCGATTAAATTCACATAGACCCATTGGTGTGGTGAATGCCGTCTTTTCCTTATCTCTCTCAGCCATAGGGACTTGCCATTACCCGCTTGTTAAGTCTAAGGTGGAAAAATAATTAGCAGATTTCAAAGCAGTTAAGGACTCTTCTATCCTAGGCAAGGGGTAGGCGTCTTTATGGGTGATGTTATTAATCTTCCGGTAGTCTACGCACATTCTCATGGTTCCGTCCTTTTTTTTGACAATCACTAGAGGGGCCGCCCAGGGGCTACAGCTGTCTCTTATTACCCCGGCCTGTTTCATCTCCCTCAGCATATCTTTTGCACACTGATAGTGAGCGGGCGGTATGGGTCTATATCTTTCTTTTATTGGGGGATGGTCACCGGTGGGGATTGTGTGTTCTACCCCTTCTATCCGTCCGAAGTCCAATGGGTGTTTACTGAAGACTTGTTCATATTCCGTCACTAGCCTATACACCCCTTGTTTTTGATGGGTAGGTGTTGAATTTATGCCCACGTGTAGCTGTTGGCACCAATCCTCCAATTCTCCGTCTGAGCCGTTGCCTTCCACCTGACAGGTTGGTTCTAAGGGCTCAATGGTTGTGATGGCATTGTTGTCAACAGTATATAGCTTTGCCACTGTAGCATACCTTGGCAAAGTGACCTCTTCCTCTCCACAGTTCAAAAGTCGTACCGGCACTCGTCCCCGGTGTACCTCGACTACCCCTCGTGCTGTGAGTATAGTGGGCCTGCTGTCGGTGTACACTGGTTCTATTAAGGCTTGATAATCTCGTCCCTTAGTACCAATGGCTGCTCTACACCATACCAGCATTTCTGTTTTTGGTGGGATTACAATAGATGTCGGATCACTTACCCTCACACTGCCGATTTCTCCACCTGCAACTTCTACCTGTTGCCTTAACATCAATACTTTTATTTCCCTTCGGAGAACTCTCTGCTGGCAGGATTGGGCAGTTTCAACAATTTGCTGTAAGACAGAAATAACTTCGGAAAAGCAGTTCTCTAACACATTCATTCCTATCAATACAGTGGGTTCACAGTTCCGCCGGTCAACATCAACAACAATTATACCCTGTTTCTTCAATTCTACTTTACCAATCTTTATGGTCATCTCCCTGAATCCTAGTTTCGGTACCAACTTACCATTACTGGCCCATATATCTAGTTCAACATCAGAGGGCCCTTTATCAACATCTGCATCAGCCCAGTACCTCTTATAAAGGATATACGGTATAGATGAAATCTGGGAATCTATGTCCAGCAAAGCGTTGAGGGGAATTCCGTCCAGCACGATAGGGATAATGGGTCGTCCTCCGATGTACCTGTCGTGCCAGGGTGTTGGGCCTTGAAAGTTCATTCCTGCGAAGCGGCCCGCATTCCCAGGGGATTCCCATTTAAATCACAATCTCGTGCAAAGTGGCCTGGCTGCTGGCAACAGCGGCAAATGGGCTGTCCATCCGGTTGGTAGCGGTCGCGGGGTCGTCCTCTCCATGTCGGGTATCTCCGGGGTCTCATCCATGGAACATCCTCTCTACAGTTTGCCAACTCCATCTTGTGTCCTCTCATCTCCTGCATGGTTTTAGCCATTGAAGCAACAACATCAGCTAAAGAGTCAAGCTTTTGTTGAAGAGCCTCATTAGTACTGGGCCCCAGGGGCTTAGCAATGGCCCCGGACATAGCTGATGTCACTGGCACTCCCTGTTGTTGAGGTGCCTCTGCCATGGGTTGCGCAGGATCCTGATCCCGAGGTGCCTCTGCCAGCTGGAGACGTATAGCGCTCTCCTTTAATTGGGCAAATGTCAATTCAGGGTTCTTAAAAACAAGCATGCTCACATGCCCCCGGTGAGAAGGGGTGTAGAGTCCCTCAATAAATTGATCTCTTAGCAGTTTATCCGCTCCGGTGTTAAAAATAGGTTCAGCCAGTGTAAGTGATTTAAGGGCTTCCTGCAGGTTTAAGGCAAAGTCTCTCACGCCCTCATTAGCTTTTTGTTTGCAATGAAAGAATCGTATTTTAGCTTTGCTGCTGGCCGTGGTTTCAAATGTAGCTTTTAATCCAGCAAATATGCGTTCAACAGTGCCTTTTAGATCAGCTGCCCATGCTGTGACTTCTCGCTTAGTATGGCCACTTAACTGCATCATCAGGAGACTAACACGCTGAACTTCACCCACGGGGAACATGTCAAAATGGGCCAGCATCTTTTCTCTGAAATTGTCAAGGGTATTAGGCTCACCTTCATACATTGGAAGCCACGGGCCACCCGGGGTATGTGGCATCAGCACCGGCATGATGGGCGCCACTCCTTGCACCGCTGCGCTGCTGGACTCTCTATCGACACTCTGTCTTTCAGCTGCATTAGCGTCGCCGGGTGCTGCGACGTCTCCGTGCTGCGACATACTATGCCCCCTTAGTTAATCCGGACCCTTCCGGTCCTCCGCTTCCGTCGGGATAGTGTAGATTCGTTCCGCTGTGCAGCAGGATTGGTTTTTCCCTTGCTCTGACGTCAGAGCGCTCAGCTTGGTGCCGCCCACAATGACACGCCCCCTGCTGCTCCCGCCCGCCGCGCGCTCTGTAATGGCGGATTCTGAAGTTTTTCAGTCAGACTGGGGCTCAGGTAATGGCGTAGCTCAATTAACAGTCTCGTGCCTAACGGTTATGAGGTGATGGCGGCCATCTTTACTCCATTATAACCAATGGGGAAAAGTCACTTTCAATAGTTTTTAATGGGAAATGGAATTTTCTTTAATAAAGTCAATTTTCAAGATTTTTCATCCAAGTTTTCACAGTTTTGGGCTCCAATCACGGCACACAATACCGGGTATACGGGCTGGCTGGATCCTGTTCGTGACGCCAATTGTGACGCCCAGGAGACCGGGGTACACAGCACCGGACCAATTTGGTCTGTCTCTTGAGGGGGATGTCACGGGTGGCTTGACCCGGTGCTGTGGCCTCAGGCAATGCACAGTGTAAGGGGTATCGTGAGGGGACAGGCACTTACTTGATCAGCAGCAGGTTCTCCCAGCGGTGACGATCCCGATCCTGGATAGATGGCTATTGTCCAAATGAAAGACTGAGGCACTGAAACATTTAACTAGTTTACTTCAACATAAAGGGATTTACAACCAGTCCTGACACCGGAGTCTGTATGGGAACTCTGAGTTACTTTGACCCTGCCGGGGTCTTCGCCTCTTATTGTACGCAGTTTCTGCGTGGCCCTGCTGCTGTATGTGAACTGGCTGCCAGCCCAATCTGTCCCCTCCGGGTCCTGGTTCGACGGGCAACCCGAGTCCTTTTATCGGCTTACCCCCTCCGGGAGTACCGCTGAACTCTGTGTCTGTTGCTGCATCCGGCCCTAGTGAAGCTGATATCACTTCACGTTTTTCCGGTTGCTGTATTATATATAATGAATACAGCCGCGGATCCGGTATCCATCTTTGCGCCTGTTCTGGGTAGTGATTAATGCTACCCGGTTCTCACAATGTCCTTTTTCTCTGTCCCTCTTCTCCTCAGGCCGGTGATTTGGGCCTGGAAACCGTCATAGGGCTGTTAGAAATTCAGCTGTATGACCTCTCACTTTCAACTCCTTAGCCCAACTGCCAGTTCTTTACTCAGACCAGAATGGATCAAGGGGAGTCTCTGGAGCTCCCCCTTCTGGCTGGAGGTGGTAGTGCAGTCTTGCTATTTTAGTATTTGTATTTAGTGTCAGTAACTATTTTTGTGGCAAATACCCCTAGGGGTGCCACATTTGATAGTATCATTTTAAATACCGACAGTTGGGTAGTAGCGGGGAGATAACTATTTACAATACAGAAGTTTTTACCCTGCAATGTCCCTTGTAGGATTATGAACCTACCCTCTGGGTCTGAATATGAGTCGGTTAAATGAAAGGAAAAGGTGTTTTTGAGAAATATGGCCACACCCCTAGTTTTGTGGTCCCAGGAAGCTAGGTAGAAGCGGGAATAACCAGAATCAAAGTATTTAGGTGAAGAAGTAGTGGAAAAATGAGTTTCTTGTAAGCACAAAATATCAGGTTTGTGTTTATGGTAGTCCAAAAAGGCTTTTTTCCATTTAATAGGTGAGTTCAGCCCTCTCACATTGTGGGAGATAACTCTACACATGTTTAGTCAAGTATTTACCGCTTATAGACCAGGAGACTCATGCGCCCATCCAACTCAGCCAAAGGAATCGCCTCCGTTGAAAGTAGCGAAATGGACAGCAATGAGCAATCTGAGGGGAAACAATAGGGAGGGTGCAATACAGGGGAGGACAAACACATAAAACATTGTGAAAGAGTGAATTTGAGCTCTAGGCCCAAAACGTATTGTGACCTGGAGAGCCATAATAGAAAGCAATCCAGGCATCACCAAAGTTAGGCAACATGAGGTGAACCCGAGGTCCAACCCGTTGTAACACAAAGCCCTTCTAAGTTGTAATAATGAAAGAGGAGGAGGTAAAAAGGGAGAGAAAAAAGAAAAAAAAAAAGGAGGGGTAGGGGAGAGGGGAGGATGGGAGGGTATGTGGTGGTTAGGGTTTAGGTAAATTCGGGCTTATCTAAATAAACACGGAACCGGAAGAATATTCAATAATATAACTGTGTGGAACAGTAAAACCAGTAGAACTTGGCATAGCCAGCTGTAGGTTGCGATATAGCCGCAAAACTAAATCAAGTTACAAATTAGCCTTTAAGAGCCAGTCAAGTGATTCGTGTGCGTTGGCTCCTAGTTTTAGGAGCAGGCTGCCAATCTCTGGTCGGACGTGGCCTTCATTGCGGTTGTGGTGGCGGGGAATCAGGGAATGGTAGTCCAGCTTGTTCGAGGGCCTTTTTACCCTCCTCCAATGAATGGCATATGTGTAGTTCATTCCCATATGTGAAGGATAGAGAGAATGGAAAGCCCCAGCGGTATTTAACTTGTGCTGTTTGCAGGGCTGTAGTGACTGGCTTTAGGGCTCTCCTGCGAAACAGCGTGGCTGGTGCAATGTCTGAAAAAAGACGCACAGAGTCTGGAAGGCCAGGTAGTGTAGCCAGCGAACTTGCAGTATTCAGGATAAGGTCCCTGGATTCCTCATATTGCATTTTAAGGACTACGTCTCTGGGGATGTCTGAGGATCTCGGCTTACCCAGAGATCTATGGATCCTAGTGATATGCAGTAGGGAAGGGTCTGCCGGTAAAAGTGTTGTGAACAACGTGGTAATCGTCTCTTTTAATGCTACATAAGATTCTGGCAGTCCACGTACCCTGATGTTTCCTCTGCGGGACCTGTTTTCCAAGTCCTCACTTCTTAACTCAAGGTCCATTATGCGGTCCGCATGGTGCTGGAGGGTCTCTTGGTCCTCCTCTAACGTCTCCGCAGTGGCATCCATCTTTTCCTTCCGACTTGTCGTGCGCTGAATAATATCCTGCAGCTGGGCGGTAACGGCTTGCATAGCAGTGGTGAGTTCCGTGCGAAAGGTCTCCTGGAGGGTTTTGGTTAACGCTGCGGTGGAGATAACAGCGTCCCCTCCATTGTCTAAGTCCTCGTCACCTGCTCCTGCACTGAGCTGTGAGGACGGGCGGGAGTGGAGATAGGCGCGGCGGCCATTTTACCTGCGCCGCTGCCCGCCAGGAGCTCAGATATCGGGCGACTCACCGGCTGGCCAGCTCCCCCTTTCTTGGGTATTATAAGCCACTGGGCTCTCAGGCAAGAGGAGGAGTCGTTCGCTATAAAATCTCCCCGGTTCCGGTGCTTGGTGGGGGTATATTTGGACGGCGGGCTGGGGAGCTCAGCAGAGCACGTCCGGCCCCATCAAAGTCTGCGCATGCGCCGCCACGGCGCTCATTTTAATATGTTCAGGTATACATTTGTTCACTTTGAAAATTTCTAATATGTGGCACCCCAGGAGTTTGGGTACCACAGTAGTGCTGCCTTCCTCTCGGAGAGGGTAGTGCTATCCCTGGAAGCAAGAGGGATCTCTTTGGCAGCTAAATCACACACACTGCACCTTCTGAATCCAGGCCAGGAGGGGAAGCTCAAAACCCTGTTTTAGGGCAGCTTCCCTGAATAAAGATCCTGGTTTGGAAGAGGAGTCAGACAGTCTGAGAGAGACAGTGAACAGAGACAGTTGGTCCAGAGAGACCAGTGAGTACAGACAGTCTGTGAGCGAGGACAGTAAACATAAGGATGAATGACCTCGGGGAGATCAAAACATCCAACACCGCGGAGACACCATCACGTGTTTCTCAACACAGTGATCCAGAACACTGCCCATCACTGCATGTAGAAAAGCCGCGGAGACACCATCACGTGTTTCTCAATGCAAGCAATAAATAACCAGGTCTTTCACAGGGAAGGAACAACCACGGGAAGGGCAGCATCCATAAAGGAAAACCACCTATGCCAAAACATGGTATCCATCCACAGACCGCTGTTTCGGGGTATTTGCCCCTCATCAGTGTGGAGTAGGAAACTGGCTATTAGGAGCAGTGCCTAGTAAAAGGACTATAAACATAAGGATGAATGACCTCGGGGAGATCAAAACATCCAACACCGTGGAGACACCATCACGTGTTTCTCAACGCAGTGATTCAGAACCCTGCCCCATCCCTTATGGGAAATATGCAAATGCACGTAGAAAAGCCGCGGAGACACCATCACGTGTTTCTCAACGCAAGCAATAAATAACCAGGTCTTTCACCGGGAAGGAGCAACCACGGGAAGGGCAGCATCCATAAAGGAAAACCACCTATGCCAAAACATGGTATCCATCCACAGACCGCTGTTTTGGGGTATTTGCCCCTCATCAGTGTGGAGTAGGAAACTGGCTATTAGGAGCAGTGCCTAGTAAAAGGACTATAAAAATAAGGATGAATGACCTCGGGGAGATCAAAACATCCAACACCGCGGAGACACCATCACTTGTTTCTCAACGCAGTGATCCAGAACATTGCCCCCATCCCTTATGGGAAATATGCAAATGCATGTAGAAAAGCCGCGGAGACACCATCACGTGTTTCTCAATGCAAGCAATAAATAGCTAGGTCTTTCACTGGGAATTTTTTATCCATCCACAGACAGCTGTTTCGTGGTATTTGCCCCTTGCCTGGCTATTTATTTCTTGCGTTGAGAAACACGTGATGGTGTCTCCGCGGCTTTTCTACATGCATTTGCATATTTTTTCTTTTTTTTTTTTTCTTTTGCATCCCTCCACAGGACTACGCCTCCAGGTGCAAGAACTGACAAAAAGCGTAGCTGCACTAGCCCGGACCGTGCAGTCCTTACAGGAATCCCCAAAGGAGAAGATCAAGCTGGCTTCCAGACCGGAGGACGTCCCCTGGCAATGGCAGAAGAGGATCCTGCCAACCAAAGGAAGAGACGACGACCGCTATCATCCGAATGGACAACCCATCTGCCGCCACAGCAACCAGGCAGGACACATTGCAAGGTACTGTCATTTAAACAAGCGACCCCTGGGGCAGAGGGCTAACCCCAAGGAATAGAACGACCAGGCCCACAAAACTAGCGAGCCAAGTACCTCGGAGGACGATCATTCCTCCCCATTGTGATCGACGTCATCTCGATGAACTCTTTGTTGGACACCGGCTCTCAGGTTACAACTATGCCTTACATCTATATATATAATTGTCTAAGGGTTTTTCCGTCTGTCTGTCTGTCTGTCTGTCTGTCCTGGAAATCCCGCGTCTCTGATTGGTCGAGGCCGCCAGGCCTCGACCAATCAGCGACGGGCACAGCGACGATGATGTCATAAAGGACGTAGATATCCCGCGTCTGATCAGCAATCAGCAACGGGCACAGTATCGACGTAGATGTCATAATGGTTGCCATGGCGACGATGATGTCATAAAGGTTACCTCGACCAATCAGCGACGGGCACAGTCTGCCGCGAATTCTGGAATCTTCATTGTCCATGTACTACGGGGACATGCATATTCTAGAATTCTAGAATACCCGATGCGTTAGAATCGGGCCACAATCTAGTTCTTCATAAGCATTATTGGTCTGACACAGACATTACCGTGGCCCAGATAGTGATCTAACAATAGTAGCCAGTAATGGTCAGCCTTTGCCACAGGAAGAGTACAAGGAGGTCACCATTAAGGTGGGGCGGGTAGAATTAAAGGCCCAAGGAATGGTGATTGTTGATATTGACCGAAGTGAATGTAACCCTATGATGACCATTGGTACTAATTAGTGATGAGCGAGCACTAAAATGCTCGGGTGCTCGTTGCTCGGATCGATCAGATTGGAATACTCGGGTACTCGACCTGAGCCACGAGTCCAATGTAAGTCTATGGGAGACCTGATAATTTTTACAGCGACCCCCCCGGGGGTCCTTTAAAGGTCAAAAAACGTTGGGGTCCTTTAAAAGTCAAAAAACGTCTGAAAATGAAGGAAACACTGCTCAAATGACACAGGA
Organism: Ranitomeya imitator; assembly: GCF_032444005.1. Classification (NCBI taxonomy): domain Eukaryota; kingdom Metazoa; phylum Chordata; class Amphibia; order Anura; family Dendrobatidae; genus Ranitomeya; species Ranitomeya imitator. The sequence goes on along the minus strand of NC_091284.1, from coordinate 329,103,882 downwards.
ACATCATGGGGATCGCCCCTGGAAGCATTCCTGACTCCTAGTTCACAGCTTTAATCAATTTTTTCCGAGATTCATGCCATTTTTCCCGGTGCCACAAAAAAACACATTAAAACAAAACCAAAATGGGTTTTGCTTGGAAATATGTCAAGGTACATCCTTTGCAGGTTAATTACTTGCCTGTAAGGCCAAATATTTAACCCCAGACTGAAAATTTCCTCCCCCTCTTAGGCTTAGTTCAGACGCTGCGTTTTTGAAGTGTTTTTCATCTTTAACATTGCTTTCAACCACTACAAATGCATTAACTGGGAAATGTCATTGTAACATTTAACAACCCTAGCTGGCCATGTGGTGTGTGACACATAAGCAGACTCAAACTCACAGAGCTTATTTTTACTGGTGCATCAGGCGGCATTAATCTTCTTAAAGGGCCATTATGAAACAGTGGGTCTCCTAAGCTGTTGTAGCCTAGGCTGTGAGTGGATGGGCTGCCAAGAATTATGACGCACCACAATACCCCTTTCATAAGATGTCCAGGGGGGACTCCTGAAAAAGTGTTGCATTGAATTCAAGGCCTGCCCTGCTACCAATTCATATGCACCCCAATAAGCCTTTGAACCCACATACTGGATGGGCCCATGAAAATCCACTTCACAATATGCATTTTGTACTCCCGTACTCCTTTGTTTTACACATTGGCAGGAAGGCGAGCTCTGCTGCATAGTCGGTCATATGCACCCCATTATGCCTTGGAACCCACTTACTGGATGGGCCCATGAAAATCCACTTCACAATATGCATTTTGTAGTCCTGTATTCTTTTGTTTTACAAATTGACAGCAAGGCCAGCCCTGCTCCATAGTCATATGCAACCATTATGCCTTGGAACCCACATACTGGATGGGCCCATGAAAATCCACTTCACAATATGCATTTTGTACTCCCTTACTCCTTTGTTTTACACATTGGCAGCAAGGCCAGCCCTGCTGCATAGTCAGTCATATGCACACCATTACGCCTTTGAACCACATACTGGATGGGCCCATGAAAATCCACTTGTATTTTTTAATGGTATGATGGTTCTCTCTTTGCAGAATTATTTACAGGAGAATTTGGCAATTTTATTTGCCATGCTTTTAACACAAAGGTTCAGATACGGCTTTAAAAAAGGCTAATACTTGCAATACAATGCAATTTTATTGGAAACTACAAAATTCAAGGAATAGTATGATTGAATAATGTGAGTGCATACTCTTTTGTATATGTTAACATACAAAGGTTAATAAGTACATATAAGGATTACATAAATATAGTGATTACGTATATATGAAGATTAACTACATACAGTATACTTAGATCATCACCAAGAGACTTTTAAACATCATCCATCTGGAATATCAGAGAAGCAAAACCAAGACAGAGAACTCCTGGGAGATTACCTACACTGCATAGGCATCCCCAATTATGCAGGTATCAGCACACTGTACACGCACAGGTACCCCAGTTTTGGCATGAGATATCATGGAGTCATCAGACGAGGGGCCATAAATAAAATAGAAAATAAAAGCCACAAGGATTTAGATCAAACAGGCATAGTTTCATTAAACCTTAATGTTTTACAATGACAAACAGCAAACATATAGAGGCTTAGAACTGTTTGTGAAGTGAATAAACAAACATTTATCAAGATTGTGACACTATGAGCATTGTCTGCCACATCTGTAAATGTTTTATAAGAAATGCAGCTATGTGATTGTCTGAATGCACTTGGTATACAGTATTTCAATCTTGTCTACAAATCGCCATTTGTATATTCTCCATTTGTACATTTGAGGCAACCAAAGTTATGGCTCTCAAGGAGAGAAACTAATAAAATGGACAAAGCTATATTTTTACTTAACTACTGAGCCAAACTAACAGCATTGCTTTATCAAATTTATATGAAGTGTATTGTGTCCAATGTGATCAACCAGGCAACACAAAAAGGAGCTTTTCAAGTGAGCTCTTTAAGGTACACAAATGTTATGAAGTCTTTGCCAACAAGGATGTGGTTTCACCAAAGTGGGGTACCTTTTTTAAAAATATACTAGTGCCATCACAGCACCCCTTGCCCAAACTTCACCGGCCTATAACAGTACAGAGCACGTTCACCCTGGTGATCTAGTTGCAGGTAAATAACACATTGCAGGAGGCAGACTTAAGAAGTAGGCACAATGTAATGTAATGCCCAATTCCCCAATGTTGGGTCCTGTTTTTACCAAATAAAATAGTGCCATCACAGCCCCTGTGCCCAAAATTCACCGGACAGAGCACGTTCACCCTGGTGATGTAGTGGCAGTTAAAGAAGAGACATTGCAGGAGATAGAGTTAAGAATTAGGCCCAATGTAGTGGTGTGTGTCTCTGAGACTTGTAATACAGTGCATGATCTGCCAAACAATTCCCCAATGGGGGTACCTTTTTTAAAAATAGACTAGTGCCATCGCAGACCCCTTGCCCAAAATTCACCAGTTTATAACAGTACTGAGCACGTTCACCCTGGTGATCTAGTGGTAGTTATAGGACACATTGCAGGAGACAGAATGAAGAAGTAGGCCCAATGTAATGTCATGCCCAATTCCCCAATGTGTGGTCCTTTTTTTAACAAATAAGAGTGCCATCACAGCCCCTTGCCCAAAATGCACCATACAGAGCACATTCACCCTTGTCATCTAGTGGCAATTAAAGGACACATTGCAGGAGACAGATTTAAGAAGTAGGCCCAATGAATGTAGTGGTGTGTGTCTCTCAGACTTGTAATGCAGTGCATGACCTTTCAACCAATTCCCCAATGGGGGTACTTTTTCTAAAAATAGACTAGTGTCATTGCAGGCCCCTTGCCCAAAATTCACTGGCCTATAAAATTACAGAGCACATTCACCCTGGTCATCTAGTGGTTCTGGATGATGAGGATGAGGATAAGGAGAAGGATAACAACAAACAGACCAAATCTGGAAGCATATACCCATGTGTGGTTGTGAAGAGGTGCATGGGAATACACCTCCCCAAAAGAGAGAATGTATTTGAGGTTATGTGTAGCTGTTTTCACTTAGTGGTGTACTGAAGTCTTTCCCAATCCAGCCCTTGTTCAATTTTATAAGAGTCAGCCTTTTCAGTTGACAGGCGGATGCGCTTATCTGTTATAATTTCACCAGCAGCACTAAAAACCCGCTCTGACAGAGCAGCAGGGCAGGCCAGGACCTCCAAGGCGTAGAGAGCCAGTTCATGCCACGTGTCCAGCTTGGATACCCAATAATTAAAAGGCACAAAGGAATCACGGAGGACATTTGTACGATCTGAAAGGTACTCCCTCACCATCTTCACAAACATTGCACTTCTTGTGACAGCACCCCTTGCCTCTGTGCTGTCACGATAGGAGGGTCTGAGAAAACTGTCCCTCAACTTTGCCATTGTTCCCCTGCCTGAGCTAGACTGCACTTCTGTCTCTCTCGCTTGGACTCCTTGGTTGTACAGCAAATTCTGACGCCTGCTGCCAGCGTTCTCACATGGGAATTTTCGAAGTAATTCCGCTACAAGAGCCCTCTGGTACTGCAACATTTTAGTACACCTCTCTGCCTCTGGTAGAAGAGATTGAAAGTTCTCCTTGTAGCGTGGGTCTAGAAGTGTCATCACCCAGTAATGAGTGTCACCCAAAATTTTTATAATGCGAGGGTCACGTGAAATGCAGTGCAACATAAAGTCAGCCATGCGTGCCAGACTGCTAACAGGCAAGACTTCCGTGTCCTCACCAACAGGACGACTGACTATGCTGTCCTCCTCATCCTCCTCCTCCCTGTTCTCAGGCCATCCCCGCTGAACAGACGGTATGACAGATGTGTTTGTAGTACCATCTATAGCTCATGAAAGTAGCTCCTGTTCTTCCTCCTCCTCATTGACTACCAATCCACGATGGGAAGAAATGAGGCTTGGCTGAGTTTAATCCCCCTGTATGGTTCCTTGCTCCATGTCCTCGTGCTCTGCCTGCAATGCAACCTCTTTAATTGTGAGCTGAGAGGATTTCAGAATGCTGAGAAGTAGGATGGTAACACTAATTTTGGCGTCATCGCCGCTCACCATCTTGGTGCAATCCTCAAAATTTTGGAGGATGGTACTTATGTCGGACATCCATGTCCACTCCTGAGGTCTTATGTGTGGAGTCTGAACTGAATATCGACGGCCCTGTTGATGTTGGTAGTCAACAACTGCCCTCTTCTGCTCACAAAGCCTTTCCAACATAAGCAGCGAAGAGTTCCAGCACGTTCGGACATCACATACCAGCCGGTGAGCTGGAAGCTGCAAACGCTGCTGAAGCACGGCAAGGGTGACTGAAGCTGCAGCTGACTTTCTAAAATGGGCAGACATACGGCATACTTTTACTAGCAGATCTGGCAGCTCCGGGTAGCTTTTCAGAAAAACGCTGAACCACGAGATTAAGCACATGGGCCAAGCAAGGTACGTGTGTGAGCTCACCTTGCCTCAGAGCCGCCACCAGGTTACGGCCATTGTCACACATGACCATGCCTGGCTGTAGGTTCAGTGGTGTCATCCAAACATCTGATTGCTCTTTCAGCGCTGTCCACAACTCTTCTGCATTGTGCGGTTTGTCACCTATGCAGATTAGCTTCAGCACAGCCTGTTGCCGCTTGGCTGAGGCAGTGCTGCAGTGCTTCCAGCTTCTGACTGATGTGTTGATTTCAGAGATGGAGGATGAAGAGGAGGAGGAGCAGGAGCTGTAGACTGTGGGGGCAACCCTGATTGACGTAGGGCCAGCAATCCTCGGCGTGGGGAGGATGTGTTCCATCCCAAGATCCGACTGGGTCCCGGCTTCCACTATGTTAACCCAGTGTGCCTTCAGTGAGATGTATCGTCCCTGCCCACAAGCATTTGTCCATGTGTCCGTGGTTAGGTGGACTTCCCTGTAACAGCATTGTTGAGGGCACGGGTAATGTTGTGGGACACATGCTGGTGTAATGCCGGTACGGCACACCGGGAGAAATAGTGGCGACTGGAGACCGGGTTCCTTGGGACGGCCGATGCTATGAGGCTGCGCAAATCTTCCATCTCATCAAGCTTAAAATGCAGCATTTCTAGCGCAATCAGAAGAGAAATATTAGAATTGAGGACTTTGGCCTGTGGGGCGTTGGCTGGGTATTAGACAACTGGGTTATAGGCAACTGATGGATGTGCTGGGACAAGGACATGGAGGGGCTTGCTGATGGTGCTGCTTGACTGTGGGCCACAACAGGTGCAGGGCTAGAGGCATCTTCACATGCATGGTGTACTGATGATTGGCTTCTACGGAAAACTGTGGAAGAAGCAGTGGTGTGACCTGCAGGTAGTGGTCCTGGAGCCTGGTGTTCGGCCCACAAAGTCGAGTGCTTTGCTTCCGTGTGCCTGATCTTGCTGGTGGTGGTCAGGCTGGTTGTTTTGCTACCTCTGCTGATGCGGGCATGGCAGGTGTTGCAAATGGCCTGTTTGAGGTTATCGGTTAGTCTTTAAAAAATAACCAGACTCGTGATGATCTAACAGTTGAAATGGCTACTTCCCTCATGTTGGTGTTAAGGGGAACGGATGCACGCCTTCTGTCTGTGGCCACCACACTGCTTCTTCCTGCCTGTTGGGGTGATATGCCTCCTTCCCCATGTGTGCTGCTGCCCTCGCTCTGCATGTCCTCTTGCCAGGCTGGGTCAGTCACATAGTCATCCACTACCTCTTCTTCCACATTGGCACCCAGCTCCTCCTCCTGACTTTTTGGCAATTATGTCTCATCATCGTCCACCTCTTTTAACACTTTCTCACTATCGCCTTCTTGTGACCAGGGCTGGTCAAAGCTTTGGGCATCTCTACATGCGATCTCAGCTGTCACCACTTCAAGTTGACCGGCCGAGAGTTCAGAATCTTGAAATGGAAAACTGAACAGCTCTTCAGAGTGTCCAAGTGTGGGATCAGTTGTCTCAGCGCACTCGGCATGGTGAGAGGATGAAGGATCAGGGTGAGGAATATCCGGGCCACACTCACGGTGGTGGTGGCTAAGTGACTGGAAGCATTATCCGCTATCCAACCAACAACCATTTCACATTGCTCTAGCTTCAATAGTGGTGTGCTGCGGTCCCCTAGAAACTGGGACAGGAAGGTCGAGCGAGAAGATGTGGGTCTTTCTTGTGGCCCACTTTCACCTTGGCCACGGCCTCATCCTTTGCATGCACCATCATCATCATGTCCACTTCCCCATCCCTTGCCCCTTGCCTTGCCCATTTTAAATGGACTACTGCACTATTTCAAATGCTCAACACAAATATATTTATTAGTAGCGAAATAATATCTGATCAGTATGCCTGCAAATCTACGAATTTTCAAACTCAAACACCAGGCGGGCCTCAGCCAGACATAACAGACTGTGTTCAATTTTGGGGGCTTTTTTGTGAATTTAATTTATGCAAAATAGTGCTGTATATAAGTAGAGTGACAGACAGCAAAAAAAAGGGTACACCGGCCTACAATGACCAAACTTGGAGCATGCAGATATATGAGGGCTGTTACGGAAATACCACACTGGCAAATATGTGGCCTGTTTTTTTTTTGTTTTTTTTTAAAAAAGCCAAATAGTGCTGTATATAATTAGAATAACAGACAGCCAAAAAAGTGGTACACCGGCCTACAATGACCAAATTTGGAGCACGCAGATATATGAGGGCTCTCACGGAAATACCACACTGGTAAATATGTGGCCTTTTAATATTTTTTTTTATGCTAAATAGTGCTGCATACAATTTCAGTAACAGACAGCAAAAAAAGTGGTCCTCTGGCCTACAATGACCAAACTTGGAGCATGCAGATATATGCTGGCTGTCACAGAAATACAACCCTGGCAAATATGTGGCCTTTTAATATGTTTTATGCAAAATAGTGCTGAATATAATTTCAGTAACAGACAGCAAAAAAAGCCGTCCTCCGGCCTACAATGACCAAACTTGAAGCACGCAGATATATAAGGGCTGGGGATGTCACGGAAATACAACACTGGCAAATATGTGGCCTTTCTGTAATTTTGGAAGCTAAATAGTGCTGTATAGAATTAGAGTCTCAGACAGCAAAAAAAGGGGTCCACCAGCCTACAATGACCATACTTAGAGCACGCAGATATATGAGGACTCTCATGGAAATACCACACTGGCAAATATGTGGCCTTTTAATATTTTTTATGCTAAATAGTGCTGTATATAATTTCAGTAACAGACAGCAAAAAAAGTGGTCCTCCGGCCTGCAATCACCAAACTTGGAGCAAGCAGATATATGAGGGCTCTCACGGAAATATCACACTGGAAAATATGTGGCCTTTTAATATTTTTTATGCTAAATAGTGCTGTATATAATTTCAGCAACAGACAGCAAAAAAAGTGGTGCTCCGGCCTACAATGACCAAACTTGGAGCACACAGATATAAGAGGGCTCTCACAGAAATGCCACACTGGCAAATATGTGGCCTTTTTCTAATTTTGAAAGCTAAATAGTGCTGTATAGAATTTGAGTCTCAGACAGCAAAAAAAAAAGGGGTCCACTGCTTACAATGCCCAAAGTTGGAGCATGAAGATATATGAGGCCTTTTTGAATTTAACATACACAAAAAAAAGTGGCACAAGGCTAGCACACACAACTATGTATGCCTGACAAACTATGATTTTTCAACATGCCTCAGTCTGACAGAACAGACTGTATTTTTTTTTGGGGGGGGTTGAATTTTTGGAAAAAATAAAATAAAAAAAACAACTAGGTATACAGAAGCTGCAGCAGCAGACAGTAATGGAGCTTTGGGAGGGATGCAGTGGGAGCAATGGACGCACATACAGTAAAGAAATAAATGTAACCCAGCTCACCAGTAACCACCGCAGGTGCACGGAACACTGCTGCAGGCAGACGTAGTTTTCATCAGGAAACAAAGAAGGGGGGTTGAGTTCCAGCTCCTTAAAATAAAATGTTTATTTATATAATAATATAAACCAAATGTACAGGGTGTACAAGCTCCCTAAGGTATGTGCCTGTAGATGACAGTGGCTATAAGGCAACGCGTTTCGATCTAGATGATCTTTATCAAAGCCATACCATGAGCCATACTGAAAAATCCAATATGCTTTTCGCGTGAGGAGACATCGTCTGGAGTCTCCACCGCGAGGAGACATGTTTGCCCGTTCTATTCCCTGGATCTGGAAGTATGATGTGCTGCGGGCACAATGTGATGTGAAAACTAATGGAAAAAATAGTCAAAGAAATATATCTACACGACATCGGAATGCAATAAAAGAGCATAAAGAAATGTCAGATTTGACTATCAAAATGTCTGACAAGGGAGGGGTGGTTGTAGTGTTAAATACAGTGGACTATCATAAAAAAATGTTAGAGTTATTATCCGACCAAAATACATACAAAAAATTAAAACAAAATCCATTCCATGAAATTATAAAGCAAAGAGACTTGATTATAAAGGAGGGACAAAGCTTGGGGGTATTAACTAAAAAACAAATAGAATATCTTACAGTAGAAAACCCAATTCTCCCTATTATATATGGGGTACCTAAAATTGGGTGACTATTTTATGTATTGTTTATATATGTTCATTATTGATTTTATGGTAGGACCTTTCAATTTGTCATGTGATTGATAGTAGTGATCTGGTTGGATGGGTTCCCCTATATAGAGGTGGGCATCCAGATCATTGTATGGCTTTGGTAAAGATCATCTAGATCAAAACGCGTTGCCTTATAGCCTCTGTCATACCTTAGGGAGCTTGTACACCCTGTACATTTGGTTTTTATTATTATACGAATAAACAGTTTATTTTAAGGAGCTGGAACTCAACCTCCCTTCTTTGTTTCCTGACGCACATACAGTGCCTGCAGGCCTTGCGCTTATGTGGATATGCTATGCCCTGCCTACCTAGCGCTGCAATATCGGGACCCACGAATTAGCCCTAAAAAGAACTTTTGGTTTCTGAGGAGTTGTGGATTTAAGAGTTGCAGACCTACACTAACTCTAAAAACCACGATTCTGACTCTATCTCAGCGCCAGCTCTCCCTACTCCCGCTGAATCAGGAACTGAATGCAAAAAGCAGGGCGGCGCCATGTCTCTTATACTTGGGATGATGCTGTGCGGCCGAGCCAATCACTGCATGACCACAACAAAGATGGCTGCAGCATTTCATGGCCTGGCAGACAACCCTGCACCATGATTGGGTCTCTAAAGTCTGCCAAAAATGCTGGATGGAGACACCAGTTACCGTCGAATAATCCCGGAAATGCTGCTCGCAGAGTACACCGAGCATAGTGATACTTGGGCGGGTAACGAGTAGTGGCGAGCACATTCGCTCATCACCAGTACTAGTGTTACTGAAAATTGTCTTGCCAAGGTTATTGTCTTGTTACAACAGGTGGCCGAAACTGCTGGTTCCAGTGAGCAGAGAGTCCTGCAAAAGGAAATCAGAGCCCTGGTACAGAGACAGCAGATAGAACTATCTGGTGGAGAAATTGGCAGAGTCACAGTGAGTGATCCGATCCCCATTGCAATACCCCCTAGGAGTGAAATGTTAATATGGTGTCAGACAGCAAAAGGCCTCAGAGGTAAAGACTACCAGGCCTTAGTAGAACCTGTGTATTCCATATAGTAGGCCCACAATCCTGACAGCCAGAGGGTTGATTGAAGTCCGCAAGGGGAATGTACCAGTACGTGTCCTTAACTGTGGAGACAAAGAGGTCCACCTAACCAGATATGCCACACTCGCCAAACTGTTTACTGTTGATAATAATGTAATACAGGCAGGCAACAGAACTCTTGGTCCCATCCAACCAGGTGGAGGACAATGGCCCTGCAGGACAAATGGAAAATTGGTGTCAGAAACTACACATGGGCACTGATTCTACACCTTCACACCGAAAAAAAGGGGCTTACCGGGTGGTGCATGAGTATGAGCGGGTATTCAGCAAACACCCACTAGATTTTGGGCAGGTAAGAAGGGTTCAACATTATATCCCCACGGGAAGTCATCCACCCATTAATGGGAACCTGTCACCCCTCCCCCCCCCCCAGGCGTTTGTAACTAAAAGAGCCACCTTGTGCAGCACTAATGCTGCGTTCTGACTAGGTGGCTCTTTTAGTTATTGGAGCCTGCTGCAAACGCAGCACCGCCGTCACTCATGTCCTTTTGGCGCCGGGCACCGCCTCCTCAGCGTTGTTTTCAAATGAGTCGGCGCCTGCGCTCTTTTCTCATGCCTTAGGCATGCACAGTGAGCGCTGCCCATCCTCTGTCCTTATTTGCAGTCTACCTGACTGCGCCTGTGTGGCCGCCCTGCCCGAGATCCCGCCCTGCAGTGTCTTCTGATTTATTCTCACTGCGGGGCTGGGATTCCTGGGCATGCGCAGTGCATATCTAAGCCTCTCACTCATTTCCCTCCGCCTTCTTCAGACTGTGCGGAGTCAGCTGATCCCTAATCGCTGTGGCATGCGATTAGGAATCAGCTGACGCCGCACAGTCTGAAGAAGGCGGAGGGAGATGAGTGAGAGGCTTAGATAGCCAGGCAGTGGAACAGATACAGAGATAATGGTGTGCACTCAGGTCAGGGACAGGGAGGTGCTGGTAAGACAGACCGTGTGGTCCCGTAAATCATATAGGAAAAAATTACCGCACACTCAAACTGGTATGGTGCAAATAGGTATATGCCAGTTTTATTCAAATGAACAAAAAGAGGTTGCCACATAGAGAAATTGTTGACAGAAACCCTTTCAACAATTTTTCTATGTGGCAACCTCTTTTTGTTCATTTGAATAAAACTGGCATATACCTATTTGCATCATACCAGTTTGAGTGTGAGGCAGTGGAACAGGGCACAAGGACTGTGTTGGTGCCCCACCAGAGACTTTGGCTTCGGGGAGCTTGCTGTGAGTCATGGACTTTGGTGCTGTAGCTGTTGCTGTGTCTAGGGACAGAATATGAAGCATTCATCTCTTGTTCATTTTTACACCTTTATTATTAAAATACAAGTTGCCACTGTTGGACCCTATACAGTGGGAAGTGTGGTTCATCCGGCGGATGCCGTCCAATTGTGGAGAACAGCTGCAGGACTGAGGTAGCTCACTGTGACCTGGGGCTGGGACTAGAACTGTCTGTTTTATGTGCAAGGGGTCGGGGTGCTTGTGGACTGGTGATTTGAGTGGCCTCACCTGCGACTACCACCCCATGCCACCTTGTTCCATTTTGGTGTAGTCAACAGGATCCAACCCAGCAGCCCTGAATCCCAAAGATTGACAGCGAAGGATCCGGGGTCTACGACTGGGGCAGCAGCAGCTGAGATGGTGTTCCCAACACCTCACCCCATTGGAACCGGATGAGTGGCTGACAGTGACTTTGAGCCTGAGATTTGTGATTTGTTGAAAGAATTGAAGATGGCGGCTGACAGTGATGTTAAGATGTTGTCTGCCATGAAAGAATTGAAGATGGCAGCTGACATTGATGTTAAGATGTTGACCGCTGTGAAAGAGACAAAGATGGTGGTTGATGAAGATTTAAAGATGGCGGCGACAGCTACTGAGAAGATGGTGGCCTTTAGCACAAAAATGAGAGATGTTGCCACCTTTTGTGGGTGTCATTGAGAAGATTTGGCGCTAAAAGGCAGGGGGTTACACCCCCCTGTGAAGAATGCCCCCCTTAAATGAGTGCAAGTGAAGAAAAAGAAGCTGCCACCCTTCCAGCCTGATCAGAAGAAATGGGTGGAACAGCAGGAAGTGACCCCACCAACGAACGGTGGAACCCAGAAGAGTAAGATGGCACGACAGGAATAGAGATGCTATTGCCGAGTGAATTACCTGTCCGTGTGCAGCAGCCGGTGAGGAAAATCATCAGGAGCCAGACCACCGCAGATGTAAAAGACCCTGAGCCAGAAGGAGCAGTCGAGAAAGCGGTAGCGGTGGAAAGAAGGACCATCGCGGCAGTGATCCTGAGTTCGTGTGGCCGCAGTGGAGGACCATCAAGCCGGATGCAGTCACAGTGAGTGGAATGCTTTCCCTCACCCCATTCCCCACCACACCTGTTTTTCCCTAAGGACCAGATGCTGTGGCAACCATAGTGGTCTTCAACATTTTGGACAGGCTGGAGCTGCTGTGTGTCCGGCGATCGCTTTGGGCAGAGGAGCCCTTAAATGAAACAGTGACCACAGGCGGGTCATGTGAGCGGAAAGCTCCACGTTTGCTGAGTCGGCCATTGCCGAAGGAAAGAAGCCAGAGGAGTAAAATTGTGTGTTGTGCCAGTTGCACCTAAGAAAAATGTGAAGCGATTGTTCCACATCTCTTAAGGGCAAGGAGCCCAGTGCGACACCGGGACTGAGGTGTCAGGAGTGGCCATCACGGTCACGGAGTAAAGGACTGTGCATTGTTTCCCGCTCCTCCCAGTTTGTTTGCGCCCATTGGCACACCCCTTGTTGGATCATGGGGCTGAAACCCCATGGAGGTTGGTTACGGTGGACTATGTAGGTGGCTGCTTCAGAACTGGATTGTGTTATCCCTGGACTGGCCCCATGTTATACGCACCCACCGCAGTCAAAAGCCTCTGGTCCACTAAAAGGAGTGAGGGTGAGAGCTCAATCAGGAGAACCCGAGGACCGACCTGGATGAGGACTGTGAGAATTGTGTTTAGTAGCCATCGGGCGAAGGTATCTGTTTCATAGGTCCCTGGAGCAAAGGGATCAGGGTCAGCCGGACCCCTTTACGAGACTAAGAATGTTTATATGGACTGTGTTGCATTCTTATGTTTCATGGACTATGTCACTTTTTGTTTCTGGAGCCGTTTTGGTCAGGGACGACCATATTTTAGGAGGGAGGGGTATAGGGAGGTGGCGGAGACCCTCTGTTGCTCCCTCTCCCCTGTATGTGGTCATTAATGTGTATTGTCCATATATAATTGTTGTGCTGTGTTTGTTATGCACATGCTAAAGGCAGGGACAGAAGGGGTTAATTTAGGGTGCTGGACTTGCAGCCTCAAGGGAGCAGGAAGGCAGGGTATGTGTCCCCATCTGGGGCACAGGTGTATTCCCGCTTAGGACACAAGGAGCCCCCGTCTGGAGCATATGTGCATCCTCATCTGGGACAGAAGGAGCCCCCATCTGTGGCATATGTGCGTCCCCATCTGGACAGAAGAGACCCCAGTCTGGGGCATAAGTGTGTTCCCGTCTGGAACAGTGAGGACCCCCATTTGGGGTATATGTGGATCCCCGTCTGGGACTGAACGAATCCCCGGCTGGGGACTTCAAACTGCCAAAGACTGCCAGGCAGTGGAACAGGGCACAAGGACTGTGTTGGTGCCCCACCAGAGACTTTGGCTCCAGAGAGCTTGCTGAGGTCATGGACTTTGCTGCTGTAGGCGTTGCTGTGTCTAGAGACAGAATAGGAATCATTCTTATCTTGTTCATTTTTACACCTTTATTATTAAAATAGAAGTTGCCACTGTTGGGCCCTATACAGTGTGAAGCGTGGATCATCCAGAGGACGTTGTCCCATTGTGGAGAACAGCTGCAGGATTGAGGTAACCCACTGTGATCTGAGGCTGGGACTAGAATTATCTGTCTTATGTGCAAGGGGCTGGGGTGCTTGTGGACTGGTGCTTTGAGTGGCCCCACCTGCGACTACCTCCCCGTGCCACCTTTTTAGGCTAGGTTCACATCTGCATTCAGGAGGGCTGCAGATGGCTGCTTCCTCCCTTCTTCCTCCCTGAAGCTCCGCCTACTAATGTATGCGTCCTTCGTTTCCCTGCGTACCTATCTTTGTATGCGGATGCATCCGTATGAGGCGATTTGACGTGTGTGGCGAATGAACAAAAATGCAAAATTTTGCAGGGAAACACATGACACATACAGAAGTAGGTGGAGCATAGGCGGAGCTTCAGGGAGGAAAAAGGGAGGAAATACCCAGCCATCCGAAGCCCTCCTCAACGCAAATGTGAAACCAGCCTTACATATTCATACTGTGGTCCCCTAGGGTCAATTCCTCCTGTGTTCCCCAGACACCCCAGTCCGACCCTGACACCACTATTTTTTCTTCCCCTTCATTCTACAGTAGTGTACAAAATAATAGCAGTCCCATATGACTGACCAGATTAATCACTGTTTTTGGTAAAAGTACAATTACCACATGTCAAACAATTCACCAGTTGGTGCAGTAGATTCTAAGAAAACCAACAGACTCAGCATTCATGATCTGCATGTGTTTGAGTCCGTGTATTAGAATAATTAATTGAAAGGTGGGAGTGTTCAAAATAATAGGAGTATGGAGTTCAATTAGTGAGGTCAATCATTCTGTGAAAAAACAGGTGTGAATCAGGTGGACATTATTTTAGGATAAAGCCAGGACATGTTGTACAGAGAAATATGGGTCTTTAGAGCCATTGTTCCGAAGAACAGTGTGCTTTGATTAAAATGTTGATTGGAGAGGGAAAAACTTATAAAGAAGTGCAGACAATGACAGGCTGTTCAGCTAAAATGATCTCCAATGCTTTAAAATGGAAATCCAAACCAAAGAGACGTGGAAGAAAACGGAAGACTACCATTCGAATAGATGGAAGAATAGCCAGAGTGGCAAAGCCTCAGCCAATGATCAGCGCCAGGATGATCAAAGACAGTCTCAAGTTACCTGTCAGTACTGTGACAATTAGAGGACGCCTGTGTGAAGCTAATCTCTTAGGCTACTTTCACACTTGCGTTTTTTTTAATCTTTCGCAATCTGTCGTTTTGGGCAAAAAACGGATCCTGCAAATGTGCCCGCAGGATGCGTTTTTGTCCGTAGACTTGTATTAGCGACGGATTGCGACGGATGGCCACACATCGCGTCCATCGGGCAATGGATCCGTCGTGTTTTGGCGGACCGTCGGCATGAAAAAACGTTCAAGTGAACTTTTTTTGCCCGTCGCGTCCGCCATTTTCTACCGCGCATGCGCGGCTGAAACTCCGCCCCCTCCTCCCCGGACTTCAGAATGGGCAGTAGATGCGTTGAAAAACTGCATCCGCTGCCTATGTCGTGCACAAATTTCACAACATGCGTCGGTCCGTCGGCCCGGCGCATAACGACGGACCCATACCGACGCAAGTGTGAAAAGTAGCCTTAGCAAGAAGTCCCCGCAAAGTCCCAATGTTAAAAAAAAATACATGTACTGAAGCGGATAGAATTTGCCAAAGAACACATCAACTGGCCTAAAGAGAGATGGAGAAACATTTTGTGGACTGATGAAAGTAAAATTGTTCTTTTTGGGTACAAGGGCCGTAGACAGTTCATCAGACCCCCAAACTCTGCAATCAAGCTACAGTACACGCTGAAGACAGTGAAGCATGGTGGTGCAAGTATCATGATATGGGCATGGTTTCTCTTACTATGGTGCTGGACCTATTTACTGCATACCAGGGATCATGGACCAGTTTGCATATATTAAAATACTTGAAGAGGTCATGTTGCCTTTCACTGAAGAGGATATGCCCTTGAAATAGGCATTTCAACTACTGTTGAGCCACCTCCCTAGTGTTTGGGTTCGGTTTGGTTCGTCGAACTGGGACGTGTTCGACGAATGTTCGTTGAACGTTCAATGAACACCGTCAAACCCCATTGAAACCAATGGCAAGCAAACACAAACACATACAAACACATAGATAACACCTTAAAAGGTGTCCAAAAGCTGACACCCCAGAGCCGAGGGGTTAGATTGAGAAAGAAAGAAGGCGGTATAGCTTGCTTCATGGGTGGGGTACTCTGCTGAGTAGCAGAAATTGCTACTAGGTCCAAAAGGATTTCCTGGGTCAGATGCCGTTAAAAAATAGTACTTAGGTAAACAGGCGGTGTAGCTTGCTTAATGGGTGAAGTACGCTGCTGAGTAGCACCAAATTCTACTGGGCCCGAAAGGGTTTCCTGGGCTAGATGCCGTTACAAAATAGTAGTTAGGTAAACAGGCGGTGTAGCTTGCTTCATGGGTGGGGTACGCTGCTGAGTAGCACCAAATTCTACTAGGCCCAAAAGGATTTCCTGGGCCAGATGCCGTTAAAAATAGCACTTAGGTAAACAGGCGGTGGGTGGCTGGGCTACTCTGCTGACGTGCAGACACTGCTCCTAGGCCCAAAACTATTAACTGGATTAGATGCAGTAAAAATAGAGATACACAGGCGGTATAGTTAGTTTCACAGGTGGGCTACTCCACTGACGTGCAGACACTGCTCCTAGGCCCCAAACTATTAGCTGGATTAGATGCAGTAAAAATTGAGATGCACAGGTGGTATAGTTAGTTTCACAGACGGGCTACTCTGCTGACGTGCAGACACTGCTCCTAGGCCCAAAACTCTTAACTGGGTTAGATGCAGTAAAAATTGAGATACACATGCGGTGTACTTAGTTTCACAGGCGGGCTGCTCCG
The DNA here is from genome assembly GCF_032444005.1 of Ranitomeya imitator. Classification (NCBI taxonomy): domain Eukaryota; kingdom Metazoa; phylum Chordata; class Amphibia; order Anura; family Dendrobatidae; genus Ranitomeya; species Ranitomeya imitator. The sequence goes on along the minus strand of NC_091284.1, from coordinate 329,087,422 downwards.
CTGACGTGCAGACACTGCTCCTAGGCCCAAAACTATTAACTGGATTAGATGCAGTAAAAATTGAGATACACAGGCGGTATAGTTAGTTTCACAGACGGGCTACTCTGCTGACGTGCAGACACTGCTCCTAGGCCCAAAACTCTTAACTGGGTTAGATGCAGTAAAAATTGAGATACACAGGCGGTGTAGTTAGTTTCACAGGCGGGCTACTCTGCTGATGTGCAGACACTGCTTCTAGGCCCAAAACTATTAACTGGGTTAGATGCAGTAAAAATTGTAGCTAGCTTCACAGGCGGCTACTCAGATGACTATCAGACAATGCTACTAGCCCAAAAGGATTGGCTGAGCTAGATTACACCAAATGCTGTGACAAACACTTGCACAGCACTGGCACAGACCTGCCTGGCAAACAGTGCTATTAACTGCTGTAACCTACCCTGAAAAGGGCTGATATTACAACTACGTAGTCCCGACTCCTCCCGACTCCCTAAACCTATCTCTCTGAAAATTTGCTCCAAAAAACACTCTTAGACTGTATAGCGCCCACAGCAGCAGCGGTGCCGTCTAACACTAAGCTGCAGCATTGAGAAAATGGTGGCGACGGGGCAAATGGCTGGTTCTTATAGGGCAAGGACATGTGACATACACAGCCAATGACACATGCCCTTGCTTGTGTGCATCACATGCACATTGCTGTGTGTGTGTGCACTGCTCATAGGCTGAGAGACTGCACCACCCAACTGTAAATGCGGGAAAGAAAAAAAATGGAGATCGGCATTATTTCAGCACAGATCTATCCCCCGCGCCCCCCGCCCACTATACACTGAAACAGTCTATTAGCAATGATAAACAGTTTTAATGTGCAAATCTAGTTAGGCTTTTGGTGAATGGACAGTTATTGAACAGAAACTCGAACAGCCGAATTTTAACCCCTTCCCGACCTTTGACGCCACGTAGACGTCATGAAAGTCGGTGCCATTCCGACCCATGACGCCTATGCGGCGTCATGGAAAGATCGCGTCCCTGCAGATCGGGTGAAAGGGTTAACTCCCATTTCACCCGATCTGCAGGGACAGGGGGAGTGGTAGTTTAGCCCAGGGGGGGTGGCTTCACCCCCTCGTGGCTACGATCGCTCTGATTGGCTGTTGAAAGTGAAACTGCCAATCAGAGCGATTTGTAATATTTCACCCATTATAACGGGTGAAATATTACAATCCAGCCATGGCCGATGCTGAAATATCATCGGCCATGGCTGGAAATACTAGTGTGCCCCCACCCCACCCCTCCGATCGCCCCCCCACCCCGCGATCTGGCCGGTACACTGCTCCGGCTCCCCTCCGTCCAGTGCTCCGCTCCCCCCCGTGCTCGTGTCCGCTCCCCCCGTGCTCCAATCACCCCCCCGTGCTCCAATCACCCCCCCTGCACTCCGATCCACCCCCCCCGTGCTCCGTTCCACCCCCCCGTGCTCCATTCCAGCCCCCCCGTGCTCCGTTCCACGCCCCCCGCGCTCCGTTCCACCCCTCCCGCGCTCCGATTCCCCCCCCCCCCGTGCTCCGATCCCCCCCCCGTGGTCCCCCCCCACCCTATCATACTTACCGATCCAGCCGTGGTCCCGTCCGTCTTCTCCCGGGCGCCGCCATCTTCCAAAATGGCGGGCGCATGCGCAGTGCGCCCGCCGAATCTGCCGGCCGGCAGATTCGTTCCAAAGTGCATTTTGATCACTGAGATATAATCTATCTCAGTGATCAAAATAAAAAAAATAATAAATGACCCCCCCCTTTGTCACCCCCATAGGTAGGGACAATAAAAAAATAAAGAAAATTTTTTTTTTCCACTAATGTTAGAATAGGGTTAGGGTTAGGGTTAGGGGTAGGGTTAGGGTTAGGGTTAGGGTTAGGGCTAGGGGTAGGGGTAGGGTTAGCGTTAGGGTTATGGGTAGGGTTAGGGGTAGGGGTAGGGTTAGGGTTAGGGGTAGGGTTAGGGGTAGGGTTAGGGTTAGGGGTAGGGTTAGGGCTAGGGTTAGGGTTAGGAATGTGCACACGTATTCTGGTCCTCTGCGGATTTTTCCGCTGCGGATTTGATAAATCCGCAGTGCTAAACCGCTGCGGATTTATGGCGGATTTACCGCGTTTTTTTCTGCGCATTTCACTGCGGTTTTACAATTGCGATTTTCTATTGGAGCAGTTGTAAAACCGCTGCGGAATCCGCACAAAGAAGTGACATGCTGCGGAATGTAAACCGCTGCGTTTCCGTGCAGTTTTTCCGCAGCATGTGTACAGCGATTTTTGTTTCCCATAGGTTTACATTGAACTGTACACTCATGGGAAACTGCTGCGGATCCGCAGCGTGTGCACATACCTTTAGAATTAGGCTATGTGCACACGGTGCGGATTTGGCTGCGGATCCGCAGCAGTGTTCCATCAGGTTTACAGTACCATGTAAACATATGAAAAACCAAATCCGCTGTGCCCATGGTGCGGAAAATACCGCGCGGGAACGCTGCGTTGTATTTTCCGCAGCATGTCAATTCTTTGTGCGGATTCCGCAGCGTTTTACACCTGTTCCTCAATAGGAATCCGCAGGTGAAATCCGCACAAAAAACACTGGAAATCCGCGGAAAATCCGCAGGTAAAACACAGTGCCTTTTACCCGCAGATTTTTCAAAAATGGTGCGGAAATATCTCACACGAATCCGCAACGTGGGCACATAGCCTTAGGGTTAGGGTTGGAATTAGGGTTGTGGTTAGGGTTAGGGGTGTGTTGGGGTTAGTGTTGTGGTTAGGGGTGTGTTGGGGTTAGGGTTGTGATTAGGATTATGGCTACAGTTGGGATTAGGGTTAGGGGTGTGTTGGGGTTAGTGTTGGAGTTAGAATTGAGGGGTTACCACTGTTTAGGCACATCAGGGGTCTCCAAACGCAACATGGCGCCACCATTGATTCCAGCCAATCTCGTATTCAAAAAGTCAAATGGTGCTCCCTCACTTCCGAGCCCTGACGTGTGCCCAAACAGTGGTTTACCCCCACATATGGGGTACCAGCATACTCAGGACAAACTGCGCAACAATTACTGGGGTCCAATTTCTCCTGTTACCCTTGTGAATCTAAAAAAATGCTTGCTAAAACATAATTTTTGAGGAAAGAAAAATGATTTTTTATTTTCACGGCTCTGCGTTGTAAACGTCTGTGAAGCACTTGGGGGTTCAAAGTGCTCACCACATATCTAGATAAGTTCCTTGGGGGGTCTAGTTTCTAAAATGGGGTCACTTGTGGGGGGTCTCTACTGTTTAGGCACACCAGGGGCTCTGCAAACGCAACGTGACACCCGCAGACCATTCCATCAAAGTCTGCATTCCAAAAGTCACTACTTCCCTTCTGAGCCCCGACGTGTGCCCAAACAGTGGTTTACCCCCACATATGGGGTATCAGCGTACTCAGGAGAAACTGGACAACAACTTTTGGGGTCCAATTTCTCCTGTAACCCTTGGGAAAATAAAAAATTCTGGGCTAAATAATTATTTTTGAGGAAAGAAAACGTATTTATTATTTTCACGGCTCTGCATTATAAACTTCTATGAAGCACTTGGGGGTTCAAAGTGCTCACCACACATCTAGATAAGTTCCTTTCAGGGTCTAGTTTCCAAAATGGGGTCACTTGTGGGGAGTTTCTACTGTTTAGGCACATCAGGGGCTCTGCAAACGCAACGTGACGCCCGCAGAGCATTCCATCAAAGTCTGCATTTCAAAACGTCACTACTTCAATTCCAAGCCCCGGCATGTGCCCAAACAGTAGTTTACCCCCACATATGGGGTATCACCGTACTCAGGAGAAACTGGACAACAACTTTTGGGGTCAAATTTCTCCTGTTACCCTTGGGAAAATTAAAAAATTCTGGGCTAAATAATTATTTTTGAGGAAAGAAAACGTATTTATTATTTTCACGGCTCTGCATTATAAACTTCTATGAAGCACTTGGGGGTTCAAAGTGCTCACCACACATCTAGATAAGTTCCTTTGGGGGTCTAGTTTCCAAAATGGGGTCACTTGTGGGGGGTTTCTACTGTTAAGCCACATCAGGGGCTCTGCAAACGCAACGTGACGCCCACAGAGCATTCCATCAAAGTCTGCATTTCAAAACGTCACTACTTCACTTCCGAGCCCCGGCATGTGCCCAAACAGTGATTTACCCCCACATATGGGGTATCAGCGTACTCAGGAGAAACTGGACAACAACTTTTGGGGTCAAATTTCTCCTGTTACCCTTGGGAAAATAAAAAATTGCAGGCTAAAAGATCATTTTTGAGAAAATAATTTTTTTTTTTATTTTCATGGCTCTGCGTTATAAACTTCTGTGAAGCACTTGGGGGTTCAAAGTCCTCACCACACATCTAGATTAGTTCCTTTGGGGGTCTAGTTTCCAAAATGGTGTCATTTCTGGGGGATCTCCAATGTTTAAGCACACAGGGGCTCTCCAAACGTGACATGGTGTCCGCTAATGATTGGAGCTAATTTTCCATTTAAAAAGCCAAATGGCGTGCCATCCCTTCCGAGCCCTGCCGTGCGCCCAAACAGTGGTTTACCCCCACATATGGGGTATCAGCGTACTCAGGACAAACTGGACAACAATATTTGGGGTCCAATTTCTCCCATTATCCTTGGCAAAATAGGAAATTCCAGGCTAAAAAATCATTTTTGAGGAAAGAAAAATTATTTTTTATTTTCATGGCTCTGCGTTATAAACTTCTGTGAAGCACCTGGGGGTTTAAAGTGCTCAATATGCATCTAGATAAGTTCCTTGGGGGGTCTAGTTTCCAAAATGGGGTCACTTGTGGGGGAGCTCCAATGTTTAGGCACACAGGGGGCTCTCCAAACGCGACATGGTGTCCGCTAACAATTGGAGCTAATTTTCCATTCAAAAAGTCAAATGGCGCGCCTTCCCTTCCGAGCCCTGCCGTGTGCCCAAACAGTGGTTTACCCCCACATATGAGGTATCGGCGTACTCGGGAGAAATTGCCCAACAAATTTTATGATCCATTTTATCCTACTGCCCATGTGAAAATGAAAAAATTGAGGCGAAAATAATTTTTTTGTGAAAAAAAAGTACTTTTTCATTTTTACAGATCAATTTGTGAAGCACCTGAGGGTTTAAAGTGCTCACTAGGCATCTAAATAAGTTCCTTGGGGGGTCTAGTTTCCAAAATGGGGTCACTTGTGGGGGAGCGCCAATGTTTAGGCACACAGGAGCTATCCAAACGCGACATGGTGTCCGCTAACGATGGAAATAATTTTTCATTCAAAAAGTCAAATGGCGCTCCTTCCCTTCCGAGCCTTACCATGTGCCCAAACAGTGGTTTACCCCCACATGTGAGGTATTGGTGTACTCAGGAGAAATTGCCCAACACATTTTAGGATCCATTTTATCCTGTTGCCCATGTGAAAATGAAAAAATTGAGGCTAAAAGAATTTTTTTGTGAAAAAAAGTACTTTTTCATTTTTACGGATCAATTTGTGAAGCACCTGGGGGTTCAAAGTGCTCACTATGCATCTAGATAAGTTCCTTGGGGCGTCTAGTTTCCAAAATGGGGTCATTTGTGGGGGAGCTCCAATTTTTAGGCACACGGGGGCTCTCCAAACGTGACATGGTGTCCGCTAAAGAGTGGAGCCAATTTTTGATTCAAAAAGTCAAATGGCGCTCCTTCCCTTCCAAGCCCTGCCGTGCGCCCAAACAGTGGTTTACCCCCACATATGAGGTATCAGCGTACTCAGGATAAATTGGACAACAACTTTTGTGGTTCAGTTTCTCCTTTTACCATTGGGAAAATAAAAAAATTGTTGCTAAAAGATAATTTTTGTGACTAAAAAGTTAAATGTTCATTTTTTCCTTCCATGTTGCTTCTGCTGCTGTGAAGCACCTGAAGGGTTAATAAACTTCTTGAATGTGGTTTTGAGTACCTTGAGGGGTGCAGTTTTTAGAATGGTGTCACTTTTGGGTATTTTCAGCCATATAGACCCCTCAAACTGACTTCAAATGTGAGGTGGTCCCTAAAAAAAATGGTTTTGTAAATTTCGTTGTAAAAATGACAAATCGCTGGTCGAATTTTAACCCTTATAACTTCCTAACAAAAAAAAATTTTGTTTCCAAAATTGTGCTGATGTAAAGTAAACATGTGGGAAATGTTATTTATTAACTATTTTGTGTCACATATCTCTCTGGTTTAACAGAATAAAAATTAAAAATGTGAAAATTGCGAAATTTTCAAAATTTTCGCCAAATTTCCGTGTTTATCACAAATAAATGCAGAATTTATTGACCTAAATTTACCACTAACATGAAGCCCAATATGTCACAAAAAAAACAATCTCAGAACCGCTAGGATCCGTTGAAGCGTTCCTGAGTTATTACCTCATAAAGGGACACTGGTCAGAATTGCAAAAAACGGCAAGGTCTTTAAGGTCAAAATAGGCTGGGTCTTGAAGGGGTTAAGCAAATTGTTCGAGTTCGTCGAATGACTCGAACACCGCCAAAAACAGCTCGAATTTGAAATTGGCGAACAGTTCAACTCGAACTCCGCTCATCTCTAATTTAATCAAGACAATAAGCCTAAACACCCCAGTAAATGAGCAAAATCTTTGTTCCAGTCCAACAAAATTGAAGTGGCTAGCTCAATGCCTGGACCTTAATCCTATGGAACACTTGTGGGGTGACATCAAAAATGCCATTTCTGAGGCAAAGCCAAAAAATGCCAAAAAATTATGGGTCATAGTCAAAGCATCATGGGCTGGAATAACAGTTGACAGGTGCCAGAAGTTGGTTGACTCTATACAACATAAATGTGAAGCAGTTATAAAAAACTGTGGGCATACAACTAAATATTAGGTTAGTGATTCACAGGAATGCTAAATCCACAAAAACATTGTAGATATTGCGAGTTTGTAAAGACAAATGCAGACACTGCTATTTTTTAGAACAGCCCAATGTTCTTTTTTGGCTATCTGTAAAGTAGATAAAAATTATATACATTTTTCTTTATGTTTTGAATTAAAAAAACAGTGTGCAATGTTACCAATGCATGGAAATAAAAACTAGTATAACGATTTTGTGATTAACTCATGTTTTTGAACACACTGCTATTATTTTGAACACTACTGTATGTAATTCATACATTCGTGCATCATATAAGTGTATCATACAAGTGTGAAGCTCAGAATTAATCCAGAATTGAACCAGAAGGGAACTGAACGCAACTGGAAAGTCACTGTAAACAATGTTTCTGTTTGTTTTCACTCTGACCCCTAAAATCCTTCACTTTATACTAACCCTGATAATCCCTGCACCTAGTAATGAGCTGACTCTCTCTCCTTACATCCTCCCCATCCTTCTCACCTCCTCCTCACAACTTTTCCTCAACATACATTCCTCTGTCTCCAAACACAGAAAGCCCCCTCATGCCCTCTCCTGCTCCCACCTGCTAACACTTTTTTTTCTCCTCCTCACTGCCTATGATATTTCTCCAAATCCTGGTCCTCCTCACCACATTCCCAAAGTCATTTCTACCTCCCATCCACGCTCTGTCACAACTTTCCGTAACCTCTCTAACCTCATACCCATTCGCCCAGCACCTGCTTCCCCAGTCCCACTAACAGGAGCTCTATGGAACGCTCGCTCTGTCTGCAACAAACTCTCCTACATCCATGATCTTTTCATTACTAATAAACTTTCCTTCCTCACTATCACTGAATCCTGGCTCACCCTCACTGACAGCCTCTCCTGCTGCACTTTCATATGGTGTATTCCACCTTTCCCACACCCCCCACCACAGCAGCAAGCATGGTGGAAGAATTGGTTTTCTCCTGTCAGAAAACTGCTCCTTCACCCAATTCCTACTGATACTCTCTATTACCCTCCGTTCCTTTGAGGTGCACTCTGTGCGCATCTACTCCCCCTCCAACCTCAAATTGGCTGTCACTTACCTCCCCCCAGGGCCAGCCGCCACCTTTGTCGACCACTTCACCACCTGGCTATTTCATTTCCTTTCTGCTGACATCCCCATTTTCATCTTGCGTGACTTCAACATCCCCATTGACACTCCCCTCAGCTGCCTATCTAACCTCTCTATCTCACCTCTTTCTGACCACAACCTACTCACATTCTCTTCCCTCTCCACTCCTTGTCCACAATCCCAACCCCACAAACTTGCACAACCTCGGAGAAATCTCAAACACCTCAATCTACACTCACTGAATCCCTTCTCCCTCTTACAGATATACGTTCCCTACAAAGTGCAGATTGTTATGAAAGGCAATTCAGTACCACAATGAACATAGCGGTCAGAGCACATACAGTGATCTGACAATAACCCAAAATCATAGAACAAGCTCTGAGACGTGGGAACTCTGCAGACCGCAATCCCTAATCCTCTCCAAACAACACTAGAGGCAGCCGTGGATTGCGCCTAACTCTGCCTATGCAACTCGGCACAGCCTGAGAAACTAACTAGCCTGAAGATAGAAAATAAGCCTACCTTGCCTCAGAGAAATACCCCAAAGGAAAAGGCAGCCCCCACATATAATGACTGTGAGTAAGATGAAAAGACAAACGTAGGGATGAAATAGATTCAGCAAAGTGAGGCCCGACTTTCTTAACAGAGCGAGGATAGAAAAGGCAACTTTGCGGTCTACATAAAACCCTAAAGAAAACCACGCAAAGGGGGCAAAAAGACCCTCCGTACCGAACTAACGGCACGGAGGTACACCCTCTGCGTCCCAGAGCTTCCAGCAACAAATTAGACAAGCTGGACAGAAAAAATAGCAAACAAATAGCAAAGAAGAACTTAGCTATGCAGAGCAGCAGGCCACAGGAATGATCCAGGGAAAAGCAAGTCCAACACTGGAACATTGACAGGAAGCCAGGATCAAAGCATTAGGTGGAGTTAAGTAGAGAAGCACTTAACGACCTCACCAGATCACCTGAGGGAGGAAACTCAGAAGCCGCAGTACCACTTCCCTCCACCAACAGAAGCTCACAGAGAGAATCAGCCGAAGTACCACTTGTGACCACAGGAGGGAGCTCTGCCACAGAATTCACAACAGCAGATGCGTCGCTTGATGACCATATACACTGCTCAAAAAATAAAGGGAACACTAAAATCCCACATTCTAGATATCACTGAGTGAAATATTTTAGTTGTAAATCTTTATTCATTATATAGTGAAATGCGTTGAAAACAGTAAAACCTAAAAATCAATGTAAATCACCACTAATATCCCATGGAGATCTAGAGTTGGTTTGATGCTCAAAATCAAAGTGGAAAATCAAATTGCAGGCTGATCCAACTTCAGTGGAAATGCCTCAAGACAAGGAAATGATGCTCAGTAGTGTGTGTGGCCTCCACGTGTCTGTGTGACCTCCCTACAATGCCTGGGCACGCTCCTGATGAGGCGGCGGATGGTCTCCTGAGGGATTTCCTCCCAGACCTGGACTAAAGCATCCGCCAACTCCTGGACAGTCTGTGGTGCAATGTGACGTTGGTGGATGGTGCAAGACATGATGTCGCAGATGTGTTCAATCAGATTAAGTTCTGAGGAACGGGCGGGCTAGTCCATAGCTTCAATGCCTTCATCTTGCAGGAACTGCTGACACACTCTAGCCACATGAGGTCTGGCATTGTCCTGCATTAGGAGGAATTCAGGGCCAACCGCACCAGCATATGGTCTCATAAGGGGTCTGAGGATCTCATCTTGGTACCTATTGGCAGTCAGGCTACCTCTGGCGAGCACATGGAGGGCTGTGTGGGCCTCCAAAGAAATGCCACCCCACACCATTACTGATCCACTACCAAACCGGTCATGCTAAAGGATGATGCAGGCAGATCACTCTCCACGGCATCTGCAGTCGCATATGTCACATGTGCTCAGTGTGAGCCTGCTTTCATCTGTGAAGAGCACAGAGCACCAGTGGCGAATTTGCCAATCCTGGTATTCTGTGGCAAATGCCAAGCGTCCTGAACCGTGTTGGGCTGTGAGCACAACCCCCATCTGTGGACATCTGGCACTTAGACCATCCTTATGGAGTCTGTTTCTGACCGTTTGTGCAGACACATGCACATTTGTGGCCTGCTGGAGGTCATTTTGCAGGGCTCTGGTAGTGCTCCTCCTGTTCCTCCTTGCACAAAGGCTGAAGTAGCGGTCCTGCTGCTGGGTTGCCGCCCTCCTATGGCCTCCTCCACATCTCCTGGTATACTGGCCTGTCTCTTGGTAGCGCCTCCAGCCTCTGGACACTACGCTGACAGACACAACAAACCTTCTTGCCACAGCTCGCATTGATGTGCCATCCTGGAAAAGCTGCACTACCTGAGCCACTTGTGTGGGTTGTAGAGTCCGTCTCATGCTACCACGAGTGTGTAAGCTCAACCAACATTCAAAAGTGACCAAAACATCAGCCAGAAAGCATTGGTACTGAGATGTGGTCTGTGGTCCCCACCTGCAGAACCACTCCCTTATAGGGAGTGTCTTGATAATTGCCAATAATTTCCATCTGTTGTCTACCAACAGTGTTGCTTCCTAAGTGAACAGTTTGATTTCACAGAAGTTTAATTTACTTGGAGTTATATTCTGTTGTTTAAGTGTTCCCTTTATTTTTTTTGAGCAGTGTGTATATATACAGTGGGGCAAAAAAGTATTTAGTCAGTCAGCAATAGTGCAAGTTCCACCACTTAAAAAGATGAGAGGCGTCTGTAATTTACATCATAGGTAGACCTCAACTATGTGAGACAAACTGAGAAAAAAAAATCCAGAAAATCACATTGTCTGTTTTTTTATCATTTTTTTTGCATATCATCGTGGAAAATAAGTATTTGGTCAGAAACAAACAATCAAGATTTCTGGCTCTCACAGACCTGTAACTTCTTCTTTAAGAGTCTCCTCTTTCCTCCACTCATTACCTGTAGTAATGGCACCTGTTTAAACTTGTTATCAGTATAAAAAGACACCTGTGCACACCCTCAAACAGTCTGACTCCAAACTCCACTATGGTGAAGACCAAAGAGCTGTCAAAGGACACCAGAAACAAAATTGTAGCCCTGCACCAGGCTGGGAAGACTGAATCTGCAATAGCCAACCAGCTTGGAGTGAAGAAATCAACAGTGGGAGCAATAATTAGAAAATGGAAGACATACAAGACCACTGATAATCTCGCTCGATCTGGGGCTCCACGCAAAATCCCACCCCGTGGGGTCAGAATGATCACAAGAACGGTGAGCAAATATCCCAGAACCACGCGGGGGGACCTAGTGAATGAACTGCAGAGAGCTGGGACCAATGTAACAAGGCCTACCATAAGTAACACACTACGCCACCATGGACTCAGATCCTGCAGTGCCAGATGTGTCCCACTGCTTAAGCCAGTACATGTCCGGGCCCGTCTGAAGTTTGCTAGAGAGCATTTGGATGATCCAGAGGAGTTTTGGGAGAATGTCCTATGGTCTGATGAAACCAAACTGGAACTGTTTGGTAGAAACACAACTTGTCGTGTTTGGAGGAAAAAGAATACTGAGTTGCATCCATCAAACACCATACCTACTGTAAAGCATGGTGGTGGAAACATCATGCTTTGGGGCTGTTTCTCTGCAAAGGGGCCAGGACGACTGATCCGGGTACATGAAAGAATGAATGGGGCCATGTATCGTGAGATTTTGAGTGCAAACCTCCTTCCATCAGCAAGGGCATTGAAGATGTAACGTGGCTGGGTCTTTCAACATGACAATGATCCAAAGCACACCGCCAGGGCAACGAAGGAGTGGCTTCGTAAGAAGCATTTCAAGGTCCTGGAGTGGCCTAGCCAGTCTCCAGATCTCAACCCTATAGAAAACCTTTGGAGGGAGTTGAAAGTCCGTGTTGCTAAGCGAAAAGCCAAAAACATCACTGCTCTAGAGGAGATCTGCATGGAGGAATGGGCCAACATACCAACAACAGTGTGTGGCAACCTTGTGAAGACTTACAGAAAACGTTTGACCTCTGTCATTGCCAACAAAGGATATATTACAAAGTATTGAGATGAAATTTTGTTTCTGACCAAATACTTATTTTCCACCATAATATGCAAATAAAATGATAAAAAATACAGACAATGTGATTTTCTGGATTTTTTTTTCTCAGTTTGTCTCCCATAGTTGAGGTCTACCTATGATGTAAATTACAGACGCCTCTCATCTTTTTAAGTGGTGGAACTTGCACTATTGCTGACTGACTAAATACTTTTTTGCCCCACTGTATATATATATACAGTACAGACCAAAAGTTTGGACACACCTTCTCATTTAAAGATTTTTCTGTATTTTCCTGACTATGAAAATTGTAAATTCACACTGAAGGCATCAAAACTATGAATTACCACATGTGGAATTATATACTTTCCTAGAAAGCTCCCTGGCTCGACTTCATATGAGGACAACCAGCAGAGGGCGCCTCTTATGATCTCGAGCCTGGGAGCTTTCTAGGAAAGTTCCCACGATCTAGGAACAGCCAGCAGAGGGCGCCTCACCGCAAATGCAGGTAAATATAGGTCAATGACCTACTTTACCTACATTCTCCGGGGTTTTGCAGACATGAGCAACATTGCATTAGCAAAGCTCGTGGCTGCAAAATATTTTAACCCCTTCAGATGGAATTACATCGTTGGACTTTACAGATCTGCGGAAGGTAAGGATATTGTTGGTTTATTATGTTCTTTTTTGTTACAGAACGAGGGTCTTCAGTGATTGGATTGGGCGTTCAATAAAATATTAAAACAACCTTTGTTTTTATTTCATTAAAATAATTTTTAATAATGTGTTTGTGTATTTTTTTAACCCTTTACTAGTATTGGATTTATAATGGATAGGTGTCATAATTGACGCCTCTCCATTATTAATCTGGCTTAATGTCACCTTACAATAGCAAGGTGGCATTAACCCTTCATTACCCCATATCCCACCGCTACACGGGAATGGGAAGACAGTGGCCAAGTGCCAGAATAGGCGCATCTTCCAGATGTGCCTTTTCTGGGGTGGCTGGGGGCAGATGTTTTTAGCCAGGGGGGGGCCAATAACCGTGGACCCTCTCCAGGCTATTAATATCTGCCCTCAGTCACTGGCTTTACCACTCTGGCGGAGAAAATTGTGCGGGAGCCCACGCCAATTTTTTCCGCCATTTAACCCCTTAATTTACTAGCTAGAACGGCCAAATTTTGCATAGACACACTACTGACATTAGTAGTGTGGAATATGCAAAAAAAATGGTGATATGAGATGGTTTACTGTATGTAAACCAGGTCTCATATCATGTCGGGTTTTAGGAAGGAGAAAGCAAAAGCCGGTAATTGAATTACCGGCTTTAAAGCTGTCTAGCGCTGGAAGAAATATTAATATATATATATGTGTCTCACTGACATATATATATATATATATATATATATATACCTATTCTATGTGTACACATTTATTCTACTGTAAGCTGTCAGTGTGATTTTACTGTACACCGCACTGAATTGCCGGCTTTTCTCGCTAACACCGCTGCGTATTTCTCGCAAGTCACACTGCTGGTCCGTGTGTGATCCGTATTTTTGGGGCTTCCATAGACTTTCATTGACGTTTTATTTGCGCAATACGGTGACAAACGCAGCATGCTGCGATTTTCTATGGTCGTAGAAAGCCGTATAATACTGATCAGTTTAATACAGCAGATAGGAGCAGGGGCATAGAGAATAATTGTGCCGTATGTTTTGCGAGTTTTACGGACGTAGTTTCTGCGCTCTTACGTCCGTAAAACTCGCAAGTGTGAAGCCGGCCTTAACGTTATAAATTTCTGTGAAGCACCTGGGTCTAGTTTCCAAAATGGTGTCACTTGTTGGGGGTTGCCACTTTTTAGTCACATCAGCGGCTCTCCAAACATGACATGACATCCACTAATTATGCCAACAAATTTTAGATTCAAAAAGTGAAATGGCGCTACTTCTCTTTCGAGCCCAGCTGTGTGCCCAAACAGTTGATTTCCCCCACATATGGGGTATCGGCATGATCAGGATAAATTGCACAACAAATTGTATGGTCCATTTTCTCCTGTTACCTTTGCGAAAGTAAAAAAAAAATAGGTCTAAAGGAAAATTTTTGTGAAAGAAAAGTAAATGTTTATTTTTTTCCTTCCACATGCCAAAAATTCATGTGAAGCACATCAAGGGTTAATAACCTGCTTCAATGTGGTTTTGAGTACCTTAAGGGGTGCAGTTTTAGAATGATATCACTTTTGGGTGTTTTCTACACTGTGTTCCAAATTATTATGCAAATTGGATATAAGTGTCATAAAGATTTACCGTATTTTTCGGACTACAAGACGCACTTTCCCCCCCCCCCCCAAAAAAAAGGGGGGAAAATTGGGGGTGTGTCTAATAGTCGCAATGCAGGCTTACCATGGCGGCAGAGGTGCGGGGATGAGGAGGCGCAGTAAGCAGGGTCCCTTTCTCCGGTGAGGTGATGCAGCAGCCCGGTAAGCAGCAGAGCCGGGTGAATCCTGTTGTTATCGGTGGGGGCGGCCATCTTCCTGAAGCCGCGCGTGCGCAGATGAAGCGCTCTGCTTCCCGGGGCTTCAGGAAAATGGCCGCCGCGATCTCCATCTGCCCCCGGGAAGCAGATCGCTTCATCTGCGCACGCGCGGCTTCAGGAAGATGGCCGCCCCCACCGATAACAACAGGATTCACCCGGCTTAATAAAAGAAGAAGAAAAAAAAGACATAAAGAAATCCTTTTTTAATTACTCGCATTGTGTGCAACAGTCCATCTAGTCCTGCTGAGAGTCTTCTGAAAACACTGGCGATGGCTTTCTTGAGGAAAGACATAAACTGCATGTGTGACAGCGGATATAACGGCAGCGGTAAGTCCAACAAGAGCTGAGCTTTATATCTCTGTGTGTCCTCTATAGGGCAGCGGATAGGTGACAGCCCGGGACCCCTCTCACAGCACCTCCTCAGCCCAGCACCTCCTCAGCCCGGGACCCCTCTCACAGCACCTCCTCAGCCCAGCACCTCCTCAGCCCAGCACCTCCTCAGCCCAGCACCTCCTCAGCCAGGGACCCCTCTCACAGCACCTCCTCAGCCCAGCACCTCCTCAGCCCAGCACCTCCTCAGCCCAGCACCTCCTCAGCCCAGCACCTCTGCCGGTAATCACTGCTGCAACCCTCCCATGGACACCAGGCCGTGGCATCGCCCACCTAAGCAGGAAGGGACCCTGCTCAGGTGCACGCCACACCACATAACCCCACCTCTGCCGACACCATGCCTCCTGTGACCCTGCTCTGCCACCGCCATCCCTCAGGTAAGATACTGTACATTCGGACAATAAGACGGACCCCCCATCTTATAAAAAATCTTTTTTTCTGCAATTTTCACTCCAAATTTGGGGTGCGTCTTATAGTCCGAAAAATACGGTAATTGTTTTGCTTTTCAAGTAAACTTGTGGATGCTATTGTGTCTCAGGGCTCAATAGATAACTGAAATCAATCTTAAACACATGTGATAATTAGTTTTCCAGGTGATTCTAATGAAAGGAAAACCACCTAAAAATGATGTTCCACATTATTAAGCAGGCCAAAGGTTTCAAGCAATATGAGAAATAAAAAGGATCTCTCTGCTGCTGAAAAGCGTTAAATAGTGCAATGCCTTGGACAAGGTATGAAAAAATTAGATACTTCACAAAAACTTTGTGATCATCATACTGTGAAGAGATTTGTGACTGAAACAGAGCACAGACAGAGTTCATGCAGATAAAGGCATAATGAGGATCATTTCTGCCAGACAAATTCATTGGATTAAGAGAGCAGCTGCCAAAATACCATTACAAAGCAGCAAACAGTTATTTGAAGCTACTGGTGCCTCTGGAGTCTCTCGAACCTCAAGGTGTATGATCCTTCAAAGGCTTGCTGTGGTGCATAAACCTACTATTCGGCCACCCCTGAACAGTGTTCATGAGCAGAAATGGTTGCAGTGGGCCCAGACATATGGAGCGCCCCCAGACACAGGGCCGCGGGGTACTCGGTCCGGGGTTGTCACGGTGGCTAGACCCGGTCCGTGACCCTGCTAAGGGGCATCCAATAAAAGGTGATAGTGCGTAGTGCAGACCGCGAGGAATAACGAGGACAGAGGGTTGCAGTTTCTTTACCTTTTTACTGAAGGTTTCGGGATCCGCAATCCAGAGCACTGCTAACAGGGCTGGCTGAGACCGGCCGGTCCGAAGGCACATCCATAGTTCCCTTTGCAGGTGGAAATCAGTGTCTACCTTCTAGCGCCTGTGTGTTCTAGTCATAGTAACATAGTAACATAGTTAGTAAGGCCGAAAAAAGACATTTGTCCATCCAGTTCAGCCTATATTCCATCATAATAAATCCCCAGATCTACGTCCTTCTACAGAACCTAATAATTGTATGATACAATATTGTTCTGCTCCAGGAAGACATCCAGGCCTCTCTTGAACCCCTCGACTGAGTTCGCCATCACCACCTCCTCAGGCAAGCAATTCCAGATTCTCACTGCCCTAACAGTAAAGAATCCTCTTCTATGTTGGTGGAAAAACCTTCTCTCCTCCAGACGCAAAGAATGCCCCCTTGTGCCCGTCACCTTCCTTGGTATAAACAGATCCTCAGCGAGATATTTGTATTGTCCCCTTATATACTTATACATGGTTATTAGATCGCCCCTCAGTCGTCTTTTTTCTAGACTAAATAATCCTAATTTCGCTAATCTATCTGGGTATTGTAGTTCTCCCATCCAATTTATTAATTTTGTTGCCCTCCTTTGTACTCTCTCTAGTTCCATTATATCCTTCATGAGCACCGGTGCCCAAAACTGGACACAGTACTCCATGTGCGGTCTAACTAGGGATTTGTACAGAGGCAGTATAATGCTCTCATCATGTGTATCCAGACCTCTTTTAATGCACCCCATGATCCTGTTTGCCTTGGCAGCTGCTGCCTGGCACTGGCTGCTCCAGGTAAGTTTATCATTAACTAGGATCCCCAAGTCCTTCTCCCTGTCAGATTTACCCAGTGGTTTCCCATTCAGTGTGTAATGGTGATATTGATTCCTTCTTCCCATGTGTATAACCTTACATTTATCATTGTTAAACCTCATCTGCCACCTTTCAGCCCAAGTTTCTAACTTATCCAGATCCATCTGTAGCAGAATACTATCTTCACCTGTATTAACTAGTAACATAGTAACATAGTAACATAGTTAGTAAGGCCGAAAAAAGACATTTGTCCATCCAGTTCAGCCTATATTCCATTATAATAAATACCCAGATCTACGTCCTTCTACAGAACCTAATAATTGTATGATACAATATTGTTCTGCTCCAGATTTACATAGTTTTGTATCATCTGCAAATATCGATATTTTACTGTGTAAACCTTCTACCAGATCATTAATGAATATGTTGAAGAGAACAGGTCCCAATACTGACCCCTGCGGTACCCCACTGGTCACAGTGACCCAGTTAGAGACTATACCATTTATAACCACCCTCTGCTTTCTATCACTAAGCCAGTTACTAACCCATTTACACACATTTTCCCCCAGACCAAGCATTCTCATTTTGTGTACCAACCTCTTGTGCGGCACGGTATCAAACGCTTTCGAAAAATCGAGATATACCACGTCCAATGACTCACCGTGGTCCAGCCTATAGCTTACCTCTTCATAAAAACTGATTAGATTGGTTTGACAGGAGCGATTTCTCATAAACCCATGCTGATATGGAGTTAAACAGTTATTCTCATTGAGATAATCCAGAATAACATCCCTCAGAAGCCCTTCAAATATTTTACCAACAATAGAGGTTAGACTTACTGGCCTATAATTTCCAGGTTCACTTTTAGAGCCCTTTTTGAATATTGGCACCACATTTGCTATGCGCCAGTCCTGCGGAACAGATCCTGTCGCTATAGAGTCCCTAAAAATAAGAAATAATGGTTTATCTATTACATTACTTAGTTCCCTTAGTACTCGTGGGTGTATGCCATCCGGACCCGGAGATTTATCTATTTTAATCTTATTTAGCCAATTTCGCACCTCTTCTTGGGTTAGATTGGTGACCCTTAATATAGGGTTTTCATTGTTTCTTGGGATTTCACCTAGCATTTCATTTTCCACCGTGAATACCGTGGAGAAGAAGGTGTTTAATATGTTAGCTTTTTCCTCGTCATCTACAACCATTCTTTCCTCACTATTTTTTAAGGGGCCTACATTTTCAGTTTTTATTCTTTTACTATTGATATAGTTGAAGAACAGTTTGGGATTAGTTTTACTCTCCTTAGCAATGTGCTTCTCTGTTTCCTTTTTGGCAGCTTTAATTAGTTTTTTAGATAAAGTATTTTTCTCCCTATAGTTTTTTAGAGCTTCAATGGTGCCATCCTGCTTTAGTAGTGCAAATGCTTTCTTTTTACTGTTAATTGCCTGTCTTACTTCTTTGTTTAGCCACATTGGGTTTTTCCTATTTCTAGTCCTTTTATTCCCACAAGGTATAAACCGCTTACACTGCCTATTTAGGATGTTCTTAAACATTTCCCATTTATTATCTGTATTCTTATTTCTGAGGATATTGTCCCAGTCTACCAGATTAAGGGCATCTCTAAGCTGGTCAAATTTTGCCTTCCTAAAGTTCAGTGTTTTTGTGACTCCCTGACAAGTCCCCCTAGTGAAAGACAGGTGAAACTGTACAATATTGTGGTCGCTATTTCCTAGATGCCCAACCACCTGCAGATTTGTTATTCTGTCAGGTCTATTAGATAGTATTAGGTCTAAAAGTGCTGCTCCTCTGGTTGGATTCTGCACCAATTGTGAAAGATAATTTTTCTTGGTTATTAGCAGAAACCTGTTGCCTTTATGGGTTTCACAGGTTTCTGGTTCCCAGTTAATATCCGGGTAGTTAAAGTCCCCCATAACCAGGACCTCATTATGGGTTGCAGCTTCATCTATCTGCTTTAGAAGTAGACTTTCCATGGTTTCTGTTATATTTGGGGGTTTGTAACAGACCCCAATGAGAATTTTGTTACCATTTTTCCCTCCATGAATTTCGACCCATATGGACTCGACATCCTCATTTCCTTCGCTAATATCCTCCCTTAAAGTGGACTTTAGACAAGACTTTACATAGAGACAAACCCCTCCTCCTCTCCGATTTTTACGATCCTTTCTAAACAGACTGTAACCCTGTAAGTTAACTGCCCAGTCATAGCTTTCATCTAACCATGTCTCGGTTATTCCCACTATGTCAAAGTTACCTGTAGATATTTCTGCTTCTAGTTCTTCCATCTTGTTTGTCAGGCTTCTGGCGTTTGCGAGCATGCAGTTTAGAGGATTTTGTTTTGTTCCAATCTCCTTGCTGTGGATTGTTTTAGAAATGTTCTTACCTCCCATCTGAGTATGTTTTCCTGGGTCTTCTTTGTTCAAGTCTAATGTTTTTCTTCCCGTCCCCTCTTCTTCTAGTTTAACGCCCTCCTGATGAGTGTAGCGAGTCTTCTGGCGAATGTGTGTTTCCCAGGTTTGTTGAGGTGTAGTCCATCTCTGGCGAGGAGTCCATCGTACCAGTAATTCACACCGTGGTCCAGGAATCCGAATCCTTGTTGTCTGCACCATCGTCTTAGCCAGTTGTTTGCATCAAGGATCCTGTTCCATCTCCTGGTGCCATGCCCGTCTACTGGAAGGATAGAAGAAAAAACTACCTGTGCATCCAGTTCCTTTACTTTCTTCCCCAACTCTTCAAAGTCTTTGCAGATTGTCGTTAGGTCCTTCCTTGCCGTGTCATTGGTGCCAACATGTATCAGAAGAAATGGGTGGACGTCCTTGGAGCTGAAGAGCTTTGGTATCCTATCGGTCACATCCTTGATCATCGCACCTGGAAGGCAGCATACTTCTCTTGCAGTTATGTCCGGTCTGCAGATGGCTGCTTCTGTGCCTCTCAGTAGTGAGTCTCCCAAAACCACCACTCTTCGTTGCTTCTTGGCTGTACTTTTTGCTGTCACTTGTTGCTGTGTGCCCTTTTCTTTTTTGCTTGCTGGTATTGCTTCATCCTTAGGTGTGCCATCTTCATCCTCTACAAAGATTTGATATCGGTTCTTCAGTTGTGTGGTTGGTGATTTCTCCATGGTCTTCTTGCTTCTTTTGGTCACATGCTTCCACTCATCTGCTTTTGGAGGTTCTCTGACACTTTTTTCACCTTCTGTGACCAGTAGAGATGCTTCTGTTCTGTCTAGAAAGTCTTCATTCTCTTTGATGAGTTTCAAAGTTGCTATTCTTTCTTCCAGACCCCGCACCTTTTCTTCTAAAAGGGCCACTAGTCTACACTTCTGACAGGTGAAATTTGATTCTTCTTCTGGTCGGTCTGTGAACATGTAGCACATGCTGCAGCTCACCATGTAGGTTGTCACATCTGCCATGTTGCTCCTAGATCCTGCTGACATGCTGTGTGTTTTCCTTCTTGTGTAATCTACTCAGCCAAGCTCTCTTGCAATAATATCCTACAGGCAAAAATTCGGCGCGCGGTTTGGTGATGCTTTCCAAGCAGCTGGTCCCGGCTGTACCCAACGATCTTCTAGCTTAGGGAAACTTCGCTTTTCCCAGAAGGCACCTGGAATATGCAAATTAGCCTCCTCAAGCTTGAATCCCTGGTTTGGTGATGCTTTCCAAGCAGCTGGTCCCGGCTGTACCCAACGATCTTCTAGCTTAGGGAGACTTCGCTTTTCCCAGAAGGCACCTGGAATATGCAAATTAGCCTCCTCAAGCTTGAATCCCTGGTTTCCTTCCCTGCTGAGCACCACGGGATAGTCCTCACAACTGTCGTATCTGTCCTCTCTTTTCTCTCCGTCCCCCAGTATGATGTGGCTAGGACGCACCCGTATGACAGGTAGGCCTGGAGTTATTCTGCGACCCTAGCGATGCCCCTCTCCCACGATTGCCTCCTATGTCCGTTCAGGTGATTTAAGTTAGACAGCCCACCTGTAGTTAACTGTCCTGCCGCTGTTTGAAGTAATGCGTAGAGTCTGTTACTTCCTCGGTGCTCCGGCTACAGGCTACGCGCTTCAGTAGGATGTTGCCGTTCTCGGGGCACGACTCCTACTGGCTCTATCTCCTTTGTACTCTGATCCCGTTTCTCACTGCTCCACAGTATCCTTCTCTTCGTGTCCTTTCTAAGATGCCACCGCAAGGTAGTGCAGGCGCGGCTCTGTAACAATCAGTCCTTTCTGCTAGGCCCCTGTCAGGAACCCACCTCTGACAGGTCCTCCCTGGAGCTTTCCCAGGCTACTTTCTGATCTAACTTCCTATCCGACCCCTAGTTTTACCAGTGTAAGGAGTGACCTAGTAAATAGTGCCTTTTGCTCCCCCTAGTGGCCGGAGTGTGAAGTGTAATGTGTGCTTGTGATACCTGGTCAGATGAACTCCTTTAGTGTAATCAGACATAACATCACCCTCCTTAGCGGCAGAGCGACATTACTGCAACGACCAGGTCTCTGGGGCGCTGCACATACATGAAGACTAATTTTCAAACAGTCTTGTTTACTGATGAGTGTCGAGCAACCCTGGATGGTCCAGATGGATGGAGTAGTGGATGGTTGGTGGACAAGGCTGCGACATCAGCAAGGAGGTGGATAAATCATGTTCTGGGCCGGAATCATGGGGAAACAGCTGGTGGGGCCTTTTAAGGTTCCTGAAGATGTGAAAATGACCTCTGTAAAGTAAATAGCATTTCTGACTGACAACTTTCTTCCATGGTCTAAAAGCAGAAACGTGCCTTCAGGAGCAAAATCATCTTCATGCATGACAATGCCCCAGCTCATGCTGCAAAGAATACCTCTGAGTCATTGGCTGCTATGGGCATAAAAGGAGATAAACTCATGATGTGGCCACCATCTTCACCTGACCTCAACACTATAGAGAACCTTTGGAGTATCATCCAGCACAAGATCTATGAGGGTGGGAGGTAGTTCACATCAAAACAGCAGCTCTGGGAAGTTATTCTGACTTCATGCAAAGATGCAAAGACGTACAAGTATAAACTCTCCAAAAACTCAAGAATGCAAGAATTGTGAAGGTGATATCAAAGAAGGGGTCCTATGTAATGTAACTTGGCCTGTTAGGATGTTTTGGAGTTAAATGGCTTTTTTGTTCAGTGAATGTGAGCTCCTAATGCTGCAAATTCCACAAATGAGCATTTTCAGTTCTTTAAAACATATCAAATGTTTAGAAATTCTACTGTGTCTAATAATTTGGAACAGTGCATTTTGAGTTTTTATTCATTTTGGAGATTATACTGTTATCATTGGGAGGCTTCTTCAATAAAATTTGATGTATACTCTAACGGGTGATGACTTTTATTAGACTGACTGTCATTTGCACCGACCATTTAGGAAAATCCGAGAAAAATGTCATCTACATAATAATTTGGAACATAGTGTATATAGGCCTCTCAAAGTCACTTCAAATGTGAGGTGGTCCCTAAAAAAATGGTTTTGCAAATTTTGTTGTAAAAATGAGAAATCATTGGTCAACTTTTAACCCTTAGGCTATGTGCACACATTGCGGATTTGCCTCTGGAATTTTTTGTGCAGATTCTGCATCTCTTGGCACAAAAAGCAGGTGCAGATTTGATGCTTTTTTGTGCGTTTTTTATGCGTTTTTTTAGTGCTTTCTGATGCGTTTTTGTAAGCTAAATAAAGATGTATTATTGAGCAAAAAAAAAATTGTGATGTCATTTCTTGTCCAACCTCCTCTTTTACATTTGTCCAACCCACACTCCATTACACACACACAAACTCACACACGCACGCACACACACACACACACACACACACACACACACACACACACACACACACACACACACACACACACACACACACACACACATAGATAGATAGATAGATAATAGATAGATATAAATATAGATAGATAGATAGACCCCATCGAAACCTTCAAAAAGAACCTGAAGACCCACCTCTTCAGACAAGCCTACAACCTGCAGTTACCACCGATCGACCAAACCGCTGCATGACCAGCTCTACCCTCACCTACTGTATTCTCACCCATCCCTTGTAGATTGTGAGCCTTCGCGGGCAGGGTCCTCATTCCTCCTGTACCAGTTATGACTTGTATTGTTTAAGATTATTGTACTTGTTTTTATTATGTATACCCCTCCTCACATGTAAAGCGCCATGGAATAAATGGCGCTATAACAATAAATAATAATAATAATAATAATAGATCTATAGATATATGTATGGATAGATATACTGTATGTATGGATAGATATATCTATGGATAGATGTAGATAGATATATGGATAGCTAGGCTACTTTCACACATCAGTTTTTTTTCCGTCAGGCAGGATCCGGCGAATTTTTGAAAAAACGGATCCATTGCAAATAGTGAAAAACTGATGCAACTGATCCGTTTTTTTGAGAGCGAGAGAATGGAAAATGCGCATGATTTGAATGGAAAAATGCATGAGAAAACGGATTCGGAGGCCGGATTCATCATTTCACATCTCAGTTTCATACGTTTTTCGCCAGATCAGTTGCTGGACATTTTTTCACTGGACAGAAAATACGTTCCTCTGTACGTTTTCTCCGTCTGCCAGAAACAGCTTTTTTTTATGGATCCGGCAAAAAACAGATGACACGTGTGGCCATCAGGCGCAATCTGGCGCTAATATAACTGTATGAGAAAAAAAGTATCCGGCAAAAACAGGCAAAAACCTGATGTGTGAAAGTAGCCAGATAGATATATGGATAGATTTATCTATAGATATAGCTATCGATCTATAAATATTTCTATAGATAGATATATCCATGGTTAAATCTATAAATATTTCCACAGTTATGTCTATAGATATATCTATATATATAATTGTCTAAGGGTTTTTCCGTCTGTCTGTCTGTCCTGGAAATCCCGCGTCTCTGATTGGTCGAGGCCGCCAGGCCTCGACCAATCAGCGACGGGCACAGCGACGATGATGTCATAAAGGACGTAGATATCCCGCGTCTGATTGGTCGTGGCCGCCAGGCCTTGACCAATCAGCAATGGGCACAGTATCGACGTAGATGTCATAATGGTTGCCATGGCGACGATGATGTCATAAAGGTTGCCTCGACCAATCAGCGACGGGCACAGTCTGCCGCGAATTCTGGAATCTTCATTGTCCATATACTACGGGGACATGCATATTCTAGAATACCCGATGCGTTAGAATCAGGCCACAATCTAGTCTATAGATATCCATCTATAGATATATAGATTTATCCATAGATACAGTATATCCATAGATATATAATAGCAAGGCCGATGTTGATTAATGAACATGTTTAATTAAAAAAATGGCTCCCACGCAATCTTCTACGCCAGAGGGTGAAAGCCGAAGGCCGGGGGCCAATATTTGTAGCCTGGGAAGGGGGTAATACCCATGGCCCCTTCCCAGGCTATGAATATCAGCCCACAGCTGTCTGCGTAGCCTTTACTGGCTATTGATATAGGGGGACCCCCAAAAAAATGACGTGGGGTTCCCCTATATTTTATATCAAGAAAGGCTACACAGACAGCTGCAGGCTGATATTCATAGCCTAGAGAGGGGCCATGGATATTTGCCCCCCCGGCTACAAATACCAGCCCCCAGATGCCCAAGAAATGGCACATCTGTGCGCCAATTCCGGCACTTAACCTCTCTCTTCCCACTCCCCTGTAGCGTTGGGATATGGGGTAATAAGGGGTTAATATCACCTTGCTAATGTAAGGTGACATTCAGCCCAGTTAGTAATGGAGAGGGGTCAATAAGACGCTTATCCATTACTAATCTTATAGTAGTGAAAGAGTTGTAGCAGGCATAGCCCGATGGGACTTGTGGTCCCATCGGACGATACCTGCACGCACGCACGCACGCACACACCCCCAAAGACCCCCCCAACAGCCCTGCACAGATCCATGACAGCCCTGCACAGATCCCCAACAGCCCGCACAGACCCCCAACAGCCCCGCAGACTCCCGACAGCCCCGCACAAACCCCCGGCAGCCCTGCACAGACCCCCAGCATCCCTGCACAGACCCCCAACAGCCCGCCTAGACCCTGGCATCCCCGTACAGACCTCCGACAGCCCCGCACAGACTCCCGACAGACCCGCAGACCCCCAACAGCCCTGCACAGACCCCCGTCAGCCCCACGACAGCACCACAGACCCCCGGCAACCCCACACAGACCCCCGACAGCCCCGCAGATGTTCTGGCAGACCCCCGCAGACCCACAGACAGCCCGACCACACACACAGACACTCACAGTCTCCGCCCACACTCCACCCACACTCCGCCCACACACTCCCTCCTCCCAATCTGCAGCATTTAATCCGCAGCTAAACCGCAGATCTTTTTTACATCTGCGGTTTTGCTGCGGATGTGCCCGACTCAATGCAAGTCAATGGGTGCAGAAACGCTGCAGATCCGCACAAATAAATGACATGCTCCTTCTTTTGATCTGCAGCGTTTTCCGTGCATAATTTTACGCACCATTAGCACAGCAATCTTTTTTTCTATTGATTTACATTGTACTGTAAATCACTTGCGGATCTGCAGCATTTCTGCACGGAAAAAAACGCTGCGGATCCGCAGTAAATCCGCAACGTGTGCACATAGCCTTATAACTTCCAAACAAAAAAATTATGTTTCTAAAATTGTGCTGAAGCAAAGTATATATGTGGAAAATGTTATTTATTAACTATTTAGAGTGATATGACTCTCTGATTTAACCCCTTAATGCCATATGACGTACTATCCCGTCAAGGTGACCTGGGACTTAATCACCAGTGATGGGATAGTACGTCATACAGTTTATTGCGACATCGCAACTTAAGTCGCGGTGATCGCATTAAATTTCCGGCGCCATCTTACCTGGAGGAAGATGGCGTCGGGATCTCAGGGCCTGGTTCCGCCCCCCCAGGCCTCTCGATCGCTGTGATTGGCTGTTCAATTCTGAACAGCCAATCACAGCGTTTCTCATTGTTTCAGCCTATCAGATTGGGTGAAACAATGAGGTCCCAGGCTAGGATCGAGTACCGATGTTCAATGTGGCAATGCCAGGCACCAGCAAAACCCCCCCGGATTGGCGCGATCGCCGATCGAATCAATTGCACCAATCGGAGGGCACAGGGGTGGTATTACCGCACTGTGCCCTGCTGTACCGGCCTGGATCGTGCCCTGCTGTACCGGCGTGGATCGTGCCCTGCTGCAGTAGCACCGATCATAGGCCAGAGACTAGTGCAGGCCCAGCAGGGCTGATTGGTGTGATCGATGCTATCGACGATCGCGCCAATCACAGGGCACAGCGGCGGTCACGGTCATGGCAGTTGCCATGGTCAC
Organism: Ranitomeya imitator; assembly: GCF_032444005.1. NCBI lineage: Eukaryota > Metazoa > Chordata > Amphibia > Anura > Dendrobatidae > Ranitomeya > Ranitomeya imitator. Next base: position 329,061,010 of record NC_091284.1, on the reverse strand, counting down.
CAAGGCCTGCAGGGATTGGTGGGATCGATGTTATCATTCGATCCCACCAATGACAGCTCACAGCAGCGGTGTGACCACTCTGTGACCTGTCAGTCACCTGCAGGTGACCTGTCTGACCGCTCTGCAGGGGTCCTCACTCTACCTGAGGACTCCTGCAGAGCAGTCACACAGCCAGCTCTAGTCTTGTGGTGCTACAGAAGCCTGTAACACCACAATCCCTGCATCAGTGCATTAGAAAAGAAAGAAAGAAGAGAGACTACAAACGTAAGTGTTATCAGCCCCTACCCGATCTCCCTTCACCCCCCCAATTCCCCCATCCCCCCTCCCCCATCTTTTTTACCCCCTCCATCACTCTTTGCGCTGCCTCCGTGCGCACGTTTAGCAGTCGCCGAGCGTTGATTGGTGACGCAGTTCACCGATCAACACTTGTGCTCGCTTTTTTTTCATCAGCCCCCTTTGTCCAATTCCGTACAGCATCCCGCAGCCGCCAAACTTTGATAAGTGACGCAGTTCACTTATCAGAGCTTGTGCCTGCCTTTTTCCTTTTTTTTTTCAACACACCTCTGTGCACACCCAGCAGCCGAAGAACTTTGATAAGTGCCGCGGTTCACTTATCAAAGCTCTCGTGCCTGCCCTTTTCTTTTTTTTTTTCACATCTCCGTGTGCTCACCCAGCCACCGCATCTAACCTGTGCCTTCCTTTCCTTTTCTTTTTTCACATTTGCGTGCGCTCACCCAGCCGCCGCGTCTAACCCGTGCCTTCCTTTTCTTTTTTTTTCCACATCTCCGTGCGCTCACCCAGCCACCGCGTCTAACCTGTGCCTTCCTTTTCTTTTTTTTCACATCTCCGTGCGCTCACCCAGCCACCGCGTCTAACCCGTGCTTTCCTTTTCTTTTCTTTCCACATCTCTGTGCGCTCACCCAGCCGCCGCGTCTAACCCATGCCTTCCTTTTCTTTCTTTTTTTCACATCTCCATGGGCTCGCCCAGCCGCCGCGTCTAACCCGTGCCTTCCTTTTCCTTTTTTTTTCACATCTCCATGCACTCACCCAGCCACCGCGTCTAACCCATGCCTTCCTTTTCTTTTTTTTTTCCTCACATCCCTGTGCGCACACCCAGCAGTTGCCAAACTTTGATAAGCGACGCGGTTCACTTATCAGAGCTAGGGCCTGCTGTTTTAGACTTTTCTTTCACAGGTATTTTTTTTTTCCTATTTGCTTTTTTTTCCTTTAGCTTTTTCTTTTCAGAGTTGTTTGCACCAAGCACTATCCCCCCACACTTACACATAGTTACCAATAAAGTACACCCAAGCACCATAGTTACAAAAAAAATGTCCCACTCTTCCCCTTCGTCCCAACAGCGCTATTCAGCGGAGGAAGCATATTCTTTCCTTGCCTCCGACACTGATAGCGAGGAAGAGGATCCCACTTTTGTTTATTTTTCCAATTCTTCCTCATCCTCTTCCCACTCCTCATCTTCCTCCTCCGGCCCTGCGGATCCGCCACGCAGATGCCACAGGGCAGAAGATGAGGCAGCGCCCATCATTGATGAAGAAGCACCCACCATTGACGATGACGAACCAGTGCACCCCACTGCGGACCCCATATGGACCTTGCCACCCGAAAATTATGAGCCACTGATTCCTGATTTTCTGGCAGAATCAGGAATCAAGTTTGACACCACCGGCTTCACAGAACTAGACTTTTTCAAAGTCTTTTTCTCTGAGGCTTTCGTTAACCTCATGATGGAGCAAACTAATTTGTATGCTCGTCAATTTTTGGACCAAAACTCGGGTTCATCATATTCTAACTGGTCTCCTGTAGACCCAGTTGAAATGATGCAGTTTTGGGGCCTGGTCCTCCACATGGGGATCCTGAAGAATACTGAACTTCGGCAATATTGGAGTGTTGATATTTTATATAACACTCCAGTGTTCTGAATGGTCATGACCCGGAAGCGTTTTGAGGCCATTCATAAGTTCCTGCATTACAACGATAATGCACGGTGTCCCGCACGAGATGACCCCAACTTTGACCGCCTGTTCAAAGTTCGGCCGGTCATCGAACACTTCAACAAAAAGTTTGCTGAAGTGTACGTGCCTCAAAGGGACATCTGCGTGGATGAGTCCTTAATTCATTTTAAGGGGCGTCCCAGATTCCGTCAATACCTGCCCAGCAAGAAGACCAGGTACGGAATCAAACTCTACAGATTTAGAGTTTACGAAGGGAAGGACACCAGGATTGAACCGCCTGAGTGTCCTTCTATCCTGGGAGTGAGTGGGAAAATTGTGTGGGATTTGGTGCACCCACTGCTGGATAAAGGTTATCACCTCTATACCGATAACTTTTACACCAGCATCCCACTCTACAAATTTCTCTCTGCTCGAGGTACCGCAGCCTGCGGTACCATCTGCAAAAATCAGAGAGGCCTCCTGAAGACGCTACTTGGGCAGACTCTCGGAAAAGGTGAAAGCAAAGCCCAATGTAGCAACCACCTGCTGGTGGTCCAGTACAAGGACAAAAGGGATGTCCTTCTATTGACCAACATACACGGTGATGGCAGCGCCCTCAGCACTGTAAGGGGTACTACTACAGAGGTCAGCAAACCGACCTGTGTACTGGGGTACAACAAAAACATGGGGGCGTTGATCTCTCTGAATCAACTCCTCTAACCGTACAGTGCTTTGAGAAAGGCCAGGGAGTGGTACAAAAAGCTGTCCGTGTACATTGCACAAATAGCAATGCTCGACGCTTTCCTGCAGTCACGATGTGCACACAAAACCGATACGTTGTACCTTAATTTCCAGGAAGTAGTGGTTAAGGCCCTGATGTTTGGCACGAGGGAAGGAGCGGGCCCCAGTACTAATGTAACTGAAGGTGCACGTATCGTACCAGGTCTACATTTTCCTGGGGTGATCCCGCCAACTGGAAGAAAAGGTAAGCCGCAAAAAAGGTGCCGAGTGTGCTACAAAAGAGGAATACGCAAGGACACCATCTATCAATGCGACACCTGCCCCAAAAAACCTGGCCTGTGTATGAAGGATTGCTTTAATTTGTACCACACCTACATGCACTACTAATTTACTTTACTGGAATCAGATTAATTCCAAAGGAGGCACATCTACGTAAGTTCTTTGGGGGTCTACTTTCCAAAATGTTGTCACTTGTGGGTTTTTTCCTGTTTAGGCACATCAGGGGCTCTGCAAATGGAACATGATGCCCGCAGACGATTCCATCAAAGTCTGCATTCCAAAACGTCAGTACTTCCCTTTCGAGCCCCAACGTGTGCCCAAACAGTTTTTCCCACATATGGGCTACCAGCGTACTCAGGACAAATTGAACAACAACTTTTTGGGTCCAATTACTCCTGTTGCCCTAGGGAAATTAAAAAATTGGGGACTAAAAGATCATTTTTGTGGGCAAAAAATAGAATTTTTTATTTTCACACCCGGGTGTTATAAACTTCTGTGAAGCCCATGGGGGTTCAAAGTGCTTATCACACATCTAGATAAGTTCCTTAGGGGATCTAGTTTCCAAAATGGGGTCACTTGTGGGGTGTTTCCACTGTTTAGGCACATCAGCGGCTCGTCAAACATAACATGCCGCCCGAACGCAAATCAAGCCAATTTTAGGTTGAAAAAATCAAACGGCACTCCTTCACTTCCGAGGCCTGCCATGCACCCAGTGGTTCCCCCCCACATATGGGGTATCAGCGTACTCAGGACAAAATGCACAACAACTTTTAGCATCCAATTTCTTCTGTTACCTTTGGGAAAATAAAAAATTGGGGACTAAACTATCATGTTTGTGGAAAAAATATGATTTTTTATTTTCACGCCCGGGCGTTATAAACTTCTGTGAAGCCCCTGGGGGTTCAAAGTGATCATCACACATCTAGATAAGTTCCTTAGGGTGTCTAGTTTCCAAAATGGGGTCACTTGTGGGGTGTTTCCACTGTTTAGGTACATCAGGGGCTCGTCAAACGCAACATGGCGTCGGATTGCAAATCCAGCCAATTTTAGGTTGAAAAAATCAAACAGCGCACCTTTCCTTCTGAGCCCTGCCGTGTGCCCAAACAGTGGTTCCCCCTCACATATGGGGTATACTCAGGACAAATTGGACAACAATTTTCGTGGTCCAATTTCTCCTTTTACTCTTGGCAAAATAAAAAAATTGTTGCTAAAAGATCGTATTCGTGACTAAAAAGTTAAATTTTCATTTTTTCCTTCAACATTGCTACTGTTCCTGTGAAGCACCTGAAGGGTTAATAAACTTCTTGAATGTGGGTTTGATCAGCTTGAGTGGTGCAGTTTTTAGAATGGTGTCACTTTTGGGTATTTTTTGCTATATAGACCCTGAATGTGACTTCAAATGTGGGGTGGTCCCTAAAAAAATGGTTTTGTAAATTTTGTTGTAAAAATGAGAAATTGCTGGTCAACTTTTAACCCTTATAACTCCCTAACAAAACAATATTTTGTTTCCAAAATTGTTCTGATGTAAAGTAGACTTGTGGGAAATGTTACTTATTAAGTATTTTGTGTGACATATCTCTGTGATTTAAGAGCATAAAAATTCAAATTTGGAAAATTGCAAAATTTTCAAAATTTTTGATAAATTTCTGTTTTTTTCACAAATAAACGCAGGTAATATCAAAGAAATTTTACCACTATCATGAAGTACAATATGTCTTGAGAAAACCTTCTCAGAATCGTCAAGATCCGTTGAAGCGTTCCAGAGTTATAACCTCATAAAGGGACAGTGGTCAGAATTGTAAAAATTGGCCCAGTCATTAACGTGCAAACCACCCTCGGGGCTTAACCCCTTCCCGACCCATGACGCCACGTAGGCGTCATGAAAGTCGGTGCCAATCCGACCCATGACGCCTATGTGGCGTCATGGAAAGATCGCGTCCCTGCAGATCCGGTGAAAGGGTTAACTCCCATTTCACCCGATCTGCAGGGACAGGGGGAGTGGTAGTTTAGCCCAGGGGGGGTGGCTTCACCCCCTCGTGGCTACGATCGCTCTGATTGGCTGTTGAAAGTGAAACTGCCAATCAGAGCGATTTGTAATATTTCACCTATTATAACGGGTGAAATATTACAATCCAGCCATGGCCGATGCTGCAATATCATCGGCCATGGCTGGAAATACTAATGTGCCCCCACCCCACCCCACCGATCGCCCCCCCAGCCCCCCGATCTGGCCGGTACACTGCTCCGGCTCCCCTCCATCCAGTGCTCCGCTCCCCCCCGTTCTCTTGTCCGCTCCCCCCGTGCTCCAATCACCCCCCCTGCATTCCGATCCACCCCCCCGTGCTCCATTCCACCCCCCGTGCTCCGTTCCAGCCCCCCCGTGCTCCGTTCCACGCCCCCCGTGCTCCGTTCCACGCCTGCCGCGCTCCAATTCCCCCCCCCGTGCTCCAATCCCCCCCCTCCCCGTGGTCCCCCCCCACCCCATCATACTTACCGATCCTGCCGGGGTCCCGTCCGTCTTCTCACTGGGCGCCGTCATCTTCCAAAATGGCGGGCGCATGCGCAGTGCGCCCGCCGAATCTGCCGGCCGGCAGATTCGTTCCAAAGTGCATTTTGATCACTGAGATAGATTATATCTCAGTGATCAAAATAAAAAAAATAATAAATGACCCCCCCCCCCTTTGTCACCCCCATAGGTAGGGACAATAAAAAAATAAATAAATTTTTTTTTCCCACTAATGTTAGAATAGGGTTAGGGGTAGGGTTAGGGTTAGGGTTAGGGTTAGGGGTAGGGTTAGGGGTAGGGTTAGAGCTAGGGTTAGGGCTAGGGGTAGGGTTAGGGGTAGGGTTAGGGCTAGGGTTAGGGCTAGGGTTAGGGTTTCGGTATGTGCACACGTTTTCTGGTTCTCTGCGGATTTTTCCGCTGCGGATTTGATAAATCCGCAGTGCTAAACCGCTGCGGATTTATGGCAGATTTACCGCGTTTTTTTCTGCGCATTTCACTGCGGTTTTACAATTGCGATTTTCTATTTGAGCAGTTGTAAAACCGCTGCGGAATCCGCACAAAGAAGTGACATGCTGCGGAATGTAAACCGCTGCGTTTCCGTGCAGTTTTTCCGCAGCATGTGTACAGCGATTTTTGTTTCCCATAGGTCTACATTGAACTGTAAACTCATGGGAAACTGCTGCGGATCTGCAGCGTTTTCCGCAGCGTGTGCATATACCTTTAGAATTAGGCTATGTGCACACGGTGCGGATTTGGCTGCGGATTGGCCGCTGCGGATTCACAGCAGTATTCCATCAGGTATACAGTACCATGTAAACATATGAAAAACCAAATCCGCTGTGCCCATGGTGCAGAAAATACCGCGCGGAAACGCTGCGTTGTATTTTCCGCAGCATGTCAATTCTTTGTGCGGATTCCGCGGCGTTTTACACCTGTTCCTCAATAGGAATCCGCAGGTGAAATCCGCGCAAAAAACACTGGAAATCCGCGGAAAATCCGCAGGTAAAACGCAGTGCCTTTTACCCGCGGATCTTTCAAAAATGGTGCGGAAATATCTCACACGAATCCGCAACGTGGGCACATAGCCTTAGGGTTAGGGTTGGAATTAGGGTTGTGGTTAGGGTTGTGATTAGGGTTATGGCTACAGTTGGGATTAGGGTTAGGGGTGTGTTGGGGTTAGTGTTGGAGGTAGAATTAAGGGGTTACCACTGTTTAGGCACATCAGGGGTCTCCAAACGCAACATGGCGCCACCATTGATTCCAGCCAATCTCGTATTCAAAAAGTCAAATGGTGCTCCCTCACTTCCGAGCCCTGACGTGTGCCCAAACAGTGGTTTACTCCCACATATGGGGTATCAGTGTACTCAGGATAAACTGCGCAACAATTACTGGGGTCCAATTTCTCCTGTTACCCTTGTGAATCTAAAAAAATGCTTGCTAAAACATCATTTTTGAGGAAAGAAAAATGATTTTTTATTTTCACGGCTCTGCGTTGTAAACGTCTGTGAAGCACTTGGGGGTTCAAAGTGCTCACCACATATCTAGATAAGTTCCTTGGGGGGTCTAGTTTCTAAAATGTGGTCACTTGTGGGGGGTTTCTACTGTTTAGGCACACCAGGGGCTCTGCAAACGCAATGTGACGCCCGCAGACCATTCCATCAAAGTCTGCATTTCAAAAGTCACTACTTCCCTTCTGAGCCCCGACGTGTGCCCAAACAGTGGTTTACCCCCACACATGGGGTATCAGCGTACTCAGGAGAAACTGGACAACAACTTTTGGGGTCCAATTTCTCCTGTAACCCTTGGGAAAATAAAAAATTCTGGGCTAAAAAATTATTTTTGAGGAAAGAAAACGTATTTATTATTTTCACGGCTCTGCGTTATAAACTTCTATAAAGCACTTGGGGGTTCAAAGTGCTCACCACACATCTAGATAAGTTCCTTTCGGGGTCTAGTTTCCAAAATGGGGTCACTTGTGGGGGGTTTCTACTGTTTAGGCACATCAGGGGCTCTGCAAACGCAACGTGACGCCCGCAGAGCATTCCATCAGAGTCTGCATTTCAAAACGTCACTACTTCACTTCCGAGCCCCAACGTGTGCCCAAAGAGTGGTTTACCCCCACAAATGGGGTATCACCGTACTCCGGAGAAACTGGACAACAACTTTTGGGGTCAAATTTCTCCTGTTACCCTTGGGAAAATAAAAAATTTCAGGCTAAAAGATCATTTTTGAGAAAATAATTTTTTTATTTTATTTTCATGGCTCTGCGTTATAAACTTCTGTGAAGCACTTGGGGGTTCAAAGTCCTCACCACACATCTAGATTAGTTCCTTTGGGGGTCTAGTTTCCAAAATGGGGTCATTTCTGGGGGATCTCCAATGTTTAGGCACACAGGGGCTCTCCAAACGTGACATGGTGTCCGCTAATGATTGGAGCTAATTTTCCATTTAAAAAGCCAAATGGCGTGCCATCCCTTCCGAGCCCTGCCGTGCGCCCAAACAGTGGTTTACCCCCACATATGTGGTATCAGCGTACTCAGGACAAACTGGACAACAATATTTGGGGTCCAATTTCTCCTATTATCCTTGGCAAAATAGGAAATTCCAGGCTAAAAAATCATTTTTGAGGAAAGAAAAATTATTTTTTATTTTCATGGATCTGCGTTATAAACTTCTGTGAAGCACCTGGGGGTTTAAAGTGCTCAATATGCATCTAGATAAGTTCCTTGGGGGGTCTAGTTTCCAAAATGGGGTCACTTGTGGGGGAGCTCCAATGTTTAGGCACACAGGGGCTCTCCAAACGCGACATGGTGTCCGCTAACAATTGGAGCTAATTTTCCATTCAAAAAGTCAAATGGCGGCGCGCCTTCCCTTCCGAGCCCTGCCGAGTGCCCAAACAGTGGTTTACCCCCACATATGAGGTATTGGCGTACTCAGGAGAAATTGCCCAACAAATTTTATGATCCATTTTATCCTACTGCCCATGTGAAAATGAAAAAATTGAGGCGAAAAGAATTTTTTTGTGAAAAAAAAGTACTTTTTCATTTTTACAGATCAATTTGTGAAGCACCTGAGGGTTTAAAGTGCTCACTAGGCATCTAAATAAGTTCCTTGGAGGGTCTAGTTTCCAAAATGGGGTCACTTGTGGGGGAGCGCCAATGTTTAGGCACACATGAGCTATCCAAACGCGACATGGTGTCCGCTAACGATGGAAATAATTTTTCATTCAAAAAGTCAAATGGCGCTCCTTCCCTTCCGAGCCTTACCATGTGCCCAAACAGTGGTTTACCCCCACATGTGAGGTATTGGTGTACTCAGGAGAAATTGCCCAACACATTTTAGGATCCATTTTATCCTGTTGCCCATGTGAAAATGAAAAAATTAAGGCTAAAAGAATTTTTTTGTGAAAAAAAAGTACTTTTTCATTTTTACGGATCAATTTGTGAAGCACCTGGGGGTTCAAAGTGCTCACTATGCATCTAGATAAGTTCCTTGGGGCGTCTAGTTTCCAAAATGGGGTCACTTGTGGGGGAGCTCCAATTTTTAGGCACACGGGTGCTCTCCAAACGTGACATGGTGTCCGCTAAAGAGTGGAGCCAATTTTTGATTCAAAAAGTCAAATGGCGCTCCTTCCCTTCCAAGCCCTGCCGTGCGCCCAAACAGTGGTTTACCCCCACATATGAGGTATCAGCGTACTCAGGACAAATTGGACAACAACTTTCGTGGTTCAGTTTCTCCTTTTACCATTGGGAAAATAAAAAAATTGTTGCTAAAAGATAATTTTTGTGACTAAAAAGTTAAATGTTCATTTTTTCCTTCCATGTTGCTTCTGCTGCTGTGAAGCACCTGAAGGGTTAATAAACTTCTTGAATGTGGTTTTGAGTACCTTGAGGGGTGCAGTTTTTAGAATGGTGTCACTTTTGGGTATTTTCAGCCATATAGACCCCTCAAACTGACTTCAAATGTGAGGTGGTCCCTAAAAAAAATGGTTTTGTAAATTTCGTTGTAAAAATGACAAATTGCTGGTCAAATTTTAACCCTTATAACTTCCTAACAAAAAAAAATTTTGTTTCCAAAATTGTGCTGATGTAAAGTAAACATGTGGGAAATGTTATTTATTAACTATTTTGTGTCACATATCTCTCTGGTTTAAGAGAATAAAAATTCAAAATGTGAAAATTGCGAAATTTTCAAAATTTTCGCCAAATTTCCGTTTTTATCACAAATAAACGCAGAATTTATTGACCTAAATTTACCACTAACATGAAGCCCAATATGTCACGAAAAAACAATCTCAGAACCGCTAGGATCCGTTGAAGCTTTCCTGAGTTATTACCTCATAAAGGGACACTGGTCAGAATTGCAAAAAATGGCAAGGTCTTTAAGGTCAAAATAGGCTGGGTCATGAAAGGGTTAAGGGGTTAAGGGCAAAAAATAAATAAACGCAAGTCATGTCAAAGAAATTTTACCACTGTCATGAAGTACAGTATGTCACGAGAAAAAAATCTCAGAATCACCGGGATCCATTGAAGCGTTCTCTGTGTGGCGTGCCGGGGCTCTGTGCGTGTGTGCCGGGGGTCTGTGTGTGTGTGCTGGGTCTCTGTGCGTGTGTGCCGGGTCTCTGTGCGTGTGTGCCGGGTCTCTGTGCGGCGTGCCGGGTCTTTGTGCGGCGTGCCGGGGCTCTATGCGTCGTGCCAGGGCTCTGCGGCGTGCCGGTGCTCTGTGCGTTTGTTCCTGGAGCTCTGTGCGGCGTGCTGGGGCTCTGTGCGTGTGTGCCAGGTCTCTGTGCGGCATGCCGGGTCTCTGTGCGGTGTGCCGGGTCTCTGTGCAGCGTGACGGGGCTCTGAGCTGTGTGCTGGGGCTCTGTGCATGTGTGCCGGGGCTCTGTGCGTGTGTGCCGGGGGTCTGTGTGTGTGTGTGGCGGGGCTCTGTGCGTGTGTGTCGGGGCTCTGTGCATGGGTGCCGGGTCTCTGTGCGGCGTGCCGGGTCTCTGTGCGGCGTGCCGGGGCTCTGTGTGGCGTGTCAGGGCTCTGTGCGGGCATCGTCCGATTGGGACTACAAGTCCCATCAGACGATGCCTACTACAGTAACAGTGATTGACACATTAGCCAATGATGGGACAGTAGTAGTCCCATCATCCGGCTAATGTGTTGAAAGAAATAAAAAAAAAAACACACACACACAAACATACATACTCCATACATACTCCATAATAATGATAATAATAATTTTATTTATATAGCGCCAACATATTCCGCAGCGCTTTACAAATTATAGAATAGAATATGTCACGATTCACACCGTGACCGTCACCCCTACGTCACGGATCGGGGTGACTTTAGGCCAACAGACGGCTATCACATGTGCAGGGGGGCTTATCTTAGTTGTCCCTCCACTATAATGTGATGATAAAACACACACAAGGCTATTGACCTCTTAGTTTACCGCAGGGGCTTATTTTAGGTATCCCACTGCTCTTCAATATACCACGAACTGCAGGGATTTATGTATCTCCCGCTTTACAGCTCTGCTTGAACTTGCAGCTCTCTGGCACCCCCTTAGGTCAGATTAGGTACTGCACCTAGTGTCCATACATACGCCATACAATACATTCATTCATACATTACATACAATACATACATACAGACATACAGTACATTAAACATAGAGTACATACTCACCATCACTTGTCACTTTGTTCCCCGAAGCCAGTGTCATCTGTAAAAAAAAATATGAAAATAACAAACAACCAATATACTCCCTGTCCGCAGAAATCCACGAGTGTCCTACGACGATCTCCTGTGGAGAGCAGCAGCATCAGCTGATGCGACCGCTCTCTAGGGGCTCCAGGAACACAATGACGGGAGGAAGGTATCCACGGCTGTAAAAAAAAAAATAGTCCCTAGTCTCACTTTTGGCATTGCTGGGTGAGACATTTTCCCATGCAGCAATTGCCATAAAGTGAGATTTTGTCCTAAGGTAACCTCTCAGTGATACACTGCAGGAGCCATTGTCTCCTGTCATTGTGTCACTGAGGGTCCTATAGAGCAGTGACATCACCCGATGTCACTGTTCTATAGGGGAGTCCATAAATAAGTAAAGAACCAGTGCTCAGCTCACAGATATCCACCCTTTATTTAAAATTTAAACCTTTATTAAACCTTAATAAATATAATATAAACAACACACCAACACCACAAGAAAGAAAACAACCAGGGGGGGTGCCTGCCCCTACACTGGCCTATCTCAACCTACCTACTTGCGGAGGTTGGCACCCTAAAACCTGCGCAGTGGCGCCCCCGCTCCTCGACGGCTCTCCCTGCTCACCCTGCTGGGCCCTATAGTGGCAGGGAGTGAGGAAGATGGTGAATAGGCTGGTGAGAAAGAGATATGTGTGCAGTATTGTTCCTATATAGGTAGCTTGAGTAGTATAACTTGATGCATTAGCTAGATTGGTACTCTGATAAAGCTGCTAAGCTAAAGTTGCGACTACCCTCAAGATATGTATTGTCAGTACTTCTCTAAAATAGACTATGTCTATAGAAGATCTCTTCTGCTCAATAATATAATAAGATGTCTTATAGGATATTCCTATCGAAGAGATAACTTTCTACACCCTTACAAGTCTTGATATAAATAGTGTATATAGAGTTCACTTTAAGGGGAATATACTACACACTCTATTGTATCCACTATGTGCAAAAAAATGCAGGAGATCTAATCCCTAACAATCTAGGTGTATCTTAGTTCATACAACAATGTTGTGATACAAATGAAGGATAACATGAAGTCACTAGGAGGGTTATTGCACATATATAGGCCAGGAAAAAGGTTTTAAACCAAAAAGAAAACACAAAACACCCTAGAAACAATACCAAATACTATTGGTCAAATGGCAACCTATAATTTCACGTAGCCATTACGCCCTATTTCAGATATTTGAGTCAACTACCGACTCCCAAGGCATATTGCCCATAGAAAACTGTACCAAGTTGAAGTCAATTACTCGACGCGTTTCCCCTCTTATCCGAGGTTCATCAGGAGGAGGATGTGAACAAGGTACTTATCTTATCGCTGCAAATACAGGCTTAAGGTGAATCGATTAGATACAGTGGTCGGGACAATCCCCTGTTTCGGCATGATGTATAAGTTGTTCAAGGACCAGTGCTCCATCCGGGTGTAGTATTCCAAAAACGAACTTTATTGAGCCATGTTACAGCAACGTTTTGACCCGAAGGTCTTTTTGAAGCATGTCTAATCATATCAGAGGTCAGCCTTAAATAGCATGGATGCCACACAGTGCACCAATCGCAATCGAGCCAACCCCCTACCTTATAATACAACATAATTAAAATTACAAAACAGACATCAGATACATATATCATAAAAATCCACTACCGCAGATATAATCACCACAAAAGAGACATGGAAAAGATGTGTATACCTGGAGTTACAAGGGTTGTTTATTTCTGCACCAGCCAATCGGCACAATGTGTCAGTCGTTGCTATGGGGATGCAGACCAATCATGCATAAGTCCTATACCATCCAGTATATTGGACCCAACCAATTGCTTACTTCTAAAAACGGCGCCTAAATCTGCCTGACACCTATCAGAGATCACAATCCTACAGAGGATTCGCCATTGTATCAATCAGCCACCCCGTCATATAGCGCCCCACTTACGTCATATCCATGCAATCCAGCTCTGACCATCATAGCGTCTGGCCTGATCCCTGCCTCCAGCCATGTCGACGTCACCACAGGAGTGCGCATGCGCACAACAAGCCGGGAGAGTACATCACAAAAAGCGGTGAAACTCAGCCGGCAGGAGGGCCCGCCCCCACCCACAGCGGCGATATCACATGACCGCGGCTAGGGAACGTTACCTAGGTGATGTCAATAGACTCAACTATCGTAGCTGCCTCGTCCAGCGCAGCCTATCGCATATCATGAAGACACTACCGCACGAGTGTGTATGTGCACAACTAACACAAATAGGATGCTGCCAAAAGACAGCACACCCAGTCGGCCGGAGTGCACGCCCCCACCTCAGCAACAATGTCACATGACTATGGACAGAAAGAGTCACCTAGGTGATATAGATAAACAAAAACAAAAGATGATATCAAATAGGGCTTGCGGCCACCTCTCTGGCTGTGCCTCCTGGAGTTGTCTTGTCTATTCTCTCCTTCTCCAAAAAATGGCGATGATCTTTCTTGGCCCATCCCACGCTGGAGTCATCCGTAGACTCGTAGTCGGCCATCATAAAGCCAAAATTAAGTGGCCCCCACTTATGCCAACATCTATATGGCGGTGCTCGAGGACAAGTTTGATATCATGCAAGACTAGTATCACAGGCCCTTTGGCCCTCTTAGCGATGTCAATAATTTCTGGGAAGATGTTTTGCCATTGTTATACCTCTCCAGTTGACCTCTACGTTCCTGAAGCCTAAATTCGCACTGCCCGGCCCTTTTCTTAGCCCAGTGGACGTACGAGTGTCTGACCACCCAAACTGCGGGCTTACGGACGCCTGAAAGAGACAAGATGTGTTACTTAAGCAAGTCAGGTCTTATGTATCTGGCAAAGCAAGCGGACTTCCATCGACCCAAACGGAATCCCGGCCTTAGCTGCTTTGGTAGCGGCCCCTATACGGAAAGAATGTGTCCCATATTCAGTCGGATCGACGCCGACAGCTTCGAGACATCGATTAAAAATTGCTTGGAACTGCTATTTAGTAAGGGGGAGCTGTCTGTATGAGGCAGAAAAAATTTACTCGTGTGTTTTATCGCCTGACTACGTTAAGTAGGCATACGGGACCGTCCGACGACTTAACCAGGACCCACGTCCCTCACATTTAGACTTGCGCACCCTAATGCGTAGCTGCATATGACGAGGTCTTCGTTAATTAGGCCACCTTCCGGCGAGGTTTTTGAATGCGGTACTAGCTCGCTAATGCGTAGTGCTCTGAAAACGGCAATGGTGAACGCAGCTGATACTAGGATGGACTTGTATTGGGACTTGCATACCGATGGGGAAATTGTAATAATATTGCACAATAGCCTCAAAGAGATGGGACGACGTCACTCCTGACTAGGTTGGAGCCATTTCCAGCCTTTTACGGCTTATCTGATGAAAAAGTACTTTGTCACGTCCGCCCACCCCATTAGCTGGAAGAAAAAGGCTATTCCCGAAAGGCGACGCTACGCTGCTGTTCCCAATTCGCCTCTTTGCCTGAGCAGATTCAGGAGGTCAACCAGCACCTCGCATCTCGCCCGATCGCACTTACTGACCGGTCTTCCATGAATTAATGAGCACCACTCGTTCCACGCCTTACCGTAAACCTGCCAGGTAGCTGGTGTAAACGATGCGTGGATCTGTGGTATCAATGATTAACTACCATGTCCAAAAGAAGTGTTGGACAATGGACCCCCAGTGGGCGTGCATTTGGGAGGAGAGCTTTGAAGGCCTGCCAATCAGAAAATAACAGAGAGTTAGCAAGGTTATCATTGACCGACATTACTGTGGCACGACACCAGATGTGTTTTAAGCATAGTAATGCTAGGCGGCGCAGGAGAGCGAGTAAGGGTGGTGATGCAGAAGACATGCTGTTTAAGCTCTTTGCCATTCCCAGGTATTTAGTTAAGAATCTGATGTTTCTGTTTTCTAGCTGTGCGCCCCAGAGCTCAACTGCAGCTACAATCGCAAAGACTTCTAGCAGGGCTGGGTCGCGGCCCTGCCGGCTGTGGTCCGTAACACTGGCCATCTGCCTTTGCACCATTGGTCTTGGTAGATTGCCACAAAACAGTCTCTGAGATTCACTCTAGCTGCTAGCCCTAAAGCTTTGCTTAGCATTTCTCGAGACATGACACAAGTATGACCGTTGTAGGAAGTTAGGAATGTTTTCCAGACTAGCAAGTCTTCTATCAGTGTGCGAGTAAGGCTGCTTTCACACTAGCGTTTTCCTCCGGGTGTCGAAAAGCGTCGTTGCGACGCATTGACGGATGCATCGTAAAGACAGGAAAACGGATACAACGCTTCCATTTTTTCGACGCATGCGTCGGCGATTCGCTAGACGGTTCCGTTGAAAAACTGGATCCGTTGTATCCGTTGTTTCCGTCCGTTTCATCCATTTTTAAGACGGATGCGTTTTCAACACCTACAGGGGGGATTGTCCTTGTAGGTGATTGGCTACTGGAAAATATGGGAAAGTATATATAGACAGTTTGTACAGCCCATCTTTGAAAGGGTTTAGAGAAAGTGGCAGAGATGGAAGGAGTGCTTGGGAGGATTGCAAGCGTGGTTACCGATGTGATTTTTGAAACCAATCGCCTGGATATCATGGTTCGGGATCAGGAGGCAGCAGCAGAAAGACGGTGGATGCGTCACCATCGATGTCGCAGACTATGGATTCATCCCATTAACGCACTGCGGATGACCCGGGGCGTCTATTCTACCCTGTACATGGAGTTACGGCAGAACCCGGAGAAATTCTATAATTATCTTCAGATGAGGCAGGACCACTTTGATGTGTTGCTTGAAAAAGTCGTGGATGACATCCAAAGGCAGGACACACGCATGAGGTCTGCCATAACACCGGCAGAGCGGCTGATGGTGACCCTGCGGTAAGTAACTTTTTGGGGAACCAAATTGCTCATATGTAATGCCATGCCAGCATATTTTAACTAATAGAAAACAACATACTATGGTCCCCAAAATATGGCGCTGTACACAGCGTTGCATTTTCTGGACCATGTAAATATTTACCGTGTATGGGCCCATGTATGCCGAGATATAAAAATGTTGATGTTTTTATGTGCACAGCAACATCCTGACCCCACAAAAAAGTGTCATTTGTAACTTTGTTCCATAAAAATACAGATGTTTCTTTAAATTGCTTTCAAATGACATTTTTTTACCTGTCTTTACAATCTTTTCTAACTATTCTTTTGCTTTTTCACAGCTTTTTGGCTACCGGAGAATCTCTAACGTCACTACACTACCAGTTTCGACTTGGAATATCGACCATTTCCGGAATTGTGAAAGTGACCTGCCTGGCGATATGGGATGCCTTGCACACGGAGTACATTCCAGAACCAACAAGGGACATCTGGCTGCAGAGCGCAGAACATTTTGAAAAAGTGTGCCATTTCCCTAATTGCTTGGGGTCAATCGACGGAAAACACATCCGTATAGCAAAACCGGCAGGAACAGGCTCTGAGTACTACAACTACAAAAAGTACTTTTCTATCGTACTCATGGCCATAGCGGATGCCCACTGCAAATTTCTGGCTGTGGACATTGGAGCCTATGGACGGTCCAACGACTCCCAAGTGTTCAAAACGTCACCGATGGGCCGTTGTTTGTATGGCGATACATACGACTTTCCACCTGCCAGACCACTCCCGGGAACAACAGGACCACCTATGCCGTATGTCTGTGTGGGTGATGATGCCTTTCAGTTGTCTCCACACCTCCTCAAGCCGTACTCAAGCCGAAACTTGACCAGAACCAAAAAAAATTTCAATTATTGCTTAACTAGAGCACGTAGAGTGGTGGAGTGTGCATTCGGCATTCTTACAGCAAAGTGGCGCGTACTTCTCACCGCCATATCTCTGCACATACGAACTGTGGATGAGGTTGTGAAGGCCTGTGTGGTCCTCCATAACTATGTACTTTCCAAGGAGCCCGTTTCCGTGGATGATGAGGATTTGGAGACCACCCTGTGGAATTACCAAAGCAGCTCTGTACGTTCTGCCGGTTCTGTAACCAGAATGAGGGACGACTTTGCCGAGTATTTTGTTTCACCTGTGGGTATGGTGCCCTGGCAAGATAACATTGTGTGAACTTTAATTTAAGTTCTTGTTGAATTTACCACCAACTTCAAGTAGAATACACTTTTGTATATGCGGTGTAATAAACCCAATGTTTATACGTTCAAACGTGTGGTGTGTTTTTATTTCCAATTATTAACATACCAAATGAATCAACCATAACCAAATTTTTTTTTTTTAAATCAAACAAAAATTTATTTAAAAACTTAATTTAACAAACATTATCAAACTTTAGAGTAGAGTTTGGTAGAAATAGTGTCAATTTTTTTGTTTTTTTATTTGTACATTCTCAATTTTTCTGAGTATTTTTTTTGGGTGTAACCCATTATTTTTCTTTTTTTAAACCGAAAAGTAAACAGATAATACAGACAACAAAAAACATTTACAAATCTTGAAAATGTGTGGTGGAGATATCACCGGAGGGGCTATCTTGTAGGACCACGTCGATAGGTGAGGACTGTGTTGGTGGGGCGGATTGATGGGGAGAAAATGCTGTAGCCCGAGCTGGGGAGGGTGTTGTAGGGCTAGGGGTAGGAAGAGTAAACAGGGAAGGAAAGCCAGTCGAGGAAAACATTGGGGAACACAATGATCTTGGAGGCCGGAATGGGAATTGGGACTGGGTTTGGTATTGGGACTGGGGTTGGTATTGGGACTGGGGTTGGTATTGGGACTGGGGTTGGTATTGGGACTGCGGTGGGAAATTTGTAGTGCCAGTGTGGAGAGGTGTGGGAGTGTGCGTCATGACCCGCAGTAGAGCAGTATGGCATTCGTGCATTACCTGCATCTGCTGGTCAAGAGTTAGCTTTTCCATGCTCCTGAGCATTGATTGGAAAAACAGATTGGCCGGTGATTGACTTACATCTGAATGCAGCCTATCCAAGCGACTGCTGGTTTCAGTGTGGGTTTCACTAATGCGTGCTTGCACCATGCTGAAACCAGCAGTCACTTGCTCTCCCAAAATCTTGAACGAGTTTTGAAAGGATGCATTCAGATGCAAGAACTCAGGAGCATAGCTGCTTTCCGGACCCCTCTGTCGCTGCCGCCACGAACCTAACGGTGGTATAGAGGTGGCAGGATCAGAGGGGTGTGGTAAAGGGAACGCTACGTTTGTACCAGAAGATACAAGTACCGAGGGATGCGATGCTGCTCCACTGCTGGTGGCTGGGGCAGAGGTACCGTAAGGGACAGCTGAGGGGTCAGAGGGATGTGTCCTACCGACGTGGCCCTCGGTGACGGACTCCTGAGAGATCGCTACAGAGGAGTCCGAGGTTGTTGCAGGCGCACGGTGGCTGGAGAAGGTGCTGTGAAAAAGCCAAAAAAAATAACAATTAATATTGATTAGAGACAAAGCCCTGACTGAAACCAAACAAGTTCAATTAGTCATTCGATGGCCTGTTGAATACTTACACTCTTTGCAGCATGCTCTCACGTAGGAAGGACAGGGCCGGCCAATGTTTATATCTAGTCCTTCTTCGGCGTCCTGAGCCACTCGGTGCCTGCATCTCCTTGTTGAACTCCCTCTTGTAGCGATCTCTCAGTGACCGCCACCGCTTCCTAACCCTTTTACCTATAAAGACAAGAATACAATCAAGTTAGTTATAACGCATTACATTCTGTTCAACACATAACTGTAAAGTTCATACTTACATTCTTTAGTCTGCTGGCTTGGATCAAGATCCTCCCACCTTGGCAGAACATTATGGCATACTTCCTCCCAAAGCCGACGTGTCACATATGTGTCTGCATGGCTGCGGTCACCCATATGCCAGAGCGGCTGCCGTTCACGGACCTCCTCAATTAGACAATCAACATCTATGCCCATCGTGTCCTCTGTGTCTGAATCGGCAGCGCCCTGTTGATATTTATTAAAAAACATACAAAAAACATTACTACACTGATTCCAAAAGATATTGTAATTGACGCAAAATGAAAACAAAAACACACACCTGACGGCGACCACGGCCACGAGTACGTCGGCTCCGGGAGCGGCGGGGAGTCTCTTCCCGTGCAGCAGACTGGAAAACATTAAAAAGAATTACGTTAAAGTTTTGCATTTGATGTATGTGTACTGTTATTTATGTTATGGTTTTTATGTGTTGGTTGATCAGTGATGCGTGAAGCTGTTTCAACAACACTTACACTCTGTGCGCCCACTCCTTGGGTCTCTCCACCCCTCTCGTCTTCTTCTGAGAGTCCCTCATCAGATTCAGCTTCCTGTGAAAAAGAATAAAGGCATATAGTGGTAAGAAAACATGTATACGTGCAGCTACAACATATGTAAACATCGATAATTACCGCAACACGCTCCCGCTGTGGAGAAGGGCTCTCAGAAGAAGACATTGTTCTCGACATGTCTCTGTCCCAGTTGGCTCTGCAATACACATTCAAGTTGAAGCTGTAGTTGTGGGGACTTTATACTTACATCGTCAAAGTGGCTGTGGTCCCGGGGTCCCTTCCGGGGGGGCTGTGGTCCCTGTTTGGCGGTGATCCTGGGTGGGTGGGCCTCGTCACTGGTCCTAGTTGGCTCTGCAAGTATAAAATCCCTTGTAATCTACTATACACATTCAAGTTGAAGCTGTAGTTGTGGGGACTTTATACTTACATCGTCAATGCGTCTGTGGTCCCGGGGGTCCCTTCCGGGGGGGCTGTGGTCCCTGTTTGGCGGTGATCCTGGGTGGGTGGGCCTCGTCAGTGGTCCAAAGTGGCTCTGCAAGTATAAACAAGTTAATATTGTTAGAAACAAACCACCAGAGTCCAAAATTTAAATGATGTCATAACTACCCTGCTGGCATTCTCAGAGCAATGTTCAAGTTTGGAGAAAACGCCCAAAAAAATAAAAGGCCCTCCAGTCAGAGCGGAACTCCATAATGGTATTGTATGTGTTACCTTTAAAGCTAACAACCCCCACCCCCACCAAAAAAAAGAAAAAAAAAAGTAAACTTTAAAGGCCTACACACCATTTAAAAATATATATGTGATCTTAAAAGATCCAAATGAACCAGATTTAATTTCCCTTCTTAAAAAAATAACCCAGCAACAACACAAGTTTACCCTGTGTGTACATTTGTACATACACCATTTACAAATTTACCTTAGTGAAATGAGACAACGGAGATTTTTCATAAACATTTTATTAATATTTTTTTCGTTTTTATTTTTTTTTAGTGTGATATCAGCACAATAGGAGCAATACTGCTCTTTATTTGAAATACAAGTACATCACATGGAAATTAATTCCACAAAAAAAACCACAAAATATATATTTTAATATAAAGCTCACACACGCTTGACACATGCTGACACACGCCGTCAAACTAACCACAGGCTGCACAAATCTCACAACTTGGTAAATATATCACAGTAAAAAAAAAAAAACACGCGCATGGACGCATGCACACACAGACACATGCACGAAAGGACATATGTGCAGGCATAAAACGCACAAACACACCAAAAAAACACGTCCGTACGCAAACACAAACACATGCACACACACAATATAACACAGCCAGCTAAAAGCACAAGGCACAAACAGACACACACACACACACATGCAAAAATGGCAGGAATCAGGCTGGAGCTCAGCTGACTGGATTCACAAGGGCAGGCCTCAGGCTGGAGCAGGACTCATGGAGGACGATGGCTGGTGCAGTACGATGTCAGGCCTCTGGCTGTATTCGGGTTTTAGCCCTGGTTCAGGTTTTAGCTCTGGTATAGCTCTGACTGTATTCTGTACGTCACAAACACATGCACACACACACACACACACAAGCACACAGATGCACGAAAAAATGGCAGTATGTATACTCACGCTGGAATGATGCAGAAGGCTTGGCACCGGATGGCAAGCTGGGCAGACGCTGGCTGGTTAGCAGGCAGGCTGGCTGGCTGGGCTTCTGGCACTGGCTGTGGAGATGTTGGCTGGCAGGCAGGTAGGCTGGCTGGGCTTCTGGCACTGGCTGTGGAGATGTTGGCTGGCAGGCAGGCTGGCTTCTTGTGTCTTCAGTCTTTGGCATCTGTGGTTGAAGGCTCAGGCCTGGTTTATATAGGTTTGGTGATGTCTGGTGAAATTGACTACAAATTCAGCTTCTGAGCATGCCCAGTGTAAAAAAAATGCATTGCAGCGCTGCATTCCGTCAAAAAACATGTCCCGGGGGGGCGTGGCTATGTAGCTGAAGAGGAAGGAAGCATCTTAGGAGAGCTCCCTATATCCTGAGCTGATTCTGCCATAAATATTGAGTGTGACCGAGCTACCGTACTAACCCAGATTGGAGCCCCATACACAGGAGAGTCTGGTCGACCCTCTGGGAGACCGCTGTGGAGATCCGTGGAGCCGGGAGCTGCGGGAGCCAGAGCAGGCAGGAGATCCCCACGTGCAGCGGTAGCCATTTTTAGAGCGCGCGCCAGGGAGCACAGGACGCGGTGGCCGACCGCGCTGGTGAGAGCAGCGGGGCGCCTGCACGTGGAAGCGGGGAAGGCATACGGAACGTGGCGCTGCTCTCTGCTGGAGCCGGGTCCCTTTCATCTCAGAAGCAGCGGCGGTGGATGGTGCTGGTGAGCGCGGCGGGGTGCCTGCACGCAAGAGCTGTGAGGACTGATACAAGTGGCGGTACGTGCCTGGGGCAACGGCCATCAACTTAGCGCACACCCTGACAGATAGGGAAGTTGCGCTTTTAATCTTATCAGCGGCGCTGGGTGGTGAGTGTGTGCCTGAAGAAGTAGGGGTGGTGCAGCATGTGCCCTGAGAAAGTGGGACCTGCGCCCCCATCGGGTGGACATTTTCCCTGCTAACGCCATAACATTACAGGGATTAACCCCTTTCTAGCTGCTCCCCTTATGGTACCTGTGGAACTGCACGGCTTGTGTGTTACAGCGGCTATCTTTATATACCGGATACCCTAAGCTGCCTGCCCAGCGGACTCTTGTCTTATAACTTTGGGCTTCATAATACAAGACTAGAAATCGGAATATAGCTTATCCATAATTACCCCTGAGGTCGCTTTGTGAGATCCCCTTGTGAGTACCCACCATGCAGCACTCTAGAGGAGCAACGGCTGCTGAAAAATTAAAAAAATATGCCAAAGATGATCCTCATGATAATGTGCGCAATCTTAAAAATAATCCTGCACCATCCCAGCGTAAAGGTCGCCCCTCTGATAGTAATGAGGAGGGAGGAGAGGATGAACTGACTCTTAAACAGGCATCAGAGCAGTTGATGCAGGCTATCTCCCTCACTAGATCATCTCTTATGGAGAAAATAGAAGATGTGCATACTGAGATGGGACGCCTGCGACATGACATGCAAGCTATGAGAGGGCGCATCTCAGAGGTTGAAACGAGGGTGTCTCATATAGAAGACACTATCACCCCTATGGAAGCTAAACTGACTAAAGATGCTGGATCCGTAAATGCCTGGAAGCAAAAGGAAGATGACTTGGAAAATAGACTGCGCCGCAATAATATCCGAATTATAGGTCTTCCGGAGCGGTCGGAGGGTCAGCAGCCTGAGCAGTTTCTGGAGGAATGGCTTAAGTCGTCACTGGGAGATGGATTCTCCTCGACATTCTCGGTGGAGAGGGCCCATAGGGTCCCGACGAGACCTCTTCCTCCTGGAGCTCCACCACGACCTTTCCTGGCACGTCTCCTTAATTGTAGAGACAGAGATGCCATCCTTCGCTTGGCGCGACAGAAGGGCCTCATTAAATTCGATAATGCTACCATATCGATTTTTCCAGATTTTTCCATGGAACTTCAAAAGCAGCGGGCACGATTTATGGATGTCAAGAAACAACTTAGAGATAAGAACATCGTCTACTCCATGCTTTATCCAGCCCGGCTTCGTATCGTCTATAAGGGCTCCTCCTTATTCTTCACGGACCCAGCGGAGGCGACCGAGTGGCTGCGGTCTCGCGGGGGGTCGAATGCGGAAGACTCCTAACCTGGGTTCCCTGATTAATGGCAATATAGATAGAGCTTTCTGTCTGGGTGCGGAAAATGTCAACAATACCGGACACTGAATCCAGTGAGGGTATCCCCTTTTCAATTTGACTGTGGGAGTATGGAAATATACTCCCCTACTGTTCAAGTTTTGTTTAGTTTGGTTTTATGTACTAGTTTTGGTTGCTTACTAAGTATGGTTGCCGCTAATACTAACTCTTTGCTCTGTGTGATGCCGCTGAACTGCACCCGAACAATAATGATATGCATTAATTCTCCCTTTAAGAGTAAACATGGGGATTGAACTTATATGCATGACCTGGAACATACGAGGTATAAAAACCCCTCGAAAGAAAATTAAGGTATTTTCGCAGATAAAAAGATATCACCCTCATGTTGTAGCACTAATAGAGACACATTTAACAAGAGACACGGCTCGATGTATGCAAAAGCCATGGGTACAATGGTCCCTACACGCATTCCACACTAGCTATTCAAGAGGGGTCTCTCTGCTGATACACAAGGAGGTCAGATGGGAGGCCAAGGAGGCGAGACGTGATCCAGAGGGTCGTTTCGTCTTTGTGCATGCATTTATTAACTCACGAGAGTATGTGTTGTTATGTATCTATAACCCCCCTCCTGCTAACATGTCAATCCTACGTATGGCTCTGGGTTTCTCCTTAAAATATCCGGAAGCCAATGTTATTTGTATGGGAGACTTTAATTTAATTATGAATCAATCCATGGATAGATTGAGACTGGACGACATAGCATCAGGGGAAGCTTTACCTCAACACCCCTCTCAATTAGCACTGTTTATGGAAGGGAGCGGGTGGCTAGATTTATGGAGAATAAATCATCCAAAAGTTAAAGGGTACACCTGCCACTCGTCGACTAGACAGTCTATATCTCGAATAGACTATATATTTGGGTCGGGTGGTTTGGCATTTCGAGTGGATAGCATTGAACATGGTAATCGGGGGATCTCAGACCATAGCCCAATTATTCTTAAACTTAAATATGGGCAATCCGATAACAACAATAGGTCCTGGAAATTGAATCCCTTCTGGTTAAAATTGACAGACTCTAGTGATAGGATCAGTTGAATGGTTTTATGCTAACACATTCGGAACTCCAAAACCTTGGTTTATTCTGGGATACCCTGAAGGCATACTTGAGAGGATGCTTGTCTTCTACTATTTCCTATATCAAGAGGGTGACGGCGAGGGAGGACGAGGAGATAGAGCAAAGATTAAAAGACTCGGAGGCCACTTATATAGCCAATCAGTCCAGCAGTAATAGAATTGAGTGGCTTACTTCCCAGAGACTATACACCCAACATGCAGACGCTAAGTCAAAACGCAAATTATTTTTCACTCGTCAGTCCTATTTTGAGCTGGGGAATCAGGCCAGCACACTCCTGGCCTTCTTGGTGCGTCAGCATAGCACCTCCAACACAATATTGCAGATCCGGGTGTCCGATGGCTCATTGGTGTCCTATACTGATGGAATACTTCGCTGTACAAGTCTAATAGTGGTTTTGATGTTGATGAATGCTTGGATTATTTATCGGATTTAACATTCCCCTCGCTAAGCCCATCCCAACGAGCCCTTATGGAGGCTGAATTTACTCTGGAAGAGGTAGAACATGCTATAGCAGATATGGCTACTGGGAAGGCCCCGGGACCTGATGGGTTTCCCATTGAATTTTATAGGAAATACCGTGATAAATTGGCACCTATGTTGCTGAAGGTACTTAGGGGAATATGGGAGGGAGAATCTGTGCCCGAAACGTTTTATGATGCTAATATTATCGTGCTCAGGAAGGAAGGGAAGGATCCTCTGGATTGTGGATCTTATAGACCAATTTCTTTGGTGAATGTGGACTATAAAATTTTTACTAAAATTCTAGCTACTAGATTGAATGCGATCATATTAGATCTCATACACCCAGATCAAACCGGTTTTATGCCCGGGAAAAATACTTCTATCAATATCAGACGGGTGCAATCGGTCATTCAATATAGTTCACTAGAACCGGATAACAAGTGGGCATTGGCTTCGCTGGACGCAACCAAGGCTTTTGACTCCCTTGAGTGGTCCTTTTTAGTTGCATGTCTACGGAAATATGGGTTCGGGAATAAATTTCTGTGAGGGATAGGTACACTATATGCGAAGCCTGGGGCACGTATGGTGGTAAACGGCTCTATATCTGCACCATTTTCCTTGCATAGGGGAACTCGCCAGGGATGCCCTCTCTCCCCAGCTCTATTTGCCTTGGCTATAGAAGCCTTGGCAATACGGATGAGGTCCTCTGTAGACATTAAAGGGATACATATTGCTGATCGAGTGGATATTATTGGTCTTTATGCTGATGATATGGTGGTGTTTATGGACCAGACAGAAGATACATTACCAAAAGTAATAACAATGATTGATAAATTTAGTAAGTTTTCTGGCCTATATATAAATTGGGATAAGTCTGCTCTGATGCCTCTCTCCCATACCCCAACGCCATGCCTTGAAACCCTCTCGCTGCTGCCCATTGTCTCCAATTTTAAGTACCTTGGAATACATATGTCTCAGCGCAGTCACCTAGATCTGCATCTCAATATATATCCACTACTGGACGTGGTTAAATCTAAATTTGCTACCTGGGACAAGCTCCCGCTATCTGTGGCTGGTCGTATCAACCTGATCAAAATGATATTGCTCCCAAAATTGAGCTACTGTTTTCAACATAGTGCCGTCTTAATACCTAAATCTTTTTTTGCAACCCTGAATTCCCTTACTACATCTTTCATATGGGGGAAGGCTAGGCCTAAACTTAAATTATCCACCCTGCAGACACCCAAAGAGGGGGGCGGGGCGGCCTTGCCGGACTTCTATCTGTATTACCTTGCTGGGCAGGCTAAAATGATAAATAAGTGGATGCCCGGGAAATCTCTTCCTAACTCTGAAAGCCATATATTACATTCAGCTAAAATTGATTGCCCGCTGGGTTTTTTAGAGATGGAGAAAATTGCCGTCCCTCGTTTGCTTCCTTTGCTCCGATTGGCACGATCGATATGGAGGCAAATTAAAAAAGTAACAAAATTTGTCGATATAGCAGCCGAAATGCCGCTGTGGAACAATGGCTATTTTCCGGAATTATTAGGCCACCCGTCTACTGAATTTTGGATATCGTATGGTGTCCTCACGGTGAGTGATATACATAGCCAGGGGATTTTTGTTTCCTTTGAACAATTACAAAATACTCATAATATACCGAGATCTCAATTTTTCCGCTACTTACAATTAAGATCTGCTTTCCAATCATATGTACGGAATACGGGTGCAAGTCGAGCTATTTCAACTCTACCGTTAATAGGAATTCTCAATTCACAGGGTCCTCAGGGACTTATTTCCTCTTTATATACCTATCTGTTATCCACAGGCGAAGAATCTACCATAGATTCAATTAAGGGAAAATGGGGGAGGCTACTTCCAGATGCTCTGGGAGAAGAATGGGATGAAATCTTGGAATCTCCAACTAAGGTCTCCCCATCAATCAATAATAGGATGATCCAACTGTATATCAATCCTACTTGACCCCGACTCGTCTTTTTAAAATGGGCCGTCTTCATTCATCAGACTGCTTGAGATGTCACTCCAGTGACGCAGATTTTATCCATATGATATGGAAATGTCCTGTTGTTTTTCAATATTGGAGAGAGGTGACGGTACTATTGACATCCTTGGTGTCGATCCCTGTTCCACTTGAGCCACTGGTATGTTTGTTTGGAGTATGGGAGGCGGAGGCTTGGGATCACCACACGGGAATTTTTCTGAGGGAATCGCTGTTTATGGCGCGAAAGGTGTTGGCAATGCGTTGGATGGGAGGTTCTTGTCCATCTCTTAGAGCATGGATTGACTTAGTGAACTCAATTATTCCGTATGAGCGGACGCTGTATCAAAATAGGGTTGTCCAGCCAAATTTGAGAAGATATGGGGAAGATGGAACTCATCCTGTCATACTGTTTAGGTCAAAATAACTCAGTATACGCAAAAGAAAAGGGTGTACGATTATGCGGACACTATTTACTCACAGGGCGGAATCTATTTAGAACTCTCCTGCAAGGGGCACTATGTTAGTCTTGGAGGCTTTATTAGAAGTTAGTGTAGTTAAGGTTCAAAATAAGACGTTAATGATCAACATGCACAGTTAATTATCTTTAGAATATTTTATACATGGCTATGTATGATAATTTTCTGTAATTAATGGATAATGATGAATACAAGCAAATGTGTGTATGATCTATCCTGTAATCAATAAACGAATTAAAAAAAAAAAAAAGTGTCCCGACGCATCCGTTGCTCATAGCCCGCCATTATAGACAAAGACGCATTAATAAGGAAGCGTCGCAACACGTTTTTGCTGCGCAAACAAAAAACGTTACACTCAATGTTTTTTCCAGACGACGTGTCTGCGCATTCCGACGCATCCGTACAAAAACGTACACAACGCAGGTCAATGCGTCGAAATGCGTCTGTAATGCAAGTCTATGGGAAAAAAACGCATCCGTCGGGACATTTTGCTGGATGCGTTTTTTTCCCAAAACGACGCTTTTCGACGCCCTGAGAAAGACGCTAGTGTGAAAGTAGCCTAAGTCTGATTCTATGGCCTGGCTGGGAGATGCCCTTCGTTGCCAGCAATAATCTGTGTGAAAAGGCTCTGCCCACTGGCATTACGCGGCAAGCGAAGTTGAGCAAACATAGCAGGGACTGCATCTGTTGGAGGGTGACTTTTTTTTAACTCCGTAGAAGTCTTCTACCATTTGCAGAGTTTTTTGCAATTTATCCACTGGCAATCTAAAAACCATTGTGTTAGTATCTACTTCGATACCAAGGAAAGGCAGCACATTACACGGGCTGACCGGTTTCTGTTGAGAGCAGTACCCCGAAGTGACTGGTTAGAAATTTAAATTTTTGGAGGAGGAAGGAGCAAAGCTTAGAGTCTCTTGGTCCGGCGAACAAGAAATCGTAGAGGTAATGAACCGTCGAATTGCTACCGGTTTCATAACGTACTACTCAGTCCAGGAAAGTACTGAAAAGTTCAAAATAGTGACAGGAGATGGAGCAGCCCATTGGTAGGCACATATAAAGTAATAGAGCTGGTCCACCTTGCAATCTTACAGTTGGAAGTATTCGGGGTGAACGGGTAATAGGCGGAATGCTGACTCTATGTCTGATTTTGCCAGCAGGGCACCGGGTCTGGCTGTGCGTACGAGTTCGACTGCCATGTCAAATGAAGCATAGGTTACTGACGCTTCTTCTGGAAGTATTGCGTCGTTAACCGAATCACCTTTAGGGTATGAGAGGTGATGTATTAGCCGATATTTTCCCAGTTCTTTTTTTGGGACGATGCCTAAAGGTGAGATTCCAAAATTCCTGAATGGCAGCAATGTAAATGGGCCCGCCATCCTGCCTAGTTCAACCTCTTTTCTGATTTTTTTGCCGTAAGATCTCGGGATTTCAGATTATTCGCCGATGTTGAAGCGTGACTAAAATTTAAAGGTGACAAAGAAACCGAATTTGAAACCATGGTCAAGGTGCTGTGCCGCCTCTTTATTGGGGTAGAAGCTTAGCCGGGCCCATTGCGGTTATGTTCACCGGGGTTATGCCTTGTAGGTGCTTGACGTGTTCATATTGCTGCAGGGTGTCCGCCTCTGCAGGCGGAGCAGTCGTGCTCATATTTACAGGCTCCGTGGAAGTGGCAGTACCCCCGTTATACAGCAAGCAGGCCCCTGGTCTTCGTACGACCACTGAATTTTGGCCTGCGGTGGCTGGGTAATTAGTGGCCGACAACGAAAAGGGGTGCTGTTTTTGGGATAGCATAAGTCACAACCAAACATCCGTCACTTTAACGCCCCAGCCTAGGTCCGGTTGCATGGCCAGCCGCCTGCCGAATTCCTCGTCATACCACTTCCACGCTGACCTGCCGTGAGACTTATATGAATTATATACTAGGTCCTGGTAGATAAATAGCTCGGAACAGCATTCCGGGTGTTTTTGACCAATAATGCAGCCTAGGACTGCGAAGGCCTGAAGCCAGTTGTTCATGGTTTGGGCTATCTTTGTTCTGTTTCTTTTGTATCCTGTCCTCCACTCCTTATCTACGGACTGTTGGTCTGCTGATAATAGCGACCATATATAAATGTAATCGTTATCCCATATTTTCTGTTTTATCTCTAAATCGACATGTGTACCTAGGGGGCTAATTCCGCAGAAAAATGTGTCTTTGTGAAGGCTAGCTGAGTTTGTCCTTGAGTCAGTTGGTCCGGCAGGGCGAGTCAGCTGGTGGACTAGCGACCTGATAGTGAATGCTAATTCTCCTCCTGCGATGTGTAAGGCGTGGTGGTCGCTGAGTTCGGAACACTTACCGCTGTCTGACGCAGGCCGAGTGCCTCTCGGTGGCGGAGGGACTCCGATTCCCGTTGTAGCAGTGACTTGTTATTGGCAGGAAGCCCAGGGAGATGGAGATGGGGTTCCCTGGCCGGTAGCCAATGACGCAGCACATGGTTGTAGGCAGCCATGTGTCGGGGTGAGTGTGACTCCTCCGGCTCCCGTTGCAGCGGTGCTTTGCTGTTGGCCGGTAGACTGGAGAGATGGAGGTGGGTATCCCCTGCCTGCAGCTGAGGATGGGGAACGTGACAGCGGAAGCTCGTTGCGTGCCTGAGCGTTTACTGCTGATGGTGTCGCTCCGGCACTGTCGATGGGTCCTCGGGGTGACCGTCATCTTCTACGGCGCCATCTATCGTAGCCCTCTAAACTGTCAGACCATCCTGATGTGGATGGGGAGTGCCATCTAGCAGACCAGGACCTGTGGTGGTACCCATGTGTGCTGTGTCTACGCCTTAGGGGGGAGTAGAGGGAATTAGATGGACGGGGAACGTAATCTCGGGAGTCTTCAGAGGAGGATGTGGATGGTCTCTGCGGCGTATATGCCTATGACTGCCGTAGTTATGGAATGTGTCTGGGGCTGTTGTTTCCAGACTAGAGGGGGGTTGCGCAGGCTGTGGTAAGCGACTGGGGGTGTGAAGTGTTATGGTGGCGTTGGCGCTGAAGCAGGGGGGCGAGCTATGCGGGATGTGACAGAGGCAGCTGGAGAGGGTGTAACGCTGTAATCGATTTGAGACTGTGTGTTTGGGGGTACTGGCAGTGCACCGTTTATGATTGTGGTGTTATTGGTGCATGCAAACATGCGCGTGCTTGCTTCATACTGTATCGGTTGCAGAGTGCGCTGGTCGGTCGGATTAGACCAGTCAGTGTGCTTTGCGACTGCGTTAACGGGTGTACGTTCTGACCCCATGGCCCCCCGTGCAAGCGTTGCAGATACGTCTGCAAGGGGACGTAGCGGTCCAAGCCGTGGGCGGCTGGTGTTCTGTGCTGGGGTGGGGCTGGGTGAGAGGGTCTTGAGGTCTACGGGGGTTGGAAGGGGTTGTAGAATGCGGCCGGTGCGGCGCCGTGCCAGGTGAGATTGGCGGGGCCTCGCCAGCATGCGGTGCAGCCAGGGTGGGTGCTCGGACCAGGAGCAATGGGCCGTGAGCTGGTGGGCCAGGCCACGACTGTGCTACAGGGGTGGAGGTGGTCAGGCGTCCGTGGGCTCGCGCTGCATGCTGAGCAGCAGCGCAGGCCTGCAGGCCAGAAGTGGAGCCGGAAGAAGGCGGAGCTTTACAGGCAGGCAGTGCGGGCCTGTGTAATTGAAGTGGGCGGGGCTTCCCCGCACGCACTGAGCTCCTGTCTGTGAGCCAGGGACCGGAAGTGACCGGGGTCAGCGCGCTTGTGGATGATGGAGTGCGGCGTGGATGGGCCTAATGACCTGACACCTCGCGGCGGGCAGTGGCGCCTGGCAAGGATGTTGCGATGCCCAACAAGCCCCCCTGGAGACGTGTGTGGGGCAGCTGAAGGAGAACAGTGACTTGGCAGCGCCGGCTCCCCACGACACATAGGCGCTCGGGAGGGGCGCCCCGAGCGTCTACCTGGAGGCAAGGCTTGCGGCGATAGGAGCGCCGATGGCAGAAGAAAGAAGCCCTGGCACAGCAGGGGAGGAGGAATAGCCCGCTGGACCGGCAGTGGACAGAGGTGATCCCGCGGGCGGGGGAGGGGCCGCTGGCAGTCCAGGAGAGGGGGCAGTGGGAGATCTGGATACACTGCCCGAGTGAGCTCCGGAAGAGAGGATAGGAGGAACGGAGCCCTGGGGGATGATGGGGAAGCTTGAGAGGGTACTAGGGGGTCGCAAGAGGGCACAGGAAGGTGAGCGCCCATGCCCCATATAAGGGATTGTAACCACTGCTCACCTTCCTGTGCTGCTCTCTGCCACGGGGCCTCAATCATGGCTTCGGGCATGGTTGACAGGACATCGGGACAACAAATGCTTCCAGAGGGTCAGTCGGGGAGAAAGAGGAAGGTGCTGAGCCCGGCACCTGGATTTAACCCTTGTGAGTGTGGCCGGACGCCCCTTACTCTTTCATCCCATTGGTCACCTGGGTGTCCCAATTAGTGAATCACCTGGGGGATTTGGCACTGTGGCTCTGTGGGAGGGGGGATTTGGCACTGCACAGTTTCCTACTAGCTTTTTCCATAGGGGCTCCGCAGTCCGAGGCTCGTTCCATATGCGGTACCGTGCCTGCCAGAAATTGCCCCCTAAGCCAGATGTTAGGTGTACAATTTCAATTGATTTGCTTAAGAAACTTTTGCTGGTTTTATCAGAGGTATGTTTTGATGATTTTAAGACATGTTTGTTCAGTGTTGCCTTTTTGATAGCATTATTTGCTGGATTTTTTGATGATTGTTGAGTTACTATGCATTAACAAGAGAGTGATGTCTGGTTTGCTATTAGATGATATTACAGTTAGAGAGCACTACATTTTAATTTTAATAAGAAGATGCAAAACCGACCAAATGGGTAAAGGTAAGCATGTTAAGTTGTAATGCTTTAGATAATTTAGCCTTATGTCCAGTTTTTAACACTAAGAAATGGTTGTTATTGAGACCTGACAATAAAGGTTATTTATTCATAAAAATGGTTTGCCAGCCACACACTTCCAATTTAATGCAGTTCTCAAGAAATGTTTGCTAAATTAGGGCTTAGCAAAGAGTCAATAAAATCTCATTAATTCAGAATCGGCATAGGTAAGGAGGCTGCGAGAATGGGTTTGATTGAAGGTGTAATCAAGAAAATAGGTAGATGACATTCTAATAGGTACAAGTTATATGTCAGACCTGAGCTTATTTTAAATAATTAATGTTTATCTCTTAGATCCAATTATTATCTGGATTCTGAGCCGTTCATATATTCATTTGGCTTAGAAGAGGGCAGCCAAGAGGTCCTATTCTGAAAATGTCTTTCGACCACAACGAGTTCGATATAATGTAGGAAAATTAAAGACCTTAGTTCTCCTTTGGCTAATTTGTGGAGATCTTTCCCTAATCAAATGTTCTTTAATTATTGTATTGTTAATGTTGTTACTTATGACTTTTGTGTTTGAAACTGTTAAACTGTAAAGCGCTGCGGAATATGTTGGCGCTATATAAATAAAGATTATTATTATTATTATTATTGGTTCCCTACATGCGCTGTAGTTTTTTTCAGAAACAGTCTCTAGATTAGCATGGTTGGGTTCTGATAGTAAATATATTGAAAAGGTAAGAAAAAGGGTAAATTAGAGCAATGTAAACATTTTCTGTAACGCTGTGTGTTTTTCCCTACAGGCATTCTGATTTGGAAAGCTTCACTCTGGGCATTTTTAAAAAGCAATTTGGTTCACCTTTCTGATATAGGTCTCGACATTTTCAATGTTGGTTTGGAAAATGCAATTGAACAATGGATGTTCAGGTATGGGAGGGGGAGCAGGACTCTTCAAGTCTTGGTTGGTGGATAATCGCCAAGTTTTTGCTGGGTGGAGTTGGTCTTTGGTTTATATAGCTACTTGGTTACTATGAGAATTGATAGTATTTTAATATTATTTAATATGGTGTATTTATTACGTATTAAATATTTAGTAATTGTTAATAAATTACATCACGGCCTAATTTTATCCATGCTAATATTGTTTCATGTGTCTTTATTTATTAAAAAGTAAATGGGTCTTGTGTTACCATGTATTATGTAGCCATGGTCCGTGAATATGTCACTCATGTATTTCTCTCTCTGAGGCTGCCGTCACACTAGCAGTATTTGGTCAGTATTTTACATCAGTATTTGTAAGCCAAAACCAGGAGTGGAACAAATAGAGGAAAAGTATAATAGAAACATATGCACCACTTCTGCATTTATCACCCACTCCTGGTTTTGGCTTACAAATACTGATGTAAAATACTGACCAAATACTGCTAGTGTGACGGCAACCTTACAGTGACGTAATGAAGACCCAGGACGGGTTGAAACGTCTGGAATTGAATATAGTTGCCTTGTAACATTATTATTATTTTTATCTGCACTTCGCTATTTCCCTATTTCACAGACTCACTCACGGTGGCTCACTGGATAGCACAGCAGCCTTGCAGCGCTGGACTCCTGGGTTCTAATCCCACCAAGGACAACATCTGCAAAGAGTTTGTATGTTCTGTTCTCTCCGAGTTTGCGTGGGTTTCCTCCGGCTTCCTCCCACATTCCAAAGACATACTGATAGGGAATTTAGATTGTGAGCCCCATTGGGGACAGTGATGAGAATGTGTGCAAACTGTAAAGCTCTGCAGAATATGTTAGCGCTATATAAAAATAAAGATTATTAAATTGTTATCTAGCACGTTACACCAGCACCTCACTATTTGACAGAATGCAAGCCAAATTTTTCCTAAAAGTGTATATTAAACTGTTATACGTTTTATGTTCTACACAGATGACCCTGAGGGCCGAAACGTTGGTATGAATTCTGTCTCAGATTGGCTCAATAAATGTCATTATTATCAGTAAGATTACATTTGTGCCGTACGTAGAGCTGCAGACACACTAGCTTCACAAACCTATAGTGGACAAAAGTAGTTGAGTATAACAAGAAAAATGACATGTAAAGAAAAAGCTCAGCAAGCTCTATTTCAGGCATAGATTACTTGAATCACCCAAAAGAATGTGAGTGATTCCCTTTGATCCGTGTTGTCTAGTATTAACTACACCAGTCTACTACACCTATATTTAGCCATTAGTAAGGCTAAGGCTGCATGCAGACGCTCTATCTGGATTCATTTCTATGGTCATTGATATCACAGAGTTTTTGCTTTTTTTGTGGGTGTAGACCAAGCCTAAGACCGGGATCACACATACGTGAGATACGGCCGAGTCTCGCAGGTGAAAACCCAGCTCTATCGCCGGTACTTGGGAGCGGAGCGTGCAGCTCCATGTGTTGCTGTGCGGCTGCTCCGCTCCGGAGTCACCTGCAAGACTCGGCCGTATCTCACGTATGTGTGATCCCGGCCTAAGGCAGACTTCACAAGCCCGAATTTCACTGTTCTTATACAGACTGCCATTTGTGTATCAGCTGTGAATCTCCTGGTCTCAACTCAACTGTCTCATACTCTACCTATATGAAACTCTGACGTGTGAATCCAAACTTACAGTTGTAAAAGAATCTAAAGGGTTCAATAGGTAGGGGAAACTGATTTTTGTTGATGTTTAGGAAGGCTGGAAATGGATATGAGATGTTCCAATTAATGAGAGGTCATTACCTTTTGTTATTCAGGCTACAATCAGACACTGAAGTCATTGTGACTTTTATTT
The DNA here is from genome assembly GCF_032444005.1 of Ranitomeya imitator. Taxonomy (NCBI): domain Eukaryota; kingdom Metazoa; phylum Chordata; class Amphibia; order Anura; family Dendrobatidae; genus Ranitomeya; species Ranitomeya imitator. The sequence goes on along the minus strand of NC_091284.1, from coordinate 329,026,009 downwards.
TTTACTAGATGGTGGCCCGATTCTAACGCATCGGGAATTCTAGAATATGCATGTCCACGCAGTATATTGCCTAACCACGTAGTATATTGCCCAGCCACGTAGTATATTGCCCAGCCACGTAGTAGATTGCCCAGCCACGTAGTATATTGCCCAGCCACGTAGTATATTGCCCAGCCACATAGTATATTGCCCAGCCACGTAGTATATTGCCTAGCCACATAGTATATTGCCCAGTCACGTAGTATATAGCACAGAGCCACGTAGTAAATTGCCCAGCCACGTAGTTTATTGCCCAGCCACGTAGTATATTGCCCAGCCACATAGTATATTGCACAGTCATGTAGTATATTGCCCAGCCACGTAGTATATAGCACAGAGCCACGTAGTAGATTGCCCAGCCACATAGTATATTGCCCAGCCACGTAGTATATTGCCCAGTTACGTAGTATATTGCCCAGTCACGTAGTATATTGCCCAGCCACATAGTATATTGCCCAGTCACGTAGTATATTGCCCAGTCACCTAGTCTGGCCAACCATCCGTGGTCCGGGTCCAGTCACCGTGGGTCCGCCCGGCTCCATGAGGACGCGCGCGCTGCAGCGGCCGGCTTAATACCTCTGGCCGCTGCATGGTGAGTGAGAGCGGCGCGTCTAACCCGGAAGTCGCCGGAGCACTTCTGGGTTGGTCCGGGGAGGCAGGAGATTCGGCGCCAAATTTAAAAAAGCGGCGCTGGCGTCGGACCGGTGTGTGTGAGATGGCTTCACCGGCCGACGAAGCGCACCTGCCCGGAGCAGAGCAGCGTTCTCCAAGTAAGGAGAGGAGCGCTAGGAGCAGCACTAAGAGTGGTGGTCAGCCTCCAGAAAGGAGATCTACCACCAAACAAAAAGATCACCTGCAAAAAGATCCGCCTCCAGAACCGGTACCTGTCAGCTTCACTGGGTGAGTTTTTAAAAGAGCCTTTTCCTATATGCTGATTTATGCTCCTCCTGTATCCCCTTCCTCTAGACTAAGAAAAGGACGCACAAGTCCAAGCACAAGGAATGTGCTTTATGTACGCAGTCCCTCCCGGATTCTTATACTAAGAGGTTATGCTCAGAGTGTATCATGCAAACCTTGCGGCAGGAGAATATAATGACTCCATCTGATGTCAGAGCCATAGTCCGGGAAGAAATGCAGGGGTTAGCACATACAAGTAGCGCCAGTACCCGTCAACCAAGCAGGTCCCAATCCCCAGCAAGTTCAGAGTCAGAGGAGGTACACAAATCCTTGGACGAGTCTGGATCCCAGCCAAGTTCATCCGAAAATGAAGGAGGGCTTTGTCTACCTAACAGCAGTGTAGACAACCTAGTAAGATCTGTCAGGAGCACAATGGGGTGCCCAGACGAGAAAGGGAAGAAAACCGCTCAAGACATCATGTTTGCGGGGTTAGGACAGAAAAAACGTAGATCCTTCCCCGTCATTCCCACTATTAAAGAGATTATCAAGAAAGAATGGGATAAGCAAAGTACCAGAGGTTTCCTACCATTATCCTCTAAAAGACGCTATCCCTTCAGCAACGAGGAGCTGAATTCTTGGGCAAAGGTGGATGCCGCAGTAGCTTCCACATCTAAGCAATCGGTCTTGCCAGTGGAGGATTCGGGGGTCCTGACAGACCCGTTAGACCGTAAAGCAGAAGCCTTACTAAAAAGATTGTGGGAGGCTAACACGGGAGCATTCAGGCCAGCTATATCTAGTACCTGCACTGCAAGGTCGCTGCTACTGTGGATGGAACAGCTGGAGGAACAGATTAGAGGTAGAACTTCGAGAGAGTCAGTTCTACCAAAAATCCCTCTAATTAAAGAAGCAATTGCATTCCTGGCAGATGCCTCTGTGGATTCGCTACGCCTAGCAGCCAGGTCAGCCGGCCTAGTGAATACAGCCCGGCGAGCATTCTGATTAAAAAACTGGAAAGGGGACGCACAGGCAAAAGCAAAACTTTGTGCAATCCCCTGCCAGGGTGAGTTCCTCTTTGGAAAAACATTGGCTGAACTCCTAAATAAAGCAGGGGAAAGAAAGAAAGGCTTCCCTAACCAATCTCTTCCATCTTACAAGAGAGCCTTCAGAAGACGCCCCTTTGCCAGAAACAAACCGGATGAACAAAGGGAGCGATGGGAGACAAAGGATCCGAAACAAAAAGGTGCTTTGTTTACCAGATTCTATAATCCTAAGCGTAACAGATACCGCTAGACATGAAGTGGGTGGAAGATTAAAGTTTTTCTTTCCCCAATGGAAACTAATATCATCTAGCCAATGGATTCTGGACATTGTGCAATACGGCCTAAAGCTGGAGTTTGATCGAATCCCTTGGGATTCTTTTATTGTAACATCACCAAAAGGAAGGGAACAACAAAGGGCTCTGGAATCAGAGATCCTATCTCTTCTATCTAAAAAAGTCTTGATAGAGGTTCCCCAGGATCAAGAAGGGAGAGGGTTCTATTCCCCTTTATTCTTGATCAATAAACCAGATGGTTGATTCAGAACCATCATATATCTCAAAAAACTAAATTCGTTTTTGCGTAATCATACGTTTAAAATGGAATCCATTAGTTCTACCATAAAACTCTTATTTCCTAGGTGTGTCATGGCCGGGATATACCTAAAAGATGCCTATTATCATCTTCCCATACATGCCGAACATCAGCAGTACATAAGGGTAGCAGTCATCTTGGTGGGACAGGTTCGTCACTTTCAGTATGTAGCAATGCCGTTTGGGCTTTCTATGGCTCCCCGCATCTTCACTAAAGTGATATCAGAGGTGATGGCTCATCTACGCCAACGGGACACTTTGATAATACCCTATCTAGATGATTTTTTAATAGTAGGAAACTCTATACTTCAGTGTAAAGTTCGGTTATCTAATGCGATCTCGTCCCTACAGGAGTTAGGTTGGATCGTCAACTTTGAAAAGTCCAGGCTGAATCCAGAAACCGTTCAAACATTTCTAGGAATCCAGCTAGACTCCGTAAGTCAGAAATGTTTCCTTCCACAGTCAAAAAGACTGACTATACAATCAAAAGTGTTAGAGGCAACGGACAATCCCCACATGACACTAAGGAAAGCTATGTCCTTACTGGGATCATTGTTCTCATGTATTCCAGCTGTGCCGTGGGCTCAATTTCATACCCGTCAGTTACAGTATGAAGTATTGTAGGCTCAGGGGAAAAATGGACATCTGGAAAGTAAACTAACTCTTTCCAAGGATGTCATAGAATTCCTATTCTGGTGGCTAGATATGGAGCATCTTTCAAAGGGTGCAACATGGATAATAGACCCTTCTAAGATAGTTACTACCGAAGCCAGCCCTATTGGGTGGGGTGCACATATGGAGGATAGTCTGGCCCAAGATACTTGGGACCAGGCAGAATTGGAAAGAGTTAAAAGCAGTAGAAAATGTCTTAAATCATTTTCTTCCACAGATTCAAGGAGCACATGTAAGAGTTTTCTCAGACAATTCCACTGCAGTGGCATATGTGAACCGTCAAGGTGGTACACGGTCGGAGAGTCTGATGACTATAGCGGCAGACATCTTCCAGCTAGCAGAGACTCATCTCGCATCCTTAACAGCCATACACGTCAGAGGTGTAGAGAACATCAAAGCAGACTACCTCAGTCGAAACAGATTATGCCAAGGGGAATGGACCTTAAACAAAACCATATTCAAAATGATAACAAAAACATGGGGTATGCCACAGATAGACCTGTTTGCCACGAGAGTCAACAGGCAAGTAAAAAGGCTCGCTTCCCTGAACTTCATGGACCACCCAGATATGTTGGACTCTCTCCATCATCCTCGGAAGTTCAAACTGGCATACGCCTTTCCTCCGATGTCTCTGATTCCTCTGGTGATCAGAAAAATGAGAAGGGAACGAGCAAGAGTGATCCTCATTGCCCCCTTTTGGCCGAGAAGACCATGGTTCTCTTGTCTCCAGACCATGTGTCTATGCGACCCATGGATTCTTCCATCACACAAGGAGCTGCTATCCCAAGGACCCTTTTTCCACCCGCAAGTGAAAGGTCTTCACTTCACGGCGTGGAATTTGAGAGGCAGCTATTAAGCTCAAGAGGGTTTTCAGTAGAACTAGTAAACACTCTTTTATTGAGTAGGAAAAGATCTACCACCCTAATATACAGTAGGGTATGGAATAAATTCTTAGATTTTTACACAGTACCGTTCACTAAACGAGTTCCGGTGACACCTATTCTAGAATTCTTACAAAAGGGCCGAGAGTTAGGGTTATCGGTAAATACCTTAAGAGTTCAGATCTCGGCATTAGGAGCCCTATATGGATGCAATTTGGCAGCTGATAGGTGGATCTCCAGATTCATAAAATCTTGTGAACGTAGCAATTCGGTCCATATTCCCCGTCTACCTCCGTGGGATTTAAATCTAGTACTAGAAGCCTTGACGACTCCCCATTTGAGCCAATAGACTCCATACCCCTAAATGTCCTAACGTATAAAGTAGCCCTAATGGTAGCCTTAACCTCAGCTAGAAGAGTTAGCGACATCCAGGCCCTATCAGTAGATCCATCTTTCTTGCTGATATTTCAGGATCGAATAGTCCTAACACCAGATCCCTCATACCTCCCTAAGGTGGCATCCACCTACCACAGGTCACAGGAGATATTTCTCCCTTCCTTTTTTGCTTCACCTGTAACTCCAGAACAACATATGTTTCACACCTTAGATGTCAGAAGAGCCATCCTGACTTATATAGAAAGGTCTCAGACATGGAGGCAGAGTAGGGCTCTGTTTATCTCCTTTCAGGGCCGCAAGAAAGGACATGGGGTCACAAAAGCTACCATATCTCGGTGGATCAGAGAAGCTATCTGCTTGGCCTATACGTCAAAAGTCGAGATTCCTCCAGTGGGTATAAAAGCGCATTCAACACGAGCCATGGCTTCCTCCTGGGCGGAATAAGCAGATGTGCCAATCCATCTAATATGTAAGGCTGCAACCTAGTCTACACCTTCTACCTTTTACAACCATTATAGACTCGATCTATCTACGTCTTCTGATCTGACTTTTGGTAGAGCTGTGCTTAGTACAGTAATCCCACCCAGAAAATGACTCTCTGAAAATCTCTCATGTGGGGTGCTGTCGTGGCGAAGGGTAAAAAGCCGGATTACTTACCGGTAATGCTCTTTTAATGAGTCCACGACAGCACCCATTTACTACCCTCCCTAAATTATGCACAGTTCTTTCTTTTAAGTTCACAAATAATGGTTGTATAGAGTTTAAGAAGTTTGTGTTGCTGAATAAGAATTAATACTAAATCCTTTGTGGTTCCCTTTTTATACTCTGTAAACTAAACTGAGGAGGAGAGGGGACCGCCTCCTTTTATTCTGTAGGTTTCCTGTTCCTATGGGCGGATCCCTCTCTCTCATGTGGGGTGCTGTCGTGGACTCATTAGAAGAGCATTACCGGTAAGTAATCCGGCTTATTGCCCAGTCACGCAGTATATTGCCCAGCCACGTAATATATTGCCCAGTCACGTAGTATACTGCCCAGTCACGTAGTATACTGCCCAGTCACGTAGTATATTGCCCAGTCACGTAGTATACAGCACAGACACGTAGTACAGTGCCCAGTCATGTAGTATATTGGCCAGTCATGTAGTATATTGCCCAGCCACATAGTATATTGCCCAGCCACGTAGTATATTGCCCAGTCACGTAGTATACTGCCCAGTCACATAGTATATTGCCCAGCCACATAGTATATTGCCCAGTCACGTAGTATATTGCCCAGTCACATAGTATATTGCCCAGTCACGTAGTATATTGCCCAGCCATGTAGTATACAGCACAGACACGTAGTATACTGCCCAGTCACGTAGTATATTGGCCAGTCACGTAGTATATTGCCCAGCCACATAGTATATTGCCCAGTCACGTAGTATATTGCCCAGTCACATAGTATATTGCCCAGTCACGTAGTATATTGCCCAGTCACGTAGTATATTGCCCAGTCACGTAGTATACTGCCCAGTCACGAAGTATATTGCCCAGCCACGTAGTATACAGCACAGACACGTAGTATACTGCCCAGTCACATAGTATATTGGCCAGTCACGTAGTATATTGCCCAGCCACATAGTATATTGCCCAGTCACGTAGTATATTGCCCAGTCACATAGTATATTGCCCAGTCACATAGTATATTGCCCAGTCACGTAGTATATTGCCCAGTCACGTAGTATATTGCCCAGTCACGTAGTATACTGCCCAGTCACGTAGTATATTGCCCAGCCACATAGTATACAGCACAGACACATAGTATACTGCCCAGTCACGTAGTATATTGGCCAGTCACGTAGCATATTGCCCAGCCACATAGTATATTGCCCAGTCACGTAGTATATTGCCCAGTCACATAGCATATTGCCCAGTCACATAGTATATTGCCCAGTCACGTAGTATATTGCCCAGTCACGTAGTATATTGCCCACTCACGTAGTATACTGCCCAGTCACATAGTATATTGCTCAGTCACGTAGTATACAGCACAGACACGTAGTATACTGCCCAGTCACGTAGTATATCGGCCAGTCACGTAGTATATTGGCCAGTCACGTAGTATATTGCCCAGCCACATAGTATATTGCCCAGCCACGTAGTATATTTCCCAGTCATGTAGTATATTGCCCAGTCACGTAGTATATTGCCCAGTCACGTAGTATATTGCCCAGTCACGTAGTATATTGCCCAGCCACGTAGTTTATTGCCCAGCCACGTAGTATATTGCCCAGCCACATAGTATATTGTCCAGTCATGGAGTATACAGCACAGACACGTAGTATATTGCCCAGTCATGTAGTATACAGCACAGACACGTAGTATACTGCCCAGCCACCTAGTATATTGCCCAGTCACATAGTATATTGCCCAGTCACATAGTATACAGCACAGACATGTAGTATATTGCCCAGCCACATAGTATATTGCCCAGCCACGTAGTATATTTCCCAGTCACGTAGTATATTGCCCAGTCACGTAGTATATTGCCCAGTCACATAGTATATTGCCCAGTCACGTAGTATATTGTCCAGTCACTTAGTATACTGCCCAGTCACGTAGTATATTGCCTAGCCACGTAGTATATTGCCCAGCCACGTAGTATATTGCCCAGTCACGTAGTATATTGCCCAGTCACGTAGTATATTGCCCAGCCACGTAGTATATTGACCAACCACGTAGTATATTGCCCAGTCACGTAGTATATTGCCCAGTCACATAGTTTACAGCACAGACATGTAGTATATTGCCCAGCCACATAGTATATTGCCCAGCCACGTAGTATATTTCCCAGTCACGTAGTATATTGCCCAGTCACGTAGTATATTGCCCAATATGAAAAAGTGACAGCGCTCCATCCGGGTGTAATCCAAAATCGAAACTTTATTCAGCCATAACACAGCAGACAGCAACGTTTCGACCCTGTGGGTCTTTATCAAGCATAAATAAAGTTTCGATTTTGGATTACACCCGGATGGAGCGCTGTCACTTTTTCATATTGGACTTTCTATGGCCCTAGTTGGTTCCCTGGACCTGGACGGGCGCTCCAGATTGTGAAGTGCGGTTAGCCATCTTGTTTGTAGTATATTGCCCAGTCACATAGTATATTGCCCAGTCACGTAGTATATTGCCCAGTCACTTAGTATACTGCCCAGTCACGTAGTATATTGCCCAGCCACGTAGTATATTGCCCAGTCACGTAGTATATTGCCCAGTCACGTAGTATATTGCCCAGTCACGTAGTATATTGCCCAGCCACGTAGTATATTGCCCAGCCACGTAGTATATTGCCCAGTCATGTAGTATATCGCTCAGTCACGTAGTATATTGCCGTCACGTAGTATGAAAAAACAACACAAGAAATAGACCATAAAAGGGGATCACCCAAGGCAATGGATTAAATATGAAAATTACAAATTTTATTAGAATAACACTCATGGACATAGGAAACAACGACATGAAGCACACAATTAAAAGCATTTAAAATTGGTCACACATAGGACCTAGAAACATGAACAAATGGCCCATAATAGAACCCTCCTCCTAGATGCGATCCCTCCCCAAACACACTGTAATGGCTAATAATAATATATAGTACAGTGTAAGATGTCTGCATGAACAGCACTATTGGAATATAGGGTAAAGCAACACAACCTAAGAAGTATAGTTGTGACCATGATATATAATGCACCAGTCTATGAATACCTTGTGTTGTTTTTTCATGGCTTAGTATAGTATAGACCAGGTTGGATCCCCGTTTCCTATGTGGTGCCCCCGCTCTAGTTATTAGGATATTGCCGTCACGTAGTATACAGCACAGACACGTAGTATACTGCCCAGCCACATAGTATATTGTCCAGTAACATAGTGTATTGCCCAGTCACGTAGTATACAGCACAGACACGTAGTATACTGCCCAGCCACATAGTATATTGTCCAGTCACGTAGTATATTGCCCAGCCACGTAGTATACAGCACAGACACGTAGTATACTGCCCAGTCATGTAGTATATTGGCCAGTCACGTAGTATGCACCATATCCCTGTTAAAAAAAAATAATTAAAATAAAAAATAGTTACATACTGTACTCACCTTCCGGAGCCTCCCAATCGAAGCGTCCAGTTACCGATGGTCCTCGCGCACTCCGGTCCCAAGAGTGCATTGCGGTCTCACAAGATGATGACGTAGCGGTCTTGCGAGACCGTTACGTCATCATCTCGCAAGATCGCAGCATGGACCGGTTACCGGAGCATCGTGAGCGGGAAAGGCCTGATGTGGATCCGAGGGGCCGACGGACGGTGAGTATATAACGATTTTTTATTTTTTTAATTATTTTTAACATTAGATCTTTTTACTATTCATGCTGCATAGGCAGCATGAATAGTAAAAAGTTGGTCACACAGGGTTAATAGCAGCGTTAACAGAGTGCGTTACACCGCGGTCAACGCTGCCATTAACCCTGTGTGAGTGCTGACCGGAGGGGAGTATGCGGATGATGGGCAGTGACTGCGGGGAGGAAGGAGCGGCCATTTTCTTCCGGACTGAGCCCGTCGCTGATTAGTCGTGGCTGTTTTGCAGCGACAAATCAGCGACTTGGAATTCCATGACAGACAAAGGCCGCGAACAATGAATATCTGTGACAGACAGAAGGACAGACAGAAAGACGGAAGTGACCCTTAGACAATTATATAGATTTTTTGTTCTACTTGCAGTGCATCTGCAATGCTTTTGACATGATTTTTGATAATTGCACCACAGCCACGTGTGACCGGGGTTTTAGATAACCTGTAATTAGAAATAGCTGTAAACATCAGCTATTCATCTTCATCTCTTTCAGAGGAGACTTAATACCGGTCTACAACTATCTGAAGGAATGTCACAGTGTAGAGGGATCATTATTATTCTCATGTGCACATGGAAACACTAGAATAGATGGAGTAAAAAAATGAAGTAGAGAAGATACAGATTACATATTAGAAAAAGCTTTTTGACAGTGAGGGTGATTAATGAGTGGAACATGCTGCCATGAGAGATGGTGAGTTCTCCTTCAATGGAAACCTTCAACCAGAGGCTGGACAGACACCTGTCTGAGATGGTTTACTGAATCCTGCATTGAGCAGGGGGTTGGACACAATAACTCTTGAGGTCCCTTCCAACTCTAACATTCTATGATTCTTGGAAAAATCCACATGGACCAGAAATAGTAGAACCTGAGATTGTATTGGATGAAACAGTAAATGATCAATCATGATCCGATCCATGTTCCAGCTCCAGTTTGTGTAAAGAAATTGTGTCTGGTTTTGAGATTTTGTATGGGCTTTGTACAAATAAGATTTTGGATTGTTGTGTTGGCTGGTATTTGACATATCCTGGTCTAAAATTCATGTTGGCACTCTGTGGCTCCACCCTCTTCTGAATTACTAGATCTCTGTGATGTCACTTGAAGCATTTGAGTGCCAACTGAGGAAGATTGCACCCTGGCCTAGCTGCAATGAATTTAGACTTGGATGTCAGACCAAAGAAATAATTACTATACATTTATAGAACTGTTTTTATTTGCACTATTGTTGTTGTTTGTAAGAGAGTGTGAATAGGATATTTAAAGAAAAGAGATGCCGACGATGTTTGTAAAGCACGGTGGAATTAATGGCGCTACATAAGTGAGTAAAATAAATAAAAATACATAAAGGTTATACCTGTCCCCCTGTTTGAACTTGGTTGAAATAGACAAAGGAATGTTATTTGCAAGTGGAAACTTGAAACTGAGTGAGCAACTACAGAAAGCATGACAAAAAGGAGGGCGGGAAGAGAAGAAGGAATGGACAGTGTGAAGGATCTTGGCAACACAGTTTCTTGAGGATCACAGCATTCCTGGCCAGGATGGCATGTGCATGGGACTTTCAGTTTCGAGTGCTATTATTAGGTGACTCTGGGGTGGGCAAGACTTCCCTCCTGAGGAGATACACAGAGGAAGAGTTTACAGACACTACAGGGCCCACTGTAGGGGTAGATTTCTGCTCCCGAATAGAAGAGCCTGAGGCTGGAGTTAAAGTCAGGTTGCAATTCTGGGACACGGCTGGCCAGGAGCGTTACCGGTGAGGTGAATTTAATATTTTACATGATGAAACAATAAAACATATTGCAATATTGTTTTATTGATTTTATAGTGAGTATTATGAATATTGATTTGTTTCTATAAAAATGTGGATAATCTATTCAGAAGAATGCACATGAAAAAAGCAGCTAGTGTAAAGATCCATATAGACCTAATGATAAGTGTTAACGACAACTGGTAAAATACTTGGTTTATGATCAACAGATATTTGTTTTATTGGTCAAAGAATATTAAACATTCTTTAAATTTTCATTAATCAATACTGGACAACATTACGTTCACATGTTCCATTTTGCGAATTTGGAACATTATTACTATGGTCCACATAAGAAATCTATTTAGATACTGCCTTGAATTCACATTGGATGTGCAGATTTTAGGGTAAACGTAGCAGATTACTACTTGGGATTAACAGGCTACAGCTTTCAATTCCACCAAAAATGTAAAATTAGGCTACAAATTTTCCCTGCAGCCTTTTAGATTTCTTGAAATCTCATTGATTCTATAATGCACAAATCTGCAGTGGAAAATAGGAACCCAATCTACTATATCTGGATGTCCACCTCCAGTAGGGATATATGGCCAAATATAATGCAAGTCAGAGCACACAGTGACTCGGTCTGCAGTATTACAGTCAATGCATCCTTCGGTGCTTACGACAGAATCCCGATTTGCAGTGTGAAAGAACCATAACCCTCGAAAGAAAAGGGAAAAAACGTCAAAATTTGATGAAAAGTTTTTGCACTATTACATAGAAATGTAATGTTTTAACCATGTAGATTTTACATTGCTACTTGTGATCTATGGGACATGTTTAGTATTACAGCTCAGCCCTAGAATACCAAATACAACCCATGGACAAGAATAGTGGTGTTTTTCATATAATCTACACTGCTAAAAAAAAATAAAGGGAACACTTAAACACAATATAGCCCCAAATCAATCACACTTCTGTGAAACCAACCTGTCCGGTTATGAAGCAACACCAACTGTGAGTCAATTTCTCCTGCTGTTGTGCAAATGGAACAGACTACAGGTAGAAATGATAGGCAATTAGCAAGACAACCCCTATAAAGGACTTATAGAAAGAGAAACCACTGAAATATACAGAAATATCTCCAGAGGGCAAACTGCCACAATGATAGACTACTGATCGATAACACAGGACACTCCAAAGAAGCATAAATCCTACATGAGACCACAAGGGAGTAAATGTCCTACTCATTATATCAAATATAAATATTTTATTAATATATTCAATATTAAAACAATGTACAACAAACATGAAAGGTGAAAGACAATAACTCATGAGGGGAAGGAGCAACAAAATTGTAGTAACAGACCGGGTAAGTGAGCATACCTGGCAGGGATATAATCCAGATTCACAAGTGTCCCTTATAATCAATGTAAGCCACAAAAGTAAAGCTGGGAACTAGTGAGAATACCCTGGCCACCCTATCCACATATACAGGTCCTTCTCAAAAAATTAGCATATAGTGTTAAATTTCATTATTTACCATAATGTAATGATTACAATTAAACTTTCATATATTATAGATTCATTATCCACCAACTGAAATTTGTCAGGTCTTTTATTGTTTTAATACTGATGATTTTGGCATACAACTCCTGATAACCCAAAAAACCTGTCTCAATAAATTAGCATATTTCACCCATCCAATCAAATAAAAGTGTTTTTTAATAACAAACAAAAAAAACCATCAAATAATAATGTTCAGTTATGCACTCAATACTTGGTCGGGAATCCTTTGGCAGAAATGACTGCTTCAATGCGGCGTGGCATGGAGGCAATCAGCCTGTGACACTGCTGAGATGTTATGGAGGCCCAGGATGCTTCAATAGCGGCCTTAAGCTCATCCAGAGTGTTGGGTCTTGCGTCTCTCAACTTTCTCTTCACAATATCCCACAGATTCTCTATGGGGTTCAGGTCAGGAGAGTTGGCAGGCCAATTGAGCACAGTAATACCATGGTCAGTAAACCATTTACCAGTGGTTTTGGCACTGTGAGCAGGTGCCAGGTCGTGCTGAAAAATGAAATCTTCATCTCCATAAAGCATTTCAGCCGATGGAAGCATGAAGTGCTCCAAAATCTCCTGATAGCTAGCTGCATTGACCCTGCCCTTGATGAAACACAGTGGACCAACACCAGCAGCTGACATGGCACCCCACACCATCACTGACTGTGGGTACTTGACACTGGACTTCAGGCATTTTGGCATTTCCTTCTCCCCAGTCTTCCTCCAGACTCTGGCACCTTGATTTCCGAATGACATGCAAAATTTGCTTTCATCAGAAAAAAGTACTTGGGACCACTTAGCAACAGTCCAGTGCTGCTTCTCTGTAGCCCAGGTCAGGCGCCTCTGCCGCTGTTTATGGTTCAAAAGTGGCTTTACCTGGGGAATGCGGCACCTGTAGCCCATTTCCTGCACACGCCTGTGCACGGTGGCTCTGGATGTTTCCACTTCTCCACAATCTTCCTCAGGGTCCGGTCTCCTCTTCTCGTTGTACAGCGTTTTCTGCCACATTGTTTCCTTCCAACAGACTTACCATTGAGGTGCCTTGATACAGCACTCTGGGAACAGCCTATTTGTTGAGAAATTTCTTTCTGGGTCTTACCCTCTTGCTTGAGGGTGTCAATGATGGCCTTCTTGACATCTGTCAGGTCGCTAGTCTTACCCATGATGGGGGTTTTGAGTAATGAACCAGGCAGGGAGTTTATAAAAGCCTCAGGTATCTTTTGCATGTGTTTAGAGTTAATTAGTTGATTCAGAAGATTAGGGTAATAGGTCGTTTAGAGAACCTTTTCTTGATATGCTAATTTATTGAGACAGGTTTTTTGGGTTATCAGGAGTTGTATGCCAAAATCATCAGTATTAAAACAATAAAAGACCTGACAAATTTCAGTTGGTGGATAATGAATCTATAATATATGAAAGTTTAATTGTAATCATTACATTATGGTAAATAATGAAATTTAACACTATATGCTAATTTTTTGAGAAGGACCTGTAGGAAGTTGATAGTAAATCCTCTATGGGGCCAAGTGAAAAACAAATATTAAAAGGACCCCTAAACAGGATGCTGCAACTCACCCATAATAGTATCTGTCAGTGTGCGCTCCACAGCAGCCCCAACGCGCGTTTCGCGTGGGCTTCTTCCGGGGGCTGTCTTCCCCTCATGAGTTATTGTCTTTCACCTTTCATGTTTGTTGTACATTGTTTTAATATTGAATATATTAATAAAATATTTATATTTGATAACCCCTATAAAGGAGTGGTACAGCAGGTGGTGACCACAGACCATTTCTTTGATATTATCCTTTTTGGCTGTTGTTTAGGTCACTTTTGCATGTTGTCATTGCTTTCACCCCTAGAGGTACAATAGCAAACCACAGAAGTTATTCAAGTAGTGCAGCTCATCCTGGATGGCAGATGGTAGACAGGCCAGTACACCAGGAGACGTGGAAGGGGCCATAGGGGGCAAAAACCCAGTAGCAGGACCACTACCTCCTCCTTTGTGCAAGAAGCAGTGCCAAAACCCTGCAAAATGACCTCCAGCAGGCCACTAACATCCATGGGTCTGCTCAAACTGTCAGACAAAGGCTCCCTGAGGGTGGTATGAGGGTTTGACATGCACCGTGCAATGTGATTGCCTATCTTTTTGTTCTCTGGCAAATGCCAGATTCAACACTGGCATGATGTGCTCTTCACGGGTGAGAGCAGGTTCACACCGAGAAAGTGGCAGACGTGACAGAGTCTGGAGATGCCATGGAGAGTGTTCTGCTGCCTGCAACATCCTCCAGCATGACCAGTTTGGCAGTGGGTCAGTAATGGTGTGGAGAGGCATTTCTTTGGAGGGCCGTACAGCCCTCCATGTTCTAGCCAGAGGTACCCTGACTGCCATTAGGTACTGAGGTGAGATATTCAGACCTATTGTGAGACCATATGCAGGTGTACTGGGCCCTGGGTTCCTTCTGATGCATGACAAATCTAGGCCTTATGTGACTGAAGTGTGTCAGCAATTCCTGTATGATGAAGGCATTGATGCTATCGACTGGACTGCCCATTCCCCAGACCTGAATCTAATCAAGCACATCTTGGACATCCTGTCTCGTTTCTTCTAACCAATGCCACATTGCACTACAGACTGTCCAGGGGTTGACTGATGCTTTAATCTAGGTCTGGGAGGAGATCCCTCAGAACAATCGCCGCCGCCTCATCAAGATCATTCCCAGGCTTTTTAGGGAGGTCATACTGGCACATGGAGGCCACACACACTACACATCATTTCCTTGTCTTGAGGCATTTCCACTGAAGTTGGATCAGCTAGCAATTCTATTTCCACTTCGATTTTGAGCATAATTCTAAATCCAGACCTCCATGGGATATTAGTTTTGATTTACAGTGATCATTTTTAAAGAAGTTGTCCACTACTATAATTTTTTTTTTTTTTCATAGATCTTGCTATTATGTGCCACTGAAAACATCTACTGTGTTTATTTTAGCAATATTACCTGTTATCATGCTGTAGCAGCACATCTTCAGTGCTGGATTCAGCTCTCATGAGGTTAATCGACAACTTCCTTATTGTGCTCTAATACTACAAGTTCCATGATGCTTTGCACTGCCACTAAGCCCGAACCGAGCACACCCACTCCAAAAACACCCAAACCCCTCCATCCTCTCCCTCCTCTCTCTTCAAAAAGATTTGTGGTGTCATTTCTGTCCAACTCCTCTTTTACATTTGTCCAACCCACACTCCATTACACATAGATAGATAGACATATATAGATATTAGATAGATAGATAGATAGACACAGACAGATAGACTTAGATAGATATGGGATGGATAGCTACATACAGAGACATATCTATATATCTATTTCCATAGATATGTCCATATCCATGTTTCTAAACCCCTTCACCTCTGGAGCTTTTTTCGTTTATCGCTCCCCTTCTTTCCAGAGCCATAATGTTTCCGTCAATATGGCCATGTGAGGGCTTATCTTTTGCGGGACAAGTTCTACTTTTGAACGACACCATTGGTTTTACCATATCGTGTAGTAGAAAATGTGAAAAAAATTCAAAGTGCGATGAAATTGCAAAAAAAGTGCAATCCCACACTTGTTTTTTGCTTGCCTTTTTGCTAGGTTCACTAAATGCTAAGACTGTGTGCACACGTTGCGGATTTGATTGCAGATCCGCAGCGTTTTTTGCAGTACGGAATTGCATTAAATCCACAGTGTTGTGCACAACCAATGTAAGTCTATGGGAGCCGCAGACTTGTTGTGCACATGCTGCGGAAAAGGCCGCACCGAAATGCAGCTTTTTTTTTCCTCCGCAGCATGTCACTTCTTTTGTGCCGAACTGCAGCGTTTCTGCACCCTTACGCCGGAGTCACACTACAGCGAGATACGGCTGAGTCTCGCAGGTTAAATACAAGCTCTGGCACCGGCACTCTGGAGCGGAGCGTGCGGGCGCACAGCAATACATAGAGCCGCACGCTCCGCTCCGGAGTGCCGGTGCCAGAGCTTGTATTTAACCTGGGAGACTCGGCCGTATCTCGCTGTAGTGTGACTCCGGCTTTAGACTTTCATTGAGATGTAACAAATATCTGCAGTTTTGCTGCGGATGTGGGCCCGAGAAACGCTGCAGTTCAGGAGGAGGTAAGTGTGTGGGCGGTGACCAGGGCCGGACTGGCCATTGGGCACTTCTGGCAAATGCTAGAAGGGCAGGTGCCAGTAGTGGGCTGCTGCACTCTTTCCCCCCTACTCCCGCCAGTGCCGCCGCCGCATTCAACTATACCGGCGTCTTTGACGCCGGTATAGTTCAATGCAATGATGGAGGAGAGAGCGTCCGCTGACGCTCCCTCTCCCATCATTCCCCGCTCTGCCTCTGACACTGCGGGTGCGCGATGACGTCATATCATCACAGACCTGCTGTGTCCCGGGCAGACTGCAGACGCCGAGACAGGAGCAGCGCAGGCAAGAGGAAAGGTGAGGAGAGTGTGGAGCCATTACCGGGGGGATGAGATGTGGGTTGTGCTGTATATACCACTGTGTGGGCTGTGCTTTACAGTAGGTATGGTGTTTGATGGATGCAACTCCAAACACGACAAGTTGTGTTTCTACCAAACAGTTCCAGTTTGGTTTCATCAGACCATAGGACTCCTCTGGATCATCCAAATGCTCTCTAGCAAACTTCAGACGGGCCCGGACATGTACTGGCTTAAGCAGTGGGACACGTCTGGCACTGCAGGATCTGAGTCCATAGTGGCGTAGTGTGTTACTTATGGTAGGCCTTGTTACATTGGTCCCAGCTCTCTGCAGTTCATTCACTAGGTCCCCCCGCGTGGTTCTGGGATTTTTGCTCACCGTTCTTGTGATCATTGTGACCCCACGGGGTGGGATTTTGCGTGGAGCCCCAGATCGAGGGAGATTATCAGTGGTCTTGTATGTCTTCCATTTTCTAATTATTGCTCCCACTGTTGATTTCTTCACTCCAAGCTGGTTGGCTATTGCAGATTCAGTCTTCCCAGCCTGGTGCAGGGCTACAATTTTGTTTCTGGTGTCCTTTGACAGCTCTTTGGTCTTCACCATAGTGGAGTTTGGAGTCAGACTGTTTGAGGGTGTGCACAGGTGTCTTTTTATACTGATAACAAGTTTAAACAGGTGCCATTACTACAGGTAATGAGTGGAGGAAAGAGGAGACTCTTAAAGAAGAAGTTACAGGTCGGTGAGAGCCAGAAATCTTTATTGTTTGTTTCTGACCAAATACTTATTTTCCACCATAATATGCAAATAAAATGTTAAAAAAACAGACAATGTGATTTTCTGGATTTTTTTTTCTCAGTTTGTCTCCCATAGTTGAGGTCTACCTATGATGTAAATTACAGACGCCTATCATCTTTTTAAGTGGTGGAACTTGCACTATTGCTGACTGACTAAATACTTTTTTGCCCCACTGTACTATGCAAGTTGTGCTATATTATATGCAGGCTTTGATATATACTATGGGAGGTATATTATATTCTATGGGGGAGGCCGTGTTATATACTATTGCGGGGGTATATTCTATGGGGGAGGCTGTCTTATATACTATGGGGGGTATATTATATTCTATGGGGGAGGCTGTCTGATATACTATGGGGGGCTGCATTATATTCTATGGGGGCTACATTATACTCTGGGGTGGCTGCATTATACTCAGCAAATTCAGATGCAAGGCTACTTTCACACTTGCGTCGGTACGGGGCCGTCGCAAACCTTCGGCCAGACGTACCGACGGACGTTATGCTAACTTTAGCACAACGTGGGCAGCGGATGCAGTTTTACAACGCATCCGCTGCCCATTGTGATGAGCGTGGAGGAGGGGGTGGAGTTCCAGTCACGCATGCGCGGTCGGAAATGGCAGACACGTCGCACAAAAAAATTTACATTGAACTTTTTTTTGTGCGTTGTGTCCGCCAAAACACGACGGATACGTTGCTAATACAAGTCTATGGGTACAAAACGCATCCTGCAAGCACATTTGCAGGATCCGTTTTTTTTCGCTGGATCTTTTTTTTCTGCCGGATCTTTTTTTTCCCGCCGTATCCGTTTTTACCACCTGATCGTTTTTTTCCGCCAGATCCGTTTTTTTCTCATAGAGTTGTATTAGCGCCAGAGTGCGTTTGATGGCCACACGTTTCATCCGTTTTTTGCTAGATCAGTCGCTGTGCGTTTTTTCAACGTACCGAAAAACCGTTCCTCTGTATGTGTTTTCCGTCCGGTGGAAACAGCTTTTTTGACGGATCCTGCAAAAACGGATAAAACGTGTGGCCACCAGGCGCAATCCGGCGCTAATACAACTCTATGAGAAAAAAACAGATCTGGCGGAAAAAAAAACATCCGGTCGAATAAAATGGATCCGGCGGAAAAAAACGGATCCGGTTGAAAAAAACGGATCTGGTGGAAAAAACGATCCGGTGCAAATAAACGGATCCTGCAAATGTGCTCGCAGGATGCGTTTTACCCATAGACTTGTATTAGCGACGGATCGTGACAGATGGCCAGACATCGCCTCCGTCGTGCTACGGATCCGTCGTGTTTTGGCGGACCGTCGGCACAAAAAAACGTTCAATTGAAAATTTTTTTGGCCGGCTCGCCCGCCATTTTCTACCGCGCATTTGCGGCAGAAACTCCGCCCCCTCCTCCCCGCACTTCAGAATGGGCAGCGGATGCGTTGAAAAACTGCATCCGCTGTCCACGTCATGCACAAATTTCACAACGTGCGTCGGTACGTCGGCCCGACGCATAGCGATGGACCCGTACTGATGCAAAAGTGAAAGAGGCCTTAATGAGCGATGAATTTAAAAAGAAAAAAAAAAAGCGGAAAAAAAACGGCGTGGGCTCCCGCGCAATTTTCTGTGCCAGAGGGGGAAAGCCGACGGCCGGGGCCAATATCTGTAGCCTGCTATGAATACCAGCCCGCAGCTGTCTGCGTAGCCTTTACTGGCTATTAACCCCTTAATCCCATATGACGTACTATCCCGTCCAGGTGACCTGGGACTTAATTCCCAGGGACGGGATAGTACGTCATATGCGATCGGCCGCGCTCACGGGGGGAGCGCGGCCGATCGTGGCCGGGTGTCAGCTGCCTATCGCAGCTGACATCCGGCACTATGTGCCAGGAGCGGTCACGGACCGCTCCCGGCACATTAACCCCCGGCACACCGCGATCAAAGAAGATCGCGGTGTGCCGGCGGTGCAGGGAAGCATCGCGCAGGGAGGGGGCTCCCTGCGGGCTTCCCTGAGACGATCGGTACACGGTGATGTACTCACCGTGTACCGAGCGTCTTCTCCCTGCAGTCCCCGGATCCAAAATGGCCGCGGGGCTGCATCCGGGTCCTGCAGGGAGCACTTCCGGGTCAGGATCAGGCTGCAGCTGCAGCTCTAATCCTGCCCGGCTGTATGTCAGATCACCGATCTAACAGAGTGCTGTGCACACTTTTAGATCGGTGATCTGTGATGTCCCCCCCTGGGACAAAGTGAAAAAGTAAAAAAAAAAATTTCCACACTTGTAAAAAAAAAAAAAAAATTCTTAAATAAAGCAGAAAAAAAAAAATATTATTCCCATAAATACATTTCTTTACCTAAAAAAAAACAAAAAAACAATAAAAGTACACATATTTAGTATCGCCGCGTCTGTAACGACCCGACCTATAAAACTGGCCCACTAGTTAACCCCTTCAGTGAACACCGTAAGAAAAAAAAAAAAAAACGAGCCAAAAAACAACGCTTTATTATCATAACGCTGAACAAAAAGTGGAATAACACGCGATCAAAAAGACGGATATAAATAACCATGGTAACTCTGAAAGCGTCATCTTGTCCCGCAAATAACGAGCCGCCATATAGCATCATAACCAACAAAATAAAAAAGTTATAGTCCTCAGAATAAAGCGATGCCAAAATAATTATTTTTTCTATAAAATAGCTTTTATCGTATAAAAGCGCCAAAACATAAAAAAATGATATAAATGAGGTATCGCTGTAATCGTACTGACCCGAAGAATAAAACTGCTTCATCAATTTTACCAAACGCGGAACGGTATAAACGCCTCCCCCAAAAGAAATTCATGAATAGCTGGTTTTTGGTCATTCTGCCTCACAAAAAATCGGAATAAAAAGCGATCAAAAACTGTCACGTGTCCGAAAATGTAATCGATAAAAACGTCAACTCGTCCCACAAAAAACAAGACCTCACATGACTCTGTGGACCCAAATATGGAAAAATTATAGGTCTCAAAATGTGGAGACGCAAAAACTTTTTTGCTATAAAAAGCGTCTTTTAGTGTGTGACGGCTGCCAATCATAAAAATCCGATATAAAAAAACGCTATAAAAGTAAATCAAACCCCCCTTCATCACCCCCTTAGTTAGGCTAGGTTCACATTGCGTTAATGGGTTAACGCTAACGGACAGCGTTGCACGGCGAAAATGTCACAATTAACGCCGTGCAATGGGTCCGTTAGCACAACCATTGACAGCAATATGATTTTCGGGTGTAGCGCATCGCTAGAGCGTGCCATTTTCGGCTCGCGCTAGCAAGGTGCCATTCTTTTGTGGCGCGCCTCAGACGCTGCTTGCAGCGTCCGCGGCGCGCCCGAGGTCCGATCCCCGATCTTCCAGAGCGGGGACGTTAACGCGACCACTAAACACGACACCTAAAAAGACATTGCGTTAGCGCAATCCGCTAGCGCTAAACGGATTTCCCTAACGCAATGTGAACCTAGCCTTAGGGAAAAATAATAAAATTAAAAAAAATTTATTTATTTCCATTTTCCCATTAGGGTTAGGGCTAGGGTTAGGGCTAGGGTTAGGGTTTAGATTACATTTACGGTTGGGATTAGGGTTGGGATTAGAATTAGGGGTGTGTCAGGGTTAGGTGTGTGGTTAGGGTTACAGTTGGGATTAGGGTTAGGGGTGCGTTTGGATTAGGGTTTCATTTATAATTGGGGGGTTTCCACTGTTTAGGCACATCAGGGGCTCTCCAAACGCGACATGGCGTCCGATCTCAATTCCAGCCAATTCTGCATTGAAAAAGTAAAACAGTGCTCCTTCACTTCCGAGCTCTCCCGTGCGCCCAAACAGGGGTTTACCCCAACATATGGGGTATCATCGTACTCGAGACAAATTGGACAACAACTTTTTGGGTCCAAGTTCTCTTGTTATCCTTGGGAAAATAAAAATTTGGGGGGCTAAAAATCATTTTTGTGGGAAAAAAAAGGTTTTTATTTTCACGGCTCTGCGTTGTAAACTGTAGTGAAACACTTGGGGGTTCAAAGTTTTCACAACACATCTAGATAAGTTCCGTGGGAGGTCTAGTTTCCAATATGAGGTCACTTGTGGGTGGTTTCTACTGTTTGGGTACATCAGGGGCTCTGCAAATGCAACGTGACGCCTGCAGACCAATCCATCTAAGTCTGCATTCCAAATGGCGCTCCTTCCCTTCCGAGCTCTGCCATGCGCCCAAACAGTGGTTCCCCCCCACATATGGGGTATCAGCGTACTCAGGACAAATTGGACAACAACTTTTGGGGTCCAATTTATTCTGTTACCCTTGTGAAAATACAAAACTGGGGGCTAAAAAATAATTTTTGCGAAAAAAAAAAAATATATATTTTGACGGCTCTGCGTTATAAACTGTAGTGAAACACTTGGGGGTTCAAAGCTCTCAAAACACATCTAGATAAGTTCCTTAGGGGGTCTAGTTTCCAAAATGGTGTCACTTGTGGGGGGTTTTAATGTTTAGGCACATCAGGGGCTCTCCAAACCAACATGGCGTCCCATCTTAATTCCAGTCAATTTTGCATTGAAAAGTCAAATGGCGCTCCTTCCCTTCCGAGCTCTGCTATGCACCCAAAAAGTGGTTTACCCCCACATATGGGGTATCGTCGCACTCAGGACAAATTGCACAACAACTTTTGTGGTCTAATTTCTTCTCTTACCCTTGGGAAAATAAAAAATTGGGGGCGAAAAGATCATTTTTGTGAAAAAATAAGATTTTTTATTTTTACGGCTCTGCATTATAAACTTCTGTGAAGCACTTGTTGGGTCAAAGTGCTCACCACACATCTAGATAAGTTCCTTAAGGGGTCTACTTTTCAAAATGGTGTCACTTGTGAGGGGTTCCAATGTTTAGGCACATCAGGGGCTCTCCAAACGCAACATGGCGTCCCATCTCAATTCCAGTCAATTTTGCATTGAAAAGTCAAATGGCGCTCCTTCCCTCCCGAGCTCTGCCATACGCCCAAACAATGGTTTACACCCATATATGGGGTATCAGCGTACTCAGGACAAATTGGCCAACAATTTTTGAGGTCCAATTTCTTCTCTTACTCTTGGGAAAATAAAAAATTGGGGGCGAAAAGATCATTTTTGTGAAAAAATATGATTTTTTATTTTTACGGCTCTGCATTATAAACTTCTGTGAAGCAATTGGTGGGCCAAAGTGGTCACCACACATCTAGATAAGTTCCTTAGGGTCAACACACTCCAAAACAAACGATACGTAAGTCAAAGCTTATAGACAAAAATACAACAATTCTTTATTATTAAAAATTACATAAGACGCTGTGAATAGGAGTCGGTTAACACAACCAAAAACATGCTATGCAAAAGCACGTAGGGGGCACAAACCCTGGACAGATCCATCCCATAATGATTCTAAGGCATATTGCCGCTGCACCAGCACACTCAGGAGTCAATGCTACACAAATGCCAACCGCATAGTAATTACAAATGGCGAGATATAAATTAAATGGGTACCTGTGGCTGATGCAGTAAGGGTGTCCAGGGGGTGTGCGCCCGCCCCAACGCACGTTTCGGTGAACCACCAGGGGGCATGCCCCCTGACGAAGGTGGTTCACCGAAACGTGCGTTGGGGCGGGCGCACACCCCCTGGACACCCTTACTGCATCAGCCACAGGTACCCATTTAATTTATATCTCGCCATTTGTAATTACTATGCGGTTGGCATTTGTGTAGCATTGACTCCTGAGTGTGCTGGTGCAGCGGCAATATGCCTTAGAATCATTATGGGATGGATCTGTCCAGGGTTTGTGCCCCCTACGTGCTTTTGCATAGCATGTTTTTGGTTGTGTTAACCGACTCCTATTCACAGCGTCTTATGTAATTTTTAATAATAAAGAATTGTTGTATTTTTGTCTATAAGCTTTGACTTACGTATCGTTTGTTTTGGAGTGTGTTGGTTTCAACATTGGCGATTAAGTCATACTGTCCTCCGCTTGATAGTTATATCTAAAATTAGTGAAATAATGCGGATAAGTTCTATGAGTTATCATTTTTTAAGTTCCTTAGGGTGTCTACTTTCCAAAATGGTGTCACTTGTGGGGGGTTTCAATGTTTAGGCACATGAGGGGCTCTCCAAACGCAACATGGCGTCCCATCTCAATTCCTGTCAATTTTGCATTGAAAAGTCAAATGGCGCTCCTTTCCTTCCAAACTCTGCCATGCGCCCAAACAGTGGTTTACCCCCACATATGGGGTATCAGCGTACTCAGTACAGATTGTACAACAATGTTTGGCATCCATTTTATCCTGTTACCCTTGGTAAAATAAAACAAATTGGAGCTGAAATAAATTTTGTGTGAAAAAAAGTTAAATATTCATTTTTATTTAAACATTCCAAAAATTCCTGTGAAACCCCTGAAGGGTTAATAAACTTCTTGAATGTGGTTTTGAGCACCTTGAGGGGTGCAGTTTTTAGAATGGTGTCACACTTGGGTATTTTCTATCATATAGACCCCTCAAAATGACATCAAATGAGATGTGGTCCCTAAAAAAAAATGGTGTTGTAAAAATGAGAAATTGCTGGTCAACTTTTAACCCTTATAACTCCCTAACAAAAAAAAATTTTGGTTCCAAAATTGTGCTGATGTAAAGTAGACATGTGGGAAAGGTTACTTATTAAGTATTTTGCATGACATATCTCTGTGATTTAAGGGCATAAAAATTAAAAGTTGGAAAATTGCGAAATTTTCTAAATTTTCGCCAAATTTCCGTTTTTTTCACAAATAAACGCAAGTTATATCGAATAAATGTTACCACTAAAATGAAGTACAATATGTCACGAGAAAACATTGTCAGAATCGCCAATATCCGTTGAAGCATTCCAGAGTTATAACCTCATAAAGGGACAGTGGTCAGAATTGTTAAAATTGGCCCGGTCATTAACGTGCAAACCACCCTCGGGGCTTAAGGGGTTAAAAGAGGGTGACACCCCCCCCCCAAAAAAAAAATGACGTGGGGTCCCCCTATATTTCATAGCCAGAAAGGCTACGCAGACAGCTGCAGGCTGATATTCATAGCCTAGAGAGGGGCCATGGATATTGCCCCCCCCCCCCGGCTACAAATACCAGTCCGCAGCCGCCCCAGAAATGGCGCATCTGTAAGATGCACCAATTCCGGCACTTAACCCCTCTCTTCCCACTCCCGAGTAGCGGTGGGATATGGGGTAATAAGGGGTTAATGTCACCTTGCTATTGTAACGTGATATTAAGCCGGGTTATTAACGGAGAGGCGTCAATAAGACACCTATCCATTATTAATCCAATAGTAAGGAAGGGTTAATAAAACACACACACATTTGGAAAAAAGTATTTTAATAGTCTTCATTTAACCATACTTACCATACTTCAGCGCCTGCAAAAAAAAGTAAAATAATAAACCGTATACTATCTTTCCGCCGTAGTCCAATTAATAACGAGTGTCCCACGACGATCTCCCCTATAGAACAGTGACATCGGGTGATGTCACTGCTCTATAGGACCCTCAGTGACACACTGACAGGAGACAATGGCTCCTGCAGTGCATCACTGAGGTTACTCTAGTTCACTGGTCTCACTTTATGGCAATTGCTGCGCGGGAAAATGTCTCACCCAGCAATGCCAATAGTGAGACTAGGGACTATTTTCTCACAGGGGCGTAGGAATACCTTGTGAGGAATACATGATGGAAGGATACCTTCCATCATTGTGTTCCTGGAGCCCCTGGAGAGTGGTCGCATCAACTGATGCTCCTGCTCTCCATGGGAGATCGTCGTGGGACACTCGTTTTAATTGGATTTCTGCAGACAGGGAGTATATTGTTTGTTTATTATTTTAATATTTTTTACAGGTGACAATGGCTTCGGGGAACAAAGTGACAAGTGATGGTGAGTATGTACTCTATGTTATATGTACTGTATGTCTGTAGTATGTATGTATGTATGTATGTACTGTATGTCGCATGTCGTTGCATGGTGCATGTCGTCGCATGGTGCATGTCGCATGTCGTCGCATGGTGCATGTCACATGGTGCATGTCACATGTCGCCGCATGGTGCATGTAGCATGGTGCATGTCGTCGCATGGTGCATGTCGCATGTCGTCGCATGTCGTCGCATGGTGCATGTCACATGGTGCGTCGTCGCATGGTGCATGTCACATGGTGCATGTCACATGTCGTCGCATGGTGCATGTCACATGGTGCATGTCGTCGCATGGTGCATGTCACACGGTGCATGTCGTCGCATGGTGCATGTCG
This sequence comes from Ranitomeya imitator, assembly GCF_032444005.1. Classification (NCBI taxonomy): domain Eukaryota; kingdom Metazoa; phylum Chordata; class Amphibia; order Anura; family Dendrobatidae; genus Ranitomeya; species Ranitomeya imitator. The sequence goes on along the minus strand of NC_091284.1, from coordinate 329,000,232 downwards.
TCGCATGGTGCATGTCACATGGTGCATGTCGTCGCATGGTGCATGTCGTCGCATGGTGCATGTAGCATGTAGCATGTTGTCGCATGGTGCATGTCGTCGCATGTAGCATGTCGCATGTTGTCGCATGGTGCATGCAGCATGTCGCCGCATGGTACATGTCACATGGTGCATGTCGCATGTCGTCGCATGGTGCATGTCGTCGCATGGTGCATGTTGCATGTCGTCGCATGGTGCATGTCACATGGTGCATGCAGCATGTCGTCGCATGGTGCATGTCGTCGCATGGTGCATGTCGTCGCATGTAGCATGTTGCATGTTGTAGCATGGTGCATGCAGCATGTCGCATGTCGCCGCATGGTGCATGTTGCATGTCTTCGCATGGTGCATGTCGTCGAATGTCGCATGGTGCATGTCGCCGCATGGTGCATGTCGCCGCATGGTGCATGCATGCCGTCGCATGGTGCATGTCGTCGCATGGTGCATGTCGTCGCATGGTGTGTGTTGTATGTATGTATGTACTGTGTATGTTTTTTTTTTTTACATTCAAAACATTAGCCGGATGATGGGACTATTACTGTCCCATCATTGGCTAATGTGTCACTTACTGTCAGTGTAGCAGGCAGAGCCCGATGGGACTTGTAGTCCCATTGGACGATACCTGCACACAGCGCCGGCACAAACACAGCGCCGGCACACACACATCGCCAGCACGCACACACACACACAGCGCCGGCACGCACACACACAGACACACAGCGCCGGCACGCACACACACACACAGCGCCGGCACGCACACACACACACACACATCGCCGGCACGCACACACACAGACACACAGCGCCGGCACGCACACACACACACACACAGCGCCGGCACACACACACACACAGCGCCGGCACGCACACACACACACACACACAGCGCCGGCATGCACACACACAGACACACAGCGCCGGCACACACACACACACACAGCGCCGGCACGCACACACACCCACACACACACACAGCGCCGGCACGCACACACACACACACAGCACCGGCACGCACACACACACACAGCGCCGGCACACACACAGCGCCGGCACACACACATCGCCGGCACACACACACACATGCCGGCGGGCAGGCACCCGCACATGCCGGCGGGCAGACCCCCGCACACGCTGGCGGGCAGACCCCTGCACACGCCGGTGAGCAGGCACCCGCACACGCCGGCGGGCAGACCCCCGCACACGCCGGCGGGCAGGCACCCGCACAAGCCGGTGGGCAGAGCCCCGCACATGCCGGCGGGCAGAGCCCCGCACACGCCGGCGGGCAGGCACCCGCACACGCCGGCAGGCAGGCACCCGCACACGCCGGCGGGCAGACACCGGTGCCGGTCTACAAAAACACCGGCGCCGGCGGGCAGATCCCCGACGACCGCAGCACAGCCCCGCCCGCACATCATGATCCCAGTAGCAGTGAGCACACAGAGCCCCGCCCGCCCCCAGCACAGCCCTGCAGGCAGCCCCCCAGCCCCGCCCACAGCCCAGTCACTCTTGCTGAGTGACTGCTGACTGTGGGGGCTGGTCACGCCTGCTGCTGACGTCACGTCAATTTCTAGAGTCTGGAAATTGACGTGACGTCGGCGGAAATGAGCGGCGGCTGCAGTCTGGGGGTCACGTGACCCGGACTCAGCAGGCAGAATAGCGCCGCTCACAGGCGAAAACGGCAACGCAAGGTAATTGCCCAATTCATTAGGGGCCCCAGGGGGGATACATTGGGGGGTTAATTGAAAGTAGTGGACAACCCCTTTAAGTTTTTTTGTCCACAACGCATTCCACTATACACTCACTGACAGAAGTTATGTCGCTTATCCATGTTATGTGAAAAAAAAGCTTATAACCTGATGTTAAATTCATCCATTGGTTGTATAAATTATTCTTTTGAAAGCTGAAACTCTCCGAAATGTGGTTTAGGTTAAGAAAATAAATTGACATCAATGCAGAAATATTGATCAGTTAATGGACACAGAATGGTCAGATTTTGGCAAGACAAACGTTTTGTCGCCCACAGAAAGTAATGTGATAGTCAAATAATTAGCTTAACCCCTTCCCGACCCATGACGCCACGTAGGCGTCATGAAAGTCGGTGCCAATCCGACCCATGACGCCTATGTGGCGTCATGGAAAGATCGCGTCCCTGCAGATCGGGTGAAAGGGTTAACTCCCATTTCACCCGATCTGCAGGGACAGGGGGAGTGGTAGTTTAGCCCAGGGGGGGTGGCTTCACCCCCCCGTGGCTACGATCGCTCTGATTGGCTGTTGAAAGTGAAACTGCCAATCAGAGCGATTTGTAATATTTCACCTATTATAACGGGTGAAATATTACAATCCAGCCATGGCCGCTGCTGCAATACCATCGGCCATGGCTGGAAATACTAATGTGCACCCACCCCACCCCACCGATCGCCCCCCCAGCCCCCCGATCTGCCCGGTACACTGCCCCGCTCCCCTCCGTCCTGTGCTCCGCTGCCCCCCGTGCTCTTGTCCGCTCCCCGTGCTCCGTTCCACCCCCCCGTGCTCCGTTCCACCCTCCCCCGTGCTCCGTTCCACCCCTCCCGCGCTCCGATTCACCCCCCCATGCTCCGATCCCCCCCCCGTGCTCCTCCCCCACCCCATCATACTTACCGATCCTGCCGGGGTCCGTCCGTCTTCTCCCCGGGCGCCGCCATCTTCCAAAATGGCGGGCGCATGCGCAGTGCGCCCGCCGAATCTGCCGGCCGGCAGATTCGTTCCAAAGTGCATTTTGATCACTGAGATATAATCTATCTCAGTGATCAAAATAAAAAAATAATAAATGACCCCCCCCTTTGTCACCCCCATAGGTAGGGACAATAAAAAAATAAAGAATTTTTTTTTTTCCACTAATGTTAGAATAGGGTTAGGGGTAGGGTTAGGGGTAGGGTTAGGGGTAGGGTTAGGGCTAGGGTTAGGGGTAGGGTTAGGGCTAGGGTTAGGGCTGGGGTTAGGGTTAGGGGTAGGGGTAGGGTTAGGGCTAGGGTTAGGGTTTCGGTATGTGCACACGTATTCTGGTCCTCTGCGGATTTTTCCGCTGCGGATTTGATAAATCCGCAGTGCTAAACCGCTGCGGATTTATGGCGGATTTACCGCGTTTTTTCTGCGCATTTCACTGCAGTTTTACAACTGCGATTTTCTATTGGAGCAGTTGTAAAACCGCTGCGGAATCCGCACAAAGAAGTGACATGCTGCGGAATGTAAACCGCTGCGTTTCCGTGCAGTTTTTCCGCAGCATGTGTACAGCGATTTTTGTTTCCCATAGGTTTACATTGAACTGTAAACTCATGGGAAACTGCTGCGGATCCGCAGTGTTTTTCGCAGCGTGTGCACATACCTTTAGAATTAGGCTATGTGCACACGGTGCGGATTTGGCTGCGGATCCGCAGCGGATTGGCCGCTGCGGATCTGCAGCAGAGTTCCATCAGGTTTACAGTACCAAGTAAACCTATGGAAAACCAAATCCGCTGTGCCCATGGTGCGGAAAATACCGCACTGAAACGCTGCGTTGTATTTTCCGCAGCATGTCAATTCTTTGTGCGGATTCCGCAGCGTTTTACACCTGTTCCTCAATAGGAATGCGCAGGTGAAATCCGCACAAAAAACACTGGAAATCCGCGGAAAATCCGCCGGTAAAACGCAGTGCCTTTTACCCGCGGATTTTTCAAAAATGATGCTGAAAAATCTCACACGAATCTGCAACGTGGGCACATAGCCTTAGGGTTAGGGTTGGAATTAGGGTTGTGATTAGGGTTATGGCTACAGTTGGGATTAGGGTTAGGGGTGTGGGGGGGTTAGTGTTGGAGGTAGAATTGAGGGGTTACCACTGTTTAGGCACATCAGGGGTCTCCAAACGCAGCATGTCGCCACCATTGATTCCAGCCAATCTCGTATTCAAAAAGTCAAATGGTGCTCCCTCAATTCCGAGCCCCGACGTGTGCCCAAACAGTGGTTTACCCCCACATATGGGGTACCAGCATACTCAGGATAAACTGCGCAACAATTACTGGGGTCCAATTTATCCTGTTACCCTTGTGAAAATAAAAAAATGCTTGCTAAAACATTATTTTTGAGGAAAGAAAAATGATTTTTTATTTTCACGGCTCTGCGTTGTAAACGTCTGTGAAGCACTTGGGGGTTCAAAGTGCTCACCACATATCTAGATAAGTTCCTTGGGGGGTCTAGTTTCTAAAATGGGGTCACTTGTGGGGGGTTTCTACTGTTTAGGAACACCAGGGGCTCTGCAAACGCAACGTGACGCCCGCAGACCATTCCATCAAATTCTGCATTTCAAAAGTCACTACTTCCCTTCTGAGCCCCGACGTGTGCCCAAACAGTGGTTTACCTCCACACATGGGGTATCAGCGTACTCAGGAGAAACTGGACAACAAATATTGGGGTCAAATTTCTCCTGTTACCCTTGGGAAAATTAAAAAACTCTGGGCTAAATAATTATTTTTGAGGAAAGAAAACGTATTTATTATTTTCACGGCTCTGCATTATAAACTTCTGTGAAGCACTTGGGGGTTCAAAGTGCTCACCACACATCTAGATAAGTTCCTTTCGGGGTCTAGTTTCCAAAATGGGGTCACTTGTGGGGGGTTTCTACTGTTAAGCCACATCAGGGGCTCTGCAAACGCAACATGACGCCTACAGAGCATTCCATCAAAGTCTGCATTTCAAAACGTCACTACTTCACTTCCGAGCCCCGGCATGTGCCCAAACAGTGGTTTACCCCAACATATGGGGTATCAGCGTACTCAGGACAAACTGGACAACAACATTTGGGGTCCAATTTCTCCTATTGCCCTTGGCAAAATAGGAAATTCCAGGCTAAAAAATCATTTTTGAGGAAAGAAAAATTATTTTTTATTTTCATGGCTCTGCGTTATAAACTTCTGTGAAGCACCTGGGCGTTTAAAGTGCTCAATATGCATCTAGATAAGTTCCTTGGGGGGTCTAGTTTCCAAAATGGGGTCACTTGTGGGGGATCTCCAATGTTTAGGCACACAGGGGCTCTCCAAACGCGACATGGTGTCCGCTAACAATTGGAGCTAATTTTCCATTCAAAAAGTCAAATGGCACGCCTTCCCTTCCGAGCCCTGCCGTGTGCCCAAACAGTGGTTTACCCCTACATATGAGGTATCAGCGTACTCAGGAGAAATTGCCCAACAAATTTTAGGATCTATTTTATCCTGTTACCCATGTGAAAATGAAAAAATTGAGGCTAAAAGAATTTTTTTGTGAAAAAAAAGTACTTTTTCATTTTTACGGATCAATTTGTGAAGCACCTGGGGGTTGAAAGTGCTCACTATGCATCTAGATAAGTTCCTTGGGGCGTCTAGTTTCCAAAATGGGGTCACTTGTGGGGGAGCTCCAATTTTTAGGCACACGGGGGCTCTCCAAACGTGACATGGTGTCCGCTAAAGAGTGGAGCCAATTTTTTATTCAAAAAATCAAATGGCGCTCCTTCCCTTCCAAGCCCTGCCGTGCGCCCAAACAGTGGTTTACCCCCACATATGAGGTATCAGCGTACTCAGGACAAATTGGACAACAACTTTCGTGGTTCAGTTTCTCCTTTTACCATTGGGAAAATAAAAAAATTGTTGCTAAAAGATAATTTTTGTGACTAAAAAGTGAAATGTTAATTTTTTCCTTCCATGCTTCTTCTGCTGCTGTGAAGTACCTGAAGGGTTAATAAACTTCTTGAATGTGGTTTTGAGTACCCTGAGGAGTGCAGTTTTTAGAATGGTGTCACTTTTGGGTATTTTCAGCCATATAGACCCCTCAAACTGACTTCAAATGTGAGGTGGTCCCTAAAAAAATGGTTTTGTAAATTTCGTTGTAAAAATGAGAAATCGCTGGTCAAATTTTAACCCTTATAACTTCCTAGCAAAAAAAAATTTTGTTTCCAAAATTGTGCTGATGTAAAGTACACATGTGGGAAATGTTATTTATTAACTATTTTGTGTCACATAACTCTCTAGTTTAACAGAATAAAAATTCAAAATGTGAAAATTGCGAAATTTTCAACATTTTCGCCAAATTTCCGTTTTTCTCACAAATAAACGTAGAATTTATTGACCTAAATTTACCACTAACATGAAGCCCAATATGTCACGAAAAAACAATCTCAGAACCGCTAGGATCCGTTGAAGCGTTCCTGAGTTATTACCTCATAAAGGGACACTGGTCAGAATTGCAAAAAACGCCAAGGTCTTTAAGGTCAAAATAGGCTGGGTCATGAAGGGGTTAAAATACAAATATATGTTGCATTACATTGGTGAATGAAGTTGTAGTGTTATTAGAGTCATATTTAATATTTTGTGTGACTTCCATGAGCTTGAAGGACTGTATCCATGCGGTTCAACAATGATTCATACAGTTTATTAATGAAGTCATCAGGAATAGCAAAGAATGCAGTCTTACATGCCTCCCAGAGTTCATCTAGATTCTTTGATTTTGTCTTCCACGCTTCCTCTTTCATCCTACCCCAAACATGCTCAATGATGTTCATATTTGGTGATTGGGCTGTCCAATCCTTGAGCACCTTGATCTTTTTTGCCTGGAGGAACTTTGTTGTAGAGATGGATGTATGAGATGGAGCAACATCCTGCTGCAGAATTTGACCCCTTTTATGATTTGGAATATAAGAGGTAGCTAATACTTCTTTATATTTTAATACCGTGAAACAAGAAAAGAAAAAAAGAAAACAGTGCGGCACTCACCCTTATTTTTGAAGCTGTGAAATCGTGCTCTTTATTGGAGAAAAATGTATAAAACATCCATTAGGACATCAGGTCAACGGGTACTGGACCCGTTGAAGCACATACCGTGCGAAACGGTCGTCGTCCACACTCCACCTCCGCACCCTCCCGTTGACCTGATTGTCTGCATCCCAGAGCTTCCAGCTAGCAGGGCAAGATCATGATAGCCATCTGGACAAGGAAACAATGAACAAGGCTCTGGGCTCTGTTTAGGACCCCTACTCTTCTCCATCTACACTTTCGGCCTGGGACAGCTCATAGAATCCCACGGTATGCAGTACCATCTCTACGCTGACGACACGCAGATCTACCTCTCCGGACCTGACCTCTCCTCCTTGCTTACCAAAATCCCGCACTGTCTGTCTGCCATTTCAGCCTTCTTTTCTGCTCGCTTTCTACAACTGAACATGGACAAAACAGAATTCATCATCTTTCCCCCATCTCACTCTACCCCTCCACCAGACCTATCCATCAATGTCAATGGCTGCTCACTATCCCCAGTCCCACACGCCCGGTGCCTCGGGGTGATCCTCGACTCTGCCCTCTCTTTCAAGCCACATATCCAAGCCCTTGCCTCCTCCTGTCGTCTCAAACTCAAAAATATTTCCCGGATCCGTGCTTTCCTTGACCGCAACACTGCAAAAACGCTAGTGCATGCCCTTATCATCTCCCGCCTCGACTACTGCAACCTCCTACTCTCTGGACTCCCCTCTAGCACTCTGGCACCACTCCAATCCATCCTACACTCTGCTGCCCGACTAATCCACCTGTCCCCCCGCTATTCCCCAGCCTCTCCCCTGTGTCAAGCCCTTCACTGGCTTCCTATCGCCCAGAGACTCCAGTTCAAAACCCTCACACTGACATACAAAGCCATCCACAACCTGTCTCCTCCATACATCTGTGACATGGTCTCCCGGTACCTACCTACACGCGACCTCTGATCCTCCCAAGACCTCCTTCTCTACTCCCCTCTCATCTCTTCTTCCCATAACCGCATCCAAGACTTCTCCCGTGCTTCCCCCATACTCTGGAACTCTCTACCCCAACACATCAGACTTGCACCTACCATAGAAACCTTCAAAAAGAACCTGAAGACTCATCTCTTCCGACAAGCCTACAGCCTGCAGTGATCCTCAACCTACTGAACAGCCGTACAGCCAGCTCTTCCCTCTCCTAGTGTATCCTCACCCACCCCCTGCAGACTGTGAGCCCTCGCGGGCAGGGTCCTCCCTCCTTATGTACTCGTGTGCCTTGTTATCTGCTCATGTTTAATGTATTTGTCTATATTTGCCCCGTATTCACATGTAAAGCGCCATGGAATAAATGGCGCTATAAAAATGTATAATAATAAAAATAATAATAATAATAACAAGTAAATAACTAGCAGGGACTTAGCTTCTGCTGAAGTAGACAGGTCACCAGAAAGATCCAAGAGCGAACTGAACCAGTACAAGAACATAGACAGCTGGCATGGAGTAACGATCTGAGTGGAGTTAAATAGAACAGCCAGCCAAAGAATAAACTACGTCACCTGTGGAAGGAACCTCAGAAGCAGCAGCTCCACTCACAGCCACCAGAGGGAGTCCATGGACAGAACTCGCCGAAGTACCATTCATGACCACAGGAGGGAGTTCGATAACAGAATTCACAACAGTACCCCCTCCTGGAGGAGGGGTCACCGAACCCTCACCAGAGCCCCCAGGCCGATCAGGACGAGCCAAATGAAAGGCACGAACTAGATCGGCAGCATGAACATCAGAGGCAAAAACCCAGGAATTATCTTCCTGACCATAACCCTTCCACTTGACCAGGTACTGGAGTTTCCGTCTCGAAATACGAGAATCCAAAATCTTCTCCACCACATACTCCAACTCCCCCTCGACCAACACCGGGGCAGGAGGATCAACGGAGGGAACCATAGGCGCCACGTATCTCCGCAATAACGACCTGATGGTTAAACTCACACAGGACAAGCTCTGGGAAATGGGAGCTCTGCTGACCGCAACCCCTAATCCTATCACACAACTAGAAATAGCCGTGGAGCGTACCTAACACGACCTAGATGCCTCTTCACAGCCTAAGAGCTAACTAGCCCTAAAGATAGAAAATAAAGCCTACCTTGCCTCAGAGAAATTCCCCAAAGGAAACGGCAGCCCCCCACATATATTGACTGTGAGTTAAGATGAAAGTCACAAACACAGAAATGAAACAGGTTTTAGCAAAGGGAGGCCAGACTTACTAAACAGACTGAGGATAGGAAAGGTATCTTTGCGGTCAGCACAAAACCCTACAAAAAGACCACGCAGAGTGTGCAAAAAGACCGTGAGACGGTGCGGAGGTGCCACTCTGCATCCCAGAGCTTCCAGCTAGCAGGGCAAGATCATGATAGCCAGCTGGACAAGGAAACAATGAACAAGTAAATAACTAGCAGGGGCTTAGCTTCTGCTGGAGTAGACAGGTCAACAGAAAGATCCAAGAGCGAACTGAACCAGTACAAGAACATAGACAGCTGGCATGGAGTAACGATCTGAGTGGAGTTAAATAGAACAGCCAGCCAAAGAATAAACTACGTCACCTGTGGAAGGAACCTCAGAAGCAGCAGCTCCACTCACAGCCACCAGAGGGAGTCCATGGACAGAACTCGCCGAAGTACCATTCATGACCACAGGAGAGAGTTCGATAACAGAATTCACAACACCTGATGTCCTAATGGATGTTTTATACATTTTTCTCCAATAAAGAGCACGATTTCACAGCTTCAAAAATAAGGGTGAGTGCCGCACTGTTTTCTTTTCTTGTTTCATCGTATTTACTCTGGATTGCTTATCAGTGCTGAGCACCGTATACCCAGAACATTCGTGCCACTTGCGTATTTTTCGGATGTTCTTTAAGGAGTGAATGCCCATATTGATTTGTGCTTCTCTAGTGCCGTCCATTGCTCATTCTGTGTGTTGGTTCTTTATATTTTAGGCTATTGATATTGCCTTCCACCTTGCAAATGTTTCGCACACCCCCATACTGAATGTAACCCCAGACCATGATCTTTCCACCACCAAATTTAACTGATTTTTGGGTGTATTTTGGATCCATATGGGCTCCAGTAGGTCTCCTGCAGTATTTGCAGCTGCTGTGATGTAATTCTACTGAAGAATCATCAGAGAAATCCACCTTCTGCCACTTTTCCAGCGTCCATCTGTTTAGCAGGCTGTGGGACTTTGCAAATTGCCTTTTGTTTAGTGCTGGCTTCTGGGCACTGATTCAACCATGGAGACCATTTCAAGACAGAATCCAACAAACTGTTCTAGTTGACACAGGGACTTGAGGAGACCAGGCCTGTTGGAGCTCTGCTGCAGTGGAAGAGGGGCTTGCTTTGGATTTTCTAACCAACAAACGTTCATCCTAAGCAGTTGTCTTGTGTGGTCTGCTGGACCTGGGCTTGTCAAACACATCTCCAGTCTCTTCAAATCTTTTTTTTAATTCTTTGTACTTGACGCTGAGACACATTAAAGGTGTCAGCCACCTATGCAGTGGATCTGGTCTTCAGCCTCTTGATAATTCAGGCTTTGGTTGCAGGGTGGATTTTTGGCATGTTGTCAGAGCTCAAGTTGCAGTTTAAGCGAAGTGAAGCATTCGTGCAGGGGTGCATTCGTGCACTATTTTTACTCAAAGTACTTTTTTTTCTAAGTACTCGGCAGTTATAACATGGCAGTTAGACAGGGCAGGAGACAGGTAAGAAAAACTAAATATATTCACTATTCCCTTGAAACAGAACAAATACTCACCATATGTATTTGTATAATCTATATCCTGGCTACTGCATTCACTCACATTCACCGCCCTTGCATTAACTCTCTACACTCCTTTCATATTGGCCCCTCTGTCCTTGCCTCTCCTATGTATAGCACTCATGCTCTGTTCACATTGCTTAACAGCGCAGATCCATTCAGTCCCACCATCCAACACAAGAGACGCTCTCACAAATCACTTAACCATCTGCTCACTCTTTCTATCTTCCTTCTCCTAGTCGCTGAAGACATCTCTCCAAACCCCGGCCCCCCATGTTATAGCCAGTCAAACCTCCCAACTGCTACACTCAGAAACCCCTCTAACCTTATTAATATTCCATGCATATCTTCTGTCTCTTTCAATTGTGCCCTTTGGAATTCTCGCTCTGTGTGTAATAAACTCTCCTTCATCCATGACTTCTTCCTTTCTAATTCTCTTAATCTCCTGGCTCTTACTGAAACCTGGATCCAGCAGTCAGACACCACCGCTGCTGCTGCTCTTTCATATGGTGGACTACATTTTTCTCATACCCCAAGATCAGACAACAGAGCAGGTGGAGGCGTTGGTCTGCTCCTTTCACCCAAATGTACCTTCCAAATTATCCCCCAAGTGCCCTCATTTGTATTCCCTTCCTTTGAGGTCCATGCTGTCAGACTCTACGTCCCCTTCCCCATGCGAGTGGTGGTGGTGTATCGTCCTCCCGGCCCCTCTCATCAGTTCCTGGATTACTTTGCTACCTGGCTTCCACACTTTCTCTCCTGTGACACCCCCACCCTTATCATGGGCGATTTCAACATCCCATGATAAGGGTGATTTCTCCCCTCTCCCCATCTGCTTCTCACCTTTTATCTCTAACCTCCTCTTTCGGCCTCTCGCAGCATACTAACTCTCCAATGCATGAAGATGGAAACTCCCTTGACTTGGTCTTCTCCCGGCTTTGCTCAGTGGATGATTTCACAAACTCCCCTCTCCCGCTCTCTGACCACAACCTTCTTTCATTCTCCATCAAGAACTGCCATCCCGCTCAGGTCACCCCCACTTTCCACACTTATAGAAACATACAGGCCATTAACACCCAGAAACTTATGAAGAACTTGCAGTCCTCATTGGCCCCAATCTTCTCTGTCTCATGTCCTGATTCTGCTCTGAAGCATTACAATGAAACCCTGCAAAGTGCCCTGGATGAAGCTGCACCTCCTATACATAGAACAACTCGGCACAGACGGCGACAACCGTGGCACACGCTGCAAACACGTTTCCTGCAGAGGTGCGCCGAACGTCTGTGGAGAAAATCTAATCTACCCGAAGATTTCATCCATTATAAGTTCATGCTAAAAACATACAACTCTGCCCTTCACCTCTCCAAACAAACCTATTTCAACACCCTCATCACCACACGGTCAAATAACCCTAAACGTCTCTTTGACACTTTCCAGTCCCTACTCAACCCAAGAGAGCAGGCCCCAACCACAGATCTCCGTGCTGACGATCTGGCCAATTACTTCAAAGAAAAAATTGACCACATTCGACAGGAAATAATCTCCCAATCTCTTCACACCATGCACTGTCCTCTCTCCCCCACTGCATCTAGTTCACTCTCTGACTTTGAACCAGTTACAGAAGAAGTAAGCAGGCTCCTTGCATCTTCTCGCCCGACCACTTGCACCAGTGACCCCATTCCGTCACATCTCCTCCAGTACCTTTCCCGGCTGTCACCTCTCACTTAACAAAAATATTCAACCTTTCTCTCACTTCCGGTATTTTTCCCTCATTTAAGCATGCCATCATACATCCATTACTTAAAAAACCATCCTTCGACCAAAACTGTGCCGCTAATTATAGACCTGTCTCTAATCTTCCCTTCATCTCTAAACTCTTTGAGCGCCTGGTCCACTCCCGTCTTACCCGCTATCTCTCAGATAACTCTCTTCTCGACCCTCTTCAATCTGGCTTCCGCTCTTTACACTCTACTGAAACTGCCCTCACTAAAGTCTCTAATGACCTACTAACAGCTAAATCTAATGGTCACTACTCCATGCTAATTCTCTTGGATCTCTCTGCAGCATTCGATACTGTGGATCATCAGCTCCTCCTCACTATGCTCCGCTCCATCGGCCTCAAGGACACCGTTCTCTCTTGGTTCTCCTCCTATCTCTCTGACCGATCCTTCACTGTATGTTTTGCTGGTTCCTCCTCTCACCTTCCCCTTACTGTTGGGGTTCCTCAAGGATCAGTCCTAGGCCCCCTCCTCTTCTCGTTGTATACTGCCCCTATTGGACAAACAATCAGTAGATTTGGTTTCCAGTACCATCTCTATGCTGACGACACCCAATTATACACCTCTTCTCCTGTTATCACGCCGACCTTTTTAGAAAACACCAGTGATTGTCTTACCGCTGTCTCTAACATCATGTCCTCCCTCTATCTGAAACTAAACCTGTCAAAAACTGAACTCCTCGTGTTCTCTCCCTCTACCTACCTTTGCCTGACATTGCCATCTCCGTGTGCGGTTCCACCATTACTCCAAAGCAACATGCCCGCTGCCTTGGGGTCATCCTTGATTCCGAGCTTTCATTCACCCCCCACATCTGATCACTGGCTCGCTCTTCTTATCTGCATCTCAAAAACATTTCTAGAATTCGCCCTTTTCTTACTTTCGACTCTGCAAAAACTCTCTCACTTATTCATTCTCGTCTGGACTATTGTAACTCTCTACTAATCGGCCTCCCTCTTACCAAACTCTTACTGTCTCACTTATTCATTCTCGTCTGGACTATTGTAACTCTCTACTAATCGGCCTCCCTCTTACCAAACTCTCCCCGCTCCAATCTGTTCTGAATGCTGCAGCCAGGATCATATTCCTCACCAACCGTTACACCGATGCCTCTACCTTGTGCCAGTCATTACACTGGTTACCCATCCACTCAAGAATCCAGTACAAAACTACTACCCTCATCCACAAAGCACTCCATGGCTCAGCACCACCCTACATCTCTTCTCTGGTCTGTCTACCACCCTAACCGTGCCCTCTGCTCCGCTAATGACCTGAGGTTAGCATCCTCAATAATCAGAACCTCCCACGCCCGTCTCCAAGACTTTACACGTGCTGCGCCGATTCTTTGGAATGCACTACCTAGGTTAATACGATTAATCCCCAATCCCCACAGTTTTAAGCGTGCCCTAAAAACTCATTTGTCCACACTGGCCTACCGTCTCAATGCATTAACCTAACTATCCCTGTGTGGCCTATTAAAAAAAACAAAAAAAAAACAACATAATCAGGTTCCTCGCATCATGTTCTCATACACTTTATGTAGTTAATAGCCCTCTGTGTCTGTACTGCTACATACTTAGGCAGTTAACTGGTTCATGGACCTTTACATGAACACCCGAGCCTTACACTATGGCTGGTCCGAATAACTAAAGCAATTGTTACCATCCACCTCTCGTGTCTCCCCTTTTCCTCATAGTTTGTAAGCTTGCGAGCAGGGCCCTCATTCCTCCTGGTATCTGTTTTGAACTGTGATCTCTGTTATGCTGTAATGTCTATTGTCTGTACAAGTCCCCTCAATAAGTTGTAAAGCGCTGCGGAATATGTTGGCGCTATATAAATAAAAAAATATTATTATAAGGTCTGTGGTGTTGGGTTTCTTTTTATACACACACAATAATTAACCGATCACACTGGTCAATGCAATTTTTCTGGCAAAAGGTTTTAAAACATATTTTAAGTCAATTTTGGCTGCTAATTACGAATATGAAATCTGCTTTTGGCTATCACATCAGGATTTCGAGATATTTTCAATTTTTGATGAAAATTACTCCTATCTAATGTCTTATAATAAAAACACATGATTTTCGATACTACAATAAATATTTATAATCAAGAAATAAAGATTACAAAGTCTATGTACAGCAAATCAAATATACTTACAGAATTAAACTACAAAATATAAAAACATATATATGGCACACAGATGAATGACAAATGGCAGTTATTTGAACGTTTTTTTCTTGGCTGATCTGTGATGTACAGCTTCTGGGTTGTCTCTCATCAAGCTCCAGCAATAGTCAGCCATCATATGTGACTCCCACCGGCCTTGATACCGTTTTTCCATTGTGTTAATGTCCTGATGAAAACGCTCTCCTTGTTCCTCGCTCACATCCCCAAGGTTCTCTGGAAAAAAAGTCCAAATGGCTGTGTAAATAGTGAATCTTGATACTCATTCTACATCCAAGATTTCGCAGACTCATTAGTAGCTCTTCCACAATCTCTTCATAGTTGTCTGCTTTCTTATTCCCTAGAAAATTCTGCACCACATTACAAAATGCATTCCAAGCTCTTTCTTCTGTCTCATTCATTGATGTGATAAAATTTGGGTCTCTCATAAGTGTATTTATTTGAGGTCCATCAAATATTCCAGCCTTTTTCTTCTCTTCACTAAGACCAGGAAAAGTTGAACATATATAGTTAAAGCATTCTCCACTATCATTGAGAGCTTTGACGAACTGCCTTATAAATCCAAGTTTTATGTGTAAGGGAGGAAAGACAATGTCCTTCCTATCCACTAGAGCAGTGTTCCCCAACTCCGGTCCTCAAGAGCCACCAACAGGTCATGTTTTCAGGATTTCCTTCATATTGCACAAGTGATAATTGCATCACCTGGATGGGCAAGCATTCAATCACCTGTGCAATACTAAGGAAATCCTGAAAACATGACCTGTTGGTGGCTCTTGAGGACCGGAGTTGGGGAACACTGCACTAGAGGATCATGGATGACATTCTTATCGCCAGATGCCAAACTCTGTCACAGGCCATTCAGTTTTCACCCAATGCTCTGCTGTAGCTCTTACTGTCCCAGTAGCACAGAAAACAAGGTTGTTATCATAACTAATGGGAACTATGCATGTTCAAAGAAAACAAAGATATTCTCACATTTATTGGGAGACTAAATGAAAACTAAATTTACCTTAGTGAACCGTATAAACCGGCACTTTCCATACACTACTTATATTTATCATGGAATTCCTGAAAATGGGCTATATACCTGTAGCGCAAAAATGTGATGTGATAGAGAAATTATAAGATCAGTTTTGAATTCAGCACCCTCAAATTAGTCTAAAACTGTTCTTAAAGTCCATGCCAGAATTTTTTTTTTTTGTAGACCAGCGTCATTTACTGAGCACAGATGAGGATGTAAACTAGGATTGGGTGCATTATATGACCAGGCGACAAAACATTTCCCTTGCCAAAATCTGACCATTCTGTGTCCATTAACTGATCAATATTTCTGTAGTGATGCCAATTTATTTTCTTAACCTAAACCACATTTTGGAGGGTTTCAGCTTTCAAAAAAATAATTTATACAACCAATGGATGAATTTAATGTCAGGTTATAAGCTTTATTTACATAACATGGATAAGCGAGATAACTTATGTCAGGGAGTGTATACGGAATAAAGATTTGCAGCTGGAATATTTCATTCGGTGATATCTAGGATGTGGGATTTTAGTTTTCCCTTTATTTTTTTGAACGGTGTATTTAAATATTAAATGAATCGTCAATACATCCCATCAATTACCGGTACTTCAAAAGGAGCTGTTTAGGTTTGGCTGCTGGTAACAACTGATCAATAAAGATAACTACTGATTTGGTATTGATGATCTGGGATAAGTCATTAATATCTTTGTAATAGAAAATTTCTTTAAAGGATGTCCAAGTCAAATCTGAAAAGTTTACAGGTGCTTCTCACAAAATTAGAATATCATCAAAAAGTTAATTTGTTTCAGTTCTTCAATACAAAAAGTGAAACTCATATATTATATAGAGTCATTACCAACAGTGACCTATTTCAAGTGTTTATTTCTGTTAATGTTGATGATTATGGCTTACAGCCAATGAAAACCCAAGTGTCATTATCTCAGTAAATTAGATTAACCAAAAAAACCTGCAAAGGCTTCCTAAGCATTTAAAAAGCTCCCACAGGCCTCTTACACACGTCGCTGTCTCCGATACATGTGGTGACACTTTTCACACGTACTGGAAATGTACACACGTAGACCCATTCAAATCAATGGGTCTATGCACATGTCCCTGTGTTTCCACGGACCGTGTGTCCGTGTGCCCCACACGTAGACATGTCCCCTTTTTTACAGTCAGCACGGATGGCAAAACGTCCTACACACATGCACACGGAGAATACACATTGATGTCATCCGTGTGACATGCATCGGCAGCAGGGAAGAAGCAATACAGTAAGTGCTGCTCCACGGCAGTGGGTGAGGATGCTCTCATCATTCTCCCCTGCTCTTCCGGTGATCGGCGTGAGCAGAGAATGATGAGAGTTACATTAAAGTCTGAATGATGATAGCAGATGGGGGCTTTTGGGACAATTAGGCCGGGGTCACACTTGCTAGTGTGATGCGCGAGTCTCTCGCATCAGTACCCGGCGCTGCCGCCGGCACTTAGGACTGGAGTGTGCGGCTTCATAGAAATACATGACATCATCAAGGCCAGGCTGAACTGCGTTGACCTCAGGACCGTGGGAAAATGCCTGTGATGATGCCACTGCTGGTGAATGATGCTGAACTCTCAGCAGCTCATTAACCAGTGGTTTTCAGCCAGGACGGTCGCATCTTGGCACCATCAAGGTTGAAAACTATTTCGCCCCCAGAAATGGATTACAGTGTGGGACAGAACGACAGACATGGTATGGTATATTGTTATTTTTTATTTTACTTTTATTTCAGGAGATCGAGGGCTTCGGTGGAATTAGGCATTGCAGTAAATATGGTTTAATTGAGATTAATAAAAGGAGTCGGTCATTCATCCTTATGTTTATAGTCCTTTTACTAGGCACTGCTCCTAATAGCCAGTTTCCTACTCCACACTGATGAGGGGCAAATACCCCGAAACAGCTGTCTGTGGATGGATACCATGTTTTGGCATAGGTGGTTTTCCTTTTTGGATGCTGCCCTTCCCGTGGTTGTTCCTTCCCGGTGAAAGACCTGGCCATTTATTGCTTGCGTTGAGAAAAACGTGATGGTGTCTCCGCGGTGTTGAATGTTTTGATCTCCCCGAGGTCATTCATCCTTGTTTATAGTCCTTTTACTAGGCACTGCTCCTAATAGCCAGTTTCCTACTCCACACTGAGGAGGGGCAAAAGCCCTGAAACAGTTGTCAGGAGTGAGGTTTTCTGGAGGAATCCAGACCCTTTTGCAGAGAATTCTTTTTTTCTGTGGTATTTTGTACCGACAGCTTTGAAAATGAGTTACGTGAAGAACACCATCCGAGTGACGTTGGAGCCATCTATCCGGGCAAGGAACAGCGTGGTCTTTATTGTTCGTGACCTTATTGAGGAAAAGGCTGGAGGAAAGAGAGAAAACATCTTTAGTATCAATGAGTTCCCTAATCAAGGTAACTACGACATTACTTTTATGTCAGAGCATTATTGCCTGAACATCTATGAGTGGTTCCGGAATCATGCCAGAGATCCCTGTTTGAAGGGAGTGAAATGTGAACCACTGTTTGGTCTTCAGGAAAGGCAGGTGACTATCACTGTCTATAACCCCTTTACTGAACCTGCATTGTTGGAGAGCTTCCTCTCACAGTATTGTGACTTTGTTTCAAAGGGAGAGAAGCAAGTGAACTGCTTAGGAATCTTTAATTGTCGATACAAGTATCGTGTAAGGTTCAGAAGAGATCCTGGCAGTGTGGGTGGGTTCAGACACCCTCCGGCGAACTTCTCTGTAGCAGGGCATAGGGGTTTCCTCACGTACCCTGGGCAGCCTCTGTTTTGCAGGAGATGTTTCTCTTTTGGACATGTCCAGGCAGACTGCCAGAAGGGGCAGTGTTGCCGAAACTGCAAGAAGGAGGGGCATATGGCTGGTGATTGCCCGATGGCTAAGACCTGTGACGTGTGTGGTAGTAGTGACCACATGTATAAGGATTGTCCGCGGAGGGCGCCTAGACGCTCAGAGAGTGAATGGAGAGAGAAGGAGGAGGTTGGCGATTATCAGAAAGGAATCTGAAAGAATGGAGAGAGAGGAAAGGAGGGAGAGGGAGAGGGAAAGACGCTCTGTGACTCCAGATGACATTGTGCTAGCACCCCGTGGTGCTATGAGTGATGCACAGAAGGAAGATAAGGAGTTTTGGTCGGCGGCAAAAAAAGTAGAGAAGGGGTTTAAGAAGAAGGAAGAAGATCAGGAAGAAGATGAGGAAGAAGATGATGACTCTACTGTGCCGGAAATGTTTTCTCTTGAGGAAGCAATGGATGCAACAGAGGAAGACGTGCGCATTTCTGAAGCTGAGAGCCCTGTGCACCCCTCAGATCCTCAGAATATTGGAGGGCTTTCTTCAGATGAGGACAGGGGTGGGAATAAGTGTCAGGGAGGAGGATGGGGAAAGTGATGAGGCATGCAGTAGTATGCCTAAGAGAAAAATTGGGCCGGATATAAAAAAATGGAGTGAGCACGAAGGGGCTAGTGGTTCAGAGACTTGCTGTTCAGTCCGAATGGCAGAGGAGGACAATGGTGATACTGGGTAAAATGAAAGCTCAGTGGATCTGTTTTTTTTTTTTTTTTCTCTCCTTTCTGTGAGTCTTGACCTTTGTCAAGGGCTTTTTGTGTAATGTGTGTAGTTTTGTGGTAATTTTTGCATTGTTTTTTGTTTTTATAGTATGGGTTTTTCTATAGTTTCTCAAAATGTGAGAGTTTTTAAGAAAGCGAGGAGGAGAGCAGCAATTCTGGATTTTTTAGCTATGCAGAGTGCATCTATTTTTTGTTTGCAAGAATGTGGGATTGTGGATGGTGTGAAAGGGGATGAGTGGTCTTATGGTGCGTCTGTATGGTCTGGTAGTGCAAATAATAGAAATGATGGTGTGGGGATTTTAGTTAAGGGGCAGGAGGTGGTTTTGAATAATTATTTGGTGGTGGAGGTGGGGAGGTGTATCTTAGCAAATTTTGAATATAAAAATGCTAAGTTTTGTGTTATCAATATTTATGCACCAGTAGAAAAAAATGAGCGTAAGTTATTATTTGAAAAAGTGAAGCTTTTTGTTCCAGGAAGAGTGCCTGTGGTGATTGTGGGTGATATGAATTGTGATGTGGGGGGAGTGAATGTTGATGTGTCTGGAAAAGCTTTGCTGGAGTTAGTTACTGACTTTGATTTGAGTGATATGCAGCGTGTGTGTAAGGTTAACCCTTTGTTAGATACCTTTTTTTCTGATAGTGGAAGAGCACAGTCCAGGTTGGATTATTGTTTTATTTCTAAAAATATTATTCCTGTTGGATATAAGCAGGATAGGGTCGTTTTTTCGGACCATGTTTGGGTGTTGTGCGAGTTAGATATTAATGTTAGTGGTGTGTTTGTAAAGGGTTTGTGGAAATTAAATGTGAAATTGCTGGAAAATGAAGCCTTGAGGAAGGAGTATGTGAGAAAGTATAAACAGTGGTGTAAAAGTAAGGAAAGTTTTGGGAATGTTTGTGAGTGGTGGGATTGGGTTAAGAGGCAGACAAAAAAGTTTTTTAAAAGTGTGGGGTATGAATTTGCGGCAATTAAGAGGGAAAAGTTTGTTAAGTTGAATGCCCGTTTATGTTTATTGTATAAATTGAGGGAAGGAGGAATGGAGGTGGAGGAGGGGATAAAAAAGGTTAAAAAAGAAATTAATGAGTTTTTGGAGGAGAAAGGGAAGAGTATTATTTTTAGGGCAAAAATTGATAGAATGGAACAAGATGAAAGGTGTTCGAGGTTTTTCTTCAAAAAGGTTTTTGGGAAAAAGCAGAGTATGAGTGTTTTGAATGCAGAGGATGGAAGAGAGGTAAGTGGGGAGGATATGTGTGAACAGGTGGCTAAGTTTTATGAGGAGCTGTATGCAGTGAAGTGGAGGGATGAGGCTTTGGAGGAGGATGTACTAAGTGTATTAGAAAATAAATTGAGTGAGATGGAGAGAGAGAGAGTGATGGGTGAGGTGACAGGTGATGAGGTATGGAAGGTAATGAATAGCATGGCGTTAAATAAGACTCCAGGAGAGGATGGTCTTCCTATAGAGTTTTATAGGGTGATGTGGCATGTGATTGGTAAGGATTTTGTGGATGTGTGTAAGTATATGTGGTCTAGTATGGAGGTGGCTGAGAGTATGCGTGCAGGGATGGTTGTGTTAATACCTAAAAAAGGAGATTTGAAGAGTTTAAAAAATTGGAGACCGATAACGTTGTTGAATTGCGATTATAAGATCTATGCGAAAGTAATGGCGAATAGGATGTGTGATGTGATAGAGAGTGTGATTGGGGATGAACAGTGTTGTGCAGTGCTTGGGAGACGTATACATGAGTGTGTCTGTATGTTGAGAGATTGTTTGTGGGACTGTATGAGTCGGAAGAAGAGTGTATTTGTTTTGAGTTTGGACTTTGAAAAGGCGTATGATCAGTTATCACATAGTTTTTTGTTCCGGGTATTATTGAGAATGGGGTTTCCGCCTGATTTTGTTCGGAGGGTGAGGAGCTTATATAAAGACATTTATAGTTGTGTTTTGATGAATGGTTCTGTGGGTAGAAGAGTGAATGTTTTTTCAGGTGTGCGACAAGGTTGTCCTTTGTCTCCTGTGGTTTTTATTTGTGCGATTGAACCGTTGCTTTGTATGTTGAGGAAAGATAAAGTGATTAGAGGTGTACAAGTGCCAGGAGGTGGGGGAGGGAATGGAAGGTTAGTGCTTATATGGATGACGTGTGTGTGTTGTATGATTCAGAGTATTCTGTGAGGCGGGTGAAGTTATTAGCATCTATTTTTTGTGGTGCGTCAGCATTTAAGGTGAATTGGGAGAAGAGTGAGTGTAAGGTTTTTGGGGGAGGGGTTTTAAGTAAGGATGTAGGAGTGAATGAGGTGACTGGGTCTATTAAGGTTTTGGGGGTGAAATTTTCAGAGAGTTTGGATGGGAAACAAAGTTGGGATGATGCGAAAGGAAAGGTTGAGCGGAAGTTATGTTTTTGGAAGATGAGAAGTCTTTCGTTTTTTGGAAAAATCTTAGTTATTAAAAGTGTGATTTTGCCTATTTTCTTATATATTGCAGTGGTCTTTCCGCCGGGGTATATGTGTATGAGAGGGTTAAATAGGATTCTGTTTGTGTTTTTGTGGAATTCTAGAATGGAGAGGGCTAGGAGGGAGGTTTTGGTGAAACGTTTAGAAAAAGGTGGGTTGGGTTTTCCAAACCTTGAGGTGTTTTTTGGTGTAAATATTGTAGTTTTTGTGTTGAGGGTGATTAGGATGGATGGGAAGTTTTCTTGCCTGTGTAGGTTTTTGTTTGGGGCGTATTTATTTCGTTTGAGGTGGCGAGAGAGGGATCTGAGGTATCCGGTTGCTTTTGACGTGCCTAGATGGTATGTGTGGGTTTATACATTTTTGGTGAAGTATGAGTTGTGTGATGTGGATGTTAGGTTGTTGAGTAATAAGAAGGCTGTGTATAGGATGATTGAATGTAGAGAGACAGAGTGTGGAATAAACATGGTTAGAGGGAATGATATAGAAAAAGTATGGAAGAAAGTGCGGTTAGACGGTATGACGAATAGGCAGAGTGAGATTGTGTGGCAGTCTTTGCATGGAATGCTACCAGTTAGAGAATTTCAGAAGAATCGTGGGTTGGGGAGAAATTATATGTGTCCGAGAGGTGGGTGTGGTGAAAGGGAAAGTGTAATACATGTGTTTTGGAATTGTCATTATGCTAGGGAAGTGATTGGAAGAATGGGACCAGTGTGTAAAGAATTGTGTGGTGTGAGCTTGTTATCATTCGAGTTGTTCATGTTTGGCTTGGGAATGTGTGATGGAGTGAAGGAGAGAGTGTTGTGGTTAATAGTTGCATGTATAAAGGAAGTATTATGGGATGTGAGGAATGTGTATGTTTTTAAGAGAAAGGAAATTGTAGTAAAGAATAGTCTAAAAGTGATTTTGGGGAAGATGTATGTGTGTTTTCTATGGGATAAAAGAAGAAGGGGGGAGGTGGATGCCGAAGGGATTTGGAAGGTGAAGAAGTGGAGATACCTTGTAAATATGTCTTGATTTGTTTTTTTCTGATGTTGTATTAAACTGAAATTTTCCGATGATGATGGGAACAGCTTTTGTGTTTTGGATTTGACGCAGCTGTTTGGGATTTTTCTTTGGTCTTGGATTTCTGGACTGTAGATTTTCCCATCTGAGGGAATGAAAAAAAAAAAAAGAAACAGCTGTCTGTGGATGGATACCATGTTTTGGCATAGGTGGTTTTCCTTTTTGGATGCTTCCCTTCCCGTGGTTGTTCCTTCCCGGTGAAAGACCTGGCCATTTATTGCTTGCGTTGAGAAACACGTGATGGTGTCTCCGCGGTGTTGAATGTTTTGATCTCCCCGAGGTCATTCATCCTTGTTTATAGTCCTTTTACTAAGCACTGCTCCTAATAGCCAGTTTCCTACTCCACACTGATGAGGGGCAAATACCCCGAAACAGCTGTCTGTGGATGGATACCATGTTTTGGCATAGGTGGTTTTCCTTTTCGGATGCTTGCATTGAGAAACATGTGATGGTGTCTCCGCAGCTTTTCTACATTCATTTGCATATTTCCCATAGGGGATGGTTGCGGTGTTCTGGATCACTGCGTTGAGAAACACGTGATGGTGTCTCCGCGGTGTTGGATGTTTTGATCTCCCCGAGGTCATTCATCCTTATATTTATATTGCTAAAAAAGCTGGCTGTTCACAGAGTGCTGCATCCAAGCATATTAATGGAAAGTTGAGTGGGAGGAAAAAGTGTAATAGAAAAAGGTGCACAAGCAACCAGGATAACCGCAGCCTTGAAAGGATTAAGAAAATGCCATTCAAAAATTTGGGGGAGATTCACAAGGAGTTGACTGCTGCTGGAGTAATTGCTTCAAGAACCACCACACATGGATCCAGGACATGGGCTACAAGTGTAAAATTCCTTGTGTCAAGCCAATCACGACCAATAGAGAACGTCAGAAGTATCTTACCTGGGCCAAGGAGAAAAAGAACTGGACTGTTGCCCAGTGGTCAAGGTATTGTTTTCAGATGAAAGTAAATTTTGCATTTCATTTGCAAATCAAGTTCCCAGAGTCTGGAGGAAGAGTGGAGAGGCACACAATCCAAGCTGATTGAGGTCTATTGTGAGGTTTCCACAATTAGTGATGGTTTGGGGAGCCATGTCATCTGCTGGTGTAGGTCCACACAAACACCAAAGTGAGCACAGCAGTCTACCAGGAAATTTTAGAGCGCGTCATGCTTCCCTCTGCTGACAAGCTTTTTGGAAATGGAAATTTCATTCTCCAGCAGGACTTAGCACCTGTCCACAGGCATGTACTATGGAGGACGGAGAATGAACTTCAATCCAATATTGCAGCCAGCATGCAGCCAGCGGGTAAGGAAAGGGTGAATCAAACACCCGAAAACCCCGCCCCTATGGATGAAGATTGTTCCCTCCAAATTCAAGTGACAGAGTCCCTTTAACCCCATAGAGAATCTATGGGATATTGTCTCATCTTCCTCGTGACACCAGACCCCACAATGCAGATGAGCTGAAGGATGCTATCAAAGCAACCTGGGCTTCCATGACACCTCAGTAGTGCCAGTGGTTGATCGCCTCTATGCCACGCTACATTGATGCAGCAATTGATGCAAAAGGGGCCCCAACCAAGTATTGAGTGCATTTACTGAACATACATTTTAGTAGGCCAACATTTTGGATGTTAAAATCATTTTTCAGGCTGGTGTTAGAAAGTATTCTAATTTACCGAGATAAAGAATTTTGAGTTTTCATTGGCTGTAAGCCATAATCATCAACATTAACAGAAATAAACACTCAATGTGAAATATATACTGCTTCTGAATACTAGGAAAAAATGAGACGCCTAGCACATAATTTGGCCAATTCATGCAAGCCCTTCAACCAACATCAAGAACAAAGAGCATTCTTTTAACTTACGTTAATGTTAAGTACGCAACAAGGTGGATCCCCAGGGACAGAGAACAAAAAAATAGAGGGAATAACATCCCTAAGATTACCCTAAGCCTAAACTAACCCTACCTAACACGGAGGTTGGCACCCAAAGAGTCCTGCGCAGTGGCACCCCCACTCAACAGAAGCTGCCCCTAATAGAAATAGACTCCCTAGTGTGCCCTATCAGAGGAAAGTAGAGAAATGTAACTGGTCATTCAGGCATGTGGGATGAATCGGTTTGAGACTTTTGAAGCTAGCTAAACTACCATTCTTGGATATTACAACTGAAAAAAATAAGAATGGGGAATTATCAACAAGTACATTTAGAAAACCTACTACAACAAATTCTCTCATGAGATGGGATTTAAACCACCCTACCCCTCTCACAAGAGGGATACCTAAGGGGCAGTATTTTCGAATCTGCAGAAATTGCTATGAACCAGCGTTGTTCAAAACAGCAAGCTGATGACTTCAGGAAAAGAGTTATTGAAAGGGGGTATCCAGATAGTAGCATACAGAAACTCACTCAGGAAAGATCGTAAAGAGCTACTTAATAATCCCAACCAAAAGATAGATGATCAGAAAACCCTATGATTAATAAAATTAACGTCAGTTAATAGGATGCTCTTTGTTCTGCGTGATTCTGTCTGATCCTCTTACACTGGTGACCACTTATAAGTAGTGTTGAGCGATACCTTCCGATATCGGAAAGTATCGGTATCGGATTGGATCGGCCGATATTCAAAAAATATCGGATATCGCCAATACCGATACCCGATCCCAATGCAAGTCAATGGGACCAAAATATTGAAATTAAAATAAACCCTTTCTTTCCTTGTAGGTTCATTCTACATGAAGGAAAACAACTAAGAATAATGCAGCATGTATTTGGGGAGGTGGCGGAGACATTCAAGGCATAGAGGTTTAGCCCAATCAAATAGAATAGCAGGAATTTTAATTTTTTTTAAAGACGTTTGGAGTTACAAAGATATTGACTATGTTAAGATTTTTTTTATTTTGTCAGATATTGATGTTTCACTATTCCACGCCCTTCCCCTTTATTTTTTACTTTTCCCACACTTTCATCTTCATCATCATCAGCATCTTTGACATCAACTTCTTCTTCACCTTATTCATCTTCTTCTTCATCTTCTACATATTTTTTTAATGACATTCTTCATATTCATTTTCTTAAACTATTATTATTCTTCCTATTCTACTTCTTCATCATATTCTCATTTGTGACAGGCATTCCCGTAGTTGTTATCTATAAAAGTTTGAAGAGTACACCTTCCGTTCTGCCTGTCACAAAAGTTACATTTGTCCGCGTTCAGTTTGGCCTGCAGCATCAGGCTTTATCCAGGGGCACCACGAGGAGGAACGGACTCACCCCCATACACTGCTTAGTCTTCTTCTGCATATAATTTAGATAATATCTTTTGCTCTGATATTAAGTGTTATGCTTAATGTTCTTCTGCTCTTTGTTCTGCAGCCTCTTGTTCTTCTGCTTCTCGGTCTTCCATGTCGTCATCTTCTCCAGGGTCGTCGTCTCCAAGGTCGTCGTCTCCGCCGTCGTCGTCTCCGCCGTTGTCGTCGTCGTCGTCATCGGGGTGGTCTTCAGGGTCATCATCTCCAGGGTCGTCGTCATCTCAGTGGTTGTCGTCTCTGGTGTCGTCGTCATCTTAGGGGTGGTCTTCCGGGTCGTCGTCTTTAGGATCTTGAACTTGGAAATGTAGCAGAAGGTACAAGAAGGCTGAGAAAATGCCGAGAACCAGCTGATGGAACTGGAACTCGGATGGCTACCCGAAGGTCCAAGAGCCAATGGAACTACCGAGGACCAGCTGACGTTACTGGAACCCGGTTACTAAGTAGGAGGTACCCGTGCTAAAAAGCACTACCAAGGACCGCCTGACGTTGGCTGAACTCGGATACCGAGAAGGAGGCACCTAAGCCAAAGGCTCTGCCCGGAACCAGCTGACGTTACTGGGACCAGGATGGGGAGCACAAGGTACAAGAGCAAAAGACACTGCCGAGAACCAGCTGATGGTACTGGAACCCGGATGGGTAGCCGAAGGTCCAAGAGCCAATAGAACTACCGAGGACCAGCTGACGTTACTGGAACCCAGTTACTAAGCAGGAGGTACCCGTGCCTGAAAGCACTACCAAGGACCACCTGACGTTGGTGGAACTCGGATACCCAGAAGGAGGCACCTAAGCCAAAGGCTCTGCCCGGAACCAGCTGATGGTACTGGAACCAGGATGGGGAGCAGAAGGTACAAGAGCAAAAGACACTGCCGAGAACCAGCTGACGGTACTGGAACCCGGATGCGTTGGCCAACTGTGCAAGAGCCAATGGCACGACCGAGGACCAGCTGACGGTGCTGGAACACGGTTACAAAACTGTAGGTACCCGCGCTTAAAAGCACTACCAAGGACTGCCTGGCGTTGGCGGAACTCGGATACCCAGAAGGAGGCACCTAAGCCAAAGGCTCTGCCCGGAACCAGCTGACGGTGCTGGAACCAGGAGGTGGACCAGAAGGTCCACAGGAGAGGAGAGAACAGCTAGGCCGCGAGGCAGCCACAGTTACCGAACCCCAACAGTCCTACAGGTGGAGCTTGGCCTACTGGCACTACAGAACCAGCCTTGACTGCCAATTCACGCAGCCCACATAGGAAGCTCCTAAACTGGAGGCACAAGGAGTTGGCTAAGCCGACCGCAACACGACGGGACAACGTATAGGCGTGTAAGTGACCTTGACACTACCCGGAACCAGCTGACGGTGCTGGAACCAGGCTGGGCACGAGGGAGTACCCGTGACAAAGACACTGCCGAGAACCAGCTGACGGTGCTGGAACCCGGATGCGTTGCCCCAGTGTGCAAGAGCCAATGGCACCGAGGACCAGCTGACGGTGCTGGAACCCGGTTACTAAGCTGTAGGTACCCGCACTTAAAAGCACTACCAAGGACCGCCTGGCGTTGGCGGAACTCGGATACCCAGGAGGAGTCACCTAAGCCAAAGGCTCTGCCCGGAACCAGCTGATGGTGCTGGAACCAGGATGTGGACCAGAAGGCCCACAGGAGAGGAGAGAACAGCTAGGCCGCGAGGCAGCCGCAGTTACCGAACCCCAACAGTCCTACAGGGGGAGCTTGGCCTACTGGCACTACAGAACCAGCCTTGACTGCTAATTCACGCAGCCCACATAGGAAGCTCCTAAACTGGAGGCACCATGGAGTTGGCTAACCCGACCGCAACACAATGGGACAACGTATAGGCGTGTAAGTGACCTTGACACTACCCGGAACCAGCTGACGGTGCTGGAACCAGGCTGGGCACGAGGGAGTACCCGTGACAAAGACACTGCCGAGAACCAGCTGACGGTGCTGGAACCCGGAGGCGTTGCCCCAGTGTGCAAGAGCCAATGGCACCGAGGACCAGCTGACGGTGCTGGAACCCGGTTACTAAGCTGTAGATACCAGCGCTTAAAAGCACTACCAAGGACCGCCTGGCGTTGGCGGAACTCGGATACCCAGAAGGAGGCACCCAAGCCAAAGGCTCGGCCCGGAACCAGCTGACGGTGCTGGAACCAGGATGTGGACCAGAAGGCCCACAGGAGAGGAGAGAACAGCTAGGCCTCGAGGCAGCCGCAGTTATCGAACCCCAACAGTCCTACAGGGGGAGCTTGGCCTACTGGCACTACAGAACCAGCCTTGACTGCCAATTCACGCAGCCCACATAGGAAGCTCCTAAACTGGAGGCACCATGGAGTTGGCTAACCCGACCGCAACACGACGGGACAACGTATAGGCGTGTAAGTGACCTTGACACTACCCGGAACCAGCTGACGGTGCTGGAACCAGGCTGGGCACGAGGGAGTACACGTGACAAAGACACTGCCGAGAACCAGCTGATGGTGCTGGAACCCGGATGCGTTGCCCCAGTGTGCAAGAGCCAATGGCACCGAGGACCAGCTGACGGTGCTGGAACCTGGTTACTAAGCTGTAGGTACCCGCGCTTAACCCCTTCATGACCCAGCCTATTTTGACCTTAAAGACCTTGCCGTTTTTTGCAATTCTGACCAGTGTCCCTTTATGAGGTAACAACTCAGGAACGCTTCAACGGATCCTAGCGGTTCTGAGATTGTTTTTTCGTGACATATTGGGCTTCATGTTAGTGGTAAATTTAGGTCAATAAATTCTGCGTTTATTTGTGATAAAAACGGAAATTTGGCGAAAATTTTGAAAATTTCGCAATTTTCACATTTTGAATTTTTATTCTGTTAAACTAGAGAGTTATGTGACACAAAATAGTTAATAAATAACATTTCCCACATGTTTACTTTACATCAGCACAATTTTGGAAACAAAATTTTTTTTTGCTAGGAAGTTATAAGGGTTAAAATTTGACCAGCGATTTCTCATTTTTACAACGAAATTTACAAAACCATTTTTTTTAGGGACCACCTCACATTTGAAGTCAGTTTGAGGGGTCTATATGGCTGAAAATACCCAAAAATGACACCATTCTAAAAACTGCACCCCTCAAGGTACTCAAAGCCACATTCAAGAAGTTTATTAACCCTTCAGGTGCTTCACAGCAGCAGAAGCAACATGGAAGGAAAAAATGAACATTTAACTTTTTAGTCACAAAAATTATCTTTTAGCAACAATTTTTTTATTTTCCCAATGGTAAAAGGAGAAACTGAACCACAAAAGTTGTTGTCTAATTTGTCCTGAGTACGCTGATACCTCATATGTGGGGGTAAACCACTGTTTGGGCGCACAGCAGGGCTTGGAAGGGAAGGAGCGCCATTTGACTTTTTGAATGAAAAATTATCTCCATCGTTAGCGGACACCATGTCGCGTTTGGAGAGACCCTGTGTGCCTAAACATTGGCGCTCCCCCACAAGTGACCTCATTTTGGAAACTAGACCCCCCAAGGAACTTATCTAGATGCCTAGTGAGCACTTTAAACCCTCAGGTGCTTCACAAATTGTAAAAATGAAAAAGTACTTTTTTTTCACACAAAAAATTCTTTTCGCCTCAATTTTTTCATTTTCACATGGGCAATAGGATAAAATGGATCAAGGAACTTATCTAGATGCATATTGAGCACTTTAAACCCCCAGGTGCTTCACAGAAGTTTATAACGCAGAGCCATGAAAATAAAAAATAATTTTTCTTTCCTCAAAAATGATTTTTTAGCCTGGAATTTCCTATTTTGCCAAGGGTAATAGGAGAAATTGGACCCCAAATGTTGTTGTCCAGTTTGTCCTGAGTACGCTGATACCCCATATGTGGGGGTAAACCACTGTTTAGGCGCACGGCAGGGCTCGGAAGGGAAGGCACGCCATTTGGCTTTTTAAATGGAAAATTAGCTCCAATCATTAGCGGACACCATGTCACGTTTGGAGAGCCCCTGTGTGCCTAAACATTGGAGATCCCCCAGAAATGACGCCATTTTGGAAACTAGACCCCCAAAGATTAGATTAGTTAATCTAGATGTGTGGTGAGGACTTTGAAACCCCAAGTGCTTCACAGAAGTTTATAACGCAGAGCCATGAAAATAAAAAAAATATATATTTTCTCAAAAATGATCTTTTAGCCTGCAATTTTTTATTTTCCCAAGGGTAACAGGAGAAATTTGACCCCAAAAGTTGTTTTCCAGTTTCTCCTGAGTACGCTGATACCCCATATGTGGGGGTAAACCACTGTTTGGGCACATGCCGGGGCTCGGAAGTGAAATAGTGACGTTTTGAAATGCAGACTTTGATGGAATGCTCTGTGGGCGTCACGTTGCGTTTGCAGAGCCCCTGATGTGGCTTAACAGTAGAAACCCCCCACAAGTGACCCCATTTTGGAAACTAGACCCCGAAAGGAACTTATCTAGATGTGTGGTGAGCACTTTGAACCCCCAAGTGCTTCACAGAAGTTTATAATGCAGAGCCGTGAAAATAATAAATACGTTTTCTTTCCTCAAAAATAATTATTTAGCCCAGAATTTTTTAATTTTCCCAAGGGTAACAGGAGAAATTTGACCCCAATATTTGTTGTCCAGTTTCTCCTGAGTACGGTGATACCCCATATGTGGGGGTAAACTACTGTTTGGGCACATGCCGGGGCTCGGAATTGAAGTAGTGACGTTTTGAAATGCAGACTTTGATGGAATGCTCTGCGGGCGTCACGTTGCGTTTGCAGAGCCCCTGATGTGGCTAAACAGTAGAAACCCCCCACAAGTGACCCCATTTTAGAAACTAGACCCCGAAAGGAACTTATCTAGATGTGTGGTGAGCACTTTGAACCCCCAAGTGCTTCATAGAAGTTTATAATGCAGAACCGTGAAAATAATAAATACGTTTTCTTTCCTCAAAAATAATTATTTAGCCCAGAATTTTTTATTTTCCCAAGGGTTACAGGAGAAATTGGACCCCAAAAGTTGTTGTCCAGTTTCTCCTGAGTACGCTGATACCCCATGTGTGGAGGTAAACCACTGTTTGGGCACACGTCGGGGCTCAGAAGGGAAGTAGTGACTTTTGAAATGCAGAATTTGATGGAATGGTCTGCGGGCGTCACGTTGCGTTTGCAGAGCCCCTGGTGTTCCTAAACAGTAGAAACCCCCCACAAGTGACCCCATTTTAGAAACTAGACCCCCCAAGGAACTTATCTAGATAGTGGTGAGCACTTTGAACCCCCAAGTGCTTCACAGACGTTTACAACGCAGAGCCGTGAAAATAAAAAATCATTTTTCTTTCCTCAAAAATGATGTTTTAGCAAGCATTTTTTTATTTTCACAAGGGTAACAGGATAAATTGGACCCCAGTAATTGTTGCGCAGTTTATCCTGAGTATGCTGGTACCCCATATGTGGGGGTAAACCACTGTTTGGGCATACGTCGGGGCTCGGAATTGAGGGAGCACCATTTGACTTTTTGAATACGAGATTGGCTGGAATCAATGGTGGCGCCATGTTGCGTTTGGAGACCCCTGATGTGCCTAAACAGTGGAAACCCCTCAATTCTACCTCCAGCACTAACCCCCCCCACACCCCTAACCCTAATCCCAACTGTAGCCATAACCCTTTTCACAACCCTAACCACAACCCTAATTCCAACCCTAACCCTAAGGCTATGTGCCCACGTTGCGGATTCGTGTGAGATTTTTCAGCATCATTTTTGAAAAATCCGTGGGTAAAAGGCACTGCGTTTTACCGGCGGATTTTCCACGGATTTCCAGTGTTTTTTTGTGCGGATTTCACGTGCGGATTCCTATTGAGGAACAGGTGTAAAGCGCTGCGGAATCCGCACAAAGAATTGACATGCTGCGGAAAATACAACGCAGCGTTTCAGCGCTGTATTTTCCGCACATTGGGCACAGCGGATTTGGTTTTCCATAGGTTTACATGGTACTGTAAACCTGATGGAACACTGCTGCGAATCCGCAGTGGCCAATCCGCACCGTGTGCACATAGCCTAATTCTAAAGGTATGTGCACACGCTGCGGAAAACACTGCGGATCCGCAGCAGTTTCCATTGAGTTTACAGTTCAATGCAAACCCATGGGAAACAAAAATCGCTGTACACATGCTGCGGAAAAACTGCACGGAAACGAAGCAGTTTACATTCCGCAGCATGTCACTTCTTTGTGCGGATTCCGCAGCGGTTTTACAACTGCTCCAATAGAAAATCGCAGTTGTAAAACTGCAGTGAAATGCGCAGAAAAAACGCGGTAAATCCGCCATAAATCCGCAGCGGTTTAGCACTGCGGATTTATCAAATCCGCAGCGGAAAAATCCGCAGAGGACCAGAATACGTGTGCACATACCGAAACCCTAACCCTAGCCCTAACCCTACCCCTAACCCTACCCCTAACCCTAGCCCTAACCCTACCCTACCCCTAACCCTAGCCCTAACCCTAGCCCTAACCCTAGCCCTAACCCTAGCCCTAACCCTAACCCTAGCCCTAACCCTAGCCCTAACCCTACCCTACCCCTAACCCTAGCCCTAACCCTACCCCTAACCCTAACCCTAACCCTAGCCCTAACCCTAGCCCTAACCCTACCCTACCCCTAACCCTAGCCCTAACCCTACCCCTAACCCTAACCCTAGCCCTAACCCTAGCCCCAACCCTACCCCTAACCCTAACCCTACCCCTAACCCTATTCTAACATTAGTGGGGAAAAAAATTTCTTTATTTTTTTATTGTCCCTACCTATGGGGGTGACAAAGGGGGGGGGGGGGGTCATTTATTATTTTTTTATTTTGATCACTGAGATAGAATATATCTCAGTGATCAAAATGCACTTTGGAACGAATCTGCCGGCCGGCATTTTGGAAGATGGCGGCGCCCGGGGAGAAGACGGACGGACCCCGGCAGGATCGGTAAGTATGATGGGGTGGGGGGGGAGCACGGGGGGGGGGGGATCGGAGCATGGGGGGGTGAATCGGAGCGCGGGAGGGGTGGAATGGAGCACGGGGAGGGTGGAACGGAGCACGGGGGGGGGGGTGGAACGGAGCACGGGGGGGTGGAACGGAGCACGGGGGGGTGGATCGGAGTGCAGGGGGGGTGATTGGAGCACGGGGGGGTGATTGGAGCACGGGGGTGAGCGGACAAGAGCACGGGGGGGGGGAGCGGAGCACAGGGTGGAGGCGAGCGGGGCAGTGTACCGGGCAGATCGGAGGGCTGGGGGGGGCGATCGGTGGGGTGGGGTGGGGGCACATTAGTGTTTCCAGCCATGGCCGATGATATTTCAGCATCGGCCATGGCTGGATTGTAATATTTCACCCGTTATAATAGGTGAAATATTACAAATCGCTCTGATTGGCAGTTTCACTTTCAACAGCCAATCAGAGCGATCGTAGCCACGGGGGGGTGAAGCCACCCCCCCTGGGCAAAACTACCACTCCCCCTGTCCCTGCAGATCGGGTGAAATGGGAGTTAACCCTTTCACCCGATCTGCAGGGACGCGATCTTTCCATGACGCTACATAGGCGTCATGGGTCGGATTGGCACCGACTTTCATGACGCCTACGTGGCGTCAAAGGTCGGGAAGGGGTTAAAAGCACTACCAAGGACCGCCTGGCGTTGGCGGAACTCGGATACCCAGGAGGAGGCACCTAAGCCAAAGGCTCTGCCCGGAACCAGCTGACGGTGCTGGAACCAGGATGTGGACCAGAAGGCCCACAGGAGAGGAGAGAACAGCTAGGCCGCGAGGCAGCCGCAGTTACCGAACCCCAACAGTCCTACAGGGGGAGCTTGGCCTACTGGCACTACAGAACCAGCCTTGACTGCCAATTCACGCAGCCCACATAGGAAGCTCCTAAACTGGAGGCACCATGGAGTTGGCTAACCCGACCGCAACACGACGGGACAACGTATAGGCGTGTAAGTGACCTTGACACTACCTGGAACCAGCTGACGGTGATGGAACCAGGCTGGGCACGAGGGAGTACCCGTGACAAAGACACTGCCGAGAACCAGCTGACGGTGCTGGAACCCGGATTTGGACCTATTCAAGATTGTCTTCCTAGAGCCCCAACTAGCGGTGTTGGAGCAAAGGGTAAGCAGGGGGAGCAGAGTGTAGGCCGAAGCCTGCACTGGAGGCAGCTTTGTGTCTGCGTTGCGTTTGCAGGACACGTTGCCGGCTATACAGCGGGGGAACAGCTGGCGTTGCTGAACCCCACTGACGCAATGGTGGGTGTTTTTCTCTGTGCAGCCTGCACTTCCAGGCACCAACTGGCGGTGTAAGAGCCCAGGGTCTGCAGGAGGAGCAGAGTGTAGTCCGAAGCCTAATTGAACCAATTTCAAAGGTAACCTTTAACCCACCCTCAGGTGTTACAATGTAGAAGAGTCACACCTTGTGCAGCAGTAATGCTCCACAAGTGAAAGGTTGCTCTTTAAATTTTGCTCATTGCACACGCTGAATGAAAGACGTACACAATTTTGCCCATTATACAGTACAACTGTATTGGAGGCGTGACTTGTCTTTTTAAGGAGACGCAGCACAGGTGTCCAAAAATAACGCCTTGGTGCTGGGCGCAGCCTTCCGAGCTTTGTTATTTGCTGTACAGGAGTCTGCGCTCTTGTTATCCCTTGGCCATGCCCTGTTAGCGCTGCCCGTCTCATTTCATGTTGGCCGGTGCGTGTCATTTGAAAAGGAAAGTCACACCTCAGGGACAGTGTAATGGTCTCTAATGAGACACATTTTGTACGTGTTGAGTTTGACGTGTGCATAGAGACAAAGTCAGCCACCTTGTACAAATGCAGCATTACTGCTGTACAAGATGGCTGTTAAACATAGAAACACCTGGGGGGGGGCAGGGTCCCTTTAATTTCAGTTCAGGTGCCTGCGTGGCGTTTGCAGGACACGTTGCCGGCTACACAGCAGGGGAACAGCTGGCGGTGCTGAACCCCACTAACACATTGGCTGGTGTTTTTCTCTGTGCAGCTAGCACTTCCGGGCAAAAACTGGCGGTGTTAGAGCCCAGGGTCAGCAGGAGGAGGAGAGGAGCAGAGTGTAGGCCGAAGCCTGCACTCGTGGCAGCTTTTGTTCTGTTGTGCCAGCGTGGCTTGTGCTGGACACGTTGCCGACTACACAGCAGGGGAACAGCTGGCGGTGCTGAACCCCACTAACACATTGGCTGGTGTTTTTCTCTGTGCAGCTAGCACTTCCGGGCAAAAACTGGCGGTGTTAGAGCCCAGGGTCAGCAGGAGGAGGAGAGGAGCAGAGTGTAGGCCGAAGCCTAATTGAACCAATTTCAAAGGTAACCTTTAACCCACCCTCAGGTGTTACAATGTAGACGAGCCACAACTTGTGCAGCAGTAATGCTCCACAAGTGAAAGGTTGCTTTTTAAATTTTGCTCATTGCACACGCTGAATGAAAGACGTACACAATTTTGCCCATTGTACAGTAAAACTATATTGGAGGCGTGACTTGTCTTTCTAAGGAGACGCAGCACAGGTGTCCAAAAATAACGCCTTGGTGCTGGGCGCAGCCTCCTGAGCGTTGTTATTTGCTGTCAAGGAGTCTGTGCTCTTGTTATCACTTGGCCATGCGCTGTGAGCGCTGCCTGTCTTCTCACCTCATTTGATGTCGGCCGGTGCGGTTAGCGATGGCCAGGAATTCCAGACCCGCAGTGTCTTTTCATAAAGTCACACTGCAGGGCTGGGATTCATGGCCTTGCGCAGTAAGTATGTTTGCCGCTCACTCATGTCCTTATACCTGCTTCAGACTGGGCGGCCTCCGCTGATCCCTTATCGCATGCCGCGGCCATGAGGCCGCACAGTCTGAAGAAGGCGGAAGGAGATGAGTGAAGACAGGCGAACATATGCACTGCACATGCCCATCAATCACACCCTCGCAGTCAAAATATATGAGACGAGGGGCGTTGTGTCGGGCAGGGCGGACGCACAGGCATAGCCAGCCAACCAATGATGTCAGAAGACGGGCAGCGCTACCAAGGGGGGTGCTGCGTATCATTAGAAAGGAAAGTCACACCTCAGGGGCAGTGTAATGGACTCTAATGAGACACATTTTGTACGTGTTGAGTTCCACATGGGCAAGGAGAAAAAGTCAGCCACCTTGTACAACTGCAGCATTACTGGTGTACAAGGTGGCTGTTATACATAGAAACACCTGGGGGTGGGGGGCAGGATCCCTTTAATTTCAGTTCAGGTGCCTGCGTGGCGTTTGCAGGTCACGTTGCCGGCTACACAGCAGGGGAACAGCTGGCGGTGCTGAACCCCACTGACACATTGGCTGGTGTTTTTCTCTGTGCAGCTAGCACTTCCGGGCTCAAACTGGCCGTGTTAGAGCCCAGGGGCAGCAGGAGGAGAGGAGCAGAGTGTAGGCCGAAGCCTGCACGGGTGGCAGCTTTAAGTCTTTTGTGCCAGCGTGGCTTGTGCTGGACACGTTGCCGGCTACACAGCAGGGGAACAGCTGGTGGTGCTGAACCCCACTGACACATTGGCGGGTGTTTTTCTCTGTGCAGCTAGCACTTCCGGGCTCAAACTGGCGGTGTTAGAGCCCAGGGGCAGCAGGAGGAGAGGAGCAGAGTGTAGGCCGAAGCCTGCACGGGTGGCAGCTTTAAGTCTTTTGTGCCAGCATGGCTTCTGCTGGACACGTTGCCGGCTACACCGCAGGGGAACAGCTGGCGGTGCTGAACCCCACTGACACATTGGCGGGTGTATTTCTCTGTGCAGCTAGCACTTCCGGGCAAAAACTGGCGGTGTTAGAGCCCAGGGTCTGCAGTAGGAGCAGAGTGTAGGCCGAAGCCTGCAGTGGAGCAAGTTGAAAGGGAACCTTTAACCCCCCCCCAGGCATTTGTTGCTGTAAGAGCCATATTGTACAGCAGTAATACTGCAAAAGGAAAAAGGTGGCTCTTTAAATTATGCTCCTTTCAAACGCTGAACTACACACTCATATAATGTATCCCCTCACACCGTTAAACCGTCCCGGAGGTGGGACTTTCCTTTGTAATGTGACACAGCACAGCCGTCATTCCAACCCCCTTGGTGCCGTGCGCCGCCTCCTCAGCGTTGTTTGATTCTGTCACGGAGCCTGCACTGTAATGTTATCCCTTGGCCATGCACACTTAGCGGTGCCTGTCTTCTGACATCATTTAGGTGTCAGGCTGGCAGTGCCTGTGCGTCCAAGCTGCCCGAGATCCAACCTCGCAGTGTCATCTAATGTAATCCCACTGCGGGCCTGGGATCCATGGGCATGCGCAGTGCATATCATTGCCTCTCACTCCCCTCCTTCCTGCTTCTTCAGACTGTGCGGCGTCACGGCCGTGGCATGCTATTAGGGATCAGCTGACGCCGCCTAGTCTGAAGAAGCGGGAAGAAGGCGAGTGAGAGGCGAGTATATGCACTGCGCATAGCCATGGATCCCAAGCCCACTGTGGGATCACATTAGACGACACTGCGAGGTGGGATTTCGGGCAGCGTGGACGCACAGGCGCAGCCAGGCCGACAACAAATGATGTCAGAGGACGGGCTCCCTCAACTGAGAGCCTCCTCCATTGCCTCGACGCACTGAGCTGCTTTGTAAAGCACTAGCAGCACTCCTCTCAGTTGGACTGGAGAAGATGATGGAATTCACCAGTGTGTCGTGGTACTCCCGCATTTTACGCTCCCGGGTCAACGCTGGGATGAGGTTTTGGACGTTGTCCCGGTAGCGAGGATCGAGGAGGGTGTACACCCAATAATCAGGCATGTTGAGAATGTGGTCGATGCGGTGGTCGTCTCTCAGGCACTGCAACCTGAAATCAACCATGTGCTGCAGACTGCCAACTGGCCCAGAAACGCTGTCCCCTGCTTGAGACATGATCTCTGCCCGCTCTTCATCACCCCACCCTCGCTGTACACACTGACCACTGGACAATGGTGTAACTCCCTCCTCTGGATGGAGCTCTTCCTCCTCCATTGACTCCTCCTCATCCTCCTCACAAAGTGTCCCCTGCCGACCCCTTTGTGAGGAACCACGTGGCGCTGACTGTCCAGAAGCTGATTGAAAAGGTGACTCCTCATCCTCCACCTCTTCCGCAACATCATCCTTTATCCCTTGCAGGGTTTGTTGAAGCAGGCAGATAAGGGGGACAGTCATGCTGACTAGTGCATCATCTGCACTTGCCATCCGCGTGGAATAATCGAAAGGACGCAAAACCTGGCAGACGTCCTTCAGAGTGGCCCACTCTGTGGTTGTGAAGTCTGATCGGCGCTGACTGCGACTTCTTTGCGCCTGATGCAGCTGGTACTCCATTACTGCTTGCTGCTGCTCACACAACCGCTCCAACATATGTAACGTGAAATTCCACCTGGTAGGTAGGTCACATATGATGCGATGTTCAGGAAGGCGAAATCGGCGCTGCAGAGCAGCAATGCGGGATCTTGCCAAGCTGGAACGCCGCAAGTGAGCACACTCTAGGCGGGCCTTGTGCAGAAGTGCATCAAGATCCGGATAGTCCCTCAGAAAACTCTGCACAACCAAATTGAGCACATGTGCCAGACATGGGATGTGAGTGAGGTTGGCTGCCACCAGATTTCGGCCATTGTCACACACTACCATGCCTGGCTGGAGATTCGCTCGCACAAACCACACATCGCTCTCCTGCTTGATGGCATTCCAGAGCTCCTGTGCTGTGTGGCTTCGATTCCCCAAAGAAACTAATTTCAAGACGGCCTGTTGACGTTTCGCCACGGCTGTGCTCATGTCAGTCGTAACAGGTAAACGTTCACGGGTCCATGTGGAGGTGGACTGTGATGGCTCCTGCAGCGATGATTCTGAGGAACTTGTGCATGAGGAGTCAATGCGTACAGACTGGATTCCTGCAATCCTTGGAGTGGGCAGGACACGTCCTGCGCCACTCGCACGGTCTGTACCCGGCACAACAACATTAACCCAATGTGCAGTGACGGAAAGGTATCGCCCCTGTCCATGTTGACTGGTCCACGCATCGGTGGTGAGGTGGACCTTGCTACTGACGGCGTTCAGTAGCGCGTGTTTTATGTGTCCCTCCACATGCTTGTGCAGGGCAGGGACGGCTTGCCTGCTGAAGTATAAGCGGCTGGGCACCTTGTACTGTGGGACTGCCAATGCCATTAAGTCACGGAAGCTGTCAGTCTCCACCAAGCCTGAATGAGAGCATTTCCAGTGACAGAAGTTTGGCAATGCCTGCATTCAGAGCCTGTGCTCGGGGGTGGTTTGCCGAGAATGCCCGCCTTTTCTCCCATGCCTGTACTACCGATGGCTGTAGACTAGGCTGGGAGTGTGAGGATGACTGGGAACGTGGTGCTGTGGGTGGAATTACACTAGATCTCTGGACAACAGTGCCAGAGGTTCTTCCATGGCGATCCTGGGAGGAAGCCGAACCAGCTGTACGTGAGCTGGAAGAAGAGGCAACATGAGCTGAAGAGGTGGTAGCTGCCGCTGTTGGTTGGCCTAGGTCTTCAGTGTGTTTTTGTAATTCCACCGCGTGCCTGGTCCGCACATGTTTCCCCATATTTGTGGTATTGAGGTTGCTGACACTTTTCCCTCTTTTGACTTTCTGATGACACAGCTTGCATTTGACAAAACAAATGTCATCTGCAACTGTGTCAAAAAAGGACCAGGCACTGCAAGTCTTGGGAGCTTTTGGAAGAGACAGGCTCCTAACGGCTGCCAAAGTGGAGGCTACAGGCTCCGCAGTCTTCCCCCTCCCTCTTTGGCCCGTTTGGGGAATCTCTTCCTCAGAGCTGCTCCCACCACCTTCCTGTTCCTCACGCCACAATGGGTCAAGGACCTCATCATCTCCACTACCCTCTGCCACCAACTGCTCCTCCTGGGTAGCCTCGGCAGCACAGTAAGCACCAGAAAGCGGCACCTGAGTTTCATCATCAGATGCGTACTGTGCTGTGGTCACCGGAGGCACTGGCCCACCCGCCTCTTCAGAGTCAGAGAGACAAAGCTGTTGGGCATCACTGCACACTGCCTCTTCTTCCATTTCTCCAATGCTGCTTGGCTGCCCCCCTGTTTCCAAGCCAAGAGATTCAGAGAACAGAAGTAGAGACAGCTCCTGTCCTGGGCTCTCTGACTGCCTGGCCAATTTGGCAGGTGGTGAAGAGACAGATGGCTGCTCTTCAGTGGTCTGTGCCTGAGAGGATGTGGCACTAATTGAAGTCGATGCCGATGCGTTAGCTGCCATCCATCCGACAACGGCTTCAATTTGATCTTCACGCAGCAG
This sequence comes from Ranitomeya imitator, assembly GCF_032444005.1. Lineage (NCBI taxonomy): Eukaryota > Metazoa > Chordata > Amphibia > Anura > Dendrobatidae > Ranitomeya > Ranitomeya imitator. The sequence continues at coordinate 328,959,926 of NC_091284.1, read as the reverse complement.
CGGTGCATGCCGCTCTCCGACAAAGCTGCGCATGAAGGACTGTTCCCTGCTGAAACTGGGTGATGATGAGTCACCGGTGCCCGCAGCAGGCACAGAATCACCACGTCCTCTCCCTGCTCCGCGCCCACGTGCCTTACTCCCTGCCCTCTTCATCTTGGTTGACAGATAAAGATAAGCAGAAAAGTACTAAGGCCTTAGTGTGCTTATTCCTGAAATGCTCCTCCTAACAGGTGTAAGAAACACTAATGTTGTAAAGTGTGGACTAGACTTTATTATTGATAAAATGTGGCCTACACAAGTGTTAAGTGGTGTTTGGTGAACTTTACTTTTTTTTTTTGTGCAGATCGGGCTACAGTGCGAGTTTAACTCACACGGGGACCGTGCAGACAGCCGTAAACGGCGCTGCAAGGCCCCAAAACACTCCTCTAGGTTATCCTATGTAGTGTTTTTCCACAATTTAGCTGGAGACGGGTGGAAAGACACTAATAGGAAATTTTTGAAAAAATGTGCAGCAGGCTGCACTATTTGCAAAACAGGAAAAGTTATTTTACGGTATGAGGCAGTGACAAACCCTGAGCTGAATACAACCGGCTGTGGCTGCACACAGACTACAGGGCGAGCTGCGCTCACACGGAGACCGTGCAGACAGCCGTAAATGGCGCTGCAAGGCCCCAAAACACTCCTCTAGGTTATCCTATGTAGTGCTTTTCCACTATTTAGCTGGAGCCGGGTGGAAAGACACTAATAGGAAATTTTTGAAAAATTTTTCAACAGGCTGCACTATTTGAAAAAAGGACAAGTTATTTAACGGTATGAGGCAGTAACGCACCCTGAGCTGAATACAAGTCCTTCTAAAAAAATAAGCATATAGTGTTAAATTTAATTATTTACCATAATGTAATGATTACAATTAAACTTTCATATATTATAGATTCATTATCCACCAACTGAAATTTGTCAGGTCTTTTATTGTTTTAATACTGATGATTTTGGCATACAACTCCTGATAACCCAAAAAACCTGTCTCAATAAATTAGCATATCAAGAAAAGGTTCTCTAAACCAGAGGTCCCCAACTCCAGTCCTCAAGGCCCACCAACAGGTCATGTTTTCAGGATTTCCTTAGTTTTGCCCAGGTAATAATTGCATCACCTGTGCAATGCAAAGGAAATCCTGAAAACATGACCTGTTGGTGGGCCTTGAGGACTGGAGTTGGGGACCTCTGCTCTAAACGACCTATTACCCTAATCTTCTGAATCAACTAATTAACTCTAAACACATGCAAAAGATACCTGAGGCTTTTATAAACTCCCTGCCTGGTTCAGTACTCAAAACCCCCATCATGGGTAAGACTAGCGACCTGACAGATGTCAAGAAGGCCATCATTGACACCCTCAAGCAAGAGGGTAAGACCCAGAAAGAAATTTCTCAACAAATAGGCTGTTCCCAGAGTGCTGTATCAAGGCACCTCAATGGTAAGTCTGTTGGAAGGAAACAATGTGGCAGAAAACGCTGTATAACGAGAAGAGGAGACCGGACCCTGAGGAAGATTGTGGAGAAGGACCGATTCCAGACCTTGGGGAACCTGAGGAAGCAGTGGACGGAGTCTGGTGTGGAAACATCCAGAGCCACCGTGCACAGGCGTGTGCAGGAAATGGGCTACAGGTGCCGCATTCCCCAGGTAAAGCCACTTTTGAACCATAAACAGCGGCAGAGGCGCCTGACCTGGGCTACAGAGAAGCAGCACTGGACTGTTGCTAAGTGGTCCCAAGTACTTTTTTCTGATGAAAGCAAATTTTGCATGTCATTCGGAAATCAAGGTGCCAGAGTCTGGAGGAAGACTGGGGAGAAGGAAATGCCAAAATGCCTGAAGTCCAGTGTCAAGTACCCAAAGTCAGTGATGGTGTGGGGTGCCATGTCAGCTGCTGGTGTTGGTCCACTGTGTTTCATCAAGGGCAGGGTCAATGCAGCTAGCTATCAGGAGATTTTGGAGCACTTCATGCTTCCATCGGCTGAAATGCTTTATGGAGATGAAGATTTCATTTTTCAGCACGACCTGGCACCTGCTCACAGTGCCAAAACCACTGGTAAATGGTTTACTGACCATGGTATTACTGTGCTCAATTGGCCTGCCAACTCTCCTGACCTGAACCCCATAGAGAATCTGTGGGATATTGTGAAGAGAAAGTTGAGAGACGCAAGACCCAACACTCTGGATGAGCTTAAGGCCGCTATTGAAGCATCCTGGGCCTCCATAACATCTCAGCAGTGTCACAGGCTGATTGCCTCCATGCCACGCCGCAGTGAAGCAGTCATTTCTGCCAAAGGATTCCCGACCAAGTATTGAGTGCATAACTGAACATTATTATTTGTTGGTTTTTTTGTTTGTTATTAAAAAACACTTTTATTTGATTGGATGGGTGAAATATGCTAATTTATTGAGACAGGTTTTTTGGGTTATCAGGAGTTGTATGCCTAAATCATCAGTATTAAAACAATAAAAGACCTGACAAATTTCAGTTGGTGGATAATGAATCTATAATATATGAAAGTTTAATTGTAATCATTACATTATGGTAAATAATGAAATTTAACACTATATGCTAATTTTTTGAGAAGGACCTGTACAACCGGCTGTGGCTGCACACAGACTACAGGGCGAGCTGCGCTCACACGGAGACCGTGCAGACAGCCGTAAACGGCGCTGCAAGGCCCAAAGACCCTACTCTAGGTTATCCTATGTAGTGTTTTTCCCACAATTTAGCTGTAGACGGGTGGAAAGACACTAATAGGAAATTTTTGGAAAAATTTTCAGCAGGCTGCACTATTTGAAAAAAGGACAAGTTATTTAACGGTATGAGGCAGTAACGCACCCTGAGCTGAATACAACCGGCTGTGGCTGCACACAGACTACAGGGCGAGCTGCGCTCACACGGAGACCGTGCAGACAGCCGTAAACGGCGCTGCAAGGCCCAAAAAAACCCCTCTAGGTTATCCTATGTAGTGTTTTTCCACAATTTAGCTGGAGACGGGTGGAAAGACACTAATAGGAAATTTTAGAAAAAATGTGCAGCAGGCTGTACTATGAGCAAAAAAGGACAATGGATAGAACTGTATGAGGCAGTGTGAACCCCCCCTGAGCTGAATACAACCGGGTATGTGGCTGCACACAGACTACAGAGTGAGCTGCACACACACACACAGAGACCTTGCAGAACGCTGTTAAAACAGCGCTGCAAGGCAAGAGCAAGGTGAACACACAGCGTTTGCTAAATTAGCCTTGGAAAAGCAAAATAAAGCAATTCGCTATCTCAACTGGCCCTCAGTTAGAACACAGCGTCCTGTCCCTAACTGAAATCACAGCAGTGAGCGCAAAATGGCGGCAGCGTTTTTTATAGTGCATGGTGACATCATTTCAGCAGCCAATCACAGCCTTGCCAGTAGTTACATGCCCACCATGCTAAACAGGATGTGCCCACACTTCCATTCATTCCTCATTGGCTGCTGCGTGCAGTTTGAATTCTGGGAACTTCCGATTCCGGTATCCGATACGCGGTGAGTATCGGAAATCGGTATCGGAATTCCGATACCGCAAATATCGGAATGCTCAACAATACTTATAAGATATCACCTGTTACGGAGATGGCACTAAGCCTTATAGGTAATGAACAGGATTTATGGTGTCCAAAGTCTGTTCAGTATCTGCCCACTTGAAATAGATCACTCTGTAATGACTATATAATATACGAGTTTCACATTTTGTATTGAAGAATTGAAATTAACTTGTTGATGTGTAGTGGTTCCACACTATGAGTGGACGGGGAGTACTCACTTGGCTGGTCGTTGAGGTAGATACCAGGACACTGAGGGTTAAAAAGTCCATTTGGTTTATTAGAGGTCAGCATAAACTGCTCCTCAGGAACTTGGTAGCATGTAGCAGCCAGTCCACTGTTCGTTACACATTCGGCTCTATAGTAGAATCACAGCCCCTCGCTGACCCTGGTCAGCATAACATGGATTACTGAGTGTTTTTGGTTTTACCATTCTCTTTTGTGTCTTCAGGTTTCTTGGTGGTGTGTGAACATGTTCTTACAGACTTGTTCACTGTGCAAGTAGCCCATGTGTTCCTGTTTCCATGATTGTTCTCTTGTGTCTACAAGACTGGGGAGTTCCACCACTCCTCTTGGGCTAGCTGCACAAAAGCTGTTCTGCCCTGTATGCACACATGGATTTTTCCTCTCTGAACCCTGTTCACACAGGTAATATACAGATGATCAGGTTTTTAAATACATCAGATAGGGATTGCATACATTAGTTAGGACTGCTCTGATATGGGTATACCGTGAAGATTGGTAGAGCAGCTTAGTATACATTTTTTGCAAAAAACGTATCAACCAAATACCCTGTTATTTACATCTTTTACTAGCACTTGCGGATTACTGCAAACATTTTTTCAAACTGAGCGTTTTTGGTTTTACCATTCTCTTTTGTGTCCTCAGGAACTTGGTAGCATGTAGCAGCCAGTCCACTGTTCGTTACACATTCGGCTCTATAGTAGAATCACAGCCCCTCGCTGACCCTGGTCAGCATAACATGGATTACTGTCCGTTAACTGTTGGCGTCAGCCACACAGGTTCCCGGACACCTCTTATCCTCAAAGTCACCCACTTCTCACTGACCCTAGTTAGTACCTCTAACGGTTGTCAGGCCGTCCTCTCTGGAGGTTTCACCCACAGGGGAGGTAACATCACATGGAGTGGTCAGGTGAAAATGACATCACTGAACGTCCTCAAACTCTTGCAGATGCTGCAGGGAAAAGGGGTACAGTAAGCACCCTCACCCAGAGGTGAGGCATGTGGGTAGCAAGACCGCGGCCATTAGCCTCCTTACAGATGATATTCTAATTTTGTGAGCTGCTCCTGTATATGCAGTCAACTCCAGTTCTCCTCTCCAATCCATATGCAAAGTGTATGGGGAATGATATATGTGGCATATGAAAAAAGGCAGAGAAGGCACTAACCGATCTTAAAATCCCAATTTTATTCAATCTTCATTAAAATTCCATGGCCGGGAGAGTGAGGAAAAGAAGTTGCTGTGAGCAGGAACAAACGACGGCCGTTTCGCGCTGTGCTTGCACTTCTACGGGTCAGTATCAGAGAGACCACCTCAGTTTTTCCAGGGAGTGCCATTCAGCTTCTTTCATTTCTTTTTTGTATTTGCTTAATGATATATGTAGGTTTCTTGTACCTCAAATATAATTAGTAAATTAAATTAACAACTGCAATTTTGCAGTGCGTCATTGTGATCGGTCTGTTATGTGACCAAAGTCAGGCTGTAGCCCAAGTTCTAACCTTCAAACCTCAGATAGGATGGGCCACCTGACAAGACATCATTCAAAACTCGCTACTTTTAGCTCCTTTAACAAGCCTTTTTGATGGCTCTCCTGTCACTAAGTGGTGGCCCATTGAGTGGGATACTGCACAAAAAATTGTATCGTGTGGCATAATGCAAACAAAAAATATCCACGGGACATGAGATTTGTGTCCCTTGTTGGAGTGAAGCAATAGCTGTGCATGTGCTTTGCTCCTCCATTCAATATCTATGGCAGTGCCACAGATAGGAGATTGCCTGAGCTAGCCAAGTACTGCTAAGAGGGTGAATGGTGTTCCATTCAAGCACTGAGTACAAGTCCCAAGTTCTGCTGATCTGTGGTCGTTTCAGTGGTCAGACCTCAGCGATCTAGCAGCCAACTATACTGTGGAACTTGTTATAATTAGTGATGAGCGAATATACTCGTTACTCGAGATTTCTCAAGCACGCTCGGGGGTCCTCCGAGTATTTTTTAGTGCTCGGAGATTTAGTTTTTCTTGCCGCAGCTGAAGGCTAACAGATGTAAATCACTCAGCTGCAGCAAGAAAAACTAAATCTACGAGCACTAAAAAATACTTGGAGGACCCCCAAGCATTCTGGGGAAATCTCGAGTAACGAGTATATTCGAATCATCACTAGTTATAATTGAAACTATATATCGGATGTTATTTGATTACTAAAAATTTGATAAGAACAGGTCTATCTTGAAAATCGACCATTATTTTGAGTGGTGAATAAATCTCCTTACCAGGTGCCAAATCATATAATTTTATCATCAGACCATTTGCTGTTATATTTTTTTGTTATTATGGTGTTGTGACATTTAAACAATGTTGTGGTCTCATGGGGCTATTTCCAACTATTGGGGATGTTTTTTGGCTTTTAATTGTTTTTAATGTTTTTTGGTCTTGAAGCACAGTTGAATAAAGTTGCAATTGTTTTACACTAATTGGTGATCTCCATGGTAGCATGTTCTTTGCCCTTTTTTTTCTTTAACTACTAGTCTTCACATGCTAAAGGATTGATCCCCTTCATATTTTCTGATCCTGGCAATGGTGTCCTCCGCTGTTTGTGTATAGCTATAATTAAAACATTGCTTTAGAGATAAAGAATAAAGCTAGAGAGAAACCACAAAGTATTTGCATTTATTGAATAGCACCAGCACAGCCAGGACTAGTTGACAGAGATACTAAGAGCAGATGTATAGACTCACACTGTGTTTACTATTTTTTTCTTTTTAAATCCTAGGGCAGTGACTCGCTCCTACTACAGAAATGCTGCTTGTGTTATTCTTCTGTTTGACCTCACTTCTCATAAAACGTTTGAAAGCATCCAGAACTGGCATGAGGAGGTAACACAGCGAGCTCAGCCTCATCCTCTTCTTTTCCTACTACTTGGAACTAAAAGTGATATTCGTGAGCAGAGAAGTGTACCTCGAGAAGATGCGCAGGATTTGGCAGACTCTATAAGTGCACCATACCTGGAGACGTCTGCACGGACTGGCAGTAATGTTTCTGCTGCACTGTCCCTTCTGTGCAGAGAATTGCTGAAAGCTACAAGACAGGAGAAACCTGCACCGCTGGAGCATAGCTGTGTGGGATGCTCAGTAGGGAAGGAGACACCACAGAAGAAAATTTTATGTACATGTTGAAAACATAAGCGACATCTGTAGCTGCTTGGAAACAAAACAAACTAATAAACCTCAAGATCTTCTCGAATAATAAAACAAGACAACAACCAGTCAGAATAACATTAATAATCTTTAATCACACAAGCCAGATATATATATATGTATATATATGCATATATATATATATATATATATATATATATATATATATATATATAATATATATACACACACACACACAAAAGATAATGACAGCTTAACATTCCCTGCCAGAGGGTTTTGTAATGCAGGACTAATATAAAGTAGGCTCTTCTCTGAAGAGATGGTGTCTGCACTAGTTCCTGCAGGACGAAGGAGTCAGACTAGGAGTGTGGGTAATACAGCCGGGTAGTCTACTTCTTCTGTGTTTTCTTTATTAAAGCCATTCTCTGTGGGAGAGGAAAACATGGATTAGTGTACTGATAAAGCAAACAATAGCCAAGAAAAACAACACTTCATTAGTTTAAAGGGCGTCTGTCACTACATTTGACCTATCTAAAGTATTTGTTATAGATTGCAGAGGATAGTGATCATGTATGCCTCAGATCAGCTGTGTTGCGGAGAAATCATCTTTTATCATTTTATATAAATTACCTCTTCCAGGCTCTGGGGAGGACGTTGCATGGAAGATAACTCTGCCTCCAGAGCTTATTTTACATGAAAACGACGTTACCAGTGTGAGATATGTACAGTTGTGCTCAAACGTTTACATACCCCAGCAGAATTTTTTGCTTTCTTGGCTTTTTTTCAGAAACTATGAATAACACCATAACTTTTTGTCCGCACATGGTTAGTGGTTGGGTGAAGCCATTTATTGTCAAACTACTGTGTTTTCTCTTTTTAAATCATAATGACAACCCCAAAACATCCAAATTGCCCTGATCAAAAGTTCACATACCCTGGTGATTTTGGCCCGATAAGTTGACACAAATGGGTTTGAATGGCTACTAAACGTAACATCCTCACTTGTGACCTGTTTGCATGTAATCAGTGTCCGCTTTTATGCATATCGAGTTTCTGGGATCCAGACAGACTCTTGCATCTTTCATCCAGCCACTGACGTTTCTGGATTGTGAGTCATGGGGAAAGCAAAAGAATTGTCAACGGATCTACAAGAAAAGGTAGTTGAACTGTATAAAACAGGAAAGGGATACAAAAATATATCCAAGGAATTGATAATGCCAGCCAGCAGCGTTCAAACTGTGATTAACAAATGGAAAATCAGGGGCTCTGCAAAAACAAAAACCACAGTCAGGTAGACCAACAAAAATGTCATCCACAACTGACAGGAAAACTGTTCAGGATGCAAAGAAAAACTCACAAACAACATCAGCTGAAATACAGGACTCTTTGAAAACTAGCGGTGTGGCTGTTTCAAGATGCACAATATGGAGGCATTTGAACAAAAATGGGCTGCATGGTCAAGTTGCCAGAAGAAAGCCATTACTGTGCAAATGCCACAAAGTACCTTGCCTACAATACGCAAAACAGCACAAAGACTTCTGGAACAAAACTCAAAACTTCTGGAACAAGGTAATTTGGAGTGATTAGACCAAAATTGAACTTTTTGGCCACAACCATAAACGTTACATTTGGAGAGAGGTCAACAAGGCCTATGATAAAAGGAACACATTCAAACTGTAAAACACGGAGGTGGATCGTTGATGTTTTGGGGATGTGTGAGCTACAAAGGCACAGGAAACTTGGTCAAAGTTGAAGGAAAGATGAATGCAGCACGTTATCAGCAAATATTGGAGTCAAGTTTGCAATCATCAGCTCGGAAGCTGCTCATGGGATGTACTTGGACGTTCCAACATGACAATGATCCAAAACTCGAGGCCAGTTCGACTTGTCATTGGCTACAGCAGAACAAAGTGAAGGTTCTGGAGTGGCCATCTCGGTTTCCTGACCTCAATATCATTGAGCCTCTCTGGGGAGAGCTCAAGCGTGAACTTCATGCTAGATAGCCCAGGAATTTACAGGAACTGGAGGCTTTTTGCCAGAAGAGTGAGCAGTTTTACCATCTGAGAAAATAAAGAACCTCATCCACAACTACCACAAAAGACTTCAAGCTGTTATTGATGTTAGAGGGGGCAATACACGGTATTAAGAAATGGGGTATGTGAAATTTCGATCAGGGTCATTTGGATGTTTTGGGTTGTCATAATTTAAAAAGAGAAAACACAGCAGTTTGACAATACATGGCTTCACCCAACCACTAACCATAAATGGAGAAAAAGTTTTGGTGTTATCTTAATACAGGTCCTTCTCAAAAAATTAGCATATAGTGTTAAATTTCATTATTTACCATAATGTAATGATTACAATTAAACTTTCATATATTATAGATTCATTATCCACCAACTGAAATTTGTCAGGTCTTTTATTGTTTTAATACTGATGATTTTGGCATACAACTCCTGATAACCCAAAAAACCTGTCTCAATAAATTAGCATATCAAGAAAAGGTTCTCTAAACGACCTATTACCCTAATCTTCTGAATCAACTAATTAACTCTAAACACATGCAAAAGATACCTGAGGCTTTTATAAACTCCCTGCCTGGTTCATTACTCAAAACCCCCATCATGGGTAAGACTAGCGACCTGACAGATGTCAAGAAGGCCATCATTGACACCCTCAAGCAAGAGGGTAAGACCCAGAAAGAAATTTCTCAACAAATAGGCTGTTCCCAGAGTGCTGTATCAAGGCACCTCAATGGTAAGTCTGTTGGAAGGAAACAATGTGGCAGAAAACGCTGTACAACGAGAAGAGGAGACCGGACCCTGAGGAAGATTGTGGAGAAGGACCGATTCCAGACCTTGGGGAACCTGAGGAAGCAGTGGACGGAGTCTGGTGTGGAAACATCCAGAGCCACCGTGCACAGGCGTGTGCAGGAAATGGGCTACAGGTGCCGCATTCCCCAGGTAAAGCCACTTTTGAACCATAAACAGCGGCAGAGGCGCCTGACCTGGGCTACAGAGAAGCAGCACTGGACTGTTGCTAAGTGGTCCCAAGTACTTTTTTCTGATGAAAGCAAATTTTGCATGTCATTCGGAAATCAAGGTGCCAGAGTCTGGAGGAAGACTGGGGAGAAGGAAATGCCAAAATGCCTGAAGTCCAGTGTCAAGTACCCAAAGTCAGTGATGGTGTGGGGTGCCATGTCAGCTGCTGGTGTTGGTCCACTGTGTTTCATCAAGGGCAGGGTCAATGCAGCTAGCTATCAGGAGATTTTGGAGCACTTCATGCTTCCATCGGCTGAAATGCTTTATGGAGATGAAGATTTCATTTTTCAGCACGACCTGGCACCTGCTCACAGTGCCAAAACCACTGGTAAATGGTTTACTGACCATGGTATTACTGTGCTCAATTGGCCTGCCAACTCTCCTGACCTGAACCCCATAGAGAATCTGTGGGATATTGTGAAGAGAAAGTTGAGAGACGCAAGACCCAACACTCTGGATGAGCTTAAGGCCGTTATTGAAGCATCCTGGGCCTCCATAACATCTCAGCAGTGTCACAGGCTGATTGCCTCCATGCCACGCCGCATTGAAGCAGTCATTTCTGCCAAAGGATTCCCGACCAAGTATTGAGTGCATAACTGAACATTATTATTTGTTGGTTTTTTTGTTTGTTATTAAAAAACACTTTTATTTGATTGGATGGGTGAAATATGCTAATTTATTGAGACAGGTTTTTTGGGTTATCAGGAGTTGTATGCCTAAATCATCAGTATTAAAACAATACAAGACCTGACAAATTTCAGTTGGTGGATAATGAATCTATAATATATGAAAGTTTAATTGTAATCATTACATTATGGTAAATAATGAAATTTAACACTATATGCTAATTTTTTGAGAAGGACCTGTACAACCGGCTGTGGCTGGACACAGACTACAGGGCGAGCTGCGCTCACACGGAGACCGTGCAGACAGCAAGGCCCAAAGACCCTACTCTAGGTTATCCTATGTAGTGTTTTTCCCACATCTAGCTGTAGACGGGTGGAAAGACACTAATAGGAAATTTTTGGAAAAATTTTCAGTAGGCTGCACTATTTGAAAAAAAAGGACAAGTTATTTAACGGTATGAGGCAGTAACGCACCCTGAGCTGAATACAACCGGCTGTGGCTGCACACAGACTACAGGGCGAGCTGCGCTCACACGGAGACCGTGCAGACAGCCGTAAACGGCGCTGCAAGGCCCAAAAAAACCCCTCTAGGTTATCCTATGTAGTGTTTTTCCACAATTTAGCTGGAGACGGGTGGAAAGACACTAATAGGAAATTTTAGAAAAAATGTGCAGCAGGCTGCACTATGAGCAAAAAAGGACAATGGATAGAACTGTATGAGGCAGTGTGAACCCCCCCTGAGCTGAATACAACCGGGTATGTGGCTGCACACAGACTACAGAGTGAGCTGCACACACACACACAGAGACCTTGCAGAACGCTGTTAAAACAGCGCTGCAAGGCAAGAGCAAGGTGAACACACAGCGTTTGCTAAATTAGCCTTGGAAAAGCAAAATAAAGCAATTCGCTATCTCAACTGGCCCTCAGTTAGAACACAGCGTCCTGTCCCTAACTGAAATCACAGCAGAGTGAGCGCAAAATGGCGGCAGCGTTTTTTATAGTGCATGGTGACATCATTTCAGCAGCCAATCACAGCCTTGCCAGTAGTTACATGCCCACCATGCTAAACAGGATGTGCCCACACTTCCATTCATTCCTCATTGGCTGCTGCGTGCAGTTTGAATTCTGGGAACTTCCGATTCCGGTATCCGATACGCGGTGAGTATCGGAAATCGGTATCGGAATTCCGATACCGCAAATATCGGAATGCTCAACAATACTTATAAGATATCACCTGTTACGGAGATGGCACTAAGCCTTATAGGTAATGAACAGGATTTATGGTGTCCAAAGTCTGTTCAGTATCTGCCCACTTGAAATAGATCACTCTGTAATGACTATATAATATACGAGTTTCACGTTTTGTATTGAAGAATTGAAATTAACTTGTTGATGTGTAGTGGTTCCACACTATGAGTGGACGGGGAGTACTCACTTGGCTGGTCGTTGAGGTAGATACCAGGACACTGAGGGTTAAAAAGTCCATTTGGTTTATTAGAGGTCAGCATAAACTGCTCCTCAGGAACTTGGTAGCATGTAGCAGCCAGTCCACTGTTCGTTACACATTCGGCTCTATAGTAGAATCACAGCCCCTCGCTGACCCTGGTCAGCATAACATGGATTACTGTCCGTTAACTGTTGGCGTCAGCCACACAGGATCCCGGACACCTCTTATCCTCAAAGGCACCCACTTCTCACTGACCCTAGTTAGTACCTCTAACGGTTGTCAGGCCGTCCTCTCTGGAGGTTTCACCCACAGGGGAGGTAACATCACATGGAGTGGTCACGTGAAAATGACATCACTGAACGTCCTCAAACTCTTGCAGATGCTGCAGGGAAAAGGGGTACAGTAAGCACCCTCACCCAGAGGTGAGGCATGTGGGTAGCAAGACCGCGGCCATTAGCCTCCTTACAGATGATATTCTAATTTTGTGAGCTGCTCCTGTATATGCAGTCAACTCCAGTTCTCCTCTCCAATCCATATGCAAAGTGTATGGGGAATGATATATGTGGCATATGAAAAAAGGCAGAGAAGGCACTAACCGATCTTAAAATCCCAATTTTATTCAATCTTCATTAAAATTCCATGGCCGGGAGAGTGAGGAAAAGAAATTGCTGTGAGCAGGAACAAACGACGGCCGTTTCGCGCTGTGCTTGCACTTCTACGGGTCAGTATCAGAGAGACCACCTCAGTTTTTCCAGGGAGTGCCATTCAGCTTCTTTCATTTCTTTTTTGTATTTGCTTAATGATATATGTAGGTTTCTTGTACCTCAAATATAATTAGTAAATTAAATTAACAACTGCAATTTTGCAGTGCGTCATTGTGATCGGTCTGTTATGTGACCAAAGTCAGGCTGTAGCCCAAGTTCTAACCTTCAAACCTCAGATAGGATGGGCCACCTGACAAGACATCATTCAAAACTCGCTACTTTTAGCTCCTTTAACAAGCCTTTTTGATGGCTCTCCTGTCACTAAGTGGTGGCCCATTGAGTGGGATACTGCACAAAAAATTGTACCGTGTGGCATAATGCAAACAAAAAATATCCACGGGACATGAGATTTGTGTCCCTTGTTGGAGTGAAGCAATAGCTGTGCATGTGCTTTGCTCCTCCATTCAATATCTATGGCAGTGCCACAGATAGGAGATTGCCTGAGCTAGCCAAGTACTGCTAAGAGGGTGAATGGTGTTCCATTCAAGCACTGAGTACAAGTCCCAAGTTCTGCTGATCTGTGGTCGTTTCAGTGGTCAGACCTCAGCGATCTAGCAGCCAACTATACTGTGGAACTTGTTATAATTAGTGATGAGCGAATATACTCGTTACTCGAGATTTCTCAAGCACGCTCGGGGGTCCTCCGAGTATTTTTTAGTGCTCGGAGATTTAGTTTTTCTTGCCGCAGCTGAAGGCTAACAGATGTAAATCAGCTGCAGCAAGAAAAACTAAATCTACGAGCACTAAAAAATACTTGGAGGACCCCCAAGCATTCTGGGGAAATCTCGAGTAACGAGTATATTCGAATCATCACTAGTTATAATTGAAACTATATATCGGATGTTATTTGATTACTAAAAATTTGATAAGAACAGGTCTATCTTGAAAATCGACCATTATTTTGAGTGGTGAATAAATCTCCTTACCAGGTGCCAAATCATATAATTTTATCATCAGACCATTTGCTGTTATATTTTTTTGTTATTATGGTGTTGTGACATTTAAACAATGTTGTGGTCTCATGGGGCTATTTCCAACTATTGGGGATGTTTTTTGGCTTTTAATTGTTTTTAATGTTTTTTGGTCTTGAAGCACAGTTGAATAAAGTTGCAATTGTTTTACACTAATTGGTGATCTCCATGGTAGCATGTTCTTTGCCCTTTTTTTTCTTTAACTACTAGTCTTCACATGCTAAAGGATTGATCCCCTTCATATTTTCTGATCCTGGCAATGGTGTCCTCCGCTGTTTGTGTATAGCTATAATTAAAACATTGCTTTAGAGATAAAGAATAAAGCTAGAGAGAAACCACAAAGTATTTGCATTTATTGAATAGCACCAGCACAGCCAGGACTAGTTGACAGAGATACTAAGAGCAGATGTATAGACTCACACTGTGTTTACTATTTTTTTCTTTTTAAATCCTAGGGCAGTGACTCGCTCCTACTACAGAAATGCTGCTTGTGTTATTCTTCTGTTTGACCTCACTTCTCATAAAACGTTTGAAAGCATCCAGAACTGGCATGAGGAGGTAACACAGCGAGCTCAGCCTCATCCTCTTCTTTTCCTACTACTTGGAACTAAAAGTGATATTCGTGAGCAGAGAAGTGTACCTCGAGAAGATGCGCAGGATTTGGCAGACTCTATAAGTGCACCATACCTGGAGACGTCTGCACGGACTGGCAGTAATGTTTCTGCTGCACTGTCCCTTCTGTGCAGAGAATTGCTGAAAGCTACAAGACAGGAGAAACCTGCACCGCTGGAGCATAGCTGTGTGGGATGCTCAGTAGGGAAGGAGACACCACAGAAGAAAATTTTATGTACATGTTGAAAACATAAGCGACATCTGTAGCTGCTTGGAAACAAAACAAACTAATAAACCTCAAGATCTTCTCGAATAATAAAACAAGACAACAACCAGTCAGAATAACATTAATAATCTTTAATCACACAAGCCAGATATATATATATGTATATATATGCATATATATATATATATATATATATATATATATATATAATATATATACACACACACACACAAAAGATAATGACAGCTTAACATTCCCTGCCAGAGGGTTTTGTAATGCAGGACTAATATAAAGTAGGCTCTTCTCTGAAGAGATGGTGTCTGCACTAGTTCCTGCAGGACGAAGGAGTCAGACTAGGAGTGTGGGTAATACAGCCGGGTAGTCTACTTCTTCTGTGTTTTCTTTATTAAAGCCATTCTCTGTGGGAGAGGAAAACATGGATTAGTGTACTGATAAAGCAAACAATAGCCAAGAAAAACAACACTTCATTAGTTTAAAGGGCGTCTGTCACTACATTTGACCTATCTAAAGTATTTGTTATAGATTGCAGAGGATAGTGATCATGTATGCCTCAGATCAGCTGTGTTGCGGAGAAATCATCTTTTATCATTTTATATAAATTACCTCTTCCAGGCTCTGGGGAGGACGTTGCATGGAAGATAACTCTGCCTCCAGAGCTTATTTTACATGAAAACGACGTTACCAGTGTGAGATATGTACAGTTGTGCTCAAACGTTTACATACCCCAGCAGAATTTTTTGCTTTCTTGGCTTTTTTTCAGAAACTATGAATAACACCATAACTTTTTGTCCGCACATGGTTAGTGGTTGGGTGAAGCCATTTATTGTCAAACTACTGTGTTTTCTCTTTTTAAATCATAATGACAACCCCAAAACATCCAAATTGCCCTGATCAAAAGTTCACATACCCTGGTGATTTTGGCCCGATAAGTTGACACAAATGGGTTTGAATGGCTACTAAACGTAACATCCTCACTTGTGACCTGTTTGCATGTAATCAGTGTCCGCTTTTATGCATATCGAGTTTCTGGGATCCAGACAGACTCTTGCATCTTTCATCCAGCCACTGACGTTTCTGGATTGTGAGTCATGGGGAAAGCAAAAGAATTGTCAACGGATCTACAAGAAAAGGTAGTTGAACTGTATAAAACAGGAAAGGGATACAAAAATATATCCAAGGAATTGATAATGCCAGCCAGCAGCGTTCAAACTGTGATTAACAAATGGAAAATCAGGGGCTCTGCAAAAACAAAAACCACAGTCAGGTAGACCAACAAAAATGTCATCCACAACTGACAGGAAAACTGTTCAGGATGCAAAGAAAAACTCACAAACAACATCAGCTGAAATACAGGACTCTTTGAAAACTAGCGGTGTGGCTGTTTCAAGATGCACAATATGGAGGCATTTGAACAAAAATGGGCTGCATGGTCAAGTTGCCAGAAGAAAGCCATTACTGTGCAAATGCCACAAAGTACCTTGCCTACAATACGCAAAACAGCACAAAGACTTCTGGAACAAAACTCAAAACTTCTGGAACAAGGTAATTTGGAGTGATTAGACCAAAATTGAACTTTTTGGCCACAACCATAAACGTTACATTTGGAGAGAGGTCAACAAGGCCTATGATAAAAGGAACACATTCAAACTGTAAAACACGGAGGTGGATCGTTGATGTTTTGGGGATGTGTGAGCTACAAAGGCACAGGAAACTTGGTCAAAGTTGAAGGAAAGATGAATGCAGCACGTTATCAGCAAATATTGGAGTCAAGTTTGCAATCATCAGCTCGGAAGCTGCTCATGGGATGTACTTGGACGTTCCAACATGACAATGATCCAAAACTCGAGGCCAGTTCGACTTGTCATTGGCTACAGCAGAACAAAGTGAAGGTTCTGGAGTGGCCATCTCGGTTTCCTGACCTCAATATCATTGAGCCTCTCTGGGGAGAGCTCAAGCGTGAACTTCATGCTAGATAGCCCAGGAATTTACAGGAACTGGAGGCTTTTTGCCAGAAGAGTGAGCAGTTTTACCATCTGAGAAAATAAAGAACCTCATCCACAACTACCACAAAAGACTTCAAGCTGTTATTGATGTTAGAGGGGGCAATACACGGTATTAAGAAATGGGGTATGTGAAATTTCGATCAGGGTCATTTGGATGTTTTGGGTTGTCATAATTTAAAAAGAGAAAACACAGCAGTTTGACAATACATGGCTTCACCCAACCACTAACCATAAATGGAGAAAAAGTTTTGGTGTTATCTTAATACAGGTCCTTCTCAAAAAATTAGCATATAGTGTTAAATTTCATTATTTACCATAATGTAATGATTACAATTAAACTTTCATATATTATAGATTCATTATCCACCAACTGAAATTTGTCAGGTCTTTTATTGTTTTAATACTGATGATTTTGGCATACAACTCCTGATAACCCAAAAAACCTGTCTCAATAAATTAGCATATCAAGAAAAGGTTCTCTAAACGACCTATTACCCTAATCTTCTGAATCAACTAATTAACTCTAAACACATGCAAAAGATACCTGAGGCTTTTATAAACTCCCTGCCTGGTTCATTACTCAAAACCCCCATCATGGGTAAGACTAGCGACCTGACAGATGTCAAGAAGGCCATCATTGACACCCTCAAGCAAGAGGGTAAGACCCAGAAAGAAATTTCTCAACAAATAGGCTGTTCCCAGAGTGCTGTATCAAGGCACCTCAATGGTAAGTCTGTTGGAAGGAAACAATGTGGCAGAAAACGCTGTACAACGAGAAGAGGAGACCGGACCCTGAGGAAGATTGTGGAGAAGGACCGATTCCAGACCTTGGGGAACCTGAGGAAGCAGTGGACGGAGTCTGGTGTGGAAACATCCAGAGCCACCGTGCACAGGCGTGTGCAGGAAATGGGCTACAGGTGCCGCATTCCCCAGGTAAAGCCACTTTTGAACCATAAACAGCGGCAGAGGCGCCTGACCTGGGCTACAGAGAAGCAGCACTGGACTGTTGCTAAGTGGTCCCAAGTACTTTTTTCTGATGAAAGCAAATTTTGCATGTCATTCGGAAATCAAGGTGCCAGAGTCTGGAGGAAGACTGGGGAGAAGGAAATGCCAAAATGCCTGAAGTCCAGTGTCAAGTACCCAAAGTCAGTGATGGTGTGGGGTGCCATGTCAGCTGCTGGTGTTGGTCCACTGTGTTTCATCAAGGGCAGGGTCAATGCAGCTAGCTATCAGGAGATTTTGGAGCACTTCATGCTTCCATCGGCTGAAATGCTTTATGGAGATGAAGATTTCATTTTTCAGCACGACCTGGCACCTGCTCACAGTGCCAAAACCACTGGTAAATGGTTTACTGACCATGGTATTACTGTGCTCAATTGGCCTGCCAACTCTCCTGACCTGAACCCCATAGAGAATCTGTGGGATATTGTGAAGAGAAAGTTGAGAGACGCAAGACCCAACACTCTGGATGAGCTTAAGGCCGTTATTGAAGCATCCTGGGCCTCCATAACATCTCAGCAGTGTCACAGGCTGATTGCCTCCATGCCACGCCGCATTGAAGCAGTCATTTCTGCCAAAGGATTCCCGACCAAGTATTGAGTGCATAACTGAACATTATTATTTGTTGGTTTTTTTGTTTGTTATTAAAAAACACTTTTATTTGATTGGATGGGTGAAATATGCTAATTTATTGAGACAGGTTTTTTGGGTTATCAGGAGTTGTATGCCTAAATCATCAGTATTAAAACAATACAAGACCTGACAAATTTCAGTTGGTGGATAATGAATCTATAATATATGAAAGTTTAATTGTAATCATTACATTATGGTAAATAATGAAATTTAACACTATATGCTAATTTTTTGAGAAGGACCTGTACAACCGGCTGTGGCTGGACACAGACTACAGGGCGAGCTGCGCTCACACGGAGACCGTGCAGACAGCAAGGCCCAAAGACCCTACTCTAGGTTATCCTATGTAGTGTTTTTCCCACATCTAGCTGTAGACGGGTGGAAAGACACTAATAGGAAATTTTTGGAAAAATTTTCAGTAGGCTGCACTATTTGAAAAAAAAGGACAAGTTATTTAACGGTATGAGGCAGTAACGCACCCTGAGCTGAATACAACCGGCTGTGGCTGCACACAGACTACAGGGCGAGCTGCGCTCACACGGAGACCGTGCAGACAGCCGTAAACGGCGCTGCAAGGCCCAAAAAAACCCCTCTAGGTTATCCTATGTAGTGTTTTTCCACAATTTAGCTGGAGACGGGTGGAAAGACACTAATAGGAAATTTTAGAAAAAATGTGCAGCAGGCTGCACTATGAGCAAAAAAGGACAATGGATAGAACTGTATGAGGCAGTGTGAACCCCCCCTGAGCTGAATACAACCGGGTATGTGGCTGCACACAGACTACAGAGTGAGCTGCACACACACACACAGAGACCTTGCAGAACGCTGTTAAAACAGCGCTGCAAGGCAAGAGCAAGGTGAACACACAGCGTTTGCTAAATTAGCCTTGGAAAAGCAAAATAAAGCAATTCGCTATCTCAACTGGCCCTCAGTTAGAACACAGCGTCCTGTCCCTAACTGAAATCACAGCAGAGTGAGCGCAAAATGGCGGCAGCGTTTTTTATAGTGCATGGTGACATCATTTCAGCAGCCAATCACAGCCTTGCCAGTAGTTACATGCCCACCATGCTAAACAGGATGTGCCCACACTTCCATTCATTCCTCATTGGCTGCTGCGTGCAGTTTGAATTCTGGGAACTTCCGATTCCGGTATCCGATACGCGGTGAGTATCGGAAATCGGTATCGGAATTCCGATACCGCAAATATCGGAATGCTCAACAATACTTATAAGATATCACCTGTTACGGAGATGGCACTAAGCCTTATAGGTAATGAACAGGATTTATGGTGTCCAAAGTCTGTTCAGTATCTGCCCACTTGAAATAGATCACTCTGTAATGACTATATAATATACGAGTTTCACGTTTTGTATTGAAGAATTGAAATTAACTTGTTGATGTGTAGTGGTTCCACACTATGAGTGGACGGGGAGTACTCACTTGGCTGGTCGTTGAGGTAGATACCAGGACACTGAGGGTTAAAAAGTCCATTTGGTTTATTAGAGGTCAGCATAAACTGCTCCTCAGGAACTTGGTAGCATGTAGCAGCCAGTCCACTGTTCGTTACACATTCGGCTCTATAGTAGAATCACAGCCCCTCGCTGACCCTGGTCAGCATAACATGGATTACTGTCCGTTAACTGTTGGCGTCAGCCACACAGGATCCCGGACACCTCTTATCCTCAAAGGCACCCACTTCTCACTGACCCTAGTTAGTACCTCTAACGGTTGTCAGGCCGTCCTCTCTGGAGGTTTCACCCACAGGGGAGGTAACATCACATGGAGTGGTCACGTGAAAATGACATCACTGAACGTCCTCAAACTCTTGCAGATGCTGCAGGGAAAAGGGGTACAGTAAGCACCCTCACCCAGAGGTGAGGCATGTGGGTAGCAAGACCGCGGCCATTAGCCTCCTTACAGATGATATTCTAATTTTGTGAGCTGCTCCTGTATATGCAGTCAACTCCAGTTCTCCTCTCCAATCCATATGCAAAGTGTATGGGGAATGATATATGTGGCATATGAAAAAAGGCAGAGAAGGCACTAACCGATCTTAAAATCCCAATTTTATTCAATCTTCATTAAAATTCCATGGCCGGGAGAGTGAGGAAAAGAAATTGCTGTGAGCAGGAACAAACGACGGCCGTTTCGCGCTGTGCTTGCACTTCTACGGGTCAGTATCAGAGAGACCACCTCAGTTTTTCCAGGGAGTGCCATTCAGCTTCTTTCATTTCTTTTTTGTATTTGCTTAATGATATATGTAGGTTTCTTGTACCTCAAATATAATTAGTAAATTAAATTAACAACTGCAATTTTGCAGTGCGTCATTGTGATCGGTCTGTTATGTGACCAAAGTCAGGCTGTAGCCCAAGTTCTAACCTTCAAACCTCAGATAGGATGGGCCACCTGACAAGACATCATTCAAAACTCGCTACTTTTAGCTCCTTTAACAAGCCTTTTTGATGGCTCTCCTGTCACTAAGTGGTGGCCCATTGAGTGGGATACTGCACAAAAAATTGTACCGTGTGGCATAATGCAAACAAAAAATATCCACGGGACATGAGATTTGTGTCCCTTGTTGGAGTGAAGCAATAGCTGTGCATGTGCTTTGCTCCTCCATTCAATATCTATGGCAGTGCCACAGATAGGAGATTGCCTGAGCTAGCCAAGTACTGCTAAGAGGGTGAATGGTGTTCCATTCAAGCACTGAGTACAAGTCCCAAGTTCTGCTGATCTGTGGTCGTTTCAGTGGTCAGACCTCAGCGATCTAGCAGCCAACTATACTGTGGAACTTGTTATAATTAGTGATGAGCGAATATACTCGTTACTCGAGATTTCTCAAGCACGCTCGGGGGTCCTCCGAGTATTTTTTAGTGCTCGGAGATTTAGTTTTTCTTGCCGCAGCTGAAGGCTAACAGATGTAAATCAGCTGCAGCAAGAAAAACTAAATCTACGAGCACTAAAAAATACTTGGAGGACCCCCAAGCATTCTGGGGAAATCTCGAGTAACGAGTATATTCGAATCATCACTAGTTATAATTGAAACTATATATCGGATGTTATTTGATTACTAAAAATTTGATAAGAACAGGTCTATCTTGAAAATCGACCATTATTTTGAGTGGTGAATAAATCTCCTTACCAGGTGCCAAATCATATAATTTTATCATCAGACCATTTGCTGTTATATTTTTTTGTTATTATGGTGTTGTGACATTTAAACAATGTTGTGGTCTCATGGGGCTATTTCCAACTATTGGGGATGTTTTTTGGCTTTTAATTGTTTTTAATGTTTTTTGGTCTTGAAGCACAGTTGAATAAAGTTGCAATTGTTTTACACTAATTGGTGATCTCCATGGTAGCATGTTCTTTGCCCTTTTTTTTCTTTAACTACTAGTCTTCACATGCTAAAGGATTGATCCCCTTCATATTTTCTGATCCTGGCAATGGTGTCCTCCGCTGTTTGTGTATAGCTATAATTAAAACATTGCTTTAGAGATAAAGAATAAAGCTAGAGAGAAACCACAAAGTATTTGCATTTATTGAATAGCACCAGCACAGCCAGGACTAGTTGACAGAGATACTAAGAGCAGATGTATAGACTCACACTGTGTTTACTATTTTTTTCTTTTTAAATCCTAGGGCAGTGACTCGCTCCTACTACAGAAATGCTGCTTGTGTTATTCTTCTGTTTGACCTCACTTCTCATAAAACGTTTGAAAGCAT
Organism: Ranitomeya imitator; assembly: GCF_032444005.1. NCBI lineage: Eukaryota > Metazoa > Chordata > Amphibia > Anura > Dendrobatidae > Ranitomeya > Ranitomeya imitator. The sequence continues at coordinate 328,937,855 of NC_091284.1, read as the reverse complement.
CCAGAACTGGCATGAGGAGGTAACACAGCGAGCTCAGCCTCATCCTCTTCTTTTCCTACTACTTGGAACTAAAAGTGATATTCGTGAGCAGAGAAGTGTACCTCGAGAAGATGCGCAGGATTTGGCAGACTCTATAAGTGCACCATACCTGGAGACGTCTGCACGGACTGGCAGTAATGTTTCTGCTGCACTGTCCCTTCTGTGCAGAGAATTGCTGAAAGCTACAAGACAGGAGAAACCTGCACCGCTGGAGCATAGCTGTGTGGGATGCTCAGTAGGGAAGGAGACACCACAGAAGAAAATTTTATGTACATGTTGAAAACATAAGCGACATCTGTAGCTGCTTGGAAACAAAACAAACTAATAAACCTCAAGATCTTCTCGAATAATAAAACAAGACAACAACCAGTCAGAATAACATTAATAATCTTTAATCACACAAGCCAGATATATATATATGTATATATATGCATATATATATATATATATATATATATATATATATATATATATATATATATATATATATATAATATATATACACACACACACACAAAAGATAATGACAGCTTAACATTCCCTGCCAGAGGGTTTTGTAATGCAGGACTAATATAAAGTAGGCTCTTCTCTGAAGAGATGGTGTCTGCACTAGTTCCTGCAGGACGAAGGAGTCAGACTAGGAGTGTGGGTAATACAGCCGGGTAGTCTACTTCTTCTGTGTTTTCTTTATTAAAGCCATTCTCTGTGGGAGAGGAAAACATGGATTAGTGTACTGATAAAGCAAACAATAGCCAAGAAAAACAACACTTCATTAGTTTAAAGGGCGTCTGTCACTACATTTGACCTATCTAAAGTATTTGTTATAGATTGCAGAGGATAGTGATCATGTATGCCTCAGATCAGCTGTGTTGCGGAGAAATCATCTTTTATCATTTTATATAAATTACCTCTTCCAGGCTCTGGGGAGGACGTTGCATGGAAGATAACTCTGCCTCCAGAGCTTATTTTACATGAAAACGACGTTACCAGTGTGAGATATGTACAGTTGTGCTCAAACGTTTACATACCCCAGCAGAATTTTTTGCTTTCTTGGCTTTTTTTCAGAAACTATGAATAACACCATAACTTTTTGTCCGCACATGGTTAGTGGTTGGGTGAAGCCATTTATTGTCAAACTACTGTGTTTTCTCTTTTTAAATCATAATGACAACCCCAAAACATCCAAATTGCCCTGATCAAAAGTTCACATACCCTGGTGATTTTGGCCCGATAAGTTGACACAAATGGGTTTGAATGGCTACTAAACGTAACATCCTCACTTGTGACCTGTTTGCATGTAATCAGTGTCCGCTTTTATGCATATCGAGTTTCTGGGATCCAGACAGACTCTTGCATCTTTCATCCAGCCACTGACGTTTCTGGATTGTGAGTCATGGGGAAAGCAAAAGAATTGTCAACGGATCTACAAGAAAAGGTAGTTGAACTGTATAAAACAGGAAAGGGATACAAAAATATATCCAAGGAATTGATAATGCCAGCCAGCAGCGTTCAAACTGTGATTAACAAATGGAAAATCAGGGGCTCTGCAAAAACAAAAACCACAGTCAGGTAGACCAACAAAAATGTCATCCACAACTGACAGGAAAACTGTTCAGGATGCAAAGAAAAACTCACAAACAACATCAGCTGAAATACAGGACTCTTTGAAAACTAGCGGTGTGGCTGTTTCAAGATGCACAATATGGAGGCATTTGAACAAAAATGGGCTGCATGGTCAAGTTGCCAGAAGAAAGCCATTACTGTGCAAATGCCACAAAGTACCTTGCCTACAATACGCAAAACAGCACAAAGACTTCTGGAACAAAACTCAAAACTTCTGGAACAAGGTAATTTGGAGTGATTAGACCAAAATTGAACTTTTTGGCCACAACCATAAACGTTACATTTGGAGAGAGGTCAACAAGGCCTATGATAAAAGGAACACATTCAAACTGTAAAACACGGAGGTGGATCGTTGATGTTTTGGGGATGTGTGAGCTACAAAGGCACAGGAAACTTGGTCAAAGTTGAAGGAAAGATGAATGCAGCACGTTATCAGCAAATATTGGAGTCAAGTTTGCAATCATCAGCTTGGAAGCTGCTCATGGGATGTACTTGGACGTTCCAACATGACAATGATCCAAAACTCGAGGCCAGTTCGACTTGTCATTGGCTACAGCAGAACAAAGTGAAGGTTCTGGAGTGGCCATCTCGGTTTCCTGACCTCAATATCATTGAGCCTCTCTGGGGAGAGCTCAAGCGTGAACTTCATGCTAGATAGCCCAGGAATTTACAGGAACTGGAGGCTTTTTGCCAGAAGAGTGAGCAGTTTTACCATCTGAGAAAATAAAGAACCTCATCCACAACTACCACAAAAGACTTCAAGCTGTTATTGATGTTAGAGGGGGCAATACACGGTATTAAGAAATGGGGTATGTGAAATTTCGATCAGGGTCATTTGGATGTTTTGGGTTGTCATAATTTAAAAAGAGAAAACACAGCAGTTTGACAATACATGGCTTCACCCAACCACTAACCATAAATGGAGAAAAAGTTTTGGTGTTATCTTAATACAGGTCCTTCTCAAAAAATTAGCATATAGTGTTAAATTTCATTATTTACCATAATGTAATGATTACAATTAAACTTTCATATATTATAGATTCATTATCCACCAACTGAAATTTGTCAGGTCTTTTATTGTTTTAATACTGATGATTTTGGCATACAACTCCTGATAACCCAAAAAACCTGTCTCAATAAATTAGCATATCAAGAAAAGGTTCTCTAAACGACCTATTACCCTAATCTTCTGAATCAACTAATTAACTCTAAACACATGCAAAAGATACCTGAGGCTTTTATAAACTCCCTGCCTGGTTCATTACTCAAAACCCCCATCATGGGTAAGACTAGCGACCTGACAGATGTCAAGAAGGCCATCATTGACACCCTCAAGCAAGAGGGTAAGACCCAGAAAGAAATTTCTCAACAAATAGGCTGTTCCCAGAGTGCTGTATCAAGGCACCTCAATGGTAAGTCTGTTGGAAGGAAACAATGTGGCAGAAAACGCTGTACAACGAGAAGAGGAGACCGGACCCTGAGGAAGATTGTGGAGAAGGACCGATTCCAGACCTTGGGGAACCTGAGGAAGCAGTGGACGGAGTCTGGTGTGGAAACATCCAGAGCCACCGTGCACAGGCGTGTGCAGGAAATGGGCTACAGGTGCCGCATTCCCCAGGTAAAGCCACTTTTGAACCATAAACAGCGGCAGAGGCGCCTGACCTGGGCTACAGAGAAGCAGCACTGGACTGTTGCTAAGTGGTCCCAAGTACTTTTTTCTGATGAAAGCAAATTTTGCATGTCATTCGGAAATCAAGGTGCCAGAGTCTGGAGGAAGACTGGGGAGAAGGAAATGCCAAAATGCCTGAAGTCCAGTGTCAAGTACCCAAAGTCAGTGATGGTGTGGGGTGCCATGTCAGCTGCTGGTGTTGGTCCACTGTGTTTCATCAAGGGCAGGGTCAATGCAGCTAGCTATCAGGAGATTTTGGAGCACTTCATGCTTCCATCGGCTGAAATGCTTTATGGAGATGAAGATTTCATTTTTCAGCACGACCTGGCACCTGCTCACAGTGCCAAAACCACTGGTAAATGGTTTACTGACCATGGTATTACTGTGCTCAATTGGCCTGCCAACTCTCCTGACCTGAACCCCATAGAGAATCTGTGGGATATTGTGAAGAGAAAGTTGAGAGACGCAAGACCCAACACTCTGGATGAGCTTAAGGCCGTTATTGAAGCATCCTGGGCCTCCATAACATCTCAGCAGTGTCACAGGCTGATTGCCTCCATGCCACGCCGCATTGAAGCAGTCATTTCTGCCAAAGGATTCCCGACCAAGTATTGAGTGCATAACTGAACATTATTATTTGTTGGTTTTTTTGTTTGTTATTAAAAAACACTTTTATTTGATTGGATGGGTGAAATATGCTAATTTATTGAGACAGGTTTTTTGGGTTATCAGGAGTTGTATGCCTAAATCATCAGTATTAAAACAATACAAGACCTGACAAATTTCAGTTGGTGGATAATGAATCTATAATATATGAAAGTTTAATTGTAATCATTACATTATGGTAAATAATGAAATTTAACACTATATGCTAATTTTTTGAGAAGGACCTGTACAACCGGCTGTGGCTGGACACAGACTACAGGGCGAGCTGCGCTCACACGGAGACCGTGCAGACAGCAAGGCCCAAAGACCCTACTCTAGGTTATCCTATGTAGTGTTTTTCCCACATCTAGCTGTAGACGGGTGGAAAGACACTAATAGGAAATTTTTGGAAAAATTTTCAGTAGGCTGCACTATTTGAAAAAAAAGGACAAGTTATTTAACGGTATGAGGCAGTAACGCACCCTGAGCTGAATACAACCGGCTGTGGCTGCACACAGACTACAGGGCGAGCTGCGCTCACACGGAGACCGTGCAGACAGCCGTAAACGGCGCTGCAAGGCCCAAAAAAACCCCTCTAGGTTATCCTATGTAGTGTTTTTCCACAATTTAGCTGGAGACGGGTGGAAAGACACTAATAGGAAATTTTAGAAAAAATGTGCAGCAGGCTGCACTATGAGCAAAAAAGGACAATGGATAGAACTGTATGAGGCAGTGTGAACCCCCCCTGAGCTGAATACAACCGGGTATGTGGCTGCACACAGACTACAGAGTGAGCTGCACACACACACACAGAGACCTTGCAGAACGCTGTTAAAACAGCGCTGCAAGGCAAGAGCAAGGTGAACACACAGCGTTTGCTAAATTAGCCTTGGAAAAGCAAAATAAAGCAATTCGCTATCTCAACTGGCCCTCAGTTAGAACACAGCGTCCTGTCCCTAACTGAAATCACAGCAGAGTGAGCGCAAAATGGCGGCAGCGTTTTTTATAGTGCATGGTGACATCATTTCAGCAGCCAATCACAGCCTTGCCAGTAGTTACATGCCCACCATGCTAAACAGGATGTGCCCACACTTCCATTCATTCCTCATTGGCTGCTGCGTGCAGTTTGAATTCTGGGAACTTCCGATTCCGGTATCCGATACGCGGTGAGTATCGGAAATCGGTATCGGAATTCCGATACCGCAAATATCGGAATGCTCAACAATACTTATAAGATATCACCTGTTACGGAGATGGCACTAAGCCTTATAGGTAATGAACAGGATTTATGGTGTCCAAAGTCTGTTCAGTATCTGCCCACTTGAAATAGATCACTCTGTAATGACTATATAATATACGAGTTTCACGTTTTGTATTGAAGAATTGAAATTAACTTGTTGATGTGTAGTGGTTCCACACTATGAGTGGACGGGGAGTACTCACTTGGCTGGTCGTTGAGGTAGATACCAGGACACTGAGGGTTAAAAAGTCCATTTGGTTTATTAGAGGTCAGCATAAACTGCTCCTCAGGAACTTGGTAGCATGTAGCAGCCAGTCCACTGTTCGTTACACATTCGGCTCTATAGTAGAATCACAGCCCCTCGCTGACCCTGGTCAGCATAACATGGATTACTGTCCGTTAACTGTTGGCGTCAGCCACACAGGATCCCGGACACCTCTTATCCTCAAAGGCACCCACTTCTCACTGACCCTAGTTAGTACCTCTAACGGTTGTCAGGCCGTCCTCTCTGGAGGTTTCACCCACAGGGGAGGTAACATCACATGGAGTGGTCACGTGAAAATGACATCACTGAACGTCCTCAAACTCTTGCAGATGCTGCAGGGAAAAGGGGTACAGTAAGCACCCTCACCCAGAGGTGAGGCATGTGGGTAGCAAGACCGCGGCCATTAGCCTCCTTACAGATGATATTCTAATTTTGTGAGCTGCTCCTGTATATGCAGTCAACTCCAGTTCTCCTCTCCAATCCATATGCAAAGTGTATGGGGAATGATATATGTGGCATATGAAAAAAGGCAGAGAAGGCACTAACCGATCTTAAAATCCCAATTTTATTCAATCTTCATTAAAATTCCATGGCCGGGAGAGTGAGGAAAAGAAATTGCTGTGAGCAGGAACAAACGACGGCCGTTTCGCGCTGTGCTTGCACTTCTACGGGTCAGTATCAGAGAGACCACCTCAGTTTTTCCAGGGAGTGCCATTCAGCTTCTTTCATTTCTTTTTTGTATTTGCTTAATGATATATGTAGGTTTCTTGTACCTCAAATATAATTAGTAAATTAAATTAACAACTGCAATTTTGCAGTGCGTCATTGTGATCGGTCTGTTATGTGACCAAAGTCAGGCTGTAGCCCAAGTTCTAACCTTCAAACCTCAGATAGGATGGGCCACCTGACAAGACATCATTCAAAACTCGCTACTTTTAGCTCCTTTAACAAGCCTTTTTGATGGCTCTCCTGTCACTAAGTGGTGGCCCATTGAGTGGGATACTGCACAAAAAATTGTACCGTGTGGCATAATGCAAACAAAAAATATCCACGGGACATGAGATTTGTGTCCCTTGTTGGAGTGAAGCAATAGCTGTGCATGTGCTTTGCTCCTCCATTCAATATCTATGGCAGTGCCACAGATAGGAGATTGCCTGAGCTAGCCAAGTACTGCTAAGAGGGTGAATGGTGTTCCATTCAAGCACTGAGTACAAGTCCCAAGTTCTGCTGATCTGTGGTCGTTTCAGTGGTCAGACCTCAGCGATCTAGCAGCCAACTATACTGTGGAACTTGTTATAATTAGTGATGAGCGAATATACTCGTTACTCGAGATTTCTCAAGCACGCTCGGGGGTCCTCCGAGTATTTTTTAGTGCTCGGAGATTTAGTTTTTCTTGCCGCAGCTGAAGGCTAACAGATGTAAATCAGCTGCAGCAAGAAAAACTAAATCTACGAGCACTAAAAAATACTTGGAGGACCCCCAAGCATTCTGGGGAAATCTCGAGTAACGAGTATATTCGAATCATCACTAGTTATAATTGAAACTATATATCGGATGTTATTTGATTACTAAAAATTTGATAAGAACAGGTCTATCTTGAAAATCGACCATTATTTTGAGTGGTGAATAAATCTCCTTACCAGGTGCCAAATCATATAATTTTATCATCAGACCATTTGCTGTTATATTTTTTTGTTATTATGGTGTTGTGACATTTAAACAATGTTGTGGTCTCATGGGGCTATTTCCAACTATTGGGGATGTTTTTTGGCTTTTAATTGTTTTTAATGTTTTTTGGTCTTGAAGCACAGTTGAATAAAGTTGCAATTGTTTTACACTAATTGGTGATCTCCATGGTAGCATGTTCTTTGCCCTTTTTTTTCTTTAACTACTAGTCTTCACATGCTAAAGGATTGATCCCCTTCATATTTTCTGATCCTGGCAATGGTGTCCTCCGCTGTTTGTGTATAGCTATAATTAAAACATTGCTTTAGAGATAAAGAATAAAGCTAGAGAGAAACCACAAAGTATTTGCATTTATTGAATAGCACCAGCACAGCCAGGACTAGTTGACAGAGATACTAAGAGCAGATGTATAGACTCACACTGTGTTTACTATTTTTTTCTTTTTAAATCCTAGGGCAGTGACTCGCTCCTACTACAGAAATGCTGCTTGTGTTATTCTTCTGTTTGACCTCACTTCTCATAAAACGTTTGAAAGCATCCAGAACTGGCATGAGGAGGTAACACAGCGAGCTCAGCCTCATCCTCTTCTTTTCCTACTACTTGGAACTAAAAGTGATATTCGTGAGCAGAGAAGTGTACCTCGAGAAGATGCGCAGGATTTGGCAGACTCTATAAGTGCACCATACCTGGAGACGTCTGCACGGACTGGCAGTAATGTTTCTGCTGCACTGTCCCTTCTGTGCAGAGAATTGCTGAAAGCTACAAGACAGGAGAAACCTGCACCGCTGGAGCATAGCTGTGTGGGATGCTCAGTAGGGAAGGAGACACCACAGAAGAAAATTTTATGTACATGTTGAAAACATAAGCGACATCTGTAGCTGCTTGGAAACAAAACAAACTAATAAACCTCAAGATCTTCTCGAATAATAAAACAAGACAACAACCAGTCAGAATAACATTAATAATCTTTAATCACACAAGCCAGATATATATATATGTATATATATGCATATATATATATATATATATATATATATATATATATATATATATATATATATATATAATATATATACACACACACACACAAAAGATAATGACAGCTTAACATTCCCTGCCAGAGGGTTTTGTAATGCAGGACTAATATAAAGTAGGCTCTTCTCTGAAGAGATGGTGTCTGCACTAGTTCCTGCAGGACGAAGGAGTCAGACTAGGAGTGTGGGTAATACAGCCGGGTAGTCTACTTCTTCTGTGTTTTCTTTATTAAAGCCATTCTCTGTGGGAGAGGAAAACATGGATTAGTGTACTGATAAAGCAAACAATAGCCAAGAAAAACAACACTTCATTAGTTTAAAGGGCGTCTGTCACTACATTTGACCTATCTAAAGTATTTGTTATAGATTGCAGAGGATAGTGATCATGTATGCCTCAGATCAGCTGTGTTGCGGAGAAATCATCTTTTATCATTTTATATAAATTACCTCTTCCAGGCTCTGGGGAGGACGTTGCATGGAAGATAACTCTGCCTCCAGAGCTTATTTTACATGAAAACGACGTTACCAGTGTGAGATATGTACAGTTGTGCTCAAACGTTTACATACCCCAGCAGAATTTTTTGCTTTCTTGGCTTTTTTTCAGAAACTATGAATAACACCATAACTTTTTGTCCGCACATGGTTAGTGGTTGGGTGAAGCCATTTATTGTCAAACTACTGTGTTTTCTCTTTTTAAATCATAATGACAACCCCAAAACATCCAAATTGCCCTGATCAAAAGTTCACATACCCTGGTGATTTTGGCCCGATAAGTTGACACAAATGGGTTTGAATGGCTACTAAACGTAACATCCTCACTTGTGACCTGTTTGCATGTAATCAGTGTCCGCTTTTATGCATATCGAGTTTCTGGGATCCAGACAGACTCTTGCATCTTTCATCCAGCCACTGACGTTTCTGGATTGTGAGTCATGGGGAAAGCAAAAGAATTGTCAACGGATCTACAAGAAAAGGTAGTTGAACTGTATAAAACAGGAAAGGGATACAAAAATATATCCAAGGAATTGATAATGCCAGCCAGCAGCGTTCAAACTGTGATTAACAAATGGAAAATCAGGGGCTCTGCAAAAACAAAAACCACAGTCAGGTAGACCAACAAAAATGTCATCCACAACTGACAGGAAAACTGTTCAGGATGCAAAGAAAAACTCACAAACAACATCAGCTGAAATACAGGACTCTTTGAAAACTAGCGGTGTGGCTGTTTCAAGATGCACAATATGGAGGCATTTGAACAAAAATGGGCTGCATGGTCAAGTTGCCAGAAGAAAGCCATTACTGTGCAAATGCCACAAAGTACCTTGCCTACAATACGCAAAACAGCACAAAGACTTCTGGAACAAAACTCAAAACTTCTGGAACAAGGTAATTTGGAGTGATTAGACCAAAATTGAACTTTTTGGCCACAACCATAAACGTTACATTTGGAGAGAGGTCAACAAGGCCTATGATAAAAGGAACACATTCAAACTGTAAAACACGGAGGTGGATCGTTGATGTTTTGGGGATGTGTGAGCTACAAAGGCACAGGAAACTTGGTCAAAGTTGAAGGAAAGATGAATGCAGCACGTTATCAGCAAATATTGGAGTCAAGTTTGCAATCATCAGCTCGGAAGCTGCTCATGGGATGTACTTGGACGTTCCAACATGACAATGATCCAAAACTCGAGGCCAGTTCGACTTGTCATTGGCTACAGCAGAACAAAGTGAAGGTTCTGGAGTGGCCATCTCGGTTTCCTGACCTCAATATCATTGAGCCTCTCTGGGGAGAGCTCAAGCGTGAACTTCATGCTAGATAGCCCAGGAATTTACAGGAACTGGAGGCTTTTTGCCAGAAGAGTGAGCAGTTTTACCATCTGAGAAAATAAAGAACCTCATCCACAACTACCACAAAAGACTTCAAGCTGTTATTGATGTTAGAGGGGGCAATACACGGTATTAAGAAATGGGGTATGTGAAATTTCGATCAGGGTCATTTGGATGTTTTGGGTTGTCATAATTTAAAAAGAGAAAACACAGCAGTTTGACAATACATGGCTTCACCCAACCACTAACCATAAATGGAGAAAAAGTTTTGGTGTTATCTTAATACAGGTCCTTCTCAAAAAATTAGCATATAGTGTTAAATTTCATTATTTACCATAATGTAATGATTACAATTAAACTTTCATATATTATAGATTCATTATCCACCAACTGAAATTTGTCAGGTCTTTTATTGTTTTAATACTGATGATTTTGGCATACAACTCCTGATAACCCAAAAAACCTGTCTCAATAAATTAGCATATCAAGAAAAGGTTCTCTAAACGACCTATTACCCTAATCTTCTGAATCAACTAATTAACTCTAAACACATGCAAAAGATACCTGAGGCTTTTATAAACTCCCTGCCTGGTTCATTACTCAAAACCCCCATCATGGGTAAGACTAGCGACCTGACAGATGTCAAGAAGGCCATCATTGACACCCTCAAGCAAGAGGGTAAGACCCAGAAAGAAATTTCTCAACAAATAGGCTGTTCCCAGAGTGCTGTATCAAGGCACCTCAATGGTAAGTCTGTTGGAAGGAAACAATGTGGCAGAAAACGCTGTACAACGAGAAGAGGAGACCGGACCCTGAGGAAGATTGTGGAGAAGGACCGATTCCAGACCTTGGGGAACCTGAGGAAGCAGTGGACGGAGTCTGGTGTGGAAACATCCAGAGCCACCGTGCACAGGCGTGTGCAGGAAATGGGCTACAGGTGCCGCATTCCCCAGGTAAAGCCACTTTTGAACCATAAACAGCGGCAGAGGCGCCTGACCTGGGCTACAGAGAAGCAGCACTGGACTGTTGCTAAGTGGTCCCAAGTACTTTTTTCTGATGAAAGCAAATTTTGCATGTCATTCGGAAATCAAGGTGCCAGAGTCTGGAGGAAGACTGGGGAGAAGGAAATGCCAAAATGCCTGAAGTCCAGTGTCAAGTACCCAAAGTCAGTGATGGTGTGGGGTGCCATGTCAGCTGCTGGTGTTGGTCCACTGTGTTTCATCAAGGGCAGGGTCAATGCAGCTAGCTATCAGGAGATTTTGGAGCACTTCATGCTTCCATCGGCTGAAATGCTTTATGGAGATGAAGATTTCATTTTTCAGCACGACCTGGCACCTGCTCACAGTGCCAAAACCACTGGTAAATGGTTTACTGACCATGGTATTACTGTGCTCAATTGGCCTGCCAACTCTCCTGACCTGAACCCCATAGAGAATCTGTGGGATATTGTGAAGAGAAAGTTGAGAGACGCAAGACCCAACACTCTGGATGAGCTTAAGGCCGTTATTGAAGCATCCTGGGCCTCCATAACATCTCAGCAGTGTCACAGGCTGATTGCCTCCATGCCACGCCGCATTGAAGCAGTCATTTCTGCCAAAGGATTCCCGACCAAGTATTGAGTGCATAACTGAACATTATTATTTGTTGGTTTTTTTGTTTGTTATTAAAAAACACTTTTATTTGATTGGATGGGTGAAATATGCTAATTTATTGAGACAGGTTTTTTGGGTTATCAGGAGTTGTATGCCTAAATCATCAGTATTAAAACAATACAAGACCTGACAAATTTCAGTTGGTGGATAATGAATCTATAATATATGAAAGTTTAATTGTAATCATTACATTATGGTAAATAATGAAATTTAACACTATATGCTAATTTTTTGAGAAGGACCTGTACAACCGGCTGTGGCTGGACACAGACTACAGGGCGAGCTGCGCTCACACGGAGACCGTGCAGACAGCAAGGCCCAAAGACCCTACTCTAGGTTATCCTATGTAGTGTTTTTCCCACATCTAGCTGTAGACGGGTGGAAAGACACTAATAGGAAATTTTTGGAAAAATTTTCAGTAGGCTGCACTATTTGAAAAAAAAGGACAAGTTATTTAACGGTATGAGGCAGTAACGCACCCTGAGCTGAATACAACCGGCTGTGGCTGCACACAGACTACAGGGCGAGCTGCGCTCACACGGAGACCGTGCAGACAGCCGTAAACGGCGCTGCAAGGCCCAAAAAAACCCCTCTAGGTTATCCTATGTAGTGTTTTTCCACAATTTAGCTGGAGACGGGTGGAAAGACACTAATAGGAAATTTTAGAAAAAATGTGCAGCAGGCTGCACTATGAGCAAAAAAGGACAATGGATAGAACTGTATGAGGCAGTGTGAACCCCCCCTGAGCTGAATACAACCGGGTATGTGGCTGCACACAGACTACAGAGTGAGCTGCACACACACACACAGAGACCTTGCAGAACGCTGTTAAAACAGCGCTGCAAGGCAAGAGCAAGGTGAACACACAGCGTTTGCTAAATTAGCCTTGGAAAAGCAAAATAAAGCAATTCGCTATCTCAACTGGCCCTCAGTTAGAACACAGCGTCCTGTCCCTAACTGAAATCACAGCAGAGTGAGCGCAAAATGGCGGCAGCGTTTTTTATAGTGCATGGTGACATCATTTCAGCAGCCAATCACAGCCTTGCCAGTAGTTACATGCCCACCATGCTAAACAGGATGTGCCCACACTTCCATTCATTCCTCATTGGCTGCTGCGTGCAGTTTGAATTCTGGGAACTTCCGATTCCGGTATCCGATACGCGGTGAGTATCGGAAATCGGTATCGGAATTCCGATACCGCAAATATCGGAATGCTCAACAATACTTATAAGATATCACCTGTTACGGAGATGGCACTAAGCCTTATAGGTAATGAACAGGATTTATGGTGTCCAAAGTCTGTTCAGTATCTGCCCACTTGAAATAGATCACTCTGTAATGACTATATAATATACGAGTTTCACGTTTTGTATTGAAGAATTGAAATTAACTTGTTGATGTGTAGTGGTTCCACACTATGAGTGGACGGGGAGTACTCACTTGGCTGGTCGTTGAGGTAGATACCAGGACACTGAGGGTTAAAAAGTCCATTTGGTTTATTAGAGGTCAGCATAAACTGCTCCTCAGGAACTTGGTAGCATGTAGCAGCCAGTCCACTGTTCGTTACACATTCGGCTCTATAGTAGAATCACAGCCCCTCGCTGACCCTGGTCAGCATAACATGGATTACTGTCCGTTAACTGTTGGCGTCAGCCACACAGGATCCCGGACACCTCTTATCCTCAAAGGCACCCACTTCTCACTGACCCTAGTTAGTACCTCTAACGGTTGTCAGGCCGTCCTCTCTGGAGGTTTCACCCACAGGGGAGGTAACATCACATGGAGTGGTCACGTGAAAATGACATCACTGAACGTCCTCAAACTCTTGCAGATGCTGCAGGGAAAAGGGGTACAGTAAGCACCCTCACCCAGAGGTGAGGCATGTGGGTAGCAAGACCGCGGCCATTAGCCTCCTTACAGATGATATTCTAATTTTGTGAGCTGCTCCTGTATATGCAGTCAACTCCAGTTCTCCTCTCCAATCCATATGCAAAGTGTATGGGGAATGATATATGTGGCATATGAAAAAAGGCAGAGAAGGCACTAACCGATCTTAAAATCCCAATTTTATTCAATCTTCATTAAAATTCCATGGCCGGGAGAGTGAGGAAAAGAAATTGCTGTGAGCAGGAACAAACGACGGCCGTTTCGCGCTGTGCTTGCACTTCTACGGGTCAGTATCAGAGAGACCACCTCAGTTTTTCCAGGGAGTGCCATTCAGCTTCTTTCATTTCTTTTTTGTATTTGCTTAATGATATATGTAGGTTTCTTGTACCTCAAATATAATTAGTAAATTAAATTAACAACTGCAATTTTGCAGTGCGTCATTGTGATCGGTCTGTTATGTGACCAAAGTCAGGCTGTAGCCCAAGTTCTAACCTTCAAACCTCAGATAGGATGGGCCACCTGACAAGACATCATTCAAAACTCGCTACTTTTAGCTCCTTTAACAAGCCTTTTTGATGGCTCTCCTGTCACTAAGTGGTGGCCCATTGAGTGGGATACTGCACAAAAAATTGTACCGTGTGGCATAATGCAAACAAAAAATATCCACGGGACATGAGATTTGTGTCCCTTGTTGGAGTGAAGCAATAGCTGTGCATGTGCTTTGCTCCTCCATTCAATATCTATGGCAGTGCCACAGATAGGAGATTGCCTGAGCTAGCCAAGTACTGCTAAGAGGGTGAATGGTGTTCCATTCAAGCACTGAGTACAAGTCCCAAGTTCTGCTGATCTGTGGTCGTTTCAGTGGTCAGACCTCAGCGATCTAGCAGCCAACTATACTGTGGAACTTGTTATAATTAGTGATGAGCGAATATACTCGTTACTCGAGATTTCTCAAGCACGCTCGGGGGTCCTCCGAGTATTTTTTAGTGCTCGGAGATTTAGTTTTTCTTGCCGCAGCTGAAGGCTAACAGATGTAAATCAGCTGCAGCAAGAAAAACTAAATCTACGAGCACTAAAAAATACTTGGAGGACCCCCAAGCATTCTGGGGAAATCTCGAGTAACGAGTATATTCGAATCATCACTAGTTATAATTGAAACTATATATCGGATGTTATTTGATTACTAAAAATTTGATAAGAACAGGTCTATCTTGAAAATCGACCATTATTTTGAGTGGTGAATAAATCTCCTTACCAGGTGCCAAATCATATAATTTTATCATCAGACCATTTGCTGTTATATTTTTTTGTTATTATGGTGTTGTGACATTTAAACAATGTTGTGGTCTCATGGGGCTATTTCCAACTATTGGGGATGTTTTTTGGCTTTTAATTGTTTTTAATGTTTTTTGGTCTTGAAGCACAGTTGAATAAAGTTGCAATTGTTTTACACTAATTGGTGATCTCCATGGTAGCATGTTCTTTGCCCTTTTTTTTCTTTAACTACTAGTCTTCACATGCTAAAGGATTGATCCCCTTCATATTTTCTGATCCTGGCAATGGTGTCCTCCGCTGTTTGTGTATAGCTATAATTAAAACATTGCTTTAGAGATAAAGAATAAAGCTAGAGAGAAACCACAAAGTATTTGCATTTATTGAATAGCACCAGCACAGCCAGGACTAGTTGACAGAGATACTAAGAGCAGATGTATAGACTCACACTGTGTTTACTATTTTTTTCTTTTTAAATCCTAGGGCAGTGACTCGCTCCTACTACAGAAATGCTGCTTGTGTTATTCTTCTGTTTGACCTCACTTCTCATAAAACGTTTGAAAGCATCCAGAACTGGCATGAGGAGGTAACACAGCGAGCTCAGCCTCATCCTCTTCTTTTCCTACTACTTGGAACTAAAAGTGATATTCGTGAGCAGAGAAGTGTACCTCGAGAAGATGCGCAGGATTTGGCAGACTCTATAAGTGCACCATACCTGGAGACGTCTGCACGGACTGGCAGTAATGTTTCTGCTGCACTGTCCCTTCTGTGCAGAGAATTGCTGAAAGCTACAAGACAGGAGAAACCTGCACCGCTGGAGCATAGCTGTGTGGGATGCTCAGTAGGGAAGGAGACACCACAGAAGAAAATTTTATGTACATGTTGAAAACATAAGCGACATCTGTAGCTGCTTGGAAACAAAACAAACTAATAAACCTCAAGATCTTCTCGAATAATAAAACAAGACAACAACCAGTCAGAATAACATTAATAATCTTTAATCACACAAGCCAGATATATATATATGTATATATATGCATATATATATATATATATATATATATATATATATATATATATATATATATATATATATATATATATATATAATATATATACACACACACACACAAAAGATAATGACAGCTTAACATTCCCTGCCAGAGGGTTTTGTAATGCAGGACTAATATAAAGTAGGCTCTTCTCTGAAGAGATGGTGTCTGCACTAGTTCCTGCAGGACGAAGGAGTCAGACTAGGAGTGTGGGTAATACAGCCGGGTAGTCTACTTCTTCTGTGTTTTCTTTATTAAAGCCATTCTCTGTGGGAGAGGAAAACATGGATTAGTGTACTGATAAAGCAAACAATAGCCAAGAAAAACAACACTTCATTAGTTTAAAGGGCGTCTGTCACTACATTTGACCTATCTAAAGTATTTGTTATAGATTGCAGAGGATAGTGATCATGTATGCCTCAGATCAGCTGTGTTGCGGAGAAATCATCTTTTATCATTTTATATAAATTACCTCTTCCAGGCTCTGGGGAGGACGTTGCATGGAAGATAACTCTGCCTCCAGAGCTTATTTTACATGAAAACGACGTTACCAGTGTGAGATATGTACAGTTGTGCTCAAACGTGTACATACCCCAGCAGAATTTTTTGCTTTCTTGGCTTTTTTTCAGAAACTATGAATAACACCATAACTTTTTGTCCGCACATGGTTAGTGGTTGGGTGAAGCCATTTATTGTCAAACTACTGTGTTTTCTCTTTTTAAATCATAATGACAACCCCAAAACATCCAAATTGCCCTGATCAAAAGTTCACATACCCTGGTGATTTTGGCCCGATAAGTTGACACAAATGGGTTTGAATGGCTACTAAACGTAACATCCTCACTTGTGACCTGTTTGCATGTAATCAGTGTCCGCTTTTATGCATATCGAGTTTCTGGGATCCAGACAGACTCTTGCATCTTTCATCCAGCCACTGACGTTTCTGGATTGTGAGTCATGGGGAAAGCAAAAGAATTGTCAACGGATCTACAAGAAAAGGTAGTTGAACTGTATAAAACAGGAAAGGGATACAAAAATATATCCAAGGAATTGATAATGCCAGCCAGCAGCGTTCAAACTGTGATTAACAAATGGAAAATCAGGGGCTCTGCAAAAACAAAAACCACAGTCAGGTAGACCAACAAAAATGTCATCCACAACTGACAGGAAAACTGTTCAGGATGCAAAGAAAAACTCACAAACAACATCAGCTGAAATACAGGACTCTTTGAAAACTAGCGGTGTGGCTGTTTCAAGATGCACAATATGGAGGCATTTGAACAAAAATGGGCTGCATGGTCAAGTTGCCAGAAGAAAGCCATTACTGCGCAAATGCCACAAAGTACCTTGCCTACAATACGCAAAACAGCACAAAGACTTCTGGAACAAAACTCAAAACTTCTGGAACAAGGTAATTTGGAGTGATTAGACCAAAATTGAACTTTTTGGCCACAACCATAAACGTTACATTTGGAGAGAGGTCAACAAGGCCTATGATAAAAGGAACACATTCAAACTGTAAAACACGGAGGTGGATCGTTGATGTTTTGGGGATGTGTGAGCTACAAAGGCACAGGAAACTTGGTCAAAGTTGAAGGAAAGATGAATGCAGCACGTTATCAGCAAATATTGGAGTCAAGTTTGCAATCATCAGCTTGGAAGCTGCTCATGGGATGTACTTGGACGTTCCAACATGACAATGATCCAAAACTCGAGGCCAATTCGACTTGTCATTGGCTACAGCAGAACAAAGTGAAGGTTCTGGAGTGGCCATCTCGGTTTCCTGACCTCAATATCATTGAGCCTCTCTGGGGAGAGCTCAAGCGTGAACTTCATGCTAGATAGCCCAGGAATTTACAGGAACTGGAGGCTTTTTGCCAGAAGAGTGAGCAGTTTTACCATCTGAGAAAATAAAGAACCTCATCCACAACTACCACAAAAGACTTCAAGCTGTTATTGATGTTAGAGGGGGCAATACACGGTATTAAGAAATGGGGTATGTGAAATTTCGATCAGGGTCATTTGGATGTTTTGGGTTGTCATAATTTAAAAAGAGAAAACACAGCAGTTTGACAATACATGGCTTCACCCAACCACTAACCATAAATGGAGAAAAAGTTTTGGTGTTATCTTAATACAGGTCCTTCTCAAAAAATTAGCATATAGTGTTAAATTTCATTATTTACCATAATGTAATGATTACAATTAAACTTTCATATATTATAGATTCATTATCCACCAACTGAAATTTGTCAGGTCTTTTATTGTTTTAATACTGATGATTTTGGCATACAACTCCTGATAACCCAAAAAACCTGTCTCAATAAATTAGCATATCAAGAAAAGGTTCTCTAAACGACCTATTACCCTAATCTTCTGAATCAACTAATTAACTCTAAACACATGCAAAAGATACCTGAGGCTTTTATAAACTCCCTGCCTGGTTCATTACTCAAAACCCCCATCATGGGTAAGACTAGCGACCTGACAGATGTCAAGAAGGCCATCATTGACACCCTCAAGCAAGAGGGTAAGACCCAGAAAGAAATTTCTCAACAAATAGGCTGTTCCCAGAGTGCTGTATCAAGGCACCTCAATGGTAAGTCTGTTGGAAGGAAACAATGTGGCAGAAAACGCTGTACAACAAGAAGAGGAGACCGGACCCTGAGGAAGATTGTGGAGAAGGACCGATTCCAGACATTGGGGAACCTGAGGAAGCAGTGGACTGAGTCTGGTGTGGAAACATCCAGAGCCACCGTGCACAGGCGTGTGCAGGAAATGGGCTACAGGTGCCGCATTCCCCAGGTAAAGCCACTTTTGAGCTACAGAGAAGCAGCACTGGACTGTTGCTAAGTGGTCCCAAGTACTTTTTTCTGATGAAAGCAAATTTTGCATGTCATTCGGAAATCAAGGTGCCAGAGTCTGGAGGAAGACTGGGGAGAAGGAAATGCCAAAATGCCTGAAGTCCAGTGTCAAGTACCCACAGTCAGTGATGGTGTGGGGTGCCATGTCAGCTGCTGGTGTTGGTCCACTGTGTTTCATCAAGGGCAGGGTCAATGCAGCTAGCTATCAGGAGATTTTGGAGCACTTCATGCTTCCATCGGCTGAAATGCTTTATGGAGATGAAGATTTCATTTTTCAGCACGACCTGGCACCTGCTCACAGTGCCAAAACCATTGGTAAATGGTTTACTGACAATGGTATTACTGTGCTCAATTGGCCTGCCAACTCTCCTGACCTGAACCCCATAGAGAATCTGTGGGATATTGTGAAGAGAAAGTTGAGAGACGCAAGACCCAACACTCTGGATGAGCTTAAGGCCGTTATTGAAGCATCCTGGGCCTCCATAACATCTCAGCAGTGTCACAGGCTGATTGCCTCCATGCCACGCCGCATTGAAGCAGTCATTTCTGCCAAAGGATTCCCGACCAAGTATTGGGTGCATAACTGAACATTATTATTCGTTGGTTTTTTTGTTTGTTATTAAAAAACACTTTTATTTGATTGGATGGGTGAAATATGCTAATTTATTGAGACAGGTTTTTTGGGTTATCAGGAGTTGTATGCCTAAATCATCAGTATTAAAACAATAAAAGACCTGACAAATTTCAGTTGGTGGATAATGAATCTATAATATATGAAAGTTTAATTGTAATCATTACATTATGGTAAATAATGAAATTTAACACTATATGCTAATTTTTTTAGAAGGACCTGTATATACTTACCTTGTAATGTCTTCACATCCTGTTCCGTCCAGATATGTCCGGATCCCAGAATTCTAAGTAGCGGAGGATCACCGACTCTGCCCTATTGGGACACCCAAGTGATGGGTGTCTCAATATGGAACTGCTGGTGGTACCAGCCTCTTGCACAGTACCACCAGTGGAACAACGTCGTACCATACACACACTGTATACGCCATACACAGCCTCTTGCGCGGTACCACCAGCGGAAAACCGTCGAACACGCCGCCACCAGGATCAGCCGAATGATACACTGACCGCCGCCATCAGTGTACAGGAGTGCATGTGCAGTTTTAATGTGACCGCTGCTATCTGTCTGCACAAAGATGGCGGTGGTCTGATTTACTGCGCATGCGCGAATTCCGTGCAGGTGCAGTGAATCATTCAGCTGATCCCGGCGGCAGATGCACGACGTATCTACAGGAAGAGGAAGGCGGTCATATTAAAGTTTTCCTACGAATGAAAGTTCATTTTAAAAAAAGTCTGTGTCTGACTGTGTACGAGATCACATGGGGTACACAGGTCAAAGAAGAGATGACATGAGAGGAGAATACACCAGATGGGGGAGAGAGAAAGCACAGGGGAAAAGACAGCTGAAACGGGACAGCACATGAGGGGAGAAGTCAGCACACGGGCAGAGAGAGTGGATAGGTGGGTGAGCACATGGGGGGGGGGGGGGGGGGGAAGAGAGATTCTCAAAGCTGCAAAGCCCGCTCCGATCGTGACATTTCCGCCCCCCCCAATGCGATAGCATCGGGCCTCCATCTAGTTATTCATATTCTCTGAAAGAAGGCCAAGAAAGCAAAAAATCTGTCGAGGTATGTAAACTTTTGAGCACAACTGTAACGAAGACAGAACAGGAGAAATTAAATTTGTGTTCTCACAAACACATTTTGCACAGCTCTTGAGCTCTGTTGTATTCCAACCATGTCTCCCTGTGAGCTGGAAGTAGAGAGGAACCTGCAGATGTGTCAGTTACAGTGCCTTGCGAAAGTATTCGGCTCCCTGGAACTTTTCAACCTTTTCCCACATATCATGCTTCAAACAAAGATACCAAATGTAAATTGAACGAAAATTATTGGTTATTTTAAATTTTTGTGGAAATTCAAAAACTGAAAAGTGGGGCATGCAATATTATTTGGCCCCTTTAACTGGTGTTGCGCCACCTTTTGCTGCGATTACAGCTGCACGTCGCTTGGGGTATGCCTATCAGTTTTGTACATCGAGAGACTGAAATTCTTGCCCATTCTTCCTTGGCAAACAGATCGAGCTCTGTGAGGTTTGATGGAGATCGTTTGTGAACAGCAGTTTTCAGCTCTGTCCACAGATTATCGATTGGATTGAGGTCTGGACTTTGACTTGGCCATTCTAACACTAGGATACGTTTATTTGTGAACCATTGCATTGTAGATTTTGCTTTATGTTTGGGATCATTGTCTTGTTGGAAGACAAGTCTCTGTCCCAGTCTCAGGTCTTTTGCAGACTAACAGGTTTTCTTCAAGAATGGTCCTGTATTTGGCTCCATCCATCTTCCCATAAATTTTAACCATCTTCCCTGTCCCTGCTGAAAAGTAGGCCCAAAGCCATGATGCTGCCACCACGTTTGACAGTGGGTATGGTGTGTTCAGGGTGATGAGAGGTGTTGCCTTTACCCAAAACATATCGTTTGGCATTGTTTCCAAAAAGTTTGATTTTGGTTTCATCTGACCAGGGCACCCTCTTCCACATGTTTGGTGTGTCTCCCGGGTGGCTTATTGCAAACTTTAAACAACACTTTTTATGGATATATTTGAGAAATGGCTTTCTTCTTGCCACTCTTCCATAAAGGCCAGATTTGTGCAGTGTACGACTGATTGTTGTCCTATGGACAGACCGTCCCACCTCAGCTGTAGATCTCTGCAGTTCATCCAGAGTGATCATAGGCCTCTTGGCTGAATCTCTGATAAGTCTTTTCCTTGTTTGAGATGAAAGTTTAGAGGAACGGCCGGGTCTTGGTAGATTTGCAGTGGTATGATACTCCTTCCATTTCAATATGATCGCTTGCACAGTGCTCCTTGGGATGTTTAAAGTTTTGGAAATCATTTTGTATCCAAATCCGGCTTTAAACTTCTCCACAACAGTATCACGGACCTGCCTGTTGTGTTCCTTGGTCTTCATGATGCTCTCTGTGCTTCAAACAGAACCCTGAGACTATCACAGAGCAGGTGCATTTATACAGAGACTTGATTACACACAGGTGGATTATATTTATCATCATTAGGCATTTAGGACAACATTGGATCATTCAGAGATCCACAATGAACTTCTGGAGTAAGTTTGCTGCACTGAAAGGGGCCGAATAATATTGCACCCCCAACATTTCAGTTTTTGAATTTCAACATAAAATTTAAAATAACCAATAAATTTCATTCAACTTCAAAATTGTGTTCCACTTGATGTTGATTCTCCACCAAAAATATACATTTGGTATCTTTATGTTTGAGGCATGATATGTGGGAAAAGGTTGAAAAGCTCCAGGGAGCCGAATACTTTTGCAAGGCACTGTATAGTCACATACAGCTCTGCATTGAGATCAGGGAAGCAGAGAGCGGCCACTACATATCACACGATAACTTCCCCTTCATGTATAATAAATTCTGGAGGCAGAGTTACTGTATTTTTTAGACTATAAGACGTACCGGACAGCAAGACGTGCCTAGGTTTTAAAGGAGGAAATTGTGAAAGAAAAAAAAAAAAAAAAAAAAAGCTAAAATTTGGTCAATTCTGTACGGATATCCCCCATCCTGGTGTATATGGTCCCCGCTTCCCCATTGTGGTACACAGGGCCCCCTCATCCCCATCCTGGTATGCATGGCCCCCGCATCCCCATCCTGGTATGCATGGCATGGCCCCCGCATCCCCACCCTTGTATGCATGGCATGGCCCCCGCATCTCTGTCCCTAGCCTGATAAGAATGGTCCCCTTCATCCCTATCCTGGTAGGCATGGTCCCCTTCATCCCTATCTTGGTATGCAGAGCCCCCATCTCCATCCTGGTATGCAAGGCCCCATTCCTTATTCTGGTATGAATGACCTCCACCCCCATCCTGGTATGTATGGCACCCATCAGAAAAACAAAAAACCCCAAACCATTATACTTTCCCTGCGCTCCCTCTCAGCACCTTGTTATGATGTCAGCAGCTGCTTTATCTTTGTAAGCAGCACATGGCAGCTTACAAGTCGAGAACAGCAGTCAGAATACTCACTACTCTCCACGCCGGGGCATTGCTCTTTTGGAGGAAAAAAGTGAGTCTTATTGTCCAAAACATACGGTATCTTCCAGGCAGCGTCCTCCCAATAGCCTAGAAGAGGTCATTTATATAAAGTGATAACAGATAATCTATCAACAGCTAGGCATCTGATGTGAGGCATTGTAGATTGTGAGCCTTCGCGGGCAGGGTCCTCATTCCTCCTGTACCAGTTATGACTTGTATTGTTTAAGATTATTGTACTTGTTTTCATTATGTATACCCCTCCTCACATGTAAAGCGCCATGGAACAAATGGCGCTATAACAATAAATAATAATAATAATATAAGCATCTCAATCCAGTCTGGGCATTTCTTTGGGGGCCCATGGACCCTATTGGGGCACAATCAAGGGGATGTGACAACTGGGTGCCTGCTGTTAATTCTTGTGTGTCCTGTGCCATAAGCTGGGTGACATAGGAGACTGATTTTTACTATTGTATGTAGAACAACAGAGCAAATAGAGAAAATAACTTTGCAGGAAGTAAACTGTTTGGACTGCAGAGGACTGGAGTAAAGTTATTTTCTCTGATTAAAACAATTCATACTGTTTGAGAGACATCTCGAAGAATGATTGCCTGGAGAAGAAAAGGTGAGCACTACCAGAAGTCCTGTGTCATGCACATGGTAAAGCATTCAGAAACCATTCACATATGGGGTTGCTTTTCATCCAGGGGAGAGTGCTCACTCACAATTTTGCCTAATACTACCACCATGAAAAAAAGAATGGTATCTAAACATTCTCTAGGGGCAACTTATCCCAGGTGTAATTTGGTGATGAACAATGCTTTTTTCAGCATGATGGAGACCATATCACAAAGCATAAGTGATAACCAAGTGGCTTGGAGAAGAAAACATTGAGATCTGGGGAAATTCTTGGCCATAGATCCAAATTTCAAACCCATTAAGAATCTGTGGTCAGTCCTCAAAGACAAACAAAAACAAAGAAATTGTGAAACGCCGAAGACTGGTTAGACAAGAATGGGCTACCACCAGCCGGATTTGGCCCAGAAACTGATATATTCCAAGGCAAATTACAGAAATCTTTAAAAGTAATGGTCAACACTATAAATATTGAGTCTTTGTATAAACTTGACGCATTTGTCAATAAAAGTGTAAAAACTTGTGAAATGCTTTTGTGAAAACCAAAATTTGTGTCAGTCTCAAAACTTTTGCCCATGATTGTATATTAAAATACTGGGGTGTTAGGGCATATAGTATAAACCAGTGGTCCCCAACCTTTCTGACCTTGACAGCCACATTAAGCTCAGAGAGGGTTGCCAGCCACATCCAGCTCCTGACCCACTCACAGTAGTGACACTCATTAGCGGTATAATGACAGCCAAAGCTTTTCCACTGAAATCACACAAAGGTAGTATGCAAAGCTCCAGGGTTTCCCATCTTACCCCATTCAGATTTGCTCTTCTTTCTGTGCAGGGCTACACACAAGTCACCATCTAGAGATTCACTCTTATTAGCTACTTGCTTCACCTGGTGCTATTGCTCTGAGCTGGCAGACAGCCACAAGGCACACAATATGAAAATCTGAATCACTCACTCCTCCCCATCACTAAAAATGAAAAACAAAATCTGGTATCATCGTGTACCAAAAGGCCGGTCTATCATAAAATAGTAACCATATGGTAGAAATTAAATCGTAATGCAGAATTGTGTTTCTTTCAATCACCATACTTCACCCCCCCCCCAAAGATACAATAAAAAGCAATACGTTGAGTGTACACCAAAAATTGATATGATCAAAGACATGAAGGTCAAAACAATAAATAAGAGCAAAAAACATGCCCTCCAACAAGGCAATAGAAGGAAAAATGAAAGTTATAGGCCCCATAAAATGCAGCCCATAATATTTTTCTACAAGTTTCAGAATTATTTTCACCTCTGAAAAGGGAAAAAACAACAACTTTGGTATCACTAAATTATACTAACAAGTATTTTTTTGCAGAATAAATAGTATAAAAATAAACTAAAATAAAAAAAATAAAAAACAGTGATAGAATTGCATTTTTTCTTCACAATTTCACTGCACTTGAAATTCCTTTTTTTTTCCCTTCAGTAAAATTATTTGTAGTAAAACACAATAAACAAGCCCTAATACTGCTATGTGCATGAAAAAATAAAAAATAAATATATTATGGCTCTTGGACCAAAAGCAGAAACTAAAACACTTAAGCAAAAAACTAAAATTTGTGAATCCACCACTGGACAACCCCTATAAACAGCTAAAGTGGAGGTAATTAAATAAAAAACCTGCACTAACTGATCTGAGACTGAACTAGTGTCACTTCCTCAATGTTATAGTTATGTCATGTGATCTCAGCAGCCAATCAGCATATGCCGATTGCCAGCCGTCTAAGCATTCCTACAGACTGGACGTCCACTTTGACAATAGTGAAGAATGTCTGTGACATCACCAATCACAGCAGTCCCGATATGGGGTGAACTTTGGTTGATTAACCCCTTTACCCCCAAGGGTGGTTTGCACGTTAATGACCGGGCCAATTTTTACAATTCTGACCACTGTCAGACCACTGTGAGATAGAACGCCATGTTGCGTTTGGAGAGCCCCTGATATGCCTAAACATTGAAACCCCCCACAAATGACACCATTTTGGAAAGTAGACCCCCTAAGGAACTTATCTAGAGGTGTGGTGAGCACTTTGACCCACCAAGTGCTTCACAGAAGTTTATAATGCAGAGCCGTAAAAATAAAACAACATTTTTTTTCCCACAAAAATTATTTTTTTAGCCCCCAGTTTTGTATTTTCCTGAGGGTAACAGGAGAAATTGGACCCCAAAATTTGTTGCCCAATTAGTCCTGAGTGCGATGATACACCATATGTGGGGGGAACCACTGTTTGGGCACATGGGAGGGCTCAGAAGGGAAGGAGTGCCATTTGAATGCACACTTAGATGGAATGGTCTGCAGGTGTCACATTGCGTTTGCAGAGCCCCTAATGTACCTAAACAGTAGAAACCCCCCACAAGTGACACCATTTTGGAAAGTAGACCCCCTTAGGAACTTATCTAGATGTGTGCTGAGCACTTTGACCCACCAAGGGCTTCACAGAAGTTTATAATGGAGAGCCGTAAAAATAAAACAAAAATTTTTTCCCACAAAAATTATTTTTTAGCCCCCAGTTTTGTATTTTCCCGAGGATAACAGGAGAAATTCGACCCCACAATTTGTTGTCCAATTTGTCCTGAGTGCGCTGATACCCCATATGTGGGGGGGAACCACTGCTTGGGCGCATGGGAGGGCTCGGAAGGGAAGGAGCTCCATTTGGAATGAGGACTTAGATGGAATGGTCTGCAGGTGTCATATTGCATTTGCAGAGCCCCTAATGTACCTAAACAGTAGAAACCTCCCACAAGTGACATCATTTTGGAAACTAGACCCCCTAAGGAACTCATCTAGATGTGTTGTGAGAACTTTGAACCCCCAAGTGTTTCACTACAGTTTATAACGCAGAGCCGTGAAAATAAAAAATCTTTTTTTTTCCCACAAAAAATATGTTTTAGCCCCGAGTTTTGTATTTTCCCAAGGGTAACAGGAGAAATTGGACCACAAAAGTTGTTGTCCTATTTGTCCTGAGTACGCTGATACCCCATATGTTGGGGTAAACCCCTGTTTGGGCACACGGGAGAGCTCGGAAGGGAAGAAGCACTGTTTTACTTTTTCAACGCAGAATTGGCTGGAATTGAGATCGGACGCCATGTCGCGTTTGGAGAGCCCCTGATGTGCCTAAACAGTGGAAACCCCACAATTATAACTGAAACCCTAATCCAAACACACCCCTAACCCTAATCCCAACAGTAACCCTAACCACACCTCTAACCCAGACACACCCCTAACCCTAATCCCAACCCCATTCCCAACTGTAAATGTAATCTAAACCCTAACTGTAACTTTAGCCCCAACCCAAACTGTAGCCCTAGCCCTAACCCTAATCCTAACCCTAACCCTAGCCCTAACCCTAACCCTAGCCCTAATGGGAAAATGGAAATAAATACATTTTTTTTAATTTTTCCCTAACTAAGGGGGTGATGAAGGGGGGTTTGATTTACTTTTATAGCGGGTTTTTTAGCGGATTTTTATGATTGGCAGCCGTCACACACCGAAAGACGCTTTTTATTGCAAAAAACATTTTTTGCGTTACCACATTTTGAGAGCTATAATTTTTCTATATTTTGGTCCACAGAGTCATGTGAGGTCTTGTTTTTTGCGGGACGAGTTGACGTTTTTATTGGTAACATTTTCGGGCACGTGACATTTTTTGATCGCTTTTTATTCCGATTTTTGTGAGGCAGAATGACCAAAAACCAGCTATTCATGAATTTCTTTTGGGGGAGGCGTTTATACCGTTCCGCGTTTGGTAAAATTGATAAAGCAGTTTTATTCTTCGGGTCAGTACGATTACAGCGACACCTCATTTATATCACTTTTTTATGTTTTGGCGCTTTTATACGATAAAAACTATTTTATAGAAAAAATAATTATTTTGGCATCGCTTTATTCTCAGGACTATAACTTTTTTTATTTTTTTGCTGATGATGCTGTATGGCGGCTCGTTTTTTGCGGGATAAGATGACGTTTTCAGCGGTACCATGGTTATTTATATCTGTCTTTTTGATCGCGTGTTATTCCACTTTTTGTTCGGCGGTATGATAATAAAGCGTTGTTTTTTGCCTCTTTTTTTTTTTCTTACGGTGTTTACTGAAGGGGTTAACTAGTGGGCCAGTTTTATAGGTCGGGTCGTTACGGACGCGGCGATACTAAATATGTGTACTTTTATTGTTTTTTTTTTTTATTTAGATAAAGAAATGTATTTATGGGAATAATATATATTTTTTTTTTTCATTATTTTGGAATATTTTTTTTTATTTTTCTTTACACATTTGAAAAATTTTTTTTTTACCTTTTTACTTTGTCCCAGGGGGGGACAATACAGATCGGTGATCTGACAGTGTGCACAGCACTCTGTCAGATCACCGATCTGAGAGCAGTGCAGGCTGCTTCACAGTGCCTGCTCTGAGCAGGCTCTGTGAAGCCACCTCCCTCCCTGCAGGACCCGGATCCGCGGCCATCTTGGATCCGGGGCTCGAGCAGGGAGGGAGGGAGGTAAGACCCTCGCAGCAACGCGATCACATTGCGTTGCTGCGGGGGGCTCAGGGAAGCCCGCAGGGAGCCCCCTCCCTGCGCGGTGCTTCCCTGCACCGCCGGCACATCGCGATCATCTTTGATCGCGGTGTGCCAGGGGTTAATGTGCCGGGGGCGGTCCGTGACCGCTCCTGGCACATAGTGTCGGATGTCAGCTGCGATAGGCAGCTGACACCCGGCCGCGATCGGCGGCGCTCCCCCCGTGAGCGCCGCCGATCGCGCTGGACGTACTATCCCGTCCATGGTCATAGGGGCCCACCCCACATGGACGGGATAGTACGTCCGATGTCAGAAAGGGGTTAACCCCTTTGGGGCTGATTGACTGAGCAATAGTTGCTGACCAATCAGCACCAAAGAAGTTAATCTAAAATAGCGATCACCACTCTGCACGCCATCTTTACTGCAGAGTTGTTGTATACAGGGTTGTATAGCCCCTGTATTACGTGACATTATTATTGGTGGCCTGCTCTG
Source organism: Ranitomeya imitator (assembly GCF_032444005.1). Taxonomy (NCBI): domain Eukaryota; kingdom Metazoa; phylum Chordata; class Amphibia; order Anura; family Dendrobatidae; genus Ranitomeya; species Ranitomeya imitator. The sequence continues at coordinate 328,909,282 of NC_091284.1, read as the reverse complement.
TAAACGATCTGTATAACAGCATCCAGTTCGTAGGATATTAGTGTAGTGAAAGTCACTATTTTTTTTTTTATACATCCACTGATTTATCTCTTCATTTTTAACTTGGTGTTTCTGCTACATTTTTCTTTCTTACTTTTCCCTTGACTTTTTATAGTAAGTAGTATAAAAATAAAATAAAAATGGCCCATTCGTCAAGAAGACACTATTCACCAGAGGAGGCATATGCTTTCCTTGCCTCCGAAATGGATTCATCCAGTGAGCAAGATCCTAAATTCCTCTATTAATCCTCGTCATCTAGTGAGGAAGGAACCCCAAGAGGCGCCCTAGGACCCAGGCAACCCAGCAGCAATCTATCCCATATGGACTCAAGCCCCCAAAAATTATAATGTTATTCTGGATTTCACGGGCAGCTCAGGAATCCAATCTGATGTTACCTGCCTCACTGAAATTGACTTTTTCAAATTCTTTTTCAGTAAGGAAATACCGTATTTTTCGCTTTATAAGACGCATCCCCAAATTTGGTGAAGAAAAAGAGAAAACATTTTTTTTAATGTTAAATGGGGGTCTGTCTTACAATGCCAGTGTCCGTCTTACAAATCATATGTCCCTCATCCTGGTATCTATATAACCCCCATCCTTGTGCTGGCACATGCCCCCCGTGCTGCTGGCAGGCACATGCCCCCATGGTCACAATATGTCCCCTTGTGCTGCTGGCAGGGAAATGCCGCCTTGTGCTGCTGTCAGGCACATGTAATATTTGCTGCTCCCCTGTGAATCAACTAGCGCAGCTTCAGCACCGAGGTGATCACACAGATTCGGATTATAAGACGCACCCCCCATTTTCCCCCAAAATTTTGGGGAACAAAAGTGCGTCTTATAATCCGAAAAATACGTTTTTTGGCAGCCCAGACTAATTTGTATGCCCATATATTTTTCACCCAAAATCCCATGTCATCATACACGAGATGGACCCTTGTAAATGCAGCAGAAATTTTGGGGGCATTGTGCTGCATATGGGCATAGTCAGAAAACCAGAGATTCAGCAGCTGGAGTACTGATATACTCTACAGCACACCGTTATTCTGTATGGCCATGACAAGGACACTACTTGAAGAGAACTAATAATAATAAATATTAATCTTTATTTTTATATAGCGCTAACATATTCCGCAGCGCTTTACAGTTTTTTACAGTACATTATCATCATCACTGTCCCCGATGGGGCTCAATCTAAATTCCCTATCAGTATGTCTTTGGAATGTGGGAGGAAACCGGAGTGCCCGGAGGAAACCCACGCAAACACGGAGAGAACTAAAAATATTTGCATTAGAGTGATAATGCAGTGACCTCCCCAAGACGATCCTAACTTTGATGGTCTATACAAAATTCGGCCAGTGGTTGAATACTTCACAAGAAAATTCGCTGAGGCGAACAACCCCCAAAGGGACATTGCAATAGATGAATCTTTGGTTCATTTCAAAGGGAGGCTAAAATTCTGACAATACAGTACCTGCCCAGTAAGAGAGCCAGGTACAAAATTAAACTGTACAAGCTGTGCAATAGTACCTCAGGGTACACCCACAGATTTTGGGTCTACGAGGGAAAGGACACCCAGATTGACCCCCCTGAATGACCCCTATCCTGGGGGCGAGTGAAAAATTGTGTGAGAATTGCTGCACCCACTGCTGGATTAAGGTTATCACCTCTACATTGATAACTTTTACACCACAAGACCCTCTCTGTAAGGCTAAGTTCACACTTGCGCATTGCATGTCTGCGGATGGCTGTCTACGTCCTCCCTTAAGCTCAGTCTACTTCCGCATGCATCCTGCATACCTATCTTTAACATTGGGTATGCAGGGACATGCGTTGTATGTGGCGTTTTGATGTACCCCCAACCGCACGGGAACGCAAAAAGGTGGAGTTCCCGTGCAGTCGGCGGGCACGGCAAAACGCCAGATCCGCACACAACGCATGTCCCTGCTTACTCAATGTGAAAGATAGGTACGCAGGCGCATGCAGAAGTAGGCGGAGCTTAAAGGGAGGGTGCCGCAATTTTAGTTTTTGTATTAATAATTATTGATTATATAAATCAATTATTTTTAATACAAAAGTAAATGTACTACTTTCATACTTTTTTATTTATTCATTTTTACTTTTACCACTGGAGGCCGCCATTTTCATTAGTGGGGGTGTGTGTGTCTGGGAACGACACTTGCACTCCTCACTTACGGCAGCCATGGGCATAGGAGCCAACGGTCGGACCCGACCACATCTCTTTCATTGAGGCTGCTTCTCCTGCCTCTCAGCTGTGACTTGGGCACGCACACTGAGCTGCAACGTCACAGCTGTGAGAGGAGATCGCGGCCATTTTGTTGTTTATTTTCCTCTGTCATCGCACACACAGTTCAGTGTGTGCGATCATAGCAGGAGCTGCCAGGATAGAATCTGCTGCTGGGAAGAGAGATTCGGGGTGAGTATCTGCAGCCAGGAGCTGTGATTGCAGCCTGTACTTAGTATTACAGCACAGGCTGCAATCACTGCTCACTGCCGACCTGTTCAGAGCAGGGAGATCGTCACACTGCTCTGCCCTGAACATGATTCAACACTTCCTGGGAGAGGACAGAAGGTAAGTACAGAGTTTTTACTTTCTTATGCATCTACCACTGCTACCAGCCCCTATATACCACTGCTACTAGCCCCTATATACCACTGCTACCTGCCCCTATATACCACTGCTACCTGCCCCATTATACCACTTTTACCTGCCCCTATATACCACTGCTACCTGCCCCTATATACCACTGCTACCTGCCCCTATATACCACTGCTACCTGCCCCTATATACCACTGCTACCTGCCCCTATATACCACTGCTACCAGCCCCTATATACCACTGCTACCTGCTCCTATATACCACTGCTACCTGCCCCTATATACCACTGCTACCTGCCCCTATATACCACTGCTACCTGCTCCTATATACCATCTACCACTGCTGCCTGCCTCTATATACCATCTACCACTGCTGCCTGCCTCTATATACCATCTACCACTGCTGCCTGCCTCTATATACCATCTACCACTGCTGCCTGCCTCTATATACCATCTACCACTGCTACCTGCCCCTATATACCACTGCTACCTGCCCCTATATACCATCTACCACTGCTACCTGCCCCTATATACCACTGCTACCTGCCCCTATATACCACTGCTACCTGCCCCTATATACCACTGCTACCTGCCCCTATATACCACTGCTACTTGCCCCTATATACCACTGCTACCTGCTCCTATATACCATCTACCACTGCTGCCTGCCTCTATATACCATCTACCACTGCTGCCTGCCTCTATATACCATCTACCACTGCTGCCTGCCTCTATATACCATCTACCACTGCTGCCTGCCTCTATATACCATCTACCACTGCTGCCTGCCTCTATATACCATCTACCACTGCTACCTCTGTCCTGTGTAGCTAATCTAGTCCTGTGTAGCTAATCCTGTCCTGTGTACAGTATCACACAAGATATGATTAGATACACGGCGCAGCACAGTATCACACAGGACAGGATTAGATACACGGCTCAGCAGTCAGTATCTAATCCTCTCCTATGCACTCCTCTCCCCCTTGCGTGTCTTTCCCCATTGTGGTTTATTATTTTTGTTGTGGGAGATGAGGGAGTCGAGGATTATGCGTTCGGTATGGTTTAAAAAAGATTAATAAAGGACTTTATTCTGGCCGAGTATTTACAATACATGTGAGATCTATGTGGCGGCATTATGGGTGATCTATATGGCGGTATTATGTGAGAAGCATATGGCGGTATGTGAGAACACTGGCGGTATTATGTGTGATCTACATGGCGGTATTATGTGAGAACACTGGCGGTATTATGTGTGATCTATATGGCGGTATTATGTGAGAACACTGGCGGTATTATGTGTGATCTATATGGCGATATTATGTGAGAACACTGGCGGTATTATGTGTGATCTATATGGCGGTATTATGTGAGAACACTGGCGGTATTATGTGTGATCTATATGGCGGTATTATGTGAGAACACTGGCGGTATTATGTGTGATCTATATGGCGGTATTATGTGAGAACACTGGCGGTATTATGTGTGATCTATATGGTGGTATTGTGTGTGATCTATATGGTGGTATTATGTGAGAACACTATGGCAGTATTATCTTCAGAAAGCAGACCCATTCTATGGTGGTTCTGGCTGAGCACCTGCACGCGGGTCTGGGGTAATAGAGGGGGCAGCATGACCTCCAGTTAGGTGTAGTCAGGGGAAGGCTGGTGAGGTAGCTGAAGAGAGGAGTCTCATTTTTATCGTTACTATATGGCTACATTTCCTTCCCAGCGTCACCCCAGACTGCGCCTGTCGCCTCGCTTTCACACATTGCCAGGACAGGATAGGGAAGACAGGATCTGAGGAGGGGAATGGGGTCTGCATGCAAAGTCTGGATCAGACCAGGCCATCAATCCGCAGAAATGTTTCCTGGATTTCTGTGGAGCAGACAAGCAGACGGTCCATCCATGTTTATAAAAGACAGCGCTCTATGTACAATCCCTGGCTGCTCTGCGCACCAAACAGGGGGCCCCCATAGACTAGCACACTGCTCTCCTGAAATACTCTGTGCTGCTGTCACCCTGCTCCCTCCACCACATATCTCCCAGAATCCTTGCTGCCTGCCATCCTCGGTGACTGTCTACTTGTCAGTATAAGGCTGCCTTCACACTATCAGTATTTGGTCAGTATTTTACATCAGTATTTGTAAGCCAAAACCAGGAGTGAATGATAAATGCAGAAGTGGTGCATATGTTTCTATTATACTTTTCCTCTAATTGTTCCTCTCCTGGTTTTGGCTTACAGATACTGATGTAAAATACTGACCATACTCTGCAGTCACCAACAAAATGGCTGCTCACTGGGTTCCTGAATCCTCTCATCCCTTAGCAAACACCCAGAAGGAGAGGAGAGGAGACATCACACACGTCAGCAGACTCCGCCCATAATGACTGCAGTGCTGTAATGTGAGCTATCTGTACACTAGGTTTTTCTGAAATTTCAGCAGCTGCTCCCCCTAGTGTTTAAAAGTAGAAATTCCACTTTTCAAATTATTTTTCATATTTTACTAAATTATAAACAAATGATAATATTTTTTTAAGAAAATGTAATCATTAATTCTTTACATTTTTACAATTTCTGAAAAAAAAATTTTTTTGATGGCACCTTCCCTTTAAGGGAGGACGTAACCAGCCATCCTCAGACATGCAATGCGCAAGTGTGATCTTAGCCTTAGAGGTACAGTTGCATGCAGCAACGTGCGAAAAAATATCAGAGGCCTCCCTAAGCTGCTAATTGGACAAATGCTGAGAAAGGACAAATGCAGAGCCCAATGCAGTGACAACATGCTGGTGGTCAATTATCAGGACACTAGGGATGTCCTTATCCTGACCACCCCACCATACACCGGGGCAATAGCTCCCTTGTCACTGTAAGAGGTACCACAATACAAGTCCCAAAGCCAGAATGTATCTTCGATTACAATAAGCACATGTGGAGTGGTGATCTCTCAGATCAGGTCCTCAAACCATACAGTGCCATGTGAAAAGCTAAAGTATGGTACAAAAACTTGGCCGTGCACATTGTACAGATGGCATTGTGCAATAATTTTGTGTTTTTTTGATAGGCAAGTAATACAGGAGTGTAAACATATTACCCAAACCCATACCCTCAAACTCGGGGGGGGCAACACTCTTCTAAACATATCAACATATCAACCAACATAAACGGTTATTAAACCGTGCGCTGGAAAAAAGTGTTAATGCTCTTTTTTGTAAAAAGTTATAACTTTATTGAAAACACATAAATACACATATATTTAAAATCCAACAATACCTCTGGCACCTCAGGGCCTCAACGAGAATTTGGGCTTTGGGGCCTTTTTGTGACTTGCATTTTTTCAGTGTCGTTATTATTCATGGTTTCACTTCGGTCATTTTTAATATTTAGTTTGTGTGTCTTTTGAGGTTGTTTTTAGTGTTTTTATTGGTTTTTAATTCTATTTTCTTTTTCATAGAGTCTTTCCATCCTATCATGTGGTGTGTGTCCAGGGATTTATCATCTGATTTTTTTGTCCTGTGATTGAGGACAGCCAATCTTCGCCTCATCTCATCTCATATGGACCATTGTGGAGTGTTATGTAACCAAGCTGTGGATACTGACGACATGGAATACTTATAATTGCCTGCATCAATTCCCATCAGTGGTCAAATAGCGCTGAGCCATGGTTTTTCAGCCCTGGCTCGACCTCTTCTGCCAGAGATGGATATGTTGACATCGGGATTCTTCAGTCACCAAGCATGATTAAGACTTTGTGCATTATTATTCTGAATGAAATACCTGCATGGTTCATATGCTCTGGATGCTCCTACTACAAAAATATGGACTTGAGGGGCCTCTTCAATATATTTAAATTAAGCGCTAAGGGATGAATATATTTGTTTGACCATGCAGTGTTATATATAGCTATAGTCTCTTCTCAAATTTTGTTCTACAATCGATTAATAACAGATTTTGTGTATCTAGTGTATTCACAGTAATGAGTTTGTCAGGCTTTATTTGAGAGAGACTGGTTTTGGCTGTTGTTAATACTTCCTCTATCCCTCATACATGCATTGTTCATACTTAGCATTTGTAATTTCATCAGTTATCATTTTTTAAAATAACACATATATTTTTCACACTTGGATATTGGTGGTTTGATATTTTATTTTTTGAGGCTCCTGTGGCCATTACGGTGGCGACTGTGATTTAATTGATTAGTTACATTTCTATTTGTATGAGTTTGTTATTTCACTAGAATATGTTGTTTATAATTGGCAGTTTTGCACTTGGTATTCTACTTTGAGTATACTCACCTGATCGGAGGCTAAGTGTATAGCTGGGTATCTCTACCTGCAGGGGAGCTCCCAGCCGTCTCTTGCCATCCGTGGTGGTTGTTTTTTCACTGGCAATTTTTTTTTTTTTTTTTTTTTTTTTCATAATTTTTGACCATATTTGTATAAGGTTAGTAAATAAATTTATGAATGTAGTAGGTCCACATGCCTCTAGTCCCTGTGGATTATTTAGGTCTTCTAGTGTGGTTGAATCATTTTTTAGCGGTCCATTTATTTGCGCACGGTAATGGGTCTAATAGTTTTGTGAGTACTATACATATGGGATACAATATTCTGATTTTGGTTCCTTTCTTTACAGTAGGAATAAGGCTTTGTCAGCCCTTGTTGTTCAAGTTGTCTGCTGACTCTTATATAGGTCTGACCTGTATGTATGAGGTTACCAATTTTATCTAAATATGGCTGAAACGGGCTTATTCTTGTTTGCCGTTGGGGTTAAGTAACGTATAATTAATGTACCCACTCTGTACGTTCCGCACCGCTATGGGTCTGCCAATTCTAGTATTACCATGATTAATGCGGTATTCACTGCCGATAACAAGTGCTATCTATCTACAGGTGTGGATGTAAATAAAGTTGCAGCCAGCCTGATATTGTCATTTTGGACACACTAATGAGTAGGTTGCGGTGAGTGAATATCACTACTATGAGGGAGCGTCAGTGTTTTGAATTACGGAGAGAATCCAGCAAGGTTTGTACTTACCCACGTAATTCGGCTATTGTGGTTACCATGGAGATATGAACAGACAGAGTAGACCTGCTGGTGTTACTCCGTATGGATATATAGCCCGTCTGATGTTGTTACTTTTAATTATACTCGGTGCAGCTCGCCTGTTGTTACCATCTTCGTGTGGATATACAGGCGGTTTGCGGGGAGCTGTTAGCATGATCAGCTGTTAGCGCTGTGGTTCGGGTTGCCGTGACAACTTGGCGGCGCTCATACTTACCACGTAACCTCGCGTCCTAGTGTTACTATAGAGATATGTGGGGAGGTAGTGAGAAGTCGGGACCGCCTCTTCATGAATGTGATTGGCCAAGGGTTGGTTAAAGGCTCTGTGATGCCTCTGTATAGACACGCCCCCAGGAGGAAGCTGTCGCGAAACGCGCGTCGGGGTTCTGACAAGGAATAGCGTGCCACGCGGCTGCTAGCAAGGATCACCAATCTTTAGGGTAATATGCATTTGACTGAGATAGTTTTTGACTCTATGTGCACTCTCTATTATGGTTAGCAATATGTGCCTTTAGTGAGGATTAGGTGTTAGAGGATACGGCATGCATTTGTTGGTGAGTACGTACACATTGGATTATTTGTTTAATTGATTCGTACGGCTCAGTGTCCGGCTCACCATTCATAGTTACATTTGGTCTTTGCATTGCCTTACAAATGGTATTCTCGGTAACAGCAACACTGATTCATTGTAGGAGGGTATATAAGCGGGTTTGATATTGATCTGGACCAATCTTTGGTCTAGTTTAATTCACATCTGTTTGTATTCTGCTTACTTTTTGCCATATAGGAACTGTATTTGTTTATGATATAGTGCCTTGTCTGAGAGAACACGTTTCTCCAGAACTATTACAACATATCTAAATTTTTGTATTGGTGATCCCGCTTGAACAATTGTTGTTTATAACGCTTACCTGTCAGTTATTCGGTTCAGAGGTATTGTTGGATTTTAAATATATGTGTATTTATGTGTTTTCAATAAAGTTATAACTTTTTACAAAAAAGAGCATTAACACTTTTTTCCAGCGCACGGTTTAATAACCGTTTATGTTGGTTGATATGTTGATAAGTAATACAGGAGGTAGTCATCAAGGCCCTAATGTTTGGCACTTAAGAAGGTGAGGGTCCCTATACTTATTGTCCCAGGTCAACATTTTCCCGGAGAGGTTCCCCAAACAGCTAAGAAGGGAAGATCACAAAAAGGGTGCAGAGTATGCTCCAAGAGGGGAATCTGAAAAGACACAATTTACCATTGTGAAACCTGCCCTTTGCATTAACCCCTTCATGACCTTGGAATTTTCCATTTTTCCGTCTTCGTTTTTCGCTCCCCGCCTTCCCAGAGCCATAATTTTTTTTTACAGCAGCATTTAACTAGTTAATAGCGGCGGGTGAATCGCGATTTCACCCGCCGCTATTGCGGGCACATGTCAGCTTTGATGTGGGCTCACCGTCAGAGCTCTGCATCAAGGCGGGGTATCTGACCTCGGATGCACTATCCCGTCCGAGGTCAGAAAGGGGTTAAAGATTGCTTCAAAGTGTACTACCACACATCCACAAATTAATACAATTTCTTTTTACCATGTTGACAGGGTGTATATAAAAAGATGGGGCTAAACACATTTTTGTGGAAAATATGTGATTTTTTTATTTTCACGGCTCAACATTATAAATTTCTGTTAAGCACCTGGGGATTCAAGGTTCTCACCACACAGCTAGATAAATTCCTTAGAGGGTCTAGTTTCCAAAATGGGGTCACTTGAAGGGGTTTCCAATGTTTAGGTACATCAGAGGCTCTCCAAACACAACATTGCGCTCGCTCTCGATTACAGACCATTTTGCTTTCAAAAAGTCACACAGTGCACATTCCCTTCCGAGCCCTGTCATGTGCCCAAACAACGTTTTTCCCCCACATACGGGCTACCCACATATGGGGTATCGACATGCTCTGGAGAAATTGTACAACAAATTTTGAGGTCCATTTTCCCGTTACCTTTGTGAAAAAAATTGGGTCTAAAGTTAAATTTTTGTGAAAAAAAATTAAACGTTCATTTTTTCCTTCCACATATGCTTCAGTTCCTGTGAAGCACCTGAAGGGTTAATAAATTTCTTGAATATGGTTTTGAGCACCTTGAGGAGAGTAGTTTTTAGAAAGGTGTCACTTTTGGATATTTTCTGTTATATTGACCCCTCAAAGTCACTAGAAATGTGATATGGTCCCTAAAGAAATGATTTTGTAAATTTTGTTGGAAAAATGAGAAATGGATGGTCAACTTTTATCCCTTTCAAAACTTGAGCTGATGTAAAGTTAGACAAGTGGGAAATGTTATTTATTATCTATTTTGTGTGACATAATTATAAACGGCATAGAAATAAAAAGTTTGAAAATTGAAAAATATTTTCCAAATTTCCAATATTTTCACAAATCAACGTAAGTTGTATAGTACAAATTTTACCGCTATCATGAAGTACAATATGTCACGAGAAAACAGTCTCAATCTGCGGGATCCGTTGAAGCGCTCCAGAGTTTTTACCTCAAAGTGACAGTGGTCAGAATTGTAAAAATTGTCCTGGTGATGAATGTGAAAACAGGCTTTGGGGTGAAGGGGTTAAACCAGTTAATCATGTTGTACAAAATAATTAATACATCACATTTCCCATATGTCTACATCTGCATCATTTCTGAAACATTTTCTTTTGTTAGGATGTCGGATTAAAAGTTTAGCAGCAATTTTCTTTTTTCCCAAAAAAATTTACAAAATGTGTTTCTTTAGGGACCTATTTAGATTTAAATGAACTTTGAGTGGACCCCATTTTGGAAACTACACCCCTCAAGGATTTTATCCAGGGGGCTAAAAATGTTGTTTTAGCGCCAAATTTTTAATATTCACAATGAATAATAGGAGAAAAGGGACCCCATAATTTGGTACGTAATTTCTCTCGGATGGGACAATACCCCATATGTGGTTAAAAACTGCTGTTTGGGGACATGGCAGGGCCCAGTAAGAAAATTACCCCATTTGATTTTTGGAGCATACATTTGTCAGGATTAGATTGTGAACTCCATGTTGCATTTATAGAGCCCCGCATATGCAAAAACAGCAGAAACTTCCCAAAAGTGACCCTATTTTGGTAAGTAGACCTCTCAAGGAATCTCGTGGCATACTAAAAATTTCAAACCTACCGATGATTCATGAAACGTTATAACATTTAGGTATGGGAGTTACTTTGTCTAATGGGTCACTTGCGAAAACAAAGTAAACCTCATAAAAAATTCTTCTATTGGATTTGTGCAAAAATAAGTTAGGGTTTTTATTGGTAACATTTTGCGGTACGTAATATTTTTTTTTAAAACTTGCTTTCAGTATAACGATTGTGTTATACACTGAGAACTTATGTCGGGGTTTCCATATAAATCCCACAAAAATGCGATTCGGATGAAACCTGATCGGAACCATTCACTATAACGAGGCAGATGGAGACATATTAGACTCCATTCAGTGTCTGTTCCGGGGCTATCCATCTTTTTTAGGTGTGCACAGAACTGTGGTTGTCCACACTTGTGCACTAAAAAGATGCTTAAAATGAAGGGACATTGCCGGAACAGAGATCAAACGGAGTCCATCTGCCTCATTATAGTGAGTGGATCCTTAGGGGGTTTTGTCTGAATTGCGTGTTTTGGGATTTATACGGAAGCCATGACACAAGCGCTCAGGAGAGAGCGCAAGATAAATGTGAGCAGAACCTTATGATTTTTGGAAGGCAGAATGCACAAATAGACAGCAGTACAAGAATAGTTATCTTTACGAGTTTCATCGTGCGGTACAAGTTATAAGATTACTTTATTCTTTGGGTCACGGCGATGACCGTGATACCAAAGTTATATATTTTATCACATAAAAAATTTTTTTTGACGCAACATTCAGAGAGTTGTAAGTTTTCTATTCTTTGTAGAACAGAGCTATATGAAAGCTTGTTTCTTTGCGTGAGGAGTTGAAGATTCTTTTCATACCATTTTGGGGTATATAACTTTTTTTGATCGCTTTTTATGATGATTTTTCAGATGCAAAATGAAACAAAAGCCAACAATTCAGTTATTGTTTTTATTCTAGTTTTTTTTGTGTGGTACAACTTGTGGTAAAAGTGAGAAAACCATTTTATTTTTCGGGTCCGTACGATTATAGCGATACCAGATTTATATTGCTTTTTTATGATTTTTCCAAAAATTTATTTGCATCATATTCTGAGAGCTATAACTTTATTTTTTGCATAATGAACCGCTTTTTTTGTGCACTTGTTTGTGTTTCTTACCCTTTTTTTTTTTTTTTTTTACATATTTTATTTAAAATTTTTCACTTAGTCCCACTGTGAAACAAGTATTTTTAACTTTGATCACTGGCCTCATGCATTGCAAAACTCATGTACTGCCAGAAACCTGTCAGTTCTACATGGCTGTTAGACCCTGCTAATAGCAGAGTGTAGCAGATCACCATAACCTGAGGTCATCAGATGACTTTGGGGTGCCAGGACAACTATCGGCAAAAATGATTACGATCACAGGGGTAGAGAGTGTTAAAGGGGGTGTTTAACCCTTTTTAACCACTTAGACAACGCTGTCGTAACTTACAGCAGCATCTAAGGGGTTAATCAGTCACAACTGGTTCCAAAACTGGTCGGTTCCATGCCGCATAGTGTCAACTATCATCCACTACATTTTTGCCTGATGTGGTGCTATTAATTTATTTCTCACTACAGTTTCAAAATGGCGGTAAGGAATAAGGACCATTAATGGCCACCGTTTTAATGAATAACTGCAGTCGTTAAGCGGTTTATTAAAAGCTGCAAGATGATTAATAATAGGCAAATTACAATACCTGTCTGTTGAGTCTGGAACACAAAATAATCATGCCTTTCTCTCATATGCTTTCACTTGGATTCACACAGGGTATGTTAACATTTGTAATCTAGGCTTCTAGACTTATTTTGATAACCCTAACCATAGTTTTATTTAGCATTATTAGATGTCAGTTACACCATCTTCTGTCTATCCTTTTTCTCTTCATATCATATAGCTTGTATGCATTTATTATATGCCTACAGGTCTATGGGATTTGCTTGTGGGGCATTACTTTGCTGTGAACCAACTGTTTTTCCATGATATTGCGTTTTTTACCCATACAACAAGCCACTATATTTCCAGATCTTTTTATAGGCAGTTGTGTTATTGTTCTCACTAACATTATTGATGACCCATTCATTTTTTGGGATTAAACAGGGCGGACGACTTTAGCCTTATTTTAGGCATGTCCATAGGTATTCTTTATAGCCATTTTGGCCTTTTAAATGTTTTTATTCTTTTTTTGGCTTATATTTCAATAAATATTTATTTTTAGGTGATCCTTTTGTGGTTTCAGTCAAATTTCGGTACACCTTGATTGATCCCAATTCATAGTTGGTACCCTCTTTAGGTTTTCTCTTTGCCTGAGGTAGAGTGGTGCATCTTCTTTAAAGCGATTTGCTGTCACATGGCACAGCAGCCCAGTGAGAACATCTTACGCACGTGGTCAAAGTTGTTGGTGACCCTCATTTAATGACAGAAAAACCCACAATGGTCACAGAAATAACTTGAATCTGACAAAAGTAATAAATAAAACATCTATGGAAATGAACAAAATGAAAGTCAGACATTTCTAGAATTCGCCCTTTTCTTACTTTCGACTCTGCAAAAACTCTTACTGTTTCACTTATTCATTCTCGTCTGGACTATTGTAACTCTCTACTAATCGGCCTCCCTCTTACCAAACTCTCCCCGCTCCAATCTGTCCTGAATGCTGCTGCCAGGATCATATTCCTCACCAACCGTTACACCGATGCCTCTACCTTGTGCCAGTCATTACACTGGTTACCCATCCACTCAAGAATCCAGTACAAAACTACTACCCTCATCCACAAAGCACTCCATGGCTCAGCACCACCCTACATCTCCTCTCTGGTCTCAGTCTACCACCCTACCCGTGCCCTCCGCTCCGCTGATGACCTCAGGTTAGCATCCTCAATAATCAGAACCTCCCACTCCCGTCTCCAAGACTTTACACGTGCTGCGCCGATTCTTTGGAATGCACTACCTAGGATAATACGATTAATCCCCAATCCCCACAGTTTTAAGCGTGCCCTAAAAACTCATTTGTTCAGACTGGCCTACCGCCTCAATGCATTAACCTAACGATCCCTGTGTGGCCTATATTAAAAAAAAAAAAAAATTAATTAACTGGTTCATGCAGCTTTACATGAACACCCAAGCCTTACACTATGGCTGGTCCGAATAACTATAGCAATTGTTACCATCCACCTCTCGTGTCTCCCCTTTTCCTCATAGTTTGTAAGCTTACGAGCAGGGCCCTCACTCCTCTTGGTATCTGTTTTGAACTGTATTTCTGTTATGCTGTAATGTCTATTGTATGTACAAGTCCCCTCTATAATTTGTAAAGCGCTGCGGAATATGTTGGCGCTATATAAATAAAAATTATTATTATTATTATTATTATTATTGCTTTTCAACCATGCTTCCACAGAATAAATGACAAAAGGGACATGTTAAATCAAGGTGTGTCCACTAACTAGCATCACAGGTGTCTACAATCTTGGAATCAGTGAGTGGGCCTGTATATAGGGCTACAGAAACTCACTGTGCTGTTTGGTGACATGGTGTGGATCACACTCAACATGGACTAGAGGAAGCGATGGAAAAAATTGTCTCAGGAGATTAGAAAAAAAAATTATAGACAGACATATTAAAAGGTAAAAGTTATAAGACGATCTCCAAGCAGCTTGATGTTCCTTTGACTACAGTTGCGCTTATACAGAAATTTATGATCCATGGGACTGTAGCCAACCCACCTGGACGTGGCCGCAGGAGGAAAATTGATGACAAATCAAAGAGATGGATAATACGAATGGTAACAAAAGAGCCCAGAAAAAACTTCTAAACAAATTAAAGGTGAACTTCAAGCTCAAGGAACATCACTGTCAGATCACACCATCCATCGTTGTATGAGCCAAAGTGGACTTCATGGGAGACTACCAAGGAGGACACCATTGTTGTAAAAAAATCATAAAAAAGCCAGACTGGAATTTGCCAAACTACATGTTGACAAGCCACAAAGTTTCTGGGAGAATGTCCTATGGACAGATGAGACAAAAATGGAACTTTTTGGCAAGGCACATCAGCTCTATATTCACAGATGGTAAAATGAAGCATATCAAAAGAAAAGAACACTGTTCCTACTGTGAAACATGGAGGAGGCTCTGGCACAGGTTGTCTAGAATCTGTGCAGGGTACAATGAAATCTCAAGACTATAAAGGGATTCTAGAGAGACATGTGCTGCCCAGTGTCAGAAAGCTTGGTCTCAGGTCATGGATCTTTCAACAGGATAATGACCCAAAACACACAAGAATGGCTAAGAGGAAAACATTGGACTATTCTGAAGTGGCCTTCTATGAGCACTGACTTAAAAATCCTTTTGAGCATCTTTGGAAAGAGCTGAAACATGCCATCTGGAAAAGGCAACCTTCAAACATGAGACAACTGAAGCAGTTTGCTCTTGAGGACTGGGCAAAAATACCTGTCAAGAGGTGCAGAAGTCTCATTCACAGTTACAGGAATCATTTGATTACAGCGATTGCCTCAAAAGGTTGTGCAACCAAATATTAAGCTAAGGGTACCATCATTTCTGTCCAGGCCTATTTCATGAATTATTATTATTTTTTTAATTATGTAAAAGCATAATTGAAAAGCAATGTCTGACTTTCATTTGTTCATTTTTATAGGTTTTTTTTATTATTACTTTTGTGAGATTCACATTATTTCTGTGACCATTGTGGGTTTTTCTGTCATTAAACAAGGGGTACCAACACTTTTAACCACGTGTGTATATGAAAATGTATAGAGGTAAATCTTCCTATATGAACTTTAAAATAAAAAAACTGAAATATTTATTGCTGTAAAAAAGAAAGTTCAGAATCTTAGCAATGCTGATAGTGCGCCATTGGTTACTTACCTGTTTGTGAGCCTCAGTTGTACAAGCCTTTTTATAGGGCCTAATCTCCTCTGATCCAAAACCTGGAATCCACATATTCCATTGTCTCTCTGAGGTGGAAGGGACATTGTTAGTGTCATAGGGAGCACATTTTTCTGATATTAACAAATTGCAAAATACTTTGTATTCCACCAAATTGCAAGCAAAAAATTTAAGTACTTTTTAAGCTTGACACGTTAACCATGAAACCTTAACCAGAGGAGAATATGGGCTTATGAAGCCTGCTGCCTCCATAAGGCTATGTGCACATGTTGCGGAATGGGGTGCAGAATTTTCTGCACAAAATCCACATCCTGGCAGAATCTGCAGGTGCAGATTTGCCGCGGATTTTGTGCGGTTTTTATGCGGAATAGATGCAGATTTTCTGCGGTTTTTACCACTGCGGATTTCTATAATGGAAGGGTGCAGAAACGCTGCAGATCCGCACAAAAGAAGTGACATGCACTTCTTTTAAATCCGCAGCGTTTCTGCGTGGATTTTTCTGCACCATCTACACAGCTTTTTTTTCACATTGATTTACATTGCACTGTAAATCACAGTGCAGATCTGCAGCATTTCTGGGCGGAAAAATCCGCTGCAGATCCGCACTAAATCCGCATCGTGTGCTCATAGCCTTAGACATCTCTTGGCTAAAAGTTTGTTTGCCCAACAACTATGTCCTCTTTTCCCCAATAAACATGCATCCATGGATAGGCTGAGAGTACATGCTTACAGGCAAAAGAAAAGGCTGAATTGTGTCTGCAACAAAGAAAACAGAATTGACATTACAACCTGTCACTTACTGGAATCAGTGAATGTAAAATTTTAGGCAACTATTGAAAAATGTATTATGTGGAAATCTTTTTCAACTTCGAAGCATAAATTATCAAATTGTACAGCAGTTTTTTTTGTTTTTTTTTTTTAAACCAAATAATTTTTATTAAAGCATATGACATGATGTAATGCAGTCTGACACAGTTTCCAGATGGGTACAATGAATACAAAACCTATTAATACATTTTCATTTTACGAAACCAGGACCCTTACCCCATAACCAACACCCCCTCCCCCCAATCCCCTACCCATTATCCAATAAAACCAACTGAAAACATCACCTCTTGAAAATTGATACCAAGCTTTTACAAAAGCACACCTGTACATGTAGGAGTCCCTCCAGAAGCAACTAAACGACCCCCATTCTACTCTGCAATAACTCAGCAAACACCACGCCTGGGTGATCAATCTATCCGACCGAAACATTTTCAAATTTTGTATTCTGACCACTCTTGATGTAGATATTCCTTTCCATGAGGACAAAAAAAATAATTTTGCTAACAAATTGCTTTTTACCTGGTGGTCTTTTATCCAACCAATGCATCGCAATAAGCTTCCTCGCAGCATACAACAATCTTGCAATGCAATAGTCAACCTTTAACATTCATCTGTAGCAATATCATCCATACAACCCAAAAGGCAAGACAGCGGGTTACGCACCACATTTACCCCTGTCACCTCTTGAATCAAACTAAGCACCTTCACCCAAAAGGGTTGGAGGCAAGCACATGACCACATCATATGCAGCAAATCTGCACCTTCCTCACCGCACCTTCTGCATTTTGAGTCACCTCTCAGTCCTGCCTTCCTCATCCATACCAGGGTCCGGTACACCCTATAGACCAGGTATAGCTGCGACACTCTCTTAGCCTCACTCAATGACGCCCTAGGGATGTATTGAAGTATAGACACCCACTGGGACTCCGACAAAGGACCCACGTCCGCCACCCATTTTTCTTTCATCCTTAATGGATGTTTCAATAAAAAGGTATCCATCAGACCCCTATACATCAAGGTAATGAACCCCCTCGTACTCCTCCGAGGCCCGATAAGATTCAACAAGCTATCAGACTGCAGAATCACGCGCGACTCCTCCTTTGGAAATTTAGGGCGTGTCTCGACTGCAAATATTGAAAGAACATCTTCTGGGCAAAGGAAACTCAGTCCTAAGTGTCTCAAATGACCAAACCCCGCAATCTCATAAGCTCTGCCAACCTAGGATCAAACCAAATCGGTGTATATCTCGTAAATTCTGTTACTCCCCTCCATTGCTTAACCCCTTAACCAAGGGTGGTTTGCATGTTAATGACCGGGCCAACTTTTACAATTCTGACCACTGTCCTTTTATGAGGTTATAACTCTGGAACACTTGCATGGATCCCTGTGATTCTGAGACTGTTTTCTCGTGACATATTGTACTTCATGATAGTGGTAAAATTTCCTATAATGTTGAGCCGTTAAAATAAAAAAAATCATATTTTTCCACAAAAATGATTTTTTAGCCCCTAAATTTTTGATTTTCCCAAGGGTAACAGGAGAAATTGGAACCAAAAGTTGTTGTCCAATTTGTCCTGAGTACGCCGATACCCCATATGTGGGGGGAAACCACCGTTTGGGCGCATGGCAGAGCTCGGAAGGGAAGGAGCTTCGTTTGGAATGCAGACTTGGATGGAATGGTCTGCGGGCGTCACGTTGTGTTTGCAAAACCCCTGATGTACCTAAACAGTAGAAACCCCCACAAGTGACCCCATATTGGAAACTAGACCCCCCAAGGAACTTATCTAGATGTGTTGTGAGAACTTTGAACCCCCAAGTGTTTCACTACAGTTTATAACGCAGAGCCGTGAAAATAACAAATCTTTTTTCCCCCCAAAAATGATTTTTTAGCATCAACATTTTTATTTTTGCAAGGGTAACAAGAGAAATTAGACCCCAAACTTTGTTGTCCAATTTGTCCTGAGTACACTGATACCCCATATGTTGGGGTACACCTCTGCTTGGGCGCACAGAAGAGCTTGAAAGGGAAGGAGGACTGTTTTACTTTTTCAACGCAGAATTGGCTGGAATTGAGATCGGACGCCATGTCGCATTTGGAGAGCCCCTGATGTGCCTAAACAGGGGAAACACCCAATTCTAACTCCAACCCTAACCCCAACACCCCCCTAACCCTAATCCCAACCATAACCCTAACCACACCCCTAACCCTGACACACCCCTAACCCTAATCCCAACCGTAAATGTAATCCAGACCCCAACTTTGACCCCAACCCTCACTTTCGCTCTAGCCCTAATGGGAAAATAGAAATAAATACATATTTTTTATTTTATCCTAACGAAGGCGGTGATAAAGGGAGGTTTGACTTACTTTTATAGCGGGTTTTTATGTTTGGCAGGTGTCACACAAAATACGCTTTTTATTGCATAAAAGAGTTTTTGCATTACCAAATTTTGAGAGCTATAATTTTTCCATATTTTGGTACACAGAGTCATGTGAGATCTTGTTTTTTGTGGGACGAGTTGACGTTTTTATTGGTACCATTTTTGGGCACATGACATTTTTTGATCGCTTTTTATTCCGATTTTTGTTAAGCAGAATGAACAAAAACCAGCAATTGAATTTCCTTTGGGGGGTGGAGGGGGGGGGGGCATTTATACCGTTCCGCGTTTGGTAAAATTGATAAAGCAGTTTTATTCTTCTGGTCAGTGCAATTACAGCGATACCTCATTTATATTTTTTTTATGTTTTGGCGCTTTTATGCAATAAAACCTATTGGGGCCTGCAGGGAGGAGGACACGCTCGGAACAACGCAATCACATCGTGTTTTTCCGAGAGTGTCAGGGAAGCAAGCAGGGAGCCCCCTCCCTGCGCGATGCTTCCCTATGCTGCTTTAGCAGTGCGATCATGTTTGATCGCAGTGTTCCGGGGGTTAATGCATTGGGAGCGGTCCGTGACCGCTCCTGGCACATAGTGCCGGATGTCAGCTGTAATAATCAGCTGACACCCGGCCGCGGACCCCCGTGAGAGCGGCTGATCGCACATGACATACTATCCCGTCCCTGGGAATTAAGTCCCCGGTCACCTCGACGGGATGGTACGTCAGATGGCAGAAAGGGGTTAATTTTCTGCCAGACTTTCTCCATCATAGCTATTGTTGGGAGTTTTTTGGGGTTAATTCTGAATCTGCCTGCTTCCAGAGTGGCTAACAATGGGCTCTATGATTATCCCATAGAATGGCACAATGATTATCCCCGCTGAAGAACTCTCTTCCGGTTCTCCCCAACCTACCATATGTTGGCATTGAGATGCTATATAGTAAGTCCATGGATTGGGGACCGCCAAACCACCCTCATCTTTTGCCCTTTGCAGATGTTCCAATTTGATGCGTGCCCGTCCACCCTTCCAAATTAAGTCCCTAAATAGAGTATTGATCCTATAAAATTTACTCTGAGGCAGCCACACTGGAGCATTATGCAATATGTAGAGGAGCTGAGGCATAAGTATCATTATGATCAAATTTACTCTACCTGCAACAGACAAATAGCTTCTTCCAGGCCCCAATCTTCTGCTGGAACTTCCCAAGCAAAGGAGTCAGGTTGAGCCGTACATATTCCTCTATTTTGTCCGAAACCACGATGCCCAGATATTTAAACTCATGTACTACCCTTAAGGGAACCCCAGGGTCTAGTGTTAGAGGATCCACGTCCATGGGCAACAACACAGACTTATCCCAGTTAATAGATAATCCGGAAAAAGCTCCAAATTTAGTAATGCTGTTCATAACGGCCCCTAAAGACGCCTGCACATCTTCCAAGAACAATAACACGTTGTCCGCGTACAGAGCTATCTATTCTTCATAGTTTCCACATCTAAATCCCTTTATGTCCCGATCCCTCCGTATCGCCGTCGCCAAGGGCTCAACAGCAATTGCAAACAAGAGAGGAGACAAGGCGCACCCCTGCCGCATTCCCCTGTAAAAGGGAAATCCCCCGACAAGAGCCATTTACCCGTATCTTAGCTCTCGGAGACGCATACAATAATTACACCCATCTTATAAATCTCTCGCCAAAACCCATAGCCTTCATGCCCGCTTACAAAAACCGCCACTCCACACTATCGAACGCCTTAGCGGCGTCTAAAGACACCAAAACCCTCCGACCCATATTATCCGCCTTTACCTGCATTGAGAAACAATCGTCTAAGAATACACGATGTATAACTATTGGGCATAAATCCGGATTGGTCCCGATGTATTAGTGTCGATATAACCTTGTTAAGACGATTAGCCAACATTTTGGCCAGGATTTTGATATCTGTCGTTAATAACGAGATTGGGCGATCAGAAGCTGGATCTGTCGGATCCTTACCCTGTTTTGGCAACACTACAATTATTGCCTCATGCATGGACCGTGGCAACTCCCCCTCCACCAGCATACAACTCCAAAAGTGCGAGAAGCAATACCTCTTTATATTTTTTATACACCTCCCCCGGGATCCCATCCACCCCTGGGGCTTTATCAATAGGCATAGAGACCAGTGCGGCATCAAGCTCCTCCAAATTAAATGGCTCCTCAAGAAGTCCTTGATCGGCCACTGAGAGTCTGGGAAGCTGAACCTCTGTCGAGAACCCATCCACCTCCTCCATCGTTGGTTCTACCGGTGATTTATAAAGACCTGAATAATACTCCGTCATCAGCTCCAAAACTGCCCCGCAACCAGTATGCTCCGTCCCATCCTTTCCCTTCAAAGCAACTATATGCATGGAGTCTCTCTGCGCCGCCACTATTCTAGAAAGGAGATGACTCGCCTTGTCCCCCTCCTCAAAATATTTAGCAGTTTGAAACATTCTCTTACGTTCTGCCTTTTTCATTGCCATCCGACAGACTATTCTGCATTTCCCAAAAGCACAGGGAAGGTAGTGATCACTGATTAATGCCTCCACCAACTCTTATCAACATCTGATCCTTCTTTCCTGTTTCTACCTTGACTCGGGATATCGCTTTAATGCAGAGTCCTCTGAAAAAAGCCTTCATAGCCTCCCGTACTGTCAATACCGAAGCCAAACCAGCATTAATTTTAAAATATTTCTTAATATCTCCCCCTATATGTCCATGCAAGTCAATAAGGTGTATCCAAAATGGGATCAACCTCCACATACACCCCCTAGCAAGTAAGGATCCCACACCCTCAAGTACCACACTCATGGGGGAATGATCCGATATTGTGCCAGCCATATACCTTACCTCCCCCAAAAGTTTCAACATCTGTGTATTGCCCAAGGCCAGATCTATTCTTGACAAAGAAGTGAAAGAGGATGAAAAACAGGAATACTTGTACACTCCAGGATGAGAAATCCTCCATAAAACATTCAGGACTGCACCAAATGGTGTACAATTACCACTCGGTTTCAACGGCTCTCATCTCCCCCTATCCCAGTGTGTGTCCAAAATGTTGTTAAAGTCCCCTATTATCAAAAAAGGTATCCCCGGTGTCTCCTCCACTGTTCCCAGAACTCTGTGGATCACCATTCCACAATATGGTGGTGGAATATAAAATTGAAACCAGCCACATCAGACATCCGTACAATTTACAATGTAAACATATGAATCTACCCGACTGGTCTATAGTCACTTTGTGATACTCAAAAGGTACCCCAGCACAAATGAGGATGCTGACCCCCCTAGAGTATGCTGAATATGTGGCATGGTACCCCACCTGTACCCATCTTTTAGCCAGAAAATACGTTCTCTCCTTCACCATGAGTCTCCTGCAGACAAATCACCGACGGCTTGGCATCATTCAAAAATGTAAACACAGCTTGCCGTTTCACACCAGACGCCAAACCCCTGACATTCCAACTCACAATTCTCATTCTTCCAGACATTTTCCTTACACAAAACATTTTATCCCACATTCTTTCATCCAGTCACAGCCGTCACAACCACAGTAACCATGGTGATATACCTTATGCAAATATTTGCACCCCTCCCCCCAAACAGCAAAACACCCCCAACGAATCCCCATTCCATCCTTCCATCCCCTCCTAACATCGAGGGGAGAGCACAATTTATCCGGAACAGTCTGTTAACCCCATCCAACAGTCCCGCAGCTTGTCCCAAACTATTGGGACTCTCACATGGACTTGTGGATTGCAGCCTATTTAAATTTCAAAAATTCAAATTTTCCCAAAAAATAGAAAAAACTATATCCAACAAGGGCCCGTCCCCTACCCATAAAAACCTAAAAACCAGAGGGGAAAAAAGAGCCGATGGACCCCTCCAAAAAAGACGTAATAAGAGAAACAAGGATAAAGGAGAACCATTCTATCATCCCGCTGAGTCCTTCAGTTTCGCTTTACGCAGATGTTGCTTGTTGCTGTCCAGCCATCCGAGTGCGTTCTCTCTAGCATGTCTAAGAATGGCTTCTCTATCACGATAGTGCAAGACCTTGACTAGCACTTCTCTAGTAAGGCCGCCCAGGGGGGAGGGGATACATAGGAACACGGTGTGCTCTTTCAATTGCGTACATCCAGGACAGCTTGCCGGCTCCAATATTGTTCAGTAGCCATTTCTCAAAGAACTCTGTTGGCGCCGTGCCTTCCGTCTTTTCAGGCACCCCAATCAGCCGCACATTGTTGCACCTGGACCTATTTTAAAGGTCACCCGTTTTCGCTTGTATGGCAGAAATCGCAGCACTCATGCGTTTTGTAGCCTCATCAGCCTTGGCAATATAGTCCTCAGCACTGCTAATACGTTTTTCCGCCTCTCCCATCCTTTCCTTAGTCACGTGCATGGAATTATGCAGTTTTGACATGTCTGCCTGCAGGACCCCCAACTGCGCAGCCACATTGGCGATAGTGGTGTGACTGTGAAGAACAACCTTAAACACATCTTTCAGAGTGGGCTCCTCAGGGATCTGAAGTCCACTGATGCAGAGTGCAGTGCCCTTCATGGTTCCCCCACTCTCCTCCTCCTGCACACCAGTTCGGCTCCCGCCATCATTGTCTTCTTCCTCCTCCTCCCCCAGCTCCTCCATATCTCCGTGCCCCACCGGCTTATCTTTCACCTTGCCTGTTTTGCCGAAACTTAGAAGCTATTACAAAAGAAAAATAAAAATATATATATATCTTACCCCCCCACATAAGGTACATGTAATCTATATACACAGAAAAAAAAGGCAAATTGGACATCATTTCACATAAAGCCCCAAAAATGGGACGGATACAGTTGTTGTCTCACTTAACTTAATATTTGATTCCACTCTTTGGAATAAATAACTAATCAATAGCTTCCTATGACCCTCAACAACCTTCTTACACACCTCTCAACTGGAATTTTGGACCACTTTTACAAACTGCTCCAGTTCTCTTATATTTTACGACTGCGTGCCTTCTCCCAATCTCTCTCCCCAGGTGTGCGGATTTAGAACTGGACTCATTTTTGGCCACTTCAGAACTCTCCGGTGCTTTGTTTCCATCCATCTCTGGGTGCTTCTTAAAGTATTTTTGGGGTCATTGAACTGCTGAAAGACCCATGACTAGGACGCATTCCAGTTTTCTGACACTGGGCACTACATTGTGACCTAAAATTCTACGGTAATCTTCAGATTTCATGATACCTTGCACAAAGTCAAGGCACCCAGTGCGAGAGGCAGCAAAACAACCCGAAAACATCTCCGAGCCTCCACGATATTTGACTGTAGGCACCATGTTCTTTTTTTTTTTTGCAGGCCTCATTCAGTTTTTGGTAAACAGTAGAACTGTGTTTTACCAAAAAGCTCTCTCCTGGTCTCATCTGTCCGCAAGACTCTTTCTCAGAGGAATTTTGGCTTACTTACGTCCATTTTGGCAAACTGCAGTCTAGCTTTTTTAGCAGTGTCAGCAGTGAGGTCCTCCTAGGTCTCCTGCATAGTGTTTAATTTCATTCAAATGTCTTTGTAAATATTTTTCCCAGCAATATGCGCTCCTGAAGGATGATGATGGAACTGAAATATTCTGATTCAAGGATGATTTTTATTTCAAACTAAAATACAACCGGTTTCGACTTCTTGGAGTCTTCCTCAGGTGTAATGTCATGCATATAAACAGATCTATCTGAACACATTTTAAAGCAGATATATCTGCATGTCGATTTGGGTGGGGACTGAAAGATCTGTCTCAGACACACTCAGATACACAGATTCCTCAGAGTGCAAAATCCTGCATATCTAACAAAATTCATATACCAAATAAATTTTATACACAAGTTTTTTCACACAAGGAAAATAAAAAAAAATGCTAAAAAATTTCACAAAAAAATTTTCCACAAATTTCTCACTAAAATAATTTTCTTTTCTAAAAACACTATAAATATAATTATACTATATATCCAATTTCTTTAGTATGTTTTAATAACAACATTTTAAAAGTGTGATTTCATACTAAAATGTAAAATCCTACAAACATATACATTATAACAAAAAAAAACTTCCTTTTTTCATATTGTGACTATTTCCAAATAGAATTTTTTGATATTTCATTCATGTCAAAACTAAATTGAAAGAAAAAAAAACTAATATGTAATTTTGTACCTGTCAATTTATTTGTTTTCTACATCATATACCCTCTATAACATCATTTAATCCATCTGGGTATAATGTACCCAAACGGAAGATACAATATGATTCTTTCCGGTTTAACTTTTGTACCCTATCAGTACAATTCACAGGTATTTGCTCCAGCGGGGTTACGGAAATATTGAATGTTTTATTATGCTTCAAAAATAAATGCCGGGATAAGCCGTTTAAAAAAATATATTTTTAGTATTGTGTCTGTGACCATTCATACGGGATCGTAAGGACTGAATAGTCCGACCCACGTATTGCAGGCCACAGGCAATAACATATCACAAAATCACCATCACACGTTAGTTTCTGTGTGATCGCTATTGGTTTCACCCGTACTATACGACGTGATGTAATGAGTCATATGGATGATAATTTTGCAGGTACAACATTTTCTGGAACCACATCGATAAATACCCGGTTTGGAAGCATCCGTTTTGTTTATCCTAATTTTTTCTTTTCTCTTTACATGTTCCCGTTCCCCATCTTTGGTCATTCTGAGATTACTAGGGGCAATTATACCCTTCACTGTTTGGCCCCTACAAAAGTAATATTGGGTTTATCTGGTAAAAGTTTTTTCAAAAATTTCTTTTTTCAATAAGTACCAATATTTATTTAAAATGTTTCTTATCTCTGTATTACTATGATTAAAAGCGGTGATAAAATTACACTGCCACCCATCTTTTTTTCTATCCTTATTTTTGTTTTTATTAGTTATGTGCTCAGGTTTTCCTCCTCCTTCCTTAGTTATCCCCTCTTCCACTTCCTTATTTTTATTATTCTCTCTGGATAAGCACTCCTGCTGAGTTCTTTCTAGATTGGTTCTGTATGCTGCATAATTAATCACTTTGGTTATTTCTTATCCATAAACCGATCGATTAAAATTTTCGATTGTTCCACATAATCTTTCTTATTTGTATTGTTTCTCCTGATTTGACGGAACTGGCTATAGGGAATGTTTTGCTTCCATTTTTGATGGTGTGCGCTCCGATAGTCGAGGAAACCATTGGTGTCAGTTTTCTTGAAGTACATTTAAGTGCTAATTTTTTAATTTTTATGAGATATTTCTAGATAAAGATCTTGATCTAGAAATATCTCAAAAATAAAAAAAATTTGTACCAAAACGTACTTCAAGAAAAGTTCAACAAAACATTCCCTATAGACAGTTCCGTCGAATCAGGAGAAACAATACAAATAAAGATTATGTGGAAAAAAATCGAAAATTTTGATCGCTTTGGATATTTCTTATCCATAAACCTAAGCGATTAATTATGGCAGCATACAGAACCAATCTAGAAAGAACTCAGCACGAGTGCTTATCCAAAGAGAACAATAAAAATAAGAAAGTGGAAGAGGGGATAACTAAGGAAGGAGGAGGAAAACCTGGGCACATAACTAATAAAAACAAAAATAAGAATAGAAAAAAAAGGTGGGTGGCAGTGTAATTTTACCACAGCTTTTAATCGTAGTAATACAGAGATAAGAAACATTTTAAATAAATATTGGTACTCACTGAAAAAAGATACATTTTTGAAAAAACTTTTACCAGATAAACCCAATATTTACTTTTTTAGGGGCCAAACAATGAAGGGTATAATTGCCCCTAGTAATCTCAGAATGACCAAAGATTGGGGACGGGAAGGTATAAAGAGAGAAGAAAATTAGGATAAACAAAATGGATGCTTCCAAGCCGGGTATTTGACGATGTGGTTCCCGAAAATGTTGTACCTGCAAAATTATCACCCATATGACTCATTACATCACGTTGTATAGTACGGGTGAAACCATAGCGATCACACAGAAACTAACGTGTGATGGTGATTTTGTGATATATGTTATTACCTGTGCCTGTGGCCTGTAATACGTGGGTCGGACTATTCAGTCCTTACGATCCCATATTAATGGCCACAGACACAATACTAAAAAAGGTTTTTTAAAAACAGAGCTTATCCCGGCATTTACCGTATTTTCGGGTGTAAGACGACTGGGCGTATAAGACGACCCCCAACTTTTCCATATAAAATATGGAGTTTGGGATATACTCGCTGTATAAGACGGGCATCTTATACGCCGGGTGTTGTCTTAGGACTGTCCCACACGTCCAGATAATTCCGGTACCGGAAAAATCGGTACCGGAGTTATCCGTGTCCGTGTGCTCACGTGGCACATCAGTGTGGCACACGTGCGGCAGCCGTGTGCCGACTGGGTACCACACGCACCGTGTAGGAGACAGCGCTAGAGTTAAGCGCTGTCCCCTGCTTTGGGTGCTGAATCCAGAATTCATTCCTTCTTCCCAGCAGCGTTCGCTGGAGAGAAGGAATGAAAAATCTGTTTGATTTTTTTGTGTGTTTAAAATAAAGTTTCCGGTCAGCTGTCGCCTCCCTCCCCCTGTGCGCCCGCCCGCTGGCATTAAAATACTTACCCAGCTCCCTCGATGCTTCCTCTCAGCGTCGCTGCTTGTCCTGTATGAGCGGTCACGTGGTGCCGCACATTACAGTGATGAATATGTGGCTCCACCCCTATGGGAGGTGGAGCCGCATATTCATCACTGTAATTAGCTCATACCCCATATCCCCCCCCCCCCCCCCCCGCTACACAGGAGTGGGAAGAGAGAGGCTAAGTGCCAGAATATGCGCATCTTACAGATGTGCCTTTTCTGGGGTGGCTGGGGCAGATGTTTTTATATATAACCATGGTCCCTCTCTAGGCTATTAATATCTGCCCTCAGTCACTGGCTTTCCCACTCTGGCGGAGAAAATTGCGCGGGAGCCCACGCCAATTTTTTCCAAGATTTAACCCTTTATTTTAATAACTAGAGCCCGCAAATTTTGCACACAGGCACTTGGGACATTATTAGTGAGGAATATGTTAAAAAAAATCAGGGATATGAAATGGTTTAATGTATGTAAACCATATACACACACACACTGTATTTTTCGGATTATAAGACGCGCTTTTGTTCCCCCAAATTTTGGGGGAACGTGGGGGTGTGTCTTATAGGAGAAGCTCTGGAGAGGTGTCAGGGCGCTGGAGTGGGCTGGCTGCAGAGACAGCAGGAGGTCCATGCTCCTGCTCATTAGCCTCATGTAATATTCACTGCACCTGCTGTCCATCATCTCGGTGCTGAAGCTGCACAAGTTGATTCACAGGGGGAGCAGCGAATATTACCTGTGCCTGCATCTCCCCCCTCTTCCCATCATGGATATGGCCCCCCCTGTCACTCTTATATGCCCCCCCCCCCCCCGTGCTGCTGGCAGACACATGCCCCCCCTGCTGCTGGCAGGCACATGATAAAATAACAAACACTTAACTCACCTTCTGATGATAGCTCCATGCTCACAGCTCCTGGTCGCTTCCTGTGTCTGTGCTGACATCCGATCAGGTGATCGGCACAGCACAGTGATGACATCACTGTGTGCCCAGGTCACATGATCCGATGCCTGGGAAACAGGAAGCACAACCGAGGAGCTGTGAGCACGGAGCCATCATCTGAAGGGGAGTTAAGTGTTGGTTATTTTATCATGTGTCTGCCAGAAGTACGGGGGGGCATGTGTCTGCCAGCAAAAAATTATACTAAGCTGCTCCACGAATCGTCAAGGTATACCCTTATATAGCAGTCCTATCTAATGTATATAATCCCTATCTGATGCATTTAAAACCTGATCATCTGTATAGTACCTGTATAAGCAGGGTTCAGAGAAGGAATATCCATGTGGACATTCCTATATATAGTATATACCTGAATGTCATCTCCTGTATATAGTATACACCTCTATGTCATCTCCCCTGTATATAGTATGTACCTGTATGTCATCTCCTCCTGTATATAGTATATACCTGTGTGTCATCTCTCCTGTATATAGTATATACACCTATGTGTCATCTCTCCTGTATATAGTATATACCTGCATGCCATATCCTCCTGTATATAGTATATATCTGTGTGTCATCTCCTCCTGTATATAGTATATACCTGTATGTCATCTCCTCCTGTATATATATATATATATATATATATATATATATATATATATATATATATATATATATATACACGTGTCATCTCCCCTGTATATAGTATATATGTTTGTGCCATCCCCTCCTGTATATAGTATATACCTGTGTGTCATCTCTCCTGTATATAGTATATACACCTATGTGTCATCTCTCCTGTATATAGTATATACCTGCATGCCATATCCTCCTGTATATAGTATATATCTGTGTGTCATCTCCTCCTGTATATAGTATATACCTGTATGTCATCTCCTCCTGTATATATATATATATATATATATATATATATATATATATATATATATATACACAGTGGGGCAAAAAAGTATTTAGTCAGTCAGCAATAGTGCAAGTTCCACCACTTAAAAAGATGAGAGGCGTCTGTAATTTACATCATAGGTAGACCTCAACTATGGGAGACAAACTGAGAAAAAAAAATCCAGAAAATCACATTGTCTGTTTTTTTAACAATTTATTTGCATATTATGGTGGAAAATAAGTATTTGGTCAGAAACAAACAATCAAGATTTCTGGCTCTCACAGACCTGTAACTTCTTCTTTAAGAGTCTCCTCTTTCCTCCACTCATTACCTGTAGTAATGGCACCTGTTTAAACTTGTTATCAGTATAAAAAGACACCTGTGCACACCCTCAAACAGTCTGACTCCAAACTCCACTATGGTGAAGACCAAAGAGCTGTCAAAGGACACCAGAAACAAAATTGTAGCCCTGCACCAGGCTGGGAAGACTGAATCTGCAATAGCCAAGCAGCTTGGAGTGAAGAAATCAACAGTGGGAGCAATAATTAGAAAATGGAAGACATACAAGACCACTGATAATCTCCCTCGATCTGGGGCTCCACGCAAAATCCCACCCCGTGGGGTCAGAATGATCACAAGAACGGTGAGCAAAAATCCCAGAACCACGCGGGGAGACCTAGTGAATGAACTGCAGAGAGCTGGGACCAATGTAACAAGGCCTACCATAAGTAACACACTACGCCACCATGGACTCAGATCCTGCAGTGCCAGACGTGTCCCACTGCTTAAGCCAGTACATGTCCGGGCCCGTCTGAAGTTTGCTAGAGAGCATTTGGATGATCCAGAGGAGTTTTGGGAGAATGTCCTATGGTCTGATGAAGCCAAACTGGAACTGTTTGGTAGAAACACAACTTGTCGTGTTTGGAGGAAAAAGAATACTGAGTTGCATCCATCAAACACCATACCTACTCTAAAGCATGGTGGTGGAAACATCATGCTTTGGGGCTGTTTCTCTGCAAAGGGGCCAGGACGACTGATCCGGGTACATGAAAGAATGAATGGGGCCATGTATCGTGAGATTTTGAGTGCAAACCTCCTTCCATCAGCAAGGGCATTGAAGATGAAACGTGGCTGGGTCTTTCAACATGACAATGATCCAAAGCACACCGCCAGGGCAATGAAGGAGTGGCTTCGTAAGAAGCATTTCAAGGTCCTGGAGTGGCCTAGCCAGTCTCCAGATCTCAACCCTATAGAAAACCTTTGGAGGGAGTTGAAAGTCCGTGTTGACAAGCGAAAAGCCAAAAACATCACTGCTCTAGAGGATATCTGCATGGAGGAATGGGCCAACATACCAACAACAGTGTGTGGCAACCTTGTGAAGACTTACAGAAAACGTTTGACCTCTGTCATTGCCAACAAAGGATATATTACAAAGTATTGAGATGAAGTTTTGTTTCTGACCAAATACTTATTTTCCACCATAATATGCAAATAAAATGTTAAAAAAACAGACAATGTGATTTTTGGATTTTTTTTTCTCAGTTTGTCTCCCATAGTTGAGGTCTACCTATGATGTAAATTACAGACGCCTCTCATCTTTTTAAGTGGTGGAACTTGCACTATTGCTGACTGACTAAATACTTTTTTGCCCCACTGTATATATATATATATATATATATATATATATATATATATATATATATATATATATATATATATATATATATATATATATATATATACCTGTGTCATCTCCCCTGTATATAGTATATATGTTTGTGCCATCCCCTCCTGTATATAGTATATACCTGTGTGTCATCTCCCCTGTAAATAGTATATACCTGTGTGTCATCTCCTCCTATATATAGTATATACCTATGTGTCATCTCCTCCTGTATTAGACCTCGTTCACACGTTATTTGGTCAGTATTTTTACCTCAGTATTTGTAAGCTAAATTGGCAGCCTGATAAATTCCCAGCCAACAGGAAGCCCTCCCCCCAGGCAGTATATATTAGCTCGCACATACACATAATAGACAGGTCATGTGACTGACAGCTGCCGTATTTCCTATATGGTACATTTGTTGCTCCTGTAGTTTGTCTGCTTATTAATCAGATTTTTACTTTTGAAGGATAATACCAGACTTGTGTGTTTTAGGGCGAGTTTCATGTGTCAAGTTGTGTGTGTTGAGTTGCATGTGGCGACATGCATGTAGTGACTTTTGTGAGATGAGTTTTGTGTGGTGACATGCATGTAGCAACATTTTGTGTGTCGAGTTGCATGTGACAGGTTAGTGTAGCAAGTTGTGTGCAGCAAGTTTTGCGCATGGCGAGTTTTATGTGTGGTGCGTTTTGAGTATGTGCAAGTTTTGTGTGAGGCAACTTTTCCTATCGCCACGACAGCACCCACAACGAGAGAGGGGATCCGCCCACCTTCCGGACAGGAACCTACAGGTTAAAAAGGGGCGGTCCCCCTCGCCCTCCAGTTTGGGTTCCTGTCCGGACGGCGGGAGCCTACAGGTCTCGTTCACCTACCCGGGTCCGCCAAGCCTCTGTGCGGTGTCCAGGTGAGAAGGGCAGAGTCGGGGGCCCGGAAGCAGCGTCGGGGGAAGTCCTGTGTCCAGCTTCCCCCCTCGTCTGGCAAGGAGCGGCTGAACGTCGAAGTGGCGTTCCCAGGGGAAGGCACGCCGCCCTGGGTCGTCCACACGCCCGCGACGCTGCGGGAGCAGGTCGGCGCTTATGACCCGGAAGTGATCTAACGACTTCCGGAGGAGGCCGGGAGGAGGAGCGCGGGACCTTTGAAAAGAAGGCAGCGCTTGGTGAGTGGTGTGCGGCAACATGTCTTCCACAGGAGACGCCGAACACCGAAAAGGAGAGCAGCAAAGGAGCAGCAGCAGATCTCAGAGTGGAGATGTGGCACGCGGGCAGCAGGATCCTGGCACGTCACATCGCACCTCACCCCCTCAGAAACCGGTACTCTAATTTCATCAGCAGTGGTGAGTGTTATATCTGAGCCACTGGCTGATACAACTGTCTTCTATACTATGTTTTGTTATAGGGGAAGAAGGTCTCAAAGTCCAAACATAAGCAGTGTGCGTTATGCACGGAGCCACTACCTGACACCTATGTAAAGAGATTATGTCAGACGTGTATATGCCGTACGTTAGCGGAAGAGGCCCCCCTTCGTGTATCGGATTTGAGGGAAGTAATTAGGGAAGAAATAAAATCTTCTCTTAGATCTAAGCGGCATGAGAAGAGTAGTATGGAGATGGTATCTGATTCCAGCCCTTCGTTGCAAGAGGGCGAGTGCTCGGAGAGTTCATCACCATCCTCCTCAGATGAGGAAGGAAGGCCTTGCTTTGCCACAGATAATATGGAGACTTTAATTAAGGCAGTCCGTGCGACTATGGGTGTGGCTGAGAGTAAAGAGCCGAAAACAACCCAGGAGATCATGTTCGCAGGGCTGAGCCAGAGAAGTCGCAAAGCTTTCCCGGTGGTAGATACCATTAAAGATCTGGTCAAACGGGAGTGGGTCAAGCTGGACAAAGGGTTCTTACCTTCGGCCGCAAAAAGAAGGTACCCCTTTGAGGATGACACCTTATCCCAGTGGATGAAGATCCCAAAAATAGATGCAGCAGTAGCCTCTACCTCGAAAACAGGCTCGCTACCATTAGAGGATGTAGGACTCCTTAAAGATCCTTCAGACAGGAAGGCTGACATGCTCCTTAAGAAGGTGTGGGAAGCATCATCTGGAGCCTTTAAGCCCGCAATCGCAGGCACCTGTACGGCAAGATCAGTTATGGTCTGGGTAACTCAGCTGGAAGAACAGCTTAAAGCTAAAGTACCCAGGGATAAATTATTGAATTCCCTGTCCCAGGTCAGAGAAGGAGCGGCTTATCTAGCGGATGCCTCGATTGATTCCCTGAAGTTGGCTGCAAGATCGGCGGGTCTCTCAAATGCAGCCCGACGGGCACTTTGGCTAAAGACCTGGAAGGGAGATGCTCAGGCAAAAGCCAAATTGTGCTCCATTCCATGTAGGGGTGAGTACCTATTCGGCCCGGTGCTGGATGACATCCTTGCAAAGGCAGAAGACAGAAAGAAGGGATTTCCTAAAACGTTTAATCCCACTTTTAGGAATGCCTTCCGGAGACGCATGCCCTTCAGAAGATTCCAGTCAGACCAGCAGGGATATAATCGCGACTGGGAAACATCGGATCAAAAGAAGAAAGGTGGATACTATAAGAACCCTTCATCTTTCTCAAGACATAGACGTAATTACAGATAAAACTGATCTACCAGTAAGGGGGAAGACTAAAGTTCTTCTCAGATAAATGGAAAAAGATTACTTCTAGTGCCTGGATAATGGGGGTGGTTGAGTCAGGATTAAAATTAGAATTTTTGAGAACTCCACCAAATCATTTTGTAGTAACATCACTGGACACTCCGGCCCAACAACAGGCATTAGAATTAGAGATTCAACAATTGCTTACAAAGCGAGTTATTGAAGAAGTACCAAAACATCAGGAGAAGACAGGCTTTTATTCTCCGCTATTCTTAATCTCTAAACCTGATGGGTCCTTTAGGACAATCATAAATTTACGTCAATTGAATAAATATCTTCAGTACCACGCTTTTAAGATGGAATCCATTAAATCAACAACTAAGCTTTTGTTTCCTAGGTGCTACATGTCGGTCTTGGATCTAAAAGATGTGTACTACCATCTTCCAGTACACAGAAATCACCAGCAATTCCTCAGAATGGCAGTATGGGTAAACCATCAGATTAAACATTTCCAATATTTGGCAATGCCCTTTGGCCTATCCATGGCACCTAGAATTTTTACTAAAGTTATCTCAGAAGTAATGGCCCATATTAGGGAAAAGGAAACCCTTGTAGTGCCCTATCTAGACGATTTTTTGATAATTGGAAATTCAATTGCTCAGTGTACGTTTAGGGTAAATGCCATAATATCATCCCTACAGGAACTCGGGTGGATAGTCAACTGGGAAAAGTCAAAACTGGAACCCACAAGACGTCAAATCTTTCTAGGAGTTCTTCTAGACTCAGAAGATCAGTCATCCTTCCTACCAGAAGAGAAGAAGCAGAAGATTATTCAAAGAATCACGGCTGTAAGGAAAACTCCAAACTTAAGTTTAAGAGACGCAATGTCTCTACTAGGATCTTTGACCGTGTATATCGGCAGTGAGATGGGCTCAGGCTCATACTCGAATGCTTCAATACGAGGTTCTTCAAGCGGAGAAAGATCTTCACGGTGCTCTGAGCAGAAAATTCGGTCTATCACCCGCCACTCTTCACGATCTGAGATGGTGGCTCAATCTGGCACATTTGTCAAAAGGGGTTCTCTGGACCATCACTCCGAACAACGTAATTACAACAGATGCCAGTCCGTTCGGTTGGGGAGCCCATATGGGAGACATTCTAACCCAAGGGCGATGGTCGATTCAAGAATCCCAGAATTCCTCAAATCTAAGAGAGCTTGTGGCAGTCAAACAGGCTCTTCTTTGCTTACTACCATCCCTGAGGAACGCACATGTACAGATACAAACAGACAATATGACTGTGGTAGCCTACATCAATCATCAGGGGGGGGACAAGATCACGATCCCTAATGACCACTACAGCACAGATATTGTCTCTGGCCGAGAATCACTTACAATCCCTGTCGGCAGTTCATATAAAAGGGGAACTCAATATAGAGGCGGACTATCTCAGTCGCCATTCCCTTCGTCAGGGAGAGTGGTCCCTAGACCAACAGATATTCGATCGAATAGTCAATCTGTGGGGTTTGCCGATAATAGATCTATTTGCTACGAGGAAGAACAGGAAGGTCAGGAGGTTCGCATCCTTACACATGGCAGACCAACCATCCATAGTGGATTCCCTTCGTGTCCGTTGGGACTTCCAGCTGGCATATGCCTTTCCTCCTATGTGTCTGATTCCGATAGTTCTCAGGAAGATCCGGGAGGAAGGAGCCAGAGTGATCCTAATTGCCCCCTTCTGGCCCAGGAGGCCTTGGTTCTCTCTCCTCAGGACAATGTCAGTGACCGATCCCTGGGTGTTGCCAGTGGTTCCGGAACTCCTTTCTCAAGGTCCATTTCGTCATCCAAATTTGGAGACTCTTCACTTAACGGCTTGGAACTTGAGAGGGAGCTTCTGAAGGAGAGAGGGTTCTCCAATGCTTTAATTACTACCTTATTGAAAAGCAGGAAGGAGGTTACTACAAAGATCTATACAAAAATTTGGAAAAAATTCCTTATGTTTCATCAGCAACCATTAGGAGATAAGGCTCCGATTTCAGCTATTTTAGAATTCCTTCAGAAAGGCTGGGAATTGGGTTTAGCAGTCAACACTCTGAGAGTTCATGTTTCAGCCTTGGGAGCTCTATATAACAGTGATGTAGCTGGTAATAGATGGGTTGCTAGGTTTATTAAGGCATGTCAGCGTTCTAACCCAATCCATATTGTAAGAATACCCCCTTGGGATCTAAATTTGGTGCTTGAGGCGTTGACCGAACCTCCTTTTGAGCCATTAGACTCTATTTCGATAAAAAATTTAACTTTAAAGACAGCTCTACTTTTAGCATTAACGTCTGCCAGGAGGGTCAGTGATATACATGCGTTATCAGTAGATCCTCCCTATCTAATAATTCTCCAGGATAAGATGGTCCTAAAACCTGATCCTGCATATTTACCAAAAGTAGCAACTAAATTTCATAGAAGTCAGGAGATTTATTTACCATCTTTCTATGAAAATCCAGGTTCAGAAGAGGAGAAAAAATATCATACCCTAGATGTAAAGAGGGCGATATTAGAATACCTGGATATAACACAAAGCTGGAGACAGAGTAGGGCTCTGTTTGTTTCTTTCCAGAATCAGAAAAAAGGTTCTGGTGTCACGAAGAACTCTATCGCTAGATGGTTTAGAGAAGCGATATGTTTTGCCTATTCTGCCAGGGGAGTAACACCACCAGAAGGCATCAGGGCGCACTCCACTCGGGCCATGGCATCATCCTGGGCGGAGAAGGCAGATGTCCCCATTGAAATGATATGTAAGGCAGCAACTTGGTCATCACCTTCCACCTTTTATAAGCACTATCGCCTTGATCTATCTGCTAATTCCAGCTTACAGTTTGGCCGTTCAGTACTTAGTGCTGTGGTCCCTCCCAGTTAAATAGTCTTTGAAAGTCTCTCGTTGTGGGTGCTGTCGTGGCGATAGGAAAACCGTTTTTTACGTACCGGTAATAGGATTTTACAGAGTCCACGACAGCACCCATACATTCCCCCCCCCCTGTATTTAGTTACTTATTCTTGCACTCTGTTGGAAGGTGTGCCTTAAAGATCACTCTTTAGAGGTGGTGGTATTTAGTATTGTTTAAGATAATATTGTCATGTACTGATTCATTGGCGGTATCCCTTGTACTCTGGAACACAAACTGGAGGGCGAGGGGGACCGCCCCTTTTTAACCTGTAGGTTTCTGTCCGGAAGGTGGGCGGATCCCCTCTCTCGTTGTGGGTGCTGTCGTGGACTCTGTAAAATCCTATTACCGGTACGTAAAAAACGGTTTTGCATGTGTTGCAACTTTTGTGCATGTGGCAATTTTTCCACGTATGCAAGTTTTGCGTGTGGCGAGTTTTCCATGAGGTGAGTTTTTCACGTGTGGCGAGTTTTGCGTGAGCCTAGTTTTGCAAGTGGCGAGTCTTGCACGTGGCGAGTTTTGAGCGGCGAATTTTATGTGGCGAGGTTGGTGTATGTGTGGTGAAATGTGTGCTGAGGGTGGTATATGTGTTCAAGCACGTGGCGCATTTTGTGTGTGTGTTCATATCCCCGTGTGTGGTGAGTATCCCATGTTGGGGCCCCACCTTAGCAACTGTACGGTATATACTCTTTGGCTCCATCGCTCTCACTCTTTAAAGGGAACCTGTCACCTGAATTTGGCGGGACTGGTTTTGGGTCATATGGGCGGAGTTTTCTGGTGTTTGATTCACCCTTTCCTTACCCACTGGCTGCATGCTGGCTGCAATATTGGATTGAAGTTCATTCTCTGTCCTCCGTAGTACACGCCTGCACAAGGCAAGATTGTTTTGCGCAGGCGTGTACTATGGAGGACAGAGAATGAACTTCAATCCAATACTGCACCCAGCATGCAGCCAGCGGGTAAGGAAAGGGTGAATCAAACACCAGAAAACTCCGCCCATATGACCCAAAACCAGTCCCGCCAAATTCAGGTGACAGAGTCCCTTTAAGTCCCCCTTGTTCACATCTGGCAGCTGTCAATTTGCCTCCAACACTTTTCCTTTCACTTTTTCCCCATTATGTAGATAGGGGCAAAATTGTTTGGTAAATTGGAACGCGCGGGGTTAAAATTTCGCCTCACAACATAGCCTATGATGCTCTCGGGGTCCAGATTATATTTATATATATATATATATATATATATATATATATATATATATATATATATATATATATATATATATATATATATATATATATATATATTTACAAATTTTTTTTTTTTTTCATGAATATTTTAGCCCATGGATCCATTGTATGTTCGTTTTGCAAGCCGGCGAGAAAATCTCGCTGTATGGATGCCATAAGGATTACATACGGAGGATGACATGCGCCAAATATGCTGACACACCCTGCCTATGGATGACATACGGATCACTATTTTGGGAATATTTCTGCGTATTACGCATGTAAAATACTAACCGTATTTCCCTACGCTGAGTGTGACCCCGGCCTCAAAGTTAAACCGGAAAGAATCATATTGGATCTTCTATCTGGGTATATTATACCCAGATGGATTAAATGATGTTATAGAGGGTATATGATGTACAAAACAAATAAATTGACAGGTACAAAATTGCATATTAGATTTTTTTTTCTTTTTTTCTTTTATTTTAGCTTTGATATGAATGAAATATCAAAAAATTCTA
Source organism: Ranitomeya imitator (assembly GCF_032444005.1). Classification (NCBI taxonomy): domain Eukaryota; kingdom Metazoa; phylum Chordata; class Amphibia; order Anura; family Dendrobatidae; genus Ranitomeya; species Ranitomeya imitator. The sequence goes on along the minus strand of NC_091284.1, from coordinate 328,870,826 downwards.
TTTGGCATTTGGAAATAGTCACAATATGAAAAAAGGAAGTGTTTTTTTTTTTGCTATAATGTATAGGTTTGCAGGATTTTGTATTTTATTATGATATCACATTAGTATGTTTAATAACAAAGACATTTTATATCTACTATATAATTGTCTAAGGGTCACTTCCGTCTTTCTGTCTGTCCTTCTGTCACAGATATTCATTGGTCGCGGCCCCTGACTGTCATGGAATCCAAGTCGCTGATTGGTCGCGGCAAAACAGCCACGACCAATCAGCGACGGGCACTCCTTACTCCCCGCAGTCAGTGCCCGGCGCCCACATACTCCCCTCAAGTCACCGCTCACACAGGGTTAATACCAGCGGTAACGGACAGCGTTATGCTGCGGGTAACGCAAGCTGTTACCGCTATTTTCCCCTGTGTGTCGCCAACTTTTTACTAGTGAAACTGCCTATGCGGCATCAATAGTAAAAAAATGTTATGTTAAAAATAATTAAAAAAAAACAAAACAAAAAACCTGCTATTCTCACCCTCCGTAGTCCGCCGAGCTGCACGCACCTGCCGCCATCTTCTGTTCCCAGCGCCGTTCCCAGCGATGAATTGCGAAATTACCCAGAAGACTTAGCGGTCTCGCGAGACCGCTAAGTCATCTGGGTAATTTTGCAATGCATCGCTGGAAACGGAAGATGGCGGCAGCCGCGCGTATCGCCGGAGCTTCGCTGGATCCCAGGGGGTGAGTATATAACTATTTTTTATTTTAATTATTATTTTTTTTTTTTTTTAACAGTGATATGGTGCCCACAATGCTATATAGTACGTGGGCTGTGTAATATACCGCGTGGCTGCTATATACTACCTGGCCAGTGTTAGATGCTATGTGGGCTGTGTTATGTACTGCGTGGGCTGTGCTATATATTACGTAGCCAGTGTTATACACTGCGTGGGCTGTGTAATACACCGCATGGCTGCTATATACTACGTGGCCAGTGTTATATACTGAGTGGGCTGTGCTATATATTACGTGGCCAGTGTTATATACCACGTGGCTGCTATATACTACATGGCCAGTGTTATATACTGCGTGTGCTGTGCTATATATTACGTGGTCAGTGTTATATATTACGTGGCCAGTGTTATATACTGCGTGGCCAGTGTTATATACTGCGTGGCCAGTGTTATATACTGCGTGGCCAGTGTTATATACTGCATCGCCTGTGTTATATACTGCGTGGGCGCTATATACTGCGTGGGCTGTGTTATATAGTATGTGGGCTGTGTTATATAGTATGTGGGCTGTGTTATATACTGCGTGGCCACTGTTCTATATTGCGTGGCCTTTATTACCGCATCGGGTATTCTACAATATGCATGTATGTTTGTATATAGCAGCCACATAGTATATAGCACAGGCCACGCTATATACTACATGGCTCCTATATACTACGTGGCCTGTGCTACATACTATGTGGCTGCTATATACATACATACATACGTATTCTAGAATACCCGATGCGTTAGCATCGGGCCACCATCTAGTATAGTATAATTATATTTATAGTGTTTTTAGAAAAAAAAATTTGTGAAAAATTTGTGTCAAAAATGTTTTGTGTAAAAAAAAAAAATTTAGCATATTTTTATTTTCCTTGTGTGAAAAAACTTGTGTATAAAATTTATTTGGTATATGAATTTTGTTAGATTCCTCAGAGTGCAAAATCCTGCATATCTGAGTGTGTCTGAAAGGCTACGTTCACATTAGCGTTTTGCGTGTTTGCGTCGGGCGACGCAGCGGCGACGCATGCGTCCCTATATTTAACATGGGGGACGCATGGACATGCGTTGTGCTGCGTTGTGTGACGCATGCGGTTTTTTTGCCGCAAGCGTCGGGCGCAGAAAACGCAACAAGTTGCATTTTTCTTGCGTCCAAATTTCGGCAAAAAACGACGCATGCGTCGCAAAACGCAGCGTTTTTGCGTGCGTTTTTATATGCGTTGTGTCGCCGGCGCACAACGCAAATGTGAACGTAGCCATAAACAGATCTTTCAGCCCCCACCCAAATTGACCAAATTGACATGCAGGGATATCTGCTATAAAATGTGTTCAGATAGATCTGTTTATATGCATGACATTACACCTGAGGAAGACTCCAAGAAGTCGAAACCGGTTGTATTTTAGTTTGAAATAAAAAATCATCCTCGAATCAGAATATTGAGTACCATTATCATCCTTCAGGAGCGCATATTGCTGGGAAAAATATTTACAAAGTGTTATCGCCTATGAAAGCACTGTTCAGTGCGCTCATAAGTTCCCAAAACTATGCAGCAAACTGAATGGAAAGAGGAATGGAGTGATCTGTGGATTGGATCTATACGCAGTATCTCAAGACACCAAAAAGGAGAGTGGATTCACACTGAGTATACACCTTTGGAAACTAACTGCTACACTCAGAAGTCTGCGCTTTCTATTTCTCTCCCTATAATCCCCTCGTTTTATATTCATTCAAATGTCGACAGTTTACGCTGACAATAATGCACCCTGAGCCAGCAGGACAGCTTAAATTTCTTAGGAACGCGCTTGGGGCTGCTTATCCACCATCCTGCATTGCAACCTTTCATCAATTTTTCTCTGCAGTCCACATCCGGGAAGATTAGCTACAGTGCCATGAGTTGTAAAATTCTTATTATTTTGCACACCGTGGACAAAGGAACATCAAGATCTCTGCAGATGGACTTGTAACCTTGAGATTGTTATTTTTCAAGTTCTCAGACAGTTCTCTTCGCTTTCTGTTCTACATGCCTAGTGTGGCACACAGACACACAATGCAAAAATTGAGTCTACTTCTCACCTTTTCATCTAGTTTCAGGTGTGATTTTTATATTACCCACACCTGTTGAGGTATGTACTCACATTGAGTATTTGCTTGCAGAAATTTCTGCAAGGTTTCTGCATCTCTTGGCAGCAAAAACACGCTTTTTTCACCGCGTTTCTGAACAGCAATTAATGCTTTTTTTTTTTTAGCTAAATAAAGATATTAAAAAAAATGTTTTGTAATGTAATTTCCTGGTTCACCACCTTCTTTTTCCTTCTGATGCAGTGTAGCATCAGGATAATGGGATTAGGGCTTGGTGTCATCAGCTGTCCCTGACACCAAGCACTAGGTTTAGTAATGAAGAGGTACCAGCCAGACACCCTCATTACTAAACCTGTAAGTAAAGAGTTGAATAACGTAGGCTATAACCAAACAGCAACTGGGAGAATTCAGCATACACAGCAATACTTGCTTTTTACAACAAAAGAAAATAATGTGTGTGCTCTTGCTTAATTTTCATAACCAGCAGTAAGAAAGCAGACGGCTGAGGGCAGATGTTAATATTCTGGGAAGGAGCCAATAGCCATAAAGGTTCCCAGGCTATTAATATCAGCTTATAGCGGTTTGCTTAGCCATTACAGGCCAACTTACAGGGGGACCCCAGGAAAAAAAAATTGACAAAGGGTCCCCTATAAAACCTAAACAGCACAGGCTAGGCAGACAGTTGCGGACTGATATTAATAGCGTAGGAAGGGGCAATTGATCTTGGCCCCCTCCCAGACAAAAACATTAGCTCTCAGCCGCCCCAGAAATGGTTCATCAATAAGATGCGTCAAATCTGGCACTTAGCTTCGCTGTTCCCACTTGCCTTGGTGTGTTGGCAAGTGGGGTGATAGTATTGGGTTTCATGTCGGCCTGACATGAAGCAGCTGACATGAAGCCCAGGTTAGTAATGGCGAGAAAATTATAAAAAGACCCCATTACTAACCCCATAGTAAATGTTTGTAATTAACCCCTTACCGGCATCGGACGTACTATACCGTCCGATGCCGACTCCCCTGCTTTGATGCAGGGCTCCGCGGTGAGCCCGCATCAAAGCCGGGACATGTCAGCTGTTTTGAACAGCTGACATGTGCCCGCAATAGGTGCGGGCAGAATCGAGATCTGCCCGCACCTATTAACTAGTTAAATGCCGCTGTCAAACGCAGACAGCGGCATTTAACTACCGCTTCCGGCCGGGCGGCCGGAAATGACGTCATCGCCGACCCCCGTCACATGATCGGGGGTCGGCGATGCTTGTATATTGTAGCCATAGAGGTCCCAGAGACCTCTATGGTTACTGATGAGCGGTGGCTGTGAGCGCCACCCTGTGGTCGGCGCTCACAGCACACCTCCATTTCTGCTACATAGCAGCGATCAGCAGATCGCTGCTATGTAGCAGAGCCGATCGCGTTGTGCCTGCTTCTAGCCTCTCATGGAGGCTATTGAAGCATGGCAAAAGTTAAGAAAAAAAGTTTAAAAAAAATGTGAAAATAATAAAAAAAAACATAAAAGTTTAAATCACCCCCCTTTCGCCCCAATCAAAACAAATCAATAAAAAAATATCAAATCTACGCATATTTGGTATCGCCGCGCTCAGAATCGCCCGATCTATCAATTAAAAAAAAGTATTAACCTGATCGCTAAACAGCGTAGCGGCAAAAAAATTAGAAACGCCAGATTAACGTTTTTTTGGTCGTCGCGACATTGCATTAAAATGCAATAACGGGCGATCAAAAGAACATATCTGCACCAAAATGCTATCATTAAAAACGTCATCTCGGCACGCAAAAAATAAGCCCTCAACCGACCCCAGATCATGAAAAATGAATTTTGGAAGTTTGGAATTTTTTTTTCACCACTTAGATAAAAAATAACCTAGTCATGTTAGGTGTCTATGAACTCGTACTGACCTGGAGAATCATAATGGCAGGTCATTTTTAGCATTTAGTGAACCTAGCAAAAAAGCCAAACAAAAAACCAATGTGGGATTGCACTTTTTTTGCAATTTCACCGCACTTGGAATTTTTTTCCCGTTTTCTAGTACACGACATGCTAAAACCAATGATGTCGTTCAAAAGTACAACTCGTCCCGCAAAAAATAAGCCCTCACATGGCCAAATTGACGGAAAAATAAAAAAGTTATGGCTCTGGGAAGGAGGGGAGCGAAAACCGAACACGGAAAAACGAAAAATCCCCCGGTCATGAAGGGGTTAAAATACACCCAGAATAAAGTCCTTTATATAAAAAAAAAAATATGACAGACTCCTTCATTATATCTAAATTTGACCCTCACCTAACACCAAATCCCCAATGCCCTTTTGTGCTATAAAAAAAAAATGGGAAAATATATATATAACGACCAATTCCCTATGCCCATGACCCTTGTAAAAAAATTATCATGTATTCAAAAATAATAAACAGCCATATACTCTGCTGTCCGCCATAGTCCACACAATCCAGAATGTCCCACGGTGATCTCACTTGTAAAACTCACATCGAAGTTCTGACTGCTCTAACTAGCCACTGGCTAAATACTGATAGGAGCGTCATCGCTTCCGCAGTGTATAGCGTTGAGATGCAGTGAGAGAGGTCACACAAGTTAATTAGCTGATGAGCTCCGGTGATCTCACTTACGGCACCATCGCTGCGCAAAACCTTTTCTCACCGAGTCCCGATGTGACCGTTCTACAGGTGTGATCACCGTGGGACACTCGGATTACGTGGACTACGGCTGACAGGAGAGTATATGGTTGTTTATTATTTTTGATTGTTTACAGGGGACACAGGCATTAGGGTGTATATGTTTTGTTATTTTTTATAGGAGACAAGGGCATTGGCGATTTGGTATTAGGCGAGTATAATGTGCTCTTTATTTGAATAGGTTTAATTATTTAACACGTTTTTTTTTCTTTTAAAGTTTGAGCACAGGTGTCAGCAGACAAGAGACTTTCATCAGCGGTGCCTGCTATCACTGTTACCAGTGACAGCAGGCGCCTGCTGATGGCAGTAGTAGTCTCTCATCAGCCTACTGACCTAGCTGACCTACAGTAATCTTTTTACCGCAGGTCACAATCACAGCTGCGGGGGTCACGCTGATATCTGACAGTGTGACACTTCAGCGCTCTGACGGCGGTAACTGTTTTACCAGCGGTAACTTTACAGCCAATCACAACCGACGGTGGTTCTCTCGGTGTCACACAGATGAAAGTGTGGGAAACACCATAGGAAGTCCGTAAAAATGCAAACATTTTTATATAAGCGTTTTTGTTGCAGGTTTGACTGACTCAATTGAAGGCAATGGGTGAAAAAAACGCTAAAAATCCTCACAAAGAATTGACATGCTGTAGAATAAAATGCATTGCAAATACTCAAAAATTATTGGTCATGTGCAAAGTACTTAATGGAGTTAGCTGGCATAAGGATTCCGTAGTGTTTTTGGCCCAATTCCAGGTGGAAAAACTGATGCAAAAACACAGCAAAAACGTAACGTGTCCACACAGCCTTACTTGCCACAGGTACAGTTAGGGCCAGAAATATTTGGACAGTGACACAATTTTGGCGAGTTGGGCTCTGCATGCCACCACATTGGATTTGAAATGAAACCTCTACAACAGAATTCAAGTGCAGATTGTAACGTTTAATTTGAAGGGTTGAACAAAAATATCTGATAGAAAATGTAGGAATTGTACACATTTCTTTACAAACACTCCACATTTTAGGAGGTCAAAAGTAATTGGACAAATAAACATAACCCAAACAAAATATTTTTATTTTCAATATTTTGTTGCAAATCCTTTGGAGGCAATCACTGCCTTAAGTCTGGAACCCATGGACATCACCAAACGCTGGGTTTCCTCCTTCTTAATGCTTTGCCAGGCCTTTACAGTCGCAGCCTTCAGGTCTTGCTTGTTTGTGGGTCTTTCTGTCTTAAGTCTGGATTTGAGCAAGTGAAATGCATGCTCAATTGGGTTTAGATCTGGAGATTGACTTGGCCATTGCAGAATGCTCCACTTTTTGGCACTCATGAACTCCTGGGTAGCTTTGGATGTATGCTTGGGGTCATTGTCTATCTGTACTATGAAGCGCCGTCCAATCAACTTTGCAGCATTTGGCTGAATCTGGGCTGAAAGTATATCCCGGTACACTTCAGAATTCATCCGGCTACTCTTGTCTGCTCTTATGTCATCAATAAACACAAGTGACCCAGTGCCATTGAAAGCCATGCATGCCCATGCCATCACGTTGCCTCCACCATGTTTTACAGAGGATGTGGTGTGCCTTGGATCATGTGCCGTTCCCTTTCTTCTCCAAACTTTTTTCTTCCCATCATTCTGGTACAGGTTGATCTTTGTCTCATCTGTCCATAGAATACTTTTCCAGAACGGAGCTGGCTTCTTGAGGTGTTTTTCTGCAAATTTAACTCTGGCCTGTCTATTTTTGGTATTGATGAATGGTTTGCATCTAGATGTGAACCCTTTGTATTTACTGTCATGGAGTCTTCTCTTTACTGTTGACTTAGAGACAGATACACCTACTTCACTGAGAGTGTTCTGGACTTCAGTTGATGTTGTGAACGGGTTCTTCTTCACCAAATTAAGTATGCGGCGATCATCCACCACTGTTGTCATCCGTGGACGCCCAGGCCTTTTTGAGTTTCCAAGCTCACCAGTCAATTCCTTTTTTCTCAGAATGTACCCAACTGTTGATTTTGCTACTCCAAGCATGTCTGCTATCTCTCTGATGGATTTTTTCTTTTTTTTCAGCCTCAGGATGTTCTGCTTCACCTCAATTGAGAGTTCCTTTGACCGCATGTTGTCTGCTCACAGCAACAGCTTCCAAATGCAAAACCACACACCTGGAATCCACCCCTGACCTTTTAACTACTTCATTGATTACAGGTTAACGAGGGAGACGCCTTCAGAGTTAATTGCAGCCCTTAGAGTCCATTGTCCAATTACTTTTGGTCCCTTGAAAAAGAGGACGCTATGCATTACAGAGCTATGATTCCTAAACCCTTTCTCCGATTTGGATGTGGAAACTATCATATTGCAGCTGGGAGTGTGCACTTTCAGCCCATATTATATATATAATTGTATTTCTGAACATGTTTTTGTAAACAGCTAAAATAACAAAACTTGTGTCACTGTCCAAATATTTCTGGCCCTAACTGTAAGTTTGAACAAGCATCACATGCTTGAAATAAAGTGCTTCACCTACAATTTTGGAAAGGTGCACTTTTTTGGCATTGTATGTGAAATTCTGTCCAATTTGCCTTTTTTCTGTTGTTCCAATACACACAAAAGGAAAAAACGTGTATAACAAAACATGTGCAATTGCAATAACTTTCAGGGAGAAATACTTCCTTTTCTGGAACAATTTCAAGGGTGCCAACACTTTCGGCCATGACTAAATTATCTATCCATCTATGACCACTCATGTGACCGCGACGTCACTGAAGGTCCTTCACTCACCGCATTCTAAGGAACAGAGGGAGACGCTAGCAGCGCTGTGATCCAGGGCCCGTCCGAGGGTGGGTATATCCATGTTTTTTATTTTTATTCTTTATTTTTAACATGAATATGGATCCCAGGGCCTGAAGAAGAGTCTCCTCTCCTCCAGACCCTGGGAACCACACGCCGAAATGCAGGATCGCTCCCTGCACACGCCGTACCCGGGGTATAAGACGACCCCCGACTTTTGGGACAATTTTTAGGGGTCAAAAAGTCGTCTTATACGCCGGGAAATACGGTACATATAAATTACCTATATGTGTACAGCTTGTACTACATGTACATTATCTATCCATCTATACCACGTATACTATACAGTCATGGCCAAAAGTATTGACACCCCTGCAATTCTGTCAGATAATACTCATTTTCTTCCTGAAAATTATTGCAAACACAAATTATTTGGTATTATCTTCATTTAATTTGTCTTAAATGAAAAAAACACAAAAAGAATTGTCCTAAAGCCAAATTGGATATAATTCCAATTAACAGCACCTGTAACTTACCTGTGGCACCTAACAGGTGTTGGCAATAGCCAAATCACACTTGCAGCCAGTTGACATGGATTAAAGTTGACTCAACCTCTGTCCTATGTCCTTGTGTGCACCACATTGAGCATGGAGAAAAGAAAGAAGACCAAAGAACTGTCTGAGGACGTGAGAAACCAAATTGTGAGGAAACATGAGCAATCTCAAGGCTACAAGTCCATCTCCAAAGACCTGAATGTTCCTGTGTCTACCGTGCGCAGTGTCATCAAGAAGTTGAAAGCCCATGGCACTGTGGCTAACCTCCCTAGATGTGGACGGAAAAGAAAAATTGACAAGAGATTTCAACGCAAGATTGTGCGGATGTTGGATAAAGAACCTCGCCTAACATTCAAACAAGTTCAAGCTGCCCTGCAGTCCGAGGGTACAACAGTGTCAACCCATACTATCCGTCGGCATCTGAACGAAAAGGGACTGTATGGTAGGAGACCCAGGAAGACCCCACTTCTTACCCCGAGACATAAAAAAGCCAGGCTGGAGTTTGCCAAAACTTACCTGAAAAAGCCTAAAACGTTTTGGAAGAATGTTCTCTGGTCAGATGAGACAAAAGTAGAGCTTTTTGGGCAAAGGCATCAACATAGTTTACAGGAGAAAAAAAAGAGGCATTCAAAGAAAAGAACATGGTCCCTACAGTCAAACATGGCGGAGGTTCTCTGATGTTTTGGGGTTGCTTTGCTGCCTCTGGCACTGGACTGCTTGACCGTGTGCATGGCATTATGAAGTCTGAAGACTACCAACAAATTTTGCAGCATAATGTAGGGCCCAGTGTGAGAAAGCTGGGTCTCCCTCAGAGGTCATGGTCTTCCAGCAGGACAATGACCCAAAACACACTTCAAAAAGCGCTAGAAAATGGTTTGAGAGAAAGCACTGGAGACTTCTAAGGTGGCCAGTAATGAGTCCAGACCTGAATCCCATAGAACACCTGTGGAGAGATCTAAAAATGGCAGTTTGGAGAAGGCACCCTTCAAATATCAGGGACCTGGAGCAGTTTGCCAAAGAAGAATGGTCTAAAATTCCAGCAGAGCATTGTAAGAAACTCATTGATGGTTACCGGAAGCGGTTGGTCGCAGTTATTTTGGCTAAAGGTTGTGCAACCAAGTATTAGGCTGAGGGTGCCAATACTTTTGCCTGGCCCATTTTTGGAGTTTTGTGTGAAATGATCAATGTTTTGCTTTTTGCTTCATTCTCTTTTGTGTTTTTTCATTTAAGACAAATTAAATGAAGATAATAATACCAAAGAATTTGTGTTTGCAATCATTTTCAGGAAGAAACAGTATTATCTGACAGAATTGCAGGGGTGTCAATACTTTTGGCCATGACTGTATATTACAGTATCCTATATTATTTCAATACACTCCTTTTCGGTGATTACTTTGCATCTCCATTCATACTGCTTCCACACACACAAATGATACACCATTTGAAAGGTAAACTTTCCCCCTTCAGCAAGAATATAGCCAAACAAACCACACATCCACGATGTGATCACAAAATACAGTTTAAATATTAATTTTCATAAACCTGCAGTAAGGAAAAATGACCTGCAGGTGGCACCACACTACCCCAAAGCATACTACCACAAAGCTGAAACAAATCCTAACATTTGCCTTGGGGGCTTTCCAGCTTGTCGAACTCATTGCCAAGCCGATTTCAGGCAGGTACTGTACATATAAAATATTTGCTATATATGTGTAAGTAGAATAACAGTAAAACTTAACCTATTTAAGACTTCAGCTTTAACCCCTTAATGACAGAGCCAATTTGGTACTTAATGACCGAGCCAATTTTTACAATTCTGACCACTGTCACTTTATGAGGTTATAACTCTGGAACGCTTCAACGGATCCCGCTGATTCTGAGATTGTTTTCTCGTGACATATTGTACTTCATGTTAGTGGTAACATTTCTTCGATATTACTTGCGATTATTTATGAAAAAAACGGAAATATGGCGAAAATTTTTAAAATTTCGCAATTTTCAAACTTTGTATTTTTATGCCCTTAAATCAGAGAGATATGTCACGAAAAATAGTTAATAAATAACATTTCCCACATGTCTACTTTACATCAGCACAATTTTGGAAACAAAATTTTTTTTTGTTAGGGAGTTATAAGGGTTAAAAGTTGACCAGCAATTTCTCATTTTTACAACACCATTTTTTTTTAGGGACCACATCACATTTGAAGTCATTTTGAGGGGTCTATATGATAGAAAATAAGGAAGTGTGACACCATTCTAAAAACTACACCCCTCAAGGTTCTCAAAACCACATTCAAGAAGTTTATTAACCCTTTACGTGCTTCACAGGAACTGAAACAATGTGGAAGGAAAAAATGAACATTTAACTTTTTTTTGCAAACATCTTAATTCAGAACCATTTTTTTTATTTTCACATGTGTAAAAACAGAAATGTAACCATAAATTTTGTTGGGCAATTTCTCCTGAATACGCGAATACCCCATATGTGGGGGTAAACCACTTTTTGGGCGCACAGCAGAACTTGGAAGTGAAGGAGCGCCGTTTGACTTTTTCAATGCAGAATTGGCTGGAATTGAGATCGGACGCCATGTCACGTTTAGAGAGCCCCTGAGGTACCTAAACAGGGGAAACTCCCCACAAGTGACACCATTTTGGAAACTAGACCCCTTAAGGAACTTATCTAGATGTGTGGTGAGCACTTTGAACCCCCAAGTGCTTCACGGAAGTTTATAACGTAGAGCCGTGAAAATAATAAAAAAAAATAAAATCGCTTTTGTTTACACAAAAATGATCTTTTCGCCCACAAATTCTTATTTTCACAAGGATAACAGGAGAAATTAGACCACAAAAGTTGTAGTGCAATTTCTCCTGAGTACGTCGATACCCAATATGTGGGGGTAAACCACTGTTTGGGCACACCGCAGAGCTTGGAAGAGAAGGAGTGCCGTTTTACTTTTTCAATGTAGAATTGTCGGGAATTGAGATCGGACGCCATGTCGCATTTGGAGAGCCCCTGATGTGCCTAAACAGTAGAAATCCCCCACAAGTGACCCTATTTTGGAAACTAGACCCCCCCATGGAACTTATCTAGATGTGTGGTGAGAACTTTGAATGCCCAAGTGCTTCACAGAAGTTTAGAATACAGAGTCGTGAAAATAAAAAATATTTTTTTTTTTTCCACAAAAAAGATTTTTTAGCCCCCAAGTTTTTATTTTCACAAGGGTAACAAGAGAAATTGGACCCCAAAAGTTGTTGTCCAATTTGTCCTGAGTATGCTGGTACCCCATATGTGGGGGTAAACCACTGTTTGGGCGCACGACAGAGCTCGGAAGGAAGGAGCGCCGTTTTGGAATGCAGACTTTGATAGAATGGTCTGCGGGTGTTATGTTGCGTTTGCAGAGCCCCTGATGTACCTAACCAGTAGAAACCCTCCACAAGTGACCCCATTTTGGAAACTAGACCCCCCCAAGGAACTTCCACCTCTCGTGTCTCCCCTTTTCCTCATAGTTTGTAAGCTTGCGAGCAGGGCCCTCATTCCTCCTGGTATCTATTTTGAACTGTGATTTCTGTTATGCTGTAATGTCTATTGTCTGTACAAGTCCCCTCTATAATTTGTAAAGCGCTGCGGAATATGTTGGCGCTATATAAAAATTATTATTATTATTATTATTATCTAGATGTGTGGTGAGAACTTTGAATGCCCAAGTGCTTCACAGAAGTTTAGAATGCAGAGTCGTGAAAATAAAAAATATTTTTTTTTTCCACAAAAAAGATTTTGTAGCCCCCAAGTTTTTATTTTCACAAGGGTAACAGGAGAAATTGGACCACTAAAGTTGTTGTCCAATTTATCCCGAGTACGCTGATGCCCCATATGTGGGGGTAAACCACTGTTTGGGCGTACGGTAGAGCTCAGAAGGGAGGGAGCACCATTTGACTTTTTGAGCGCAAAATTGGCTGTCGTGTTTGGAGACCCCCTGATGTACCTAAACAGTGGAAACCCCCCAATTCTAGCTCCAACCCTAACCCCAACACACCCCTAACCCTAATCCCAACCTGATCCATAATCCTAATCACTAACCCTAACCCTAACGATAATCACAACCCTTACGCCAAAACAACCCTAATGTCAACCCTAACCAAAACCCTAAATCCAACAAACCCCTAATCCCAATCTCAACCCTAACCTCAAACCTAACCCTAATCCCAATACACCCCTAATCACAACCCTAACCTTAACCCTAATCCCAAACCTAACCCTAATCCCAACCCTAACCCTAATACCAACCCTAATCCAAACCCTAACCCTAATCCCAACTCTAACCCTAACTTTAGCCCCAACCCTAAGGCTACTTTCACACTTGCGTCGTTTGGCATCCGTCGCAATCCGTCGTTTTGGACAAGAAACGGATCCTGCAAATGTGCCCGCAGGATGCGTTTTTTGCCCATAGACTTGTATTGCCGACGGATCGTGACGGATGGCCACACGTCGCGTCCGTCGTGCACTGGATCAGTGTTTTGGCGGACCGTCAGCACAAAAAAAAAACGTTCAATGTAACGTTTTTTTGTACGTCGCATCCGCCATTTCTGACCGCATATGCGTGGCCGTAACTCCGCCCCCTCCTCCCCAGGACATAGATTGGGCAGCGGATGCGTTGAAAAACTACATCCCCTGCCCACGTTGTGCACAATTTTCACAACGTGCGTCGGTATGTCGGGCCGATGCATTGCGACGGCCCCGTACCGACGTAAGTGTGAAAGAAGCCTAACCCTAAATTTAGCGCCAACCCTAACCCTAAATTTAGCCCTAGCCCTAACCCTAACCCTAATCCTAGCCCTAACTTTAGCCCCAACTGCTCTTCTCCTGCCGGCCAGCAGATGGAGACAGATGGCGGGCGCTCTGCGCATGCGCCCGCCATTTTCTTTTCCCCAGAAGACGCCGGCGGCCAGGAGGAGCAGCAGGAGGACCCAGGGACACCGGTAAGTATAATAGGGTCCCCGAATCCCCCTATTTCTCTGTCCTCTGATGTGCGATCACATCAGAGGACAGAGAATTACACTTTGCTTTTTTTTTGCGGTCACCGGTAAACAGTTAATTACCGGCGATCGCAAAACAGGGGTCGGTAAAACCGACCCCGATCATGCTCTTTGGGGTCTCGGCTACCCCCGGTAGCCGAGACCCCAAAGATTCTCCAAGGGCCGGCCGGCGGGCGCAGTGCGCCCGCCATTTTGGAGATGGCGGCGCCCACCGGGAGCCACGAGGAGCACCGGGGGAGATAGGTGAGTATCGGGGGGCGATCGGGGACCCCTTTTCTCTGTCCTCTGATGTGCGATCACATCGGAGGACAGAGAAATTAAAAAGAAATCGCGTTTTTTTTTTGTTTTTTTTGCGATCGCCGGTAAACGGTTAATTACCGGCGATCGCAAAAGCGGGGTCGGTAAAATCCCTCCCCGAATCATGTTCTCTGAGGTCTCGGCTACCCCGGCAGCCGAGACCCCGGAGAAAATCCAACTCTGGGGGGCGCTATTTACTTTTTCCACAGCGCCGTTAATTAATGGCGCTGTGGTTTAAGTACCCTTAGCGGCCGCCGTTAAAAGGCGTATCGGCGGTCGCTAAGGGGTTAAAACTGATGATATAAATGAATGCAGCCTAAAAGAGACCGAACAGGTTCTGAACCATCAGATTTTCCGTATTATTGGACAGTCACTGAAAAGTCTATCTTCCTTCTAAGGTTGCAGCTTATTGGTGACCTGGAGTCATCTCTGGTTCCAAGTAAAAAACTGCAGCGTTGACATAACTCAGACTGTACATTGTTTCCCAATGGGAGAGACTGGTGGAATCAACCTTGCAAAAATTGAAAAAAAAAAAATCTAACAGTGGGGGGTGGGAAGGGGGAAGGGTATGGGAAAAGGTAAAATAATCAGCAGATTTTCCTTCTTTTTTTTTTTTTTAAAAGGGATATTTCCAATTATTATACAATGGTGTAAATATGCTCAGTTATGGGGTAAATTATCCATCATTTTTACTGTCAAAGTGGCACTGCTGTACAGGGGGCTGCTCTGTTCACATACGCAGGACTGTTTTGCACTTCCCTACACTGCAGATAGATGGCAGTGCTGCTGTCAAGGGGAAAAACAATGCTGCTGCCCCTGTTCTTTTGCAAGGTCCTGACAATTAGACCCCTTCTGATCAGTAAGTAAAATACCATTGATTAATGTTGGGGGATCTCCTTTAGGCTGGAGTCACACACAACTTGTAAAAAAAAAAACAAAAAAAAACGGTCCGTTATACACGGACGAGAATCGAAGAAATGTTCCTTGAACAGTGATCCGTATGTCATCTGTTTGCAATGCGAGGATGCGATTTTCTCTCAATGTAAGCATCCATGTGACATCCATATGGTGAGATTTTCTCGCCGGCTTGCAAAATGGACATATAATGGATACATGGGCTCAAATATTCGTGAAAACAGAATATATATATATATAATTGCCTGCGCCCCCGACAACCAATGTGCGACAATTTTGCACAGGCCAACTAGTATTATTACCATTAGGCTAGGTTCACATAGCGTATGCGCTGAACGGACTGCGCTAACGCAATTGCCGAAAAAGGATTGCGTTTATGCAATCGCGCTAGCGCAGATGCTCTATCTGCGCTAGCGGTGATGGACCCGAAAACGCTGCAGACAGCGTTCGAGGGTCCGTCACAGAATGACGGCACATCACTAACGCATGCCGATTATGACATGCGTTAGCGATGCGCTACATAATGGCGGTGAATGGGTGCGCTAACAGATCCGTTACATAGCGTTAGTGCTGCTATGTAACGGATGCCGTCAGCGGACTCACACTAACACAATGTGAACCCAGCCTTATCATCGTCCTTAAGCTTTATCTCAAGCCATGACGACTTGTTGATTGAACGCTCTTTAAGAAGATCGATCTTGTGCATCCCAGATGAAGTCCCTGGTGGACCTTCCACCATTATCTTGATAGTATCAAGCCGTCGGGTTGCTGGTATTTTTCTTCGCCTTGTCCTTCTATTCTTCTGACCATAATGTCCTTCTCCAACGATTGGTCTCTTTGTATGATGTGTCCAAAGAAGTTAAGTTGTAGCTTGGTGATCCTTGCTTCAAGTGACATGTTTGGCTTGATTTGTTCCAAAACTGATGCGTTTGTTCTTGTTGCAACCCATGGTATTGGTAACATCCTTCTCCAGCATCACATTTCAAAGGAATTGATTATTCTTCTGACTTGTTTCTTTATCGTCCGGTTTTTGTTACTACAGAAAAGACCAGACCATGTACGAGCTGTATCTTCCTTGCCAGTGCAATGTTCCTCGATTTGAAGACATATACTACATATAAATTACCTATCCATCTATAAAGCATGTACTACATATAACCTACCCATCCATACAGTATATATACAAGTTATCTATACAGAATACATAAATTACCTATCCATCTATACAGAATATACAAATTCTCTATCCACCTATACAGTAGGTACTATAAGTAAAGATCTATCCCTTATAGCGTACTATATATAAATTACCTATCCATCTATAATCTATACAGTATATACTCTACACAAATCCTAAATATATATATATATATATATATATATATATATATATATATATATATATATATATATGTATGTATCGGCCTCCCTCTTGCAAAACTCTCCCCGCTCCAATCTGTCCTGAATGCTGCAGCCAGGATCATATTCCTCACCAACCGTTACACCGATGCCTCTACCCTGGCACTACTACCCTCATCCACAAAGCACTCCATGGCTCAGCACCACCCTACATCTCCTCCCTGGTATCAGTCTACCACCCTACCCGTGCCCTCCGCTCCGCTAATGACCTCAGGTTAGCATCCTCAATAATCAGAACCTCCCACTCCCGTCTCCAAGACTTTACACGTGCTGCGCCGATTCTTTGGAATGCACTACCTAGGTTAATACGATTAATCCCCAATCCCCACAGTTTTAAGCGTGCCCTAAAAACTCATTTGTTCAGACTGGCCTACCGCCTCAATGCATTAACCTAACGATCCCTGTGTGGCCTATTTATAATAAAAAAAAAAAAAAAAAAGTTCCTCGCATCATGGTCTCATACACTTTATGCAGTATTAGCCCTCTATGTCTGTACTGCTACATACTGGTTCATGCAGCTTTACATGAACACCTGAGCCTTACACTATAGCTGGTCCGAATAACTAAAGCAATTGTTACCATCCACCTCTCGTGTCTCCCCTTTTCCCCATAGTTTGTAAGCTTGCGAGCAGCAGGGCCCTCACTCCTCCTGGTATCTGTTTTGAACTGTATTTCTGTTATGCTGTAATGTCTATTGTCTGTACAAGTCCCCTCTATAATTTGTAAAGCGCTGCGGAATATGTTGGCGCTATATAAATAAAAATTATTATCTGAATGTGTATGTGTGTGTATGTCCGGGATTGGCATCTGCACCGTCGCAGCTACAGCCACACGTCTGGACCCCGAGAGCGTCATAGACTATGTTGTGAGGTAAAATTTTAACCCCGCGCTTTCCAATTCACCAAACAATTTTGCCCCTATCTACATAATGGGGAAAAGTGAAAGGAAAAGTGTTGGAGGCAAATTGACAGCTGCCAGATGTGAACAAGGGGGACATAACGAATGAGAGCGATGGCGCCAAAGAGTATATACCATACAGTTGCTAAGGTGGGCCCCCGACATGGGATACTCACCACACACGGGGATATGAACACACACACAAAATGCGCCACACACTACCACGTGCTTGAACACATATACCACCCTCAGCACACATTTCACCACAAATGCACCAACCTCGCCACATAAAAGTCGAAACACAAAAGTTGCCGCTCAAAACTCACCACGCGCAGAACTCGCCACATGCAAAAACTAGGCTCTTGCAAAACTCGCCACAAGTGCAAAACTCACCTCATGGAAAACTCGCCACACGCAAAACTTGCACACGCGGAAAAATTGCCACATGCACAAAAGTTGCAACACATGCAAAAGTTGCCTCACACAAAACTTGCACATACTCAAAAGGCACCACATAAAACTCGTCACGCGCAAAACTCACCGAGCGCAAAACTTGCTGCACACAACTTGCTACACTAACCTGTCACATGCAACTCGACACACAAAAAGTTGCTACACGCATGTTGCCACACGCAACTCAACACACACAACTTGACAAACGAAACTCGCCCTAAAACACACACAAGTCTGGTATTATCCTTCAAAAATAAAAATCTGATTAATAAGCAGACAAACTACAACAAATGTACCATATAGGAAATACGGCAGCTGTCAGTCACATGACCTGTCTATTATGTGTATGTGTGAGCTAATATATACTGCCTGGGGGGAGGGCTTCCTGTTGGCTGGGGATTTATCAGGCTGCCAATTTAGCTTACAAATACTGAGGTAAAAATACTGACCAAATAACGTGTGAACGAGGTCTAATACAGGAGGAGATGACACACAGGTATATACTATATACAGGGGAGATGACACACAGATATATACTATATACAGGAGAGATGACACAGGTATATACTATATAGAGGAGGAGATGACACACAGATATATACTATATACAGGGGAGATGACACATGTATATACTATATACAGGAGGAGATGACATACAGGTATATACTATATATAGAAGGAGATGACATTCAGGTATATACTATATATAGGGGAGATGACACAGCAGGTATATACTATATACAGGGGAGATGACACAGGTATATACTATATACAGGAGATGACATACAGGTATATACTATATATAGAAGGAGATGACATTCAGGTATATACTATATATAGGGGAGATGACACAGCAGGTATATACTATATACAGGGGAGATGACACAGGTATATACTATATACAGGAGATGACATACAGATGTATACAATATATAAGGGAGATGACAAACATGTATATACTGAGGTGATAAGGTGAAAATGAGAGGTGTGAGGTGAAAATGAAAAGGTGTGAGTGCAAAATGAGAGGAGTGAGGAAAAATAGTGGAGTGATCAGAAAATGACAGATGTGAGGTTGAAATGACAAGTGTTAGGGGGGAATGAGAGGAGTGAGGGAGAAAATGAGAGATGTGATTGGGAAAATGAGATACACATACATATACAGTGCCAACAAGTAGTATTCAACCCCCTGCAGATTTAGCAGGTTTACACATTTGGAATTAACGTGGCATTGTGACATTTGGACTGGAAGTGTGAAATGCACTGCAGCAAAAAAGAATGTTATTTCTTTGTTTATTTTTTTTTAAATTGTGAAAAGTCTTTTCAGACGGTCATTTATTATTCAACCCCTCAACCCACCAGAATTCTGTTTGGTTCCCCTAAAGTATTAAGAAGTAGTGCAGGCACAAAGAACAATGAGCTTCACATGTTTGGATTAATTATCTCTTTTTCCAGCCTTTTCTGACTATTTAAGACCCTCCCCAAACTTGTGAACAGCACTCATACATGGTCAACATGGGAAAGACAAAAGGAGCATTCCAAGGCCATCAGAGACAAGATCGTGGAGGGTCACAAGGCTGGCAAGGGGTACAAAACCCTTTCCAAGGAGTTGGGCCTACCTGTCTCCACTGTTGGGAGCATCATCCGGAAGTGGAAGACTTATGGAACTACTGTTAGCCTTCCACGGCCTGGACAGCCTTTGAAAGTTTCCTCCCGTGCCGAGGCCAGGCTTGTCCGAAGAGTCAAGGCTAACCCAAGGACAACAAGGAAGGAGCTCCGGGAAGATCTCATAGCAGTGGGGACATTGGTTTCAGTCAATACCATAAGTAACGTACTCCACCGCAATGGTCTCCGTTCCAGACGAGCCCGTAAGGTACCTTTACTTTCAAAGCGTCATGTCAAGGCTTGTCTACAGTTTGCTCATGATCACTTGGAGGACTCTGAGACTGACTGGTTCAAGGTTCTCTGGTCTGATGAGACCAAGATCGAGATCTTTGGTGCCAACACCACACGTAACGTTTGGAGACTGGATGGCACTGCATATGACCCCAAGAATACCATCCCTACAGTCAAGCATGGTGGTGGCAGCATCATGCTGTGGGGCTGTTTCTCAGCCAAGGGGCCTGGCCATCTGGTCCGCATCCATGGGAAGATGGATAGCACGGCCTACCTGGAGATTTTGGCCAAGAACCTCCACTCCTCCATCAAGGATCTTAAGATGGGTCGTCATTTCATCTTCCAACAAGACAACGACCCAAAGCACACAGCCAAGTAAACCAAGGCCTGTTTCAACAGGCAAAAAATCAAGGTGTTGCAGTGGCCTAGTCAGTCTCCTGACCTTAACCCAATTGAAAACTTGTGGAAGGAGCTCAAGATTAAAGTCCACATGAGACACCCAAAGAACCTAGATAACTTGGAGAAGATCTGCATGGAGGAGTGGGCCAAGATAACTCCAGAGACCTGTGCCGGCCTGATCAGGTCTTATAAAAGACGATTATTAGCTGTAATTGCAAACAAAGGTTATTCTACAAAATATTAAACCTAGGGGTTGAATAATAATTGACCCACACTTTTATGTTTAAAATTTATAAAAATTTAACTGAGCAACAAAACTTTTTGGTTTGTAAGATTTATGCATCTGTTAATAAATCCTGCTCTTGTTTGAAGTTTGAAGGCTCTAACTTATTTGCATCTTATTAAACCTGCTAAATCTGCAGGGGGTTGAATACTACTTGTAGGCACTGTATATATACCGCATATACTCGAGTATAAGCCGAGATTTTCAGCCCATTTTTTTGGGCTGAAAGTCCCCCTCTCGGCTTATACTAGAGTCATACCCGGGGGTCGGCAGGGGAGGGGGGCGGGGGCTGTCTAGTTATACTTACCTGCTATGGCGCGGTCCCTGCTTCTTCCAGCGCTGCATCTTCTTCCTGTATTGAGCGGTCACATGGTACCGCTCATTACAGTCATGACTATGCGGCTCCACCTCCCATCGAGGTGGAGCCGCATATTCAGGACTGAAAATGAGCGGTAACTGTGACAGCTCAATACAGGAAGAAGATGCAGCACCGGGAGAAGCAGGGACCGCGCCGGAGCAGGTAAGTCTACGGGGAGGGGAGCGCTGCACAATATTTACCTGCTCCTCGCTCCGGTGCGGCTCCGTCTCCAACGTCCTCTGGCAGTGACGCTTAGGTCAGAGGGCGCGGTGACGTAGTCAGTGCGCGCCCTCTGCTGAGCGTCAGTGCTGGAGACAGAGCCGCACGAGGAGCAGGTAAATATTGAAAGCGCCGGCGTCCTGAGCAAGAAAGGCGAGCATGTGATTTTTTTTTTATTGCAGCAGCAGCATTATGTATTGGACAGCTTTATATGGAACATCTATGGGGTAATAATCAACGGTGCAGAGCATTATATATGGCACAGCTTTCTATGGAGCATCTATGGGGTAATAATGTACAGTGCAGAGCATTATATATGGCACAGCTTTATGTGGAGCATCTATGGGGCAATAATGAATGGTGCAGAGCATTATATATGGCACAGCTTTATGTGGAGCATCTATGGGGCAATAATGAACGGTATGGAGCATCTATTTTTATTTTTGAAATTCACCGGTAGCTGCTGCATTTCCTACCCTAGGCTTATACTCGAGTCAATAGGCTTTCCCAGTTTTTTTGTGGCAAAATTAGGGGGGTCGGCTTATACTCGAGTATATATATATATATGTGTGTATATATATTTCCCATAAATACATTTCTTTATCTAAATAATAATAATAAAAAAATAAAAGTACACATATTTAGTATCGCCGCGTCTGTAACGACCCGACCTATAAAACTGTCCCACTAGTTAACCCCTTCAGTGAACACCGTAAAAAAAAAAAAAAAAAAAAAACGAGGCAAAAAACAATGCTTTATTATCTTACCGCCAAACAAAAAGTGGAATGACACGCAATAAAAAAGACGGATATAAATAACCATGGTACCGCAGAAAACGTCATCTTGTTCCGCAAAAAACGAGCCGCCATACAGCATTATCAGCGAAAAAATAAAAAAAAGTTATAGTCCTTAGAATAAAGCGATGCAAAAATAATTATTTTTTCTATAAAATAGCTTTTATCGTATAAAAGCGCCAAACATAAAAAAATGATATAAATGAGGTATCGCTGTAATCGTACTGACCCGAAGAATAAAACTGCTTTATCCATTTTACCAAATGCAGAACGGTATAAGACCCCCCCCCCCCCCCCCCCCCAAAAAAAAAAAGAAATTAATGAATAGCTGTTTTTTGGTCATTCTGCCTCACAAAAATCTGAATAAAAAGCGATCAAAAAAGGTCACGTGCCCGAAAATGTTACCAATAAAAACGTCAACTCGTTTCGCAAAAAACAAGACCTCACATGACTCTGTGGACCAAAATATGGAAAAATGTATAGCTCTCAAAATACGGTAATGCAAAAAATATTTTTTGCAATAAAAAGCGTCTTTTAGTGTGTGACGGCTGCCAATCATAAAAATCTGCTAAAAAAACCCGCTATAAAAGTAAATCAAACCCCCCTTCATCACCCCCTTAGTTAGGGAAAAATTAAAAAAAAATTATTTATTTCCATTTTCCCATTAGGGTTAGGGCTAGGGTTACATTTACGGTTGGGAATAGGGTTGGGATTAGGGTTAGGGGTGTGTCAGGGTTAGAGGTGTGGTTAGGGTTACTGTTGGGATTAGGGTTAGGGGTGTGTTTGGATTAGGGTTTCAGTTATAATTGGGGGGTTTCCACTGTTTAGGCACATCAGGGGCTCTCCAAACACCCCAACATATGGGGTATCAGCATACTCAGGACACATTGGACAACAACTTTTGGGGTCCAATTTCCCCCTTTTACCCTTGGGAAAATACAAAACTGGGGGCTAAAAAATTATCTTTGAGGGAAAAAAAAATTATTTTCACGGCTCTGCGTTATAAACTGTAGTGAAACACTTGGGGGTTCAAAGCTCTCCACACCTCTAGATGAGTTCCTTAGGGTTCTACTTTCCAAAATGGGGTCACTTGTGGGGGGTTTCAATGTTTAGGCACATCAGTGGCTCTCTAAACGCAACATGGCGTCCCATCTCAATTCCGGTCAATTTTGCATTGAAAAGTCAAACGGCAGAGCTCAGAAGGGAAGAAGCGCCATGTGCCCAAACAGTGGTTTACCCCAACATATGGGATATCAGCGTACTCAGGACAAATTGTACAATAACTTTTGGGGTCCATTTTCTCCTGTTACCCTTGGTAAAATAAAACAAAATTAGAGCTAATTTTTTGTGAAAAAAAGTTAAATGTTCATTTTTATTTAAACATTCCAAAAATTCCTGTGAAACACCTGAAGGGTTAATAAACTTCTTGAATGTGGTTTTGAGCACCATGAGGGGTGCAGTTTTTAAAATGGTGTCACACTTGGGTATTTTCTATCATATAGACCCCTTAAAATGACTTCAAATGAGATGTGGTCCCTAAAAAAAAAAATGGTGTTGTAAAAATGAGAAATTGCTGGTCAACTTTTAACCCTTAGAACTGCCTAACAAAAAAAAAAAGTTTGGTTCCAAAATTGTGCTGATGTAAAGTAGACATGTGGGAAATGTTACTTATTAAGTATTTTGTGTGACATATCTCTGTGATTTAATTGGAAAATTGCGAAATTTTCACCAAATTTCAGTTTTTTTCACAAAGAAACGCAGGTAATATCAAAGAAATTTTACCACTATTATAAAGTACAATATATCACGAGAAAACGGGGTCAGAATCACCGGGATCCGTTGAAGCGTTCCAGAGTTATAACCTCATAAAGGGACAGTGGTCAGAATTGTAAAAATTGGCCGGGTCATTAACGTGCAAACCACCCTTGGGGGTAAAGGGGTTAGGCTGGGTTCACATTGCGTTAGTGGCAGTCCGCTAACGGAATCCGTTACATAGCGCCACTAATGCAATGTAACGGATCCGTTAGCGCACCCCATTGACCGCAATGTATCTAACGCATCGCTAACGTATGCCATTTTTGGCATTCGTTAGCGATGTCCCGTTATTTTCTGACGGACCTCGAACGCTGCTTGTAGCGTTTTTGGGTCCGTTCTCGCTAGCGCAGATCGGGCAACGCAATCCCTTTTTGTACATTGCGTTAGCGCATTCCGTTAGCGTATGCGCTAAACGGATTGCACTAACACAATGTGAACCTAGCCTTAATGTCATCTTCCATCCAATACAAAAAAATGCACATAGAGCAGAATTCTTCTCCAGCTTTTCCCATTGTTACATTACGAGTTCCTATGAAGCAGGAGAGTCAGACTAAGGGAGCAGTACCTAAATGCAGCTGTACGTCTTTGACTTCTAGTGTGTTGGATTTGCGGTGTCGGGCTAACTGGCAGGCTGCAGAAACCACACTCTCAATGAAGTCATCTGCAATTTGAAGAAGCATCTGTAGGAAAAGAAATTGTTACATAAAACACAAAGTGTAAGGCTATGTGCTCACGTAGCTGAAAGTATGCAGAATTTTCCTGAAGCAATCCTGACTGCCTTCGCAGGAAATCCGCTTGCGTTTTTAGCGTTTTTTTTTTTTCTTGCACACTTTTCTTGTGTTTTTTCCGGAGCGTCCCAATACAATAAAATAGCGGCAAATCTGCAGATTTTCTTCAAAATTAATGAACATGCTGGTTTTTTTTCCGCGATGCGTTTTTTTTGCAGAAAAAAGCGCAGAATGGGCACAAAAATTGTGGAATGCATTAAAATAACGGGATACTTAATGTAAGCGTTTTTGCAACGGAAAACTGTCGCAAAAATGCTAAAAATCCAGAACATGGGCACATAGCCTTATAAGAGATTTTTTTCCCAGCATGAATTCATTGACTCACCTCTTCTACATCCTCATCTAACTGTTCATTTGGATCCACTTCTCTCACCAAATCATGAAGCTTCTTTTTGGTTAGAACCTAACAGGAAAAAAACAAACAGATATTTGCTATTCTACAATGATTGGTTGGCTTGTGACATCTCCCATAGAAATGTTACAATGATATCAAGATAAAGCAGATGAAAGGTTCTAGCTAGTGTATGCTACAAATCAACTTTGGGACATACATCATAGTTGCAAAGTTTGGCCAGTCCGTTATAAACATGCATCAAATATGTTATAAATTTCACTTTTTACTCCGGAACAGGTAAAAAGAATCGGTTAGCAGTTTCACACTCCTCACGCAGGCAGCATTTAGGTGCATCTGTCAACAAGGTTTTGATGAGTTATCGGAGTACGGCATGACACGGGGTCAGAGACACTGATTTAAAGGGAACCTGTCACCCCCAAAATCGATGGTGAGGTAAGCTCACCGTCATCAGGGGCTTATCTACAGCATTATGTAATGCTGAGCCTGTAGATAAGCCCCTGATGTAACCTGAAAGAGGAGACAAAGAGGTTTGATTATACTCACCCAGGGGCGGTCCCGCTGCGGTCCGGTCAAATGGGTGTCTCAGATCCGCTCCGGCGCCTCCTATCTTCATTCCATGACGTCCTCTTCTGGTCTTCACGGCGCGGCGCAGGCGTACTTTGTCTGCCCTGTTGAGGGAAGAACAAAAGTACTGCAGTGCGCAGGCGCCGGGCCTCTCTGACCTTTCTGGTGCCTGCGCACTGCAGTACTTTGTCTGCCCTCAACAGGGCAGACAAAGTACGTCTGCGCCGGAGCCGCAGCATGAAGACCAGAAGAGGACGTCGTGGAATGAAGATGGGAGGCGCTGTTCCGGACCGGAGACGAGACGCCCACCGGATCGGACCGCCCGCCCGGGTAAGTATAATCTAACCTCTTTTTCTCCTCTTTCAGGTAACATCGGCAGCTTATCTACAGCATTCTGTAATGCTGTAGATAAGCCCCTGAGGGTGACCGGTTCCCTTGATTTAAGCAAAGTGTCAATTACTAGGCTGTGTGTTGTTTCAATACAACCAGTGCTTAGCCAGCAGGATATTAGCACTACAGGACTACAGTTCATGTGCCTCCTGGTCCAACAAATCACTCCCAGCATTGATCACCTTACTGTCAATATACAGTACAATGTAAATATAAAGTCACTAAATAGTGGTGTGGGTGAGGTCTGATTTTATCATAACTGTTGCATGTAGTAAGTGATGCATTGCTGGAATCAAGTTCCTTTCCATACATTATGCGCTCATAGAGGAGGTAGCAAAAACCTGGTAATATATTTCCTTTAAATACAGAGAAGCCTCCAAAGCATCACAGTATTTCAGAGCAAAGTAAAGGGAGGGGTGTACGCATTGCAGTTTCTCTCTGTGTATAGGGTAAGGCCTGTTAAAGTCCAGCAGGGTAGTGAAAAAAAGGAGGGGTCCTGTGAGCACTTCTTCCTTTTACTTCGGCCACAATCAGACGACATGTTTCATTGTCCAAAAATGGACAACAATACCAAGACTGCAAGTCTCTAGCCCAAAACCAACGGTCATGTGTGTCTATGAGGCTGCAAGTTCCAGTGCAAGTCGGCAGAGCCGCAGTCAGTCCGGTTTCACACGTATGTGAGACACAGACCATGCTCGGACCAGAATACCCAACAAGACCACCAGGTCCCCTGACCTGAGCTACCTTGCCTCAAAAGTATACATGAGGCAGTTAGCTTTGAATCCACCATTATCCCCCTTCACCCCTGGCGATTTTCCACTTTTTGCTCCCTTTCTTTCCAGAGACATAACTTTTTTGTTTTTCAGTCAACAAAGCCATATGAGGGTTTGTTTTTTTGAGAGGAAGAGTTACACTTCTGAATGACACCATTGATTTTACCATAGAGTGTACTGGAAAACGGGACAAAATGTGCAATTCCACAATTTTTTCTTTCTTACTAAATGCTAAAACTGACCTGCCATTATGAGTATGCAGACCCCAATCCTACAGGTTCTTTTTCTTATTTAAGTGGCGAAAAAAAATAATCCAAAGTTTGTAAGAACAAAAAATTTTTGCTATATTCCGAGACCCGTAGCGTCTCCATTTTTCGGGATCTGGTGCTGCACGTGGGCTTATTTTTTGGGTGCGGAGGTTACGTTTTCATTGATATTTTGGGGTAGATACGATGTTTTGATCACCTATTATTGCATTTTATGGTAATGTTGCGGAAGCAATAGGAAAAAAAAGGAAATTCTGGAGTTTCAATTTTTTTTTCTTGCTATGCCATTTACAGATCGGATTAGTTTACTTTATATTTTGATAGATCTGACATTTCTGAATGCGGCGATATTAAATATTTGTATTTTTAATTATACTGTGAATGGGGAAAAAGGGGGGTTATTTCAACTTGTGTTTTTGTTTTTTTTACTGGTTTCAATAGTCCCCTTTGCAGACTTGAAGCTGCAATCATCCAATCACCTGTGCTACACATAGCATATATGATGATCTCCTAGGAGTTCTCCTGATCAGATCAGCTGTCATCTGCAGGGAAAAATGCAGGCTCAGTGCCGAAGCCTGCATCAAAGGCAGGGACAAAACCGATGATATAGCTATACGTCATCAATCATGCAGGAATTAAACTATTTCTTTGAAATGTTGCAGCATCTTTCCCCCCCTTTCCCTTTCGGAGGTAGTAAGTACTTTAACAAAAAAGGAACATTTTGGAATTTTGTCCAATCAAAACTTATAAAATAAAAATATTATAAAATAAGCCCATTAGGGAAATGCAGTTGCCTCCGGCCGCTAAATTAAAGAATTCAGGATTTCAACAGGTTTCAGGAACTATGCCTTTCATGTTCTGATTCTCAGTAAATCATGACATTATTTGGCATCATAGATAATATATAATGGAAAACAAAAGTTTTGGAATGTGAGGATTTCAGACTTACCAGGTTAGAATCTGGACTTGTACGTCCTCCTCCTGCCGCTGTTCCAGATACTTTGTTACCTGGAGTACTGTTGGCCATGGTTGGCTCCTGCTTCACAGTGGTGGATGCAGACATGGTGGTGGGAGAGGAAAAGCTTGACAGGTTGATGAGCGTGGATGCTCCGAATTGGTTCATAATCTGGAGTGCCTTCCCTCTTAGCTCACCCAGCCGGGATAGGTCTGCACGTTGCTTCGAGGTGTGGGGCCCAGGCCCAAGGAACTATGAATGTAATTAACGTAGAAGCAGTTATATGGACTTTCTGCAAAACAGCTTCAATCTTGGAACAGGAACATTTGTCATCTCAGTATCTTGTGAAATGGACCGTCAAGCTCCCACAGGTTGCTACCCCAAGATGTCAGTAGAGAGAATATTCTACTACTAAATGTGAGCACTACCGACGTTAAATTGTATTTAGCTTAGGACTGACCTTGGGCAGCAATTCAGAGATGAGCATGTCTGGCTGGAAGAATGAACTTTTTTTTATGCTAAGGGGTTTAAGGCTGTGCGCACTCGTTGCAGATTTTTCGTGTTTTTTCGCTATAAAAACGCGAAAAAAACGCATATATTATGCATACCATCGTTTAGAATGCATTCCGCAATTTTTGTGCACATGATGCATTTTTTACCGTGAAAAAAAACGCATCGCGGTAAAAAACACAGCATGTTCATTAATTTTGCGGATTTCCCACTATATTATTGCACTGGGAACCTCCGGAAAAATCCGCAAAAAAAAAGCACCAAAAACGCGGTAAAGACGCAAGAAAAATGCATGTGGATTTCTTGCAGAAAATTCCTGAGAATTCCGGACATTTTCTGCAAGAAATCCGCAAGAAAACCGCATGCGTTTTTGCAGCGGTTTTGACACGTTTTTGCCGATGTTTTTTCCGGACACTTCCCAATGCATTTTGGAGTGGGAAATCCGAAAAAAAAAACAAAAACGGAAAATTAATGAACATGCTGCGGTTTTTACCGCGATGCGTTTTTTTCGCGGAAAAAAACGCATCATGTGCACAAAACATGCAGAATTCATTCTAAATGATGGGATGCTTATTGAATGCGTTTTTTTGCGGTTTTATAGCGTTTTTATCGGGAAAAACCGCGAAAAAAACGCAACGTGTCCACACAGCCTTAGGCTACTTTCACACTAGCGTTTTCTGCAATCCGTCACAATGCGTCGTTTTGCAGAAAAAACGCATCCTGCAAAAGTGCTTGCAGGATGCGTTTTTTCCCCATAAACTTGTATTGACGACGCATTGCGACGGATTGCCACACGTCGCATCCGTCGTGCGATGGATGCGTCGTGCTTTGGCGGACCGGCGGGAGCAAAAAACGCTACATCTAACGTTTTTTGCTCCTGACGGACCGCTTTTTCCGACCGCGCATGCGCGGCCGGAACTCCGGCCCCACCTCCCCGCACCTCACAATAGGGCAGCGGATGCGCCGGAGAAATGCATCCGCTGCCTCCGTTGTGCAGTCAGTTAAACGCTAGCGTCAGAATCTCTGCCCGACGCATTGCGACGGGGAGATTCCGACGCTAGTGTGAAAGTAGCCTTAATGTCAGAAATAGGCATCTGTAATAAGGATGGCTATCATATTTACTAAGACTACAAGCCGTCAGTTCCTCCATATTGTTTTTCCGGCAGATTAGTTGCAGAATTTTTTTGTGATAGAAAATGAGTTCTATACATGTTAATAGAGCACTGTAAGCAGCATGGATTTCTACAAGCCTCATCCAGATAAATAAGACAGACTACACATATAGTTGTGTGAAAAATTGTTTGCCCCCTTCTTGATTTCCTATTATTTTGCATGTTTGTCGCACTTAAATGTCTTAGATCACCAAATAAATTTAAATATTAGACAAAGATAGCACAAGTAAACACAAAATACAGTTTTTTTTTTTTTAAATAAAAGGTCTTAATTATTAAGGGAAGGGGAAATCCAAGCCTACAGGACCCTGTGTTAAAAAGGGATTGCCCTCCTCTTTAAAAAGCCGGATTACTTACCGGTAATACTCTTTTAATGAGTCCACGACAGCACCCACTGGATAGAGGGATCCGCCCCATAGGAACAGGAAACCTACAGAAAATAAAAGGGGGTGGTCTGCCTCTCCTAAGTTGGGTTTCAGAGTACTAGGAGGAATGCCAGTATTAAGCAAAATACTTATTTTGTATTTGAACTTATTTACTCTATATTAAAAAAGTAAACTAATTAGTACGTGCTATATTAATCTTTAGGGAGGGAAGTGACTGGGTGCTGTTGTGGACTCATTAACCCCTTAACCACTGGAGCTTTTTTTGTTTTTTCATTTTCGTTTTTCGCTCCCCTTCTCAGAGCCATAACTTTTTTTATTTTTCTGTCAATATGGCCATGTGAGGGCTTTTTTTTTTGCAGGACGAGTTGTTCTTTTGAACAATACCATTTGTTTTACCATGTCGTGTAAAAGAAAATGAGAAAAAAATTCCAAGTACGATGAAATTGCAAAAAAAGTGCAATCCCACACTAGTTTTTTGTTTTGCTTTTTTGCTAGGTTTACTAACTGACCTGCCATTATGATTCTCCAAGGTCAATACGAGTTCATAGACACCAAACATGTCTAGGTTATTTTGTTATCTAAGTGGTGAAAAAAAAAAAGCGCAATTTTTTCGATACCCATAGCGTTTCCATTTTTGATCTGGGGTTGGGTGAGGGCTTATCTTTTGCGTGCCGAGCTGACACTTTTAACATTTAAGATACCACTGACTACTTAAGATACCACTTTTGTGCAGATACTTTTTTTGATCGCCCGTTATTGCATTTTAATGCAATGTTGTGGCAACCAAAAAAAACAATTTTGGCGTTTTGATTTTTTTCTCACTGCGCTGTTTAGCAGGTTAATTTATTTTATTGATAGATCGGGCGATTCTGAACGTGGCGATACCAAATGTGTAGGTTTGATTTATTTTTTATTGTTTTATTTTGATTGGAGCGAAAGGGGGGGGTGATTTTAACTTTTATATTTTTTAACAAATTTTTTTTTTTTTTTTTTAAACAATTTTTTCTTTTTTTTGGCATGCTTCAATAGCCTCCATAGGAGGCTAGAAGCATGCACAATGCAATCGCCTCTGCTACATAGAAGTGAAGCACAGATCACCTCTATGTAGCAGAAATGCAGCATTGATTTGAGCGCCGACCACAGGGTGGCACTCAAAGCAATCGGCCATCAACAACCATAGAAGTCTCAAGGAGACCTCAGGTTGTTATGGCAATGCACCACTGACCCCCGATCATGTGACGGCCGGCGGTGCTTGTTAAATGCCGCTGTCAGACTTTCACAGCGGCATTTAACTAGTTAATGGGTGCGGGCAGATAGCTATTCCGCTCGCACCCATTGCGCTCACATGTCAGCTGTTGAAAACAGCTGACACGTCGCGGCTTTGAGGTTGGCTCACCGCCAGAGCCCACCTCAAAGCGGGGGAGTCTGCCAGCTGACATACTATCCCATCAGCTGGCAGAAAGGGGTTAAAAGAGCATTACCGGTAAGTAATCCGGCTTTTTACTCTTCGCCACAACAGCACCCACTGGAGAGATTTCCAGAGACCATCACCTAGGGAGGGACCACCGTGCTGAGGACAGTCCTGCCAAAGTCTAGGTCAGAAGTCGACGAGAGGTCAAGCCTATAGAAATGATAGAAGGTAGAAGGAGCCGACCACATTGTCGCCTTACATATGTCCTCAATTGGAACGTCTCCCCTTTCGGCCCATAGCTCTGGTGGAATGTGCTTTAATGCCCTCCGGAGGATCTTTATTTTTCACGGAGTAAGCCAGTCGGATAGCGTCTCTCATCCACCGGGATAAGGTGCCCTTCGCGATTCCATACCCCTTTTTTCGGCCCTGGAAGGATATGAACAGAGCCCTACACGTCCTCCAACTCCTAGTCCTTTCAATGTATTTTAATACTATTCTCCTGACATCCAGGGTGTGAAACTTCTGTTCCTCAGGAGTGGAGGGGTCCCTAAAGAAGGTGGGGAGAAGTATTTCTTGTGATCTATGAAATTTTCCCGCTACCTTAGGGAGGTATGAGGTGTCTGGTTTTAAAATCAACCTATCCCGAAACGTCAGAAGGAAGGGTGGATCTATAGACAAGGCTTGAATGTCACTGACTCTCCTAGCAGAAGTTAGTGCTAATAAGAGGGCCGTTTAAGAGATAGGTGTTTTGGAGATGCTGTATCTATAGGCTCAAAAGGAGGTTCTGTTAGGGCATCTAGGATGAGGTTTAAATCCCAGGGAGGAATCCTGGGTATGTGAAAGGGAATAATCCATTCACAAGCTGTGATGAATCGGGACACCCATTTATTGCTTGCAACATTATGGCCATAGAGCGCTCCTAGCGCAGAGACGTGGACTTTTAATGTATTTACAGAAAGGCCTAATTCTTTTCCCTTTTGTAGAAATTCTAAGATGGGTCCTATCGGGGCTTCTGTAGAATCAGAAGTTGTATGGAATTGAAGGAATATCCTCCATATTTTAGTGTAAATCTTTGTGGTAGACTGTTTCCTGCTGTGCAGGAGTGTATCAAATAACCCTTATGAGAACCCTCTAGATTTTAGTATCTGCCTTTCAAATTCCAGGCCGTCAAGTGGAGGCTGTCCACTTGAATGTGGAAGAAAGGACCCTGAGAGAGTAGGTTGGGGATAGAGGGAAGGACTCAGGGGTCTGATATCGACATGGTTTGTAGCCACAAGAACCATGGTCTCTTAGGCCAGAATTGTGCTATTAATATTATCCTTGCCTTCTCCTCTCTGATCTTCCGAATGACTTGTGGCAGTAGTATTATTGGAGGGAAGGAGTATGTTAGATTGAATCGCCAAGGAACTTGAAGAGCGTCTAGAATGTCCAGATGGTCTGCCAAGGATAGGGAGGGAAATTTTCGTACTTGTTTGTTTTTTCTCGTGGCAAAAAGGTCTATCTGAGGATGACCCCATAGAGATGCTATTTCTTTGAAGATGCGATGATTTAGGCACCATTCCCCTTGTCATAATGTATATCGACTTAGGAAGTCCGCTTGCTGGAACAGATGTTTCTCGGCCAGGTTCAAGATTTTTCCTGCGGAAGATATCAGAGCATCTGATAGTACACCCTTGTTTGTTTAGATATGCCACTGATGTAGCGTTGTCTGACAAAATTCTGATATGCTTTCCTCAAAACTGTGGAAGAAAATGATGTAATGCATGATTTACTGCATTTAGCTCTTAAGTTAGATGAATGTTGGAATTCCTCTTTACTCCACATCCCTTGGCAGAAGCCAATTCCCATATATGCGCCCCATCCGCAGGGACTAGCATCAGTGGTTAAAGTATGGGATGGGGTTATTACCTATGGGGCATCACCTGCCAAATGGTTACTATCTAGCCACCATACCAGAGAAGCTAGGACTTCCTGGGATAAGGTTATATTCTTCTCAAGGTGACCAAGAAGCCGTCTTTCCTCTCGGAGACTCTGATGTTGCAGCATCCAGGTATGGTATGGTGCCCACTGGACAGCCGGGGTACAGGAAGGGATCCTAGCAAGGACATTGCTTCCCTCAGACATTTGTGGTTTGTCTATTGCGGCTCTAACCTTGTTTTTAATGAGCAATATCAACAGTAGACACTTTTGGCTTGTGGAGTCTAGATGGAATCCTAAAAACGCCTGGAGGGAAAGTGGGATCAGTCTGGACTTCTTGAAGTTGATGATCCAGCCTAGATCCTGTAAAGATGAGACAGTGTAAGTTAAACGTTTAGCACACTGGACGGCTGAATTCCCAACGACTAAAAAGTCATCAAGGTAAGGGACAATCAAGGTGTCTTTTTGACGGAGATAAGCCATCACCTTTAACATGATTTTGGTGAAGATTCTTGGTGCTGTGGAGATTCCAAAGGGCATGGCCATGTACTGGAAGTGACGGATCTGGCCTTCGAATGTCACTGCGAGCCTGAAGTATCTTTGGTATCTGTCATGGATAGGGAGATGGTAATATGCATCTTTTAGATCAATACCCCCATCATGCAATTTGGGAAAAGGAGCTTAATGATGGAGCTGACTGATTCCATTTTAAATTTATGATTCTGAATAAATGTATTAAGCTTTTCAAATTTATGATTGTTCTGAATGAACCATCGGGCTTGGGAATTAGGAATAAAGGAGAGTAAAAACCTCTACCTTCTTGCCCCTCTGGAACTTTAACTAAGACTCTTTTGGTTAATAGACTTTGATTTTTTATTTCAAGGGCTTTTTGTTGTATTGACAAATTGAGGGATGTTACGAAAAATGAGTCGTGGGGAATCTGAAGGAATTCTATTTTAATTCCTTCTCTGATAATATTCAAGATCCACGAGCTAGCTGTTATTTTTTCCCACTGTGGGAAGAATAATTTTAGTCTACCTCCTGCCGGGGGGGCCAGTTCTTTAGTACTTATTTTCTTTGCGGAAGGCAGGTCCTCTAAACATAGTACCCATCTGTTTTTCTTCCTTTGTGGCACATCTCGTTGTTCTTTCCGCTTGTCTTCTTTTACCAAATGGCCTCCTTTTAAATGTTCTCCTATAGAAAGGAATTGAGGGGTCAGGAAAAGCCTTTTTTCTTTCTTTTGCATTGACGAGTATGTCATCTAGGACTTTCCCAAAGAGAAACTCACCCTCACATGGGATAGCGCAGATCTTTGATGTCGACTGCGTGTCCCCTTTGCAACTCTACATCCACAAAGCCCGCCTGGCATTACTTACTAAACCCGTGGATCTTGCTGCTAGGCGTAGTGAGTCAGCTGACGCATCTGCCATAAAGGCTGCTGCCCCTCTAATTAAAGGAATAGCATCCCGCAGTTTGTCGAGACCCTCTGTTCAGTCTACTGGTCTAGTTGATCAATCCATATGAGCATTGATCTGGCGGTGCATGTACTAGCTACTGCTGGTTTAAATATGCCCGTAGATGCTTCCCGTGACCTTTTAAAGATGACTCTGCGGTGAACTGCGCATGCGCCTGTTAGCGCTTCCCCCACCGCTGGTACCTTGGCCTGTTTTTCCCCCGGACGTCCTATCCTCACTTCTGGGGCAGGAGCCTCTGCACTGGTCGGCGCACACGGAGACCCAGCTTCTCGCACCGGGCTGCGTCTCGGAACGCCGCTCTCACCCCTTCAGCGACTGCTGTGCCCTGTGATCTGCTCCATACCTCAGGATGCCGCTGGAGTAACGAGCACTCATTCCACACACCGACTGCGCGCCTCCTGAGAGAGACCGGGTGGCCCTCCCCGGACCCCACTGTATCCACCAGATGAGGAGGACACTGCCTCTGGACCGCAGCCTCTGCCATTCCCGCAGACACCGCACAGGTATCATGTAGGCTTGAGCGAAACGGGTCGGCCATTTTCAGAAGTCGCCGACTTTTGGCAAAGTCGGGTTTCATGAAACCCGACCCGACCCCTGTGTGGGGTTGGCCATGAGGTCGGCGATCTTCTGAATCTGGTATCGGAATTCCGATACCGAGTTCCGATATACTCACCCTCTGACGCGCCCTGCTTCTTTCCGGCAGCCTTCCTTCCTAAGAATCAGCGCTTGAAGGACCTTCGGTGACGTCGTGGCTTGTGATTGGTCGCGCGAGCGGTCACATGGGCGGTCGCACGACCAATCACAAGCCGCGACGTCATCTAAGGCCCTTCACGCGCTGATTCTAAGGAAGGAAGGCTGCCGGTTAGTACCAGGGCGCGTCAGAGGGTGAGTATAGCAATATTTTTTATTTTAATTCTTTATTTTATACTTAAACATGGATCCCAGGGCCTGAAGGAGAGTTTCCTCTCCTTCAGACCCTGGGAACCATTGGAAACCCAATGCACTGCATTGGGTTTCGTGTTTCGGCCGACCCAGACTTTTTTATAGGATCGGCCGATTTCACTCGACCCGACTTTTGAAAAAGTTGGGTTTCGTGAAACCCGATCCGATCCTATAAAAGTAAAAGTCGCTCAACCCTAGTGGCATGCATTGGCCCAGGTATGTCTTCTTGTAGGATAGTCCTGCGGTTCCCTTAGGAACAGGAAAACAACTGAGGAGGAGAGGCGGACCGCCCCCTTTTATTTTCTGTAGGTTTCCTGTTCCTATGGGGCGGATCCCTCTCTCCAGTGGGTGCAGTCTTGGAGAAGAGTAAAACAAATAAACTGTGGTTTATCACATCTTTGGGAAGCTGCGTTCAAATTCCCAAGCAACACCCAAACCTGATTACTGCCCTACCTGTTCAAAATTAAGAAATCACTTAAATAGGACCCGCTTGACAAAGAAGTGGACCAAAAGATCATCAAAGGCTAGACATCATGCTGAGATCCAAAGAAATTCTGGAACACATGAGAAAAAGTAATTTAGATCTGAAATGTTATAAAGCCATTTTTCAAGCTTTGGTGCTCCAGAAAATCACAGTGAGAGCCATTATCCAAAAATAGAGAAAACATGGAACATTGGTGAACCTTCCCAGGAGTGTCCGGCCAACCAAAATTACCCCAAGAGGGCAGCGACGACTCATCCAAGAGGTCACAAAAGACCCCACAAGAATATCCAAAGAACTACATGTCTCAGTTAAAGGGAACATGTCACCTCCAGGGCATTTTTAAGTAAAAGAGCCACCTTCAGCAGCACTAAGGCTGCATTCTGTAAAGGTTGTTCTAATGTTTAAAACGTTATAGTCCTCAGAATAAAGCGATGCAAAAATAATTATTTTTCCTATAAAAAGTTTATCGTATAAAAGCACCAAAACATAAAAAAAGGATATGAGGTATCGCTGTAATCGTACTGACCTGAAGAATAAAACTGCTTTATCAATTTTACCAAATGTGGAACGGTATAAACGCACCCCCCCAAAAAGAAATTCATGAATAGCTGGTTTTTGGTTATTCTGCCTCACAAAAATCGGAATAAAAAGCGATCAAAAAATGACACGTGCCCGAAAGTGTTACCAATAAAAACGTCAACTCGTCCCGCAAAAAACAACCTCACATAACTCTGTGGACCAAAATATTGAAAAATTATAGCTCTCAAAATGTGGAGACGCAAAAACTATTTTTTGCAATAAAAAGCGTCTTTTAGTCTGTGACGGCTGCCAATCACAAAAATCCGTTAAAAAACCTGCTATAAAAGTAAATCAAACCCCCCTTCATGACCCCCTTAGTTAGGGAAAAATAATAAAACAAAAAGGTATTTATTTCCATTTTCCCATTAGGGTTAGGGTTGGGGCTAGGGTTGGGGTTAGGGCTAAAGTTAAGGTTAGGGTTGGGGCATTGCGGTCTCGCGAGATGACGACGTAGCGGTCTCGCGAGATGAGGATGTAGCGGTCTCGCGAGATGACGTAGCGGTCTCACGAGACCGCACGTCATCATCTCGCGAAACCGCAATGCATGGAGCGGTCACCGGGGCGTCACGAGGAGCATCAGTAACCGCTTCGATCTGGGGGCCAACGGAGGGTGAGTATATAACTATTTTTTTAAATTATTAGATCTTTTTACTATTCATGCTGCATAGGCATGGTCACACAGGGTTTATAGCAGCGTTAACCGAGTGCGTTACACTGCGGTCAACACTGCCATTAACCCTGTGTGAGCACTGACTGGAGGGGAGTATGCGGGCGCTGGGCACTGACTGCGGGGAGGAAGGAGCGACCATTTTCTTCCGGACTGTGCCCGTCGCTGATTGGTCGTGGCTGTTTTGCCGTGGCCAATCAGCGACTTGGATTTCCATGACAGACAGAGGCCGCGACCAATGAATATCCATGACAGAAAGACAGAAGGACAGACAGAAAGACGGAAGTGACCCTTAGACAATTATATAGTAGATACCCCTCTGTCTTAGAAAGGCTACGATTTCTGCAATCAGTTATGTGAAGACCCTGGGAGCTGGGGCCAGACAAAAGGGAAGGCACTGGAATTGGCAGTTCCGATCTTGAATTCCTACCGCAATTCTGAGAGGAGGGCTGTACTGGCACCTGATAATAGGCCCTTTTCAGATCTAATGCGCACATAACTGCACCTTTATCAGGGGAATTGTTGACCTTATAGATTCCATCCTGAACCTCTTGTATTTTACCCAGAAATTCAACGGTTTTAGGTTTACTATAGTGCGAGCGCCATCTGAGGGTTTCCTGATAGTGAATCGGCTTGAGCAGTGGCCTTAGCCTTCCTCTGACCAAGGAACTGGTATTATTACAGCTGTGTCCACCAGTTCTGCTATGTCTGTGCACACAAGGGAACTGGCGGCCAGGGAATGAGGAGCTATGAGTCTTTCGGATGTGGCCCCTAAAATCTCTATAACGTACCTTTCCGCAATGGTTCTGCATCCGTTGGTCCTGGGTGATGTGTTGCCAATTCTCCGAGAACTATTTGAGCATCCCCCCTATGTGACTGGCGTCTTTGCCGCCTTGGTTCTGAGACTGATCCAAAAAGGAAGCCTCTACCTCTCCCCCCCTTTGGGTTAGCTCCACTTATTTCCCTTTGGTTCTTTAGTCCTGCCTCTGGGATGGCCTGGGTCTCTGAAATGATTTAAACCTCAGTTCTATCCTCAGGGAACCCCATCTTTTTATCCGACGCTTTCACCAGAATTTCATCTAGGGCCAGCCTGAATGCTCTCAGCTCGGAGAAGGGAATAGAGCATAACTTATTTTAGAGAGGAGTTATCCCCTGACCAATTCTTCATCTGAATGGACCTACGGAACACATTAGATGCAGAGCCGTTTCTGGTTGCGAACCTGACCGACTCGGTGGAAGCATCAACCATAAACCCCATGGCCAACTTCAATAAAGGGAAGGGACGCTGAGATGTCTTCCCTAAGCGTTGTGCTATTTAATGTCCCTCTAGTTGTCCAATCCACAAAAAAACATGGATCTAGCAATTGAGGTGGCAGCTATATTGGCCTTCATTATTGCCGCTGATGCTTCCCAAGCCCTCTTAAGAAGGTTATCCGCCTTCCTATCCATTGGCTGTGTCAAGTCTGAGGAGTCCTCAAAGGGTATCGAAGTCTTTTTGGCCACAAAAACATGAATCTTGGGGACTTCTTCCCACAGCTTAATATCTTCAGGTTCAAAGGGTAACCGTATCCTGAAATCCTGGGGTATTACCAGACGTTTCTCCACGTTTTCCCATTACTCTAGGATCATAGCCCGGATATGACAGTTCACTGGAAACACACATTGTTTTTTGGGATCTGAGACCCCTAAATATCTCGACCTCGATAGACCGTGTTCTTGGAGCTTCTTCCACCTGCATTGTGCTTCTGACTGCTTGAATACGCTCGTCAGTGCAGTGTCCTCCGAGGTAAAAGATATCTCTCACCTCCGTCCCAGACTCACAACTTCTCCTTCCTCATCCTGATCTCAACCTAAGAACTGGAGTTCTTCCTCTGATCTTAGCTCCATTTCCCAACATGGTCTCTAAGGCTACTTTCACACAAGCGTCGGTAGGGGGCCATCGCCATGCGTCGGCCCGACGTACCCACGCAAACTGCGAAAAAAAGAACAATGTGGGCAGCGCATGCAGTTTTACAACGCATCCGCTGCCCCATTGTAAGGTCCGGGGAGGAGGGGGCGGAGTTCCGGTCGCACATGCGCGGTCGGAAATGGCGGACTCAACGCACCCAAAAAAACGTTACATGGAACTTTTTTTGTACCGACGATCCGCCAAAACACGACGCATCTGTCGCATGACGGATGCGACACGTCGCAATGCGTCAATAATGAAAGTCTATGGAGAAAAAACGCATCCTGCGGGCAACTTTGCAGGATGCGTTTTTACTCCAAAATGACGCATTGCGACGTACGTCAAAAAACGCTAGTGTGAAAGTAGCCTTAGCTTTAGGGCCTGGGTTGGTAGTCTGGACTGGGGAGAGGTTAGAGATGGAGGCTGAGGCTATGTTCACACTTTGCGGATTTTGCTGCGGATCCGCAGCGGATTTGACCACTGCGTATCCGCAGCAGTTTCCCATGAGTTTACAGTACAATGTAAACCTATGGGAAACAAAAAACGCTGTGCACATGCTGCGGAAAAAAATGCGCAGAAACGCTGCGGATTACATTCCGCAGCATGTCACTTCTTTTCTGCGGATTTTCACCTGCTCCAATAGGAAACTGCAGATGAAAATCAGGATAAGAAACCGCAGTAAAAAACGAGATAAATCCGCAGTAAAAACCGCGACGGGTTTTCACTGCGGATTTTGGAATTCCGCTGCAGAAAAATCCACAGTGGAATAGACCTCTTCTCTTATCATGGACCACATATCTTTAAAATAAAGGCAAGCTGCTCGTCTCTATAATGTGCACACGTAGGAAATGTGGTGCAGAATTTTCTGCACTAAATCTGCATCTGCAGATTTGGTGCAGTTTCTGTGCAGTACAATGTAAATCAATATGAAAAAAAAATCTGTGCACATGGTGCAGAAAAATCTGCGCAGAAACGCTGCAGAACTGCACAAAAGAAGCGACGTGCACTTCTTTGAAATCTGCAGCGTTTCTGCGCAGATTTTTCTGCACCATGTACACAGCTTTTTTCTTTTCACATTGATTTACAATGTACTGTAAATCACAGTGCAGTTCTGCAGCAGAAAAATCTGCTGCAGTTCTGCACCATTTCTGCACTAAATCTGCATCGTGTGCACATACCCTAATTAATCTTAGTGGTGCAGTCTTCACAAAGCAGTTCCCCATAAGGCACTGGCAATTTCATATTACAAACAGCGCACCTTTTGGATTTCATAATGCCTTGCCCGACTTTTTAGGGCAAGGCCCTTTAGGGGTAGGGAGTGCCATTCTCAGGGATCCCTTAGAAGAAAGGGGAAGCATATTCAGGATCCTGCATAAACAGTGAGACCTGTGCAGACAACACTCACCATACATCACCCAACAAAAGTATTCAAAGACAGACCAAATAAAAAAAATGTAAAAAAAAAAACTTTATTAAAATTTAATAATACATGATTATACACAAAAAGAATTCTGAAAAGCAGCTACAAAAAAGTTGACAAAGAATCTTTATTAAAAACATACAAATAATAGCAAAATCAATGTGTGACGGGGACAAAAAAAAATGACAAACCATGAAGGCATGCAAAAAAGTCTTGTTGGTAAAATTCATATACATAAATGATATGGCAAAAAAAAGCTACTCCATAAGCAAAACAATGTGAGAAAATATGATACTGGTGCAAACAAAAATATTGGTGCAAAAATATAAATACCCAGTGATAAATTAATATAATATGATCAAAAAATGTCAAAAACTAGATATTGACAATCCATATGTAATAATATATTAATTTGAATGTGAACAATAATTATCACTCAAGTAAAAACCGTGCAAAATAAGAGGTAGCTAAGGTAAACAACCAAGTGGCCAGCCAAGAAGACCTATTTGCAGTTAAAAAATATTAATACATGGAGGTCACGTACCAGGCAGTCTGACACTCATCTGTCCCCTGCACACCACTACAACGCACGTTTCGCTGCCGCTTCGAGTTGTGTGCAGGGGACAGATGAGTGTCAGACTGCCTGGTACGTGACCTCCATGTATTAATATTTTTTAACTGCAAATAGGTCTTCTTGGCTGGCCACTTGGTTGTTTACCTTAGCTACCTCTTATTTTGCACGGTTTTACTTTTGAATGATATTATTGTTCACATTCAAATTAAATATATATTAATTAGATATGGATTGTCAATAGGTAGTGGGCGCACATTTTTTGATCATATTATATTAATTACCACCAGGTATGTATTTTTTTGCACCAATATTTTTGTTTGCACCAGTATCATTATATCTTCTCACATTTTTTTGCTTATGAAGTAGATTTTTTTTTTTTACCATATCATTTATGTATATGAATTTTACCAACAAGACATTTTTGCAGGCCTTCATGGTTTGTCTGGCATTTTTTTTGTCCGCGGTCACACATTGATTTTGTTATTTTTATGTTTTTAATAAAGATTCTTTGATGTCAACTTTTTTTTGTAGCTAATCATTCTGCTTTTCGGAATTCTTTTTCTGTATAATCATGTATTATTACATTTTAATAAAGTTTTTTACATATTTTATTTGGTCTGTCTTTGAATACTTTTGATGGGTGATATATTTTAGTATTTTGCTTTTTATGAACACATGTCATTTCTATATAGGCGTTTTACTTTTTTTAACACTCACTATACAGTCCTGCTCTCTGTCAGCTTCCTCCATCGCTATCTAGCCGCATGCAGTGTGAGCGCCAGAGACATATGTAATCCTTATATTACCTTGTCTTCAAAATTCCACGTTCCACCGTTGAATGCATGCCGAATCCAGAAGTCAGATGTCGGTGCATCGCGGATGTGTGCATGTCCCTCATTCTGCGCACGTACCCTGAAGATGCCGCACATCGCCAACCGAGAGCCCCCCTCTGGAGGGCAGCGGCTCTACCCAGGAGCTCATCCGCTCGGCTGGTCTCTGTGGCAGAGGAACCCCCATTCGGGGAGTGTCAGCCACAGGTTTTTTGACAGGGGGAGGAGAAGCTGAGCCGTACGATGCCCCTAAGCCCTGATCCGGTAAGCTCTGCTCCCCTCTCGTGTGTTTACAGCAAAATATCCTAAATAGTGTAAAAAAACTTGGTTTGAGTCAAAGATCATAGGTAGAGTTTAAGGGAAGGTGCCGCAATTTTGTTTTTGTATTAAAAATGATTGTTTATATAAACAATTATTTTTAATACAAAATTATTTTTTTTTAACTTTAATATCTTTTTTATTATTAATAATTTTTGCAGCCACTGGGCGCCGCCATTTTGCTTTGCAGCGGTGTAAGAGTCCCAGCACGACACTTACAGTCTGCAAATACGGCAGCCCTGGACATAGACATCTGCGGTCAGGAGCCGACCCCATACCTACCATTATAAGCTGCTCTCTGCTCTGATGTGGCCACGCTCCCTGGGCTGTCTCCACATCACAGCAGAGGCAGGAGATCGGCGCCATCTTGCTTCAGCCTACAGTGGAGTGTACCTGACTGTGAGCTCCACTGTGACTGAGAGCTGCGCTGTTGGAGGGGTAGCTCCATCTGTCTCCCCTCACACTGTCAGCGGCCGTTCCCTGTCCTCTGCTGCCTGGTGTGTGGCTATGATCTCTAGAATCGCTAGAGAGGGTGAAGTGCTGTGGTCTGATGTTCTCTTATCAGGAGCTGCAGAGAGGTAACAGAGGGGGATGGGGGAGGCTCTGTGCTGCTCCGGCCTCGCACTGTAGCTCCTCACAGGACATCAGACCGTGCATCTATCACTATATTGTGCTGAGCCATGTATCGAATCCTCTCCTGTGTAATACTGTCTGCTGGCCCGTGTATCTAATCCTCTCCTGTGTGATACTATGCTGAGCCATGCATCTAATCCTCTCCTGTGTGATACTGTCTGCTGAGCCTTGTATCTAATCCTATACTGTGTGATATTATGCTGAGCCGTGTATCTAATCCTCTCCTGTGTAATACTGTCTGCTGGCCCGTGTATCTAATCCTCTCCTGTGTGATACTATGCTGAGCCATGCATCTAATCCTCTCCTGTGTGATACTGTGCTGAGCCGTGTATCTAATCCTCTCCTGTGTAATACTGTCTGCTGGCCCGTGTATCTAATCCTCTCCTGTGTGATACTATGCTGAGCCATGCATCTAATCCTCTCCTGTGTGATACTATGCTGAGCCATGCATCTAATCCTATACTGTGTGATATGCTGAGCCATGCATCTAATCTTATACTGTGTGATACTATGATGAGCCATGTATCTAA
The DNA here is from genome assembly GCF_032444005.1 of Ranitomeya imitator. Classification (NCBI taxonomy): domain Eukaryota; kingdom Metazoa; phylum Chordata; class Amphibia; order Anura; family Dendrobatidae; genus Ranitomeya; species Ranitomeya imitator. Next base: position 328,827,288 of record NC_091284.1, on the reverse strand, counting down.
TCCTCTCCTGTGTAATACTGTCTGCTGGCCCGTGTATCTAATCCTTGTCTGTGTGATACTATGCTGAGCCATGTATCTAATCCTCTCCTGTGTAATACTGTCTGCTGGCCTGTGTATCTAATCCTCTCATGTGTGATACTATGCTGAGCCATGCATCTAATCCTATACTGTGTGATATTATGCTGAGCCGTGTATCTAATCCTCTCCTGTGTGATACTGTCTGCTGAGCCGTGTATCTAATCCTCTCTTGTGTGATACTGTCTGGTGAACCGTGTATCTAATCCACTCCTATGCACTCCTCTCCCCCCTGCATATCTGTCCCCATTGCACACACAACTCAATGCGTGCGATAACAGGAGCTGCGGGCGTCATGCTGTATTATGGCATTATGTGAGATCTATATGACGGTATTATGTGATCTGTATGGTGGTATTATGCTTGATCAGTATTGTGAGAATTATATGGTGGTATTGTGTGTGATCTATATGGCGGTATTATGTGAGAACACTGGCAGCATTATGTGTGATCTATATGGCGGTATGTGAGAATACTGGCAGCATTATGTGTGATCTATATGGCGGTATTATGTGAGAACACTATGGCAGTATTATGTGTGATCTATATGGCGGTATATGAGAACACTGGCAGTATTGTGTGATCTATATGGCGGTATGTGAGAATACTGGCAGTATTATGTGTGATCTATATGGCGGTATTATGTGAGAAAACTATGGCAGTATTATGTGATCTATATGGCAGTATTATGTGAGAACTCTATGGCAGTATTATCTTCAGAAAGTGGACTCATTCTATGGTGGTTCTGGCTGAGCACCTGCACACGGGTCTGGGGTAAGGCTACTTTCACACTGGTGTTTTTTTAATACGTCGCAATGCGTCGTTTAGGGGAAAAAACGCATCCTGCAAAGTTGTTTGCAGGATGCGTTTTTGCCCCCATAGAGTAACATTACCGACGCATTGCAACGTATTGACACACGTCGCAACCGTCGTGCGACGGTTGCGCCGTGTTGTGGCTGACCGCCGGGAGCAAAAAACGTTAAATGTAACGTTTTTTGCTGCCAACGCACTGCGCCGGGCTGAATCCGACGCTAGTGTGAAAGTAGCCTAATAGAGGGGGCAGCATGACCTCCAGTTAGGTGTAGTCAGGGGAAGGCTGGTGAGGTAGCTGAAGAGAGGGGTCTCATTTTTATCGTTACTATATGGCTACATTTCCTTCCCAGCGTCACCCCGGACTGCGCCTGTCGCCTCGCTTTCACACATTGCCAGGACAGGATGGGGAAGACAAGATCTGAGGAGGGGAATGGGGTCTGCATGCAAAGTCTGGATCAGACCAGGCCATCAATCCGCAGAAATTTTTCCTGGATTTCTGTGGAGCAGACGGTCCATCCATGTGTATAAAAGACAGCGCTCTATGTACAATCCCTGGCTGCTCCGCGCACCAAACAGGGGGCCCCCCATAGACTAGCACACTGCTCTCCTGAAATACTCTGTGCTGCTGTCACCCTGCTCCCTCCACCACATATCTCCCAGAATCCTTGCTGCCTGCCATCCTTGGTGACTGTCTACTTGTCAGTATAAGGCTGCTTTCACACTAGCGTCGGTACGGGCCCGTCGCAGTGCGTCGGGCCGACGTACTGACGCATGCTGTGAAAGAAATGTCCGACGTGGGCAGCGGAAGCAGTCTTACGACGCTTCCGCTGCCCCATTGTTAGGTCTGGGGAAGATGGGGCGGAGTTTCAGCCGTGCATGGGCGGTCGAAAATGGCGGACTCGACACACAAACAAACGTTACATGTAACTTTTTTTGTGGCGGCGGTCCACCAAAACATGACGCAACCGTCGCACGACAGTTGCGACGTGTCGCAATGCGTCGGTAATGTTAGTCTATGGGGAAAAAAAATGTATCCTGCAGACAACTTTGCAGGATGTGTTTTTTCTCCTGAACGACGCATTGCAATGTACAGCCAACAACGCTAGTGTGAAAGTAGCCTAAGGCTGCGGTCCACTATCAGTATTTGGTCAGTATTTTACCTCAGTATTTGTAAGCCAAAACCAGGAGTGGGTGATAAATACAGAAGTGGTGCATATGTTTCTATTATACTTTTCCTCTATTTGTTCCACTCCTGGTTTTGGCTTACAAATACTGAGGTAAAATACTGACCAAATACTGATAGTGTGACGGCAGCCATACTCTGCAGTCACCAACAAAATGGCTGCTCATTGGGTTCCTGAATATCATCCTCTCTAATCCCTTAGCAAACACCCAGAAGGGGAGGATAGGAGGCATCACACATCAGCAGACTCCGCCCATAATTACTGCAGTGCTGTAATGTGAGCTATTTCTACACTAGGTTTTTCTGAAATTTCAGCAGCTGCTCCCCCTAGTGTTTAAAAGTGGAAATTCTAAAACTTTTCAAATTATTTTTCATATTTTACTAAATTATAAACAAATGATAATTTTTTAAGAAATGTAATCATTAATTCTTTACATTTTTACAATTTCTGAAAAATGTTTTTTTTTTTTTTATGGCACCTTCCCTTTAAGCGAATGTTTAGAATCGATCTTCGAATCTGAATTTGCCATATTCGTTCCATATTGGTACCCTATCTGTGCTGAGTTTGTGTTTGACGATAGTTTCCACAACATATTTGCTCATTTCTACTCCCATTGACTCCAATGACGTTCGGCTGCGTTTGGCGAATATTGCGAAAGATATTTGCCGCCAGTCAATCGGAACCGAAATTTGAAAAATTCGCTTAACTCTAATCACAGGTCCAACAGCAAGACAATGACCCAAAGCACACATCAAAACGTACATAGGAATAGTTGAAAAAGAAAAAAAACTGACTTAAAATGGCCAGCAATGAGCCCTGACCTCAATCCCATTGAAAATGTTTGGGGTGAACTGAAATCTGCCATTGGGAAAAAGAATCCTGCAAGCATTCAAGAGCTTGAACAAACTGCAGAGGAAGAGTGGGAGAAAATACCAGCTGCACATGCTGTTTATTCTTTGAAACTGCAACATGTAAGCTGAAAAACAAGGTTTTATTTTTGTATTACTTTGGACCACTAATTAAAAAATCTTGAGGATATAACGTTGCTACATTACCATTGTACAGTCTATGAAATTAGTGAAAGGGGTGCAAATAATGGTGACCAGCACTGTACATCTTGAGCAGAACTAACACAGAGGTTGAGAGAAAGAACATCATACAAACAGTAAAATGTGGTGGTAGTGTGATGGTCTGGGGCAGATTTCCTGCTTCAGGACCTGAAAGACTTGCTGTGGTAATTGGAACCATGAATTCTGCTGTCTACCAAAAAAATTGGGAAGAAGAATGTCTGGCCATCTATTTGTGACCTCAAGCTGAAGCGCCCCTGGGTTATGCAGCCGGACAATGATCCAAAACACACCAGCAGGCCCACCCCTGAATGGCTTATGAAAAACAAAATTAAGACTTTGGAGTGGTCTAGTCAAAGTCTTGACTTTAATCCAATTGAAATGCTGGGACGGGACCTTAAAAAGGCTGTTCATGCTGAGAAACCCTCCAATGTGCCTGAATTACAATTCTGCAAGGATGAGTGGGCCAAAATGCCTTCAGAGTGTTGTAAAAGCCTCATTGCTAGTTATTGCAAACGCTCAACTGCAGTTGTTGCTACTAAGTGTGGCCCAACCAGTTATTAGGTTTAGGGGGCAGTCACTTCACACAGGGTTCTGTAGGTTTGGATTTTTTTTTTTTCCTATAAAAGAATGTCATTTAAAAACTACATTACTTGTGTTATCTTTGCCTAATATTTAAAGTTGGTGATCAAAAAAATGCAAATCACTCACTTGTCCAGCTCAAGCAAATATTGAATGGAAGAGATGAAAATAGAATAAAATCTTGTCCTTTATTAGTGCACCATAAAAACAAGCTGACGCGTTTCAGGCAGTTCTGCCTTTACTCAGAGCATGATGAAAAACAAATTACAACACTAATATATATATATATATATATATATATATATATATATATATATATATATATATATATATATATATATATATATATATATATATATATATATATATATATATATATATATATATATATATATATATAAAGGCACATAACAAAAGGCTACAGCCAGTCACAATACATGTCAATTAACCATATATCAAAAACACCTGAGTACCCATTGGACAAAGACGCACACCCCGTCCAACCTGAGTGTTATACAAATGTTATAGCCACTAATTCTATATACAATATTGCAAACACAAATTGAAAGAATACAAAAATACCCTTCGCCAATATATACATATATAAATATGTAAATATATAAAATGCCCCCACATATATACATAAAGCACATATATTTATTATATTTATACATGAAAACATCACTTAATAAAACTAAGTGACAAGTGGACAAGTGAGTGATTTGCATTTTCACCTGGGAGTCGGCCGGCAGGAACTTGGTGGTGATCCGTGCTCTGCACATGTCTATTGAGATTTGGACTCTAACACGTCTGGTTGGGTGAGCTGATGAAATCCTGGTATTTGCATGATCAGAAAAACGTAAGTATGACAAACATGCAAAAGAATAGGAAATCAGGAAGGGGGCAAACACTTTTTCACACAACAGTATCTGTGATGTAGAAATACTTGGCACTCGTATAGGTGTGATCAAGAACTTATTTATTGAATGTAGAAATTCCAGAAATAAATTAGACGTTTCGGTCAATACCTGACTTTCAGACAGTCATCTGGAGATAGAGGAGATCTGTGTGGGAGTCTGCAGTGTCCACTACTAAAGGTACCGTCACACAACGATATCGTTAACTATATCGTTGCTTTTTGTGACGTAGCAACGATATCGTTAACTAAATCGTTATGTGTGACAGCGACCAACGATCAGGCCCCTGCTGGGAGATCGTTGATCGCTGGGGAAAGTCCAGAACTTTATTTTGTCGCTGGACTCCTGCTGACATCGCTGAATCGGCGTGTGTGACGCCGATCCAGCGATGTCTTCACTTGTAACCAGGGTAAACATCGGGTTACTAAGCGCAGGGCCGCGCTTAGTAACCCGATGTTTACCCTGGTTACCAGCGTAAACGTAAAAAAAACCAAACACTACATACTTACCTTCCGTGTCTGTCCCCAGCGCTCTGCTTCCCTGCACTGTCAGCGCCAGCCAGCCGGAAAGCACAGCGGTGACGTCACCGCTCTACTTTCCGGCTGGCCGGCGCTCACAGCCAGCGCAGGGAAGCAGAGCGCCAGGGACAGACACGGAAGGTAAGTATGTAGTGTTTGGGTTTTTTTACGTTTACGCTGGTAACCAGGGTAAACATCGGGTTACTAAGCGCGGCCCTGCACTTAGTAACCCGATGTTTACCCTTGTTACCGGGGACTTCGGCATCGTTGGTCGCTGGAGAGCTGTCTGTGTGACAGCTCTCCAGCGACGCTGCAGCGATCTACATCGTTGTCGGTATCGCTGCAGCGTCGCTTAGTGTGACGGTACCTTAAGACAGGGGCATTTCCTCCACAGATCTCCTCACCCTCTAATTACACTGGCATTTTTATGGATCTGATCCCCACTAACTTCTACTGGGGTCCATCAGGCCACTTTTTTTCTCAGGGGGAGGTAAAGAAACTATGTAAATGATGCTATTCTGACAGGACAGATCTTTAATGCAGGGAGCTCTCCAAATTATAGCTTGAAAAGTCAATAGAATAACTCCTGAAAATGGCAATCATCAACTCAGGCTGAAGATGACAGTGGAGCTGAACTACATAGAGCAGCACTGCTGATAGCTGCAACTTCACACCCTTGGCCTGGGACTCGGCTGACATTGCTGCCGTGATGGGATACACCATTGTAAAGCCCGTATGTTTTTAGTAAGCACACATGACAGCACTATGGTGGTTAATAAGGCTGTACAGCGTAGAGATACCAGGTATCACTAGCCAGTGGGCTCATGCTCACACGCTTCTTACTTACAGCCAGCTGAGCATCTAGCTCTGTAATGACATCGCACACGGCGGTGGGACCGCTGAGCACACACGTCATGGCCGCCAGCCTTCTGTGGACAATAACATCATGAGTGGTGTACAGAGCGACGTGTGAGCAAGAGAGACACAGGGGCAGCGGGAAAAGCGCGGCTACACTGCAGCACACCGGACCATGAGGAGTCTGTGGCAGAGCTGGAGCGGCCACCATGCCACAGGCAGAGGTCTCATCAGTTACTGCACATAGCAGCTCCCATGGTGGCACACTGGAGGACCCGTATGGGACACGACACGGCGGCCCACCCATACACGTTAAGAGGCGAGTCCCGGACACACAGAGACCTACACTGTCGCACACCGGACCATGAGGAGTCTGTGGCAGAGCTGGAGCGGCCACCATGCCACAGGCAGAGGTCTCATCCATTACTGCACATAGCAGCTCCCATGGTGGCACACTGGAGGACCCGTATGGGACACGACACGGCGGCCCACCCATACACGTTAAGAGGCGAGTCCCGGACACACAGAGACCTACACTGTCGCACACCGGACCATGAGGAGTCTGTGGCAGAGCTGGAGCGGCCACCATGCCACAGGCAGAGGTCTCATCAGTTACTGCACATAGCAGCTCCCATGGTGGCACACTGGAGGACCCGTATGGGACACGGCGGCCCACCCATACACGTGACGAGGCGAGTCCCGGACACACAGAGACCTACACTGTCGCACACCGGACCATGAGGAGTCTGTGGCAGAGCTGGAGCGGCCACCATGCCACAGGCAGAGGTCTCATCCATTACTGCACATAGCAGCTCCCATGGTGGCACACTGGAGGACCCGTATGGGACACGGCGGCCCACCCATACACGTGAAGAGGCGAGTCCCGGACACACAGAGACCTACACTGTCGCACACCGGACCATGAGGAGTCTGTGGCAGAGCTGGAGCGGCCACCATTGCCACAGGCAGAGGTCTCATCCATTACTGCACATAGCAGCTCCCATGGTGGCACACTGGAGGACCCGTATGGGACACGGCGGCCCACCCATACACGTGACGAGGCGAGTCCGGACACACAGAGACCTACACTGTCGCACACCGGACCATGAGGAGTCTGTGGCAGAGCTGGAGCGGCCACCATGCCACAGGCAGAGGTCTCATCCATTACTGCACATAGCAGCTCCCATGGTGGCACACTGGAGGACCCGTATGGGATACGGCGGCCCACCCATACACGTGACGAGGCGAGTCCCGGACACACAGAGACCTACACTGTCGCACACCGGACCATGAGGAGTCTGTGGCAGAGCTGGAGCGGCCACCATTGCCACAGGCAGAGGTCTCATCCATTACTGCACATAGCAGCTCCCATGGTGGCACACTGGAGGACCCGTATGGGACACGGCGGCCCACCCATACACGTGACGAGGCGAGTCCGGACACACAGAGACCTACACTGTAGCAGGTCTGGACCGGGCAGAGTCGGGCCGGTGACAAAGGTCGGCTCCCTGCACGGACAGCACTCGGACACACAATACGGACGTGTGACCGCTCCGTCACTGCTCACACACGGAAGTTATGCCTCGGCTGACAGCCGTAAACAATAGCTTGCCCACAAATCTGCTCGGGCCACTCCGCTGCAGCAACACCCGCCATTCTCCTCCATACACGTAACTTTCTTCCCTGACAGAGGACCGCGACAGGAGAACTACTGTACCCAGCAGCACCACCCCCACCCATCACACACTACAGGGTCGCGAGAAAAAGCCGTTACGGCAGAACGACCACCGCCACATCCGTGCCAGACATAAACATGGACCTCCGAGTACTCACCACAACTCCGCTTTTTTAACCGACCGGAACTTACGTCACGAGCTCGCCTATTTACGCATGCGTGAAGAAAATTTAGCGAGGCACTTTTTTGTTGTTGTTCTTTAAATAACTTTATTTAGACTTTGCTGTTTCTGAGGGCGTACACGCTTCCCACATCCACGTAAGCATATAATTTACATCTTATTACCACAATCCAATCAGAAACGATAGCCAAGACGTAATAATCTGAGTGACGTAACCAGGTTCCCATGATGCTTAAGAATTTGCATATATTTGAATAGCAATCATAAGGCACAGTAGCACATTAGTTATAGCAGAAGAAGTTATTACAATCGCCTGTATATTTCCACATCACTGCACAGCATATGGCTGCTACACCACACAGCATACAACATAGCAAACAAAGTGCGGTCGCCACAAGCTACACGGTGAGGGCATGGATGCTGGTATGTAGGCGGCGGGGACAGCAGGTAAAAGGGCTTGTGCCGTGCATGGCACATCACTGTCCAGAGGGATAGTGGTGCGGAATCACAATCAAGAGATTTCGAAAGCACAATTTTTATAACTTGGACTGCCTGCGATCGCGACTCCGGGCGTCCTGACTATTTGGTAACAAAAACAGAAGAAAACTATGAGGAGCTAAGAGTTTATGTACTGTATAATGGTACTGAACTAAGGCTAGTTTCACGTTTGCATCAGAATATGCAGCGCTTAATCCGCATCTGCAAGTGCTGGAAGAAACGCATAGAAATGCGTAAAATCGCAGCGTTTTTTAGACGCGTGCTGTTTAACCCCTTAGGCTACGTTCACATTAGCGTTCCGCTAATGTGCGTCGCTGTTGCGTCGGCGACGCAGCGGCGACGCGCCCCTATGTTTAACATGGGGGACGCGTGTGTTTTTTTTGTCGCGTTTTCCGACACGTGCGTCGGACGCAAGAAAATGCAACAAGTTGCATTTTTCGTGCGTCTGATTTTCGTCGCAAAATGCAGCGTTTTTGCGTGCGTTTGCGCGTGTTTTTTTGTGCGTCGTGCGTTGCGTCGCCGTTGCGTCCCCGACGCACCGGCGCGCAACGCTAATGTGAACGTAGCCTTAACGACCGCCGATACGCCTTTTAACGGCGGCAGTTAAGGGTACTTAACCCCTTAGTGACAGAGCCAATTTGGTACTTAATGACCGAGCCAATTTTTGCAATTCTGACCACTGTCACTTTATGAGGTTATAACTCTGGAACGCTTCAACGGATCCCGCTGATTCTGAGAATGTTTTTTCGTGACATATTGTACTTCATGCTAGTGGTAACATTTCTTCGATATTACTTGCGATTATTTATGAAAAAAACAGAAATATGGCGAAAATTTTTAAAATTTTGCAATTTTCAAACTTTGTATTTTTATGCCCTTAAATCAGAGAGATATGTCATGAAATATAGTTAATAAATAACATTTCCCACATGTCTACTTTACATCAGCACAATTTTGGAAACAAAATTTTTTTTTGTTAGGGAGTTATAAGGGTTAAAAGTTGACCAGCAATTTCTCATTTTTACAACACCATTTTTTTTTAGGGACCACATCACATTTGAAGTCATTTTGAGGGATCTATATGATAGAAAATAATGAAGTGTGACACCATTCTAAAAACTACACCCCTCAAGGTTCTCAAAACCACATTCAAGAAGTTTATTAACCCTTTACGTGCTTCACAGGAACTGAAACAATGTGGAAGGAAAAAATGAACATTTAACTTTTTTTTGCAAACATCTTAATTCAGAACCATTTTTTTTATTTTCACAAGTGTAAAAACAGAAATGTAACCATAAATTTTGTTATGCAATTTCTCCTGAATACGCCAATACCCCATATGTGGGGGTAAACCACTGTTAGGGCGCACCGCAGAACTTAGAAGTGAAGGAGCGCCGTTTGACTTTTTCAATGCAGAATTGGCTGGAATTGAGATCGGACACCATGTCACATTTAGAGAGCCCATGATGTGCCTAAACAGTGGAAACTCCCCACAAGTGACACCATTTTGGAAACTAGACCCCTTAAGGAACTTATCTAGATGTGTGGTGAGTACTTTGAACCCCCAAGTGCTTCACAGAAGTTTATAACGTAGAGCCGTGAAAATAAAAAATCGCTTTTGTTTACACAAAAATGATCTTTTCGCCCACAAATTCTTATTTTCACAAGGGTAACAGGAGAAATTAGACCACAAAAGTTGTTGAGCAATTTCTCCTGAGTACGCTGATACCCAATATGTGGGGGTAAACAACTGTTAGGGCGCACCGCAGAGCTTGGAAGAGAAGGAGTGCCGTTTTACTTTTTCAATGTAGAATTGGCTGGAATTGAGATTGGACGCCATGTCGCGTTTGGAGAGCCCCTGATGTGCCTAAACAGTGGAAACCCCCCACAAGTGACACCATTTTGGAAACTAGACCCCTTAAGGAACTTATCTAGATGTGTGGCGAGCACTTTGAACCCCCATGTGCTTCACAGAAGTTTATAACGTAGAGCCGTGAAAAAAAAAATTGCATTTTTCCTACAAAAATGATCTTTTTGCCCACAAATTTTTATTTTCACAAGGGTAACAGGAGAAATTAGACCACTAAAGTTGTTGTGCAATTTCTCCTGAGTACGTCGATACCCAATATGTGGGGGTAAACCACTGTTTGGGCGCACCGCAGAGCTTGGAAGAGAAAGAGTGCCGTTTTACTTTTTCAATGTAGAATTGGCTGGAATTGAGATCGGACGCCATGTCGCGTTTGGAGAGCCCCTGATGTGCCTAAACAGTAGAAATCCCCCACAAGTGACCCCATTTTGGAAACTAGACCCCCCATGGAACTTATCTAGATGTGTGGTGAGAACCTTGAATGCCCAAGTGCTTCACAGAAGTTTATAATGCAGAGCCGTGAAAATAAAAAATATTTTTTTTTTCCACAAAAAAGATTTTTTAGCCACCAAATTTTTATTTTCACAAGGGTAACAAGAGAAATTGGACCCCAAAAGTTGTTGTGCAATTTGTCCTGAGTACGCTGATGCACCATATGTGGGGGTAAACCACTGTTTGGGCGCACGGCAGAGCTCGGAAGGGAAGGAGCACCTTTTTGGAATGCAGACTTTGATAGAATGGTCTGTGGGCATTATGTTGCGATTGCAGAGCCCCTGATGTACCTAAACTGTAGTAACCCCCCACAAGTGACCCCATTTTGGAAACTAGACCCCCCAAGGAACTTATCTAGATGTGTGGTGAGAACTTTGAATGCCCAAGTGCTTCACAGAAGTTTAGAATGCAGAGTCGTGAAAATAAAAAATATTATTTTTTTCACAAAAAAGATTTTGTAGCCCCCAAGTTTTTATTTTCACAAGGGTAACAAGAGAAATTGGACCCCAGAAGTTGTTGTCCAATTTATCCCGAGTACGCTGATGCCCCATATGTGGGGGTAACCCACTGTTTGGGCGCACGGCAGAGCTCAGAAGGGAGGGAGCACCATTTGACTTTTTGAGCGCAAAATTGGCTGTCGTATTTGGAGACCCCCTGATGTACCTAAACAGTGGAAACCCCCCAATTCTAGCTCCAACCCTAACCCCAACACACCCCTAACCCTAATCCCAACCTCATCCATAATCCTAATCACTAACCCTAACCATAATCACAACCCTTACCCCAAAACAACCCTAATGTCAACCCTAACCATAACCCTAATCAAAACCCTAAATCCAACACACCCCTAATCCTAACCTCAAACCTAACCCTAATCCCAATACACCCCTAATCACAACCCTAACCTTAACCCTAATCCCAAACCTAACCCTAATCCCAAGCGTAACCCTAATGCCAACCCTAACTCTAATACCAACCCTAATCCAAACCCTAACCCTAATCCAAACCCTAACCCTAATCCCAGCTCTAACCCTAACTTTAGCCCCAACCCTAGCCCTAACTTTAGCCCCAACCCTAACCCTAGCCCTAGGGCTACTTTCACACTTGCGTCGTTTGGCATTCCGTCACAATCCGTCGTTTTGGACAAGAAACGGATCCTGCAAATGTGCCCGCAGGATGCGTTTTTTGCCCATAGACTTGTATTGCCGACGGATCGTGACGGATGGCCACACGTCGCGTCCGTCGTGCACTGGATCAGTTGTGTTTTGGCGGAGCGTCGGCACAAAAAAAGTTCAATGAAACGTTTTTTTGTACGTCGCATCCGCCATTTCTGACCGCGCATGCGTGGCCGTAACTCCGCCCCCTCCTCCCCAGGACATAGATTGGGCAGCGGATGTGTTGAAAAACTACAGCTGCTGCCCACGTTCTGCACAATTTTCACAACGTGCGTCGGTATGTCGGGCCGACGCATTGCGACGGCCCCGTACCGACGTAAGTGTGAAAGAAGCCTAACCCTAAGTTTAGCCCCAACCCTAACCCTAAATTTAGCCCCAACCCTAACCCTAAATTTAGCCCCAACCCTAACCCTAAATTTAGCCCCAACCCTAGCCCTAACCCTAGCCCTACCCCTAACCTAACCCTACCCCTAACCCTAACCTAACCCTACCCCTACCCCTAACCTAACCCTAACCTACCCCTAACCTAACCCTACCCCTAACCCTAACCCTACCCCTAACCCTACCCCTAACCTAACCCTAACCCTAACCTAACCCTACCCCTAACCCTACCCCTAACCCTAACCCTACCCCTAACCCTACCTCTAACCCTACCCCTAACCCTACCCCTAACCCTAACCTAACCCTACCCCTACCCCTAACCTAACCCTACCCCTAACCCTACCCCTACCCCTAACCCTAACCCTACCCCTAACCCTAATTTTAGCCCCAACTGCTGTTCTCCTGCCGGCCGGCAGATGGAGACAGATGGCGGGCGCACTGGGCATGCGTCCGCCATGTTCTGCTGCCGGCGGCCAGGAGGAGCAGCAAGAGGATCCAGGGACCTAGGTGAGTATGCTAGGGTCCCCGAATCCCCCTATTTTTCTGTCCTCTGATGTGCGATCACATCAGAGGACAGAGAATTACACTTTACTTTTTTTTTTGCGGTCGCCGGTAAACAGTTAATTACCGGCGATCGCAAAACAGGGGTCGGTAATACCGACCCCGATCATGCTCTTTGGGGTCTCGGCTACCACCGGCAGCCGAGACCCCAAAGATTCTCCCGGTGCCGACCGGCGGGCGCACTGCGCATGCGCCCGCCATTTTGAAGATGGCGGCGCCCACCGGGAGACACGAGGAGCATCGGGGGAGCTAGGTGAGTATTGGGGGGCCACCTGGGACCCCTTTTCTCTGTCCTCCGATGTGCGATCACATCGGAGGACAGAGAAATTAAAAAGAGATCGCTTTTTTTTTTTTTTTTTTGCGATCGCCGGTAAACGGTTAATTACCGGCGATCGCAAATGCGGGGTGGGTTAAAAACCCCCCGAATCATGTTCTCTGGGGTCTCGGCTACCCTCGGACCCCGGAGAAAATCGGCCTCTGGGGGGCGCTATGGACTTTTTCCACAGCGCCGTTAATTAACGGCGCTGTGGTTTAAGTACCCTTAGCGGCCGCCGTTAAAAGGCGTATCGGCGGTCGCTAAGGGGTTAAACCACAAAAAGAAAAGAAAATAGCGCCCCCCCAGAGTTGAACTTTCTCTGGGGTCTCGGTTGCCGGGGGTAGCCGAGACCCCAGAGAACATTTTTCGGGTCGGTTTTTACCGACCCCGCTTTTGCGATCGCCGGTAATTAACCGTTTACCGGCGATCGCAGAAAAAAAAAACGTGATTTCCCTTTTAATTTCTCTGTCCTCCGATGTGATCGCACATCAGAGGACAGAGAAAAGGGGTCCCAGATAGCCCCCCGATACTCACCTGTCTCCCCCGGTGTTCCTCGTAGCTCCCGATGGGCGCCGCCATCTTTTTCCGGCAAAAAAATGCACTGCGCCCGCCGGCCGGCACCGGGAGGATCTTTGGGGTCTCAGCTGCCTGGGGTAGCCGAGACCCCAAAGCACATGATCGGGGTCGGTTTTACCGACCCCTGTTTTGTGATCGCCGGTAATTAACTGTTTACCGGCGACCGCAAAAAAAAAAAAAGCGATGTGTAATTCTCTGTCCTCTGATGTGATCGCACATCAGAGGACAGAGAAATAGGGGGCTTCGGGGACCCTTTTATACTCACCAGAGTCCCTGGGTCCTCCTGTTTCTCTTGGCCGCCGGCGTCTTTTTTGAGAAATAAAATGGCGGGCGCATGTGCAGTGCGCCCGCCATCTGCCGGTCGGCAGGAGAAGAGCACTTAGGGCTAAAATTAGGGTTAGGGTTGGGGCTAAATTTAGGGTTAGAGTTGGGGCTAAATTTAGGGTTATGGTTGGGGCTAAATTTAGGGTTAGGATTGGGGCTAAATTTAGGGTTAGGATTGGGGCTAAATTTAGGGTTAGGGTTGGGGCTAAATATAGGGTTAGGGTTGGGGCTAAATTTAGGGTTAGGGTTGGGGCTAAATTTAGGGTTGGGGCTAAATTTAGGGTTAGGGCTAAATTTAGGGTTAGGGTTGGGGCTAAATATAGGGTTAGGGTTGGGGCTAAATTTAGGGTTAGGCTTCTTTCACACTTACGTCGGTACGGGGCCGTCGCAATGTGTCGGCCCGACATACCGACGCACGTTGTGAAAATTGTGCACAACATGGGCAGCGGATGAAGTTTTTCAATGCATCCGCTGGCCAATATATGTCCTGGGACGGAGTTACGGCCACGCATGCGCGGTCGGAAATGGCGGACGCGACGTACAAAAAAACGTTACATTGAACGTTTTTTTGTGCCGACGGTCCGCCAAAACACAACTGATCCAGTGCACGACGGACGCGACATGTGGCCATCCAGCGCAATCCGTTGCCAATACAAGTCTATGGGCACATTTGCAGGATCCGTTTTTTGTCCAAAACGACGGATTGCGACGGATGCCAAACGACGCAAGTGTGAAAGGGCTAGAGTTAGGGTTGGGGCTAAAGTTAGGGCTAGGGTTAGGGTTGGAGCTAGGGTTAGGGTTAGGGCTAGGGTTGGGGCTAAAGTTAGGGCTAGGGTTGCGGCTAACATTAGGATTAGAGTTGGGATTAGGGTTAGGGTTTGGATTAGGGTTGGTATTAGGGTTGGCATTAGGGTTACGCTTGGGATTAGGGGTAGGTTTGGGGTTAGGGTTTGGATTAGGGTTGGTATTTGTTATGACCTGGTGGTTAGGAGCACCCGGAATGACCTGATAGTTAAACCTCATACAGGACGAGCTCAGGGATGTGGGAGCTCTGCTGACCGTAAGCCCTAATCCTATCACACACACTAGAAATAGCCGTGGAGCGTTCCTGACTCTCCCTAGACGCCTCTTCACAGCACTAAGAACTATCTAGCCCTAGAGATGGAAAATAAAGCCTACCTTGCCTCAGAGAAATTCCCCAAAGGTAAAGGAAGCCCCCCACATATATTGACTGTGAGTAAAGATGAATGTCACAAACGCAGAAATTAAACAGGTTTCAGCAAAGGGAGGCCAGACTTACTAAATAGACAGAGGATAGGAAAGGTAACTTTGCGATCAGCACAAAAACCTACAAAAGACCACGCAGAGTGTGCAAAAAAGACCTCCGCACCGACTCACGGTGCGGAGGGGCCAGTCTGCATCCCAGAGCTTCCAGCTAGCAAGACAATATCATGAAAACCAGCTGGACAAGAAAACAATGAACAAATAATGACTATCAGGAACTTAGCTTCTGCAGGAGAAGGCAGGTCACCAGAGAGATCCAGGAGCGAACTGAACCAATGCAAAAACATTGACAGCTGGCATGGAGTAACGATCTGAGAGGAGTTAAATAGCGCAGTCAACCAAAGGATAAACCACGTCACCTGTGTAAGGAACCTCAGAAGCAGCAGCTTCACTCACAGCCACCAGAGGGAGCCCATAGACAGAACTCGCCGAAGTACCATTCACGACCACAGGAGGGAGTTCGACAACAGAATTCACAACAGGTATTAGGGTTAGGGTTGGCATTAGGGTTACGCTTGAGATTAGGGATAGGTTTGGGATTAGGGTTAAGGTTAGGGTTGGGATTAGGGGTGTATTGGGATTAGGGTTAGGTTTGAGGTTAGGGTTGAGATTAGGATTATGGATCGGGTTGGGATTAGGGGTGTGTTGGGTTTAGGGTTGGAGCTAGAATTGGGGGGTTTCCACGGTTTTGGTACATCAGGGGGTCTCCAAACACGACAGCCAATTTTGCGCTCAAAAAGTCAAATGGTGCTCCCTCCCTTCTGAGCTCTGCTGCGTGCCCAAACAGTGGGTTACCCCCACATATTGGGGCATCAGCGTACTCGGGATAAATTGGACAACAACTTTTGGGGTCCAATTTCTCCTGTTATCCTTGTGAAAATAAAAACTTGGGGGCTACAAAATCTTTTTTGTGGAAAAATATACAGACCGTATTGTCTTACGCCGATTGTGACTCCAGCCTTACTAATGGGTCTCCTGTCATCAGATCCTGACTCCTATATTACTAATGGAGCTCCTGTCATCATCAGATCCTGACACATATATTACTAATGGGTCTCCTGTCATCATCAGATCCTGGCTCCTATATTACTAATGGAGCTCCTGTCATCATCAGATCCTGGCTCCTATATTACTAATGGGGCTCCTGTCATCATCAGATCCTGACACCTATATTACTAATGGAGCTCCTGTCATCATCAGATCCTGACACCTATATTACTAATGGAGCTCCTGTCAACATCAGATCCTGGCTCCTATATTACTAATGGGGCTCCTGTCATCATCAGATCCTGGCTCCTATATTACTAATGGGCTCCAGTCTTCATCAGATCCTGGCTCCTATATTACTAATGGGCTCCAGTCATCATATGATCCTGACTCCTATATTACTAATGGGGAGCGTAGCGAGGCACGAGGAGGAGGGGCCCTAGGAGAGGAGTAATGTTCGGAGTCGAGTTCCCGCCACTGCACAGGGGGAATCTCGAGCCATGTCTGCTGCGGTCTCCCATTCTGCTTCAGCCACAGTGGAACCTGCTCAGCGGAGACGTTGGTCCCAGCGTCTTGCTCAGCCTGATACTGTGTGAATGGTTACTGCTTCCTTTCCAGGCTCAGCCATTGTAGCCAGTACTGGTCAGCGGCGAGCAGACGTCTCTGGGACTAAGTCCTGCTTTTCCCCTTCTGAGCATGCCCAAGGTAAGATCTCTCATTGGAAGTCAGGGGTCACATGCTCAGGTACTGCAGTAGCTACCATTGGTCCTCTAGGAAGGTCCTGAAGTTGCTGCAGCTATAAAAGGTTTGCATGGCCGCACGGCCATGCACTAGTATCAAACCAAAGTCTATGAGCTCAGCGCCAGAGTGGTCTTGTCTGGATGTAGTTAGGGTTTGGCTGAAATAAGCCCCTAGAATACCGGCACCTCCGGTGAGGAGTTTGTGTGTGTATTCAGGGCCTTGGCTGAAATAAGCCGCTAGAATACCGGGACCTCCGGTGAGGAGTTGTTTGCCTGTTTCTCTGACTGCATGACCACAGTTTTGCTCTCTTTGGTAGCTGTGTACGTCTGTGAGGTTAACAGGGCACAGCATCTTGTTTCTAGCGAATCTGTGGAGTTAACAGAGTTCGCTTATACCGCCATATAGCGCTGCCATTTGCACGGTGGACTCTGAGTTGCGAACGCACCTATTAATACATATATATACTCGGTGCGTTCAGCCAACCCTAACACTTAGTGGACTCAACTCGCAGCCTGATGTTACGGGCGGAGAGCCACACTAAGCCACCAGGAGAAAAGGTGCCTCCACAGCCCAGTCTGCCACCCTGGAGTCGCAGGAAGACACGGGCATAGGCACAGGAACCCGCGGATGCTGACCGTAGTTAAGAAGGAATGGGGTCTGCCCAGTGGAGTCGGCTACGGCGTTGTTCAGCGCAAACTCCGCCCATGGTAGCAAGGATGCCCAGTCATCCTGCCTGGCTGAAACAAAATGTTGCAGATATGTGACCAAGGTCTGATTAGCCCTCTCTACCAACCCATTCGTCTCGGGATGGTATGCTGAAGAGAGATTCAACTCGATGCTGAGTAGACGACAAAGCTCTCTCCAGAACCGAGACGCAAACTGGGGACCCCGGTCACTGACAATTTTGTCCGGCATGCCGAGTAGGCGGAAATTGTGTTTTATATACAACGCTGCAGAAGGTAGCCGTGGAAGCGGCACCAAGTGCACCATTTTAGAAAAAATGGTCGGTGATTATCCAAATGATGGTGCAGCCACGGGACTTGGGTAAGCCCACCACAAAGTCCATCCCGACCATCTCCCAGGGCCTGTCTGTCAGAGGCAGGGGATAAAGTAACCCAGCTGGCCATTGTTGAGGAGACTTATTTTTGACGAAGGAGACACACGCCCAAATATAGTCTCCGACGTCACGGGCCGTATGCGGCCACCAGTACGCCCTCGCCAGAAGCTCAGATGATCTTTTGGTCCCAAAGTGTCCACCCACCCTGGATGAGTGAGCCCAAGAGAGAACCTCCGGTTGCAAATTTGATGGCACGAAGGTCTTGCCCGGGGGCACAGACTCTAGCGAAACTGGAGCCAGAAGGGTCTCAGAAGGGACAATAAGCCGAGGTTCCTCCTCCTCCGCTGATGACACTACGGAGCGGGAGAGAGCATCGGTACGAATGTTCTTCTCCCCGGAGAGAAAATGGAGGGTGAAATGGAACCGGGAGAAAAACAGGGACCATCTGGCCTGGCGAGAATTTAGCCACTGGGCAGTCTGAATATAGACCAAGTTCTTGTGGTCGGTGTAAACTTGGAAGGGAAAGCGAGCCCCCTCCAGGATGTGTCTCCACTCTGAGAAGGCCAACTTCATAGCTAGCAACTCCCTGTCCCCGATGGAATAATTCCTCTCCGCCGGTGTGAAGATCTTAGAGAAAAAGAAGCAAGGATGCTTCCGACCTTGAGCATCCTTTTGGAATAGGACAGCTCCAGCACCGACAGATGAGGCATCCACCTCCAATATGAAAGGTTTATCTACATCAGGGCGATGTAGAATGGGAGCACTAGCAAAATGGGACTTAATGGAGAGGAAGGCCTTGGAGACCTCCTCCGACCACAATTTGGGATTTGCTCCCTTTTTGGTGAGGGAAACCAAAGGAGCTACCAAAGTTGAGAAGTGGGGAATGAACTGGTAGTAATTAATGAACCCCATAAAGCGCTGCACAGCTTTGAGAGAATGGGGTTCCTGACAGTCCATCACAGCCTGTAGCTTGGCGGGATCCATAGCCAATCCTTGGCCGAGATGATATAGCTCAGGAAAAGCAAAGACTCTCGCTCAAACACACACTTCTCCAACTTGGCATAGAGGGAATTCGCCCGTAGGAGGTTGATGACTTTGCAAACATCTCTCTGGTGGGAGTCTATATCTGGAGAGTAGATGAGAATATCATCCAAGTAGACTACAACCGAGGTGGAGAGCATATCCTGGAAGATATCATTCACAAAGTTTTGGAAAACAGCTGGGGCATTACAGAGCCGAAGGGCATCACCAGATATTCATAGTGCCCATCCCTGGTGTTAAAAGCCGTCTTCCATTCGTCCCCCTCACGGATGTGAATCAGGTTGAAAGCACCCCGCAGATCGAGTTTAGTAAACACCCTTGCTCCCCGAAGCTTATCAAAAAGCTCAGATATCAGGGGCAATGGATACTTGTTCTTAACATTGATGGCGTTAAGACCCCTGTAATCTATGCATGGACGTAATTCTCCGTTCTTCTTCTGCATGAAGAAGAACCTAGCCCCTGCATGTGACAATGACTACCTAATGAATCCCCTTGCCAGATTCTCCTGATGTACTGAGACATCGCCTCCGTCTCTCGGAGAGAAAATGGGTAGACTCGACCCTGGGGAGGCTCAGCACCAGGCAAGAGGTCAATAGGACAGTCATAGGGGCGATGAGGTGGAATGGTCTCCGCAGCCCTTTTGGAGAACACATCCGCATAAAGCCAATTCTGCTTGGGGAGAGAGGAGAGATCTGCGGGTACCTCAGTAGTAGCAACCTGAACGCATTCCCTCTGACTTCTACCCCCACAAGATTCACTCCATCCCAAAATCCTGCCTGTGGACCTCTCAATATGAGGAGAGTGGTACTGTAGCCAAGGTATCCCTAACAGGACCTCATCAATTCCCTCAGGAATGACAAGCAGATATATTATCTCCTGATGAGATGGCGACATGGATAGAGTAAATGGGATAGTCTGGTGTGTAATCTGTGAGGGCAGTGTCGACCCATTCACCACTCGTACGGTCACTGGTTGAGCATGCATCACCAGAGGTATTGCGTGTCATTGGGCGAAGGCAGAAGAAATAAAATTGCCCTCTGCCCCGGAATCCATGCAAAGCTCTACCAACTGAGTGGATGAGCCAATGGTAATTGTCCCCTTAAAGGACAATTTGGAGGCAAACGTCGCCGTGTCTAGTGTACCTCCACCTACTACCACTAGACGCTGACGTTTCCCCAACCGCTGGGGACATCTGGTGGCAAGATGTCCTGACTGCCGGCAAACATGACAGACCCTAAGTGCACGAGCCGTCTGGGACTTAGATCCCGCTCGTGACACCTCCAAGGCCTCATGTGACTCGGGCGCCTGGACCACAGATTCCAGAGGTTTGGCAAAGGTGGTAGCCAGCTGAAACCTCTGCCTACACTGGGCTCGCTCTAACCTACGCTCGTTAAAACGGAGGTCAATACGAGTAGACACAGCTATTAGCTCCTCCGGTGTGGCGGGAATCTCCCTAGTGGCCAGAGCATCCTTAACATGGTCAGCCAGCCCCCTCCAGCTCAGATGCTAAGGTGCGGAAGTGGACGGCAAAATGGCTGACCAAGGACGAGCCCTGAGTCAATGCCAACAGTTGCAGCGCCGTATCATGGGTGACTCGAGGTCCTAAGAAGACATGTTTCAGAGTGCTCAGGAACAGCGGAACACTCTGCAACACATGATCGCCATGCACCCACAGCGGCGTAGCCCACTACAACGCCCTGTCCGACAGGAGAGACATAATGAATCCCACCTTTGCCCGCTCTGTAGGGAAACGTGCAGCCAGGAGCTTGAGGTGTATAGAGCACTGGCTCACGAAACCCCTACAAGATTTGTCATAACCAGAAAATTTTTCTGGCAGCGGGAGGCGAGATAGAGTCAGAGCAGGGGTGGCAGTGGACGTAGTTGCTGCAGCCACGCTAGCAGCCTGAACAGCTACTGCGGTAACATCCACAGCTGAGGTTGTGCGCTTGAGAGCCGCCAATCTGCCCTCCAGCTGCTGGATGTACCGCAAAGATTGCTGTTTGTCCGCCATTGCTAGCCAGACCCTGGTGCTAGGATTATGTTAGGGCTGGCAGGACGCACCAAGTATATTTAGATATAATTATTGGTGCGTTCGCAGACCGGGGTCCACCGTGCAAGAGACGAACCTGCTGATAGCACAGAGTCGCACAAAAAGGAAAGCGTCACAGGGCAAGCACACAAACATCTCCTCTCCGGTGGAGCTGGAATTCTAATGGCTTTACGCCAGCCCTGAATTCACCATACAAAACTCCTCACCGGAGGTGCCGGTATTCTAGTGGCTTATTTCAGCCGGACCCTGACCACAAGCAGACAAGACCACTGAATAGCAAAAGCTCATGACATAAGCTGATCCTAGCGCATAGCCGTGCAGCCATGCAAACCTTTTATAGCTGCAGCGACTTCAGGACCTTCCTAGAGGACCAATGGGAGCTGCCACAGGACCTGAGCAACTTCAGGACCTTCCTAGAGGACCAATGGGAGGTGGTGCAGTATCTGAGCTTGTGACCCCTGACCTCTAAAGAGAGGTCTTACCTTGGGCATGCTCAGAAGGGGAAAAGCAGGACTTAGGCCCAGAGACGTCCGCTCGCCGCTGACCAGTACTGGCTACAATGGCTGAGCCTGGAAAGGCAGCAGTAACCATTCGCACAGTATCAGACTGAGCCAGACGCCGAGACCAACATCTCTGCTGAGCAGGCTCCACTGTGGCTGGAGAAGAATGGGAGACAGCAGCGGAGATGGTTCGAGACTCCCCCTGTGCAGAGGTGGGAACTTGACCCCTAACAAAATCAGAGTCTACTTTCTTTCCTCCCCGTTCCACAATGGCACATGTTGCAGTCATTCCCACACCAGGGAAAGACCCCCAACTCATGTAGTAGCTATAGGCCTATATCTTTATTAAATGTAGATTTAAAATTATATGCCAACCTTTTGGGCAATAGACAAATCCCACCTACCTCACTTAATACACCCAGCCCAGGTGGGTTTTGTTCCAAGAAGAGAGGAATGGGATAACACTTTGAAAACAATATTATTAATCATGCACACACTAAAAAAAACCCTTTAATGATCCTATCGCTTGATGCCAAAAAGGCTTTTGATAGGATCTCATGGTCTTTCTCTCTTTCAAACTCTAAGCCACATCAGTTTGGGTCCTGTATTTACTTAAAAAATCTTAACCCTCTATCACTCCCCCTCAGCCCAGTTAAAAATTAATGGCTCTCTTTCGGCCCCCTTTACTATATAGAATGGTACTCGACAGGGCTACCCCCTCTCCCAAATGTTATATATCCTGATAATGGAGCATCTTATGGAAGCCACACAGGCTAAGTGAAAAGAGCCGGGCAAAGCGTTAGAATTGGCGCATCTAATAGATGTGCCTTTTCTGGGCAGCTGCAGGCTGGGAGGGTCAATATCCATGGCCGTTTACCAGCCTGAGAATACCATTGCCCAGCTGTGAGCTTTAGCAAGGCTGGTTGTAAAAAATGGTGGGGACCCCATGCCATTTTTTTTAAATTATTTATTTAAATAATTAAAAAATATGGTGTGGGGACCCCTCTATTCTTTATATCAAACCTTGCTGAAGCTGACAGCTGAGGGTTGCAGCCCCCAGCTGTGAGTTTTCTCTTTTTTTTAATTTAAATAGATTTGTATTAACAATAAACGAAAAACATCACATTCTCATCCACATTTCAATATGTTACATACACCTTTTCTTAATTTTAAGAAACCCCAACATACCCACAACAACCCTCCCCCCCCCCCCCCCCCCACCGGACAGCTCATCCCCAATCTAAACTCCCCTGAGGCCGCCAATGCCTCCAATAGTTCTCGCCTATCAGAAGTCTATAGTTCCTCACTTCTATTACCCCTCATCCCAACTCAAGCCATGGAGACCACATTTTATTAAACATTTCTATTTTCCCCCGTCTCTTGTAAACCCCTTTTTCCAGCTTTAGACCGTGTTGTACATATTGAAGAAATTCCCTCCTCGCAGGTGGTTCTACCTTTATCCAGTTCCGCGCTATCACTTTCCGAGCCATATATAGTAACCTAGCAATTGCAATCTTCCAGGTGTTGTCCACTCCTATTTCATCCACATATCCCAACAAACATATTATCGGATCTCTCGGGACTCTACATTTATACGCTCCTTCCACCCGACTCAAAACCACCACCCAAAAAGCGGCCAGTCTAGGACACGTCCACATCATGTGATATATTCCTGCATTCTCACTCCCACACCTCGGGCACTCAGAGTCGGCACACAACCCCGCTCTGTGTAACACTTCCGGAGATTTATATACTCTGTGCAAAATATAGAGCTGCGATAGCCTATACGGCTCACTCAATGATAATCGCGGAACCCACTCCAGCACCGATTCCCAGGTTTCATTCTCCACCGGACCCAAATCCCTCTCCCACTTAGCTCTGGCTTTTATGGGGAAATCTAACAGATACGTGTGCATAAGGTCCTTATATAGGGTGGAAATAACTCCCCTTGTAGTCCCGTCACCACACACATACTCCAGTACTATGTCCTCCTGAATCCTGATGTCAGCACTCTTATTTTGAGCTCCAAAAGCATGTCTCATCTGTGCATACTGATATTCCCCTGTGGGCCTCAGACCAAACTCTGCCTGTAATTGGGAAAAGGATTTTAACACTCCTTGTTGGACTATCTGGTATACAAAGCAAATTCCTTTAGTCTGCCACTCTATCAGACCTCCCAGAGCCGCAAATTCCTTTAAGTTATTATTAGACCATATCGGTGTAAATTTGGTTAACCCTGTAATCCCCCGAATCTGTCTCAGTCTGTCCCACAATTTACGTATCAAAAACAGGGTTGGATATAGTTTCCCCAATGCTCCCAAGGAGCCGTCCTCCAAACATTGTACCACCGGGCGTCGGCCTGTCACCCCTTCCATCAGGTGTTGTACTGCACTGGATGACGCCTCCCGCGCCCAGCCCTTCAAATGCTGACTCTGGACTGCAAGAAAATATATTTCAGGGTTGGGCAAAGCCAAACCACCCTCTTTCTTGGGTCGCTGAAGCGTCTCCAGGCTAATACGTGGGTATTGTCTCCCCCATATCAAGCTTCTAAAGAGGGCATTAATCTGTCGAAATTTCCCCCGCGGGATCCAAATTGGCGCATTATGTAAAACGTATAGAATTTTAGGCATCAGAACCATTTTAATAAGTTTAACCCTACCAACCACTGACAAATGTAACTTATTCCAAGCATCTACTTTTGCCTTGAGCACCCCCATAACAGGAGTCAGATTCCTATGTAAGAACTCCGCGATTGGAACCGAAATCCATATCCCAAGGTATTTAAAATGAGATACCACCTTAAGCCGCTCATCACCCACAGTCTCACTCACATTTTCTCCTATGCCGTCCACCCTAAACAGAACCGATTTGCCCCAGTTAATTGTTAGCCCCGATACGAAACCAAATCTTTCAACAATTTCAATGGCCCCTCTCAGTGAATCATCCGGATCAGCCAGAAACAGCAAAACGTCATCTGCATATAACGCTATCTTTTCCTCAACTTCCCCATACCTAAACCCAGGGACCCCATCAGATTGTCGAATCTTGGCGGCAAGGGGTTCCACAGCTAAAGCAAACAAGAGAGGCGAAAGCGGACATCCCTGCCTAGTGCCTCTGGCCAACTTTATAGGCTGAGACAGTTCCCTGTTCACTCTGATTCTGGCCGTCGGTAATGAATACAGCAGCTGAATCCAAGCCACAAACTGCGGACCAATACCCATACACTTCAACACCTGCCAGAGATATCCCCACTCTACACTGTCGAACGCCTTATGGGCATCCAATGACGCAATCACCCTCCGGCCACAGTGGTCAGACTTCATCTGCAGATTCACATATAACGTCCGCAGATTAATTGCCGTTGACCTATCAGGCATAAAGCCAGACTGATCTGGATGCACCAGGCCCGTAATGACACTAGACAGACGGGAAGCCAACACCTTGGCCAGAAGCTTGACATCAATAGTTAGCAAAGAGATTGGGCGATATGACTCAGGTTTCCCCAAATCCTTATCCTCCTTTGGAATAACCACTATTATGGCCTCTCGCATAGAAGCTGGCAAACACCCCCGAGACCTAGCTTCCCCAAGCTAGTCTTTAATCTAGGAATCAACACTTCTCCCAAACTTTTATAGATCTCGGCAGGTAATCCATCGACACCCGGCGCCTTCCCATTGGCCATGGACATCAATGCCCGACTCAGTTCCTCCTCCGTGATAGGAGCTTCCAAGCTCTCCCTATCTACCTCGTTCAGTCTCGGCAGATCCAGACCCTCCAAGAAAGTCAATGTATCTCCGACCGACTCATCAAACCGGGAGGAATATAAGTCTGCATAAAAGTCCGCAAAAATCCCCAAAATCTCAGATGTTTCAGATACTCTGCTTCCACTTACAGGCTCCAACGAGTGCACATATGAAGTACTTCTCTGAGCAGCTGCCACCAGCGACAACATGTGACCCACTGTTTCTCCCTCCTGATAATACATCACCCTTTGAAATTCCCGCTTCCTCTCAGCTTTTTCCAACAGTACTTTTTCCAATTGATTTTGTGCATTTTTCAGCCTTTTCCCAGCCTCAGGAGTTCCCAGTGTAGCCATCCCGTCCTCTGCATCCTTCAACTCATCAACTGCCGCCCTTTCTGCCTCTCTCGTCCTCCGCTTACACCTACTAATATCTGTAAACAGTAGCCCTCTCAGGTACGCCTTCATTGCATCCCAAATCGTAAGAGCGTCTGTACTCCCATCATTTAAAACAAAGAACTCTGCCACCTCCCGTCCTATACTTTCCAACTCAATACTATGTAACCAACTAGGATGAATCTTCCATTCTCTCCCATTTACAGACTGTGTCCCCGCCAACTTAAACTCCACCTCAATTGGACTGTGGTCCAATAAGGCCCTTGGCAGATATCTCACCTCCCCAACCAATGTGTCTAAGAGCCTATTACCCAGAGCCATGTCAATTCTAGAAAGCGTGGCATGCGCCGGCGAGTAACATGAATACCCTCTCTCCCTAACATGTCTGACCCTCCAAAGGTCAATCATACCTATCTCGTGTATATAGGTGCCAAATGTTGTAGTATGTCCCCCCGACCTATTCTGGGTGTTTTTATTTTTATCCCAAAAGTCATCACAGATGTTATTTAGGTCCCCAATAATCATCAGTGGTGTCGGCCCCCATCGTTCCACTCGCTCCAATACTTCTCTAATCTTCCTGCTTGAGTAGGGAGGTGGAATATACATTGCTGCAATACATACTCTCACTCCATACAATATACACTGTATTACTACATACTGACCATCCGCATCCACACAAACCTTCACCTCCTCATACTGTACTCCCGCTGGAACCAAAATTGACACTCCTCTTGAATACGTAGAGAAGGTAGAGTGATATCCCTTCTGAATCCAACGTCTATTTAATACGTCCACTTTCTCCCTTACCAAGTGCGTCTCCAACAAACATGTCATTGAGGCCCGTTGGTCTCTTGCATACTGCAAACTCGCGGCTCGTCTGGATTTCTCCGCCAGGCCTCTCACATTCCAGCTCAAAATCTTAAAACGGCCCCCCATCAATTGGCTCATCTTCTCTAAATATATCATTATTCTTGACCATGAGCTGTCTAACTTCCCTAACCCCCCCTATCCCAACTCTCCCTCCCACCCTTCCCCCCTCACAACATTCCGCCTCTTTTCAAGAGTGGGGCATCATCGCCCATAGCGAACACTCCGGTTGGCGTTACCTTCCCAACCCTCCTCCCGCCACTGTACATAGCAGAATTCCATACATTCTTTAACATATCGCAAGATTTCAACATAGAGTAACCTGCAAATGCAAGAAACCTAAACAAACTTATAATACGCCGCTTGCCCTTCCTCCCCCTTTCCCAGCAGCCATTACAGCATTCCCTTAACTTTTACTGATTACAACCCAGCTCCACCCTCCAACTTTCACATCCCATAACCCCTGGATTGTTAATCACAAGTCTCTTTTCCAACTGACAAAGAAATAATCACATTCAGAATCACCCCACAGTTTCAGTCTCCCTTTCCTTTAAGCCTTTTAGCATTAATGTCAATCCACTGAGTAGCTTCCTCCGGCTTCTGAAAAAAGTGAATTTTGTCAAACGCAACCACCCTCAGTCTTGCTGGAAACATCATGGAGTACTGCACTCCCAGCTCCCTCAGCCGTCTCTTGATACCCGTGAACATCATCCGCTGTTTCTGAACCAGAGCAGAATAGTCTGGGTAAATAGCAATTCTTTGGCCTTCAACTGTCAGATCCGTCATATCTCTAGCCTTCCTCAGGATAATGTCTCTGTCTCTGTAATTTAGAATTTTGGCGAGCATGGTACGGGGGTTCGCTCCAGGAATTGGTGGTTTCGGCGGGACCCTATGTGCTCTCTCCACCGTGAACACTTTTGTCAGCGCCATATCTCCAAAAGTCTCTAACAGCCATTTTTCAATATACTCAGTTGGATTCCTCCCTTCAGCTTTTTCAGGGATGCCCACTATGCGTATATTATTTCTTCTGGACCTATTCTCTAGGTCCTCATTTTTTGCCGCCAATTCAGCTATTGCTTGAGTGAACTTCTCAGCTTTTTGCAGCTGAACTATATGATCTTCTGCAGTGCTCACTCTCTCCTCTACCTCCCCCACACGTTTGTCAATCTTCTGCACGGCTGCGTTTATCTGGGCTGCGTCACCCTTAATCTCCTGTATCTGTAGGGTCAGAGACTGTTTACATGAAGAAACCAGCGCAAAAACGTCTCTTAGGGTAGGCTCAGCTTCTGGCGCCATATCCTCAGGTCCCCCTCCTGCCACTGCCATATTGCTCTCCTTTCTCCCCTGTTGTACCTCATGCTCTCCTGCTGGGCTCTCCTCCTCCTCCTCCTCCTCTGTATCAGCTCCAGTTTTCTCCTCTGCGGCCTCCACTCTTGCAAACTGCTGGAGCTTTGCCGCCACCTCCATGCGCTTCTTACATGCGGCGTTCTCTTTATCCGCCTTCTCCCTTGCATCGGCGCCATCTTGGCTTGCGCCTGCATCCCCGGCTCCCGCGTCCTTCTGTCTTCTCCTGGTCATGTTCTCCGACCACGGAGCTGCCGCTCAGCACCGCCGAACTCTCTGGGTCTCTCCACAGCCGGTAAGCCCCACTTGGAGCCGATCAGCGGCGGCTATACAGGATTTTAGTATGTACAGCAGCGGGAGCTCTCTGCCGCACGTCCGCTCACATGGACACTCAGGCCACGCCCCCCTGTGAGTTTTCTCTGCCTGGTTATCAAAAATAGAGGGGAACCACCACCTTTTTCTTTAAATTACCGTATTTATTTACAACGCAGGAGAGGCAGATGAATACTCCCATCAGCCGCAGCCTGTTGTCTCTTTTATTACTTAAATGTAATCATTCTCCCCTGCTTGCGCCGATTGCTGGCAGAGCAGGGAAGAATGAGGAGAGCCGTGTTCAGCATCCGGCGCCGTGGAACAGCGCTTACTGTAACGCTTCTTCTCTGGTGCCAATGCGTGTCACATGGATGACATCCATGTGTGTTATGTGTATGCATGTGTGCGTGATGTTTTAAAGCCCAAGCTGACATTAAAAAATAGACATGTCATCGTGTTTTGCCTATGGACACACGGTCTGTGGAAACACACTGACATGTGCACAGACCCATTCACTTGAATAGGCAAATAGAGCTCCGTTCCTCCCGAGTCTCTCCGCATGGAGTAGCACTGTACAGTGGAGTATTGCCATGTTCAGTAGAAATTGGGGAACAAATTTTGTTTTTACCCACTTCTTGTATGAACATATAAAATCTTCGGCTAACACAAAATTTTGGTGGTAAAAATGTAGTTATTTTGTCCTCACTGCCCAATGGTATAAAATTCTGTGACACACCCATGGCGTCAATATGATCACTGCACCCATAGATAAATTCATTGAGAGGTGTAGTTCATAAAATGGGGTCACTTATGGGGGGGTTCTCCTGTTTTGACACTTCATGGGCTCTCCCAGTGGGTCTTGGCACGTGCAAACCATAACAGTAAAATCAGGCGCTCCTTCCTTTCTGAGCTCTGCCATGCGCTCAAACAGTGGTTTATCCCCACATATGGGGTATTAGTGTACTCGGGACAAATTGCACAATAACTATTGGGGTCCAATTTTTGGGGAAAATAAAAATTTGGGGGCGAAATGATCATTTTTGTGAAAAAAAATTACATTTTTATTTTTACGACTCTACGTTGTAAACGTCTGTGAAGCACTTGGGGGTTCAAAGTGCTCACCACACATCTAGATAAGTTCCTTAGGGGGTCTAGTTTCCAAAATGGTGTCACTTGTGGGGGATTTCCACTGGTAGGCACATCACGGGCTCTCCAAACACGACATGGTGTCCAATCTTAATTACAGCCAATTTTGTGTTGAAAAAGTAAAACAACGTTCCTTCCCTTCCGAGCTCTGCCATGCGCCTAAACAGTGGTTTACCCCCACATATCAGGTATCAGCATACTCAAGACAAATTGCACAATAACTTTTGTTGTCTAACTTCTCCAGTTACCCTTGGTAAAATAAAAAATTGGGTAGAAAAAAAATAATTTTTATGAAAAAAGTATGATTTCTTATTTTTATGGCTCTACGTTATAAACTTCTGTGAAGCACTTTGGGGTTCAAAGTGCTCACCTCAAAACTAGATAAGTTTCTTACTAGGTCTAGTTTCCAAAATGGTGTCACTTGTCACAGGTTTCCACTGTTTAGGCACATCAGGGGCTCTCCAAATGTGACATGGCGTCCGATCTCAATTCCAGCCAATTTTGCATTGAAAAGTCAAATGGCATTCCTTCCCTTTCGAGCGCTGCCATGTGCCTAAACAGTGGTTAACCTGCACATATTGGGTATCAGCGTACTAGGACAAATTGCACAACAACTTTTGTGGTCTAATTTCTCCTGTTATATAAAATAACAAAATTTTGGTTCAAAATTTTTTGTGGAAAAAAGTTAAATGTTCATTTTTTTTTAAACATTCCAAAAATTCCTGTGAAGCACCTAAAGGTTTAATAAACATCCTGAATGTGGTTTTGAGGACGTTGAGGGGTGCAGTTTTTAGAATGGTGTCACGGTTGGGCATTTTCTATCACATAGACCCCTCAAACTGACTTGAAAATGTGAGGTGGTCCCTAAAAAAAATGGTGTTGTACAAATGAGACCTTACTGTTAACTTTTAACCCTTATTACTTCCTAACAAAAAAAAATTTGGTTCCAAAATTGTGCTGATGTAAAGTAGTCATGTGGGAAATGTTATTTATTAACTATTTTGTGTGATGTGAAATTTTCCAAATGATCTGCGGCGGTGACCCCTGGAGATCGCAGACTAACTATATGGGTAAGAGCCACTAAACCGGTTTAAGCATGATATAGGCCGTTTTTTGATTAGCGGCACCCCACTTGGGGAGGTGGAGGTATCTACCTGTAGATTTCCGTATGCGGTGGCATTTTTACCTTGATAATGTGCACTTAATGGCACTCTTATTATAAAATGGTATTAGCGGTTCTCTGGGGTTTACCGTTGCTGTGACCTTTTTCAGTGCTATCCCAAGTCTCTTGTATTGTATGCTCTGTACGTATCATGACTTTGTGTATTTTAAAACATTGTGAAATAAAAACGTATATTTTTATATTTCTAAAAACGGGCCGTGTACTCCATGTGTTTTCTCTCTTGGGTTTCCTTAAGCCAGTACTTGTTTGGGCCCGTCTGAAGTTTGCTAGGGAGCATTTGGATTATTCAGAAGAGTATTGGGAGAATGTCATTTGGTCTGATGAAACCAAAGTAGAACTGTTAGGTAGAAACAAAACTCATCATGTTTGGAGGAGACAGAATGCTGAGTTGCATCCTCAAAACACTATGCTTACTGTGAAGCATGAGGGTGGCAACATCATGCTTTGGGGCTTTTTCTCTGCAAAGGGACAAGGACGTGTGTACAAGGAAGAATGAATGGGGTCATGTATCGTGAGATTTTGAGTGCAAACCTCCTTCCATAAGCAAGGGCATTGAAGATGAAACATGGATGGGTCTTTCAGCATGATAATGATCTCAAGCACACCGCCGAGGCAGCAAAGGAGTGGCTTCGTAAGAAGCATATGAAGGTCCTGGAGTGGCCTAGCGAGACAGTTGAAAGTCCATGTTGCCCAGCGACAGGTCCAAAACATCACTGCTCTAGAGGAGATCTGCATGGAGGAAAGCGCCAACACACTACCAACAGTGTGTGTCAACCTTGTAAAGACATAAAGAAAACGTTTGACCTCTGTCATTGCCAACAAAGGATATATAGCAAAATATTGAGATGAACTTTCGTCCATAGCTATCACCCTCTGGCGTACATTATACCCAAATCTATACGACGACACTGGCACATCCTAGGGACAGCCCATCCCAACATCAAAGAATTCAATGAACCTTTTCTTCCTTGCTTCAGAAGACAACACAACATACGTGACAAGTTAGTTAATGCGGACATAGACCCCTCACACCAGAGACCAAGACGTTTTCTCATGAATCCTAAATTCGGAACCTTCCCTGTTATGATCCGGTGACCTTGGAGCTACATGAGAACTTTCACTGGAGAAAGTGGCCACTATACCCACCGCAAACCTGAACTTAACACCGCAACTAGAAGTAGCCGTGGAGTGTACCTAACACACCTAGACACCTCATCACAGCCGGAGGACTAAATACCCCTAAAGATGGAAATCAGAATACTGTCTTGCCTCAGAGAAAATCTCCAAAGGATAGACAGCTCCCCACAAATATTGGCGGTGAGTCGGAGAGGAAAAAACATACACAGGCAGAAAAATCAGGATTTAGCATAGGAGGCCACTCTAGCTAGATAGGACAGGATAGGACAGAGTTCTGTGCGGTCAGTATTAAAACCCTTCAAAAAATCCACAGCAGAATATACAAAAAACTTCCTACATCTAACTAAAGATGTAGGAGCGTATATCTGCAACTCCAGCGAAACCAACCAGACTGAGAAAACACAGACACAGTCTAATCTGGACAAAAGAAAAACAAACAAACAGTACTGAAAATAAGCACACTGCATGTGTGCCACAGGAAAAGAAACAGACACTTATCTTTGCTGAACTGGCAGATAAGCAGGAGAGGCCAGGCAGAGATCCCACACTTCCAGAGAAACATTGACGACTGGCAAGGGCTAAAGGATTCTGCACACCTAAATATCCCAGTCAGAATTGTAATTATCCGATACACCTGGCCAGGACTGCGAGTCAGAGACAACTGCATTCCCACCAATAACCACTGGAGGGAACCCAAGAGCAGAATTCACAACAGTACCCCCCCCCCTTGAGGAGGGGTCACCGAACCCTCACCAGGGCCCCCAGGACGAGCCAGATGAAAGGCACGGACCAAATCAGCAGCATGGACATCAGAGGCAAAAACCCAAGAATTATCCTCCTGGCCATAACCCTTCCATTTGACCAGGTACTGAAGCTTCCGCCTCGAAAAACGGGAATCCAAAATCTTCTCAACAACATATTCCAACTCCCCATCAACCAACACAGGGGCCGGAGGATCAGCAGAGGGAACAACGG
The DNA here is from genome assembly GCF_032444005.1 of Ranitomeya imitator. Lineage (NCBI taxonomy): Eukaryota > Metazoa > Chordata > Amphibia > Anura > Dendrobatidae > Ranitomeya > Ranitomeya imitator. Next base: position 328,794,472 of record NC_091284.1, on the reverse strand, counting down.
GCTCCACATATTTCCGCAACAAAGATCTATGGAAGACATTATGGATAGCAAAAGAGGCCGGAAGCGCCAGTCGAAAAGACACCGGATTAATAATCTCAGAAATCCTATAAAGACCAATAAACCGAGGTTTAAACTTAGGAGAAGAAACCTTCATAGGAACATGACGGGAAGGCAACCAGACCAGATCCCCAACCCGAAGCTGGGAACCAACACACCGACGACGATTAGCAAAACGTTGAGCCTCCTCTTGAGACAACACCAACTTGTCCACCACATGAGCCCAAATCTGCTGCAACCTGTCCACCACAGAATCAACACCAGGACAGTCAGAAGGCTCAACCTGACCAGAAGAAAAACGAGGATGAAAACCAAAATTACAAAAGAAAGGCGAAGCCAAGGTAGCAGAACTAGCCCTATTATTAAGGGCAAACTCGGCCAATGGCAAGAAGGCCACCCAATCACCCTGATCAGCAGACACAAAGCATCTCAAATAATATTCCAAGGTCTGATTAGTACGCTCAGTCTGGCCATTTGTCTGAGGATGAAATGCAGAAGAAAAAGACAAATCAATGCCCAGCCTAGCACAAAAGGCCCGCCAAAACCTAGAAACAAACTGGGAACCTCTGTCGGAAACAATATTCTCCGGAATACCATGCAAACGAACCACATGCTGAAAGAACAATGGAACCAAATCAGAAGAGGAAGGCAATTTAGGTAAGGACACCAAATGAACCATCTTAGAGAACCGGTCACAAATAACCCAGATAACAGACATCTTCTGGGAGACCGGAAGATCAGAAATAAAATCCATCGAAATATGCGTCCAGGGCCTCTCAGGGACTGGCAATGGCAAAAGCAACCCACTAGCACGGGAGCAACAAGGCTTGGCCCGCGCACAAGCCCCACAGGACTGCACAAAAGAACGCACATCACATGACAATGAAGGCCACCAAAAGGACCTACCAACCAAATCTCTGGTACCAAAAATGCCAGGATGACCGGCCAACAAGGAACAGTGAACCTCAGAAATCACTCTACTAGTCCATCTGTCAGGAACAAACAATTTCCCCACAGGACAGCGGTCAGGTTTGTCAACCTGAAATTCCTGAAGAACTCGTCGTAAATCAGGGGAAATGGCAGAAAGGACCACACCCTCTTTCAGAATACCGACCGGCTCTAAGACCTCAGGAGAGTCAGGCAAAAAACTCCTAGAGAGGGCATCAGCCTTAATATTCTTAGAACCCGGAAGGTACGAGACCACGAAATCAAAACGGGAAAAAAACAAGGACCATGTCTAGGATTCAGCCATTTAGCAGACTCGAGGTAAATCAAATTCTTATGATCGGTCTGTTAAAAATCGTTATTGCGCAAAAATATCTAATCAAGACTTAACCAGGTGCGTTATTCTTAAAGAAAAAATGTCATGATATTCTGAAGTATAGTGGTTTATTGAATTATCCACCATTGCAGGAAAACAGTTACGAACAGAGTGTCCATGTGTAAATATCAGCGCTTGTCTTGTTACTCATCTTTCCCAAGGTCCTGAATGGTAAAAGTCATCTGTCTGTGTGAAGTTCGAAGGTCATCATGGCTTCCGTTATCAGCTGTTGCTTCTTCATCTGTTGTCCATGGAGAATGAATTTGCAGGCAGGAGGTGACCGTCCCACGTGACAAAAGCCCCCCACCCTCCTTAGAGACGTTATTTATATGGTTTCTACAGATCACGTGTTCCCTGTATATGGAGTTAACTTATACTCTGAGCTACATACACAGAAATAACTTTTGATAGTGTCAGCAATAAGCCATGTGCTCGGTACAGAATAAAAATAAGAATAATTAATATTTAACACGGTCAAAACCACAATACGGTGCTTAGCTCCCTCAAGCCAATGTCGCCACTCCTCAAACGCCCACTTCATAGCCAACAACTCCCGATTGCCGACATCATAATTGCGTTCAGCAGGCGAAAACTTACAGGAAAAGAAGGCACACGGTTTCATTAAGGAACCAACAGGATCCCTCTGAGACAAAACGGCCCCTGCCCCAATCTCAGAAGCGTCAACCTCAACCTGAAACGGAAGAGAAAAATCCGGTTGGCGCAACACTGGAGCAGAAGTAAATCGACGTTTAAGCTCCTGAAAGGCAGAGACAGCCGCAGAGGACTAATTCGCCACATCAGCGCCCTTCTTCGTCAAATCGGTCAAGGGTTTAACCATGCTGGAAAAATTAGCAATGAAGCGGCGATAAAAATTTGCAAAACCCCAAAATTTCTGAAGGCTCTTCACGGATGTGGGCTGAATCCAATCATGAATGGCCTGAACCTTAACCGGATCCATCTGTATAGACGAAGGAGAAAAAATGAAGCCCAAAAAAGAGACTTTCTGCACCCCAAAGAGACACTTAGACCCTTTCACAAACAGGGCATTGTCACGAAGGATCTGAAATACCATCCTGACCTGTTGCACATGAGACTCCCAATCATCGGAAAAAATCAAAATATCGTCCAAATATACAATCAAGAATTTATCAAGATAAGTCCGGAAGATATCATGCATGAAAGACTGAAAAACAGATGGAGCATTAGAAAGTCCGAATGGCATCACAAGGTATTCAAAATGGCCTTTGGGCGTGTTAAACGCAGTTTTCCATTCATCACCCTGCTTAATACGAACAAGATTATATGCCCCTCGAAGGTCAATCTTGGTAAACCAACTAGCTCCCTTAATCCTAGCAAACAAATTGGAAAGCAAAGGTAACGGGTATTGAAACTTGACCGTGATTTTATTCAAGAGGCGATAATCTATACAGGGTCTCAAGGAACCATCTTTTTTAGCAACAAAAAAGAACCCCGCTCCCAACGGTGAAGAAGATGGCCGAATATGCCCTTTCTCCAAAGACTCCTTAATATAGCTCCGCATGGCGGTATGTTCAGGCACAGATAGATTAAAAAGTCGACCCTTAGGAAACTTACAGCCTGGAATCAAGTCAATAGCACAATCACAGTCCCTGTGCGGTGGAAGGGAACTGGACTTGGGCTCATCGAATACATCCTGAAAATCAGACAAAAACTCTGGAATCTCAGAAGGTGAAGAAGAGGAGATTGACATCAAAGGAACATCATTATGAACCACCTGACAACCCCAACTAGTCACAGACATGGACTTCCAGTCCAACACAGGATTATGTACCTGCAACCATGGAAAACCCAGCACGATAACATCATGCAAGTTATGCAACACCAGAAAATGACAATCTTCCTGATGGGCTGGCGCCATGCGCATGGTTACCTGTGTCCAAAACTGGGGCTTATTTCTAGCCAAGGGTGTAGCATCAATGCCCCTCAAAGGAATAGGGTTCTGCAAAGGCTGCAAGGGAAAACCACGCTTGGCAAACTCAAAATCCATTAAATTCAAGGCGGCGCCTGAATCCACAAACGCCATGACAGAAAATGATGACAATGAGCAGATCAAGGACACAGATAACAGAAATTTAGGTTGTACAGTACTGATGGTAATTGAACTGGCGATCCTCTTTGTCCGCTTAGGGCAGACAGAAATGACATGAGAAGCGTCGCCACAATAATAACACAACCTATTTTGACGTCTGAAACCTTGTCGTTCTGTTCTAGACAGAATTCTATCACATTGCATAGGCTCAGAAATTTGCTCTGAGGATAACGCCACAGCGCGCACAGTTCTGCGCTCCCGCAGGCATCGGTCAATCTGAATGGCCAGAGACATAGAATCACTCAGACCGGAAGGCATGGGAAACCCCACCATAACATCTTTAACGGATTCAGAAAGCCCCCTTCTGAAAATTGCCGCCAAAGCATCATTATTCCATTTAGTCAATACTGACCATTTTCTGAATTTCTGACAATACGATTCTGCCGCCTCTTGACCCTGAGACAGGGCCAACAAGGTCTTCTCAGCTTGATCTACAGAATTAGGTTCATCATATAATAGTCCTAAAACCTGAAAAAAGGAATCAATATTAAGCAAAGCCGGATTCCCAGATTCCAGGGAAAACGCCCAATCCTGCGGGTCGCCACGCAGCAGGGAGATTACGATTATTACCTGCTGAATGGAATCACCAGAGGATCGAGGTCTCAGGTCAAAAAACAGTTTACAGTTGTTTTTAAAACTCATAAATTTAGACCTGTCACCAGAAAACAAATCAGGAGTAGGAATCTTCAGTTCTAAAGCAGGAGTCTGAACAATATAATCAGAAATACCTTGCACCCTAGCAGCAAGCTGGTCTACACGAGAAGCTAATTCCTGAACATTCATGCTTGCACCAGGCTCCTCAGCCACCCAGATATTAAGAGGGAAGAGAACACAAAACAGACTGGAGAAAAAAAAATGGCTCAAGAGCTTCCTTCCCTTCTTCTGAGATGCATTTAACTCATTGTTGGCCAGTTGTACTGTTATCCGGTGACCTTGGAGCTGCATGAGAACTTTCACTGGAGAAAGTGGCCACTATACTGACCGCAAACCTGAACTTAACACCGCAACTAGAAGTAGCCGTGGAGTGTACCTAACACACCTAGACACCTCGTCACAGCCGGAGGACTAAATACCCCAAAAGATGGAAATCCGAATACTGTCAGGCCTCAGAGAAAATCCCCAAAGGATAGACAGCCCCCCACAAATATTGGCGGTGAGTCGGAGAGGAAAAAACATACACAGGCAGAAAAATCAGGATTTAGCACAGAAGGCCACTCTAGCTAGATAGGAAAGGATAGGACAGAGTTCTGTGCGGTCAGTATTAAAACCCTTCAAAAAATCCACAGCAGAATATACAAAAAACTTCCTACATCTAACTAAAGATGTAGGAGCGTATATCTGCAACTCCAGTGAAACCAACCAGACTGAGAAAACACAGACACAGTCTAATCTGGACAAAATAAAAACAAACGAACAGTACTGAAAATAAGCACACTGCATGTGTGCCACAGGAAAAGAAACAGACACTTATCTTTGCTGAACTGGCAGATAAGCAGGAGAGGCCAGGCAGAGATCCAACACTTCCAGAGAAACATTGACAACTGGCAAGGGCTAAAGGATCCTGCACACCTAAATATCCCAGTCAGAATTGTAGTTATCCGATACACCTGGCCAGGACTGCGAGTCAGAGACAACTGCATTCCCACCAACAACCACTGGAGGGAACCCAAGAGCAGAATTCACAACAATTCCCCTGCCTACAATGCACGCAATGCAACAATGTGCAGAGAGGCAACACTTTCCACCATCCCCATAATGGTAAACAATACACCATTAAGGAATACTTTACATGTGAAACATCATTTGTCATTTATTTGATCAAATGTCCATGCGGCATTTGTTATGTTGGCGAAACAACACAGCCCATAAAAGACCGCATATCTAAACATAAGTCGACCATCAGGTGTAAAAATCTACTATTGCCCATTCCCTACGATTTCATTACCCTGGGACATACCATTGCCCAGTTAAAATTCCAGGTAATAAAATAATAATAATAATCTTTATTTTTATATAGCGCTAACATATTCCGCAGCGCTTTACAGTTTGCACACATTATCATCGCTGTCCCCGATGGGGCTCACAATCTAAATTCCCTATCAGTATGTCTTTGAATTGATAATTGAATTGATAATTGATAATTGAATTGATAATTGAATACGTTGCACCACCCTGCAGAGGTGATCGCATACACCTCCTAAGAAAGAGGGAAGCCTACTGGATCCATGAACTTCAGATGTTGGCCCCAAAGGGCTTGAACAGAGAATATGACGTCCAATCGTTCATGCCTTGATTCTTATGCTACTGTAATGTCACATGAACAGTTTTCTATATTTTTGTAACTGACTGTTTTTTGATTTACTGGATGTCTGTGACATATAAGACTAATGTATATATTTCTTTTGCAGAACCGCCTGTATTAATACTATGTCCACGGCTATTAGGACCTAACTTCAGGATCACCACATCTTTCCCCTCACTTTCTGACTCAGGGATCAGCCCTGCTACAGCGGTAGTTCACAGATCTTTCACATGCACATGTTCTAAAGTGGAACGCAAACATGGACTTATCTCCACCCATTTTTTGCTTAGTGGAACGCAGAACACCATCACTGAGGCTCACCAACGTCACTTCCGGTAAGCCACTTCCGGCCGTGTGGTCTCCTGGAGACAAGCAGACCTTCCGGACACTCATTCCCCACACTGGACTAGCGGTAGATACTGCGTCTGTCACTCCTGTCTCTTTGGTGAGTCACCCATCGGACTGAACGGTGCCACGCCACTATCACCTAGACTTCAGCGCAGCACTACCGTACTATGTCTAAAGCTTAGACTCCATTCTCTCTTAACCCCACAGTGCCAGACCCGGCATAACCGGAGACCTGCTCTTCCTTCCGTGGGGTAGGTAACTGTTGTGAGTTCCGTTCTGGAGCTCCCTCCTGTGGTTGCTAATGGTGTGTTTGCGAGTTCTGCCCTTGGGCTCCCTCTGGTGGTTTCGAGTGGAACTGCTGCTCCGTTAGTTAGCTGTAGCAGCTGCCTTCACTAATCGCCTTGCCTGGGTTTGTTATTTAAACCTGCTCTGGGCTTTTGTCCATGCCTGCTGTCAATGTTCTTGGTTGGATTTGATTCTTCCCTTGGATTTCTCATATGGCCAGTCCTTGTCTGCAAAAGATAAGTTTTTCTAGTTTGTTTGTCCATTTGTTTGGACTCTATTGCTTTGCATTTTGTCTCTTTTGTCCAGCTTGTCACTATGTCTTATTTAGGCTAGCTGGAAGCTCTGGGAAAGCAGATTTGCCCCTCCACACTGTGAGTCGGTGTGGAGTTCATTTTTGTAAACTCTGCGTGGATTTTGTAGTTTTTAATACTGACCGCACAGTATCCTTTGCTCGCTGTCTATCTAGTTTAGTATTGGCCTCCCCTTTGCTGAATTCTAATTTCATTTCTGTGTTCGTCATTTCCCTCTCCTTTCACAGTCAATATTTGTGGGGGGCTATCTTTCCTTTTGGGGCTTTCTCTGAGGCAAGATAGCTTTCTATTTCCTTCTTTAGGGGTAGTTATATCTTAGGCTGTGACGAGGTGTCTAGGGAGTGTCAGGAACATCCCACGGCTATTTCTAGTTGTGTTGTTAGGATTAGGGACTGCGGTCAGTAGAGATACCACCTTCTCAGAGCTCGTTCCATGTTGCGTTTTAGCCACCAGGTCATTTCAGTGTGGCCTCTTAACCACCAGGTCATAACAGTACAGCAGGCCAAGAATGAATTGAATGCATCTCAAAAGAAGAAAAAAAAGAGTTCTGAACCTTTTTTTTTTCTGTGCTCTGTTCTTTTTTTTCCTCTTGATATCTGGGTGGTGCTGGATATATGCTCTGGTATGGAGGTTCAGAGTTTGTTTTCTCGTGTGGATCAACTTGCTGCAAGAGTCCAGAGTATCCAAGATTATATTGTTCAGACTCCGGCTCTAGAGCCAAGAATTCCTACTCCTGATTTGTTTTTTGGGGACAGATCCAAGTTTTTGAACTTTAAAAATAGCGGCAAATTGTTTTTTGCTTTGAAACCCCGTTCTTCTGGTGATCCCATTCAGCAAGTGAAAATCATCATATCCTTACTGCGTGGTGATCCTCAAGACTGGGCATTTGCTCTTGAAACAGGGAATCCGGCATTATTGACTGTAGATGCATTTTTTCAGGCGCTCGGATTGTTGTATGACGAACCTAACTCTGTAGAGCATGCTGAGAAAACACTGTTGGCCCTGTGTCGGGGTCAGGAAGCGGCAGAGTTATATTGCCAGAAATTTAGAAAATGGTCTGTGCTCACTAAATGGAATGAAGAGGCGCTGGCTGCTATTTTCAGAAAAGGTCTTTCTGAAACCCTTAAAGATGTTATGGTGGGCTTTCCTGCGCCTGCCGGTTTGAGCGAGTCTATGTCTCTAGCCATTCAGATTGATCGGCGCTTGCGTGAGCGCAAGGCGGTGCACCATATGGCAGTGTCCTCTGAGCGAAGTCCTGAGCCTATGCAATGTGATAGGATTTTGACTAGAGCAGAAAGGCAGAAATTCAGACGTCAGAATGACCTGTGTTTTTACTGTGGTGATTCAGCTCATGCTATTTCTGATTGCCCTAAGCGTACTAGGAGGGTCCCTAGGTCTGTTACCATTAGTACTCTGCAGCCTAAATTTCTCGTCTGTTACCCTGATTTGCTCATTGTCGTCCTTTTCTGTTATGGCATTTGTGGATTCTGGCGCTGCCCTGAACTTAATGGACTTAGAGTTTGCCAGGCGCTGTGGTTTTTCCTTGGAACCTTTGCAGAGTCCTATTCCCTTAAGGGGGATTCATGCTACGCCATTGGCCAAGAATAAACCTCAGTACTGGACACAGTTAACCATGTGCATGGCTCCAGCACATCAGGAAAATATTTGTTTTTTGGTGTTGCATAATTTGCATGATGTTGTTGTGCTGGGTTTTCCATGGTTACAGGAACATAATCCAGTGCTGGATTGGAGATCTATGTCTGTGACTGGTTGGGATTGTCAGGGGATACATAGTGATATTCCTTTGATGTCCATTTCCTCGTCCCCTTCTTCTGAAGTTCCTGAGTTTCTGTCGGATTTCCAGGATGTATTTGATGAGCCCAAGTCCAGTTCCCTGCCTCCTCACAGGGACTGCGATTGTGCCATTAATTTGATTCCTGGCTGTAAGTTCCCTAAGGGCCGACTTTTCAATCTGTCTGTGCCAGAGCATGCCGCTATGCGGAGTTATGTAAAGGAGTCCTTGGAGAAAGGGCATATTCGCCCGTCTTCGTCACCGTTGGGAGCGGGATTTTTTTTTGTTGCCAAGAAGGATGGCTCCTTGAGACCCTGTATAGATTATTGCCTTCTCAATAAGATCACTGTCAAATTCCAGTATCCGTTACCTTTGCTTTCTGATTTGTTTGCTCGGATTAAGGGTGCTAGTTGGTTTACTAAAATCAACCTCCGAGGGGCGTATAATCTTGTGCGTATTAAACAAGGTGATGAATGGAAAACAGCATTTAATACGCCTGAAGGCCATTTTGAATATCTTGTGATGCCATTCGGGCTCTCTAATGCTCCATCGGTATTTCAGTCCTTTATGCATGATATCTTCTGGAATTATCTAGATAAATTTATGATTGTGTATTTGGATGATATTTTGGTTTTCTCCGATGATTGGGAGTCTCATGTGAAGCAGGTTAGGATGGTGTTTCAGGTCCTTCGTACTAATGTGTTGTTTGTGAAGGGGTCTAAGTGCCTCTTTGGAGTTCAGAGGGTTTCTTTTTTGGGTTTCATTTTTTCTCCCTCGGCTATTGAAATGGACCCTGTTAAAGTCCAGGCCATTCATGATTGACTCAACCTACATCTGTAAAGAGCCTTCAGAAATTTTTGGGCTTTGCCAATTTTTATCGTCGCTTTATTGCTAATTTTTCTAGTGTGGTGAAGCCTCTGACCGATTTGACGAGGAAGGGCGCTGATGTGGTGAATTGGTCCTCTGCGGCTGTTGAGGCCTTTCAGGAGCTTAAACGTCGTTTTACTTCTGCCCCTGTGTTGCGTCAGCCAGATGTTTCTCTCCCTTTTCAGGTTGAGGTTGATGCTTCTGAGATTGGGGCAGGGACCGTTTTGTCTCAGAGAAATTCTGATGGCTCTTTGATGAAACCATGTGCCTTCTTCTCCAGAAAATTTTCGTCTTCTGAGCGTAATTATGATGTCGGCAATCGGGAGTTGTTGGCTATGAAGTGGGCATTTGAGGAGTGGCGACATTGGCTTGAGGGAGCCAAGCATCGCGTGGTGGTCTTGACTGATCATAAGAATCTGATTTACCTCAAGTCTGCTAAGCGGTTGAATCCTAGACAGGCTCGGTGGTCTTTGTTTTTCTCACGTTTTGATTTTGTGGTCTCGTACAGTATATTCCTGGATCTAAGAATGTGAAGGCTGATGCCCTTTCTAGAAGTTTTTTTGCCTGATTCTCCGGGAGTTCTTGAGCCGGCTGGGATCCTCAAGGAGGGGGTGATTCTTTCTGCCATCTCCCCTGATTTACGGCGGGTACTTCAGGAGTTTCAGGCTGATAAACCTGACCGCTGTCCTGTGGGGAAATTGTTTGTTCCTGATAGATGGACTAGTAGGGTAATTTCTGAGGTTCATTGTTCGGTGTTGGCTGGTCACCCTGGGATTTTCGGTACCAGAGATTTGGTGGCTAGGTCCTTTTGGTGGCCTTCCTTGTCGCGGGATGTGCGTTCGTTTGTGCAGTCCTATGGGACCTGTGCTCGGGCTAAGCTTTGCTGTTCCCGTGCCAGCGGGTTGCTTTTGCCTTTGCCTATTCCTGAGAGGCCCTGGACGCATATTTCCATGGATTTTATTTCTGATCTTCCTGTTTCTTAGAAGATGTCTGTTATCTGGGTGGTTTGTGACCGGTTTTCTAAGATGGTCCATTTGGTGCCGTTGCCTAAGTTGCCTTCCTCTTCTGATTTGGTTCCATTATTTTTTCAGCATGTGGTTCGTTTGCATGGTATTCCGGAGAATATTGTGTCTGACAGAGGTTCCCAGTTCGTTTCTAGGTTTTGGCGGTCCTTTTGTGCTAGAATGGGCATTGATTTGTCTTTTTCTTCTGCATTCCATCCTCAGACAAATGGCCAAACGGAGCGAACCAATCAGACCTTGGAAACCTATTTGAGATGCTTCGTGTCTGCTGATCAGGATGATTGGGTGACCTTTTTGCCGTTGGCCGAGTTTGCCCTTAATAATCGGGCTAGTTCGGCTACCTTGGTTTCGCTTTTTTTTGTAACTTTAGTTTTCATCCTCGTTTTTCTTCAGGGCAGCTTGAGCCTTCTGACTGTCCTGGTGTGGATTCCGTGGTGGACAGGTTGCAGCAAATTTGGACTCATGTGGTGGACAATTTGACGTTGTCTCAGGAGAAGGCTCAGCGTTTTGCTAACCGTCGTCGGTGTGTTGGTCTTCGGCTTCGTGTTGGGGATTTGGTCTGGTTGTCTTCTCGTCATGTTCCTATGAAGGTTTCTTCCCCTAAGTTCAAGCCTCGCTTTATTGGGCCTTATAAGATTTCTGAAATTATCAATCCAGTGTCTTTTCGTTTGGCCCTTCCAGCTTCCTTTTCCATTCATAATGTGTTCCATACATCCTTGTTGCGGAGATATGTGGTACCTATGGTTCCCTCCGTTGATCCTCCTGCTCCGGTGTTGGTTGAGGGAGAATTGGAATATGTGGTAGAGAAGATTTTGGATTCTCGTTTTTCGAGGCGGAAGCTTCAGTATCTGGTCAAGTGGAAGGGTTATGGCCAGGAGGATAATTCTTGGGTTGTTGCCTCCGATGTTCATGCTCCCGATTTGGTTCATGCTTTCCATTTGGCTCGTCCTGATCGGCCTGGGAGCTCTGGTGAGGGTTCGGTGACCCCTCCTCAAGGGGGGGGGGGGTACTGTTGTGAGTTCCGTTCTGGAGCTCCCTCCTGTGGTTGCTAATGGTGTGTTTGCGAGTTCTGCCCTTGGGCTCCCTCTGGTGGTTTCGAGTGTAACTGCTGCTCCGTTAGGTAGCTGTAGCAGCTGCCTTCACTAATCGCCTTGCCTGGGTTTGTTATTTAAACCTGCTCTGGGCTTTTGTCCATGCCTGCTGTCAATGTTCTTGGTTGGATTTGATTCTTCCCTTGGATTTCTCATATGGCCAGTCCTTGTCTGCAAAAGATAAGTTTTTCTAGTTTGTTTGTCCATTTGTTTGGACTCTATTGCTTTGCATTTTGTCTCTTTTGTCCAGCTTGTCACTATGTCTTATTTAGGCTAGCTGGAAGCTCTGGGAAAGCAGATTTGCCCCTCCACACCGTGAGTCGGTGTGGAGTTCATTTTTGTAAACTCTGCGTGGATTTTGTAGTTTTTAATACTGACCGCACAATATCCTTTGCTCTCTATCTAGTTTAGTATTGGCCTCCCCTTTGCTGAATTCTAATTTCATTTCTGTGTTCGTCATTTCCCTCTCCTTTCACAGTCAATATTTGTGGGGGGCTATCTTTCCTTTTGGGGGTTTCTCTGAGGCAAGATAGCTTTCTATTTCCTTCTTTAGGGGTAGTTATATCTTAGGCTCTGATGAGGTGTCTAGGGAGTGTCAAGAACATCCCAAGGCTATTTCTAGTTGTGTTGTTAGGATTAGGGACTGCGGTCAGAAGAGATACCACCTTCTCAGAGCTCGTTCCATGTTGCGTTTTAGCCACCAGGTCATTTCAGTGTGGCCTCTTAACCACCAGGTCATAACAGGTAACCCTATTTAACCACTGCATGCCAGCATACAGCACTCAATATCCTAGTTACTAGCGGTATGCTTTTCATTCCTTTTAGGCACCTTTATGCCTATAGGACCCTTATACTCAATAGTATTTAAGTGAGGGTAGGTCCAGATTTCCTTTTCAGTTTTTCACTTTTCTTTTTCATTTTGCATACCTCTTCGCAGCTACAGTGGTCTAATGCCTAAAGTCACCTTACTGTTGTAAAATCCACTGTGGTGATACCATATTCACCACTAGGACTAGCCTATAATAGTTGTGACGCATCACGGTCTTACTGTATGCAATCTTTTGCCATCCTTGGTACCGTAATGCTATAAAATGGTGTTATTTTGCTCCTGTTAAATGTTTTACTGTTTGTCCTACAGACATTTTGCACATTTGTACAGTATATACCTTATTTTCATTTAGTTTTATTGCTTTCTTCACATTTAATACATTGATGAATGTCTACTGTATGTAATTTACCTCATTAAATCTTCACTGCATTCAAGTCTGTGTGTGCCAAGTTTATCAGTCATCTTATATGGCTTGGGCACCTACTTGAGCACCACATATTTAGTAGTGCCTAGGATATTTTATTCTAATCACTGTGCTCTCTTCTTTAACCTGTCTACCCCATGTGCTATCCCCCCCGTCTCTCTCTTTCCTGTGCTGTGTTCTCCCCTCAAAGACAATACTGACATTACAGCAAGAGATCGCAGAGGATACATTTTGTGAGGTAAAATATTTTTTAAAAACAGTCAGTGAAATATTTTACCTCACAAAATGAATCCACTGTGATCCCCTGCTGTAATGTCAGTATTGTCTTTTGCTTCCTCTCCTGCCCAGGAGATGTGGTATGCTCCGTACACGGTCAGACACAGTCAATTGTTAAAATTAACTTTTGCTTGTGGGAAAACCCCTTGAGGCTATGTGCACACGTTGTGGATTAGGCTTAGGAATTTCTGGTGCGGATTCTGCCTCTCCTGGCAGAAAACGCACCTGCGGATTTGTTGCGTTTTTTGTGCGGTTATGCAGCGTTTTTTGTGCACTTTTGCTGCGGTTTTCTTGCGGATTTGCTGCATTTTTTACCCCTGCGGTTTTCTATAATGGAATGGGTACAAAAACACTGCAGATTCACAAAAAAGAAGTGACATTTTACTTCTTTTAATCCACAGCGTTTCCGCAGCGGATTTTCCGCAAAGTGTGCACAGCATTTTTTTTGGTTCATTGATTTACATTGTACTGTAAATCAATTGCGTACTGCTGCGTTTCAGCACCTCAAAAAATGCTGCGGATCCGCAGAGAATCCGCAACGTGTGCACATACCCTTAATGTGACCGGCTTCCTCTGCCTGTAGACACGTCGCGCATCTGTCGACAGGCTCAGCCGAATGATTCACTGCACCTGCGCGGAATTTGCGCAGGCACAGTAAATTAGAAAGCTGTCGTCTTTGTGCAGACAGAGAGCGGCGGTCACATTAAAACTGTGCATGCGCTCCTCCTGTACAAAGATGGCGGCAGTCAGTGAATCATTCAGCTGATCCCGGCGGCGGCGTGTTCGCGACGGTGTTCCGCTGATGGTACTGTGCAAGAGGCTGCGTGTGTGTGTGTTACGTACGGCGTATAGTGTGTGTGTGTGTGTGGTGAGACGGTGTTCCGCTGGTGGTACCGTGCAATAGGTAGGTACCAGCATCAGTTTCCATATTGAGACACCCATTAATTGGGTGTCCCAATATTATGGTCGGTGAACTTCCTCCGCTTGGAATTCTGGGATATGGTGACATCTGGACAGAACAGGAAATGAAAACATTACAAGACAATTATATAAATAGACTAGATGGTGGCCCGATTCTAACGCATCGGGTATTCTAGAATATGCATGTCCACGTAGTATATTGCCCAGCCACGTAGTATATTGCCCAGTCACGTAGTATATTGCCCAGCCACGTAGTATATTGCCCAGTAACGTAGTATATTGCCCAGCCACGCAGTATATTGCCCAGCCACGTAGTATGTAGTATATTGCCCAGCCACGTAGTATATTGCCCAGTCACGAAGTATATTGCCCAGCCACATAGTATATTTCCCAGCCACGTAGTATATATCACAGCCCAGGTAGTATATTGCACAGCCCAGGTAGTATATAGCAATGTGGGCATCATATCCCTGTTAAAAAAAAGAATTAAAATAAAAAATAGTTATATACTCACCTTCCGGAGCCTGTTGTGAATTCTGTGGCTGAATTCACTCCTGTGGTCACAAGTGGTACTGCAGCTTCTGAGCTTCCTCCCTCAGGTGTTCTGGTGAGCTCGTTAACTGCTTCATTACTTAACTCCGCCTGATGCTGCTATCCTTGCTCCTTGTCAATGTTTCAGTGTTGGATCTGAGCTTCTCCTGATTGTTCCTGTGACCTGCTGCTCTGTATAGCTAAGTGCCTTTTGCTTTTTTGTTGCTTTTTTTCTGTCCAGCTTGTCTTTTGTTTTGCTGGAAGCTCTGAGACGCAAAGGGTGTACCGCCGTGCCGTTAGTTCGGCACGGTGGGTTTTTTTTGCCCCCTTTGCGTGGTTTTGCTTTAGGGTTTTTTGTAGACTGCAAAGTTCGCTTTACTGTCCTCGCTCTGTCCTAGAATATCGGGCCCCACTTTGCTGAATCTATTTCATCCCTACGTTTTGTCTTTTCATCTTACTCACAGTCATTATATGTGGGGGGCTGCCTTTTCCTTTGGGGAATTTCTCTGGGGCAAGTCAGGCCTATTTTTCTATCTTCAGGCTAGCTAGTTTCTTAGGCTGTGCCGAGTTGCCTAGGTAGTTGTTAGGCGCAATCCACAGCCGCTTTTAGTTGTGTTTAGGAGAGGATCAGGTGTGCAGTCTACAGAGTTTCCACGTCTCAGAGCTCGTTCTTGTATTTTTGGGTATTTGTCAGATCACTGTGTGCGCTCTGATCGCTAAGCACACGGTGTTTCTGGATTGCCTTCATAACACCTGTCATTAGCAAACATAACAGGAGCCCCCGGATCCAAGCGAAGCAGTTACCGACGCTCCTCGCGCGCTCCAGTCTCAAGAGTGCATTGCGGTCTCGCGAGACCGCTACGTCATCTCGCGAGATCGCAGCATGGACCGGTTACCGGAGCGTTGCGAGCGAGAAAGGCTTGTTGTGGATCCGAGAGGCCGACGGACAGTGAGTATATAACGATTTTTTATTTTTTTTAATTATTTTTAACATTAGATCTTTTTACTATTGATGCCGCATACACAGCATCAATAGTAAAACGTTGGTCACACATGGTTAATGGCAGCGTTAACTGAGTGCGTTACCCCGTTGCATAGCGCGGTCGGTTAACGCTGCCATTAACCCTGTGCGAGTATGGAGCGGGTACTGACTGCGGGGAGGATGGAGTGGCCATGTTGCCGCCAGACTGTGCCTGTCGCTGATTGGTCGTGGCTGTTTTGCCACGACCAATGAGCGACTTGGATTTCCATGACAGACAGAGGCCGCGACCAATCAATATCCATGACAGACAGAAGGACAGACGGAAGTGACCCTTAGACAATTATATAGTAGATAACAAATTTTAATAAGAAAAATTGGCTTGGTCATTAAGTATCAAATTGGCTCTGTCACTAAGGGGTTAAATATACCTATATAATGTTAATTTTGTATTTTAGTATTAGCTTTATAAGTGTCATTCAAAAAGCAGTAACACTTGCAGTTTTTTTTAATTACTGTATTTAAATACCGTATATACTCGAGTATAAGCCGAGATTTTCAGCCCAAATTTTTGGGCTGAAAGTGCCCCCCTCGGCTTATACTCGAGTCACGGTAGCGGTGGGGTCGGCGGGTGAGGGGCTGAGGGCGCTGGGGTATACTTACCTAGTCCCAGCGATCCTCGCGCTGTCCCTGCCGTCCCACGGGCTTCGGCGCTGCAGTTTCTTCCTCTCTTCAGCGGTCACGTGGGACCGCTCATTACAGAAATGAATAAGCGGCTCCACCTCCCATAGGGGTGGAGCCGCTTATTCATTTCTCTAATCAGCGGTGCCGGTGACCGCTGATAGAGAAAGAAGCTGCGGCACCGAAGACAGGAGGGGACAGCGCGAGGATCGCCAGGACTAGGTGAGTATAGCATATTCACCTGTCCTCGTTCCAGCCGCCGGGCGCCGATCCATCTTCCCGGCCGGCGCCTCCATCTTCCCGGCGTCTGCGCTCTCTGACTGTTCAGGCAGAGGGCGCGATGACGCATACAGTGTGCGCGGCGCCCTCTGCCTGATCAGTCAGAGCAGAGAGACGCCGGGAAGATAGAGGCGCCGGAACGAGACGCCGGGAGCTGCAATCAAGGGAGGTGAGTATGTGTTTTTTTTTCTTTATTGCGGCAGCGGCGGCACAAATTTATGTGGAACATCTATGGGGCACAGTGAACGGTGCAGAGCACCGTATATGGCACAGCTATGGGGCACAGTGAACGGTGCAGAGCACCGTATATGGCACAGCACAGCTATGGGGCACAGTGAACGGTGCAGAGCACCGTATATGGCACAGCACAGCTATGGGGCACAGTGAACGGTGCAGAGCACCGTATATGGCACAGCACAGCTATGGGGCACAGTGAACGGTGCAGAGCACCGCATATGGCACAGCACAGCTATGGGGCACAGTGAACGGTGCAGAGCACCGTATATGGCACATCTATGGGGCACAGTGAACGGTGCAGAGCACCGTATATGGCACATCTATGGGGCACAGTGAACGGTGCAGAGCACCGTATATGGCACAGCACAGCTATGGGGCACAGTGAACGGTGCAGAGCACCGTATATGGCACATCTATGGGGCACAGTGAACGGTGCAGAGCACCGTATATGGCACAGCACAGCTATGGGGCACAGTGAACGGTGCAGAGCACCGTATATGGCACAGCTAGGGGGCACAATGAACGGTGCAGAGCACTATATGGTTCACACCTATGGGGAAATATGAACGGTGCAGAGCACTATATGGTTCACACCTATGGGGAAATATGAACGGTGCAGAGCACTATATGGCACAGCTATTGGGAAATAATGATCTATTTTTATTTTTGAAATTCACCGGTAAATGCTGCATTTCCACCCTAGGCTTATACTCGAGTCAATAAGTTTTCCCAGTTTTTTGTGGCAAAATTAGGGGGGTCGGCTTATACTCGGGTCGGCTTATACTCGAGTATATACGGTAATTAAAAAATATTGTGTGGGGACCCCTCTATTCTTGGTAACAAGCCTTGCTAAAGCTGACAGATGAGGGTTGCAGCCCCCAGCTCAGTTTTGTCTGTCTGGTTTTACCAAAAGTACAGGGGAACCACACCTTTTTTACATTTATAAGACCAGGATCACACACAGCGAGATACGGCCGAGTCTCGCTGGTTAAAGGGAACCTGTCACCCCGAAATTCGCGGGTGAGGTAAGCCCACCGGCATCAGGGGCTTATCTACAGCATTCTGTAATGCTATAGATAAGCCCCCGATGTTACCTGAAAAAGGAGAAAAAGACGTTATATTATACTCACCCAGGGGCGGTCCCGCTGCTGGTCAGGTCGGATGGGCGTCTCCGGTCCGCTGCGGCGCCTCCCATCTTCATTACAAGACGTCCTCTTCTGATCTTCAGCCACGGCTTCGGCGCAGGCGTACTTTGCATTACAGAATGCTGTAGCTAAGCCCCTGATGCCGGTGGGCTTACCTCACCCGCGAATTTCGGGGTGACAGGTTCCCTTTAAAACAAGCTCTGGCACCGGCACTCCAGAGCGGAGCGTGCGGCCCTATAGCAATACATGAAGCTGCACGCTCCGCTCTGGAGTGCCGGTCCAGAGCTGGGTTTTAACCAGCGAGACTCGGCCGTATCTCGCTGTGTGTGATCCCAGCCCAAGGCCGGTGTCACACTAGCAGTATTTGGTCAGTATTTTACCTCAGTATTTGTAAGCCAAAACCAGGAGTGGGTGATAAATACAGAAGTGGTGCACGTTTCTATTATACTTTTCCTCTATTTGTTCCACTCCTGGTTTTGGCTTACAAATACTGATGTAAAATACTGACCAAATACTGATAGTGTGACGCCAGCCTAACACATACATTCATTGGCGAAGCGGACATAGCTCTCTCATGCTCCAGCACTGCCCTAATTGGACCTACTCCTTCATTCCTTCTTCTTTCCACCTCTATCTTACCACAAGTGAGGTTTTGACAAAAGACCGCCCCAGGTCAAAACGTTAACCTTATTGTCCGCAATCTATAAATGTCATTAAGCACCTGGTGATGTCTGTGCACACGAATAAAGAAACAATATTTTTTGCAGCATTTTCAACCATTTGAGTGCGGCTGATTCTCTTATGAATATTAGGTTCCCTTTAAAGCCTTAAGAAATTCCATTAAAAAAAACATTAAAAAGCCGGATGAGGGGACTAGAATGGATCAATCAGTATGGGGAGCTCCTGAGACCATCTCCGCTCTAGTCGTGTCCGTGCTGAGCTGATTACATCGGAGGGGATGATCCTCGCTCCAGCAGCTCCGATCTGGTTACATCGGAGGAGATGATCCTCGCTCCAGCAGCTCTGATCCGGTTACATCGGAGGGGATGATCCTCGCTCCAGCAGCTCCGATCCGGTTACATCGGAGGGGATGATCCTCGCTCCAGCAGCTCCGATACAGTTACATCGGAGGGGATGATCCTGCTCCAGCAGCTCCGATCCGGTTACATCGGAGGGGATGTTCCTGCTCCAGCAGCTCCGATCCGGTTACATCGGAGGGGATGATCCTCGCTCCAGCAGCTCTGATCCGGTTACATCGGAGGGGATGATCCTGCTCCAGCAGCTCCGATCCGGTTACATCGTAGGGGATGTTCCTGCTCCAGGAGCTCCGATCCGGTTACATCGTAGGGGATGTTCCTGCTCCAGCAGCTCCGATCCGGTTACATCGGAGGGGATGATCCTCGCTCCAGCAGCTCCGATCCGGTTACATCGGAGGGGATGATCCTGCTCCAGCAGCTCCGATCCGGTTACATCGGAGGGGATGATCCTGCTCCAGCAGCTCCGATCCGGTTACATCGGAGGGGATGATCCTGCTCCAGCAGCTCCGATCCGGTTACATCGTAGGGGATGTTCCTGCTCCAGCAGCTCCGATCCGGTTATATCGGAGGGGATGATCCTCGCTCCAGCAGCTCCAATCCGGTTACATCGGAGGGGATGATCCTGCTCCAGCAGCTCCGATCCGGTAACATCGTAGGGGATGTTCCTGCTCCAGGAGCTCCGATCCGGTTACATCGTAGGGGATGTTCCTGCTCCAGCAGCTCCGATCCGGTTACATCGGAGGGGATGATCCTCGCTCCAGCAGCTCCGATCCGGTTACATCGGAGGGGATGATCCTGCTCCAGCAGCTCCGATCCAGTTACATCGGAGGGGATGATCCTGCTCCAGCAGCTCTGATCCGGTTACATCGGAGGGGATGATCCTCGCTCCAGCAGCTCTGATCCGGTTACATCGGAGGGGATGATCCTGCTCCAGCAGCTCTGATCCGGTTACATCGGAGGGGATGATCCTCGCTCCAGCAGCTCTGATCCGGTTACATCGGAGGGGATGATCCTCGCTCCAGCAGCTCTGATCCGGTTACATCGGAGGGGATGATCCTCGCTCCAGCAGCTCTGATCCGGTTACATCGGAGGGGATGATCCTCGCTCCAGCAGCTCTGATCCGGTTACATCGGAGGGGATGATCCTCGCTCCAGCAGCTCTGATCCGGTTACATCGGAGGGGATGATCCTGCTCCAGCAGCTCCGATCCGGTTACATCGGAGGGGATGATCCTCGCTCCAGCAGCTCTGATCCGGTTACATCGGAGGGGATGATCCTGCTCCAGCAGCTCCGATCCGGTTACATCGGAGGGGATGATCCTCGCTCCAGCAGCTCCGATCCGGTTACATTGGAGGGGATGATCCTGCTCCAGCAGCTCCGATCCGGTTACATCGGAGGGGATGATCCTCGCTCCAGCAGCTCTGATCCGGTTACATCGGAGGGGATGATCCTCGCTCCAGCAGCTCTGATCCGGTTACATCGGAGGGGATGATCCTCGCTCCAGCAGCTCTGATCCGGTTACATCGGAGGGGATGATCCTCGCTCCAGCAGCTCTGATCCGGTTACATCGGAGGGGATGATCCTGCTCCAGCAGCTCCGATCCGGTTACATCGGAGGGGATGATCCTCGCTCCAGCAGCTCTGATCCGGTTACATCGGAGGGGATGATCCTCGCTCCAGCAGCTCTGATCCGGTTACATCGGAGGGGATGATCCTGCTCCAGCAGCTCTGATCCGGTTACATCGGAGGGGATGATCCTGCTCCAGCAGCTCCGATCCGGTTACATTGGAGGGGATGATCCTCGCTCCAGCAGCTCCGATCCGGTTACATTGGAGGGGATGATCCTGCTCCAGCAGCTCCGATCCGGTTACATCGGAGGGGATGATCCTGCTCCAGCAGCTCTGATCCGGTTACATCGGAGGGGATGATCCTCGCTCCAGCAGCTCTGATCCGGTTACATCGGAGGGGATGATCCTGCTCCAGCAGCTCTGATCCGGTTACATCGGAGGGGATGATCCTCGCTCCAGCAGCTCCGATCCGGTTACATCGGAGGGGATGATCCTCGCTCCAGCAGCTCTGATCCGGTTACATCGGAGGGGATGATCCTGCTCCAGCAGCTCCGATCCGGTTACATCGGAGGGGATGATCCTGCTCCAGCAGCTCCGATCCGGTTACATCGGAGGGGATGATCCTCGCTCCAGCAGCTCTGATCCGGTTACATCGGAGGGGATGATCCTCGCTCCAGCAGCTCTGATCCGGTTACATCGGAGGGGATGATCCTGCTCCAGCAGCTCCGATCCGGTTACATCGGAGGGGATGATCCTGCTCCAGCAGCTCCGATCCGGTTACATCGGAGGGGATGATCCTGCTCCAGCAGCTCCGATCCGGTTACCTCAGCACTGAGCTGTCTAGAGCGGAGTTGGTAAAATGAGGACCTCGAAATATCAACTCCAGTCTAGTCACCTCATTACTGAGCCGTGTGGGGCCGAAGGGCTAAACTGAGGACCTGGAAATAGCTCCTCCAATCTAGACGTAAGCGGACACTGGTCTCAGCTGCAAGGTTTCTGCACGTCACGTGATTACCAGAGGACCGGAAGTATCGGCGACGCGCAGTGTTGGTGTCACGCATGCGCGGCCTGCTGAGATCCGGGAATCTTGGGGTGTGGAGCTGTGAGCCTCCGTGGAGGTGCAGGCATTCAGGTGATCTTGCAGGGGGGATTGCTGCCTAGTCTCCGTGCACTTGGCACTGGCTGGGCACCCTAAGGAGGATGGCAGATATACATTGTGCTGTAGTATGCCAGCACATGTAATGGGGTCTCTGAGATGAGAAGTCTGCACCTGAAGTATAATTGTATTTCTTGTCAGGTCACCGACTGGATGTAATCTGATGTGAGACATGGCGAACGCTGCTGTGACGATCCCCATGGGGGATGTAGTGGTGATCCCCAGCGACTGCACCGAAGAGGAAGATCCAGAAGATGCCAAGACGCAGGTGATCCTGCAGCTGCAGCCAATCCCCCATGGGTAAGCTGATGGGCATGACTGTATGTAGGGCCTCCTTCATTACAGGGAACTAGTGATGAGCGAGTGCACGCTCGGGGTCTCCCAGTATTTGTGGGTGTTCGGAGATTTAGTTTTTGTCTCCGCAGCTGCATGATTTATGGCTGCTAGCCAGCCTGAGTACATCATGGGGTTGCCTGGTTGCTAGGGAATCCGCACATGTATTCAGCCTGTCTAGCAGTCGCAAATCAAGCAGCTGCCGCGATGAAAACTAAATCCCCAAACGATAACACTCGGAAATCACCCGAGCAACGAGTACACTCGCTTATCACTAAAGGGAACCCATCGGGGCCCCAGGTGCTGTTAAGTCTCCACTGTTAGGTCGTGCAACCTTATTCCTGCATTAAAATGTGTTTCTTGTAGTATTTAAATGCACTTATTTGTGTAAAGTCCTCCTGTATACCGTCAGGCAATATGTAAGCTAATATTGGCTAGTCCGGAGGGGTCTAATTCTCTATAATCACACCCCCAGGGGGAGGATTGGTCTGGAGAGGTAAACACCCCTTCGTGCTAGTTAGTATATATTTGCATATTGTCTGTGGCAGTATAGAATTGATTTTGTTCGAATCGCTGCAGATAAACAATACAGACCAAAAGTTTGGACACACCTCACTTAAAGATTTTCCTGTATTTTCATAACGATGAAAATTGTACATTCACACTGAAGGCATCAAAACTACGAATGAACACCTGTGGAATTATATACTTAACCCATTCCTGCCATTGGACATACTATTCGTCCATGTGGGGTGGGCCTTACTTCCCAAAGACGGAATAGTACGTCCAGCGCAATCGTCCGCGCTCATGGGGGGAGCGCGGCCGGGTGTCAGCTACCTATCGCAGCTGACATCCGGCACTATGTGCCAGGAGCCGTCACGGACCGCCCCCGGCACATTAACCGCCGGCACACACGATCAAACATGATCGTGTTGTGCCGGCGGTATAGGGAATCATCGCGCAGGGAGGGGGCTCCCTGCGGGCTTCCCTGAGACCTCCGCAGCAACGTGATGTGATCGCGTTGCTGCGAGGGTCTCTTACCACCTCCTCCTCCTTGCAGGCCCGGATCCAAGATGGCCGCGGCATCCGGGTCCTGCAGGGAGGTGGCTTCACTGCGCCTGCTCAGAGCAAGCGCCGGGAATCATAAGAAAAGTGCACGTCAGATCGCTGATCTGACACAGTGCACAGCAAAGTGTCAGATCAGCGATCTTACACTATAACATGATGCCCCCCTCCTACCCGGGGCAATATTATAGTGTAAAAAAAAAATATTCCAATGTGTAAAAAAATAAATAAATATTGTTCATATAAATAGATTTCTTTATCTAAATAAAAAAAAAAAAAAAAATTACACATATTTATTATCGCTGCGTCCGTAACGACCCCACCTATAAAACTATATCACTAGTTTACCCCTTTAGTGAACACCGTAAAAAAAAAAAAAAAAAGAGGCAAAAACACTTTATTCTCATACCGCCAAACAAAAAGTGGAATAACACATGATCAAAAAGACAGATATAAATAACCATGGTACCGCTGAAAACGTCATCTTGTCCTGCAAACAACGAACCGCCATACAGCATCATCAGCAAAAAAATAAAAAAGTTATAGTCCTCAGAATAAAGCGATGCAAAAATAATTATTTTTTTCTATAAAATAGTTTTTATCGTATAAAAGCGCCAAAACATAAAAAAATGATATAAATGAGGTATCGCTGTAATCGTACTGACCCGAAGAATAAAACTGCTTTATCAATTAAACAGTATAAACGCCTCCCCAAAAAGAAATTCATGAATATCTGGTTTTTGGCCATTCTTCCTCACAAAAATCGGAATAAAAAGCGATCAAAAAATGTCACGTGCCCGAAAATGTTACCAATAAAAACGTCAACTCGTCCAGCAAAAAACAAGACCTCACATGACTCTGTGGACTCAAATATGGAAAAATTATAGCTCTCAAAATGTGGTAACGCAAAAAATATTTTTTGCAATAAAAAGCATCTTTCAGTGTGTGACGGCTGCCAATCACAAAAGTCCGCTAAAAAACCCGCTATAAAAGTAAATCAAACCCCCCTTCATCACCCCCTTAGTTAGGGAAAAATTAAAACATTAAAAAAAATGTATTTCCATTTTCCCATTAGGGTTAGGGCTAGAGGTAGGCAGGGGTGGATTAAGGGTAGCCAGGGCCCCGGGCTGTTCACACTGTGGCCCCCCCCCCCCCCCTCCCGGTCATGTGACGGGGGTCATGTGACGGGGGTCATGATATACCCGAACCAGATTTTTCCAGAAAAATGGCCGGGCCCTACTCTGCTGTAACCTATTAAATATTTGTTAAAATCAGCAATACAATTTAGGTATATTTTGACCAATAATATCACATACAAGGAACAAATACCACCGCCCCATGTCAAGACCACATATTACCACCACTTGGTGACCAAATAGCACATACAAGGGACAAATACCACAACACCATTTCCAGACCACATATTACCACCACATAGTGACTGAATACTACAATACCGATCAGTAATAAAAAAAAAAAAACAAAAAAAAAAACTCACAATACTATCACCATAAGTGCCAGTATTCACAGGAGATCTGTACTTAGTATGCAGTGTCTGTGTAGAGGTAATACAGAGATCACTGGTGGTATTATACACAGGAGCTCTGTATATAATGTATAGGTAATACAGTGATCACTGGTGACATTGTACACAGGAGCTCTGTATATAGTATACAGTGTATAGTGTCAGTGTATAGGTAACACTGACTCACCAGTGACATCTCTAGTGAAGTCCTTCATCTTTCATCCAGCACAGACCGCCATCATTTCTTCCAGCCAGGACTCGTTTCTGCAGGAAATAACAGTTATCTCGAGCTCCGCTTGCAGAACACATTACTTAATTTTTCACAACTTCTACATTACACCACATGAAGAAAAAAAGGCGATATAGTGTCACTCTGCACAGTAACAGGATCGCCCCCCCATTTAAAACCGTGTCCCCAAAAAATAAAATAAATACATCACTGCAGTAATAATATCCCTTAATTAGCCCCTATGGTAATAATATTCCCCATCCTGGCCCCGTGTGTCTCATTCCTGGCTCCAGCCATATGTTCTCGCATCCTGCCCTTATGAGTATCCATTCTACATTTCTACCCTATATGATCTCCCCATCTGTCTCAATCGTATCCATTTTGCCCCATGATCCAATCCTGCCCCATGTCTTTCATTTTGCCCCGTGCCTCCAATCATGCCCCGCATCTACATTCTGCCCATGCCTCCAGTCCTGCCCCCAGTGTGTCCAGCATTGCCCCCAGTGTGTCCGACTCCAGCATATTGCCCCAGTGTGTCCAGCATTGCCCCCAGACAGTGTGTTCAGCAATCTGCCCCAGAGTGTCCAGCATTGCCCCCAGACAGTGTGTCCAGCAATCTGCCCTAGCGTGTCCAGCATATTACCACCAGTGTCCAGCATATTACCACCAGCGTGTCCAGCAATCTGCCCCAGCGTGTCCAGCAATCTGCCCCAGCGTGTCCAGCAATCTGCCCCAGCGTGTCCAGCAATCTGCCCTAGCGTGTCCAGCATATTACCACCAGTGTCCAGCATATTACCACCAGCGTGTCCAGCAATCTGCCCCAGCGTGTCCAGCAATCTGCCCCAGCGTGTCCAGCAATCTGCCCCAGCGTGTCCAGCAATCTGCCCCAGCGTGTCCAGCAATCTGCCCCAGCGTGTCCAGCAATCTGACCCAGCGTGTCCAGCAATCTGACCCAGCGTGTCCAGCAATCTGACCCAGCGTGTCCAGCAATCTGCCCCAGCGTGTCCAGCAATCTGCCCCAGCGTGTCCAGCAATCTGCCCTAGCGTGTCCAGCATATTACCACCAGTGTCCAGCATATTACCACCAGCGTGTCCAGCAATCTGCCCCAGCGTGTCCAGCAATCTGCCCCAGCGTGTCCAGCAATCTGCCCCAGCGTGTCCAGCAATCTGCCCCAGCGTGTCCAGCAATCTGCCCCAGCGTGTCCAGCAATCTGACCCAGCGTGTCCAGCAATCTGACCCAGCGTGTCCAGCAATCTGACCCAGCGTGTCCAGCAATCTGCCCCAGCGTGTCCAGCAATCTGCCCCAGCGTGTCCAGCAATCTGCCCTAGCGTGTCCAGCATATTACCACCAGTGTCCAGCATATTACCACCAGCGTGTCCAGCAATCTGCCCCAGCGTGTCCAGCAATCTGCCCCAGCGTGTCCAGCAATCTGCCCCAGCGTGTCCAGCAATCTGCCCCAGCGTGTCCAGCAATCTGCCCCAGCGTGTCCAGCAATCTGCCCCAGCGTGTCCAGCAATCTGCCCCAGCGTGTCCAGCAATCTGACCCAGCGTGTCCAGCAATCTGACCCAGCGTGTCCAGCAATCTGACCCAGCGTGTCCAGCAATCTGACCCAGCGTGTCCAGCAATCTGACCCAGCGTGTCCAGCAATCTGACCCAGCGTGTCCAGCAATCTGACCCAGCGTGTCCAGCAATCTGACCCAGCGTGTCCAGCAATCTGACCCAGCGTGTCCAGCAATCTGACCCAGCGTGTCCAGCAATCTGACCCAGCGTGTCCAGCAATCTGACCCAGCGTGTCCAGCAATCTGACCCAGCGTGTCCAGCAATCTGACCCAGCGTGTCCAGCAATCTGACCCAGCGTGTCCAGCAATCTGACCCAGCGTGTCCAGCAATCTGACCCAGCGTGTCCAGCAATCTGACCCAGCGTGTCCAGCAATCTGACCCAGCGTGTCCAGCAATCTGACCCAGCGTGTCCAGCAATCTGACCCAGCGTGTCCAGCAATCTGACCCAGCGTGTCCAGCAATCTGACCCAGCGTGTCCAGCAATCTGACCCAGCGTGTCCAGCAATCATCTGCCCCCAGCGTGTCCAGCAATCATCTGCCCCCAGCGTGTCCAGCAATCATCTGCCCCCAGCGTGTCCAGCAATCATCTGCCCCCAGCGTGTCCAGCAATCATCTGCCCCCAGCGTGTCCAGCAATCATCTGCCCCCAGCGTGTCCAGCAATCATCTGCCCCCAGCGTGTCCAGCAATCATCTGCCCCCAGCGTGTCCAGCAATCATCTGCCCCCAGCGTGTCCAGCAATCATCTGCCCCCAGCGTGTCCAGCAATCATCTGCCCCCAGCGTGTCCAGCAATCATCTGCCCCCAGCGTGTCCAGCAATCATCTGCCCCCAGCGTGTCCAGCAATCATCTGCCCCCAGCGTGTCCAGCAATCATCTGCCCCCAGCGTGTCCAGCAATCATCTGCCCCCAGCGTGTCCAGCAATCATCTGCCCCCAGCGTGTCCAGCAATCATCTGCCCCCAGCGTGTCCAGCAATCATCTGCCCCCAGCGTGTCCAGCAATCATCTGCCCCCAGCGTGTCCAGCAATCATCTGCCCCCAGCGTGTCCAGCAATCATCTGCCCCCAGCGTGTCCAGCAATCATCTGCCCCCAGCGTGTCCAGCAATCATCTGCCCCCAGCGTGTCCAGCAATCATCTGCCCCCAGCGTGTCCAGCAATCATCTGCCCCCAGCGTGTCCAGCAATCATCTGCCCCCAGCGTGTCCAGCAATCATCTGCCCCCAGCGTGTCCAGCAATCATCTGCCCCCAGCGTGTCCAGCAATCATCTGCCCCCAGCGTGTCCAGCAATCATCTGCCCCCAGCGTGTCCAGCAATCATCTGCCCCCAGCGTGTCCAGCAATCATCTGCCCCCAGCGTGTCCAGCAATCATCTGCCCCCAGCGTGTCCAGCAATCATCTGCCCCCAGCGTGTCCAGCAATCATCTGCCCCCAGCGTGTCCAGCAATCATCTGCCCCCAGCGTGTCCAGCAATCATCTGCCCCCAGCGTGTCCAGCAATCATCTGCCCCCAGCGTGTCCAGCAATCATCTGCCCCCAGCGTGTCCAGCAATCATCTGCCCCCAGCGTGTCCAGCAATCATCTGCCCCCAGCGTGTCCAGCAATCATCTGCCCCCAGCGTGTCCAGCAATCATCTGCCCCCAGCGTGTCCAGCAATCATCTGCCCCCAGCGTGTCCAGCAATCATCTGCCCCCAGCGTGTCCAGCAATCATCTGCCCCCAGCGTGTCCAGCAATCATCTGCCCCCAGCGTGTCCAGCAATCATCTGCCCCCAGCGTGTCCAGCAATCATCTGCCCCCAGCGTGTCCAGCAATCATCTGCCCCCAGCGTGTCCAGCAATCATCTGCCCCCAGCGTGTCCAGCAATCATCTGCCCCCAGCGTGTCCAGCAATCATCTGCCCCCAGCGTGTCCAGCAATCATCTGCCCCCAGCGTGTCCAGCAATCATCTGCCCCCAGCGTGTCCAGCAATCATCTGCCCCCAGCGTGTCCAGCAATCATCTGCCCCCAGCGTGTCCAGCAATCATCTGCCCCCAGCGTGTCCAGCAATCATCTGCCCCCAGCGTGTCCAGCAATCATCTGCCCCCAGCGTGTCCAGCAATCATCTGCCCCCAGCGTGTCCAGCAATCATCTGCCCCCAGCGTGTCCAGCAATCATCTGCCCCCAGCGTGTCCAGCAATCATCTGCCCCCAGCGTGTCCAGCAATCATCTGCCCCCAGCGTGTCCAGCAATCATCTGCCCCCAGCGTGTCCAGCAATCATCTGCCCCCAGCGTGTCCAGCAATCATCTGCCCCCAGCGTGTCCAGCAATCATCTGCCCCCAGCGTGTCCAGCAATCATCTGCCCCCAGCGTGTCCAGCAATCATCTGCCCCCAGCGTGTCCAGCAATCATCTGCCCCCAGCGTGTCCAGCAATCATCTGCCCCCAGCGTGTCCAGCAATCATCTGCCCCCAGCGTGTCCAGCAATCATCTGCCCCCAGCGTGTCCAGCAATCATCTGCCCCCAGCGTGTCCAGCAATCATCTGCCCCCAGCGTGTCCAGCAATCATCTGCCCCCAGCGTGTCCAGCAATCATCTGCCCCCAGCGTGTCCAGCAATCATCTGCCCCCAGCGTGTCCAGCAATCATCTGCCCCCAGCGTGTCCAGCAATCATCTGCCCCCAGCGTGTCCAGCAATCATCTGCCCCCAGCGTGTCCAGCAATCACCTGCCCCCAGCGTGTCCAGCAATCACCTGCCCCCAGCGTGTCCAGCAATCACCTGCCCCCAGCGTGTCCAGCAATCACCTGCCCCCAGCGTGTCCAGCAATCACCTGCCCCCAGCGTGTCCAGCAATCACCTGCCCCCAGCGTGTCCAGCAATCACCTGCCCCCAGCGTGTCCAGCAATCACCTGCCCCCAGCGTGTCCAGCAATCACCTGCCCCCAGCGTGTCCAGCAATCACCTGCCCCCAGCGTGTCCAGCAATCACCTGCCCCCAGCGTGTCCAGCAATCACCTGCCCCCAGCGTGTCCAGCAATCACCTGCCCCCAGCGTGTCCAGCAATCACCTGCCCCCAGCGTGTCCAGCAATCACCTGCCCCCAGCGTGTCCAGCAATCACCTGCCCCCAGCGTGTCCAGCAATCACCTGCCCCCAGCGTGTCCAGCAATCACCTGCCCCCAGCGTGTCCAGCAATCACCTGCCCCCAGCGTGTCCAGCAATCACCTGCCCCCAGCGTGTCCAGCAATCACCTGCCCCCAGCGTGTCCAGCAATCACCTGCCCCCAGCGTGTCCAGCAATCACCTGCCCCCAGCGTGTCCAGCAATCACCTGCCCCCAGCGTGTCCAGCAATCACCTGCCCCCAGCGTGTCCAGCAATCACCTGCCCCCAGCGTGTCCAGCAATCACCTGCCCCCAGCGTGTCCAGCAATCACCTGCCCCCAGCGTGTCCAGCAATCACCTGCCCCCAGCGTGTCCAGCAATCACCTGCCCCCAGCGTGTCCAGCAATCACCTGCCCCCAGCGTGTCCAGCAATCACCTGCCCCCAGCGTGTCCAGCAATCACCTGCCCCCAGCGTGTCCAGCAATCACCTGCCCCCAGCGTGTCCAGCAATCACCTGCCCCCAGCGTGTCCAGCAATCACCTGCCCCCAGCGTGTCCAGCAATCACCTGCCCCCAGCGTGTCCAGCAATCACCTGCCCCCAGCGTGTCCAGCAATCACCTGCCCCCAGCGTGTCCAGCAATCACCTGCCCCCAGCGTGTCCAGCAATCACCTGCCCCCAGCGTGTCCAGCAATCACCTGCCCCCAGCGTGTCCAGCAATCACCTGCCCCCAGCGTGTCCAGCAATCACCTGCCCCCAGCGTGTCCAGCAATCACCTGCCCCCAGCGTGTCCAGCAATCACCTGCCCCCAGCGTGTCCAGCAATCACCTGCCCCCAGCGTGTCCAGCAATCACCTGCCCCCAGCGTGTCCAGCAATCACCTGCCCCCAGCGTGTCCAGCAATCACCTGCCCCCAGCGTGTCCAGCAATCACCTGCCCCCAGCGTGTCCAGCAATCACCTGCCCCCAGCGTGTCCAGCAATCACCTGCCCCCAGCGTGTCCAGCAATCACCTGCCCCCAGCGTGTCCAGCAATCACCTGCCCCCAGCGTGTCCAGCAATCACCTGCCCCCAGCGTGTCCAGCAATCACCTGCCCCCAGCGTGTCCAGCAATCACCTGCCCCCAGCGTGTCCAGCAATCACCTGCCCCCAGCGTGTCCAGCAATCACCTGCCCCCAGCGTGTCCAGCAATCACCTGCCCCCAGCGTGTCCAGCAATCACCTGCCCCCAGCGTGTCCAGCAATCACCTGCCCCCAGCGTGTCCAGCAATCACCTGCCCCCAGCGTGTCCAGCAATCACCTGCCCCCAGCGTGTCCAGCAATCACCTGCCCCCAGCGTGTCCAGCAATCACCTGCCCCCAGCGTGTCCAGCAATCACCTGCCCCCAGCGTGTCCAGCAATCACCTGCCCCCAGCGTGTCCAGCAATCACCTGCCCCCAGCGTGTCCAGCAATCACCTGCCCCCAGCGTGTCCAGCAATCACCTGCCCCCAGCGTGTCCAGCAATCACCTGCCCCCAGCGTGTCCAGCAATCACCTGCCCCCAGCGTGTCCAGCAATCACCTGCCCCCAGCGTGTCCACCGTTAGCTTACAAAAAAAAACAAAAAAAAAAAGTCTCCTCACCTGACCTGGCGCTCCAGCGGCGAGCTCCCTCGTGTAGCGCACACTCGCCGGCAACTGACAATGACGTCAGACGCCGGCGACGTGTGCGCTGCGGCCGACATCAGCCGCCAGCCTCCAATTAGCTGGCGGCTGTTGTTGTTAACTATTGACGTGCGGGCGCGCGGCCGCACGTCAATAGGAAACCGCCGCAGCTCCGGAAGGGGCCCGTTGAGCAGACGAGACGGGGCCCGATGCGGGCCCCCTCTCTCTGCCCACCGGGTCCGGGGACACAAATGCCAGCAGGCATTCACCACCACACTCAGGGGCGGATTATCAGAGGGTCAATCTGTGCGGTGTGGGGGGGCCCTGGGCTACCGCCCAGATTGACCCTCTTATAATCCGCCCCTGGAGTTAGGGCTAGGGTTAAGGCTGCAGTTGGGGTTGGGGCTACAGTTAGGGTTGGGGCTACAGTTAGGGTTGGGGCTAAATTTAGGGTTTGGATTACATTTACGGTTGGGAATAGGGTTGGGATTAGGATTAGGGGTGTGTCTGGGTTAGAGGTGTGGTTAGGGTTACCGTTGGGATTAGGGTTAGGGGTGTGTTTGGATTAGGGTTTCAGTTATAATTGGGGGGTTTTCTCAATTCCAGCCAATTCTACGTTGAAAAAGTAAAACAGTGCTTCTTCCCTTCCGAGCTCTCCCATCCGCCCAAACAGGGGTTTACCCCAACATATGGGGTATCAGCGTACTCAGGACAAATTGGACAACAACTTTTGGGGTCCAATTTCTCCTGTTACCCTCGGGAAAATACAAAACTGCGGGCTAAAAAATAATTTTTGTGGGAAAAAAAAGATTTTTTATTTTCACAGCTATGCGCTATAAACTGTAGTGAAACACTTGGGGTTCAAAGCTCTCACAACACATCTAGAGGAGTTCCTTAGGGGGTCTACTTTCCAAAATGGTGTCACTTGTGGGGGGGTTTCTACTGTTTAGGTACATTAGGGGCTCTGCAAACGCCATGTGATGCCTGCAGACCATTCCATCTAAGTCTGCATTCCAAATGGCGCTCCTTCCCTTCCGAGCTCTCCCATGCACCCAAACGGTTCCCCCCCACATATGGGGTATCAGCGTACTCAGGACAAATTGGACAACAACTTTTGGGGTCCAATTTCTCCTGTTACCCTCGGGAAAATACAAAACTGGGGGCTAAAAAATAATTTTTGTGAAAAAATATGATTTTTAATTTTTACGGTTCTGCATTATAAACTTCTGTGAAGTCCTTGGTGGGTCAAAGTGCTCACCACATCTCTAGATAAGTTCCTTAGGGGGTCTACTTTCCAAAGTGGTGTAACTTGTGGGGGGTTTCAATAGTGGACAGCACGGTGGCGCATTCACTCAGGACAACATCTGCAAAGAGTTTGTATGTTCTCTCTGTGTTTGCGTGGGTTTCCTCCGGGTACTCCGGTTTCCTCCCACATTCCAAAGACATACTGATAGGGAATCTAGATTGTGAGCCCCATCGGGGACAGCGATGATAATGTGTGCAAACTGTAAAGCGCTGCGGAATATGTTAGCGCTATATAAAAATAAAGATTATTATTATTATTATTAATGGCTCTCCAAACGCAACATGGCGTCCCATCTCAATTCCAGTCAATTTTGCATTGAAAAGTCAAATGGCGCTCCTTCGCTTCCGAGGTCTGTCTTGCGCCCAAACAGTGGTTTACCCCCACATATGGGATATCGGCGTACTCAGGACAAATTGTACAACAACTTGAGGGGTCCATTTTCTCCTGTTACCCCTTGTAAAATAAAACAAATTGGAGCTGAAGTAAATTTTTTGTGAAAAAAAGTTAAATGTTCATTTTTATTTAAACATTCCAAAAATTCCTGTGAAACACCTGAAGGGTTAATAAACTTCTTCAATGTGGTTTTGAGCACCTTGGGGGGTGCAGTTTTTAGAATGGTGTCACACTTGCTTATTTTCTATCATATAGACCCCTCAAAATGACTTCAAATGAGATGTGGTCCCTAAAAAAAATGGTGTTGTAAAAATGAAATTGCTGGTCAACTTTTAACCCTTATAACTTCCTAACAAAAAAAATTGTGGTTCCAAAATTGTGCTGATGTAAAGTAGACATGTGGGAAATGTTACTTATTAAGTATTTTGTGTGACATATCTCTGTGATTTAATTGCATAAAAATTCAAAGTTGGAAAATTGCAAAATTTTCATAATTTTCGCCAAATTTCCATTTTTTCACAAATAAACGCAGGTAATATCAAAGAAATTTTACCACTATCATGAAGTACAATATGTACAAGAAAACAATGTCAGAATCACTGGGATCCATGGAAGCGTTCCAGAGTTATAACCTCATAAAAGTACAGTGGTCAGAATTGTGAAAATTGGCACGGTCATTAACATGCGAACCACCCTTGGGGTAAAAGGGTTAATGAAAGAAAATACCAGACATATAAATGACACAGGAATTTTTTAGTTGCACACAATGTGAACTAGGTTTCACCACAGCCCTGCCTTTGAATGTACTACCTATGTTCCCACAAGGACTCGGAGGCATAGCTAGAGTTTCGTTTCGGGGGGCGAAATTTCTGAGCGGGCCTCTTACAGGTAACCTTGATTATAACTGGGTGATACACCCTAATAGTGGATGTAGGAGAACCTAAGCAGATGACCAAGCTGTGGCTGAAAATAATTTCTATACAAAAACCAACACTGATTTTACCACCCTTTTGTCAGTTGTAGATACCAGTCCTGCAGAACATACAAGATCACAGTACAGTTATAGATGGTGACTAACTGCTGACGTTCTTTCTGATGGAGTCGTTCACTTTTCCCTTTTTAATAATGTATCGAGTCTTCCCCTTGTACAGCTCCCCTATACGCAGTATGATGCTCTTTTATACCCAATATAATGCCCAATTCACTGTATATATACTGACCCCATAGTATCCCCCAAACTGATGGCTCAACACCATATGCTGGCCTGTCACTGTAATCTCCACACTGTATGATGGCCCCCTAGATAGCCTCCATATAGTATAATGCACCTGATAGTCCTCTACGTAGTGTAATGCACTCCCCATAGGCAGAGTCTATATTGTATAATGCACCCCCTATAGGCAGACTATATAGTATAAGGCAGCCCCCGTATAGGAAGACTATATAGTATAATGCAGACTCTATAGTGTAATGCAGTCCCCACAGGCAGGCTATAGTGTAATGCAGCCTCCCATAGGCAGACCATACTGTATATTATAATGTAGCTCCCATAGGCAGACTCTATAGTATAATGCAGCCCCCACATAGGCAGACTGTATAGCATAATGCATCCCCCCATAGGCAGACTATAGTATAATGTAGCCACCCATGGCAGAGTCTATAGTATAATGCAGCCACCCATGGCAGAGTCTATAGTATAGTGCAGCCACCCATGGCAGAGTCTATAGTATAATGCACTCCCCATAGGGAAACTCCATATAGTGTAATGCACTCCCATAAAAAATAAATTCAATACTCACCTCTCCTCCTCGTTCCTCCGCTGCTCTGAGCGCCCGCACATCTCCGAACATCGGTCTCCTATTAGTGACATCATTGCGACCCATGTCGATGTCTGTGACGTCAGACGCTGACAGGGAGGATGATGGGACAGGGAGTGTATTGCTCCCTCTCTCCTCAATGCGGTCAGCAGTATTGGCATTTAGCTGATACAGTTGACCTTTCGATGACAGGCGGGGAGCCCACTGCTGCCACTGGGGCCCCCCAGCCTGCTCAGGGGCCCCATTGCGGCCAGGTGGCGGAGCAGGGAGATTGATTCTCCCTGCTCAGCCACTGAATGTAACTGTATCCTCGTGCTGTGCACGCCAATACAGTTACAGTAGGGTACATCAAAGAGGAATGCTGCCTAGACCAATGGCAAAAGCTTCCAAAATCAAAATACCATCAAATAATAGAACGATGAAGCACCAAGCCATAAAATAACACAATTTTATTAAATCAAAATATTTAAAAAAAAATACATACAAAATTATTATAAATATATTTTTTAGTACCTAGTGGGAATAATACTACGCAAATAAAAACCACCATATAAAGGCAAAGTGATGCTGATGGGAAAAAATGCGGGAACATAGCATATTTTAAAGAAAATGTTTCAGTTGATAAAATGACAGTCGGGGTTTATAATTGCACAAAGGGTAGTGGGAGCCAAACTACCAGGCTTCCCACAATGTTTGAACCCCAAAGAGACTGGCCTCTAACATGTACAAAATATTCCAAAAATGCATCCAAGATATACACAGGGAAAGGCAATTTGTAAAGAGCCTAAGTAGGCTTATAAACTTCTAAGTGATTACTCTGGTACGGTAGCCAGATATCCTAAATGTGGATGTAATATTCCAAGGAAACATGAAGGGACATTACCTTTAAGCGGTGGTGGCACCCCGACACGCGTTTCACGTATAGCTTTTTCTCAGGGAGAGTGCGTGACTTCTATAGTGTGCCTGCTGTTTTATATAGTGCTCTTTCTAATCATTGGTGTCAGCGGTTGAATTGCGGCGCTTCCGCCGGTGAAACTGCATGACGTGGATGCGTGTCAGCGTCATGTGATGTCTGGCGACACCCCTGCCCGATGTGTTAGAGCGGGGTGTGGACCAGGCACCAGCTGAGACGCGTCTCCACGGCGACTCCAAAGCAGGAAACAGACGGAAGCACACACCGCATGTTTGTTCCATTTGCTGCTTTTAACCTTTTTTCTCGTAATCTTTTTACTTTAATTAGTACCTTGCATTTATATGTACCATACTTACCTGTTGGTTCCGTTGGTGCTGGGTTGTGGGTGCGTTTGGCCTCCGGGGTTCATGGCGTGGCTGTTCGTGTTTGCTGCCTCCTTAACCATACCAAACTACACCTAAAGAAGACCGGAATGTTATATACGGTCACAGACAATCTGTTGGAAAAGTGTAAAAAAAATCTTTTTTGCCCTTTTTTTGTACATTTTTAATGAGTTTTTTTTATGTATATATAAAAAAAACAATTTGTACATTTCTTGCACTGTTTAATTCATATTTTACTGATATGAATATTTATAGATATTGATATTTGCACTGTATGCACAGATATGCATTGCTATAAAACCCTATTACCTTTAAACCATGCACTTATGACACTTTAATCCATTTAATGGATAATTAGCTTTCCATGCATACAATCATCCTCTGTTAATAAGAGGGTATAGTACCTTTTAATGCGTAGCATTCACATTGACCCCACTTTATATCCCCTTATCTATTATATAATGGATCCCTAATCCTTCACCCACTTTCCTGCACATCACACATCTTTTCCTTCAGCATATGTCCCATGCACTATATTGCTTGCCACCTTTTCCCTGCCATTCCTTAAGGTACTGTCACACTAGACGATATCGCTAGCGATCCGTGACGTTGCAGCGTCCTGGCTAGCGATATCGTCCAGTGTGACAGGCAGCAGCGATTAGGCCCCTGCTGGGAGATCGCTGGTTGGGGAAGAAAGTCCAGAACTTTATTTCGTCGCTGGACTCCCCGTAGACATCGCTGAATCGGCGTGTGTGACACCGATTCAGCGATGTCTTTGCTGGTAACCAGGGTAAACATCGGGTAACTAAGCGCAGGGCCGCGCTTAGTAACCCGATTTTTACCTTGGTTACCATCCTAAAAGTAAAAAAACAAACAGTACATACTTACCTACAGCCGTCTGTCCTCCAGCGCTGTGCTCTGCACTCCTCCTGCTCTGGCTGTGAGCGTCGGTCAGCCGGAAAGCAGAGCGGTGACGTCACCGCTCTGCTTTCAGGCCGCTGTGCTCACAGCCAGACCAGAGAAGCAGAGCGCCGAGGACAGACAGCGGTAGGTAAGTATGTAGCGTTTGTTTTTTTACTTTTTAGGATGGTAACCAGGGTAAACATCGGGTTACTAAGCGCGGCCCTGCGCTTAGTTACCCGATGTTTACCCTGGTTACCGGGGACCTCGGGATCGTTGGTCGCTGGAGAGCTGTCTGTGTGACAGCTCTCCAGCGACCAAACAGCGACGCTGCAGCGATCCGGATCGTTGTCGGTATCGCTGCAGCGTCGCTATGTGTGACTGTACCTTTACTTCCCCTCTTACCCGGTATTGTTCATTTATAAATTTTGTTTATATTTTTGTTAGCACATCTGCTCCATGCATAACACAGCCCGCACTCAGCCCCACAGACGAACACCATCACCTGCGGTGTGTGCTTCCGTCTGTTTCCTGCTTTGGTGTCGTCGTGGAGACGCTTCTCAGCTGGTGCCTGGTCCGCCCCCGCTCTGACATGTCGGGCCGGGGTGTGGCCAGACATCACATGACACCGACACGTGTCCACGTCATGCAGTTTCACTGGCAGAAGCGCCGCAATTCAACTGCTGACACCAATGATTAGAAAGAGCACTATATAAACAGCAGGCACACTATAGAAGACACGCACTCTCCCTGAGAAAAGCTATACGCGAAACGCGCGTCGGGGTGCCACCACTGCTTAAAGGTAATGTCCCTTCATGTTTCCTTGGAAAATTACATCCACATTTAGGATACCGTATATACTCAAGTATAAGCTGATTTAATACCTATCCCCCTCCCCCCCCTAATTTTGCAACAAAAAACTGGGATAACTTATTGACTCGAGTATAAGACTAGGGTGGAAAATGCAGCAGCTACCGGTAAATGTCAAAAATAAAAATAGATAACAATAAAAGTAAAATTAATTGAGACATCAGTAGGTTGTGTTTTTGAATATCCATATTGAATCAGGAGCCCCATATAATGCTCCTTGCAGTTCATTATGGCCCCATAAGATGCTCCATATTAAAATATTCCCCATATAATGCTCCATACAGTTCTTTATGGCCCCATAGATGCCCCATATAATGCTCCATGCAGTTCTTTATTGCCCCATATAATGCTCCATGCAGTTCTTTATTGCCCCATAGATGCCCCATATAATGCTCCATGCGGTTCTTTATGGCCCCATAGATGCCCCAGGTAACGCTCCATGCGGTTCTTTATGGCCCCATAAGATGCCCCATATAATGCTCCATGCAGTTCTTTATGGCCCCATAAGATGCCCCATATAATGCTCCATGCAGTTCTTTATGGCCCCATAAGATGCCCCATATAATGCTCCATGCAGTTCTTTATTGCCCCATATAATGCTCCATGCAGTTCTTTATTGCCCCATAGATGCCCCATATAATGCTCCATGCAGTTCTTTATGGCCCCATAAGATGCCCCATATAATGCTCAATGCAGTTCTTTATGGCCCCATAAGATTCCCCATATAATGCTCCATGCAGTTGTTTATGGCCCCATAAGATGCTCCATGCAGTTCTTTATGGCCCCATAAGGTGCCCCAGATAATGCCCCAAGCAGTTCATTATGGCCCCTTAGATGCCCATATAATGCTCCATGCAGTTCATTATGGCCCCATAGATGCTCCATATAACATTGTGCCACATATAATAATGCTGCTGCACTAAAAAAAATAAAATGACATACTCGCCTGTCGTCGCTGCTCCTCAGCATCCTGTTTCTCCGCACTGACTGTTCAGGCAGAGGGCGGCGCGTACACTAATGTCATCACGCCCTCTGACCTGAACAGTTACTTCAGAGGACGCGGAAGATGAAGCGTCGGTGGAACGTGGAAAGGTGAATATGAAATACTCACCTGCTCCTGGCTCGTTCCCTGCATGTCCCACGGTCTCCGGGCGCGGCAGCTTCTTCCT
Organism: Ranitomeya imitator; assembly: GCF_032444005.1. NCBI lineage: Eukaryota > Metazoa > Chordata > Amphibia > Anura > Dendrobatidae > Ranitomeya > Ranitomeya imitator. Next base: position 328,755,722 of record NC_091284.1, on the reverse strand, counting down.
GTAGTGAGCGGTCACATGGTACTTTAATGAGCTGTACCAGTGACCGCTGAACAGGGGGAAGAAGCTGCCGCCCCCGAAGACCGTGGGACATGCAGGGACAGCGCCGGGAGCAGGTGAGTATTTGACAGTCGTTGCTCCCCCTCACCCACCAACCATTATTCGAGTATAAGCCGAGAGGGGCACTTTCAGCCCATTTTTTGTGGCTGAAAATCTCGGCTTATACTTGAGTATATACGGTATTTGGCTACTTTACCACTGAGTAATCACTTACATGTTTACAAGCCTACTTGGGCTCTTTACAAATTGCCTTTCCCTGTGTATATCTTGGATGCATTTTTGGGATATTTTGTACATGTTAGATGTCACTCTCTTTGGGGTTCAAACATTGTTGGGAAGCCTGGTAGTTTGGCTCCCACTACCCTTTGTGCAATTATAAACCCCGACTGTCATTTTATCAACTGAAACATTTTCTTTAAAATATGCAATGTTCCCACATTTTTTCCATCAGCATCACTTTGCCTTTATATGTTGGTTTAGGCCAGGCTCACAATTGCGAGTGTGATTTGAGAAACTTGCACATCAATACCCGGCACTGCTGCCGGCACTCAGACCGGAGCATGCGGCTGCATAGAAATACGTGTAGCTGAATGGTCCGGTGGCAGCGCCGGGTATTGATGCAAGTTTTTCGCATGACACTCGCAAGTGTGACCCCAGCCTTAGACATATGTTTCATGTGTATTGAGTGTCTTATATTTGTCAGTTAGACATATCTACAGCATGTCCATTTATTCAGTGGATATCATTGCAGATTTCAAGATTTGCAATACAGAAGTAGAAATGTGCGTAAATTCTGTTGGATTTCCACAATGAAATGTTGGAGGTCTGCAATAGAAAGCTCCCATGGGACACATGCACATGGCAGATCCCAACCATAGTGATCTGCTTTGCCGGGTAAACAATAAGGCACAGTTGAGGCCAGCACTCAATAAACCATTTATTTAGTTTTTTTTATTTCATGGACCTCACCTTACTAACATAGCTGCTACTTGTATTTATTCAGAATGTATGAGGAGATGGCTGACACGAACGCTGCAGTTGTATCATTGGAGACTCACACTCTGAAGATGGGAGATACGCTGGGTAAGGAAAAGACTAATCCATTTTCTACTCACAAGAGAACATTTCAATGATATGTTATTGTCTTTCCATGTAGATGGTTCCACAGTGAATTTGAGTGATGATATTGACATTGCCTATCCGATCACTTGTGGAGACAGCAAGGCAGTTTTATTCTGGAAGAAATTTGTGTGTCCTGGAATTAATGTCAAGTGTGTAAAGGTAAATTTCTGGAAATGGTGGTAGTGTGTGTGGGGGGGTGGGGGGGGTGGGAGAGTTTGTATGAAAATACTAAATAACATATATTTATTCAGTCGCCATGGCAGCACCACGAGAGAGGGGATCCACCCTTCAGGGACAGGAAACCTACAGACATAAAAAGGGTGGCACCTCTCTCCCTCGTCAGTTGGTTTCATGTCCCTGACAGGCGAACCTCTTCAGGCAGACCTTGTGAAGAAGGTTGAAGAAAGAAGACTACCCAGTTCTGGCGGTCCGACGCAGGTAGCGGGAGGGCCCCTACCTCGGACTGTCCAGGACGCAGGAAGCACCACACAGCAGGGGGACTGTCTTATGTTAGGTGTCAGCAGAGGGAAGCAGCCTTCAGAACGGCTTGTTTTTTAATGACCCTTCACCGCAGGTACCTGGTAAGTATGTGGTGCCTGCTCCTGGGGCCGTATCTGGTGGGCCCTTCCGAGTCCGACCGCGTCCTGCGGGGGTGAGCGCTTCGGTCTGGACGGCGGATGGCATGTCCGGGTGTCTGTGGAGGCGCCGCGGTCGCAACCAGAAGGGGCGTTCGCTGGCGAAAGGCCGGCGGCACATCCTTATGACGTGGCCAGCGGCGCAGTCTGATGACGCGACCGGGCATGCGCGGTGGAGCCGCGCCGGATGGTGGTGTATCCCTTTGGATGGACAGCGAAAGCGGGTGCGTCGCGGCCTGGGGGTGGGGGGTTGGGGGCCCTATTGTCAGCTGGGGTCGCGGCCTCAGGAGGGGAAGCCAGTCCTCACGTTGGTGCCGGGCAGGTCACGTGGAGATCCTGCTGAACCCCCATCCGGGGGTGGTACCGTTGGGGGCATATTTAAGGAAGGATATGGAAGCTGCTGAGTGTCTCAGACCCATTTTTTCAAATGGAGTCGCCGGAGCAAGAAGCACCGCAGCTTTAGAAGCGGCCACAGCCTCAGCCCATTGAAGAGACCCATGCTATCTCCCAGCAGCGATCTAGTGGCAGTAGTCGCGCTGGTGGAGACAAAAGTGTTCAGAAGTCAAGCAGGTCCTCAGGCCGTAAAATATTAACGGCCAGGAAGGACCCCTCACTAACTACGGTACCGTGAACCACGCATCTGGGTATGTGATCTACGTGAAAGTTCACTTAATGATCCTCTGCCCCTCTTTATGTTCCCTCTCTCCTTACTAGGGGAGAAAATGTTCCGCCAAGGCCAAACACAGGGAGTGTGTCGAGTCACTCCCGGATAATTGAGAAAAGGTTGTGCAAGCCTTGCATACGTTTAATAAAGGAAGAGGCCCCTGACCTTACGTCTACCTTAAGAGATATGGTTAGACGAGAAATCAGACGTTCTATTAAATCCCAAAAGTCAGATTTTAAAAAGTGGAAAAAAATTAGATCCCCAATGTCAGACTTTAGTTCAAATTCGGGCGAGCTAAGCTCTGATTCCTCTCCCTCTTCCTCTTCATCCATGGACGCTGAGTCAGGACACTCCTGCTTACCACTACATAGAATTAATCGGCTGTTGAAAGCAGGAAATAATATAATGGGGATTGAAGAGCCCTAATCGGAGTGCTCCATGCAGGACATAATGTTTAAGGGGACCTCACTACCGTTTGAGGATCTAGGCAATCTAAAAGACCCGTTAGACAGAAAGGCTGATGGTTTTTCTTAAGGGTACTGGGGGAACGGCTGCGGGATCTCTGAGACCAGCAATTGCGGCTACTTGTACAGCACGGTCGCTAATGGTGTGGTTTGACCGCCTGGAAGATCAACTTAAAAACAAAGCTCCTAGAAATAAGATCTTGGCCTCCCTTCCTATAATTTAAGAAGCAGCAGCTTTTCTTTCAGACGCTTCGGCAGATTTGGTGAAATTGGCAGCCAGATCTTCAGCCCTGCAGGGCTTTATGGATAAAATGTTGTCCAGGGGATTTACAAGCCAGATCAAAATTGTGGCATTCCCTGTGAGGGGGCGCACTTGTTTGGACCAGTACTGGATGAGCTGTTAGAAAAAGCAGGCGATAATAAAAAACGATTCCCCTTCCTAGGCAGACCCTCATACAGACGGGAATACAATAAAAGATTGTTCAACCGCAAAAGATCAAGTAGAGAAAGATCCAGGTATGACAGTAACAGAAAAAGAGGTAGAGGGTATATGTTTAACACCTCTCGGGACTATAAAAAGCCTCAATGACTGCTGGACCAGGTGGGGGGAAGACTTTCAGCCCTCTACCCGGCCTGGTTGAAGATTTCCAATAGCCCATGGGTCCTCAGTAATATTGCAACTGGTCTAAGGTTCAAGTTCCAAAGGTTTCCTCAAGATAAATTTTGTTTAACACCTGTCCGTTCTTCCTCTGCAGAACAATTAGCACTGGAATCGGAAGTCCAGGAACTTCAGCAAAAAGGAGTGCTGATTAATGTATCAACAATACAGATAGTTAATGGGTTTTATTCCCCCCTCTTACTGATTAGAAAACCTGATGGGTCCTTCCGTACCATCATTAATTTAAAAGGCCTAAATAAATTTCTCCTGGTTCCTTCCTTCAAGATGGAGTCTGTAAAGACTGCAATAAATCTTATGTTTAACAATTGCTTCATGGTTGTCTTAGATTTGAAAGACGCCTATATATTATCATGTCCCGATACACGCAGACCACCAACAATTCCTTAGCGTGGCAGTTTCAATTAATGGTACAATAGAGCACTTCCAATATCGAGCACTTCCCTTTGGTGTCGCGGTTGCACCACGTGTATTCACTAAAATAATGGTAGAAGTCATGGCGCACCTTCACGAACAGGACATCTTATTAGTTCCCTATTTAGATGACTTATTAATCGTGGGACATTCGGAATCGCACTGCACTGACTAGTTAGGAAAGGTGACTTCAATGTTGCAGGAGTTGGGTTGGATCGTTAATTTCAAAAAAATCCCGTTTACAACCCTCTAAAGTACAGGAGTTTTTGGGTCTTCTCATAGATTCTTGTAGGCAGGAATATCACCTTCCAGATGCAAAAGTGGATAGGATCCAACAACTAGTAACTAAAGTTATTAAAAAACCTTCAGTCTCTATAAGAAGAGCAATGTCACTGTTAGGATCACTCACATCGTGTATCCCGGCGGTCCTCTGGGCCCAATATCACACCAGAACACTACAGTGGGACATATTACGTAACACCCGTCACTTGTCGGATCACCTTGATGATATTTTTTCACTATCCACTGAATCTGTACAATCCTTACATTGGTGGACACATATACCAAATTTACGTAGATGTGTTCCATGGACAAACGATGTGTCCCGAATAGTAACTACAGATGCTAGTCCCAGGGGATGGGGAGCGCACATGGAAAATAGTTGGGTCCAGGGACTGTGGTCTCAATCTGAACAGAATTCATTATCCAATTTAAAGGAATTATTAACGGTAGAACGCGCTTTAAGTAAATTCCTTATACCCCTACAGGGTAGACATGTCAAATTTTTTTCAGACAACCAGGTGACCGTAGCCTATATTAACCATCAAGGAGGTACTCGGTCAGGTTCATTAATGGATGTTGCGGATCGTATTTTTCAGATGGCAGAAAAGCATCTTCTATCTCTTACGGCTCTTCACATAAGAGGAAAGCTCAATGTCATGGCCGAATATCTAAGCCGCAACAAACTCGGACAGGGAGATTGGACATTGAATCAGACCATCTTCAACCAGATTGTACAATTATGGGGGTGCCCAGACATAGACCTTTTCGCAAGCAAGGAAAACAGAAAGCTACATCGGTTCTGCTCCTTAAACCCCAGGGAAAACCCATATGCAGTGGACGCTCTCCTAATTTCATGGCACTTCAATCTCGCTTACGCCTTTCCCCTTCTAAACTTAATTCCGATAGTTCTGAGGAAGATATGGGAGGACAAGGCCCAGGTAATCATGGTAGCCCCATTCTGGCCCAGAAGGTCATGGTTTCCGTGGCTGAGGAAGATGTCTGTTTCCTAGCCTTGGATTCTCCCAGAAATACCAGATCTCCTCTCCCAGGGCCCGATTCTCCATCCACGAGTCGCCAATTTACATCTAGTGGCGTGGAATTTAAGAGGTCATTACTAAAGGCGAAGGGGTTTTCTCGAGATTTAGTAAATACATTACTAAAGAGTAGAAAGGTGTCTACGACAAATGTTTGTCAGAATTTGGAGGAAATTCTTGGATGTCTCAGGGGCACATATTGGCCAAAAAGTCTGTATTAATAAAATTTTGGAATTTTTACAGAAGGGATTAGAAATGGGGTTCGCCACAAGCACTCTCAAAGTTCAAGTGTCAGCTCTGTATAATAGTAAGTTAGCCAGCAATCACTGGATATCTAGGTTCTTGAAGGCTGCAACTAGGTCCAGGCCAGTTATTAAGCAGAAATTGGTTCCATGGGACCTAAATTTTGTGCTCTCAGCTCTGATGGAAGCGCCACTTGAACCTATTGATACTATCCCGATAAAAATCCTATCTTTAAAAACTGCCCTTTTAGTTGCGCTTACATCCGCAAGAAGGGTTTGCGATCTGCAAGCCCTATCTAGACAGCCTCCATACATGCAGTTTAGAGAAGATGGGGTTATTCTGAAACCTGATCCTCTTTACCTTCCAAAAGTAGCTTCAAAATTTCATAGATTATAGGAAGTTGTTCTACCTTCGTTCTGTTCTAACCCCACTAATGATAAAGAGCGAAAATTCCATTCTCTAGATGTAAGAAGATGTCTTCTTAGATATATTACGGCTACTAGCGCTTGGAAGAAAGATAATTCCCTATTTGTATCCTTCAAGGGAGTTAGAAAGGGGCTTAGAGTGTCCAAAAACACATTAGCTAGATGGATCAGGGAGGCAATTTCTTTAGCTTATTCAGCAGGTGGTGTGCAGATCCCAGAAGGTATAAAAGCTCACTCCACTCGAGCCATGGCTACTTCTTGGTCGGATAGATCAATTGAAGACATTTGTAAGGCGGCCACATGGTCTTCTCCATCTACCTTTCTTAAACACTATAGACTAAATTTTGGTTGCTCCTCCGATCTCACGTTTGGGAGAATGGTGCTTGAAGCAGTTGTCCCTTCCTAGTCTCTTTTACTTCTCTGAAAGTCTCTCGTGGTGCTGTCATGGCGACTGAATAAATACGTAAGCTACTTACCGGTAGCGGTGTTTTTCAGGAGCCCATGACAGCACTTTTATATTCCCTACCCTCTTTTCTTGTGTGGGTCAACACCTTCTTTCCATTAAAGGGAACCTGTCACCCCGTTTTTTGAGATTGAGCTATAAATACTGTTAAATAGGGCCTGCGCTGTGTGTTCCTATAGTGTATGTAGTGTACCCCGATTCCCCACCTATGCTGAGAAATAACTTACCAAAGTCGCCGTTTTCGCCTGTCAATCAGGCTGGGCAGGTCGGGAGGGCGTGGTGACATCGCTGGTTCTTCCTCAGCTTTACATTGGTGGCGTAGTGGTGAACAAGCAGCGCGCGATCTGCGCTGTCATCCCTTTCGTCGGTGGGGGCGGCCATCTTCCTGGGGCCGCGCGTGCGCAGATCGAGTGCTCTGCTGCACGGGGCTTCAGGAAAATGGCCGCGGGATGCCGCGCGTGCGCATTAGAGATCGCGGCGGCCATTTTCCCAAAGCCGAGATGCAAACTCGGCTTTGGGAAAATGGCCGCCGCGATCTCTAATGCGCACGCGCGGCATCCCGCGGCCATTTTCCTGAAGCCCCGTGCAGCAGAGCACTCGATCTGCGCACGCGCGGCCCCAGGAAGATGGCCGCCCCCACCGACGAAAGGGATGACATCGCAGATCGCGCGCTGCTTGTTCACCACTACGCCACTACGCCACCAACGTAAAGCTGAGGAAGAACCAGCGATGTCACCACGCCCTCCCGACCTGACCAGCCTGATTGACAGGCGAAAACGGCGACTTTGGTAAGTTATTTCTCAGCATACATGGGGAATCGGGGTACACTACATACACTATAGGAACACACAGCGCAGGCCCTATTTAACAGTATTTATAGCTCAATCTCAAAAAACGGGGTGACAGGTTCCCTTTAAGTCCTAAGTTTATTCACTGGGTGAATTGTACCATCTTTTAAAATTGTTTATATGCTACTAACCTAGGAGGTCCTCTCTTGCTCTGTAAACCAACTGACGAGGGAGAGAGGTGCCGCCCTTTTTATGTCTGTAGGTTTCCTGTCCCTGAAGAGCGGATCCCCTCTCTCGTGGTGCTGTCATGGGCTCCTGAAAAACACCGCTACCGGTAAGCAGCTTACGTATTTCATGATTTTTACTGTTGGATTGCTCAAAGGGGTTATCCCAACATCGCAAGTTGCCTATCCATCCCACCAATATAGACCAATGCGGCTCTTTAGAATGGATGGCCATACACCCACACCACTGTTACATACGTATAAATAGATGCCTTTCTTTACTCCTCTACACCCAGCAAAAATGTAATTTAGTGGAAGAAATTATCTGCATTATCAGTGCACTGCAAAGTGTCAGATCAGCAATCTGGCACTTTCCCTGGGGCAATGTAAACAATTAAAAAAAAGTTATTTCCACGTGTAAAAGAAAAAAAAAAATTATTCCAATAAATATATTTGTCTAAATAAAAAAAAACAATAAAAGTACACACATTTAGTATCGCCGCGTCCGTAATGACCCGACCTATAAAACTGTCCCACTAGTTAACCCCTTCAGTGATCACCGTAAAAAAAGAGGCAAAAAACGATTTATCAAACCACCGAACAAAAAGTGGAATAACATGCGATCAAAAAGAGGGATATAAAAAAACATGGTACCGCTGAAAACGTCATCTTATCCCGCAAAAACGAGCCGCCATACAGCATCATCAGCACAAAAAAAAAAAAAGTTATAGTCCTCAGAAAATTTAAGCCCTTTACCCCCAAGGGTGGTTTGCACGTTATGGACCGGCCAATTTTTACAATTCTGACCACTGTCCCTTTATGAGGTTATAACTCTGGAACGCTTCAACGGATCCCGGTGATTCTGACAGTTTTCTCGTGACATATTGTACTTCATGATAGTGGTAAAATTTCTTTGATATTACCTGCGTTTATTTGTGAAAAAAACGGAAATTTGGCGAAAATTTCGCAATTTTCCAACTTTGAATTTTTATACAATTAAATCACAGAGATATGTCACACAAAATACTTAATAAGTAACATTTCCCACATGTCTACTTTACATCAGAACAATTTTGGAACCAAATTTTTTTTTTTGTTAGGGAGTTATAAGGGTTAAAAGTTGACCAGCAATTTCTCATTTTTACAACACCATTTTATTTTAGGGACCACATCTCATTTGAAGTCATTTTGAGGGGTCTATATGATAGAAAATACCCAAGTGTGACACCATTCTAAAAACTGCACCCCTCAAGGTGCTCAAAACCACATTCAAGAAGTTTATTAACCCTTCAGGTGTTTCACAGGAATTTTTGGAATGTTTAAATAAAAATGAACATTTAACTTTTTTTTACAAAAAATTTATTCAGCTCCAATTTGTTTTATTTTACCAAGGGTAACAGGAGAAAATGGACCCCAAACGTTGTTGTACAATTTGTCCTGAGTATCCCGATACCCCATATGTGGAGGTAACCCACTGTTTGGGCGCATGACAGAGCTAGGAAGCGAAGGAGCGCCATTTGACTTTTCAATGCAAAATTGACTGGAATTGAGATGGGACGCCATGTTGCGTTTGGAGAGCCACTGATGTGCCTAAACATTGAAACCCCCCACAAGTGACACCATTTTGGAAAGTAGACCCCCTAAGGAACTTATCTAGATGTGTGGTGAGCACTTTGACCCACCAAGTGCTTCACAGAAGTTTATAATGCAGAACCGTAAAAATAAAAAATGATATTTTTTTCACAAAAATTATCTTTTCGCCCCCAATTTTTTTATTTTCCCAATGGTAAGAGAAGAAATTGGACCACAAAAGTTGTTGTACAATTTGTCCTGAGTGCGCTGATACCCCATATGTGGGGGGGGGGGGGGTGGGGGAACCACCGTTTGGGCGCATGGGAGGGCTCGAAAGGGAAGGAGCGCCATTTCGAATGCAGACTTAGATGGAATGGTCTGCAGGCGTCACATTGCATTTGCAGAGCCCCTAATGTACCTAAACAGTAGAAACCCCCCACAAGTGACCCCATATTGGAAACTAGACCCCCCAAGGAACATATCTAGATGTGTTGTGAGGACTTTGAGCCCCCAAGTGTTTCACTACAGTTTATAATGCAGATCCGTGAAAATAAAAAAATAAAAAATGTCCCCCCAAAATTATTTTTTAGCCCCCAGTTTTGTATTCTCCAGAGGGTAACAGGAGAAATTGGACCCCAAAAGTTGTTGTCCAATTTGTCCTGAGTACACTGATACCCCATATGTTGGGGTAAACTCCTGTTTGGGCACACGGGAGAGCTCGGAAGGGAAGGAGCACTGTTTTACTTTTTCAACGCAGAATTGGCTGGAATTGAAATCGGACGCCATGTCGCGTTTGGAGAGCCCCTGATGTGCCTAAACAGTGGAAACCCCCCAATTATAATTGAAATCCTAATCCAAACACACCCCTAACCCTAATCCCAACGGTAACCCTAACCACACCTCTAACCCAGACACACCTCTAACCCTAACCCCAACCCTATTCCCAACCGTAAATGTAATCCTAACCCTAACTTTAGCCCCAACCCTAACTGTAGCCTTAAGGTACCGTCACACATAGCGACGCTGCAGCGATACCGACAACGATCCGGATCGCTGCAGCGTCGCTGTTTGGTCGCTGGAGAGCTGTCACACAGACAGCTCTCCAGCGACCAACGATCCCGAGGTCCCCGGTAACCAGGGTAAACATCGGGTAACTAAGCGCAGGGCCGCGCTTAGTAACCCGATGTTTACCCTGGTTACCATCCTAAAAAGTAAAAAAACAAACGCTACATACTTACCTTCCGCTGTCTGTCCTCGGCGCTCTGCTTCTCTGGTCTGGCTGTGAGCGCCGGGCAGCCAGAAAGCAGAGCGGTGACGTCACCGCTCTGCTTTCTCTATCACCTTTCATTGGGGGACACAGGAACCATGGGTGTATGCTGCTGCCACTAGGAGGCTGACACTATGCAAATAAAAAAGTTAGCTCCTCCTCTGCAGTATACACCCTACCGACAGGAAGTAGGATATTCAGTTTAGCTTAGTGTCAGTAGGAGGTGGACACGGGTCTTTCATTAGACCCTTATCTACCTCAATGTGCGTCGTTCCTTTTCAGTTTTTCCGGAGGGATACAGGGTGAGCAGTCACACCTGTATTCCCACTATGCGGACTATGAGTACGGCGTGTACTGCCACCCCGTATCCTCATAGATCCCTCTCCAGGACCATGATCCTGGCACACATGCGTGCTCAGAAGTCCGGTCCTGGCTCCGTCCCCCACCCACTCGCCCACCAGAGCCTGTCGGTCGGAGGAGACGAGGACGTCCATCTCCAGCTCCACGGACGTCTAATACCTTCAGGGCTTCAGGTTAGTAACGGACGGCGTGGGATGTTTAGGTGAGTATTCCCTTCCCACCGATCCCCCTATCCCTCGGTCTCTCTTCAAAGACAATCATGGGGGGTCCCTGCGGATTCCCTGTTACAGGGGCGATCTTTGGACGTCTCTTTATTGGGACGTTTTCCACACTGCGACAATTTTTTGCTCTGTGCGGCGCCCTGTAGGCAGCCGAGCTGCCGTTTCTACGGCTGCATTTTCCCCCTAACCTGGCGGTTTGCGCGGCAGCTGCGCCGCTTCATGCTCGGCGGCCGCACCTTTACAGGCAGCGGCTCTGCCTTGTCTGCGGCCGTACCTTTATTCCAGGCAGCCGCGCCGTTTACTCCGGCGGCCGCACAGTTTGCTCCCCAGTTTTCCTAACCGGCGGCCGCGGTGTTTCCTGACCGGGGGCCGCAGGGTTTCCTGACCGGCGGCCGCAGGGTTTCCTGACCGGCGGCCGCAGGGTTTCCTGACCGGCGGCCGCAGGGTTTCCTGACCGGCGGCCGCAGGGTTTCCTGACCGGCGGCCGCAGGGTTTCCTGACCGGCGGCCGCAGGGTTTCCTGACCGGCGGCCGCAGGGTTTCCTGACCGGCGGCCGCAGGGTTTCCTGACCGGCGGCCGCACGGTTTCCCTCACCGGCGGCCGCACCGCTTTCTGGTCCCGTGGCCCTCTCCGGCGCCCTCCAGCTTCTAATTTAGGTCCCGGCTTCTCCCGGGGCCTACTCTCGGCCGTGACTCCGCCCACTTCCTGCGTTCTCGGGCGGGCTTTTTTCCCGCCCGGCTGTCTCGACTAGCTCCGCCTCCCGGCGCCATCTTGGTGCTCCTGGCCAGGCAGTTAACCCTGCCCACTACCTCCGTATTCTCGAACCAGGAACGCCTTATGCCCCCCTCCAAAGTGCGTGAATCCCGGCGTCCTCCTCACTTGCGGTCGCCTCAGCCCCACAGCTGGTCCCGGACAGGAGAGTTCCAGAGGTCTGCTCTTTCTGCATGCACCGTCTGCCTGCACCCCTGCCTTTAAGGACCACCGAAGCGCATCACCTGCCGTGAGTAGCTCTGCTCTGCAGTCTGACACTCTCTGCCCTTCTGTCCCCTAACCTTCTGGTCTCCGCTATGTCCGTCCTGCAGCAACCCGATTGATCCCCGGCCGATCCGCCCGTGAGTGACACCCCCATCCCAGGCTGGGCCTCCTCTCTGTCTCAATCGGTGGCCAATTTAACATAGGTGTCTCAAACCCTGGTGTCCATGCTGGATCGGTTACCCCTGCAGACCCCCGCAGTAGCCACCGGGTCGCAGGAAGCTCCGTCCAAGCCCTCCAAGGCTAGCTGCAAAAGGTCCAGACAGGAACGCCGGTCTGAGTCCTCTTCTCGCTCCATCTCGCCACTCGGTCCTCCTCTGCGGTCGGCGTCCTCCCGATCCTCCTCCGCTGAATCAGGCGAGGCTTTCTCTGATGCGCCTTCGAAGGATAATTTGGGGCCGGATTCGAACCAAATCGCTAACATGAGGGATATGGTTCAAAGCCTCATTGGAACAACCAATCAGACCTGTGGCATCGAAGATTCCTCTACGAAACCCGCAGATCAGGCGGTTTCGTTTAGACGGTCTAAACTACCTCCCAAGGTATTTGTTCCTCATCCTGAATTCGTGGAGTTTCTGGCCAGAGAAAGAGCGAATTCGACCAGACGTTCTCAAAGAGACAAGCGTCTTGGAGTTTCCGGATCTCATTGCCAACCGGAATGAGAGGCGTTAGAGAACGACCTCTCCCCCTGTGGATCCATCGGCTGCTAGACTTGCCGCCAACACAGTCCTTACGCTGTCCGGTGGGCGGCTCTGAAAGATTCCATCGATAGGATCATGGAATTCTTCGTGAAGTCGGCTTTCGAAACTGCCGCATCATCCCAATGCCCGGCTTTGGCTTCCACTTGGGTTTCGAAGTCTGTATCCGAGGGGCTAAACAACTCCGTTGGGGCATTCAAGCTGGAGCTCCGGCTGGCGGAACTTGCCACCCAGATTACTCATGACGGGGAATAATTTGTTCCCTGGAGGTCGCGTCTTCTGCCGCACAGGCCCCCAGTAATGTTGTTGCCAGCTGTCGCGCTGTTTGGCTCAAGAGTCATCGAAGAAGTCCCTTACTAGCCTGCCTTTCCAAGGCTCACGTCCTTTCGGTTCCAAGCTGGACCAAATTATTAAGGACGCCACTGGTGGCACCAGTCCCCTTCTCCAGACCTCACCTACTTCCCCTTAGGCGGCTACTTTGGTCTTTTTGACCTTTTTCGTAGTTTTGCGGCATCAGATTCTTCTTCGCAACTGCAGAGGCCACAGGCACGTTAAGAGAAGAAGGTATTCTTCGGCTCACTCTTTCCTGGCGTGCCCGCTACTCCTAAGGTGGATTCTCCAGGTCCAGGACTGGAAGTTCCACCTAGGCATGACCCATGACTAGACCACAGCCCGTTTCTCAGACTGGGCAATCGTCTCCTGTTCTTCAGGGACGTCTGGGTCTCCTCAGTAGAGGTCGCATGGGCCAGGGCTCTTGTTCCCTCTAGATACAAAATCTTCATTTCACGGTCCTGGGATCGTTTTCTTCAAATCCCAACCTTCAAGAGACCCCGCTCTAGTCCCGGGTTTCTTTACTGCCATTGCTTCCCTCCTTAAATCCGGGGTAATCGTTCCCGTCCCAGAACAGGAACGGTTCACTGGCTTCTATTCGAATCTTTTTGTACTGACAGAGGACGACAAGGTTCGTCTCAGTCCGGATCTCAATTGCTGAACAAGAAGTTTCGTCGGAGACACTTCAGGACGATATTCCCTCGTTCAGTAATCGCCTCCATGGAGGCTCAGGAATTTCGGTTTCAGGCTCCCGAAAGTCTATCCATCTTTTCCGACATTCTATCCATTGCGGGTGGCTCGTCAACAGAAAGAAGTTCCATCTTGTTCAGCGCCTCGTATCTCCGGGAATGTTCTTAGACACTTGTCGGACCAGAGTCTTCCTTCCCGAAGACAGGATATCCCTCCTTTGTCAGGAAGTTCGCTTGCTCCAGGGTTCTCGGCTCCCCTCCTTTCCGATGGGCCTTAAAGGCCCTAAGGAGGTCGGTTGCAACATCGGAAGCAATTTTCCCTTCGCCCGTTTCATTCAAGACTTCTTCAGCAGGCTATTCTATCACAGGGGACAGGTCTGTCTTCTCCCTGCATCGTCCGATCTGGCTTTCTCCCGGGTCAAATGGTTCCTCGACTGGTGGCCGAGGTCACTTCTCTTATCCCAGAGTAGATCCTTCACAGCATATCCTTCCTTCCAGTTCCATGGCAGGTGGTGACGACGGACGCCAGCCCGCTCGGCGGAGGCGCGGGGCTTTGTCTCCTGTTCTTTCAGGGTTGTTGGTCAGCGCAGGAGTCCTCTTTGCCGATCAATGTCCTCGAGTTCCGGATCATCTTTCTGTCTTGCCTTCACTGGGTAAGGATTCTCGGCAGCCTGCCAATTCGAATCCAGACAGACAATGACACAGCTGTGGCATACGTCTACCACCAGGGGTGGACTTGGCGTTCTCTGGCCTCGGCCGAGATTCCAGGATCCTCCTTTGGACAGAAGCAACGGTCCTGGTGAGCTCCGCAGGGCATGTCCCCGGCGTGGACATTTAGCCCGCCGACTTCCTCGGCTGCGAGGGCCTCGCGGCAGGGGAATGGTACTTCAGGAGGTTTCCTGTCAGATTGCTCTTCGATGGGGGACTCCAGAGGTGGTCCTCATGGCGTCCCGATTGAACAGGAGGTCCCTCGGGTCGGCCAGGGTCCCGTGATCCTCTCACAGTGGTGTTGTCACTCTGGCCATTCCTCGGTCGCAGTTCGGGCTCCCCTATCGGTTCCCACGCCTTCTCTTGCTTTCCAAGCTGTCGAAGAAGATCAAGGCTGATGGGTGGTCTTGGTTTGCAGACATCGCCAATCTTCTCGCGGACACCCCTTGTGTCTTCCAAACGGACCCGTTATGCTGTCTCAGGGTCCGATCTGCCACCCGAATTATCGGTCGCTCAGTTTAACGTCGTGGCTGTGGACTCCACAGTTCTAAGAGCGTCCGGCCTTTCGGCCCAGATGAGTCACTCTATAATCCAGGCTGGGAAGCCTTCGTCTTCTTGCAGGATCTACTATCGTACCTGGAAGGCTTACTTTCGTTGATGTGAGTCCAACCGCTTTTCACCTATGTCCTTTTTCCCTGCCTTCCATTTGGTTTTTCCTTCAGGCAGGACTGGATTCGGGCTTCGTTCTCAGTTCCCTAAAGGGACAGTTTCCTGCGCTCTTCTTCTCTTTTAAGAAGACGTTATCTTCTCAGCCACAGGTTAAGACCTTCCTTCAAGGAGTAGCCCACGCTGTCCCTCCGTACAGGGCCTCTGTGGATTCATGGGATTTTAAGGTTGTGTTGGTCATTCTTAGGGGTTCCCCCCTTAAAGCCTCTCCGGGAGCTTTCCCTGTCAGTTCTATCTCGGAAGGTGGCTTTTCTCAGGTCCATCTCTTCGATCCGCCGCGTTTTTGAGTTGGCGGCCATTTCTTGCCGACCTCTTTTCTTGATTTTCCACCAGGACAAGGTGGTCCCAGGCCTCCGCCTTCCTTCCTTACTTTCTCGAGGTGGTTTTAATCTTTCCACCTCAACGAGGACATCGTTCTACCTTTCCTTTTGTCCAGCTCCGACTCATCCTCTGGAGTGATTGTTGAACAGGCTGGGACTCGTCAGGGCAGTGAGGATCTCCCTGGCTAGCACAGCCACTTTCCGAAAGATGGAATCTCTTTTCGCCATCCCTGATGGCATGCGTAGAGGCCTGCCGGCTTCCAAGGCAACTATTGCTCGCTCTATCTGAACGGCAATTTTGGAAGCTTACCGGGTCAAGAACAAGAGTGTCCCCTCCTGAGATAAAGACTCACTCTACCCGGGCAGTCGGCGCTTCCAGTGCGGTACGTCATGGGGTTTTCGCCGATGGCTTTGCAAAGCGACAACCTGATCTTCCATCCACACATTTTGCCGAACTACGGCGGACTCCAGCCTGGGCAGAAGGATCCTGCAGGCGGCAGTGGTGAGTCCTCGGACCTGATGGAAGTCTGTTTTTCCCACCCCAGAGACTGCTTTGGGACGTCCCATGGTTCCTGTGTCCCCCAATGAAAGGTGATAGAGAAAACAGGATTTTTGGTTGCTTACCGTAAAATCTGTTTCTCGGAGCCTTCATTGGGGGACACAGCACCCTCCCAAGTTGAACAGCTCTGTTTACTGTATACGTTTGAGTTCTTTGAACACTCTTTGAGCGTTTGAATCTGTTAATCTATAGAGCGCCGTAGAATTTGTTGGCGCTAGTAGATAAAGTTTATTATTATTATTATTCTTTCTCTTTTACACGTTTCTTCTCCTACTGCTTTCTCACTAACTGAATATCCTACTTCCTGTCGGTAGGGTGTATACTGCAGAGGAGGAGCTAACTTTTTTATTTGCATAGTGTCAGCCTCCTAGTGGCAGCAGCATACACCCATGGTTCCTGTGTCCCCCAATGAAGGCTCCGAGAAACAGATTTTACGGTAAGCAACCAAAAATCCTGTTTTCCGGCAGACCGACGCTCACAGCCAGAGCAGGAGGAGAGCAGAGCACAGCGCTGGAGGACAGACAGCGGTAGGTAAGTATGTAGTGTTTGGTTTTTTACTTTTAGGATGGTAACCAGGGTAAACATCGGGTTACTAAGCGCGGCCCTGCGCTTAGTTACCCGATGTTTACCCTGGTTACCAGCGAAGACATCGCTGAATCGGTGTCACACACGCCGATTCAGCGATGTCTACGGGGAGTCCAGCGACCAAATAAAGTTCTGGACTTTCTTCCCCGACCAGCAATCTCCCAGCAGGGGCCTGATCGCTGCTGCCTGTCACACTGGGCGATATCGCTAGCGAGGACGCTGCAACGTCACGGATCGCTAGCGATATCGTCTAGTGTGACAGTACCTTTAACCCTAACCCTAGTGGGAAAATTGAAATAAATACATTTTTTTAATTTTTTTTATTTTTCCCTAACTAAGGGGGTGATGAAGGGGGGTTTGATTTACTTTTATAGCGGGTTTTTTAGCGGATTTTTATGATTGGCAATAAAAAGCGTCTTTCAGTGTGTGACGGCTGCCAAAGACGCTTTTTATTGCAAAAAATATTTTTTGCGTTACCACATTTTGAGAGCTATAATTTTTCCATATTTGAGTCCACAGAGTCATGTGAGGTCTTGTTTTTTGCGGGACGAGTTGACGTTTTTATTGGTAACATTTTCGGGCATGTGACATTTTTTGATCGCTTTTTATTCCGATTTTTGTGAGGCAGAATGACCAAAAACCAGCTATTCATGAATTTCTTTTGGGGGAGGCATTTATACAGTTCCGAGTTTGGTAAAATTGATAAAGCAGTTTTATTCTTCGGCTCAGTACGATTACAGCGATACCTCATTTATATAATTTTTTTATGTTTTGGCGCTTTTATACGATAAAAACTATTTTATAAAAAAAATAATTATTTTTGCATCGCTTTATTCTGAGGTCTAACTTTTTTATTTTTTTGCTGATGAAGCTGTATGGTGGCTTGTTTTTTGCGGGACAAGATGACGTTTTCAGCGGTACCATGGTTATTTATAGTTGTCTTTTTGATCGCGTGTTATTCCACTTTTTGTTCAGCGGTATGATAATAAAGCGTTTTTTTGCCTCTTTTTTTTTTTTGTCTTACTGTGTTTACTGAAGGGGTTAACTAGTGGGACAGTTTTATAGGTTGGGTCGTTAAGGACGCGGCGATACTAAATATTTTTATTTAGATAAAGAAATGTATTTATGGGAATAATATTTTTTTTTTCTTTATTTAGGAATTATTTTATTTTTATTTTTTTTTTTAACACATGTGGGAATTTTTTTTCTTAACTTTTTTACTTTGTCCCAGGGGGGGACATCACAGATCACTGATCTGACTGTTTGCACAGCACTCTGTCAGATCAGCGATCTGACTTAGTGCTGCAGCTTACCAAGCGCCTGCTCTAAGCAGGCGCTTGGTAAGCCACCTCCCTCCCTGCAGGACCCGCATGCCGCGGCCATCTTGGATCCGGGCCTGGAGCAGGGAGGGAGGTAAGGAGACCCTCGCAGCAACGCAATCACATCGCGTTGCTGCGGGGGTCTCAGGGAAGCCCGCAGGGAGCCCCCTCCCTGCGCGATGCTTCCCTATACCGCCAGCACACCGCAATCATGTTCGATCGCGGTGTGCCGGGGGTTAATGTGCCGGGGACGGTCCGTGACAGCTCCTGGCACATAGTGCCAGATGTCAGCTGCGATATGCAGCTGACACTCGGCCGCGCTCCCCCCGTGAGCGCGGCCGATCGCGCTGGACGTACTGGCAGAAAGGGGTTAAACAATGCAAAAATAATTTTTTTATGAAAATAGATTTTATCGTATAAAAGCGCCAAAACATAAAATAATGATGTAAATGAGGTATCACTAATCGTACTGACCCGAAGAATAAAACTGCTTTATAAATTTTATCAAACATGGAACGGTATAAACGCCGAAATTAACGAACTGCTGGTTTTTGTTCATTCTGCCTCACAAAAATCAGAATAAAAAGCGATAAAAAAATGTCACGTTCCCGAAAATGGTACCAATAAAAACGTCAACTTGTCCCGCAAAAAACAAGACCTCACATGACTCTGTGGACCAAAATATGGAAAAATTATAGCTCTCAAAATGTGGAGACGCAAAAACTATTTTTTGCAATAAAAAGTGTCTTTTAGTTTGTGACAGCTGCCAATCTTAAAAATCTGCTAAAAAACCCACTATAAAAGTAAATCAAACCCCCCTTCATCACCCCCTTAGTTAGGGAAATATGATAAAATTAAAAAAATGTATTTATTTCCATTTTCCGGTTAGGACTACAGTTAAAGTTGGGGCTACAGTTAGGGTTAGGGTTGGGGCTACAGTTAGGGTCGGCTACAGTTAGGGTTAGGGTTGGGGCTACAGTTGGGGTTAGGGTTGGGGCTACAGTTAGGGTTAGGGTTGGGGCTACAGTTAGGGTTAGGGTTGGGGCTACAGTTAGGGTTGGGGCTACAGTTAGGGTTGGGGCTACAGGTAAGGTTTTTTTTTTTTTTTAATTCGTTTATTTATTAAACACAGAATAAAATTACAGCATACATATTTGTCCTTGTCGTTAATTTGTATAGTTGCATTTACAGGGATTGAGAAAGACAAAATATACATATGCCAATCATTTTACATAAAGAAAACATATGCGTTAAGTTATACAACAGTCAGAACATAAGGTTCCTAAACTATAACCAAACTAAGCCTCCAAAACTACTAAGCCGCCACTTAACAAAAGTTGAATACACTATTATTTGACTTTTTCCCTTTCCCATTACGCAATATTTACGGATCAAAGAACCATGCATACCACATTTCTCTCAATCAGTCAGGTCATAAAGTAAGATGTGAGGCATTCCATTTATCCCAGATTTTACTAAACTTACGCGGACAACCTCTATTTTGATAAAGAGTACGCTCATCGGGGATAACTGCATTTACCAACTCAATCCAGGACCTAACGGAGGGGGGCGAGCCTCCCATCCACCTCAGAGCTAGTAACTTCCTTGCCAGAAAGAGTGCTTCACGTAAAAAAATCCCAGTATAATGTTCCCAGGCCCCTTCGTCCCACACTCCAAATAAGCAAATTAAGGGTTCAGGAGAAATTGGAATTGACAATACTGAAGTTAATAGTGACGCCACCTCCCTCCAGTAATGAGAAACTATGGGGCACTGCCATATCATATGTATAAAATCCGCGTCAGAGTGGCAACGCAAATATTCCGACGTCGGGTATCGACCCATCCGACAGAGTCTCAACGGAGTCAAGTATGACTGGTGGATTATGTATAATTGGGTCATCTGATTGTTGACTGATGGGGATACTCTGAGAGGGGATTCCAAAATATCCTCCCATTCCTCGTTTTGCATGTCAGGAATGAGTCCCCCCCCATTTGCCCCTTACCGAATCCACAACAGAGTTCGCCCCCGCTGATAGCAGATATGTGTATAGGGACGAAATAAGACCTTGAGGTCCCTGCGACTTAAGAATACCTATCAAAGGTAAAGATGAAATGTTACGGTTCATCCCCTCATTCCTGACAAATGACTGAACGGCAGATCTGAGCTGCAGGTATCGAAAAAATTGAGACCTTGGAAGATCACACTTATTTTGTAGTTGTTCAAAGGACACAAAAAAACCCTGATCATATAAGTCTCCGATCAAAAGAACCCCACGAGAAACCCAAAATTTTGTAGATGGGTGATTCATCAGTGTCGGGAAATAACCATTATCCCATAGAGGCATCTCTGCTACAATGTCCCCAAATCCAGTAATTTTTTTAATTTTCTTCCAAGTGGACCGTGCCAAACGAATCATGGGCAACAGACAGGGAGCACCTATCCTCTCCGATTCTAGAAGACCCAGCGGGCATCCAGCACCGACAGAGCTAACTAAGTGGCTTTCAGAATTGGGGAGATAGTTATGGGGCATCCATTTACATAGTGCTTTAGCCTGTCCCGCTAGATAGTATAGCAAAAAATCTGGCAATGCCGCTCCTCCCTCCCGTTTAGGTCTTTGTAAAGTGGCCAGTTTAAGCTTGGGCCTACCCTTCCCCCATACGAATGAGGTAACATGAGAATTTAAACTGGTGAAGAAAAATTTTGGTATAGTTACTGCACTATGTTGGAGACAATAATTGAATTTAGGAAGCAAAATCATTTTAATGAGATTAATGCGGCCTGCTACAGACAGCGGAAGCTTACTCCAAGATGCAAATTTCAATTTAGTATATTCCAACAGGGGGAAAACGTTAAGCTGTAAGTCCAACCCACTGTGCTGGGACATGTAAATACCCAAGTACTTAAATTTAGATACTATCGGCAATAAAGAGAGAGTACTAAGATTAGGTGCTGGGAGTTGAGATAGAGGTAGTAGGGCAGATTTATCCCAATTAATATATAGACCTGAGAACCCACTAAATTTATCTATGGTAGCAATTACCCGTGGTAATGTTTCTTCTGTCTTATCCATGAATATTATCATGTTGTCAGCATATAAGCCAACGATATCCGTGCGGTCCGCTATTTTAATACCATCAATACCGGGGGTTGAGCGCAGACGCATAGCTAATGCTTCTATTGCTAAAGCAAATAGGGCTGGGGAAAGGGGGCACCCTTGACGAGTTCCCCTATATAGTGAGAATGGTTCAGAGATGGAGCCATTAACAACTATACGGGCCTTGGGTTTCAGATATAGCACACCAACCCACTTCAAAAATTTCTCCCCAAAGCCATATTTTTGTAGACAGGCGGACAAAAAGGGCCATTCAAGAGAGTCGAACGCCTTGGCTGTGTCTAACGACGCCAGTGCCCAGCTATTATCTGGCAACAAAGAGCTATACTGAATCACCAACTGGACCCGCCTAATATTTATAGAGGTACTCTTACCGGGCATAAAGCCAGTTTGATCTGGGTGTACAATATCTAATATGATGGAGTTCAACCTGGTAGCCAGTATTTTAGCAAAAGTCTTATAATCCACGTTTACCAGGGATATGGGACGATATGATCCACATTCCAAAGGATCTTTCCCCTCCTTTTTAAGTACAATAATATGCGCTTCATAAAAAGTATCAGGTAGACACCCTGCCCTCCATATCTCTTTAAATACTTTCAATAAAAGCGGAGCCAGTATCTCCCGGTATCTCCTATACAGCTCTACAGGAAAGCCATCTGGTCCAGGGGCCTTCCCGGAGGCCATATCCGTTATAGCTTGTTCCACTTCCTCCAAAGTAAATTCAGCGTCCATAAAGGCCTGCTGGGCAGAGCTCAGTGCAGGGAATGTCATATCGGATAAATATCTTAAACAGTCGGAAACATCAAAACCGCTCTTAGATTCATACAGCCCCTTATAATAGTCATAAAAACATTGGAGTATTCCCTCAGTAGTGGAATTCAGTGAGCCGTCTGGTGAGCGAATTTGTAATATCATATTAGATGTGTTGTGTTGACGCACCAAGTAGGCCAGGAATTTCCCCGCCTGATTCCCCATTTCAAAGTACGATTGTCGTGTGAAAAATAGTTTTCGCTTAGACTTAGTGTCTATGTGTTGGGTGTATAATCTTTGCAGAGTCAACCACTCAACCCTATTATCGTTGGTCTGGTCAGCTGTATATGTTGTCTCAGCATTTCTCAAGCGTTGCTCAATTTCATCATCCTCTCTCGATGTTACCCTCTTGATATATGAAATTGTTGAAGACAGACAGCCCCTTAAATATGCCTTAAGTGTGTCCCAAAATAAATTAATATTCTGGAGTTCTGAGTGGGACTGCATGAAGCAGTTTAACTGGTCAACTGTCCTATCATCTGAACCCATTAGTTTACACCAAAAGGGATTCAATTTCCATATTCTACCGTTATTCAATGTCCCGAACACGAGTCTAAGTGTGACCGGACTATGGTCTGAGATTCCTCTATTACCATGTTTCACTCTATCCACCCACCGCACCAAATCGCCAGACCCGAAGATATAATCTATGCGAGAGAGGGAACTTTTAGTGGATGAGTGGCAGGTATATCCCCTCTCCCCAGGGCGATGGATCCTCCATAGGTCTATCCAGCCGCTACCCTCCATGAACTGTGCCAACTGAGTCGGGGCTGAGGAAGGAGAAGAAGACAAGGGTTCCCCGGTCGACCCATCTCCCAAACGTATTCTATCAGAACTACTGTTCATAACTAGGTTGAAATCACCCATACACATAACATGCGCGTCAGGGTAGTTTAACGCAAAGCTCATTGCCATCTTAAGTATTGAGGTGTTGGCCGGAGGGGGGTTATATATGCATAATATGACATATTCACGGGAGTTAATTAGTGCATGGACAAAGACAAATCGTCCCTCTATATCCCGCCGAGTCACTCGGGCCTCCCATCGGACATCTTTGTGTACTAGTAATGATACCCCTCTTGAGTAGCTAGTGTGAAATGAGTGAGCATACCATTGTACCCAAGGTTTCTGTACACCTCTGGCTGTATCTCTGGTCAGATGTGTCTCCACCAGGACCACAATATGGGGATGACATCGCCTGATTTGAGAGAACACCTTAATTTTCTTCCGGGGTGTCTTAATGCCCCGTATGTTCCATGTCATACATATCAACTCAGACCCCATACCCAGTCATTAAAAAAAAATTGGTGTGCACTGATGGTGAGAGAAAACCACTTATTACGCATGGGAGGTCATAAAGGCTTTGGTGGCGGCTCTTACCCAAATACCTACTAAAACTGATTAAATCTAACAAGATAGAAAATCAACAACTTAACAAAAAACGAATAATCCAGGAGCATAGAATAACACTCCCGTCTTCAAATAAACCTGGGGATACCCCCGCTGATTCCAGCGTCCGGTATTGTTGGTAAGTTGAGCGCTCACAGGGAGAGCTCCAATTCAGCAATTAAATAACCGTTGATCAGCTGAAAACACATCAGGATTCTATTCCACTAGACATTCCACGGGAACGCAGCCAATCAGCTGCCTCTGACTGGTCAGTGAAAAACAGGGAGGAACCGTTGCTGACAACCCGGAGACGCGCCGGGTATATCATGGAGTAGATAATGTTTTTATCTCTGAGCTGCTTCTTAACATCCACAAATCTTGCCCGTTGTTTCTGGAGTTCAACGGAGAAGTCTGGAAATATCGAGATTGTAGCATCGTTGAGCTTGATGGGACTCTTTTGTCGCGCCAATCGTAGGATAGTATCTCTGTCTTTGCAATTGAGAATACGTGCCAGGAAAGGTCTGGGTGGTGCCCCAGGGGGAAGAGACTTGGTGGGGACTCTATGGGCTCTTTCCACCGAGAACATCGGAGAAAACGCATCTCCCAACGACGACTTAAGCCAATCCTCCAGGAATTTTTCAGGCTGCTGGCCTTCTGTACGTTCCGGTAGGCCTATGATGCGAATATTATTTCGGCGCATTCTGTTTTCAGGCTCAATCTTTCAGAGCTCACTCCGCGCTGGCCCTTAAACTATGGAGCACCAGTATGTGTTGCTCAGCCGCGCTGCAGTAATGAGGGGCTGCGCCACGTCCTCTGCTGTAGGAGCGCGCGCTTTAGTAATGGCCGCCGCTCACAGCCGCCCCCACCGCCGATGTGCTCTCCTCTCCTCGGAGTCCCGCAGTCCTCACCTGCCGGCGCCCGGTGCCTCCCGAAAATCAGGGAGAGATTCCGGCTGCAGGTATCCGCAGCACCGCGTCTCTTGTGGGCAAGGCGTCCCCCTGGAAAATGTCCGCCGTCACATTCAGGGCCCTCCGCGTCGCCGATCTTCCTCCCTCACCGGCACCTCTCTGTCACCGCCCTAGTCTTCTCCAGAGGCTAGCAGCCTCTGCGTCTCCAGGGGTCTCGGCAGCCGCAGGATTTTAATAGTGTAAGGGGTCTAATAGGCAGGATGGTAGAAGGATATTAGGGAGCTCTCCCAAAGCACGTCTTCTTCCTCTCACTCCATAACCACGCCCCCACAGTTAAGGTTTAATAATAATCTTTATATAGCGCCAACATATTCCGCAGCGCTTTACAGTTTAACAGTTTCAAACACAAAAGTCATAAGTAACAACGTTAACAATACAATAATTAAAGCGAAATAAGACGACCCTGCTCATGAGAGCTTACAATCTACAATGAGGTGGGGGAGATACAAAGTACTGGTGTGTATTTACAATGATGTATTTACAATGATCGTCCAGCCATCCTCAGGGGTTGGGTAATAGATAGGGATAGTGAATGGGCTACACACACACAAACATAAAATGACTTTGATTAGTGAACGTGATAGGCCGCTCTGAACAAATGTGTTTTGAGCGAGCGCCTAAAACTATGCAAATTGTGGATGGCCCTAATATCTTGGGGTAGAGTATTCCAGAGGATTGGCGCAGCACGGGAGAAGTCTTGGAGACGGGAGTGGGAGGTACGGATTAGTGCAGAGGTTAGTCGAAAGTCATTTGCAGAGCGCAGTGGTCTGTTAGGCCGATAGACAGAAATGAGGGAGGAGATGTAAGGGGGTGCCTCACTGTGGAGAGCTTTGTGGGTGAGAACAAGTACTTTGAATTGTATCCTGTAATGAATGGGCAGCCAGTGTAACGACTGGCGAAGAGCGGACGCGTCCGAGTAGCGATTAGCCAGATGGACGACCCTGGCTGCTGCATTAAGGATGGACTGGAGAGGGGAAAGTCGAGTGAGGGGGAGGCCAATTAATAGAGCATTGCAGTAGTCCAGGCGGGAGTGGATCAGGGCGACAGTGAGGGTTTTAGTTGTCTCCATGGTGAGAAAATGGCGGATTCTAGAGATGTTCTTTAGGTGTAAGCGGCATGAGCAGGCAAGAGATTGTATATGGGAGGTGAAGGAGAGATCGGAGTCAAACATAACACCCAGACAGCGCGCCTGCTGCCGGGGTGTTATAATGGTGCCACCCACGGAGAGGGAAATGTCAGATTTAGGGAGGTTAGTAGATGGCGGGAGCAGAAGTTCAGTTTTGGAGAGGTTGAGTTTCAGATAGTTAGGGTTAGGGTTGGGGCTACAGTTAGGGTTGGGGCTACAGTTAGGGTTGGGGTTTGGATTACATTTACGGTTGGGGTTAGGGGTGTGTCAGGGTTAGGGGTGTGGTTAGGGTTATGATTGGGATTAGGGTTAGTGGTGTGTTGGGGTTAGGGATGTGGTTGGGATTAGGGTTAGGGGCATGTTCGGGATAGGGGTGTGGTTAGAGTTACGGATGTGTTTGGGTTAGGATTTCAGTTAGAATTGGGGGTTTCCACTGTTTAGGCACATCAGGGGATCTCCAAACGCGACATGGTGTCC
Source organism: Ranitomeya imitator (assembly GCF_032444005.1). Classification (NCBI taxonomy): domain Eukaryota; kingdom Metazoa; phylum Chordata; class Amphibia; order Anura; family Dendrobatidae; genus Ranitomeya; species Ranitomeya imitator. The sequence goes on along the minus strand of NC_091284.1, from coordinate 328,729,959 downwards.
TATCTCAATTCCAGCCAATTCTGCATTGAAAAAGTAAAACTGTGCTCGTTCCCTTCTGAGCTCTCCCATGCGCCAAAACAGATGTTTACCCCACCATATGGGATATCGGTGTGCTTAGGACAAATTGGACAACAAAGTTTGGGGTCCAATTTCTCTGGTTACCCTTGGGAAAATAAGTTTGGCGGGCTAAAAAATCATTTTTGTGGGGAAAAAAATGATTTTTTATTTTCTCGGCTCTGCATTATAAACTGTAGTACAACACTTGGGGGCTCAAAGTTCTCACAACACATCTAGATAAGTTCCTTGGGAGGTCTAGTTTCCAATATGGGGTCACTTGTGGGGGGTTTGTACTGTTTAGGTACATTAGGGGCTCTGCAAACGCAATGTGACGCCTGCAGACCATTCAATCTAACTCTGCATTCCAAATGGCGTTCCTTCCCTTCCGAGCTCTGCTATGCGCCCAAACAGTAGTTTTCTCCCACATATGGGGTATCTGCGTACTCAGGACAAATTGGACAACAACTTTTAGGGTCCAATTTCTTCTGTTACCCTCGGGAAAATACAAAAATGGGGGTTAAAAATTTTTTTTGTGAAAAAATGACTTTTTATTTTTACAGCTCTACATTATCAACTTCTGTGAAGCACTTAGTGGGTCAAAGTGTTCACAACATATCTAGATAAGTTCCTTAGGGGGTCTACTTTCCAAAATGGTGTAACTTGTGGGGGGTTTCAATGTTTAGGCACATCATAGGCTCTCCAAACCCGACATGGCGTCCTATCTCAATTCCAGTCAATTTTGCATTGAAAAGTCAAACGGCGCTCCTTCCCTTCTGAGCTCTGCCATGTGCCCAAACAGTGATTTACCCCCTCATATGGGGTATCCGCATACTCAGAACAAATTGTACAACTTTTGGGGTCCAATTTCTCCTGTTACCCTTGGCAAAATAAAACAAATTGGAGCTAAAGTAATTTTTTTGTGAAAAAAAGTTAAATGTTCATTTTTATTTAAACATTCCAAAAATTCCTGTGAAACACCTGAAGGGTTAATAAACTTCTTGAATGTGTTTTTGAGCACCTTGAGGGGTGCAGTTTTTAGAATGATGTCACACTTGGGTATTTTCTATCATATAGACCCCTCAAAGTGACTTCAAATGTGATGTAGTCCCTAAAAAAAAAAAAATAAAAAAAAATGGTGTTGTAAAAATGAAAAATTGCTGGTCAACTTTTAACCCTTAACTCCCTAAAAAAAAATTTTGGTTCCAAAATTGTGCTGATGTAAAGTAAACATATGGGAAATGTTACTTCTTAAGTATTTTGTGTGACATAACTCTGATTTAAGGGCATAAAAATTCAAAGTTGGAAAATTGCGAAATTTTCGCCAAATTTGTTTTTTTTCACAAATAAATGCAGGTAATATCAAAAAAATGTTACCACTGACATGAAGTACAATATGTCATGAGAAAACAGTGTCAAAATCACTGGGATCCGTTGAAGCGTTCCAGAGTTATCTCATAAAGGGACAGTGGTCAGAATTGCAAAAATTGGCCCGATCATTAACGTGCAAACCACCCTTGGGGGTAAAGGAGTTAAGATAAATGGTACCCTTTCATATAGCAGCACCATGACAATGTACAAGTGTGTCTTTTGGGATAAGAAAGATATGCGCTACTTACTGATTGATTTCAACCATTTTTCCCTTAGTTGCTATTAGTGCTTTTTATCTTATACACTTTTCATTTATCCTTCTTTATTTAGTTTAATGACCAGCTGATTAGCCCTAAGCACTTTGTTCATTTGGCTGGAAAATCAACTTTAAAGGATTGGAAAAGAGCGATTCGCCTTGAAGGAGTCATGTTACGGTAAGGAGTTTGTGGAAACTTTCCTAGGAATCTTTATCATATTTCATGTAGTTCTATGGTAGTTCTATAATATTCCCATTCCATTGCAGAAAAATGATGGATTCAGGCCAGATTGATTTTTATCAACATGAGAAACTCTGCACCAACACATGCCGAAGCACTAAGTTTGATCTGCTCATTAGTAGTGCTCGTGCCCCTGTTCCCGGACAGAGCAATGTTGTGCAGAGCCCACCCACAGGGGAAGGTATGCATTTACTTGCTTCTGACGATGGCATAGGTTGTGACAGAAAATATCCGGCACACATGTCTATTGGTAATACCTGCTGTTTTAATCTAAAGGGCCTCTTTCTATGGTGACTTTATCAGAGGAGACGATGGAAGATGGTACTATTGAATGGGGGTCAGGACTCACTGCTACAGTACAGATGAATAGAGATGACCGAGGCAAAAAGGATGAGGAGATATCTGGTAGGAAAATTCAGACTTGTGTATCCACCGTTTCTTTATTTTTTATTGGAATCTAGTATTTTATTGGAGTGCCATCTCCTGTAGTAACATTTTAAGGGAAAGTCATCAATAAATAATAATTATATATAATATAGATCATTGCTAGGACATGTACAAATGCATAGGTTAGCAAAGTTGTGGTATATTGCTAAGCTGTAACCAAAAAAAAAAAAAAAAATACGTGGTCAAAATTGTTGGTACCCCTCGTTTAATGACAGAAAATGGTCACAGAAATAACTTGAATCTGACAAGTAATAAATGCAAAAAAAATCTGAAAATGAACAAATGAAAGTCAGACGTTTCTTTTCAACCATGCTTCCACAGAATAAAAAAAAAAAAAAAAACTTCCACTATTCCTCACATAAAAGAATTTATAGCATCTGCAGGATGATCATGCGTGCCCGCTATTATAGAGAATAAATATTCACTGCTCTCCACTCCCATAGGCGTGGGGAGCAGTGAATATTCATTGACCTTTAATAGCTGGCACAGTAGCAACAGATGCATGCTTCCTGCAGTTGCCCGGCGATCATGTGTGACCACTACTCAAAAGAATGAATATTCACCGCCCTCCATGGCCATGGGAGTGGAGAGCAGTGAATATTCATTCCCTTTAATAGCGGGCACACGTGATCGCCCGGCAGCTGTGGCCAACATTGGGCCTGCTATTAAATATCCATGAATATTCTATAAAAAATTAACTAATAAAGATTTTAAAAAAATGCATTTTTTTTTTTCGTAATTCACTCTAAAGTAGCAAATAAAAATTCAGATTTGGTCACTTGACATGGAATGACCCAGTCTTTCTTTCACAGTGCCTGTGAATATGCAGAATTTATAGGGAGGAGAGGAATAACACAGACCTCTGTATTAGTGCATATACAGCTCAGGCAAAAATTAAGAGATCACTGCAAAATGTTCAGTTTGTCTGATTTTTCTCTTTATAGGTATATTTTTGAGTAAAATGTAAATTATTTTAGCCCATAAACTTCTGACATGTCTCTGAATTTCCACGTAATACATTTTACTATTTTTTTTTTTCCTGAAAAGGAGAAATGGTAAAAAAAAAACAAAAAAAGCCCAATGCTTTCAGACCTCAAACCATGCAAAGAAAACAAGTTCAAAATAATTTAGAAACAACAATACTAATGTGTTAACTCAGGAAGAGCTCAGAAATCAATATTTTGTGGAATAACCATGATTTTTAATCACAGCTTTCATGCGTCTTGGCATGCTTTCCACCAGTCTTTTACACTGCTTGTGGCGCAAGAATGTAAGCAGTTCTTCTTTTTTTGATGGCTTGTGACTATCCATCTTCCTCTTGATTACATTCCAGAGGTTTTCAATGGGGTTCAGGTCAGGAGATTGGGCTGCCCATGACAGGGATTTGATGTAGTCGTCTCTTAATTTTTGCCAGAGCTCTCTAGTGAGTGCCTCAACTTGCTACCCACAAGCTCACTTTTGTTAGAGCTCCTAAGGGTGTGTGCCCACGATCAGGAAGAAGAGCAGTGTTTTGGAAGCAGCACACTTGCGCTGTGTCCAAAAAGCTGTTCTACATTAGAAACACAGTGGATGTTATTTATAGAAATCCCATGCCCACTGTGCTTCTATTTGACGCTGCTGAAACTCATCCGTGGTGAAGGTTTACGAGCTGCAGAATGACCATTTCTGTTGCGGTGACGCTAGTCTCCGCAACAGAAGTTTCCACCATAGAAATGTATTGGATGCGGTAAATTCGCATTGTTCAGTGTACAAATGTGGATTTGCCTGCGTAATTAGAAGGCAGCAAAAATGCGCTGCTATTTCCTGATCGTGGGCACGTACCCTGATAATGGCCCTAGTACAAAGATAGTCATGGCCAAAAGTATTGACACCCCTGCAATTCTGTCAGATAGTACTCATTTTCTTCCTGAAAATGATTGCAAACACAAATTGTTTGGTATTAATATCTTCGTTTAATTTGTCTTAAATGAAAAAACACAAAAAGAATTGTCCTAAAGCCAAATTGGATATAATTCCACACCAAACATAAAAAAGGGGGTGGACAACAGTATTGGCACTGTTCGAAAAATCATGTTATGCTTCTCTAATTTGTGTAATTAACAGCACCTGTAACTTACCTGTGGCACCTAACAGGTGTTGGCAATAACTAAATCACACTTGCAGCCAGTTGACAAGGATTAATGTTGACTCAACCTCTGTCCTGTTCCTTGTGTGTACCACATTGAGCATGGAGAAAAGAAAGAAGACCAAAGAACTGTCTGAGGACTTGAGAAACCAAATTGTGAGGAAGCATGAGCAATCTCAAGGCTACAAGTCCATCTCCAAAGACCTGAATGTTCCTGTGTCTACCGTGCGCAGTGTCATCAAGAAGTTTAAAGCCCATGGCACTGTGGCTAGCCTCCCTAGATGTGGACGGAAAAGAAAAATTGACGAGATTTCAACGCAAGATTGTGCAGATGTTGGATAAAGAACCTCGACTAACATCTAAACAAGTTCAAGCTGCCCTGCAGTCCGAGGGTACAACAGTGTCAACCCGTACTATCCGTCGGCGTCTGAATGAAAAGAGGGACTGTATGGTAGGAGACCCAGGAAGACCCCACTTCTTACCCCGAGACATAAAAAAGTCAGGCTGGAGTTTGCCAAAACTTACCTGAAAAAGCCTAAAACGTTTTGGAAGAATGTTCTCTGGTCAGAAAAAAAGAGGCATTCAAAGAAAAGAACACGGTCCCTACAGTCAAACATGGTGGAGGGTCCCTACAGTCAAACATGGTGGAGGTTCCCTGATGTTTTGGGGTTGCTTTGCTGCCTCTGGCACTGGACTGCTTGACCGTGTGCATGGCATTATGAAGTCTGAAGACTACCAACAAATTTTGCAGCATAATATAGGGCCCAGTGTAAGGAGGTTGGGTCTCCCTCAGAAGTCATGGGTCTTCCAGCAGGACAATGACCCAAAACACACTTCAAAAAGCACTAGAAAATGGTTTGAGAGAAAGCCCTGGAGACTTCTAAGGTGGCCAGCAATGAGTCCAGACCTGAATCCCATAGAACACCTGTGGAGAGATCTAAAAATGGCAGTATGGAGAAGGCACCCTTCAAATATCAGGGACCTGGAGCAGTTTGCCAAAGAAGAATGGTCTAAAATTCCAGCAGAGCATTGTAAGAAACTCATTGATGGTTACCGGAAGTGGTTGGTCGCAGTTATTTTGGCTAAAGGTTGTGCAACCAAGTATTAGGCTGAAGGTGCAAATACTTTTGTCTGGCCCATTTTTGGAGTTTTGTGTGAAATGATCAATGTTTTGCTTTTTGCTCCATTCTCTTTTGTTTTTTTTTTTTATTTAAGACAAATTAAATGAAGATAATACCAAAGAATGTGTTTGCAATCATTTTCAGGAAGAAACTGAGTATTATCTGACAGAATTGCAGGGGTGTCAATACTTTTGGCCATGACTGTATTTGCCTGACAGAGATGCTAGGTAAACTTTCTTAAGCTCCCTAACCTAGAAAGTAGCAACTATTTACAATCCTGAAAAACTCATCTTAGACTAACTATTGTCTCATTAACCCCTTAGTGACAGAGCCAATTTGGTACTTAATGACCAGGCCAATTTTTGCAATTCTGACCACTGTCACTTTATGAGGTTATAACTCTGGAACGCTTCAACGGATCCCGCTGATTCTGAGATTGTTTTTTCGTGACATATTGTACTTCATGTTAGTGGTAACATTTCTTCGATATTACTTGCGATTATTTATGAAAAAAACGGAAATATGGCGAAAATTTTTTAAATTTTGCAATTTTCAAACTTTGTATTTTTATGCCCTTAAATCAGAGAGATATGTCATAAAAAATAGTTAATAAATAACATTTCCCACATGTCTACTTTACATCAGCACAATTTTGGAAACAAAATTTTTTTTTAAGGAGTTCTAAGGGTTAAAAGTTGACCAGCAATTTCTCATTTTTACAACACCATTTTTTTTTAGGGACCACATCACATTTGAAGTCATTTTGAGGGGTCTATATGATAGAAAATAATGAAGTGTGACACCATTCTAAAAACTACACCCCTCAAGGTTCTCAAAACCACATTCAAGAAGTTTATTAACCCTTTACGTGCTTCACAGGAACTGAAACAATGTGGAAGGAAAAAATGAACATTTAACTTTTTTTTTGCAAACATCTTAATTCGGAACCATTTTTTTTATTTTCACAAGTGTAAAAACAGAAATGTAACCATAAATTTTGTTATGCAATTTCTCCTGAATACGCCAATACCCCATATGTGGGGGTAAACCACTGTTAGGGCGCACCGCAGAACTTAGAAGTGAAGGAGCGCCGTTTGACTTTTTCAATGCAGAATTGGCTGGAATTGAGATCGGACACCATGTCACATTTAGAGAGCCCCTGATGTACCTAAACAGTGGAAACTCCCCACAAGTGACACCATTTTGGAAACTAGACCCCTTAAGGAACTTATCTAGATGTGTGGTGAGCACTTTGAACCCCCAAGTGCTTCACAGAAGTTTATAACGTAGAGCCGTGAAAATAAAAAATCGCTTTTGTTTACACAAAAATGATATTTTTGCCCACAAATTCTTATTTTCACAAGGGTAACAGGAGAAATTAGACCACAAAAGTTGTTGTGCAATTTCTCCTGAGTACGCTGATACCCAATATGTGGGGGTAAACAACTGTTAGGGCGCACCGCAGAGCTTGGAAGAGAAGGAGTGCCGTTTTACTTTTTCAATGTAGAATTGGCTGGAATTGAGATTGGACGCCATGTCGCGTTTGGAGAGCCCCTGATGTGCCTAAACAGTGGAAACTCCCCACAAGAGTGACACCATTTTGGAAACTAGACCCCTTAAGGAACTTATCTAGATGTGTGGCGAGCACTTTGAACCCCCATGTGCTTCACAGAAGTTTATAACGTAGAGCCGTGAAAAAAAAAAATTGCATTTTTTCTACAAAAATGATCTTTTTGCCCACAAATTTTTATTTTCACAAGGGTAACAGGAGAAATTAGACCACAAAAGTTGTTGTGCAATTTCTCCTGAGTACGTCGATACCCAATATGTGGGGGTAAACCACTGTTTGGGCGCACCGCAGAGCTTGGAAGAGAAAGAGTGCCGTTTTACTTTTTCAATGTAGAATTGGCTGGAATTGAGATCGGACGCCATGTCGCGTTTGGAGAGCCCCTGATGTGCCTAAACAGTAGAAATCCCCCACAAGTGACCCCATTTTGGAAACTAGACCCCCCATGGAACTTATCTAGATGTGTGGTGAGAACCTTGAATGCCCAAGTGCTTCACAGAAGTTTATAATGCAGAGCCGTGAAAATAAAAAAAAATTTTTTTTTCCACAAAAAAGATTTTTTAGCCACCAAATTTATATTTTCACAAGGGTAACAAGAGAAACTGGACCCCAAAAGTTGTTGTCCAATTTGTCGTGAGTATGCTGGTACCCCATATGTGGGGGTAAACCACTGTTTGGGCGCACGGCAGAGCTCGGAAGGAAGGAGCGCCGTTTTGGAATGCAGACTTTGATAGAATGGTCTGCGGGTATTATGTTGCGTTTGCAGAGCCCCTGATGTACCTAACCAGTAGAAACCCTCCACAAGTGACCCCATTTTGGAAACTAGACCCCCCAAGGAACTTATCTAGATGTGTGGTGAGAACTTTGAATGCCCAAGTGCTTCACAGAAGTTTAGAATGCAGAGTCGTGAAAATAAAAAATATTTTTTTTTCCACAAAAAAGATATTGTAGCCCCCAAGTTTTTATTTTCACAAGGGTAACAGGAGAAATTGGACTGCAATAGTTGTTGTCCAATTTATCCCGAGTACGCTGATGCGCCATATGTGGCGGTAAACCACTGTTTGGGCGCACGGCAGAGCTCGGAAGGGAAGGAGCGCCTTTTTGGAATGCAGACTTTGATAGAATGGTCTGTGGGCATTATGTTGCGATTGCAGAGCCCCTGATGTACCTAAACTGTAGTAACCCCCCACAAGTGACCCCATTTTGGAAACTAGACCCCCCATGGAACTTATCTAGATGTGTGGTGAGAACTTTGAATGCCCAAGTGCTTCACAGAAGTTTAGAATGCAGAGTCGTGAAAATAAAAAATATTTTTTTTTTCACAAAAAAGATTTTGTTGCCCCCAAGTTTTTATTTTCACAAGGGTAACAAGAGAAATTGGACCCCAGAAGTTGTTGTCCAATTTATCCCGAGTACGCTGATGCCCCATATGTGGGGGTAACCCACTGTTTGGGCGCACAGCAGAGCTCAGAAGGGAGGGAGCACCATTTGACTTTTTGAGCGCAAAATTGGCTGTCGTGTTTGGAGACCCCCTGATGTACCTAAACAGTGGAAACCCCCCAATTCTAGCTCCAACCCTAACCCCAACACACCCCTAACCCTAATCCCAACCTCATCCATAATCCTAATCACTAACCCTAACCATAATCACAACCCTTACCCCAAAACAACCCTAATGTCAACCCTAACCATAACCCTAATCAAAACCCTAAATCCAACACACCCCTAATCCTAATCTCAACCCTAATCTCAAACCTAACCCTAATCCCAATACACCCCTAATCACAAGCCTAACCTTAACCCTAATCCCAAACCTAACCCTAATCCCAAGCGTAACCCTAATGCCAACCCTAACCCTAATACGAACCCTAATCCAAACCCTAACCCTAATCCCAGCTCTAACCCTAACTTTAGCCCCAACCCTATCCCTAACTTTAGCCCCAACTTTAGCCCCAACCCTAACCCTAGCCCTAGGGCTACTTTCACACTTGCGTCGTTTGGCATTCCGTCGCAATCCGTCGTTTTGGACAAGAAACGGATCCTGCAAATGTGCCCGCAGGATGCGTTTTTTGCCCATAGACTTGTATTGCCGACGGATCGTGACGGATGGCCACACGTCGCGTCCGTCGTGCACTGGATCAGTTGTGTTTTGGCGGAGCGTCGGCACAAAAAAAGTTCAATGAAACGTTTTTTTGTACGTCGCATCCGCCATTTCTGACCGCGCATGCGTGGCCGTAACTCCGCCCCCTCCTCCCCAGGACATAGATTGGGCAGCGGATGTGTTGAAAAACTACAGCTGCTGCCCACGTTGTGCACAATTTTCACAACGTGCGTCGGTATGTCGGGCCGTCGCATTGCGACGGCCCCGTACCGACGCAAGTGTGAAAGAAGCCTAACCCTAAGTTTAGCCCCAACCCTAACCCTAAATTTAGCCCCAACCCTAACCCTAAATTTAGCCCCAACCCTAGCCCTACCCCTAACCTAACCCTACCCCTAACCTAACCCTAACCCTACCCCTAACCCTAACCTAACCCTACCCCTAACCCTAACCTAACCCTACCCCTAACCTAACCCTACCCCTAACCTAACCCTACCCCTAACCTAACCCTACCCCTAACCCTACCCCTAACCCTAACCCTACCCCTAATTTTAGCCCCAACTGCTGTTCTCCTGCCGGCCGGCAGATGGAGACAGATGGCGGGCGCACTGGGCATGCGTCCGCCATGTTCTGCTGCCGGCGGCCAGGAGGAGCAGCAAGAGGATCCAGGGACCTACGTGAGTATGCCAGGGCATACCACGGCAGCCAAGACCCCAAAGATTCTCCCGGTGCCGGCCGGCGGGCGCACTGCGCATGCGCCCGCCATTTTGAAGATGGCGGCGCCCACCGGGAGACACGAGGAGCATCGGGGGAGCTAGGTGAGTATTGGGGGGCCACCTGGGACCCCTTTTCTCTGTCCTCCGATGTGCGATCACATCGGAGGACAGAGAAATTAAAAAGAGATCGCTTTTTTTTTTTTTTTTTGCGATCGCCGGTAAACGGTTAATTACCGGCGATCGCAAATGCGGGGTGGGTTAAAAACCCCCCGAATCATGTTCTCTGGGGTCTCGGCTACCCTCGGCAGCCGAGACCCCGGAGAAAATCGGCCTCTGGGGGGCGCTATGGACTTTTTCCACAGCGCCGTTAATTAACGGCGCTGTGGTTTAAGTACCCTTAGCGGCCGCCGTTAAAAGGCGTATCGGCGGTCGCTAAGGGGTTAAACAGCCATTTTTATTTCATATTTAAAAAAAAAAAGTTTTTCCTTTTTTTTTTTTTTTTTTTTTTTGTGCGCAGACACATGGTCTGCAAAAAACCCCACAAGCTTGTGAACAGCACCATACATTGAATATTTGTTTGATCTGTGAATATTGCATAGAGCACGTATGTCTGAATGAGGCTTATCATTTATCCTGTTGCTTGATAAGAAATGCAGCATAGAATTACCATGCACAATACATGTTCTCCTTTCAGAAGAGACTCTGCTTTTCTGGAAAGGGATCTCTGATGTTGGACTTATGGATGAAGTTATCTGCAAAGTCCAGAATGAAATTGAGGAGATTTTAAGTGGTGTCCAACAGAGAATAGGCCAAGAACCCTTTCAGATTACAGGTGAGTCAAACTGATCTAGGGGGCGACACACTACAAAGTAATAATAAATAAAAATCTTTATTTTTATATAGCGCTAACCTATTCCGCAGCGCTTTACAGTTTGCACACATTATCATTGCTGTCCCTGTTGGGGCTCACAATCTAAATTCCCTATCAGTATGTCTTTTAGAAGTAGAAGAATCTCATTAACATTTATGGGAAAGTAAGCCTAAAAAATAACCAGTCTGTGTCCGGGTTCTAGATGCCACTGTACTCAGTAATATTGCTCAAACATTTGGTCTCCTGGATGTTGTGAAAAAAGTTCTTGGGCGAAAAAGGAATCGGGCAGACCAGAGGGAAGAACAATATCATTATACACTTGCCGGTAAGTGTGTTCAACAAACTGTAATTTGTAGTACAAAGGATTCTGCATTTGTTGTCCGTACCTGACTAACTTGATTTTGGAAAGCTGCATTTTTCACTATCCCATAGTTCTTTCCCTTAGTTGAGATCTGTTCCTAGTATTGATTTTACAAATAAAAATGGACAGACACACATGAGAGTTCAATGTGAGAAAATGTTGAAATTGACTGACATAAGGATGGATTTTTTTTTTTTCATTTTCCAGATCTTGAAAGGCAGCTGGAAGAACAAAAGAAGCAGGAAGGCAGTCACTCTCCAGTTCTTCAGAATGTGGTCCTAATGCCTGTTAACACCCCTAAACCCCCCAAGAGGCCTCGACTTCAACGGCCAGCATCTGCTGGTACTTTAAGTACTCAGTCATCCCAGCCGCAGTATACAGTGCTCTCTCCACTCACATTAGCACCAGTCGGACAGCATTTTTCGTTGGGTGGTTTACGGTATACCACTGTACTAGGCAAAACTGGGGGAAGTGATGCCCTTACTGTATTAGCAACAGAAATGCAGGATTCGGGGTCTTTAGGTGCAGTTATGAGTCCAGTAGAGCTGGTCGCAATGGATTCGGGACTTGGGCAGGATGGAGTTGGAGAAGAGGGACAGACGATCATTCAGATAGACCCAGCACCGGACCCTGAAAGTGGCTCTAAGGTGATGCAGCTCGGTGATGGAAAGGTTCTAGGGGTTGGACACACTGATGACCTGCATGATGTGGAAATTGTGGTGTTAGAAGATGAGTAACCGCCATAGAACCGAGAATGACCTAGTTCTAGAGTTAATTGGAAATAAACCTAATTTATTATATTAGAAGCCCTTTATTACTTTTTTTTTTTTTTTCAAACGTTGGCTTAGTGGCAAAAGCAACATTAATAGGTGAGAGGGAGGCTTTGCCTTTTAAAGGATGGACCTTTCTGAAAAACCTATGAATATAAGTGCAGTCTGTGCTTATCCTGTACATAGTGTGTAAAGATATCAATGTCAAAAGCTAATTTTTTAATTAAAATAACAAATGCATTGTTTTATTTTGTAATGATTTATTTTATATACTGGCATTACCATGGAGCTGGTAAATCCTACCAGAAAAGGATAGAAGGATCATTAATTTCATTAAACCGAAAACCTCAAGCAGAAAACACTTGTGTCTGCAAGGACTAATGGAAAAGCATCTTGTGGAAATCTCTCTAAGATATGAAAATATCCAGAAAACTGTTACAAAACGTCTCCAAGAACAAACTATGGAGGAAGCCTAAGGTTGAATTCAGATGTCCGTGAATCATGGACTGGTCATGGGGTTTCCTGACCTGAAATGAAGCAGCCACATATATGATGGAGACTGTCAGGAGATCCGCGACCAGTCCATAATTGGCCTGTGTTTAACGGACATCTTAACCCCTTTACCCCCAAGGGTGGTTTGCACGTTATGGACCGGGTCAATTTTTACAATTCTGACCACTGTCCCTTTATGAGGTTATAACTCTGGAACGCTTCAACGGATCCCGGTGATTCTGACATTGTTTTCTCGTGACATATTGTACTTCATGATAGTGGTAAAATTTCTTTGATATTACCTGCGTTTATTTGTGAAAAAAACGGAAATTTGGCGAAAATTTTGAAAATTTCGCAATTTTCCAACTTTGAATTTTTATGCAATTAAATCACAGAGATATGTCACACAAAATACTTAATAAGTAACATTTCCCACATGTCTACTTTACATCAGCACAATTTTGGAACCAAAATTTTTTTTTTGTTAGGGAGTTATAAGGGTTAAAAGTTGACCAGCAATTTCTCATTTTTACAACACCATTTTATTTTAGGGACCAGATCTCATTTGAAGTCATTTTGAGGGGTCTATATGATAGAAAATACCCAAGTGTGACACCATTCTAAAAACTGCACCCCTCAAGGTTCTCAAAACCACATTCAAGAAGTTTATTAACCCTTCAGGTGCTTCACAGGAATTTTTGGAATGTTTAAATAAAAATTAACATTTAACTTTTTTTCACAAAAAATTTACTTCAGCTCCAATTTGTTTTATTTTGCCAAGGGTAACAGGAGAAAATGGACCCCAAAAGTTGTTGTACAATTTGTCCTGAGTACGCTGATACCCCATATGTGGGGGTTAACCACAGTTTGTGCGCATGGCAGAGCTCGGAAGGGAAGGAGCGCCATTTGACTTTTCAATGCAAAGTTGACTGGAATTGAGATGGGACGCCATGTTGCGTTTGGAGAGCCACTGATGTGCCTAAACATTGAAACCCCCCACAAGTGACACCATTTTGGAAAGTAGACCCCCTAAGGAACTTATCTAGAGGTGTGGTGAGCACTTTGACCCACCAAGTGCTTCACAGAAGTTAATAATGCAGAACCGTAAAAATAAAAAATCATTTTTTTTCACAAACATTATCTTTTCGCCCCAAATTTTTTATTTTCCCAATGGTAAGAGAAGAAATTGGACCACAAAAGTTGTGGCACAATTTGTCCTGAGTACTCTGATACCCCATATGTGGGGGTAAACCATTGTTTGGGCGCATGGGAGAGCTCGGAAGGGAAGGAGCGCCGTTTGACCTTTCAATGCAAAATTGACAGGAATTGAGATGAGACGCCATGTTGCGTTTGGAGAGCCACTGATGTGCCTAAACATTGAAACCCCCCACAAGTGACACCATTTTGGAAAGTAGACCCCCTAAGGAACTTATCTAGATGTGTGGTGAGCACTTTGACCCAATAAGAGCTTCACAGAAGTTTATAATGCAGAGCCGTAAAAATAAAACAAAATTTTTTTCCCACAAAAATAATTTTTTAGCCCCCAGTTTTGTATTTTCCTGAGGGTAACAGGAGAAATTGGACCCCAAAAGTTGTTGTGCAATTTGTCCTGAGTGCGCTGATACCCTATATGTCGGGGAGAACCAGCGTTTGGGCGCATGGGAGGGCTCGGAAGGGAAGGAGAGCCATTTGGAATACAGACTTAGATGGAATGGTCTGCAGGCGTCACATTGTGTTTGCAGAGCCCCTAATGTACCTAAACAGTAGAAACCCCCCACAAGTGACCCAATATTGGAAACTAGACCCCCCAAGGAACTTATTTAGATGTGTTGTGAGAACTTTGAGCCCCCAAGTATTTCACTACAGTTTATAACGCAGAGCCGTGAAAATAAAATAAAAAATTTCCCCTCAAAATTATTTTTTAGCCCCCAGTTTTGTATTTTCTCGAGGGTAAAAGGAGAAATTGGACCCCAAAAGTTGTTGTCCAATTTGTCCTGAGTGCGTTGATACCCCATATGTGGGGTGAACCAGCGTTTGGGCGCATGGGAGGGCTCGGAAGGGAAGGAGCGCCATTTGGAATGCAGACTTAAATGGAATGGTCTGCAGGCGTCACATTGCGTTTGCAGAGCCCCTAATATACCTAAACAGTAGAAACCCCCACAAGTGACCCCATGTTGGAAACTAGACCCCCCCACGAACTTATCTAGATGTGTTGTGAGAACTTTGAGCCCCCAAGTGTTTCACTACAGTTTATAACGCAGAGCCGTGAAAATAAAAAATCTCTTTTTTTCCCACAAAAATTATTTTTTAGCCCCCAGTTTTGTATTTTCCCAAGGGTAACAGGAGAAATTGGACCCCAAAAGTTGTTGTCCAATTTGTCCTGAGTACGCTGATACCCCATATGTTGGGGTAAACTCCTGTTTGGGCACACGGGAGAGCTCGGAAGGGAAGGAGCACTGTTTTACTTTTTCAATGCAGAATTGGATGGAATTGAGATCGGTCGCCATGTTCGCCATGTCGCGTTTGGAGATCCCCCTGATGTGCCTAAATAATGGAAACCCCCCAATTATAACTGAAACCCTAATCCAAACACACCCCTAACCCTAATCCCAACGGTAACCCTAACCACACCTCTAACCCAGACACACCCCTAATCCTAATCCCAATCGCAAATGTAATCCAAACCCTAACCCTAACTTTAACCCCAACCCTAACTGTAGCCTTAACCCTAGCCCTTACCCTAGCCCTAACCCTAGCCCCAACCCTAACCCTAACCCTAGCCCTAACCCTAACCCTAGTCCCAACCCTAACCCTAGCCCTAACCCTAGCCCTAACCCTAGCCCTAGCCCTAACCCTAGCCCTAACCCTAACCCTAGCCCTAACCCTAACCCTAGCCCTAACCCTAATGGGAAAATGGAAATAAATACATTTTTTTCATTTACTTTTATAGCGGGTTTTTTAGCGGATTTTTATGATTGGCAGCCGTCACACACTGAAAGACGCTTTTTATTGCAAAAAATATTTTTTGCGTTACCACATTTTGAGAGCTATAATTTTTCCATATTTGAGTCCACAGAGTCATGTGAGGTCTTGTTTTTTGCGGGACGAGTTGACGTTTTTATTGGTAACATTTTCGGGCACGTGACATTTTTTGATCGCTTTTTATTCCGATTTTTGTGAGGCAGAATGACCAAAAACCAGCTATTCATGAATTTCTTTTGGGGGAGGCGTTTATACCGTTCCGCGTTTGGTAAAATTGATAAAGCAGTTTTAATCTTCGGTTCAGTACGATTACAGCGACACCTCATTTATATCATTTTTTTATGTTTTGGCGCTTTTATACGATAAAAACTATTTTATAGAAAAAAAATAATTATTTTTGCATCGCTTTATTCTGAGGACTATAACTTTTTTATTTTTTTGCTGTTGTCGCTGTATGGTGGCTCGTTTTTTGCGGGACAAGATGACGCTTTCAGCGGTACCATGGTTATTTATATCCGTCTTTTTGATCGCGTGTTATTCCACTTTATGTTTGGCGGTATGATAATAAAGCGTTGTTTTTTGCCTCGTTTTTTTTTTTTTTTCTTACGGTGTTTACTGAAGGGGTTAACTAGTGGGCCAGTTTTATAGGTCGGGTCGTTACGGACGCGGCGATACTAAATATGTGTACTTTTATTGTTTTGTTTTTTTTATTTAGATAAAGAAATGTATTTATGGGAATAATATATATATTTTTTTTTTCATTATTTAGGATTTTTTTTTTTTTTTTTTTTTTACACACTTGGAAATTTTTTTTTTAACTTTTTTACTTTGCCCCAGGGGGGGGGACAATACAGATCGGTGATCTGCCAGTTTGCACAGCACTCTGACAGATCACCGATCTGTCTGAGAGCAGTGCAGCGTTACCAAGTGCCTGCTCTGAGCAGGCACTTGGTAAGCCACCTCCCTCCCTGCAGGACCCGGATCCGCGGCCATTTTGGATCCGGGACTTACTGCAGGGAGGGAGGTAGGAGACCCCCGGAGCAACGCGATCACATCGCGTTGCTGCGGGGGTCTCAGGGAAGCCCGCAGGGAGCCCCCTCCCTGCGCGATGCTTCCCTGCACCGCCGGCACATCGCGATCATCTTTGATCGCGGTGTGCCGGGGGTTAATGTGCCGGGGGCGGTCCGTGACCGCTCCTGGCACATAGTGCCGGATGTCAGCTGCGATAAGCAGCTGACACCCGGCCGCGATCGGCGGCGCTCCCCCCGTGAGCGCGGCCGATCACGCTGGACGTAATATTCCGTCCTTGGGAATTAAGGCCCACCCCACATGGACGGAATATTACGTCCAATGGCAGAAAGGGGTTAATGAAGTCTTAGGCTAAGTTCACACTAAGCGTTTTTATGGACATTTTCAGCTTCGTTTTACAGTACCAGCAAAGCCAATGAGATTTTAGAAATCTCATGCACACAGCTTGGTTTTTGTCATCAGGATTTTGTACTGTTCATGACTTTTTTCACAATGTTGCATCACTTCTTTCAGCGTTTTATACCCATTGAAATGAATGGGTGGTGAAAAAAACACACCAAAAAACAGGTATCAGGTTTTGTTGTGCCAAAACCTGATTCTGTAGAATAGAACTTTTTTTTCCAACATTAAAGTTTATTATCATGCATAAGAGACAAATCTAGCTTGCCAAAACCGTAGGAAAAAAAACATGCAAGGAAAACATGCTTTTTTTCTGAAGCTTCTCCTGCCAAGTGATCAGGTTTTGCTGCAGAAAAAAAGCTAAAAAAACAGCTAGTGTGAACTTACCCTTAGATTTGTGGAAATTGGGACATCTTTGCATCCAGT
This sequence comes from Ranitomeya imitator, assembly GCF_032444005.1. Lineage (NCBI taxonomy): Eukaryota > Metazoa > Chordata > Amphibia > Anura > Dendrobatidae > Ranitomeya > Ranitomeya imitator. The sequence goes on along the minus strand of NC_091284.1, from coordinate 328,712,633 downwards.
CACAAATATTCTTTATGAATGTAACATCTCCATTCATTAAAATATTCTCTGTGCATTAACCCCTTCACGCCGGGGCCCTTTTTCGTTTTTGCATTTTCGTTTTTCACTCCCCTCCTTCCCAGAGCCATAACTTTTTTATTTTTCCGTCAATATGGTCATGTGAAGGCTTATTTTTTGCGGGACGAGTTGTACTTTTGAACGACACCATTGGTTTTACCATGTCTTGTACTAGAAAACGGGAAACAAATTCCAAGTGTGGTGAAATTGCAAAAAAAAAGTGCAATCCCACACTTGTTTTTTGTTTGGCTTTTTGCTAGGTTAACTAAATTACATAGTTACATAGTTACTAAGGTTGAAGGAAGACTATATGTCCATCTAGTTCAACCCATAGCCTAACCTAACATGCCCTAACATGTTGATCCAGAGGAAGGCAAAAAAAACCCATGTGGCAAAGAGTAAGCTCCACATTGGGGAAAAAAATTCCTTCCCGACTCCACATACGGCAATCAGACTAGTTCCCTGGATCAACGCCCTATCAAGGAATCTAGTGTATATACCCTGTAACATTATACTTTTCCAGAAAGGTATCCAGTCCCCTCTTAAATTTAAGTAATGAATCACTCATTACAACATCATACGGCAGAGAGTTCCATAGTCTCACTGCTCTTACAGTAAAGAATCCGCGTCTGTTATTATGCTTAAACCTTTTTTCCTCCAAACGCAGAGGATGCCACCTTGTCCCTGTTTCAGGTCTATGATTAAAAAGATCATCAGAAAGGTCTTTGTACTGTCCCCTCATATATTTATACATTAAAATAAAATCACCCCTTAGTCTTCGTTTTTCCAAACTAAATAGCCCCAAGTGTAATAACCTATCTTGGTATTGCAGACCCCCCAGTCCTCTAATAACCTTGGTCGCTCTTCTCTGCACCCGCTCCAGTTCAGCTATGTCTTTCTTAAACACCGGAGACCAGAACTGTGCACAGTATTCTAAGTGTGGTCGAACTAGTGACTTGTATAGAGGTAAAATTATATTCTCCTCATGAGCATCTATGCCTCTTTTAATGCATCCCATTATTTTATTTGCCTTTGTAGCAGCTGCCTGACACTGGCCCCTGAATATGAGTTTGTCATCCACCCATACACCCAGGTCTTTTTCATTGACGGTTTTGCCCAGAGTTTTAGAATTAAGCACATAATTATACATCTTATTACTTCTACCCAAGTGCATGACCTTACATTTATCCCCATTAAAGCTCATTTGCCATTTATCAGCCCAAGCTTCTAGTTTACATAAATCATCCTGTAATATAAAATTGTCCTCCTCTGTATTGATTACCCTGCAGAGTTTAGTGTCATCTGCAAATATTGAAATTCTACTCTGAATGCCCCCTACAAGGTCATTAATAAATGTTAAAAAAAAGAGGGCCCAATACTGACCCCTGTGGTACCCCACTGCTAACCGCTACCCAGTCCGAGTGTGCTCCATTAATAACCACCCTTTGTTTCAAATCCCTGAGCCAGCTCTCAACCCACTTGCACATATTTTCCCCTATCCCCATTATTCTCATTTTATGTATCAACCTTTTGTGTGGCACCGTATCAAAAGCTTTTGAAAAGTCCATATACACTACATCCACTGGGTTCCCTTGGTCCAATCCGGAACTTACCTCTTCATAGAAACTGATCAAATTAGTCTGACATGAACGGTCCCTAGTAAACCCGTGCTGATACTGGGTCATGAGGTTATTCCTCTTCAGATACTCCAGTATAGCGTCCCTTAGAATGCCCTCCAGGATTTTACCCACAGTAGAGGTTAAGCTTACTGGCCTATAATTTCCGAGTTCAGTTTTTGTTCCCTTTTTGAATATTGGCACCACATTTGCTATACGCCAGTCCTGTGGCACAGACCCTGTTATTATGGAGTCTTTAAAGATTAAAAATAATGGTCTATCAATGACTGTACTTAATTCCTGCAGTACTCGAGGGTGTATCCCATCCGGGCCCGGAGATTTGTCAATTTTAGTGATTTTTAGACGCCGCCGCACTTCCTGCTGGGTTAAGCAGGTGACATTTAATTGGGAATTTTTATCACTAGACATTTTGTCTGCCATGGGATTTTCTTGTGTAAATACTGATGAAAAAAAGTCATTTAGCATATTGGCTTTTTCCTCATCCTCATCCACCATCTCACCCAGACTATTTTTAAGGGGGCCAACACTATCATTTTTTAGTTTCTTACTATTTATGTAGTTAAAGAATATTTGAGGATTATTTTTACTCTCTCTGGCAATATGTCTCTCTGTCTCAATCTTTGCTGCCTTGATTTGCTTTTTACAGAATTTATTTAATTTTCTGTATTTATTTAATGCCTCCTCACTACCTACTTCCTTTAATTCTCTAAATGCTTTCTTTTTGTCACTTATTGCGCCCCTTACAGCTCTATTTAGCCATATTGGTTTCCTCCTATTTCTAGTATGTTTATTCCCATACGGTATATACTGTGCACAGGTCCTATCCAGCATGCTAATAAACGTCTCCCATTTTCTTTGTGTATTTTTGTGTCTCAGGATATCGTCCCAGTTAATTGCACCAAGATCCTCTCTCATCCGTTGGAAATTTGCCCTCCTGAAGTTTAGTGTCCTTGTAACCCCTCTACTACACATCTTTTTAAAGGATACATGAAAACTTATTATTTTGTGATCGCTATTTCCCAAGTAACCCCCAACCCTTATATTTGATATGCAGTCTGGCCTGTTGGTTAATATTAGGTCTAGCAGTGCCCCCTTTCTTGTTGGGTCCTGAACCAGTTGTGAAAGGTAATTGTCTCTCATAGTTGTCAAAAACCGATTACCTTTGCTGGAACTGCAGGTTTCTGTTCCCCAATCTATTTCAGGGTAGTTGAAGTCCCCCATAATAATGACTTCTCCTTGAGTCGCAGCTTCATCTATTTGCTTTACGAGGATATTCTCCATTGCTTCCATTATTTTTGGAGATTTATAACAAACCCCTATAAGTAATTTATTATTTTTCCCCCTCCCCTTATCTCCACCCACAAGGATTCTACATTTTCATTAAATTCACCTATATTATCGCGCAGGATGGGTTTTAAGGACGATTTTACATATAGACACACCCCTCCCCCTCGCTTATCTGTACGGTCATTTCTGAACAGGCTATAGCCCTGCAAGTTAACAGCCCAGTCATGGCTCTCATCCAGCCACGTTTCAGATATCCCCACCATGTCATAATTATGCTCCAACAACATTAGTTCTAATTCGTCCATTTTGTTGGCGAGGCTTCTGGCATTAGTATACATGCACTTTATGTTCCTCTCTGTACTTCTATTTCTTAAATTATTAACTGTTCTGACCCCACCCCCCATGCCACCGCCACCCCCAACTTCCTTATTTGTGCCCAGGTCTCTGTCTGCACTATCTTCCCCTCCTATAAAATGAATACCCTCCCCCCCAATTCCTAGTTTAAACAATCCTCCAACCTTCTAGCCATTTTCTCCCCCAGCACAGCTGCACCCTCCCCATTGAGGTGCAGCCCGTCCCTAGCGTAGAGCCTGTAGCCAACTGAGAAGTCGGCCCAGTTCTGAAGGAACCCAAACCCCTCTTCCCTACACCAATTCTTGAGCCACTTATTAACCTCCCTAATCTCCCGTTGCCTCTCTGGCGTGGCACGTGGTACCGACAGTATTTCGGAAAATACCACGTTGGAGGTCCTTGCTTTCAGCTTGCAGCCCAATTCCCTGAAATCATCTTTAAGGACCTTCCACCTACCTCTAACTTTGTCATTAGTGCCAATGTGCACCATGACCGCTGGGTCCTCACCAGCCCCTCCCAATAATCTGTCCACCCGATCAGCGATGTGTCGGACTCGAGCGCCAGGTAGGCAGCACACCGTTCGACGATCCCTGTCTTTGTGACAGATTGCCCTATCTGTTCCCCTAATAATTGAGTCGCCCACTACCAGCACCTGTCTGGCCTGCCCTGCTCTCCTATTTCCCTCCTTACTGGAGCAGTCACTCCTCCGGCTTTCAGAGGACATGCCTGGCTGCAGCAGTGCTAGCCCTGTACTGGCACCCCCCTCATCTGCCAACTTAGCAAACTTATTGGGGTGTGCCAGGTCAGGACTAGCCTCCCTAGCACTCTTCCCTCTACCCCGCTTCCTAACTGTCACCCAGCTAGCTACTTCATTGTCCTGCAGCTCCATCCCACCATCCCCCCCCTCATCTGTCCCATTGAGCGTCTGCTCCGTGAGCAGAAGACTCCTCTCCATATTGTCTATGGATCTCAGTGTTGCCAGCTGCACATTTAGAGTCAGAATCTGGGTTTCCAAATGCACAAAGTGCTGACATCTCGCACAGCAGTATGCACCCTCGATCGGCTGCTCAAGGACTGCATACATGTGGCAAGATGTGCACTGGATGGCATTAACAAGAGTGGAGCACATTTCCTAATGGGGATTGCACCAGACAGAACAGTTCAATAAAAAAAATAAAAAATAAATACAAAGTATTAATAAAAATCAGACAGCAATTCAGTAATTCCTCCCTTGGAAACTCCCTGACTCCAAAGTCACTGAATCACAAGTCACACTTACCGCCGTCCACACTTACGCTCAGGCCACACTCAGCTCGCTCACACTCGCTATGCTGAAGATTTAAAGATTTTTTTTTTTCTCTCCCTTAACAGCAATCCACCTTGCTGTCCAAAAGCACTTCCAAATGCTACAACTGACCTGCCATTATGATTCTCCAGGTCAGTACGAGTTCATAGACACCTAACATGTTTAGGTTATTTTTTATCTAAGTGGTGATAAAAAATTCAAAACTTTGGTAAAAAAAAAAGCACCATGTTCCGATACCCGTAGCATCTCCATTTTTCGTGATCTGGAGTCGGGTGAGGGCTTATTTTTTGCGTGCCGAGCTGCCGTTTTTAATGATACCACCTTTGTGCAGATAAGTTCTTTTAATCGCCCGTTATTGCATTTTAATGCAATGTCGCGGCGACCAAAAAAACGTAGTTCTGGCGTTTCGAATTTTTCTCGCTACGCTGTTTAGCGATCAGGTTAATGCTTTTTTTTTTATTGATCGGGCGAATCTGAATGTACCGATACCAAATATGTGTAGGTTTGATTTTTTTTTTTAAATTGTTTTATTTTGGATGGGGTGAAAGGGGGGTGATTTAACCCCTTAGTGACAGAGCCAATTTGGTACTTGATGACCGAGCCAATTTTTACAATTCTGACCAGTGTGACTTTATGAGGTTATAACTCTGGAACGCTTTAACGGATCCCGCTGATTCTGAGATTGTTTTTTCGTGACATATTGTACTTCATGTTAGTGGTATCATTTGTTTAATATTACTTGCGATTATTTATGAAAAAAACTGAAATATGGTGATAATTTTAAAAATTTTGCAATTTTCAAACTTTGTATTTTTATGCCCTTAAATCAGAAAGATATGTCACAAAAATAGTTAATAACATTTCCCACATGTCTACTTTACATCAGCACAATTTTGGAAACAAAAATTTTTTTTGTTAGGGAGTCATAAGGGTTAAAAGTTGACCAGCAATTTCTCATTTTTACAACACCCATTTTTTTTTTAGGGACCACATCACATTTGAAGTCATTTTGAGGGGTCTATATGATAGAAAATAACCAAGTGTGACACCATTCTAAAAACTGCACCTCTCAAGGTTCTCAAAACCACATTCAAGAAGTTTATTAACCCTTTACGTGCTTCACAGGAACTGAAACAATGTGGAAGGAAAAATGAACATTTAACTTTTTTTTGCAAACATTTTACTTCTGAACCATTTTTTTTTATTTTCACAAGTGTAAAAACAGAAATTTAACCATAAATTTTGTTGTGCAATTTCTACTGAATACGCTGATACCCCATATGTGGGGGTAAACCACTGTTTGGGCGCACCGCAGAGCTTGGAAGAGAAGGAGTGCCGTCTTACTTTTTCAATGTAGAATTGGCTGGAATTGAGATCGGACGCCATGTCACGTTTGGAGAGCCCTTGATCTGCCTAAACAGTGGAAACCCCCCCACAAGTGATACCATTTTGGAAACTAGACCCCTTAAGGAACTTATCTAGATGTGTGGTGAGAACTTTGAATGCCCAAGTGCTTAACAGAAGTTTATAATGCAGAGTCGTGAAAATAAAAAATACTTTTTTTTCCACAAAAAAGATATTTAAGCCCCCAAGTTTTTATTTTCACAAGGGTAACAAGAGAAATTGGACCCCAAACGTTGTTGTCCAATTTGTCCTGAGACTGCTGGTACCCCATATGTGGGGGTAAACCACTGTTTGGGCGCACGGCAGAGCTCGGAAGGGAAGGAGCGCCGTTTTGGAATGCAGACTTTGATAGAATGGTCTGCGGGCGTTATGTTACGTTTGCAGAGCCCCTGATGTACCTAAACAGTAGAAACCACCCACAAGTGGCCCCATTTTGGAAACTAGACCCCCCCCCAAGGAACTTATCTAGATGTGTGGTGAGAACTTTGAATGCCCAAGTGCTTCGTGTTTGGAGACCCCCTGATGTAACTAAACATTGGAAACCCCCAATTCTAACTCCAACCCTAATCCCAACCTAACCCTAATCCCAACCCGATCCATAATCCTAATCACAACCCTAACGATAATCACAACCCTAACCCCAAAACAACCCTAATCTCAAACCTAACCATAACCCTAATCAAAACCCTAAATCCAACACACCCCTAATCCTAAACTCAACCCTAACCCTAATCCCAATACACCCCTAACCCTAATCACAAACGTAACCCTAATACCAACCCTAATCCAAACCCTAACCCCAACTCTAACCCTAACTTTAGCAGCAACCCTAGCCCTAACTTTAACCCTAACCCTAAATTTAGCCCTAACTTTAGCCCCAACCCTAGCCCTAAGGCTACTTTCACACTTGCGTTGTGTGGCATCCGTCGCAATCCGTCGTTTTGGACAAAAAACAGATCCTGCAAATGTGCCACACGTCGCGTCCGTCGTGCATTGGATTCATTGTGTTTTGGCGGACCGTCACAAAAAAAAGTTCAATGTAACCTTTTTTTTGTACGTCGCGTTCGCCATTTCTGACCGCGCATGCGTGGCCGTAACTGTCCCCTCCTCCCCAGGACATAGACTGGGCAGCGGATGTGTTGAAAAACTGCATTCGCTGCCCACGTTGTGCACAATTTTCACAACGTGCGTTGAGCCGACGCATTGCGACGGCCCCGTACCGACGCAAGTGTGAAAGCCTAAAGGTACCTTCACACTGAGCAACTTTAGAAGGATAGCGATCCGTGACGTTGCAGCGTCCTGGATAGCGATATCGTTGTGTTTGACACACAGCAGTGATCAGGATCCTGCTGTGACATCGCTGGTCGGAGCTAGAAGGCCAGAACTTTATTTCGTCGCTGGATCACCCGCTGACATCACTGAATCAGCGTGTGTGACGCCGATCCAGCGATGTGTTCACTTGTAACCAGGGTAAAGATCGGGTTACTAAGCGCAGGGCCGCGCTTAGTAACCCGATATTTACCCTGGTTACCATTGTAAATGTAAAAAAAAAACAAAAAAAAAAACACTACATACTTACATTCCGGTGTCTGTCGCGTCCCCCGGCGTCAGCTTCCCTTGCACTGTGTAAGCGCCGGCCGTAAAGCAGAGCGGTGACGTCACCGCTGTGCTCTGCTTTACGGCCGGCCGGCGCTGACACAGTGCAGGGAAGCTGACGCCGGGGGACGGAATGTAAGTATGTAGTGTTTTTTTTTTTTTTTTTACATTTACAATGGTAACCAGGGTAAATATCGGGTTACTAAGCACGGCCCTGCGCTTAGTAACCCGATGTTTACCCTGGTTACCCGGAGACTTCGGCATCGTTGGTCGCTGGAGAGCTGTCTGTGTGACAGCTCTCCAGTGACTACACAACGACTAAACAGCGACGCTGCAGCGATCGGCAACGTTGTCTATATCGCTGCAGCGTCGCTTAATGTGACGGTACCTTTACCCTAGCCCTAACCCTAAATTTAGCACCAACTCTTTCCTGTCGGCCGGCAGATGGCGGGCGCACTGCGCATGCGCCCACCATTTTCTTTCCCGATGAAGAAGCCGGAGGGCAGGAGGGGACGCCGGAGGACCCAGTGACACCGGTAAGTATGATAGGGTCCCCGAATCCCCCTATTTCTCTGTCCTCTGATGTGTGATCACATCAGAGGACCGAGAATGACAGATCGCTTTTTTTTTTTTGCGACCGCTGGTAAACGGTTAATTACCGGCGATCGTAAAACAGGGGTCAGTAAAAACTGACCCCGATCATGTTCTTTGGGGTCTCTGCTTCCCCCGGCAGCCGAGACCCCAAAGATCCTCCGAGTGCCGGCCGGCGGGCGCACTGCGCTCGCCGTTTTTTTTGCCGGAAAAAGATGGCGGCGCCCATCGGGAGCCACGAGGAGCATCGGGGGAGACAGGTGAGTATCGGGGGGGCTATCAGGGACCCCATTTCTCTGTCCTCTGATGTGCGATCACATCGGAGGATAGAGAAATTAAAAGGGAAATCGCGTTTTTTGGGGGTTTTTTGCGATCGCTGGTAAACTTAATTACCGGCGATCGCAACCCGGGGGTCGGTAAAATAACCCCCGAATCATGTTCTCTGGGGTCTCGGCTACCCCCGGCAACCAAAACCCCAGAGAAAATCCGACTCTGGGGAGAGCTATTCACTTTTTCCACAGCGCCGTTAATTAACGGCGCTGTGGTTTAAGTACCCTTAACTGCCGCCGATGAAAGGCGTATCGGCGGTCGTTAAGGAGTTAACCCCTTCATGACCCAGCCTATTTTGACCTTAATGACCTGGCCGTTTTTTGCAATTCTGACCAGTGTCCCTTTGTGAGGTAATAACTCAGGAACGCTTCAACGAATCCTAGCGGTTCTGTGATTGTTTTTTCGTGACATATTGAGCTTCATGTTAGTGGTAAATTTCGGTCGATAATTTTTGCGTTTATTTGTGAAAAAAATGGAAATTTAGGTAAAATTTTGAAAATTTCACAATTTTTGAATTTTTATTCTGTTAAACGAGAGAGTTATGTTACACAAAATAGTTAAATAACATTATCCACATGTCTACTTTACAGCAGCACAATTTTGGAAACTTTTTCGCTAGGAAGTTATAAGGGTTAAAATTTGACCAGCGATTTCTCATTTTTACAACGAAATTTACAAAACCATTTTTTTTAGGGACCACCTCACATTTGAAGTCAGTTTGAGGGGTCTATATGGCTGAAAATACCCAAAAGTGACACCATTCTAAAATCTGCACCCCTCAAGGTACTCAAAACCACATTCAAGAAGTTTATTAACCCTTCAGGTGCTTCAGAGCAGCAGAAGCAACATGGAAGGAAAAAATGAACATTTAACTTTAGTCACAAAAATGATGTTTTAGCAACAATTTTTTTATTTTCCCAAAGGTAAAAAGGGAAACTGGACCCCAAAAGTTATTGTACAATTTGTCCTGAGTATGCCGATACCCCATATGTGGGGGGGAACCACTGTTTGGGCGCACAACAGGGCTCGGAGGTGAAGGAGCGCCATTTGAATTTTTCAATGAAAAATTGGCTCCAATCTTTAGCGGACACCATGTTGCGTTTGGAGATCCCATGTGTGCCTAAATATTGGAGCTCCCCCACAAATGACCCCATTTTGGAAACTAGACTCCCCCCAAGGAGCTTATCTAGATGCATAGTGAGCACTTTGAACCCCCAGGTGCTTCACAAATTGATCTGTAAAAATGAAAAAGTCCGAAAAATTAGCTCCAATCGTTAGCGGACACCATGTCGCGTTTGGAGAGCCCCTGTGTGCCTAAATATTGGAGCTCCCCTACATGGGACCCCATTTTGGAAACTAGATCTCCCATGGAACTAATCTAGATGTGCGGTGACCACTTCAAACCCTCAAGTGCTTCACAGAAGTTTATAACGCAGAGCCGTGAAAATAAATCATTTTTCTTTCCTCAAAAATTATTTTTTAGCCCGCAATTTTTTATTTTCACAAGAGTAACAGGCGAAATTGGACCCCAAAAGTTGTTGGCCAGTTTGTCCTGAGTACACTGATACCCCATATGTGGGGGGGGGGAACCATTGTTTGGGCACATTTCGGGGCTCGGAAGGGAAGTAGTGACTTTTGAAATGCAGACTTTGATGGAATGGTCTGCGGGCGTCACGTTGCGTTTGCAGAGCCCCCGATGTGCCTAAACAGTAGAAACCCCCCACAGGTGACCCCATTTTGGAAACTAGACCCCCCAGGGAACTTATCTAGATATGTGGTGAACACTTTGAACCCCCAAGTGCTTCACAGAAGTTTACAATGCAGAGCCGTAAAAATAAAAAATAATTTTTCTTTCCTCAAAAAAGATGTTTTAGCAAGCAATTTTTTTATTTTCACAAGGGTAACAGGAGAAATTGGACCCCAATAATTGTTGCCCAGTTTGTTCTGAGTATGCTGATACCCCATATGTGGGGGTAAACCACTGTTTGGGCGCACGTCAGGGCTCGGAAGGGAGGGAGCACCATTTTTTTAAATGCAAGATTGGCTGGAATCAATGGTGGCGCCATGTTGCGTTTGGAGACCCCTGATGTGCCTAAACAGTGGAAACTCCAACACTAACCCCAACCCACCCCTAACCCTAATCCCAACTCTAGCCATAACCCTAATCACAACCCTAACCACAACCCTAACCCCAACACACCCCTAACCATAACCACAGTCTAATCTTAACCTTATTTCCAACCCTAGCCCTAATTCCAACCCTAACCCTAAGGCTATGTGCCCACGTTGCGGATTCGTGTGAGATTTTTCCGCACCATTTTTGAAAAATCCGCAGGTAAAAGGCACTGCGTTTTACCTGCGGATTTACAGCAGATTTCCAGTGGTTTTTGTGCGGATTTCACTTGCGGATTCCTATTGAGGAACAGGTGTAAAACGCTGTGGAATCCGCACAATTAACATGCTGCGGAAAATACAACACAGCGTTTCCGCGCAGTATTTTCTGCACCATGAGCACAGCGGATTTGGTTTTCCATAGCTTTACGTGGTACTGTAAACCTGATTGAAAACTGCTACGAATCCGCATCGGCGAATTCGCTGCGGATCCACAGCCAAATCCGCACCATGTGCACATAGCCTAATTCTAACCCTAGCCCTAACCCTAGTGGGGTAAAAAAAAAAATATTATCTTTTTTTATTTTTGCCCCTACCTGTGGGGGTGATAAAGGGGGGAAGGGTTATTATTTTTTTATTTTGATCGCTGTGATAGAACCTATCACAGCGATCAAAATGTACTTGTAACAAAATTTACTTGTAACGAATCTGCCGGCCGGCAGATTCGGCAGACGCACTGCGTATGCGCCCGCCATTTTGCAAGATGGCGGCGCCCATGGAGCAGACGGACGGACACCTGGAGGGACACGGGAGGTCGGTAAGTATGATGGGTGGGGACAGCAGGGGTGGGGGGATCGGACTGCGGGGGGAGCAGACAGGAGGACGGAGGGGAGCGGAGGACAGCTAATGACCGGACAGAGGATGGAGGGGAGGAGATCGGTGGGGGTGGGGGGGTGGCAGATCGCGATCTCCAGCCATGGCTGATGCTATTGCAGCATCGGCCATGGCTGGATTGTAATATTTCACCAATTTTCATTGGTGAAATATTACTATCGCTCTGATTGAAAGTGAAACGTCACTTTCAACAGCCAATCAGAGCGATCGTAGCCATGCGGGGGCAAAGCCACCCCCCCTCCCCCACCCCCGGGCTAAAGTACCACTCCCCCTGTCCCTGCAGATCAGGTGAAATTGGAGTTAACCCTTTCACCTGATCTGCAGGGACGCGATCATTCTGTGACACAACATATGCGTCACAGGTCGGATTGGCACCGACTTTCATGACGCATACGCTGTCACAGGTCGGGAAGGGGTTAAATTTATTTTTTTCTTCATATCTTGAAAAACATTTTTTTTTACTTTTGCCATGCTTCAATAGCCTCCATGGGAGGCTAGAAGCTGGCACCACTCGGTCGGCTCAGCTACATAGCAGTGATCTGATGATCGCTGCTATGTAGCTGAATTGCAGGCTTGCTATGAGCGCCGACCACAGGGTGGCGCTCACAGCAGTCCGGTATCAGTAACCATAGAGGTCTCAAGGACCTTTATGGTTACCATCCTGACGCATCGCCGACCCCCGATCATCGCGCGGCCGGAAGCGGTAGTTAAATGCCGCTGTCAGCGTTTGACAGCGGCATTTAACAGGTTAATAGCGGCGGGTGAATCGCGATTTCACCCGCCGCTATTGCGCGCACATGTCAGCTGTAAAAAAAAAAAAAAACAGCTGACATGTTGCGACTTTGATGTGGGCTCACCGCCGGAGACCACATCAAAGGGGGAGACACGACATGCGCAGTACTAGTATGGCGCATGTCGTGAAGGGGTTAAAAGCAAACATCCATTTTAATTGCAGAAATCTAATGTAGATTTCTCCTTCGCCACATTGGGGGACACAGAACTATGGGTGTTATGCTGCTGTCACTAGGAGGCTGACACTAAGTTGAGACAAAAAGTTAGCTCCTCCCCTGCAGTATACACCTTCATACTGGCTTCCGGAGACCCAGTTCAAGCTTAGTGTATGTAGGAGGCACACTGGGTCTGCTATTCAGACCAGAACTTTTTGGATTTTCTACTTTTTTATTCCTTTTGGACGAAGGGGCGACGGAACCTTTCAAGGCTCCGATCTCCCAGAACCAACAACAGGCGAGCATGGGAGTATTACCTCTCCGTATCCTCTCCTGCGACGTGGGATGCAACGGCCTGAGCTGATTCTAGGGGCGACGGGCCCTCTCTATCAGACGAGCACTGGAGTGGTACCTCCAGTATCCTCTTCTGCAGCCAGGCCATATTGCCGGACATTTTGCCCTGCCCACCAAGTTTTACCCTCGGCTGTTCAGAGGCACCTTTCCATTGTGGCGTCCATGCAGCCCCCACTGCATCACCACTGTAAAAGCGGATGATGGAAGGAGGTGGACGGTTCCTCTCCACCCCCCTTTCAGGGAATGGTGGATGGAGGCTCCCCAACCCTGCACCGTCCTAACTACCCTGGGCACAGCTCTGACCTGCTGAACATCCCCTTCATATCGGGGTAAGTGCAGCGGGAGTGGTCGTTTTTTTGGTGGCATACGAGGGCTCCATAGAGGCAGGGTCCCCACAGAACTCCGCGGCACATTTCCGGGCGGTCCGCGGGTGCGCGCCGGCCGTAGCCATAATTTAGTCCCCGACTTTGGCCTTGTGTAGGCTGCATCCTGGTAAGCTCCGCCCACCGCTTGCATCATTCCAGCGGCTCCGCCCCCAGTCCTGGCGCTTCTTGCTCCTTGCGAGACTACCTCCCAGCTCTCGGCAGCCATCTTTTTTCCCACTGCAAGCAGCTCTGCCACCCTCTGCACGTGTCGCCCTGGATGCCGGTTTACTCAGCGCCATCATCTTCAGATTGCGGGACACAGGACCTGGGTAAGGAGACTGCACTAGGTGCTTCCCTGCAGCTTACTCCACATCGCTTCCACTAGCAGTGTTTTTTCACTTATATTGGGGTACATCATGTCGCTGTCAAAGGCTGAACAGACTACAAAGGTACATACTACCTTTTTCACTGCGTGTACCACCTGCCAGCCTCCTCTCCCTCAGCCTCAAAGCTCCCCTCTCTGCTCAGCCTGTGATACCCAATGTGCCCAAGAGCTCTCTGCCGCTACCGACCCCAGTGTATCTAGCCCCCCTGAGTGGGCTGCGTCACTGTCACAATCCATGGCTTCGCTGGCCAAAGCAATTGAATCCCTCCATGACCCCTCTGGGGAGCGGGGCACTCGTCTTCCTGGGTTAAGAGGCCCCTCCATTACAGGGGAATCATCGGCCAGCAGGGGCCGCTCTCACCTGAAGGAGGTACGGACATCCAAAAAATGGATCCGCACCTCTCGAGCATTCACCACGCCATTCAGCCTCTGATAGCTCCACTTCTCGCTCTCCCTCTCCAGGGGTTCACAGCGATCATGACTCTGAGTATGAGTCTGAGGCATCCTTGGACCCGGATTCTCCAGAGGTTCAAGCGACTGTGGATTCCCTCATTGATGCTGTCAATCATGCGCTAAAGGTTGATGACTCTCATTCGGTTCTGGATCGTGCGGTTTCTTTTACAAGAACCAAGCGACCCCAAAGGGTGTTCACCTCTCATCCGGACTTTTTGTAGATAGTCAGGCGACACAGGGAGCGACCGGATAAGTGCTTTACGGGTAAAAAGACCCTGGGAATGAAGTATCCCTTTTCTGCAGATCTTGTCAAAGATTGGACGGAGCCTCCACTAGTAGATCACATCAAAGGTTCCTGCGTTTTGCCATCCAAGAGGACCATTTTCAATTCACGGCCTTACCCTTCAACCTTGCCACTGCGCCAAAGGTATTCACAAAGGTCATGGCGGCGGTCATGGCCATTCTTCATTCCCGAGGAGTGGTCGTGTTGCCATACTTAGGACTGACCTTTGATCAGGAGGTCGTCTGAGACCTGCGAAGCAAGCGTCCTCTTGGATACCCTTTCACGCCTGGGCTGGCTAATCAACTTAGACAAGTCCTCCCCTGTTCCATCCCGACGAATCTCCTTCCTAGGCATGATCCTGGACACGTCCAAGGGGCTGGTCCTACTTCCTCGGTCCAAGGCCCAAGCGCTTCAACAGGGAACCCCGACTCTTTGTCGTCCCTTCCCTTATTCCATTCGTTTTACCACGAGGATCCTGGGGAAAATGGTGGCCGCAATGGAAGCGGTTCCCTTCACCCAACTGCATCTCCGTCCCTTACTACAGGCTCTACTGGACAATTGGGACAGGAGTCCCTTATCTCTCGATCGGCCATGTCCTCTGCCCCCGTGGATCAGGCAAGCGCTCAAATGGTGGACTTTGGAGTCATCTCTCAGCCAGGGAAGGTCTTTTCTCCCAATTCACTGGCTGGTGGTAACTACCGACGCCAGTCTCCTCGGTTGGGGAGCGGTATTTCGCCACCACACTGCCCAGGGACATTGGGCGATTCGAGAGTCGAGACTTCTGATAAACATCTTGGAGATTTGAGCGATCAGATTTGCCCTGAGACATTTCCACTTCCTCCTTGCGGGTCACCCAATTCGGATTCAATCAGACAACTCGCGAGACCGCTAAGTCTTCTGGGTAATTTCGCAATGCATCTCTGGGAATGGAAGCTGGATGCTTCATATGCATAGGCAGCATCAATAGTAAAAAGTTGGTCTCAGTGTTACGCGGTCCGTTAACGCTGCCATTAACCCTGTGTGAGCGCTATGGAGTGGGCACCGGGCACTGACTGGACGGAAGTAGGGAGGGACTAATTCTTGGCCGGGCTGTGCCCGTCGCTGATTGGACGCGGCCGCGACCAATCAGCGATGTGGGATTTCCGTGACAGACGGAAGTGCCCCTTAGACAATTATGTATATAGATCCTTGTTACCATCCGAAAGAAATTGACTTTTGACTTTTTTTTTCCCTCTTGGGTGTCTTCCTAGTTGCATGGTTTTTTTCTTTTCCTCATGTTTTTTCAATGAAGTGGGTAGACTCTGAACTTTTTTTTTTTGTCTATTGACTTTTAACAATGTATAAATTAAAAACTGATGAAATTCTGATGTAACGCTGAAGTACAAAGTCTGTTTTCAGGGAGTCATCCGTTTTATATGCATCTCCATAGACTTTAATGGTTGAGTCTGATTCACAAAACAAATGAGCGTGCTCTGGGTCTCACAGACTGGAAATATAAACATGTTTTTAAAACTTATGGGTATGGCTCAATGAAACGTTATGGCACAGATTCATCAAAGTGTTTGACAGAAATCTGGAGTAAAACGCTTTTAGTTGCGCAAAAATTTTGAAACTTTCCTGTACAGTTTTGCCAAGACTTGCTCATGTCTTCTCATTGAGGAGAGATGAGAGCCTCAGGCAGCACCTTATGTCCCCTGAAAACTATGAAGTTTTGGCTTTTAACCCCTTTCCGCCAAGGCCAATTTCCATTTTTCCTCCTGTGAAGAAACGGGGTCAGTGGGTGCTCTCGTCCGCTGGCACGGCTGTCTTTAGCAAGACTGCATGGACCAAGGCTCATACCACTGAACGCCCGCTCTATCTCCCAGTGGGCAATACACTACACAGACAACACAGGGTTAAGGTAAAAGAGTGTGGCAATACTTTATTGAACCACAGCACACAATAGCAAACAGAACAATCCCAACATGGCTGGAACTGCTTGATAACATGGGAGCATATAAAAGATCACTGCGTCTCCTTGTATTTCCAGTATGACATGATGTCAGAGCTCCCAGGGTCGCTACTTCATCTGTGGATGCACGCACAGAGAAGAGGTAACGACAAGCATAGGGAGATGAACAAGAACTGTCCATAGAGTCCATACAAGGTCCAAAGCCAGTTGACACGAGAGTCAGAGCTCCCAGGGTCGCTACTTCATCTGTGGATGCACGCACAGAGAAGAGGTAACGACAAGCATAGGGAGATGAACAAGAACTGTCCATAGAGTCCATACAAGGTCCAAAGCCAGTTGACACGAGAGTCACCACCTGGCTTATCTGACCATCTCCATGGAACCAGGCAACCAGCGGGTCCCAAACCTGGCTTTCTCCAAACATATCCATTGTTCATAGATGGTCACTGGATCAGATCTGTGTCCTTCCAACCGGAGCCAAAAACCCCTAGGTTGTTTCCTATAGACTCATAGATCAGTGTCCCTCGTGATGGTGCCATGATGAATTGGCTGCAGTCCGTTCTCTTGTCTGTTGGGTGGTTTGCAGAATGTCCGGCTGGTAGCTCTGTGTTACTTCAGTCTCCCAGGATGTGATCTCTAAAGGTACCGTCACACTCAGCGACGCTGCAGCGATATAAACAACGAGCCGATCGCTGGAGCGTCGCTGTTTAGGTCGCTGTAGAGACGTCAAACACAATTACTCCAGAGCGATGCAGGAGCGATCCAGTGACGTAACGGCGACTCACTTATCGTTCTCGCTGGTTGTTAGCTCCATGCAAAAACATTGCTGGCATCGTTGCTTTTGATGTCAAACATGACGATACACGCCGACCTGACGACCAAATAAAGTTCTGGACTTCTGGCTCCGACCAGCGATGGCACAGCGGGATCCAGATCGCTGCTGCATGTCAAACACAACGAGATCGCTATCCAGGACGCTTCAACGTCATGGATCGTTGTCGTTGTAAAGTTGCTGAGTGTGACGGTACCTTAAGTCTTTTTATACCCAAGGCATGTAAGCTATTTTTAGAATTACCCAGGGTCCTTCAGTCCAACATCAAGATAAGGTAAACAATGGTGATGGGATTAAGTAGCACTATTAGCATATAAGCACACATCAATAAACAAAGCTTAACACACCCTATGTACAGTCAATATTACAGACTTAAGGTACTGTCACACTTAGCGACGCTGCAGCGATACCGACAACGATCCGGATCACTGCAGCGTCGCTGGAGAGCTGTCACACAGACCGCTCTCCAGCGACCAACAATGCCGGTAACCAGGGTAAACATCGGGTAACTAAGCGCAGGGCCGCGCTTAGTAACCCGATGTTTACCCTGGTTACCATCCTAAAAGTAAAAAAAAACAAACACCTGCGATGTCTACGGGGAGTCCAGCGACCAAATAAAGTTCTGGACTTTCTTCCCCGACCAGCGACAGCACAGCAGGGGCCTGATCGCTGCTGCCTGTCACACTGGACGATATCGCTAGCGAGGACGCTACAACGTCACGGATCGCTAGCGATATCGTCTAGTGTGACGGTACCTTTACACAGTATGTTAGATAGTATATCAGTTGGCAAGTCTGTCTTCTTGACCCACCAGACATAAACACTTAAATTCACAAGCCAATATACGAGCAAGCCAGTTCTTTTGGGTTGCAAAAAACATGGTTGTCTGGGAAATTAAGATACAATCTGGTTTCTTCACATTCCTCCCCATCTTAATTAACCAGACATGATAGGCTTCCGATCATCCAGTTTCCTTAGAGCATATTCCATATGTTCCTTACGAAAATAAACTCCATACGTAATTGAAGAGTAACAACTGGTATCCATTGGGTCCACGCATGGCTTCCTCCACATTCCGTAGCTCCTGCATTAAATTCTATTTAATCCGTTGAAGCTGGAACATCTCCTGTAGTTTCTGTTTCTTGTTGAGGTCATATAGCTACTCTGGTCCTCTTCCCAAGGCCGATTTGGTGGGGTTTGATATATATATATATATATATATATATATATATATATATATATATATATATATATATATATATATATATATATATATATATATATATATATATAATAATATATGTTTTTACGATTATTTGAGCCCATGGATCCATTGTATGTCCGTATTGCAAGCCTGCGAGGAAATCTCGCAGTACGGATGCCATACGGATTACATACGGGGATGCCATGCGCAAAATACGCTGACACACCCTGCCTACGGATGATATACGGATCACTATTTGGGGGACTTTTCTGGGTATTACGGCCGTAAATAACGGACCGTATTTTCATACGCTGAGTGTGACGCCGGCCTTATAGCTTCCTAACGAAAACATTTGGCTTCCAAAATTGTGCTGATGCACAGTTGACATGTGACATGTTACTTAGTAAATCTGTGATTTAAGGGCATGAAAATGCCAAGTTTGAAAATTCCCAAATTTTTCCAAATTTCCATTTTTTTTTTTTACAGACATCTCAGAATTGCCAGGATCCGTTGAAACATTCCAGAGTTTTTACCTCATGACGTGACAGTGGTCAGAATTGTAAAAATTGGCCCGGTGATTAACATGAAAACCACCTTCGAGGGTAAAGGGGTTATTAATACATTTTGGAGGCTGGACCACTTCTTTGAAGCTACTACGTCTTTGATTTTCCCAATTACTGGTCCTATACAAAGTGAGGAAAATTTTGAACCACTGTTTTCATTCAGTCGGAGGAGGGTATCGCAAATCAAGCGATTTCACCGACTACTCACATAATTGTGAAAAAGAACTTTAATCTTTATATCTCTCTCAAATCTTATCTACGGTCCACTCTTAGAATAATCTTCATAGCGAAGATTTTGTCTCTTCAGATGCACTACTTAAAAGATCCCAAGGACTCTTAAAGGTACCGTCACACATAACAATATCGTTAACGATATCGTTGCTTTCTCTAGTCACCTTCCACGACGGCATATGGAGGTTGTCTCTTTGCCCTAATGGGGAACAGGAAACACAGAGAGGTTTAAAAGGACCTCCCACCTCCCACCTGCCAGTGTCTTTCCTGTTCCCCATGGGACAGGGAGAGGTCTCCAGGTGCTGTTGTGGCCGGCGACTGCGGTACCTTTGTGCAGGCTCTGCCTGTTGTAGCCGGGCAGCTGGTGGTCGCGTTCCGCCTCCTCCCCTGCTGCTCCCGTCGTCCTGCTATGCAGGTGCCTCAGGGACCCCCTCCCGGCCTTCCCGCGCCCCCACGAGGGCAAAGCAGGCCTGGGATCCCTCGCCGGGCTCCTCCATGAGCTGCTCGGCGTTCTCCCCCTCCATTGCCGGCTCGGCGTTCCGGATGTGACGTCGGCGGTCTCGCGCGTCACTTCCGGTCCTTCGTTCTCCTGGAGGCCGCTTCTTCCAGGTTCGCCGGCCGGCGTGTCGGACTGATGGCGTCCCCTCACATGGATCCCGGAGGGGGAGGGGGAACTGCTGATTGCTGGAGGCAGGTGCGGACAGCGTTCTTAAACCCTGCTGAACCACCACTGAGGTAAGACTAATTTTCCCAGTATGGATGGTTCCTTGTGCCCTGCATCTGCGGAGCCCAGCGCTACCCCTGCTACAGTAAGTGTTTTGCAGGGATAGGATCCGGGAGGTAGTACCTATAGGGGGTTTTAATGTCCTCACTCCCCTCTCCCTTGTCATTTCAGGGAGAGAAGTCTGCCCCTAAAGCCGCTATTAAAAAGAAGTGCCCAGTCTGTTCTACTAAATTCCCTCTTAACTGGGACAAAAGACTCTGCCAGCCATGTACTGACAAGATTGTAAAAGCTGAGCAACCATCTCTGCTGGATGAAATTCGCTCCTTAGTAAAACAGGAGGTGCAATCTTCGTTAGCAGCTTTTACTACTCCTCCACCTCCACCTCCGCCGCCGCATCCCCCAGCTAAAAAGAGAAAAATTCAGGCGGTCGAATCAGACTCTGATTCAGACCTCTCCCATACTTCATCTGTGGGCTGGGAAGATCCTGTATCACCTAAAGCTGAGGTCAGGAAATACCTCTTTTCCTCAGATTACATTGAGGATTTAGTATCTGCTGTCCGTAATACTATGGGCCTAGAAGAGGAATATGAGCCACAGTCCGTACAGGATCAGATGTTTGGCGGACTCAGATCGGAGAAAAGAGTGGGGTTCCCGGTGCACGCTAACATTGTTAGTATGGTTAATCAGGAATGGGACCAGCCTGAGAAACGCCTCACTACCCCTGCAGAAATGAAGCATAGATTTCCTCTAGAGGGTGAAGTAATCAAATTGGACATTCCAAAAGTGGATGTGCAGGTGGCTAGAGTCGCCAAAAGAACAGCACTCCCTTTTGAGGATTCCTCACAATTAAAGGATCCTATGGACAGAAAGATTGAAAGCCTCCTAAAAAAGTCTTGGGAAACTTCAACGTCTATCCTTAAGGCCAATGTCGCTTCCACTTGTGTTGCCAGGGCCCTCTCCTGCTGGTTGGAGAAATTAGAGTCTCATATATCTCAGGGTACCCCGAGAGGTGAATTATTAGATTCACTTCCCATCCTGCATAGAGCCTCTGGGTTTCTGGCTGACGCTTCTCTGGAATCTGTTAGAGTGGCCGCCAGATCTCTCGTACTCTCCAACTCTGCTAGAAGAGCCCTCTGGCTTAAAATATGGAGCGGTGATATCACTTCAAAAGCCAAGTTGTGTGCTATACCTTTTAAGGGAGATTATGTTTTCGGTCCAGCCTTAGACGATATTCTTGACAAGGCTACTGACAAGAAAAAGGCACTCCCGGAGCAAAAACAACCGAGAAAACGGTTTTTTCGTGCCCCACAGTCTCAGCCCCCTCAAAGAGGGAAAGGCAAAACCGGCAGGTGGAGTTACGCCAAAGGTAGAGGGAAAAATATTTTTGTCCCCCAGCAGCAGCAGCAACAGTCCCAACAGGACAAGCAATGACTCCGACCCGGTAGGGGGGAGACTCTCAAAATATGTGGGTCAGTGGGAAAATATCACCAGTTCCCACTGGGTCCTCAATGTCATCAAGGAGGGCCTATTAATAGAGTTAATTTCTTCCCCCCCTCAGGGTCTGAAAGTTACTACCCTTACGTCTTCAAGAGATCACAATTTGTTGACATTGGGTCTCAGAGATCTTATGAAATCAAATGTGATCTCACCAGTTCCACATCTGGAACAAGGAAAAGGACATTATTCCCGTCTATTCTTAGTACCCAAACCCTCAGGGGATGTAAGAATTATTATAAACCTAAAAGGTCTAAACCGACATGTGAAATATCGCAAGTTCAAGATGGAGTCTGTAAGATCTGCAATTCCTCTGATAGGACATCAGTCCTTTATGGCAACCATCGACCTAAGGGATGCATATTTTCACATTCCTATCCACCCGAGACACAGAAAATACCTCAGGTTTGCGATACGGGGGAGTCATCGAGTGGAGCACTATCAGTATGGAGTCCTTCCCTTCGGCATTTCCTCAGCACCAAGGGTATTCTCCAAGATCATGGCAGAGGCAGTGTCATTTATCCGGAGTCAAGGTGTCTGTATAGTGCCCTACTTGGACGATCTACTGGTAGTTGCCCCCACCGAGATGACCCTGATATCCCATGTGTCAACCACTTTGGAGATATTGAAGTCTCTGGGTTGGATTCCAAACATGAAGAAGTCTCAGCTTCAACCCTCAAGAACCAGAAAGTTCTTGGGGGTGGTTCTGGACTCAACAAAACAGATGTCCTTTCTCCCAGACGATCACAGGCTACCATTAGTAGCAAAAGTCAGAAAATTCAAGGAGATGAGATGTCCTACTCTTCGAGAAGGAATGTCTCTCTTAGGCTCCATGACAGCCTGTATACAATCAGTGGCTTGGGCTCAAGCTCACTCCAGAATTCTCCAAACCCACATTCTAGACAGGTGGGATGGTCAACCTGGCACTCTAACAAGAAGGATTCACACACCAGGTCGAGTGAAAGCATCCTTAACATGGTGGATGAATTCCAGAAACCTCCTGAAGGGGGTGAGCTGGATTCAGCTCCCGATAACCACGATCAAGACAGATGCCAGCAGGAGAGGCTGGGGAGCCATAGTAAATCATGTTCCTTACCAAGGTCTTTGGAACCAGTCGATCAGCGAGAAATCGTCAAATTTCAGAGAACTCAAAGCTGTGGAAGAGGCCCTGTTAGCAGCAAGCCGTCAGATTTCCGGTCAACATGTCCAGATCTATTCAGACAACATGACCACGGTGGCGCATATCAGGCGTCAGGGCGGCACAAAATTCCTCAGTTTGAAAAAGATCTCCGCTCGAATTTTTTATTGGGCCGAGAAACACTTACTGTCACTGACAGCAATTCATCTAAAAGGGACTGCAAATATTCAAGCAGACTACCTGAGTCGCCAGGACATTCATCCTGGCGAGTGGAGCCTGGACCTTCAAACGTTCAATATGCTAGTACAAAAGTGGGGTCTTCCAGAAGTCGACCTCTTTGCCTCTCACCAGAACGCAAAAGTCAAAACCTTTTTTTCCTTGAACCCAAGTGGATGCCCTAGTCCAAGATTGGCACTTCCAGCTTGTCTACGCATTTCCACCAATCCCAATCCTGGCAAAGGTTCTAAGGAAGATACGAATAGAAGGAACTCCGACTATCCTGATAGCCCCTTTTTGGCCCAAAAGAAGTTGGTTCAACTTGATCATCCAACTACAAGTGGATGGACCAGTAATGTTACCTCTAAAAAACGATCTCCTCTCTCAGGGTCCTATTCTCCATGCAGACCCTCAGAAATGGAATTTAGCGGCGTGGTTACTGAAGCCCAGGTCTTGAAAGCAAAAGGACTATCGGACTCTGTCATAGCTACTCTCCAAAAATCGAGAAAGCCGGTAACCAACGCCATCTACAACAAAATCTGGAAAAAGTTTTCGTCTTTTTGTCTACCTAACCTTCCAGACCCTCTCAAGCCTAATATACCTAACATCTTAGATTTTTTGCAAAAAGGCTTAGGAATGGGTTTTAGGCCCAGTACTCTCAGAGTCCAGGTCTCGGCACTTAGCTCCTTTTTTGATCAAGATCTAGCAGGCCATCGCTGGATCAAAAGATTTTTAACATCAGCAACTAGGATGAATCCTAGAAAACAGATAATAGTTCCCCCATGGGATCTGAATGTGGTGCTTCAAGGTCTTACAGGCCCGCCTTTTGAACCTTTTTCCTCCTGCTCTCTTCAAAATCTTGCATACAAAACTGTGTTTTTGGTAGCCATAACTTCGGCTAGAAGAGTGGGTGAACTACAAGCCTTATCTATAAGAGAGCCGTATCTTCTAGTGAGAGATGACTCAATAGTACTTCGTCTAGATCCTTCTTTTCTTCCAAAGGTAGTCTCTGATTTTCATCGTTCCCAAGAGATTGTTCTACCAACCTTTTGCCATAGTCCTGCAAATTCGGAAGAAAGAAGATTCAACACTCTGGACGTCCGACGTATTGTGCTGCAATACTTAGATCAGACCCGTGCTTTCAGAATCGATCATAACCTCTTTGTCCATCCCTCTGGGCAAAATAAGGGTAAAAAAGTAGCTAAAAGTACCATTGCTACATGGATCAAAAAGGCTATAACGGAAGCCTACCTTGCTCAAAACAAAATACCTCCAGTAGGGATCAAGGCCCATTCAACAAGATCTACGTCAGTCTCCTGGGCAGAAAGAGCAGGTGCATCCCCAGAGCAGATCTGCAGGGCAGCAACGTGGTCTTCACTTCATACTTTCTCTAAACATTACAGATTAGATGTATTGTCCAATAAGGACTTAGTCTTCGGCCGTAAAGTTCTGCAGGCCGTTGTCCCTCCCTAGTGCCAAATTAGTTGGTATTCCTCCATATGCCGTCGTGGAAGGTGACTAGAGAAAATAGAATTATTCTTACCGTTAATTCGGTTTCTAGGAACCTTCCACGACGGCACTAATTTCCCACCCGATATATATTCCTGGATTAGTTCTGGGATTCGGAAGGTAAACCGGTGCTATGGGTTCAGTTGTAAGTCACTGGCAGGTGGGAGGTCCTTTTAAACCTCTCTGTGTTTCCTGTTCCCCATTAGGGCAAAGAGACAACCTCCATATGCCGTCGTGGAAGGTTCCTAGAAACCGAATTAACGGTAAGAATAATTCTATTTTTTGTGACGTAGCAACGATATCGTTAAGGAAATCGTTGTGTGACAGCGACCAACGATCAGGCCCCTGCTGGGAGATCGTTGGTCGCTGGGGAAAGTCCAGAACTTTATTTTGTCGCTGGACCTCCCGCAGACATCGCTGAATCGGCGTGTGTGACGCTGAATCGGCGTGTGTGACGCCGATTCAGCGATGTCTTCACTGTTAACCAGGGTAAACATCGGGTTACTAAGCGCAGGGCCGCGCTTAGTAACCAGATGTTTACCCTGGTTACCAGTGTAAACGTAAAAAAAACAAACACTACATACTTACCTTCCGTGTCTGTCCCCGGCGCTCTGCTTCCCTGCACTGGCTGTGAGCGCCGGCCAGCCGGAAAGCACAGCGGTGACGTCACCGCTCTGCTTTCCGGCTGGCCAGCGCTAACCGTGCAGAGGAAAGCAGAGCGCCGGAGGACAGACACGGAAGGTAAGTATGTAGTGTTTGTTTTTTTTACGTTTACAGTGGTAACCAGGGTAAACATCGGGTTACTAAGCGTGGCCCTGCGCTTAGTAACCCGATGTTTACCCTGGTTACCCGGGGATTTCGGCATCGTTGGTCGCTGGAGAGCTGTCTGTGTTGACAGCTCTCCAGCGACCAAACAGCGACGCTGCAGCGATCGACATCGTTGTCGGTATCGCTGCAGTGTCGCTTAGTGTGACGGTACCTTAACTCTAAATTCCAGGCTGTATTCATCAAAGTGTTTTATGCCAGAAAACTGGCTTAGGATATGTGCACACGTTGAAGATTTGCCTATGGAATTTTCTGCGCGGATTCTTCCTCTCTTGACAGAAAACACAGTTGAAAAACCGCACGGATTTGATGTGTTTTTGATGTGGATTTTCATGCATTTCTTTTCATGTGGATTTATATGCGTTTTTGTAAGCTAAATAAAGATATATTATTTAACGGAAAAAAAAAATTGTGATGTAATTTCCTTGTCCAACCTCTTCTTTTATATACTCCATTGAATAATGTTTACTCACACAGATAGCTAGATATATCTATAGATAAATAATACCAAGCCCGATGCTTAGTAATAAACATAATAAAATTGTACATAAAGAGTTAGACACACACACACAAATTCTGTGTTAGGCCGGGGTCACACTTGCGAGACACTCGCACGAGTCTCGCACCTCAATACCCAGCACAGCCGCCGGCACTCGGACCGGAGCTTTCAGCTGCATAGAAATACATGCAGCCGCACACTCCGGTCTTGAGTGCCGGCAGCAGTGCTGGGTACTGAGGTGCGAGACTCGTGTGAGTTTCTCGCAAGTGTGACTCCAGCCTTAAATGCAATGTTTAATTAAAAAAAAGGTAAACAAATTGGTATGGGCTCCCACACAATTTTCCAAGCCAGAGGGAAAGCCAGCATTTGGGGGCAGATTTTTATAGTCTGAGAAGGGGGTAGTACCCATGGACCTTCCCAGGCTATTAATATCAGCTCACAGCTGTATATTTAGCCTTTACTGGCTATTAAAATAGGGGAGCCCCCCAAAAATTGTGGGGTCTCCCTATAATGACCAGAAAAGGCTATGCAGACAGCTGCTGGCTGATATTAATAGCCAAGGGGCCATGGATAATGGCAACCCCCCCCCCCCCCCCCCCGACTGCAAACACCAGCTCTTAGACCCCCTCAGAAATGGAGCATCTCTAAGATGCGCCAATTCCGCCACTTAGCCCCCCTCTTCCCACTTGCCCTGTAGTGGTGGCAAGTGGGGTAATAGTTGTGGGGTTGATGTCACCTTTGTGTCGTCAGGTGACATCAAGCCCGCGGCTTAGTAATGGAGAAGCGTCAATAAGACGCCTATCCATTACTAATCCTATAGTTGTTACGTTAAATAAAGATACATCCAGAATAAAGTATTTTAAGAAAACAACAGTTTCCCATATTTATTATACGCCTAATTCTTGTGACGCCCTCATTCTCCTGCAAAAAAAAAATAATAAACCAACACAAATACTCCTTGTTCCAATGTAATCCATATAATGAGTGTCCCACGACGATCTCCCTTGTACAGCTGTCACGTCGGGAGATTTGACCGCTCTACAGGGGTCTCTAATGATACACTGACCAGAGATAATACTCCCGCAGTGTAGTTAATCGGAGTTCGTGCTCTCACTTTACGGCACTACAGCTGCGTGATAATTTTCTCACGCAGTGGTACCGCAAGTGACAAGATGAATTCTAGTGACCTCTAGGTTGCAGAGTGATACAGTGCAGGAGGATACCTTTTGTCACTGTATCACCGAAGGCCCTGTAGAGCGGTCGGAGATGTGACAGCTCTACACGGGAGATCGTCGTGCAACACTCATTATTAAATGGATTACATCATGACGGAGTATTGGGTTGGTTTATTATTTTTTTTTGCAGGCGATCGAGGGCGTCGGGGGTTAGCTGTTTGGTAAGTATGTACTGTATGTGTATATGTATGTACTGTATGTGTGTATATATGTAAATGTTTCTTTCTCTAATATTCAACACAGTAGCCAGATGATGGGACTACTATCCCATCATCAGATAATGCTGTCACTGTTCCATGTGACAGCAGACATAGCCAGATGGGACTAGTAGTCCCATTGGACAATGCTTGCCTACACACAGACCCGAGCGCACGCACACACACACCCCACCACAGACCCCCGCACATCATCTCCGCACACACACAGTCTTCCTCCTTCCTTTCTGCAGCGTTTTTCGCACGCACATCCGCAGCAAATCTGAAAATCTTTTTACACCTGCGGTTTTGCAGTGGGTTTGACTGACGCTGTGGAGGAGCTGAAATGGGACACTGCTATGCCTGCAGATGTGTAATTACTTATGCCAGTAAGTTGCTCCAGTCTATGATAAGATGTGTTAAAATTTATTAAGTGGTGTGTGGCTCTTAATAAATTTGAAACATCTTATTGAAGAAAGCCACTGATTAAGCTTGTCGTATGAAATACCAGTCATAATTAATCCGAGCCTAATATTTGAACAAAAGACATGTTTTTTTTTTCTAATAATAATCTTTATTTTTATATAGCGCTAACATATTCCGCAGCGCTTTACAGTTTGCACACATTATTATCACTGTCCCCGATGGGGCTCACAATCTAAATTCCCTATCAGTATGTCTTTGGAATGTGGGAGGAAACCGGAGTGCCCGGAGGAAACCCACGCAAATACGGAGAGAACATACAAACTCTTTGCAGATGTTGTCCAAGGTGGGATTAGAACCCAGGACTCCAGCGCTGCAAGACTGCAGTGCTAACCACTGCGCCACCACGCTGCCCCTAATAATGATTTAGAATATAAATATTTATTGAAAAGAAGCAACTTTAGACAACCTTTCAGACACGTCACACTATCATATCATATATTGAAACCATAACAGTGAAGTCTGGCGCTCCTTGCCTTCTGAAAAATATTTCCCGATTACATGTAGGGTATTGGCATACTCAGGAAAAAATGGACCTCAGTTTGTTGTAAAAAAAAAATTCCTATTAGCCCTTAGAAAAATTTTAAACTTGGGACTAAAACATTTTAGCGGTAGAAATGTCACTTATTCTTTCTTCACCACTCAGTGGTGTTTTATTCTGTTAGTCACATGTGGTGTCAGTATGATCACTGCACCCCTAGATGAATTCATTGGGGAGTGTAGTTTGTAAAATGAGTTCACATATAGGGGTTTCTGTTTTTCTGGCACCTGAGGGGCTCTGCCAATGTGACATGGCACCCTCAAACCACTCCAGCAAAATCTGAACTCCAATATGGCACCTCTTCCCTTGTAGTATACCCCTATATATGGGGTATCAGGGTACTCAGGACAAGTTGCGCATCAAGTTTTGGGGTCCAATTTCTCCTGTAACCCTTGGTAAAATAAAAAATTGGGGGCAAAAAGATCATTTTTGTGTGAAAAATACTTATTATTTTTATGGCTCTACGTTATAAACTTCTGTGAAGCACTTGGGAGTTCAAAGTACTCACCGCACATCTAGATAAGTTCCTTGGGGGGTTTAGTTTCCAAAATGGTGTCACTTGTGGGGGGTTTCCACTGTTTAGGCACATCAGGGGCACTGCAAACGTGACATGGCGTCCTATCTCAATTCCAGCCAATTTTGTGTTGAAAAAATAAAATGGCGTTCCTTCCCTTCCTTGGGGATAAAGTTAGGGTTAGGGCTAAAGTTAGGGTTGGGGCTAGAGTTGTGGTTAGGGTTTGTATAATGGTTGGGGTTAGGATTATGGTTGTGTTAGGGTTAGGTTTGTGGTTAGGGCTATGGTTAGGGTTGAGATTGGTGTTAGAATTGGGGGTTTTCCACTATTTAGGCACCTCAGGGGCTCTCCAAATGCGACATGGCGTCCAATCTCAATTTCAGCCAATTCTGCGTTGAAAAAGTCAAACGGCGCTCCTTCCCTTCCAAGCTCTGCTGTGCGCCCAAACAGTGATTTACCCCCACATATGGGGTATCGGGTACTCAGTACAAATTGCACAACTATCCAATTTCTCTTGTTACCCTTGGTAAAATGAAAAAATTTGGATCTGAAGTAAATTTTTTGCAAAAAAATTAAATGTTCATTTTCTTTTGAACATTACAAAAATTCATGTGAAGCACCTGAAGGGTTAGTAAATGGCTTGAATGTGGTTTTGAGCATCTTTAAGGGTGCAGTTTTTAGATTGGTGTCACTTTTGGGTATGTTCTATCATATAGACCCCTCAAAAAGACTTCAAATGTGAGGTGGTCCCTAACCTAAAAAAATGGTATGGTGCTGTAAAAATAAGAAATCGCTGCTTAACCCCTTAATCCCATATGACGTACTATCCCGTCAAGGTGACCTGGGACTTAATTCCCAGTGACGGGATAGTATGTCATATGCGATCGGCCGCGCTCTCGGGGGGAGCACGGCCGATTGCGGCTGGGTGTCAGCTGACTATCGCAGCTGACATCTGGCACTATGTGCCAGGAGCGGTCGCGGTATAGGGAAGCATCGCGCAGGGAGGGGGCTCCCTGCGTGCTACTCTGAGACCCTCGGAGCAACGCCTGTAGGCCCCGGATCCAAAATGGCTGCGGGGCTGTATCCGGGTCCTGCAGGGAGGTGGCTTACCAGCGCCTGCTCAGAGCAAGCGCTGGTAAGCCTGCAGCCCTGCATGTCAGATCGCTGATCTGACAGTGCTGTGCAGTGTCAGATCAGCGATCTGACCTTATAACATGATGCACCCCCCTGGGGCAATGTTGGAAAGTTAAAAAAAAATATTCACGTGTAAAAAATAAATAAATAAAAATTCCTAAAGAAAAAAATATATATATTGTTCCCATAAATACATTTCTTTATCTAAATTATAAAAAAAAAAAAAAAAGTACACATATTTAGTATCGCCACGTCCGTAGCGACCCCATCTATAAAACTGTCCCGCTAGTTAACCCCTTCAGTGAACGCGGTAAAAAAAAAAAAAGAGGCAAAAAACAACGCTTTATTATCATACCGCCGAACAAAAAGGTGGAATAACACGCGATCAAAAATACGGATATAAATAACCATGGTACCGCTGAAAACGTCATCTTGTCCCGCAAAAAAGGAGGCACCAGACAGCATCATCAGCGAAAAAATATAAAAGTTATAGTCCTCAGAATAAAATGATACAAAAATAATTCTTTTTTATATAAAATAGTTTTTATCGTATAAAAGCGCCAAAACATAAAAAAATTATATAAATGAGGTACCGCTGTAATCGTACTGACCCAAACAATAAAACTGCTTTATCAATTTTACCAAACGTGGAATGATATAAACGCCCCCCCCCAAAAGAAATTCATGAATAGCTGGTTTTTGGTCATTCTGCCTCACAAAAATCGGAATAAAAAGCGATCAAAAAATGTCACATGCCCGAAAATGTTACCAATAAAAACGTCAACTCGTCCCGCAAAAAAAAAAAAAAACCTCACATGACTCTGTGGACCAAAATATGGAAAAATTATAGCTCTCCAAATGTGGAGACGCAAAAACTATTTTTTGCAATAAAAAGCGTCTTTTAGTGTGTGACAGCTGTCAATCATAAAAATACGCTAAAAAAAGCTATAAAAGTAAATCAAACCCCTCTTCATCACCCACTTAGTTAGGGAAAAATAATAAAATTAAAAAAATGTATTTATTTCCATTTTCCCATTAGGGTTAGGGGTAGGGTTAAGGCTAGGGTTACAGTTAGAATTGGGGGTCTCCACTGTTTATGCACATCAGGGGCTCTCCAAACGCGACATGGCGTCCGATCTCAATTCCAGCCAATTCTGCTTTGAAAAAGTAAAACCGTGCTCCTTCCTTTCCGAGCTCTCCCGTGTGCCCAAAAAGGGGTTTACACCAACATATGGAGTATCAGCGTACTCAGGACAAATTGGACAACTGGGGTCCAATTTCTCTTGTTACCCTTGGGAAAATAAAAATTTGGGGAGCTAAAAAACCATTACCTTTTTTGTGGGAAAAAAATGATTTTTTATTTTCACGGCTCTGCGTTATAAACTGTAGCAAAACACTTGGGGGTTCAAAGTTCTCACAACACATCTAGATAAGTTCCTTGGGGGTCTAGTTTCCAATATTGGGGTCACTTGTGGGGGGTTTCTACTGTTTAGTTACATCAGGGGCTCTGCAAATGCAACGTGATGCCTGCAGACCAATCCATCTAAGTCTGCATTCCAAATGGCACTCCTTCCCTTCTGAGCTCTGCCATGCGCCCAAACGGTGGTTCCTTCCCACATATGGGGTATCAGCGTACTCAGGACAAATTGCACAACAACTTTTGGGGTCCAATTTCTCCTGTTACCCTTAAGAAAATACAAAACTGGGGGCTAAAATATAATTTTTGTGGGAAAAAAATAATTTTTATTTTCACAGCTCTGCGTTATAAACTGTAGTGAAACACTTGGGGGTTCAAAGTTCTCACAACACATCTAGATACGTTCCTTGGGGGGTCTACTTTTCAAAATGGTGTCACTTTTGTGGGGTTTCTATGTTTAGGCACATCAGTGGTTCTCCAAACGCAAAATGGCGTCTCATTTCAATTCCAGTCAACCTTGCATTGAAAGATCAAACGGCGCTCCTTCCCTTCCGAGCTCTGCCATGCGCCCAAACAGTGGTTTACCCCCACATATTGGGTATCAGCGTACTCAGGACAAATTGCACAACAACTTTTGGCATCCAATTTCTTCTCTTACCCTTAGGAAAATAAAAAATTGGAGGCGAAAAGATCATATTTGTGAACAAATATGATTTTTTATTTTTACGGCTCTGCATTATAAACTTCTGTGAAGCACTTGGTGGGTCAAAGTGCTCACCACACATCTAGATAAGCTCCTGAGGGGGTCTACTTTCCAAAATGGTGTCACTTGTGGGGGGTTTCAAAGATTAGGCACATCAGTGGCTCTCCAAACGCAACATGGCGTCCCATCAATTCCTGTCAATTCTGCATTGAAAAGTCAAATAGCGATCCTTCCCTTCCGATCTCTGCCATGCGCCCAAACGGTGGTTTACCCCCACATACCGGGTATCGGCGTACTCAGGACAAATTGTACAACAACTTTTGGGGTCTATTTTCTCCTGTTACCCTTGGTAAAATAAATCAAATTGGAGCTGAATTACCCGTATTTTTTGGACTAAGATGCACCGGACTATAAGACACACCCAGGTTTTAGAGGTGGAAAATAGGGAAAAAATATTTAAAGCAAAAAAGGTGGTAAAATATTTAATAACATAAACATACTATTATATGTGTTATTATATATAATAGTATGTTAGGGTGGTTTCACATTTGCGTTTTTTTTTGCGTTTCTGCGGTAAAAAACGCAAAAAAAGCATGCATTTTTTTCCCCTATATTTAACATCAAAAACGCATGCGTTTTTTTGTATGCGTTTAGACGCGTTTTTGCAACGCATGCGTTTTTTTCTGCATGCGTTGTGTTGCAGAAATGCAACATGTAGTATTTTTAGCGGCTTTTTTTGCGCGCAAAAAAATGCATTGCTGTCTATGTAAACGCATGCATTTTTTACCACATGCGTTTGCATGTGTTAAAAACGCATGCGTTAAAAAAAAAAAAAACACTGATAAACCACCCCACACCATAAAATTGATAAAGGGATCCTACCCCTAACCCTAACACTACCCCTAACCCTAATCCCTTTAAGGGTAGGGTTAGGGGTAGGGTTAGGATCCCTTTAGGGTTAGGGGTAGGGTTAGGATCCCTTTAGGGTTAGGGGTAGGATCCCTACCTCTAACCCTACCCCTAGCTCTTTCTGTTTATAGTGGGCTTTTTACTATATTTTGATGATTGGCAGCTGTCACACTTTTATCTGCATGCATTTAAAAAACGCAAACGCATGAAAAAACGCATGTAAACGTGTCAAAACGCCGCGTTTTTTTCACCACATGCAAAAACGCATACGAAAAAAAAAACGCAGCGTTTGCACGCGTTTACATGCGTTTTTTCACCATGCGTTTTTTTTTTAAAACGCATGCGTTTTGAAACGCAAGTGTGAAACCAGCCTTATTATGTTGGAAGCTGCGGGTAGAAGATGGTGCTACGGGACCAGTGTGGTGTCTGTAAAGTACTGTATGAAGATGCTGGAGGGTGAGTATAAGAATGGGGGCACAGGGTTTATATTTAAAGCACCACTCCAGCACTGAAAACTAACACTGGAGTGCTGCTTTGAGATCCCATTGGGAGAACTAAAACTCCAAGCATGTCCTGCAGAACCTATGGCATGCTGGGAGTTACAGTTCACCACAGAAGTGGCAGAGTGCTTTATTGTGTGTTGTAGTGACTGACCTTTTAATTGTGGCAGCCAGCCACACTGTGGTGAGGTAAAATGCTGGAGCATCTCATACCATGACTGCACAGAGTCCTCCCTCTTGTTGCCTCTCCACAGCACAGGAGTAAGCTTGCAGATTGTAGTGTGGTGTCTGCAGGACCTGTGATGACATCAGAAGAGGGAGGGCTCTGTGCTGCAATGTGATGCTCCAGCCCGCCCTCTTCATGACATCACACAGGTCCTTGTGCTGGAGCACTCAGCATCCAGCACAGCCCAGGCAGGCAGGTATGCAGCGATCTTGTCCCCTCTGGCCCCTGCTGCTGCCTCCTCCACCAGACACACAGATCTCCCCAGCTGCTGCCGGAATCCAGCGCTGGGGAAACCATGTGTGTCCCTGTGAAGGAGTATTCATTTGCTGCTCCCAACTCACTGCTCAGCTGACAGGTGGGCGGGGAAGCAGCTAATGAATATTCACTGCACTTTAATGATCAGGACCATGTGGTTTCCCCAGCACTGATTCCTGAAGCCAGGCAGGGACATTTTTCTGCCTCCTGCCTCCCAGTGCAATCCCACTCCCTGCTGCCCCCTCCCCACGTTACATCCCTACCATAAGACGCACCCACACTTTCCTCTCAAATTTGGAGGAAAAAAGTGCGTCTTATGGTCAGAAAAAAACGGTAAATTTTGTGTGAAAAAAAGTTAAATGTTCATTTTTCCTTAAACATTCCAAAAATTCCTGTGAAACACCTGAAGGGTTAATAAACTTCTTGAATGTGGTTTTGAGCACCTTGACGGGTGCAGTTTTTAGAATGGTGTAACACTTGGTTATTTTCTATCATATAGACCCCTCAAAATGACTTCAAATGAGATGTGGTCCCTTAAAAAAAAATGGTGTTGTAAAAATGAGAAATGGCTGGTCAACTTTTAACCCTTATATCTCCCTAACAAAAAAATGTTGGTTCCAAAATTGTGCTGATGTAAAGTACACGTGGGAAATGATACTTATTAAGTATTTTGTGTGACATATCTCTGTGATTTAAGGGCATAAAAATTCTGATTTATTCACACTGCGGGGCTGGGAATCTGGCGCATGCACAGTTAGTCTCTGCGGCTTTCTCCATCTCCCTCCGCCTCTTTTCTCCAGCGTGCTACGACTTATACGACTTATCTGCACTGCAGCATCAGAGTGATCGCAAGCTGCAGACAAGTCGTGGAGGAAAGAGGCGGAGGGAGATGGATATATTTCTCGACAATCCTCATTTTTTGCTGCTGTATCTAGCTGCAAGATAAGACCAGTGAATGCTGGTTGTGTACCTTTAAGACCTGGGGATGCTGGTCGTGTAACTTTAAGATCAGAGAATGCTGGTCTGGTCATGTACCAATAAGACCAGGGGTTGCTGGTCGGGAGCCTTTAAGACTAGCTCTAGGACCAGGGAATACTGGACATAGCGCTCAAGCTGGTCGTGCGTTTATGTTGGTCGTGTGCCTTAGGACTAGCTTTTGGGGCCAGGGAATACTGGACATAGCCTGTATGCTGGTTGTGTGCCTTTAAGACCAGCTTTATGACACAGCCTTTCAATCCATTATCCCTCTCTGCATGCTGCCGGAGGAGGTTGTGGGGAAAAGAGAGCGGGGGAGGGATGGAGCAGCGTCTCCCTACCCGGTTCCTGAGTCCCCCGTCAGCATTGGATTAGACTCTCTGAACACGCCGCCGGGACCGATGCAGCAGCCGCTTCCGGATGTACATAGCTAGTGTCCGGAAGCGGCAGGAGGATGAACATGGCCCCGAGAATATGGTGTGTTCTCGTCCTAAACGAGAAGCGCCTGAATAGGGGGGCAGAGCCTTAATGCGCGGCCTAGCATGGGCAGAGACTCCAGGTTGCGGCCTACACAAAGCCGAAACCGGGGGCTAAATTTTTGGTGCCGAGCGAGAAAGAAGGGGAAAAGACCCGTCGCTTGTAAAAAAAAAAAAAAAAAAAAAAAAAGGGGGAAAAACCGCCGGTTGCGCAGAGCCCTCCAGCCGCTGGAATCCCAGCACTTACCTAGGAATCTGCCGCAAGGCAGAGTATGCAGCTCTGTTCAGCAAGTCATTAAGAAGGGATCCACTGCTGTCTGGACGGTGCAGGGATAGAGAAAAAACCTCAATCCATCGTCCCTTTAGCACGGAGATGGAGAGGTACCGTCCGCCTCCTTGTACCATCCGCTTTCAACAGTGGTGGTGCAGTGGGGGCTGCTCGGACGCCACACTGGAAAGTGCCACTGAACCATCCGAGGGTAAAACCTGGTGGGCAGGGCAAAGTGTCTGGCAAGAAGGCCTGGCTGCAGAAGAGGATACGTAAAGGTGACACTCCATGTGCTCGTCTGTTAAGAGATGCAGGGAGATCGGTGCCCTTGAAGGGGCCCGTTGCTCCTAGAATCAGCTCAGGCAGAGGCATCACATGTCGCAGGAGAGGATACGGAGAGGAGACACTCTCCGTGCTTGCCTGTTGATGGTTCGGGGAGATCGGAACCTTGAAAGATCTCTCTCCCCTTCGTCTGTTGTAAAAAGGTAAAAATAAAATAGAGTTCTTTGGGTCTGAATAGCAGACCCGTCCGTGTCCCTCCTACGGACACTAAGCAAGAACTGGTTAGCTGAGAGCCAGCAGGAGGGTGTATATTTTGTATCACTTAGTGTCAGTCTCCTAGCGGCAGCAGCATACACCTATAGTCTGTGTCGCCCAATGAGGCGAAGGAGAAATATACATCTACAATATAACTGTCTAAGGGCCACTTCCATCTTTCTGTCTGTCACGGTTATTCATTCGCTGATTGGTCTCACCAGCTGCCTGTCATGGCTGTCGTGACCAATCAGCGACGGGCACAGTCTGGAAGAAAATGGCTGCTCCTTACTCCCCGCAGTCAGTGGCCGGCGCCCGCTCCATACTCCCCGCTCCCCGCCGTGTCCCCGGCGCTCCGCTATATACTCCCCGCAGTGTCCCCGGCGCTCCGCTATATACTCCCCGCAGTGTCCCCGGCTCTCCGCTCCATGCTCCCCGCAGTCAGTGTCCCCGGCGCCCGCTCCATACTCCCCTCCGGTCACTGCTAACAAAGGGTTAATGCCGGCGGTAACAGACCGCGTTATGCCGCGGGTAACGCACTCCGTTACCGCCGCTATTAACCCTGTGTGTCCCCAACCTTTTACTATTGATGCTGCCTATGGCGGCATCAATAGTAAAAAAAGTAATGTTAAAAATAGTAAAAAAACCTGCTATACTCACCCTCCGTTGTCCGCTGAGGCGCTCGCGCCTGCCGCCATCTTCGTTTCCCAGCAATGCTTTGCGAAATTACTCAGAAGACCTAGCGGTCTCGCGAGACCGCTAAGTCATCTGGGTAATTTTGCAAGGCATCCTGGGAACGCAAGATGGCGGCAGCCGTGCGCCCATCGGCACAGCTCCGTTGGATCCCAGGAGGCGCAGAGACAGGACGCTGAGGAGCAACGACCAGAATTGTGAGTATGTTAAACTACAAGGGGCCCTCGGATCGTTAGGTGAGTATGTTTATTTTTTATTTTTTAACCTGTGACATACGTGGCTGGGTAATATACTACGTAGCTGGGCAATATACTACGTGGCTCTGTGCTGTATAGTACGTGGCTGGGCAATATACAACGTGGCTCTGTGCTGTATACTACGTCACTGGGCAATATACTACGTGGCTCTGTGCTGTATACTACGTAACTGGGCAATATACTACGTCACTGGGCAATATACTACTTGGCTCTGTGCTGTATACTACGTTGCTGTGCAATATACTACGTGGCTCTGTGCTGTATACTACGTAACTGGGCAATATACTACGTGGCTGGGCAATATACTACGTGGCTGGGCAATATACTACGTGGCTCTGTGCTGTATACTACGTCACTGGGCAAAATACTACGTGGCTCTGTGCTGTATACTACGTCACTGGGCAATATACTACGTGGCTCTGGGCTGTATACTACGTCACTGGGCAATATACTACGTCACTGTGCAATATACTATGTGGCTCTGTGCTGTATACTACGTAGCTGTACAATATACTACATCACTAGGCAATATACTACGTGGCTGGGCAATATACTACGTGGCTCTGTGCTGTATACTACGTCACTAGGCAATATACTACGTCACTGTGCAATATACTACGTGGCTCTGTGCTGTATACTACGTAGCTGTACAATATACTACATCACTAGGCAATATACTACGTGGCTGGGCAATATACTACGTGGCTCTGTGCTGTATACTACGTCACTAGGCAATATACTACGTAGCTCTGTGCTGTATACTACGTAACTGGGCAATATACTACGTCACTGGGCAATATACTACGTTGCTGTGCAATATACTACGTGGCTTAGTGCTGTATACTATGTAACTGGGCAATATACTACGTGGCTCTGTGCTGTATACTACGTAACTGGGCAATATACTACGTCACTGGGCAATATACTACGTGGCTGGACAATATACTACGTTGCTGGGCTATATACTACGTGGCTGGGCAATATACTACCTGGCTGGACAATATTCTACATTGCTGGGCAATATACTACGTGGCTGGGCTATATACTACATGGCTGGGCAATATACTACATGGCTGGGCAATATACTACGTGGCTGGGCTATATACTACGTGGCTGGGCTATATACTACGTGGCTGGGCTATATACTACGTGGCTGGGCAATATACTACGTGGCTGGGCTATATACTACGTGGCTGGGCAATATACTACGTCGCTGGGCAGTATACTACGTGGCTGGGCAATATACTACATGGCTCTGCTGTATACTATGTAACTGGGCAATATACTACGTCACTGGGAAATATACTACGTGGCTGGGCAATATACTACGTCGCTGTGCAATATACTACGTGGCTCTGTGCTGTATACTACATTGCTGTGCAATATACTACGTGGCTCTGTGCTGTATACTACGTAACTGGGCAATATACTACGTCACTGGGCAATATACTGCGTGGCTGGGCAATATACTATGTCGCTGGGCAATATACTACGTGGCTCTGTGCTGTATACTACGTGGCTGGACAATATACTACGTGTCTGGGCAATATACTACGTGGCTCTGTGCAGCACAGCGGTGACGTCACCGCTGTGCTCTGCTTTCACTTTACGGCCGGCAGTCAGTGAGTGCGGGAAGCAGACGGCAAGGGACCTGACGGACACCGGAATGTAAGTATGTACTGTTTTTTTTTTTTTTTACATTTACGCTGGTAACCAGGGTAAACATCGGGTTACTAAGCGCGGCCCTGCGCTTAGTAACCCTATGTTTACCCTGGTTACAAGCGAACGCATCGTTAAATCGGTGTCACACACACCGATCTAGCGATGACAGCGGGAGATCCAGCGACGAAAGAATGTTCCAAACGATCTGCTACGACGTACGATTCTCATCAGGATCCCTGATCGCTGCTGCGTGTCAGACACAGCGATATCGTATGGATATCGCTGGAACGTCACGAATCGTACCGTCGTAGCGACAAAAGTGCCACTGTGTGACGGTACCCTAAGTGTCTGCCTACCTCCCATGTAATGATAATTGCCTCATTGTGGGGCCATGCCTATATAGGGCTTTGTTTGGTAGGCATAATTACCTGTGCCATAGCGCCTTGCACATGAACTTTACAGATAAGATTGATAGGCACTAAGGGACTAGGGTTGTTTGGTGGGTCCTGGTTACCCTGGTGTGGTGTCTCTGCACATGTACCACTTTATTTTATGTGTGTTAACGTATGTGAAATATATATCATGTAAACTCTCAATAAATTTTGGATTGTTTTACTCTATATATAGCTAGTACAGCTCGTGTTTCTCCTTCCATAATATGTTGCTCCGAGTGGGTATACCTCGTGTTTGTTTAATGGGCTAACTATAGCCCTTGTGTCTGACGGAAATATGTCAGGGAGGTTTTTGTGGCTACTAATATACTACGTGTCTGGGCAATATACTACATGTCTGGGCAATATACTACGTGGGCTGTGCAATATACTACGTGGACATGCATATTCTAGCATACCCGATGCATTAGAATCGGGCCACCATCCAATTATATATATATATATATATATATATATTGTAAGACTCATGCTGGTGTGGTAGATGGAGGCAGGTATATCTCGCCCAGGTGTTTGTCCTATGTGAATTAGGCCACTCAGTATCTTCAGGGTGCTAATGGGTTAATGATTGCAGGAATAAAAGATGACCAGCTGGGTGGTTCCAGTGTCTGCCTGGGGCACACAGATTGCCTGCCTGTGTGAGACAAACGTGAGTGAAGAGCTCTGCTCAAGATCTGTATGATGTTAGCTGGGTGGGAGAAGCCCCCCCAGTTGTTGAGATAGCAACGTATTTGTTTAGTTAGTGCCGGACAGGCTAGGGTTTATTTTTATGTTTTGTTTTTTGTGTTGCTTTCACGTTAATAAATCTGACCTGAGGTCAGCCTGCTCAGAAACCTGCTGTACGCCTCAGATTCAATGCACAAACCACGTGTCCTTTGACCCCAGCAAAGGCGATCCCAGAGTGTTTTGTCATTGTGGTGGAGAACGCGGGCATACCGTGGCACAGGCGACAGCATGGAAGACGTGGTGAAAGCCTTAGTACAGTCCACTGCCGTACAGCAGCAGGCCACTGCCGCACAGCACGAAGCTAATCGCTTGATGGCCGCACAGCTGAAGGAGTTACTGGACATGACGGTTGCAGACCGCCAACTTCTCCAACAGGTGGCGCAGCGCCTGGTGAGCATGCCTGACGCTGACCCGGAAGCAGAGTCCAGAAGGATCCATGTGAGTCGATACTGGCAAAAGCTGACTGCAGAAGATGACGTCGAGGCATATCTGACAACTTTTGAGCGGACGGCATTGAGAGAGAAGTGGCCGAAGGCATGATGGGCCGATTTGATTGCCCCGTTTCTCTCCGGCGAGGCCCAAAAAGCTTACCATGATTTGGACCCGGAGGTCGCTCAGGACTTTGAGAAGCTGAAAGCTGAGATCCTGGCCCGGCTGGGTGTGACGACGGCTGTCCGTGCACAGAGGGTACATCAGTGGACATACCAGCAAGATAAACCAGCGCGGTCTCAGATGTTCGACCTGATCTACTTGACAAAGAAATGGCTGCAACCCGATGTACTGACAATACCCGAAATAATCCAGCGGGTTGTCCTGGACAAGTACCTGAGAGTACTACCCCCAGCGCTGAAAAGGTGGGTAAGCCAAGGAAATCCCACGACAGCGGATCAACTTGTGGAGTTGGTCGAGCGTTATTCCGTGGCAGAAGGACTTCCCGACGACACCGCCAAACCCCGGACTGTGCCTCCTCCTCGTGGAACCGGTAAGACTGTTCCAGGGACCACGGGTGAAGGAAAATCGCTTAAAACTGTGGGGGAGGAGTCCGGGACTGCTCGCACTCCGAGACCAAGAGTATTGGACGGTGGTCTCAGTAGGGGACCTGTTAGGTGTTTCCGCTGCCATGAGAAGGGTCATGTTTCTGCGAACTGTCCTGTTACCGCTGAACCCATGCAGTGCGACGTTATAGACTCTAGAAAACGCATGTCTTTGGTTACACAGCTAGTGAGCGTGAATGCGGGTCAAAATGATACAGTGAAACACCTGTGTGAATTATGTGTTGATGGGAAAAATGTTGTGGCATTACTAGACTCTGGAAGTGTGGTGACTCTGGTGAAAGCTAGTCTGGTGGCACTTCCGTCTGGTCCGTCTGACAAGTTTTCTGTGACGTGTGTGCATGGTGACACCCGCTCGTACTTAACAGCGGTCATATGGATTTCTACTCCCTATGGGTCAGTGCAGCACAAAGTGGGACTCGTTCCCGCATTGTTACATGATGTAATCCTGGGCAGGGATTTTCCCTATTTCTGGCAGTTGTGGGAGAATCAGTTACTCCTTCACGGTAGCTGTACCCGTGAATCTTCTCCCATGCCATCTGGAGGTCCCGAGTCCCTAGAGGAGACCCCACAGGAAGATGTTGCTGGGGAGGTTAGTGAATCTAACCTTCAGTACCCCTTCTCCGTCATGGCGGGGGAAACAGAGGAAACTGAGGAACCTCAGCGAGAGGCGGAGGCAGACAGCCATCCGGCACCCTGCCTGCCAGATTTGGGAGTCCAGGTGGATGACTTCCACAGCGAGCAAATGAAAGATCCTACCCTGACTCCGGCTAGGAAAAATGTAAAAATGATAGATGGGGTACCCGTAGAACCTGACACTAGGCTAGCGTACCCGTATATGGTTCTTGAAAATGATTTGCTCTACCAGGTAGAAAAAAAAGGGGAAGGTACTGGATTTGGCCCACGGACATATAATGGGGGGACATCTGGGGGTACAGAAAACCACAGAAAGGATATTGCATTGTTTTGTGTGGCCTGGAATACATTGTGATGTGCGTAACTATTGTGAGTCCTGTCCAGAGTGCCAAATCGCGGCCCCTAAATCTCAGTTCCGTAGCCCTTTGGTACCCCTTCCTATCATCGGGGTCCCTTTTGAGAGAATTGGGATGGATTTGGTTGGGCCCCTTCCCCGATCCGCACGTGGGCACCAACATATCCTCGTCATCGTGGACTATGCCACTCGTTACCCGGAAGCCGTCCCTTTGCGTAACACAGCTACCAAGACGATCGCCAAGGAATTGGTACAAGTGTTTAGTCGGGTGGGAATTCCAAAACAGATACTCACCGACCAGGGGACTCCCTTTATGTCGAGGGTAATGAAGGAGCTCTGCAGGCTCTTACAAATAGACCCGTTGCGTACGTCTGTCTATCACCCTCAAACAGATGGCCTGGTTGAGCGCTTCAACAAAACCTTAAAACAGATGCTCCGGAAGGCGATAGACAAAGATGGGAAGAACTGGGATTACTTGTTACCCTATTTGCTGTTTGCCATTAGGGAAGTTCCCCAGTCTTCCACAGGATTTTCGCCTTTCGAACTGTTGTACGTCCGTCGTCCCCGGGGACTGCTGGACGTCGCAAAAGAAACCTGGGAAGGTCAAGTCACTCCCTTTAAAACGGTGATCGACCATGTAACACAAATGCAGGATCGTATTGCCGCTGTCATGCCCATTGTTAGGGACCATATGTTACAGGCCCAGGGAGCCCAGAGGCAAAGTTATGATAGAGGCGCTAAGGTCCGTACATTTGCACCCGGCGATAGGGTGTTGGTCCTAATCCCTACGGTGGATAGTAAATTCCTGGCGAAATGGCAGGGCCCGTTTGAGGTCCGAGAAAGAGTTGGTGAAGTGAACTATAAAGTGTACCAGCCGGGTAAGAGAAAACCGGAACAGATTTATCATGTGAATCTGATAAAATCCTGGAAAGACCGCTCTGCCCTAACGGCGGATCTGCCCCGTCCGGTTTGTTCACCTACTGTACCAGAGGTGCAGGTTGCTGAGACTCTCTCAGAACGACAAAAATCTGAGGTTAAGCAATTTTTGTTACAGAACCGACAGTTCTTCTCCGAAAAACCTGGCCGGACGAAGTTGGTGAAACATGAGATTGTCACAGAGCCTGGCGTCACTGTTCATGTGAAGCCCTACCGGATTCCGGAAGCCCGCCGTGAAGCCGTCTCCCGGGAAGTGATGGCAATGTTGGACTTAGGAGTCATTGAGGAGTCACACAGCGCCTGGTCCAGTCCAATTGTGTTGATACCTAAACCGGATGGCTCCATCCGGTTTTGTAATGACTTTAGGAAACTGAATGCAGTTTCTAAATTTGATGCGTACCCTATGCCCCGGGTCGATGAGTTGATTGACCGGCTTGGTAAAGCCCGATACATTACGACTAGTGTTGAGCGATACCGTCCGATACTTGAAAGTATCGGTATCGGATAGTATCGGCCGATACCCGAAAAATATCGGATATCGCCGATACCGATATCCGATACCAATACAAGTCAATGGGACATCAAGTATCGGAATGTATCCTCATGGATCCCAGGGTCTGAAGGAGAGGAAACTCTCCTTCAGGCCCTGGGATCCATATTAAAGTGTAAAATAAAGAATTAAAATAAAAAATATTGTTATATTCACCTCTCCGGCGGCCCCTGGACATCAGCGGGAGGATCCGGCGTCCGGCACGGCTTCTTTCTTCAAAATGCGCGCCTTTAGGACCTGTGGAATGACGTCCCGGCTTCTGATTGGTCGCGTGCCGCCCATGTGACCGCCACGCGACCAATCAGAAGCCGCGACGTCATTCCTCAGGTCCTAAAAGGCGCTCATTCTAGGACTTTAGCTGAGGAATGACGTCGCGGCTTCTGATTGGTCGCGTGGCGGTCACATGGGCGGCACGCGACCAATCAGAAGCCGGGACGTCATACCACAGGTCCTAAAGGCGCGCATTTTGAAGAAAGAAGCCGTGCCGGACGCCGGATCCTCCCGCTGATGTCCAGGGGCCGCCGGAGAGGTGAATATAACAATATTTTTTATTTTAATTCTTTATTTTACACTTCCGATACCGATACCCGATATCACAAAAATATCGGATCTCGGTATCGGAATTCCTATACCGCAAGTATCGACCGATACCCGATACTTGCGGTATCGGAATGCTCAACACTAATTACGACCCTGGATTTAACAAAGGGGTACTGGCAGATTCCTCTGGCCGAGGCGGCCAGAGAGAAGACGGCATTTGCTACACCGGAAGGTCTGTTCCAGTATGTCTATATGCCGTTTGGACTTCACGGAGCTCCCGCAACGTTCCAGAGATTGATGGATCGAGTCTTGAGGCCTCACAGACAGTACGCTTCTGCCTACCTGGATGACATCGTAATTTACAGCATGGACTGGGAAACTCATCTCCAGAAGGTACAAGCCGTGATTGATGACCTGCGAGATGCAGGTTTAACGGCAAACCCCAAGAAATGCCACATCGGGCTTGAAGAAGCCCGATACTTGGGCTACGTGATTGGCCGAGGAGTGGTTAAACCCCAGATCGACAAAATACAGGCAATTCAGGGCTGGCCACAACCAGTGAACAAGAAACAAGTGCAGGCTTTCCTGGGGATTGCCGGCTATTATCGCCGGTTCATACCTAATTTTGCAGCCATGGCTACTCCCTTGACGGATCTTACCAAGGGGAAGGGTTCCATCATGGTAAAATGGACCTCAGCTGCTGAAGAGGCCTTCCACAGCCTGAAACGGGCTTTGTGCTCTCAGCCCGTACTAGTGACTCCTGATTTCAGCAGCGAGTTTGTGGTACAAACTGATGCCTCTGATACTGGTGTCGGAGCTGTACTTTCCCAGGTGAGGGACGGAGTCGAACACCCGGTCCTCTATCTCAGTCGGAAACTGAATGTACATGAGCAGAGGTATGCCGTGGTTGAAAAAGAGTGCCTAGCCATTAAATGGGCTCTCGACTCCCTCAAGTATTACCTGGCTGGTAGGAAGTTTAGGCTGGTCACAGACCATGCCCCTCTCAAGTGGATGCACCTCCACAAGGACCGTAATAGTCGGGT
Source organism: Ranitomeya imitator (assembly GCF_032444005.1). Lineage (NCBI taxonomy): Eukaryota > Metazoa > Chordata > Amphibia > Anura > Dendrobatidae > Ranitomeya > Ranitomeya imitator. The sequence continues at coordinate 328,667,832 of NC_091284.1, read as the reverse complement.
AACCAGGTGGTTCCTTGCCCTGCAGGCTTACTCTTTTACGGTGGAGCACCGACCTGGGGTGCAGATGGGGAACGCCGATGCCCTATCCCGAGTGCACTGTTTCAAAAGTGTTCTTGCTCGACCGGAGTGGTCTGAGCAAGGGGGGGGGATATGTAAGACTCATGCTGGTGTGGTAGATGGAGGCAGGTATATCTCGCCCAGGTGTTTGTCCTATGTGAATTAGGCCACTCAGTATCTTCAGGGTGCTAATGGGTTAATGATTGCAGGAATAAAAGATGACCAGCTGGGTGGTTCCAGTGTCTGCCTGGGGCACACAGATTGCCTGCCTGTGTGAGACAAACGTGAGTGAAGAGCTCTGCTCAAGATCTGTATGATGTTAGCTGGGTGGGAGAAGCCCCCCAGTTGTTGAGATAGCAACGTATTTGTTTAGTTAGTGCCGGACAGGCTAGGGTTTATTTTTATGTTTTGTTTTTTGTGTTGCTTTCACGTTAATAAATCTGACCTGAGGTCAGCCTGCTCAGAAACCTGCTGTACGCCTCAGATTCAATGCACAAACCACGTGTCCTTTGACCCCAGCAAAGGCGATCCCAGAGTGTTTTGTCACAATATATATATATATACAGTGGGGCAAAAAAGTATTTAGTCAGTCAGCAATAGTGCAAGTTCCACCACTTAAAAAGATGAGAGGCGTCTGTAATTTACATCATAGGTAGACCTCAACTATGGGAGACAAACTGAGAAAAAAAAATCCAGAAAATCACATTGTCTGTTTTTTTAACATTTTATTTGCATATTATGGTGGAAAATAAGTATTTGGTCAGAAACAAAATTTCATCTCAATACTTTGTAATATATCCTTTGTTGGCAATGACAGAGGTCAAAAGTTTTCTGTAAGTCTTCACAAGGTTGCCACACACTGTTGTTGGTATGTTGGCCCATTCCTCCATGCAGATCTCCTCTAGAGCAGTGATGTTTTTGGCTTTTCGCTTGGCAACACGGACTTTCAACTCCCTCCAAAGGTTTTCTATAGGGTTGAGATCTGGAGACTGGCTAGGCCACTCCAGGACCTTGAAATGCTTCTTACGAAGCCACTCCTTCATTGCCCTGGCGGTGTGCTTTGGATCATTGTCATGTTGAAAGACCCAGCCACGTTTCATCTTCAATGCCCTTGCTGATGGAAGGAGGTTTGCACTCAAAATCTCACGATACATGGCCCCATTCATTCTTTCATGTACCCGGATCAGTCGTCCTGGCCCCTTTGCAGAGAAACAGCCCCAAAGCATGATGTTTCCACCACCATGCTTTACAGTAGGTATGGTGTTTGATGGATGCAACTCAGTATTCTTTTTCCTCCAAACACGACAAGTTGTGTTTCTACCAAACAGTTCCAGTTTGGTTTCATCAGACCATAGGACATTCTCCCAAAACTCCTCTGGATCATCCAAATGCTCTCTAGCAAACTTCAGACGGGCCCGGACATGTACTGGCTTAAGCAGTGGGACACGTCTGGCACTGCAGGATCTGAGTCCATGGTGGCGTAGTGTGTTACTTATGGTAGGCCTTGTTACATTGGTCCCAGCTCTCTGCAGTTCATTCACTAGGTCCCCCCACGTGGTTCTGGGATTTTTGCTCACCGTTCTTGTGATCATTCTGACCCCACGGGGTGGGATTTTGCGTGGAGCCCCAGATCGAGGAAGATTATCAGTGGTCTTGTATGTCTTCCATTTTCTAATTATTGCTCCCACTGTTGATTTTTTCACTCCAAGCTGGTTGGCTATTGCAGATTCAGTCTTCCCAGCCTGGTGCAGGGCTGCAATTTTGTTTCTGGTGTCCTTTGACAGCTCTTTGGTCTTCACCATAGTGGAGTTTGGAGTCAGACTGTTTGAGGGTGTGCACAGGTGTCTTTTTATACTGATAACAAGTTTAAACAGGTGCCATTACTACAGGTAATGAGTGGAGGAAAGAGGTGACTCTTAAAGAAGAAGTTACAGGTCTGTGAGAGCCTGAAATCTTGTTTGTTTGTTTCTGACCAAATACTTATTTTCCACCATAATATGCAAATAAAATGTTAAAAAAACAGACAATGTGATTTTCTGGATTTTTTTCTTCTCAGTTTGTCTCCCATAGTTGAGGCCTACCTATGATGTAAATTACAGACGCCTCTCATCTTTTTAAGTGGTGGAACTTGCATTATTGGTGACTGACTAAATACTTTTTTGCCCCACTGTATATATATATATATATATATATATATATATATATATATATATATATATATATATATATATATATATATATATATATATATATATATATATATATATATATATATATATACACACACACACACACAGTATATACACATATATATATGAACTACTACTATATATATCTACTATATAATTGGAGGCACCAACTTGGTCTTTTTGGATGTCCAGTTATGCATTGAGGACGGGGGGATCTCCACTAGAGTATATCGTAAACCCTCGGCATGTAATTCTTTATTACATTATAACAGTGCTCATCCGCCATACATGAAGGGATCTCTGCCCTATAGTCAACTTCTTAGGGTTAAGAGAATCAATAGTGATCCTGCAGGTTTTGCGCAGCAGTCAGTCGATTTGATTGGAAGATTTAAGAAACGTGGGTACCCCCCATCTATTTTAAAAAATGCCTACGATAAAGCAGCAGCCACGGATGTTTCCACCACCTCCAAAAAAAGACAAAAAGAAGAAAAAAAGTTTGTCTTCAGTTTTAAGTTTGGCCCTCTTGACAACCACATCAGAACCGTCATACGTAAAAATTGGTGTATTTTACGTCAAGATACTGACCTCAAAGAAATAATAGATAGGGGACCTCTCTTTGCTAGCCGTCGCAGTACAAACATTAGAGACAGCATAGTCCGCAACCGCTTTGTCACTACCAAAAATAATTGGCTCACAGATAGTATCCCTAAAGGCAACTTCACATGCGGGGGTTGCAACTTCTGCAAGTACCATCATACAGGTAATAGAATTAGAGTAGGTCATATCCAGCACACTGTACGGGACTTTATTTCTTGCAGGACTACCCATGTCGTCTATGTTCTTTTTTGTCCGTGCAGACGCTTCTATATTGGCAAAACCTTCCGCCCACTGTTTGTTCGGATTAGGGAGCATTTTTACTCCATTAGAACAGGGAAAGGAGCTCCAAGGTTAATAGACCATCTACACACTTGCCATGCAGGAGATGCCCAAGTACTAAGATTTGCGGGTTTGGAGCGGGTCTCGTTGCCTGAGGGAGGAGGGGATTTGCGCCGCCTCCTGCTGCGCAGAGAAGCCAGATGGATCCTGCGCGCAGACGCAGCAGGACCATCTGGTTTAAATGACAAAGTCGACATGTCGGTTTTCTTATAAAAGTGTCTCAATCTTGGTTTCTAAAAGCTGTATTCGGTTTATTTGTAGTTCTCAGCATGTGCTATTTTATTATTATTGTTGTTTTTAATACCATTTTGTTTTAAATGTAACACTGTTTATGTTTGGAGTCCAGGGGGAGGAGTCTGGGATCCAGATGGGTCTATAAAACTCCTTCCTGTTCCACTCAGCATTAGGACCCGTTGAAGTGCCGTAGAGCACGAAACGATCGTTGTCCGTGGCTGACCCTATCCCTCCCTGCTATCCGTTTGTTTATATGTCCTAATAAAGTGATATTCACCGCAACAGGGTAAGTGCGCGCCTACTTTTTCTTTTTTGCCATTTGGATTCTGCACACATTTTTCCTGGCAGCAGCACCCCGTTGATTCAGGTGTAAAGGATTCATACAGCCAGTATCACTTTCTGTGGTGCTAGACCGATATTATAATACGGTCACTGAGTTGGACCTTTGAGCAGTGCGGATGTGTGTTTTCTCTACTATTGGACTCTACTATATATATCTACTATATAATTGTCTAAGGGGTACTTCCGTCTTTCTGTCACAGATATTCATTGGTCGCGGCCTGTGTCTGTAATGGAAATCCAAGTCGCTGATTGGTCGTGACAAAACGCCCACGACCATTGCCACGACCAATCAGCGACGGGCACAGTCCGGCGGCAAAATGGCTGCTCCTTCCTCCCCGCAGTCAGTGCCCGCTCCATACACCCCTCCAGTCAGCCCTCACACAGGGTTAATGCCAGCGTTAATGGACCGCGTTATGCCACGGTGTAACGCACTCCATTAACGCAGCTATTAACTTTGTGTGACCAACTTTTTACTATTGATGATGCAGCATCAATAGTAAAAAGATCTAATGTTACAAATAATAATAAAAAAACGTTATTCTCACCCTCCGACGTGCGCGGTGTCCTCGGCAGTGCAAGCGGCAGGCTCCGGTGCCAAGTATGCTATGCGAGAAGGACCTTCCCTGACTGCGACGTCATCACAGGTCCTGCGCTCATACCAACCCTAGGAACGGAAGCTACCGCGTGCACCGCACACAAGCGCCAGGACTACAAGGTGCCCATTGGAAGGTGAATATATGTTTATTTTTTATTTTAAGTCTTTTTTAACCTGTTACATACGTGTCTGGGCAATATACTACGTGGTTGGGCAATATACTACGTGACTGGCCAATATACTACGTGTCTGTGCTGAATACTACGTGGCTCTGCTGTATACTACGTGGCTGTGCAATATACTGTGTGGCTGGGCAATATACTGCGTGGCTGAGCAATATACTACGTGACTGGGCAATATACTATGTGGCTGGGCAATGTACTACGTGGACATGCATATTCTAGAATACCCGATGCATTAGAATCAGGCCACCATCTAGTATATATATATATATATATATATATATATATATATATATATACTAGCTGAAGAGCCCGGCGTTGCCTGGGCATAGTAAATATCTGTGGTTAGTTATAGCACCTCACTTCTCTTATTTTCTCATCACGCCTCTCATTTTCCCCCTCACATCTCATACTTACCCTCCTGGCGGTCCCTGCTTCTCTGTTGGAGTTCGCGGTGTGCGTTCAGTGTTTACGCACACCACGATCTCCTGGGAGCGTCACTCTGTGAGGCCCAGACTGCGGCGGCGCTTGCGCAGTCTATAAAGGCTTCGGACAGAGTGACGCTCCCAGCGTGATATTATAGATATGTATATATATGTGTATATATATATATATATATATATATATATATATATATATATATATGTAGATATATATATATATATATATATACACCGTATATGTGTATATATATATATATATATATATATATATATATATATATGTGTGTGTATATATATATATATATATATATATACTAGCTATTGAACCCGTTCTACGCCCGGGTGGCGAGCATTTATATTGGTATATGGTCTCCATCCTGGTATGTGCTGCTCCATCCTGCGTCCCCATCCTGTCATGTGCTGCTCCATCCTGCGTCCCCATCCTGTCATATGCTGCTCCATCCTGCGTCCTCATCCTGTCATGTGCTGCACCCATCCTGCGTCCACATCCTGTCATGTGCTGCACCCATCCTGCATCCCCATCCTGTCATGTGCTGCACCCATCCTGCGTCCCCATCCTGTCATGTGCTGCACCCATCCTGGGTCTCCATCCTGTCATGTGCTGCACCCATCCTGCGTCCCCATCCTGTCATGTGCTGCACCCATCCTGCGTTCCCATCCTGTCATGTGCTGCACCCATCCTGCGTTCCCATCCTGTCATGTGCTGCACCCATCCTGCGTCCCCATCCTGTCATTTGCTGCTCCCATTCTGCGCCCTGTTATGAATAGGTAATTCAGAACCACAATGGACCTTGAAGTTCAGAGCACACAAGTGACCTGACAAAAACCACAAAACATAGGACGAGCTCTGAGACGTGGAAACTCTGCTGACCGCAATCCCTAAACCTATCAAACCACACTAGAGGTAGCCGTGGATTGCGCCTAACGCTCCCTATGCAACTCGGCACAGCCTGAGAAACTGGCTAGTCCTGAAGATAGAAAAATAAGCCTACCTTGCCTCAGAGAAATTCCCCAAAGGAAAAGGCACCCCCCCCCCACATATAATGACAGTGAGTAAAGATGAAAATACAAACACAGAGATGAAATAGATTTAGCAAAGTGAGGCCCGACTTACTGAATAGACCGAGGATAGGAAAGATAGCTTTGCGGTCAACACAAAAACCTACAAACAACCACGCAGAGGGGCAAAAAGACCCTCCGCACCGACTAACGGTACGGAGGTGCTCCCTCTGTGTCTCAGAGCTTCCGGCAAGCAAGCAAAACCAAAAAAGCAAGCTGGACAGAAAATATAGCAACAAAAGTAACACAAGCAGAACTTAGCTTATGCTGAGCAGACAGGCCACAGGAACGATCCAGGAGGAAGCAAGACCAATACTAGAACATTGACTGGAGGCCAGGATCAAAGCACTAGGCGGAGTTAAATAGAGCAGCACCTAACGACTTAACCTCATCACCTGAGGAAGGAAACTCAGAAGCCGCAGTACCACTCGTGACCACAGGAGGGAGCTTGATCACAGAATTCACAACAGTACCCCCCCCCTTGAGGAGGGGTCACCGAACCCTCACCAGAGCCCCCAGGCCGACCAGGATGAGCCATATGAAAGGCACGAACAAGATCGGCAGCATGGACATCAGAGGCAAAGACCCAGGAATTATCTTCCTGACCATAACCCTTCCACTTAACCAGATACTGGAGTTTCCGTCTCGAAACACGAGAATCCAAAATCTTCTCCACTATATACTCCAACTCCCCCTCCACCAAAACCGGGGCAGGAGGATCAACAGATGGAACCACAGGTGCCACGTATCTCCGCAACAATGACCTATGGAATACGTTATGGATGGAAAAAGAATCTGGAAGGGTCAAACGAAAAGACACAGGATTAAGAACCTCAGAAATCCTATACGGACCAATGAAACGAGGCTTAAACTTAGGAGAGGAAACCTTCATAGGAATATAACGAGATGACAACCAAACCAAATCCCCAACACGAAGTCGGGGACCCACACAGCGTCTGCAATTAGCGAAACGTTGAGCCTTCTCGTGGGACAAGGTCAAATTGTCCACTACATGAGTCCAAATCCGCTGCAACCTGTCCACCACCGTATCCACACCAGGACAGTCCGAAGACTCAACCTGCCCTGAAGAGAAACGAGGATGGAACCCAGAATTGCAGAAAAACGGTGAAACCAAGGTAGCCGAGCTGGCCCGATTATTAAGAGCGAACTCAGCCAACGGCAAAAAGGACACCCAATCATCACGATCAGCAGAAACAAAACATCTCAGATATGTTTCCAAGGTCTGATTGGTTCGTTCAGTCTGGCCATTTGTCTGAGGATGGAAAGCCGAGGAAAAAGACAAATCAATGCCCATTCTAGCACAAAAGGCTCGCCAAAACCTCGAAACAAACTGGGAACCTCTGTCAGAAACGATGTTCTCTGGAATGCCATGTAAACGAACCACATGCTGGAAGAACAATGGCACCAAATCAGAGGAGGAAGGTAATTTAGACAAGGGTACCAAATGGATCATCTTAGAGAAGCGATCACAAACTACCCAAATGACCGACATTTTTTGAGAGACGGGGAGATCCGAAATAAAATCCATAGAGATATGTGTCCAAGGCCTCTTCGGGATCGGCAAGGGCAAAAGCAACCCACTGGCACGAGAACAGCAGGGCTTAGCCCGAGCACAAATCCCACAGGACTGCACAAAAGAACGCACATCCCACGACAGAGACGGCCACCAAAAGGATCTAGCCACCAAATCTCTGGTACCAAAGATTCCAGGATGACCAGCCAACACCGAACAATGAACATCAGAGATAACTTTATTCGTCCACCTATCAGGGACAAACAGTTTCTCTGCTGGGCAACGATCAGGTTTATTAGCCTGAATTTTTGCAGCACCCGCCGCAAATCAGGGGAGATGGCAGACACAATTACCCCCTCCTTGAGAATACCCGCCGGCTCAGGCAAACCCGGAGAGTCGGGCACAAAACTCCTAGACAGGGCATCCGCCTTCACATTCTTAGAGCCCGGAAGGTACGAAACCACAAAGTCAAAACGGGAGAAAAACAGCGACCAACGAGCCTGTCTAGGATTCAACCGTCAGACTCGAGATAAGTCAAGTTCTTGTGATCAGTCAAGACCACCATGCGATGCTTAGCTCCTTCAAGCCAATGACGCCACTCCTCGAATGCCCACTTCATGGCCAGCAACTCTCGATTGCCAACATCATAATTTCGCTCAGCAGGCGAAAACTTCCTGGAAAAGAAGGCGCATGGCTTCATCACCGAGCAATCAGCACCTCTTTGCGACAAAACAGCCCCCGCTCCAATTTCAGAAGCATCAACCTCAACCTGGAACGGAAGCGAAACATCTGGTTGACACAACACAGGGGCAGAAGAAAAACGACGCTTTAACTCTTGAAAAGCTTCCACAGCAGCAGAAGACCAATTGACCACATCAGCACCCTTCTTGGTCAAATCGGTCAATGGTTTAGCAATATTAGAAAAATTACAGATGAAGCGACGATAAAAATTAGCAAAGCCAAGGAACTTTTGCAGACTCTTCAGAGATGTCGGCTGAGTCCAATCATAAATGGCCTGGACCTTAACAGGGTCCATCTCGATGGTAGAAGGGGAAAAAATGAACCCCAAAAATGAAACCTTCTGAACACCAAAGAGACACTTTGATCCCTTCACAAACAAAGAATTAGCACGCAGGACCTGGAACACCATTCTGACCTGCTTCACATGAGACTCCCAATCATCCGAGAAGACCAAAATATCATCCAAGTATACAATCAGGAATTTATCCAGGTACTCTCGGAAGATGTCATGCATAAAGGACTGAAATACTCATGGAGCATTGGCAAGTCCGAATGGCATAACTAGGTACTCAAAATAGCCCTCGGGCGTATTAAATGCAGTTTTCCATTCATCGCCCCGTTTAATACGCACAAGATTATATGCACCACGAAGATCTATCTTGGTGAACCAATTAGCCCCCTTAATCCGAGCAAACAAATCAGATAGCAGCGGCAAGGGGTACTGAAATTTGACCGTGATTTTATTTAGAAGGCGGTAATCAATACAAGGTCTCAGCGAACCATCCTTCTTGGCCACAAAAAAGAACCCTGCTCCCAATGGCGATGACGACGGCCGAATATGACCCTTCTCCAAGGATTCCTTTACGTAACTCCGCATAGCGGCGTGCTGAGGTACAGATAAATTAAACAGTCGACCCTTAGGAAACTTACTACCAGGAATCAACTCGATAGCACAATCACAATCCCTATGCGGAGGTAGGGCATTGAACTTGGGCTCATCGAATACATCCCGGTAATCAGACAAGAACTCTGGGACCTCAGAAGGGGTGGATGATGAGATAGACAGAAATGGAACATCACCATGTACCCCCTGACAACCCCAGCTGGACACAGACATTGATTTCCAATCTAATACTGGGTTATGGACTTGTAGCCATGGCAACCCCAACACGACCACATCATGCAGATTTTGCAACACCAGAAAGCGAATATCCTCCTGGTGCGCAGGAGCCATGCACATGGTCAGCTGGGTCCAATACTGAGGCTTATTCTTGACCAAAGGCGTAGCATCAATTCCTCTCAATGGAATAAGACATTGCAAGGGCTCCAAGACAAACCCACAGCGCCTAGCAAACTCCAAGTCCATCAAATTCAGGGCAGCGCCTGAATCCACAAATGCCATGACAGAATAGAAAGACAAAGAGCAGATCAAAGTAACGGACAAAAGAAATTTCGACTGTACCGTACCAATGGTGGCAGACTTAGCGAACCGCTTAGTGCGCTTAGGACAATCGGAGATAGCATGAGTGGAATCACCACAGTAGAAACACAGCCCATTCTGACGTCTGTGTTCTTGCCTTTCAGCTCTGGTCAAAGTCCTATCGCACTGCATAGGCTCAGGTTTATGCTCAGATAATACCGCCAAATGGTGCACAGATTTACGCTCACGCAAGCGTCGACCGATCTGAATGGCCAAAGACATAGACTCATTCAGACCAGCAGGCATAGGAAATCCCACCATGACATCCTTAAGGGCTTCAGAGAGACCCTTTCTGAAGATTGCTGCCAAAGCACATTCATTCCATTGAGTGAGCACAGACCACTTTCTAAACTTCTGACAATAAATCTCTATCTCATCCTGACCCTGACAGAGAGCCAGCAAATTTTTCTCTGCCTGATCCACTGAATTAGGTTCATCGTACAGTAATCCGAGCGCCAGAAAAAACGCATTAATATTACATAATGCAGGATCTCCTGGCGCAAGGGAAAATGCCCAGTCTTGAGGGTCGCCACGTAATAAAGAAATAATAATCTTAACTTGTTGAACTGGGTCACCAGAGGAGCGAGGTTTGAACGCCAGAAACAGTTTGCAATTATTTTTGAAACTCAGAAATTTAGCTCTATCTCCAGAAAACAAATCAGGAATAGGAATTCTTGGTTCTAACATAGAATTCTGAGCCACAAAGTCTTGAATATTTTGTACTCTTGCAGTGAGAAGATCCACACATGAAGACAGACCTTTAATGTCCATCACCACACCTGTGTCCTGAACCACCCAAATGTCTAGGGGAAAAAAAAGGAAAAACACAGTGCAAAGAAAAAAAAAATGGTCTCAGAACTTCTTTTTTCCCTCTATTGAGAAGCATGGTACTTTGGGCCTCCAGTACTGTTATGAATAGGTAATTCAGAACCACAATGGACCTTGAAGTTCAGAGCACACAAGTGACCTGACAAAAACCACAAAACATAGGACGAGCTCTGAGACGTGGAAACTCTGCTGACCGCAATCCCTAAACCTATCAAACCACACTAGAGGTAGCCGTGGATTGCGCCTAACGCTCCCTATGCAACTCGGCACAGCCTGAGAAACTAGCTAGTCCTGAAGATAGAAAAATAAGCCTACCTTGCCTCAGAGAAATTCCCCAAAGGAAAAGGCAGCCCCCCACATATAATGACAGTGAGTAAAGATGAAAATACAAACACAGAGATGAAATAGATTTAGCAAAGTGAGGCCCGACTTACTGAATAGACCGAGGATAGGAAAGATAGCTTTGCGGTCAACACAAAAACCTACAAACAACCACGCAGAGGGGCAAAAAGACCCTCCGCACCGACTAACGGTACGGAGGTGCTCCCTCTGCGTCTCAGAGCTTCCGGCAAGCAAGCAAAGCCAAAAAAGCAAGCTGGACAGAAAATATAGCAACAAAGGTAACACAAGCAGAACTTAGCTTATGCTGAGCAATACTAGAACATTGACTGGAGGCCAGGATCAAAGCACTAGGTGGAGTTAAATAGAGCAGCACCTAACGACTTAACATCATCACCTGAGGAAGGAAACTCAGAAGCCGCAGTACCACTCGTGACCACAGGAGGGAGCTTGATCACAGAATTCACAACAGCGCCCCCATCCTGTCATGTGTTGCTCCCATCCTGCGCCCCCGTCCTGTCATGCGCTGCTCCCATCCTGCACCCCCATTCTGTCATGTGCTGCTCCCATCCTGCACCTCCGTTCTGTCATGTGCTGCCCTATTCTGTCATGTGCTGCTCCCATCCTGCGCCCCCGTTCTGTCATGTGCTGCCCTATTCTGTCATGTACTGCTCCCATCCTGCGCCACCATTCTTTAATTTGCTGCTCCCATCCATATGCCCCATACACTGCTCCATAAAGGTTTATGGCCCCCATAAAATGCTCCATAGTATATGCCCCGTACTCTGCTCCATAAAGGTTGATGGCCCCCATAAGATGCTCCATAGTATATTCCCCCGTACACTGCTCCATAAAGGTTTATGGCCCCCATAAGATGCTCCATAGTGTATGCCCCGTACGCTGTTCCATAAAGGTTTATGGCCCCCATAAGATGCTCCATAGTATATGCCCTCGTACACTGCTCCATAAAGGTTTATGGCCCCCATAAGATGCTCCATAGTATATGCCCCCGTACACTGCTCCATAAAGGTTTATGGCCCCCATAAGATGCTCCATAGTGTATGCCCCGTACGCTGTTCCATAAAGGTTTATGGCCCCCATAAGATGCTCCATGGTATATGCCCCCGTACACTGCTCCATTATGGTTTATGGCCCCATAAGATGCTCCATAGTATATGCCCCGTACACTGCTCCATTATGGTTTATGGCCCCCATAAGATGCTCCATACTATATGCCCCGTACACTGCTCCATTATGTTTTATGGCCCCCTTAACATGCTCCATTCTATATGCCCCCGTACACTGCTCCATTATGGTTGATGGCCCCCTTAACATGCTCCATTCTATATGCCCCCGTACACTGCTCCATTATGGTTGATGGCCCCCTTAACATGCTCCATTCTATATGCCCCCGTACACTGCTCCATTATGGTTGATGGCCCCCTTAACATGCTCCATTCTATATGCCCCTGTATGCTGCTGCTGCAATATAAAAAAAAAAAAAACATACTCACCTATGGTCGCTGGGCGCCGAGTGCTGGGGGGCCTGAGCAGGCGGGGACACCGGCGCGCTGTGGGGGTCAGGTGCCGGTATCGCCGCCAGCTCAGGCCCCCCAGCACTTACTATATTCACCTGTCCTCCGTTCCACCGCTGAGCGCCGCCATCTTCTCGGCCTGTGACTGGTCAGTCAGAGGGCGGCGCCGGCACGCATTAAGCGCGTCATCGCGCCCTCTGAACTGAAGGTCACAGGCCGAGGACCGGGAAGATGGCGGCGCTCAGCGGTGGAACGGAGGAATGGTGAATATAGCCGATACTCACCCTCCTGGCGGTCCCTGCTTCTCTGTTGCAGATCGCGGTGTGTGTTCAGTGTGAACGCATACCGCGATCTCCTGGGAGCGTCACTCTGTGAGGCCCAGACTGCGCCGGCGCTTGCGCTTGCGCAGTCTATAAAGGCTTCGGACAGAGTGACGCTCCCAGCGTTATATTATACATGTAGATATATATATATATATATATATATATATATATATATGTAGATATATATATGTGTGTGTGTATATATATATATATGTATACATATATACATGCATATGATAAGGTCCTGCATGTCAGAGAAAGAATCAAATACATACTTTTTTGGAAGTGCATTTGAACAGCAAGGTGGATTGCTGTGAGGGGAACTAGAGAAAAAAAAAATCTATAAATATTCAGCATAGCGAGTGTGAGCGAGCTGAGTGTGAGCTGAGCGTAAGTGTGAACGGCGGTAAGTGTGAATTGTGATTCAGTGACTTTGGTTTCAGGGAGTTTCCAAGGGAGGAATTGTTGTTTGTTTTTTATTAATACTTTGTATTTATTTTTTATTTTTTTATTATTTAACTTTTCTGTCTGGTGTAATCCCCATTAGGAAATGTGCTCCACTCTTGTTAATGCCATCCAGTGCACATCTTGCCACATGTATGCAATCCTTGAGCAGCCGATCGAGGGTGCATACTGCTGTGCGAGATGTCAGCACTTTGTGCATTTGCAAACCCAGATTCTGAATCTAAATGTGCAGCTGGCGACACTGAGATCCATAGACAGTATGGAAAGGAGTCTTCTGCTCACTGAGCAGACGCTCAATGGGATAGATGAGGGGGGGATGGTAGGATGGAGCTGCAGGACGATGAAGTAGTAAGCTGGGTGACAGTTAGGAAGCGGGGTAGAGGGAAGAGTGCCACGGAGGCTAGTCCTGATCTGGAACACCCCAATAAGTTTGCTAAGTTGGCAGATGAGGGGGTGCCAGTCCAGGGGTAGCACTGCTGCAGCCAGGCATGTCCTCTGAAAGCCGGAGGAGTGACTGCTCCAGTAAGGAGGGAAATAGGAGCGCAGGGCAGGCCAGACAGGTGCTGGTAGTGGGGGACTCAATTATTAGGGGAACAGATAGGGCAATCTGTCACAAAGACAGGGATCATCGAACGGTGTGCTGCCTACCTGGCGCTCGAGTCCGACACATCGCTGATCGGGTGGACAGATTACTGGGAGGGGCTGGTGAGGACCCAGCGGTCATGGTGCACATTGGCATTAATGACAAAGTTAGAGGTAGGTGGAAGGTCCTTAAAGATGATTTCAGGGAATTAGGCTGCAAGGTGAAAGCAAGGACCTTCAACGTGGTATTTTCCGAAATACTGCCTGTACCACGTGCCACGCCAGAGAGGCAACGGGAGATTAGGGAGGTTAATAAGTGGCTCAATAATTGGTGTAGGAAGGAGGGGTTTGGGTTCCTTCAGAACTGGGCCGACTTCTCAGTTGGCTACAGGCTCTACGCTAGGGACGGGCTGCACCTCAATGGGGAAGGTGCAACTGTGCTGGGGGAGAAAATGGCTAGAAGGTTGGAGGAGTGTTTAAACTAGGAATTGGGGGGGAGGGTATTGATTTTATAGGAGGGGAAGATAGTGCATATAGAGACCTGGGCACAAATAAGGAAGATGGGGATGGAGGTTGCATGGGGGGTGGGGTTAGAACAGTTAATAATTTTAAGAAAGAATAGAGGTGCAGAGAGATACATAAAATGTTTGTATACTAATGCAAGAAGCCTCGCCAACTAAATTGACGAATTAGAATTAATGTTGTTGGAGAATAATTATGACATGGTGGGGATATCTGAAACATGGCTGGATGAGAGCCATGACTGGGCTGTTAACTTGCAGGGTTATAGTCTGTTCAGAAATGACCGTACAGATAAGCGAGGGGGAGGGGTGTGTCTATATGTAAAATCGTCCTTAAAACCCATCCTGCGTGATAATATAGGTGAATTTAATGAAAATGTAGAATCCCTGTGGGTGGAGATAAGGGGAGGGGGAAAAAATAATAAATTACTGATAAGGGTTTGTTATAAATCTCCAAAAATAATGAAAGCAATGGAGAATATCCTTGTAAAGCAAATAGATGAAGCTGCGACTCAAGGAGAAGTCATTATTATGGGGGACTTAAACTATCCTGAAATAGATTGGGGAACAGAGACCTGCAGTTCCAGCAAAGGTAATCGGTTTTTGACAACTATGAGAGACAATTACGTTTCACAACTGGTTCAGGACCCAACAAGAAGGAGGGCACTGCTAGACCTAATATTAACCAACAGGCCAGACCGCAAATCAAATATAAGGGTTGGGGGTCACTTGGGAAATAGCGATCACAAAATAATAAGTTTTCATGTATCCTTTAAAAAGATGTGTAATAGAGGGGCTACAAGGACACTAAACTTCAGGAGGGCAAATTTCCAACGGATGAGAGAGGATCTTGGTGCAATTAACTGGGACGATACCCTGAGACATAAAAATACACAAAGAAAATTGGAGATGTTTATTAGCATCCTGGATAGGACCTGTGCACAGTATATACCGTATGGGAATAAACATACTAGAAATAGGAGGAAACCAATATGGCTAAATAGAGCTGTAAGGGGCACAATAAGTGACAAAAAGAAGGCATTTAGAGATTTAAAGGAAGTAGGTAGTGATGAGGCATTAAATAAATACAAAAAATTAAATAAATTCTGTAAAAAGCAAATCAAGGCAGCAAAGATTGAGACAGAGAGACTCATTGTTGTGAATTCTGCTCTTGGGTTCCCTCCAGTGGTTGTAGGTGGGAATGCAGTTGTCTCTGAGTCGCAGTCCTGGCCAGGTGTATCTGCTGATTACAATTCTGACTGGGATATTTAGGTGTGCAGGATTCATTAGCCCTTGCCAGTTGTCAATGTTCCTTGTGAAGTGTTGGATCACTTTCTGGCTTCTCCTGCTAGCTGCCAAATTCAGCAAAGTTAAGTGTTTGTTTTTTTGTGTCTGTGGCACACTGCTGTGTGCTTGTTTTTGTTTGTATTCCTGCTCTGATTGTAGGATTCGCTGGAGTTGCAGATATACGCTCCTACATCTTTAGTTAGATGTAGGAAGTTTTTGTATATTCTGCTGTGGATATTTTTGAAGGGTTTTAATACTGACCGCACAGAACTCTGTCCTATCCTGTCCTATTTAGCTAGAGTGGCCTCCTGTGCTGAATCCTGTTTTTCTACCTGTGTATGTTTTTTCCTCTCTGACTCACCGCCAATATTCGCGGGGGGCTGTCTTTCCTTTGGGGATCTGCTCTGAGGCAAGATAGTATTCCTATTTCCATCTTTAGGGGTATTTAGTCCTCCGGCTGTGACGAGGTGTCTAGGATTGTTAGGTACACTCCACGGCTACTTCTAGTTGCGGTGTTAAGTTCAGGATTGCGGTCAGTATAGTGACCACCTTCTCCAGTGAAAGTTCTCATGCTGCTCCAAGGTCACCGGATCATAACAGTACAACTGGCCAACAATGAGTTAAATGCATCTCAGAAGAAGGGAAGAAAGGTCTTGATCCATTTTTTTTTCTCCAGTGTTTTGTGTTCTCTTCCCTCTTAATATCTGGGTGGCTGAGGAGACTGGTGCAAGCATGAATGTTCAGGAATTAGCTTCTCGTGTAGACCAGCTTGCTGCTAGGGTGCAGGGTATTTCTGATTATATTGTTCAGACTCCTGCTTTAGAACCCAAGATTCCTACTCCTGATTTGTTTTCTGGTGACAGGTCCAAATTTTTGAGTTTTAAAAACAACTGTAAACTGTTTTTTGCTCTGAGACCTCGATCCTCTGGTGACTCCATTCAGCAGGTAAAAATCGTAATCTCCCTGCTGCGTGGCGACCCGCAGGATTGGGCGTTTTCCCTGGAATCTGGGAATCCGGCTTTGCTTAATATTGACTCCTTTTTTCAGGCTTTGGGATTATTATATGATGAACCTAATTCTGTGGATCAAGCTGAGAAGACCTTGTTGGCCCTGTCTCAGGGTCAAGAGGCGGCAGAATTGTATTGTCAGAAATTCAGAAAATGGTCTGTGTTGACTAAATGGAATAATGATGCTTTGGCGGCAATTTTCAGAAGGGGGCTTTCTGAATCCGTTAAAGATGTTGTGGTGGGGTTTCCCACGCCTTCCGGTCTGAGTGATTCTATGTCTCTGGCCATTCAGATTGACCGGCGCTTGTGGGAGCGCAGAACTGTGGGTGCTGTGGCGTTATCCTCAGAGCAAATTCCTGAGCCTATGCAGTG
Organism: Ranitomeya imitator; assembly: GCF_032444005.1. NCBI lineage: Eukaryota > Metazoa > Chordata > Amphibia > Anura > Dendrobatidae > Ranitomeya > Ranitomeya imitator. Next base: position 328,650,760 of record NC_091284.1, on the reverse strand, counting down.
TGATAGAATTCTGTCTAGAACAGAACGACAAGGTTTCAGACGTCAAAATAGGTTGTGTTATTATTGTGGCGACGCTTCTCATGTCATTTCTGTCTGCCCTAAGCGGACAAAGAGGATCGCCAGTTCAATTACCATCAGTACTGTACAACCTAAATTTTTGTTATCTGTGTCCTTGATCTGCTCATTGTCATCATTTTCTGTCATGGCAATTGTGGATTCAGGCGCTGCCTTGAATTTAATGGACTTTGAGTTTGCCAAGCGTTGGGGTTTTCCCTTGCAGCCTTTGCAGAACCTTATTCCTTTAAGGGGCATTGATGCTACACCCTTGGCTAAAAATAAGCCCCAGTTTTGGACACAGGTGACCATGCACATGGCGCCAGCCCATCAGGAAGATTGTTGATTTCTGGTGTTGCATAACTTGCATGATGCTATCGTGCTGGGTTTTCCATGGTTGCAGGTACATAATCCTGTGTTGGATTGAAAGTCCATGTCTGTGACTAGTTGGGGTTCTCAGGGGGTTCATAATGATGTTCCTTTGATGTCAATCTCCTCTTCTGAAATTCCAGAGTTTTTGTCTGATTTTCAGGATGTATTCGATGAGCCCAAGTCCAGTTTCCTTCCACCGCACAGGGACTGCGATTGTGCTATTGACTTGATTCCAGGCTGTAAGTTTCCTAAGGGTCAACTTTTCAACCTGTTTGTGCCTGAACATAACGCCATGCGGAGCTATATTAAGGAGTCTTTGGAGAAAGGGCATATTCGCCCATCTTCTTCACCGTTGGGAGCGGAGTTCTTTTTTGTTGCTAAAAAAGATGGTTCCTTGAGACCCTGTATAGATTATCGCCTCTTGAATAAGATCACGGTCAAGTCTCAATACCCTTTACCTTTGCTTTCCGATTTGTTTGCTAGGATTAAAGGAGCTAGTTGGTTTACGAAGATTGACCTTCGAGGGGCATATAATCTTGTTCGTATTAAGCAGGGTGATGAATGGAAAACTGCGTTTAACACGCTCGAAGGCCATTTTGAATACCTTGTGATGCCATTCGGACTCTCTAATGCTCCATCTGTTTTTCAGTCCTTCATGCATGATATCTTCCGGACTTATCTTGATAAATTCTTGATTGTATATTTGGACGATATTTTGATTTTTTTCCAATGATTGGGAGTCTCATGTGCAACAGGTCAGGATGGTATTTCAGATCCTTCGTGACAATGCTTTGTTTGTGAAAGGGTCTAAGTGTCTCTTTGGGGTGCAGAAGGTTTCTTTTTTGGGCTTTAATTTTTTCTCCCTCGTCTATAGAGATAGATCCGGTTAGGCTACGTTCACATTAGCGTTTTGCGTGTTTGCGTCGGGCGACGCATTTAACATGGGGGACGCATGGACATGCGTTGTGCTGCGTTGTGCGACGCATGCGTTTTTTTGCAGCAAGCGTCGGGTGCAGAAAACGCAACAAGTTGCATTTTTCTTGCGTCCAAGTTTCGGCAAAAAATGACGTATGCGTCGCAAAACGCAGCGTTTTTGCGTGCGTTTTGGTGCGTTTTTATTTGCGTTGTGCGTTGCGTCGCCGACGCAGCGGCGCACAACGCAAATGTGAACGTAGCCTCAAGGTTCAGGTCATTCATGATTGGATTCAGCCCACATCCGTGAAGAGCCTTCAGAAATTTTTGGGTTTTGCAAATTTTTATTGCCGTTTCATTGCTAATTTTTCCAGCGTGGTTACACCCTTGACCGATTTGACGAAGAAAGGCGCTGATGTGGCGAATTGGTCCTCTGCGGCTGTCTATGCCTTTCAGGAGCTTAAACGTCGATTTACTTCTGCTCCGGTGTTGCGCCAACTGGATGTTTCTCTTCCGTTTCAGGTTGAGGTTGATGCTTCTGAGATTGGGGCAGGGGCCGTTTTGTCTCAGAGGGATCCTGTTGGTTCCTTAATGAAACCGTGTGCCTTCTTTTCCCGTAAGTTTTCGCCTGCTGAACGCAATTATGATGTCGGCAATCGGGAGTTGTTGGCTATGAAGTGGGCGTTTGAGGAGAGGCGACATTGGCTTGAGGGAGCTATGCACCGTATTGTGGTCTTGACCAATCATAAGAATTTGATTTACCTCGAGTCTGATAGACCAGGGGTCCCCAACTCCAGTCCTCAAGGCCCACCAACAGGTCATGTTTTCAGGATTTCCTTTGCATTGCACAGGTGATGCAATTATTACCTGGGCAAGACTAAGGAAATCCTGAAAACATGACATGTTGGTGGGCCTTGAGGACTGGAGTTGGGGACCCCTGTGCTAGACGACTGAATCCTAGACAGGCTCGATGGTCCTTGTTTTTTTCCCGTTTTGATTTTGTGGTCTCGTACCTTCCGGGTTCTAAGAATTTTAAGGCTGATGCCCTCTCTAGGAGTTTTTTGCCTGATTCTCCTGAGGTCTTAGAGCCGGTCGGTATTCTGAAAGAGAGGTGGTCCTTTCTGCCATTTCCCCTGATTTACGACGGGTTCTTCAGGAATTTCAGGCTGACAAACCTGACCGCTGTCCTGTGGGGAAACTGTTTGTTCCTGACAGATGGACTAGTAGAGTGATTTCTGAGGTTCACTGTTCCGTGTTGGCTGGTCATCCTGGCATTTTTGGTACCAGAGATTTGGTTGGTAGGTCCTTTTGGTGGCCTTCATTGTCGCGTGATGTGCATTCTTTTGTGCAGTCCTGTGGGACTTGTGCGCGGGCAAAGCCTTGTTTTTCCCGTGCTAGTGGGTTGCTTTTGCCATTGCCAGTCCCTGAGAGGCCCTGGACGCATATTTCGATGGATTTTATTTCTGATCTTCCGGTCTCCCAGAAGATGTCTGTTATCTGGGTTGTTTGTGACTGGTTCTCTAAGATGGTTCATTTGGTGCCTTTGCCTAAATTGCCTTCCTCTTCAGATTTGGTTCCGTTGTTTTTTCAGCATGTGGTTTGTTTGCATGGTATTCCGGAGAATATTGTGTCCGACAGAGGTTCCCAGTTTGTTTCTAGGTTTTGGCGGGCCTTTTGTGCTAGGCTGGGCATTGATTTGTCTTTTTCTTCTGCATTTCATCCTCAGACAAATGGCCAGACCGAGCGAACTAATCAGACTTTGGAGACTTATTTGAGATGCTTTGTGTCTGCTGATCAGGATGATTGGGTGGCTTTCTTGCCATTGGCCGAGTTTGCCCTTAATAATCGGGCTAGTTCGGCTACTTTGGTTTCGCCTTTCTTTTGTAATTTTGGTTTTCATCCTCGTTTTTTTTCTGGGCAGGTTGAGCCTTCTGATTGTCCTGGTGTGGATTCTGTGGTAGACAGGTTGCAGCAGATTTGGGCTCATGTGGTGGACAATTTGGTGTTGTCTCAAGAGGAGGCTCAATGTTTTGCTAATCGTCGTCGGTGTGTTGGTTCCCGGCTTCGGGTTGGGGATCTGGTCTGGTTGTCTTCCCGTCATGTTCCTATGAAGGTTTCTTCTCCTAAGTTTAAGCCTCGGTTTATTGGTCCTTATAGGATTTCTGAGATTATTAATCCGGTGTCTTTTCGACTGGCGCTTCCGGCCTCTTTTGCTATCCATAATGTCTTCCATAGATCTTTGTTGCGGAAATATGTGGAGCCCGTTGTTCCCTCTGTTGATCCTCCGGCCCCTGTGTTGGTTGATGGGGAGTTGGAATATGTTGTTGAGAAGATTTTGGATTCCCGTTTTTCGAGGCGGAAGCTTCAGTACCTGGTCAAATGGAAGGGTTATGGCCAGGAGGATAATTCTTGGGTTTTTGCATCTGATGTCCATGCTGCTGATTTGGTCCGTGCCCTTCATCTGGCTCATCCTGATCGTCTTGGGGGCCCTGGGGAGGGTTCGGTGACCCCTCCTCAAGGGGGGGGTACTGTTGTGAATTCTGCTCTTGGGTTCCCTCCAGTGGTTGTAGGTGGGAATGCAGTTGTCTCTGAGTCGCAGTCCTGGCCAGGTGTATCTGCTGATTACAATTCTGACTGGATATTTAGGTGTGCAGGATTCATTAGCCCTTGCCAGTTGTCAATGTTCCTTGTGAAGTGTTGGATCACTTTCTGGCTTCTCCTGCTAGCTGCCAAATTCAGCCAAGATAAGTGTTTGTTTTTTTGTGTCTGTGGCACACTGCTGTGTGCTTGTTTTTGTTTGTATTCCTGCTCTGATTGTAGGTTTCACTGGAGTTGCAGATATACGCTCCTACATCTTTAGTTAGATGTAGGAAGTTTTTGTATATTCTGCTGTGGATATTTTTGAAGGGTTTTAATACTGACCGCACAGAACTCTGTCCTATCCTGTCCTATTTAGCTAGAGTGGCCTCCTGTGCTAAATCCTGTTTTTCTGCCTGTGTATGTTTTTTCCTCTCCGACTCACCGCCAATATTTGCGAGGGGCTGTCTTTCCTTTGGGGATCTGCTCTGAGGCAAGATAGTATTCCTATTTCCATCTTTAGGGGTATTTAGTCCTCCGGCTGTGACGAGGTGTCTAGGATTGTTAGGTACACTCCACGGCTACTTCTAGTTGCGGTGTTAAGTTCAGGATTGCGGTCAGTATAGTGACCACCTTCTCCAGTGAAAGTTCTCATGCTGCTCCAAGGTCACCGGATCATAACACTCATTGCCAGAGAGAGTAAAAATAATCCCAAAATATTCTTTAACTACATAAATAGTAAGAAACTAAAAAATTATAGTGTTGGCCCCCTTAAAAATAGCCTGGGTGAAATGGTGGATGAGGAAAAAGCCAATATGCTAAATTACTTTTTTTCATCAGTATTTACAAAAGAAAATCCCATGGCAGACAAAATGACTAGTGATAAAAATTCCCAATTAAATGTCACCTGCTTAACCCAGCAGGAAGTACGGCGGCGTCTAAAAATCACTAAAATTGACAAATCTCCGGGCCCGGATGGGATACACCCTCGAGTACTGCAGCAATTAAGTACAGTCATTGATAGACCATTATTTTTAATCTTTAAAGACTCCATAATAACAGGGTCTGTACCACAGGACTGGCGTATAGCAAATGTGGTGCCAATATTCAAAAAGGGGACAAAAACTGAACTCGGTAACTATAGGCCAGTAAACTTAACCTCTACTGTGGGTAAAATCCTGGAGGGCGTTCTAAGGGATGCTATACTGGAGTATCTGAAGAGGAATAACCTCATGACCCAGTATCAGCACGGGTTTACTAGGGACCGTTCATGTCAGACTAATTTGATCAGCTTCTATGAAGAGGTAAGTTCCGGACTGGACCAAGGGAACCCAGTGGATGTAGTGTATATGGACTTTCTTTTCAAAAGCTTTTGAAACGGTGCCGCACAAAAGGTTGATACATAAAATGAGAATAATGGGGATAGGGGAAAATATGTGTAAGTGGGTTAAGAGCTGGTTCAGGGATAGGAAACAAAGGGTTGTTATTAATGGAGCACACTCGGACTGGGTAGCGGTTAGCAGTGGGGTACCACAGGGGTCAGTATTGGGCCCTCTTTTTTTTAACATATTTATTAATGACCTTGTAGGGGGCATTCAGAGTAGAATTTCAATATTTGCAGATGACACTGAACTCTGCAGGGTAATCAATACAGGGGAGGACATTTTTACATTACAGGATGATTTATGTAAACTAGAAGCTTGGGCTGATAAATGGCAAATGAGCTTTAATGGGGATAAATGTAAGGTCATGCACTTGGGTAGAAGTAATAAGATGTATAACTATGTGCTTAATTCTACAACTCTAGGCAAAACCGTCAATGAAAAAGACCTAGGTGTATGGGTGGATGACAAACTCACATTTAGTGGCCAGTGTCAGGCAGCTGCTACAAAGGCAAAAAAAATAATGGGATGCATTAAAAGAGGCATAGATGCTCATGAGGAGAACATAATTTTACCTCTATACAAGTCACTAGTTCGACCACACTTAGAATACTGTGCACAGTTCTGGTCTCCGGTGTATAATAAAGACATAGCTGAACTAGAGCGGGTGCAGAGAAGAGCGACCAAGGTTATTAGAGGACTGGGGGGTCTGCAATACCAAGATAGATTATTACATTTGGGGCTATTTAGTTTGGAAAAATGAAGACTAAGGGGTGATCTTATTTTAATGTATAAATATATGAGGGGTGTTATGACCTGGTGGTTAGGAGCACCCGACCTGATAGTTAAACTCATACAGGACGAGCTCTGGGATGTGGGAGCTCTGCTGACCGCAAGCCTTAATCCTATCGCACACACTAGAAATAGCCGTGGAGCGCTCCTGAGGCTCCCTATGTGCCTCGTCACAGCCTAAGAGCTAGCTAGCCCTAGAGAAGAAAATAAAGCCTACCTTGCCTCAGAGAAATTCCCCAAAGGAATAGGCAGCCCCCCACATGTAATGACTGTGAGTAAAGATGAAGGTCACAAACGCAGAAATGAGATCGGTTTCAGCAAAGGGAGGCACGACTTACTAAATAGACAGAGGATAGGAAAGGAATCTTTGCGGTCAGCACAAAAACCTACAAAAGACCACGCAGAGTGTGCAAAAGGGTCCTCCGCACCGACTCACAGTGCGGGGGTGCCACCCTGCATCCCAGAGCT